>NC_064045.1:2395997-3653497 GCF_932526225.1 Nematostella vectensis
CTGGAGGCAAGGCTCCAAGAAAGCAGCTTGCGACCAAGGCAGCTCGTAAAAGCGCGCCAGCTACTGGAGGAGTGAAGAAACCTCACCGTTACAGACCTGGCACAGTCGCTCTCCGTGAGATCCGCCGATACCAGAAATCTACCGAGCTGTTGATCAGAAAGCTTCCTTTCCAGCGTCTAGTTCGAGAAATCGCACAAGATTTCAAGACCGATCTGAGATTCCAGAGCTCGGCCGTTATGGCTCTACAAGAAGCTAGTGAGGCCTACCTTGTTGGTTTATTTGAAGACACCAATCTCTGCGCTATTCACGCAAAACGAGTAACGATCATGCCGAAAGATATACAGCTCGCCCGCAGAATCCGAGGAGAACGGGCTTAGACACACCCAAGCTCATAAATTACAAACGGCTCTTTTAAGAGCCACCACATGATCAAAAGTCCAATATCAGTCTGCATCTCATTGTCTCAAACGACAATTCCCTTTCCCGTGTTTAGGTGGCATTTCTATGGCACATTCCTAGCATATATGGAACTCGGCCGTTCCTCTGACATTTTACATAATTTTACTCATGCATTTTATTGACGCCTCCTTAGAGTTGGCGCTTGTTTACAAAACAAGCCTAATTCGCGAGTGGTATGACTTCTCATAATTTGTTTTAAACTCTTCGTATCATTCGTACGGGATTGACTCACATTTAGAGAATTTCAAAGTTTGTGCGCTTATTTTTATGGTCACCATAAGAGAGTAAGATTTTGTTTAGGTGTGTGTGCGTGCGCGCGCTAGTAGAGAATAATCGCTCGGTGCGTAGCTCGCCGTTTTCTAAGTAACACCGCCAAAGTAACCGCCCGTGCCGCTTAAAGTTTTGTCACCGAATACGTGCTGTTTATGTGGTTTAAGGGCATCTTCTAGAATAAGGGTATCGAATAAAAATACATGGGGTATTTTGCGATAAAAAAAAGTATTTTGAGTGATGATGTGGTCTTTGAACTTTTGTGCGATGTGGTGGTTCCTAAAAGAACCGTTTGTTTTTCAGCAGCCGAGTCCTGACTGCTCACTTGCTCTTTTTCTCGGTCTTCTTCGGGAGAAGAGATGCTTGGATGTTTGGTAGGACCCCGCCCTGCGCAATGGTAACACCATGCAATAACCTATTCAGCTCCTCGTCGTTTCTTACGGCAAGCTGTAGGTGACGCGGGATTATCCTCGTTTTCTTGTTGTCACGAGCAGCGTTACCGGCAAGCTCCAATATCTCAGCACTCAGATACTCTAGGACTGCAGCAAGGTATACAGGTGCACCGGCGCCTACTCTCTCAGCGTAGTTGCCCTTACGGAGGTGACGATGGATACGGCCGACGGGGAACTGAAGTCCGGCACGGGATGAGCGAGTCTTGGACTTGGTGCCCTTAGCTTTACCTTTGCCTCGGCCAGACATGACGATTTATATATAACTAAACAGTGGTTGAGTTGATTTAACGTCTGAATGTTGTGATGAGATCACTTAGCTGTACTGACTTTGCCTTTCTATTTATTCTGCATGCCGGATCGAAACGTAAAATTGCGTAAACAATAGATCTTTTGTTGTGTGTACAGCGCGTTTGCCGGTGCGCGGGGCGGTGACAAGCCGCATCTGCATATTAGCGAAAAACAGCCAATGGGATGGCTTCCATTCCGATCCGGTCAGTAACAATAGAGTTGTAAATAAAAGCGTACTCGCATCTCGAGTATTTACAATTTCTTTCTGAGAATCAGAAAATTAAGTTTCATTTGAGCACTCGGGCCTGTTAACAAACATCATGCCTCCTAAATCTGGTAAGAAACCCGAAGCATCTAAAGGCAAGAAAAACGTCGTAGCTGGTGACAAAAAGAAGCGCAAAGGTCGTCGCAAGGAGAGCTACGCCATCTACATTTACAAAGTTCTGAAGCAAGTTCATCCCGACACAGGAATCTCCAGCAAAGCAATGGGCATCATGAATTCGTTCGTGAACGATATATTCGAACGCATCGCTGCAGAGTCGTCTCGACTAGCGCACTACAACAAGAAGTCCACAATCAGCTCGCGAGAGATTCAGACTGCAATTCGCCTACTACTACCAGGGGAGCTTGCCAAACACGCCGTCAGCGAGGGGACCAAAGCCGTTACTAAGTACACCAGCAGCAAGTGATTCATTGCTCTATAGCAATAAAACGGCTCTTTTAGGAGCCACCACATAGAGAAAAGTTCAAGTCACATGCAATCTGACTATAACAAAACGAATATCCCCTGCCTCTCCCATAACAAACAACACAAAAACATATACACTACATATCTAGAGTCAACATGCACCTCTCCCTATAAAAAAAAAACAATAACAACCTCAACCGAAAGAGTACGCGCATACGCAAAACACCGAAAAGCAGATTTTTGATTCGTCGATAGAAAAAAAAATATAAAAGTCGCTTAAGGAATAGCATCGTTATTGTCAAGCATAAACAAGAAATGCAACCGCCACTAGACTCTATATTGATGATGATGTCTAGCTTCGAAATAAACACGGTTATATCTTTACGCGAGTTAAGACTCTATATTAGATGATAATGTTTAGATTCGATATAAACACAGTTTTATCTTAACGCGAGTTTGTGCAGAATCATTTAACTACAAATTTGTTGCGAAAGGCCTCCTATTGTTAGCTTGTTTCTTTACCTATTTGTTGGTATGTAAGTATTGGTTAGTTGTGCGTGGTTGTATGTTTGGTGCGCGAGTGATTGTTTAGTTTAGCGTTTCTAGTGTTTCTCTTATAACGAGATATTATCGATGCATTGGGACATGACTCTTGTCATATGTGGTGGTTCCTAAAAGAACCGTTTGTGTTTTGTTTTGAACTCTTGGAAGAGAAGTCGCTTAGCCACCGAAGCCGTACAGAGTGCGCCCTTGGCGCTTCAGGGCGTACACGACGTCCATCGCTGTGACGGTCTTTCTTTTGGCATGCTCTGTGTAAGTTACAGCATCTCGGATGACATTTTCAAGGAAAACCTTGAGGACACCACGGGTCTCCTCATAGATAAGACCGGAGATACGCTTCACACCGCCACGACGAGCAAGTCGGCGAATTGCAGGTTTGGTTATACCCTGGATATTATCACGCAGGATCTTTCGATGTCTCTTTGCTCCACCCTTGCCAAGACCTTTACCGCCTTTACCACGACCAGACATGTTTTTTTTTTTCTGCTGTTTGATGAATGAGTGAGAAATGTTCACTTGTGCTTGAATGAGCAAATGATGTGATTCCCTACTTTGTTGCAATAGTTTATAATAGCAATCAGCCGACCTCTAAGGAAACGTACGGTGCCGAAATCTTAAGCTATGAGACAAAAGGCTAGACAACTCAACCAATCGTTAGTTTTTAGGTCATGAAATATGCATTCCGTGTTTTCGATCCGCCTCAGCCCCGCGCTCGGTATAAATAGCTCTAGAAAGCGACACGGTTTCCATCTAACGATTGCTCCATTGTAACACCTTGTAACATATTGTAACAAAAAATGGCTCGCACTAAGCAAACGGCTCGAAAATCAACTGGAGGCAAGGCTCCAAGAAAGCAGCTTGCGACCAAGGCAGCTCGTAAAAGCGCGCCAGCTACTGGAGGAGTGAAGAAACCTCACCGTTACAGACCTGGCACAGTCGCTCTCCGTGAGATCCGCCGATACCAGAAATCTACCGAGCTGTTGATCAGAAAGCTTCCTTTCCAGCGTCTAGTTCGAGAAATCGCACAAGATTTCAAGACCGATCTGAGATTCCAGAGCTCGGCCGTTATGGCTCTACAAGAAGCTAGTGAGGCCTACCTTGTTGGTTTATTTGAAGACACCAATCTCTGCGCTATTCACGCAAAACGAGTAACGATCATGCCGAAAGATATACAGCTCGCCCGCAGAATCCGAGGAGAACGGGCTTAGACACACCCAAGCTCATAAATTACAAACGGCTCTTTTAAGAGCCACCACATGATCAAAAGTCCAATATCAGTCTGCATCTCATTGTCTCAAACGACAATTCCCTTTCCCGTGTTTAGGTGGCATTTCTATGGCACATTCCTAGCATATATGGAACTCGGCCGTTCCTCTGACATTTTACATAATTTTACTCATGCATTTTATTGACGCCTCCTTAGAGTTGGCGCTTGTTTACAAAACAAGCCTAATTCGCGAGTGGTATGACTTCTCATAATTTGTTTTAAACTCTTCGTATCATTCGTACGGGATTGACTCACATTTAGAGAATTTCAAAGTTTGTGCGCTTATTTTTATGGTCACCATAAGAGAGTAAGATTTTGTTTAGGTGTGTGTGCGTGCGCGCGCTAGTAGAGAATAATCGCTCGGTGCGTAGCTCGCCGTTTTCTAAGTAACACCGCCAAAGTAACCGCCCGTGCCGCTTAAAGTTTTGTCACCGAATACGTGCTGTTTATGTGGTTTAAGGGCATCTTCTAGAATAAGGGTATCGAATAAAAATACATGGGGTATTTTGCGATAAAAAAAAGTATTTTGAGTGATGATGTGGTCTTTGAACTTTTGTGCGATGTGGTGGTTCCTAAAAGAACCGTTTGTTTTTCAGCAGCCGAGTCCTGACTGCTCACTTGCTCTTTTTCTCGGTCTTCTTCGGGAGAAGAGATGCTTGGATGTTTGGTAGGACCCCGCCCTGCGCAATGGTAACACCATGCAATAACCTATTCAGCTCCTCGTCGTTTCTTACGGCAAGCTGTAGGTGACGCGGGATTATCCTCGTTTTCTTGTTGTCACGAGCAGCGTTACCGGCAAGCTCCAATATCTCAGCACTCAGATACTCTAGGACTGCAGCAAGGTATACAGGTGCACCGGCGCCTACTCTCTCAGCGTAGTTGCCCTTACGGAGGTGACGATGGATACGGCCGACGGGGAACTGAAGTCCGGCACGGGATGAGCGAGTCTTGGACTTGGTGCCCTTAGCTTTACCTTTGCCTCGGCCAGACATGACGATTTATATATAACTAAACAGTGGTTGAGTTGATTTAACGTCTGAATGTTGTGATGAGATCACTTAGCTGTACTGACTTTGCCTTTCTATTTATTCTGCATGCCGGATCGAAACGTAAAATTGCGTAAACAATAGATCTTTTGTTGTGTGTACAGCGCGTTTGCCGGTGCGCGGGGCGGTGACAAGCCGCATCTGCATATTAGCGAAAAACAGCCAATGGGATGGCTTCCATTCCGATCCGGTCAGTAACAATAGAGTTGTAAATAAAAGCGTACTCGCATCTCGAGTATTTACAATTTCTTTCTGAGAATCAGAAAATTAAGTTTCATTTGAGCACTCGGGCCTGTTAACAAACATCATGCCTCCTAAATCTGGTAAGAAACCCGAAGCATCTAAAGGCAAGAAAAACGTCGTAGCTGGTGACAAAAAGAAGCGCAAAGGTCGTCGCAAGGAGAGCTACGCCATCTACATTTACAAAGTTCTGAAGCAAGTTCATCCCGACACAGGAATCTCCAGCAAAGCAATGGGCATCATGAATTCGTTCGTGAACGATATATTCGAACGCATCGCTGCAGAGTCGTCTCGACTAGCGCACTACAACAAGAAGTCCACAATCAGCTCGCGAGAGATTCAGACTGCAATTCGCCTACTACTACCAGGGGAGCTTGCCAAACACGCCGTCAGCGAGGGGACCAAAGCCGTTACTAAGTACACCAGCAGCAAGTGATTCATTGCTCTATAGCAATAAAACGGCTCTTTTAGGAGCCACCACATAGAGAAAAGTTCAAGTCACATGCAATCTGACTATAACAAAACGAATATCCCCTGCCTCTCCCATAACAAACAACACAAAAACATATACACTACATATCTAGAGTCAACATGCACCTCTCCCTATAAAAAAAAAACAATAACAACCTCAACCGAAAGAGTACGCGCATACGCAAAACACCGAAAAGCAGATTTTTGATTCGTCGATAGAAAAAAAAATATAAAAGTCGCTTAAGGAATAGCATCGTTATTGTCAAGCATAAACAAGAAATGCAACCGCCACTAGACTCTATATTGATGATGATGTCTAGCTTCGAAATAAACACGGTTATATCTTTACGCGAGTTAAGACTCTATATTAGATGATAATGTTTAGATTCGATATAAACACAGTTTTATCTTAACGCGAGTTTGTGCAGAATCATTTAACTACAAATTTGTTGCGAAAGGCCTCCTATTGTTAGCTTGTTTCTTTACCTATTTGTTGGTATGTAAGTATTGGTTAGTTGTGCGTGGTTGTATGTTTGGTGCGCGAGTGATTGTTTAGTTTAGCGTTTCTAGTGTTTCTCTTATAACGAGATATTATCGATGCATTGGGACATGACTCTTGTCATATGTGGTGGTTCCTAAAAGAACCGTTTGTGTTTTGTTTTGAACTCTTGGAAGAGAAGTCGCTTAGCCACCGAAGCCGTACAGAGTGCGCCCTTGGCGCTTCAGGGCGTACACGACGTCCATCGCTGTGACGGTCTTTCTTTTGGCATGCTCTGTGTAAGTTACAGCATCTCGGATGACATTTTCAAGGAAAACCTTGAGGACACCACGGGTCTCCTCATAGATAAGACCGGAGATACGCTTCACACCGCCACGACGAGCAAGTCGGCGAATTGCAGGTTTGGTTATACCCTGGATATTATCACGCAGGATCTTTCGATGTCTCTTTGCTCCACCCTTGCCAAGACCTTTACCGCCTTTACCACGACCAGACATGTTTTTTTTTTTCTGCTGTTTGATGAATGAGTGAGAAATGTTCACTTGTGCTTGAATGAGCAAATGATGTGATTCCCTACTTTGTTGCAATAGTTTATAATAGCAATCAGCCGACCTCTAAGGAAACGTACGGTGCCGAAATCTTAAGCTATGAGACAAAAGGCTAGACAACTCAACCAATCGTTAGTTTTTAGGTCATGAAATATGCATTCCGTGTTTTCGATCCGCCTCAGCCCCGCGCTCGGTATAAATAGCTCTAGAAAGCGACACGGTTTCCATCTAACGATTGCTCCATTGTAACACCTTGTAACATATTGTAACAAAAAATGGCTCGCACTAAGCAAACGGCTCGAAAATCAACTGGAGGCAAGGCTCCAAGAAAGCAGCTTGCGACCAAGGCAGCTCGTAAAAG
The DNA here is from genome assembly GCF_932526225.1 of Nematostella vectensis. Lineage (NCBI taxonomy): Eukaryota > Metazoa > Cnidaria > Anthozoa > Actiniaria > Edwardsiidae > Nematostella > Nematostella vectensis. The sequence goes on from NC_064045.1 coordinate 2,403,148, forward strand.
CGCGCCAGCTACTGGAGGAGTGAAGAAACCTCACCGTTACAGACCTGGCACAGTCGCTCTCCGTGAGATCCGCCGATACCAGAAATCTACCGAGCTGTTGATCAGAAAGCTTCCTTTCCAGCGTCTAGTTCGAGAAATCGCACAAGATTTCAAGACCGATCTGAGATTCCAGAGCTCGGCCGTTATGGCTCTACAAGAAGCTAGTGAGGCCTACCTTGTTGGTTTATTTGAAGACACCAATCTCTGCGCTATTCACGCAAAACGAGTAACGATCATGCCGAAAGATATACAGCTCGCCCGCAGAATCCGAGGAGAACGGGCTTAGACACACCCAAGCTCATAAATTACAAACGGCTCTTTTAAGAGCCACCACATGATCAAAAGTCCAATATCAGTCTGCATCTCATTGTCTCAAACGACAATTCCCTTTCCCGTGTTTAGGTGGCATTTCTATGGCACATTCCTAGCATATATGGAACTCGGCCGTTCCTCTGACATTTTACATAATTTTACTCATGCATTTTATTGACGCCTCCTTAGAGTTGGCGCTTGTTTACAAAACAAGCCTAATTCGCGAGTGGTATGACTTCTCATAATTTGTTTTAAACTCTTCGTATCATTCGTACGGGATTGACTCACATTTAGAGAATTTCAAAGTTTGTGCGCTTATTTTTATGGTCACCATAAGAGAGTAAGATTTTGTTTAGGTGTGTGTGCGTGCGCGCGCTAGTAGAGAATAATCGCTCGGTGCGTAGCTCGCCGTTTTCTAAGTAACACCGCCAAAGTAACCGCCCGTGCCGCTTAAAGTTTTGTCACCGAATACGTGCTGTTTATGTGGTTTAAGGGCATCTTCTAGAATAAGGGTATCGAATAAAAATACATGGGGTATTTTGCGATAAAAAAAAGTATTTTGAGTGATGATGTGGTCTTTGAACTTTTGTGCGATGTGGTGGTTCCTAAAAGAACCGTTTGTTTTTCAGCAGCCGAGTCCTGACTGCTCACTTGCTCTTTTTCTCGGTCTTCTTCGGGAGAAGAGATGCTTGGATGTTTGGTAGGACCCCGCCCTGCGCAATGGTAACACCATGCAATAACCTATTCAGCTCCTCGTCGTTTCTTACGGCAAGCTGTAGGTGACGCGGGATTATCCTCGTTTTCTTGTTGTCACGAGCAGCGTTACCGGCAAGCTCCAATATCTCAGCACTCAGATACTCTAGGACTGCAGCAAGGTATACAGGTGCACCGGCGCCTACTCTCTCAGCGTAGTTGCCCTTACGGAGGTGACGATGGATACGGCCGACGGGGAACTGAAGTCCGGCACGGGATGAGCGAGTCTTGGACTTGGTGCCCTTAGCTTTACCTTTGCCTCGGCCAGACATGACGATTTATATATAACTAAACAGTGGTTGAGTTGATTTAACGTCTGAATGTTGTGATGAGATCACTTAGCTGTACTGACTTTGCCTTTCTATTTATTCTGCATGCCGGATCGAAACGTAAAATTGCGTAAACAATAGATCTTTTGTTGTGTGTACAGCGCGTTTGCCGGTGCGCGGGGCGGTGACAAGCCGCATCTGCATATTAGCGAAAAACAGCCAATGGGATGGCTTCCATTCCGATCCGGTCAGTAACAATAGAGTTGTAAATAAAAGCGTACTCGCATCTCGAGTATTTACAATTTCTTTCTGAGAATCAGAAAATTAAGTTTCATTTGAGCACTCGGGCCTGTTAACAAACATCATGCCTCCTAAATCTGGTAAGAAACCCGAAGCATCTAAAGGCAAGAAAAACGTCGTAGCTGGTGACAAAAAGAAGCGCAAAGGTCGTCGCAAGGAGAGCTACGCCATCTACATTTACAAAGTTCTGAAGCAAGTTCATCCCGACACAGGAATCTCCAGCAAAGCAATGGGCATCATGAATTCGTTCGTGAACGATATATTCGAACGCATCGCTGCAGAGTCGTCTCGACTAGCGCACTACAACAAGAAGTCCACAATCAGCTCGCGAGAGATTCAGACTGCAATTCGCCTACTACTACCAGGGGAGCTTGCCAAACACGCCGTCAGCGAGGGGACCAAAGCCGTTACTAAGTACACCAGCAGCAAGTGATTCATTGCTCTATAGCAATAAAACGGCTCTTTTAGGAGCCACCACATAGAGAAAAGTTCAAGTCACATGCAATCTGACTATAACAAAACGAATATCCCCTGCCTCTCCCATAACAAACAACACAAAAACATATACACTACATATCTAGAGTCAACATGCACCTCTCCCTATAAAAAAAAAACAATAACAACCTCAACCGAAAGAGTACGCGCATACGCAAAACACCGAAAAGCAGATTTTTGATTCGTCGATAGAAAAAAAAATATAAAAGTCGCTTAAGGAATAGCATCGTTATTGTCAAGCATAAACAAGAAATGCAACCGCCACTAGACTCTATATTGATGATGATGTCTAGCTTCGAAATAAACACGGTTATATCTTTACGCGAGTTAAGACTCTATATTAGATGATAATGTTTAGATTCGATATAAACACAGTTTTATCTTAACGCGAGTTTGTGCAGAATCATTTAACTACAAATTTGTTGCGAAAGGCCTCCTATTGTTAGCTTGTTTCTTTACCTATTTGTTGGTATGTAAGTATTGGTTAGTTGTGCGTGGTTGTATGTTTGGTGCGCGAGTGATTGTTTAGTTTAGCGTTTCTAGTGTTTCTCTTATAACGAGATATTATCGATGCATTGGGACATGACTCTTGTCATATGTGGTGGTTCCTAAAAGAACCGTTTGTGTTTTGTTTTGAACTCTTGGAAGAGAAGTCGCTTAGCCACCGAAGCCGTACAGAGTGCGCCCTTGGCGCTTCAGGGCGTACACGACGTCCATCGCTGTGACGGTCTTTCTTTTGGCATGCTCTGTGTAAGTTACAGCATCTCGGATGACATTTTCAAGGAAAACCTTGAGGACACCACGGGTCTCCTCATAGATAAGACCGGAGATACGCTTCACACCGCCACGACGAGCAAGTCGGCGAATTGCAGGTTTGGTTATACCCTGGATATTATCACGCAGGATCTTTCGATGTCTCTTTGCTCCACCCTTGCCAAGACCTTTACCGCCTTTACCACGACCAGACATGTTTTTTTTTTTCTGCTGTTTGATGAATGAGTGAGAAATGTTCACTTGTGCTTGAATGAGCAAATGATGTGATTCCCTACTTTGTTGCAATAGTTTATAATAGCAATCAGCCGACCTCTAAGGAAACGTACGGTGCCGAAATCTTAAGCTATGAGACAAAAGGCTAGACAACTCAACCAATCGTTAGTTTTTAGGTCATGAAATATGCATTCCGTGTTTTCGATCCGCCTCAGCCCCGCGCTCGGTATAAATAGCTCTAGAAAGCGACACGGTTTCCATCTAACGATTGCTCCATTGTAACACCTTGTAACATATTGTAACAAAAAATGGCTCGCACTAAGCAAACGGCTCGAAAATCAACTGGAGGCAAGGCTCCAAGAAAGCAGCTTGCGACCAAGGCAGCTCGTAAAAGCGCGCCAGCTACTGGAGGAGTGAAGAAACCTCACCGTTACAGACCTGGCACAGTCGCTCTCCGTGAGATCCGCCGATACCAGAAATCTACCGAGCTGTTGATCAGAAAGCTTCCTTTCCAGCGTCTAGTTCGAGAAATCGCACAAGATTTCAAGACCGATCTGAGATTCCAGAGCTCGGCCGTTATGGCTCTACAAGAAGCTAGTGAGGCCTACCTTGTTGGTTTATTTGAAGACACCAATCTCTGCGCTATTCACGCAAAACGAGTAACGATCATGCCGAAAGATATACAGCTCGCCCGCAGAATCCGAGGAGAACGGGCTTAGACACACCCAAGCTCATAAATTACAAACGGCTCTTTTAAGAGCCACCACATGATCAAAAGTCCAATATCAGTCTGCATCTCATTGTCTCAAACGACAATTCCCTTTCCCGTGTTTAGGTGGCATTTCTATGGCACATTCCTAGCATATATGGAACTCGGCCGTTCCTCTGACATTTTACATAATTTTACTCATGCATTTTATTGACGCCTCCTTAGAGTTGGCGCTTGTTTACAAAACAAGCCTAATTCGCGAGTGGTATGACTTCTCATAATTTGTTTTAAACTCTTCGTATCATTCGTACGGGATTGACTCACATTTAGAGAATTTCAAAGTTTGTGCGCTTATTTTTATGGTCACCATAAGAGAGTAAGATTTTGTTTAGGTGTGTGTGCGTGCGCGCGCTAGTAGAGAATAATCGCTCGGTGCGTAGCTCGCCGTTTTCTAAGTAACACCGCCAAAGTAACCGCCCGTGCCGCTTAAAGTTTTGTCACCGAATACGTGCTGTTTATGTGGTTTAAGGGCATCTTCTAGAATAAGGGTATCGAATAAAAATACATGGGGTATTTTGCGATAAAAAAAAGTATTTTGAGTGATGATGTGGTCTTTGAACTTTTGTGCGATGTGGTGGTTCCTAAAAGAACCGTTTGTTTTTCAGCAGCCGAGTCCTGACTGCTCACTTGCTCTTTTTCTCGGTCTTCTTCGGGAGAAGAGATGCTTGGATGTTTGGTAGGACCCCGCCCTGCGCAATGGTAACACCATGCAATAACCTATTCAGCTCCTCGTCGTTTCTTACGGCAAGCTGTAGGTGACGCGGGATTATCCTCGTTTTCTTGTTGTCACGAGCAGCGTTACCGGCAAGCTCCAATATCTCAGCACTCAGATACTCTAGGACTGCAGCAAGGTATACAGGTGCACCGGCGCCTACTCTCTCAGCGTAGTTGCCCTTACGGAGGTGACGATGGATACGGCCGACGGGGAACTGAAGTCCGGCACGGGATGAGCGAGTCTTGGACTTGGTGCCCTTAGCTTTACCTTTGCCTCGGCCAGACATGACGATTTATATATAACTAAACAGTGGTTGAGTTGATTTAACGTCTGAATGTTGTGATGAGATCACTTAGCTGTACTGACTTTGCCTTTCTATTTATTCTGCATGCCGGATCGAAACGTAAAATTGCGTAAACAATAGATCTTTTGTTGTGTGTACAGCGCGTTTGCCGGTGCGCGGGGCGGTGACAAGCCGCATCTGCATATTAGCGAAAAACAGCCAATGGGATGGCTTCCATTCCGATCCGGTCAGTAACAATAGAGTTGTAAATAAAAGCGTACTCGCATCTCGAGTATTTACAATTTCTTTCTGAGAATCAGAAAATTAAGTTTCATTTGAGCACTCGGGCCTGTTAACAAACATCATGCCTCCTAAATCTGGTAAGAAACCCGAAGCATCTAAAGGCAAGAAAAACGTCGTAGCTGGTGACAAAAAGAAGCGCAAAGGTCGTCGCAAGGAGAGCTACGCCATCTACATTTACAAAGTTCTGAAGCAAGTTCATCCCGACACAGGAATCTCCAGCAAAGCAATGGGCATCATGAATTCGTTCGTGAACGATATATTCGAACGCATCGCTGCAGAGTCGTCTCGACTAGCGCACTACAACAAGAAGTCCACAATCAGCTCGCGAGAGATTCAGACTGCAATTCGCCTACTACTACCAGGGGAGCTTGCCAAACACGCCGTCAGCGAGGGGACCAAAGCCGTTACTAAGTACACCAGCAGCAAGTGATTCATTGCTCTATAGCAATAAAACGGCTCTTTTAGGAGCCACCACATAGAGAAAAGTTCAAGTCACATGCAATCTGACTATAACAAAACGAATATCCCCTGCCTCTCCCATAACAAACAACACAAAAACATATACACTACATATCTAGAGTCAACATGCACCTCTCCCTATAAAAAAAAAACAATAACAACCTCAACCGAAAGAGTACGCGCATACGCAAAACACCGAAAAGCAGATTTTTGATTCGTCGATAGAAAAAAAAATATAAAAGTCGCTTAAGGAATAGCATCGTTATTGTCAAGCATAAACAAGAAATGCAACCGCCACTAGACTCTATATTGATGATGATGTCTAGCTTCGAAATAAACACGGTTATATCTTTACGCGAGTTAAGACTCTATATTAGATGATAATGTTTAGATTCGATATAAACACAGTTTTATCTTAACGCGAGTTTGTGCAGAATCATTTAACTACAAATTTGTTGCGAAAGGCCTCCTATTGTTAGCTTGTTTCTTTACCTATTTGTTGGTATGTAAGTATTGGTTAGTTGTGCGTGGTTGTATGTTTGGTGCGCGAGTGATTGTTTAGTTTAGCGTTTCTAGTGTTTCTCTTATAACGAGATATTATCGATGCATTGGGACATGACTCTTGTCATATGTGGTGGTTCCTAAAAGAACCGTTTGTGTTTTGTTTTGAACTCTTGGAAGAGAAGTCGCTTAGCCACCGAAGCCGTACAGAGTGCGCCCTTGGCGCTTCAGGGCGTACACGACGTCCATCGCTGTGACGGTCTTTCTTTTGGCATGCTCTGTGTAAGTTACAGCATCTCGGATGACATTTTCAAGGAAAACCTTGAGGACACCACGGGTCTCCTCATAGATAAGACCGGAGATACGCTTCACACCGCCACGACGAGCAAGTCGGCGAATTGCAGGTTTGGTTATACCCTGGATATTATCACGCAGGATCTTTCGATGTCTCTTTGCTCCACCCTTGCCAAGACCTTTACCGCCTTTACCACGACCAGACATGTTTTTTTTTTTCTGCTGTTTGATGAATGAGTGAGAAATGTTCACTTGTGCTTGAATGAGCAAATGATGTGATTCCCTACTTTGTTGCAATAGTTTATAATAGCAATCAGCCGACCTCTAAGGAAACGTACGGTGCCGAAATCTTAAGCTATGAGACAAAAGGCTAGACAACTCAACCAATCGTTAGTTTTTAGGTCATGAAATATGCATTCCGTGTTTTCGATCCGCCTCAGCCCCGCGCTCGGTATAAATAGCTCTAGAAAGCGACACGGTTTCCATCTAACGATTGCTCCATTGTAACACCTTGTAACATATTGTAACAAAAAATGGCTCGCACTAAGCAAACGGCTCGAAAATCAACTGGAGGCAAGGCTCCAAGAAAGCAGCTTGCGACCAAGGCAGCTCGTAAAAGCGCGCCAGCTACTGGAGGAGTGAAGAAACCTCACCGTTACAGACCTGGCACAGTCGCTCTCCGTGAGATCCGCCGATACCAGAAATCTACCGAGCTGTTGATCAGAAAGCTTCCTTTCCAGCGTCTAGTTCGAGAAATCGCACAAGATTTCAAGACCGATCTGAGATTCCAGAGCTCGGCCGTTATGGCTCTACAAGAAGCTAGTGAGGCCTACCTTGTTGGTTTATTTGAAGACACCAATCTCTGCGCTATTCACGCAAAACGAGTAACGATCATGCCGAAAGATATACAGCTCGCCCGCAGAATCCGAGGAGAACGGGCTTAGACACACCCAAGCTCATAAATTACAAACGGCTCTTTTAAGAGCCACCACATGATCAAAAGTCCAATATCAGTCTGCATCTCATTGTCTCAAACGACAATTCCCTTTCCCGTGTTTAGGTGGCATTTCTATGGCACATTCCTAGCATATATGGAACTCGGCCGTTCCTCTGACATTTTACATAATTTTACTCATGCATTTTATTGACGCCTCCTTAGAGTTGGCGCTTGTTTACAAAACAAGCCTAATTCGCGAGTGGTATGACTTCTCATAATTTGTTTTAAACTCTTCGTATCATTCGTACGGGATTGACTCACATTTAGAGAATTTCAAAGTTTGTGCGCTTATTTTTATGGTCACCATAAGAGAGTAAGATTTTGTTTAGGTGTGTGTGCGTGCGCGCGCTAGTAGAGAATAATCGCTCGGTGCGTAGCTCGCCGTTTTCTAAGTAACACCGCCAAAGTAACCGCCCGTGCCGCTTAAAGTTTTGTCACCGAATACGTGCTGTTTATGTGGTTTAAGGGCATCTTCTAGAATAAGGGTATCGAATAAAAATACATGGGGTATTTTGCGATAAAAAAAAGTATTTTGAGTGATGATGTGGTCTTTGAACTTTTGTGCGATGTGGTGGTTCCTAAAAGAACCGTTTGTTTTTCAGCAGCCGAGTCCTGACTGCTCACTTGCTCTTTTTCTCGGTCTTCTTCGGGAGAAGAGATGCTTGGATGTTTGGTAGGACCCCGCCCTGCGCAATGGTAACACCATGCAATAACCTATTCAGCTCCTCGTCGTTTCTTACGGCAAGCTGTAGGTGACGCGGGATTATCCTCGTTTTCTTGTTGTCACGAGCAGCGTTACCGGCAAGCTCATGGACTGTTGAGTATTACTTTCTGTGATGTGATCAGGTCTTTTGCATTGCATTGTGGGTAATTAGTGATCTTTGCGGTTACCCATAGCTTTACAATATGTTTCCAAAAAAACCTAAGTGTCAGAATGGGGACGATATCAAAACTGAAATTCATCCTACACATTTTTTAAGGTCCCTAGCTTTGATTTTTGTTTCTTTTAAGTCCACCTGACACCTATGGAATCTGCTTCGAAGGCTCGGCCCGCGCTATTTGGCTGTTCTGCAAGTTAGCGGCGGTTTTTTCTCACTCGTTTCTTTGAGAAAGAAGCCGAATTACGGGCTTTGAGGCTTAATGATGCCTCTCCACCACCTCCAGAAGCACAATTCAGAATTTTATGAACGTATTTGGGTTTTGCTCGTTATTGTGACTTGAGGAAAGTGCCCGCGCTTTTTTCATCTTTGCTATTCTCAGACCTGCAATGAAATAAATAATAATAATAATCATTAGTCCAATTCCTTAGAGTATAAAAACTAAAATTACCTGGTTGAGACTTCTCTTAAGAGTTCTCTGTTCTCTCTCGTCGAATTTTAACTAACAGTCCATGTTGTCTTTGCATTTCCCGCTAAAATATCGATGTCTTATCATCATCTCCCAAGGCTAAGTTCACTAAAATGATAATACTATAAAAGCCTTTATCGTGGAAAGTCTAAAAGAAAACGTTTAAGAATTCGCTGATGCCGTGTTGCAATTAAAACATTACAGAGGAGTTTTTCTACTGTAGTATTAGCGATAGCGCAGTCATTGTGATGTTGGTAATTTGTTTTGACATGCAAATACAAACTCCTCCCCACCCCTCCCCCAGTAGATAAGCGTAAATTACGAGAATTTCTTTATAAAAGTACAAAGGGAATTATCTTGCTAGGTATATCCATTTTCAAAAGAGATAAAGAAAGGGTTCAAAGATTCCAGAAAAATAATTTCGCATGTTTAGAAACAAGAAACAAAGAAATATATTTTCTTCCCTTCCCTCCCTCAGTAGTGGTAGTCGGTAAGTTCACGTGACTATTTATGGCGCGGGAATGTAAGACGAGAGAGTTTTTTTCCTTGGAATCCTCTCGTTTTAATACTTTGAATACTTATCTAATCCTATAAAGGTCGCGAAAAAACGGACAACTGCTTGATTTGTCACAAGGAGGTAGGTAAGTGGAATAAGAAGATATTTAGTTTTTTGAGGTAGGAGATCAAACAAACACGAATTGACGATACACTCATCTCTTGGCTCAACTTCATCACTTGAAGTCATGGTGGATCTTCGCGAGATTATCTTACAGGCGCGTACCCAGGATTGGCTGAGGGGGGGTGCGCGGTCATAGGTATCATATGGATAAATCATAGGATTTGAAGATTCCTTAATATGGAATGACCCACTTTTTGGCTCCAAGGAGGGGGGTGCGCACGCACCCTGCCCCCCCCCCCTGTGTACGCGCCTGTCTTATAAGGTTATCTATATTTGACCTTTGCTCAGCACATGTTCTTCTAACCCAGCAATGGGCAAATGTATTTACGGTTATTTTTTTTATTTCTTTGTGCGAATTCAAATGGTGTACAAGGCTTGAGTGTGTTTTCGGTAAAGTGCGCCCTGTGCGGTTCCGCACTATTGACCGGAAACCGCACTCTCGCAATCTCGGAAATACTTTCTCGGAACATAATGATGAAAATGATAAATAATAATAGTAATAATAATAATGATTATAATGATAAATAATAAAAAATGATAAAGATGATAAAGATAAAAATATGGCAAATTTGAAGGACTGCATGTTACACCCGGTCCAATCTGTTGAGGCTGAAACAATTAACGTAAAAACACTATTAAATGCAAGCAAATTGAGGGTTATCAAAACTAGTTTACAGTTTTGTTTTCCTAATTAAAAAAATTCCTGCCTTTCTCTCCATTCTCTAGAACAGCATTAAACTTTTCATAATGCTCAGTCTAGCTGGCTTCAAACCGACTTGCCCACACAGTCCATCCAGTTTGCACTGCATACAGTTCTGGAAATGCTCGCTGGCAAGGCTGTCAGTATTTAGGATTCAATAATAGCTGAATAATTATCATCATCATCATCATCATCATCGTCCTCATTGTTGTCATTGTCATTGTCATTGTCTTGTTCTTGTTCTTGTCATTGTTGTTGTTCTTGTCATTGTTGTTGTTATTCTTGTCCTTGTTGTTGTTGTTGTCCTTGTCATTGTTGTTGTTGTTGTTGTCGTTGTCCTTGTTGTTGTCATTGTCGTTGTTTGCATCACAAACATTCTCTTCATCATCATGGCTGTCACCATGTTTATTCATTAGTTATGTCATTAGTATAAAGGACTCTGAACTGAATTACTTTGTATTTTACATTTTTACAAACTCTTTTTGTCTCAATTACTTGAATTCCTTGGAATGCCACCTGCTATTATATGAGCTCCCTTCTGTCTCCCCTTGATAGGGTAAGTACAGTTTTACTTAGTTATTCTTTTGTGCTTTAGGCCACAGATTTGGTCTGATGGTATATGGTGTTCATGTAGATGGTGGTGAATATGGAGATGGTCATGGTTTTGTTGATATAGATGGAGATGAATATGAAGATGGTAATGGTGGTGTTGATGATGTGGATGGTGGTAAATATATGAAGATGGTAGTGGTGATGTTGATATAGATGGTGGGGAATATATGAAGATGGTAGTGGTGGTGTTGATATAGAAGGTGGTGAATGTGAAGATGGTAGTGGTGGTGTTGATGTAGACGGTGGTGAATGTGAAGATGGTAGTGGTGGTGTTGATGTAGATGGTGGTGAATGTGAAGATGGTAGTGTTGATGTTGATGTAGATGGTGGTGAATATGAAGATGGTTATGGTGGTGTTGATGTAGATGGTGGTGAATATAAAGAGGCTAGTGGTGGTGTTGATGTAGACGGTGGTGAATGTGAAGATGGTAGTGGTGGTGTTGATATAGATGGTGGTGAATATGAAGATGGTTATGGTGGTGTTGATATAGATGGTGGTGAATATGAAGATGGTTATGGTGGTGTTGATGTAGATGGTGGTGAATATGAAGATGGTAGTGGTGGTATTGATATAGATGGTGGTGAATATGAAGATGGTTATGGTGGTGTTGATGTAGATGGTGGTGAATATGAAGATGGAAGTGGTGGTGTTGATATAGATGGTGGTGAATATGAAGATGGTTATGGTGGTGTTGATGTAGATGGTGGTGAATATGAAGATGGTTATGGTGGTGTTGATGTAGATGGTGGTGAATATAAAGAGGCTAGTGGTGGTGTTGTCATATATATTAGGGGGAATATGAAGATGGAGGTGTTGATATAGATGGTGCTGAATATGAAGAGGGTAGTGGTGGTGTTGATATAGTTGTTGATATAGATGGAGATGAATATGAAGATGGTAATGGTGGTGTTGATGATGTGGATGGTGGTGAATATATGAAGAAAGTAGTGGTGGTGTTGATATAGATGGTGGGGAATATATGAAGATGGTAGTGGTGGTGTTGATATAGAAGGTGGTTAATGTGAAGATGGTAGTGGTGGTGTTGATATAGATGGTGGTGAATATGAAGATGGTAGTTGTGGTATTGATATAGATGGCGGTGAATATGAAGAGGCTAGTGGTGGTGTTGATATAGATGGTGGTGAATATGAAGATAGTAATGGGGTGTTGTTGTAGATGGTGGTAAATGTGAAGATGGTAGTGGTGGTGTTGATGTAGATGGTAGTGAATATGGAGATGGAGGTGTTGATATAGATGGAGATGAATATGAAGATGGTAGTGGTGGTGTTGATGTAGATGGTGGTGAATATGGAGATGGAGGTGTTGATGTAGATGGTGGTGAATGTGAAGATGGTAGTGGTGGTGTTGATATAGATGGTGGTGAATGTGAAGATGGTTATGGTGGTGTTGATGTAGATGGTGGTGAATATGAAGATGGTAGTGGTGGTATTGATATAGATGGTGCTGAATATGAAGAGGCTAGTGGTGGTGTTGATATAGATGGTGGTGAATATGAAGAGGCTAGTGGTGGTGTTGATATAGATGGTGGTGAATATGAAGATAGTAATGGGGTGTTGGTGTAGATGGTGGTGAATGTGAAGATGGTAGTGGTGGTGTTGATGTAGATGGTGGTGAATATGAAGAGGCTAGTGGTGGTGTTGATGTAGATGGTGGTGAATATGAAGAGGCTAGTGGTGGTGTTGATGTAGATGGTGGTGAATGTGAAGATGGTAGTGTTGATGTTGATGTAGATGGTGGTGAATATGAAGATGGTTATGGTGGTGTTGATGTAGATGGTGGTGAATATAAAGAGGCTAGTGGTGGTGTTGATGTAGACGGTGGTGAATGTGAAGATGGTAGTGGTGGTGTTGATATAGATGGTGGTGAATATGAAGATGGTTATGGTGGTGTTGATATAGATGGTGGTGAATATGAAGATGGTTATGGTGGTGTTGATGTAGATGGTGGTGAATATAAAGAGGCTAGTGGTGGTGTTGTCATATATATGGTGGTGAATATGAAGATGGTAATGGTGGTGTTGATGTCACTTTACCTTTGACCTATTTAAGTTTCAATCACAGACCTATCCAAGTGCACAAAGTTTGGCGCCCAAGTTCCAATTCTGCATCTCCTCAAAAACTACTGAACAAATACTAGTACAAATGTTTATATTTGTTTATTGTAAATACCTATATTAGGCATGATCAAGTGTGCTTTACATGCAGAGACATCTTTGCAGTTTACAATATCATGAAGGGAGTGAGTATGTAAGCACTGTACCTGAAGATTTTCCCAAAATATACAGTGTAATTCAGTGTAAATAAAAGCATGAACACATTAAAAAAAAACTACTTGTTGTTTGAGTTGATTAGCAGGCAGCATGCCTATAGTCATCCTCACATTGTATCATATATGAACCGACACTGATGACACAGATCACAGTGCATTACAAAATATGTCCTAGTCAATTGGTATTCTACTGGAGGCAGTCTCAAGGGAAGTAAGATGTAAAGAGAAGGCTAATCCAAATTATGAGAGCCATGGGAATGTAAGATTATATTTTCAAGGATGCATCAAATCATATTTTTATTTGATTATTTGCATTTTCCTAATATTGGATGGAACTCCCAATTCCAAGCAGGAGAGTTAGGGGTATGGGGCCCTGTTCCTTTTTTTCAAAATATAGGAGTCAGAAAACTCTTATTGTATAGATTGTTTATTGTTTCATCTTTTGTAAATATTTTCACAATTATGGAAAAATAAACTGCATGGTTAGGAAAATTTATGTTTCCTTTGTTATTAAATAGTTACACAAAATAGTTGTATAGGTAAGAAGTGTCATGAATTACAGAAATAACACACCAATTTAGTATATTCAACATATACATAAACCGAGATATTAATGCATTATGATGAAAAGTATTTTATAAAAATAAATATACACATTTTAGGAACCTGGGCATATGGAGAGGGGCTATTATTTGATAGAAGGTCCTAACTTGGCTTGCTGTCTATTTCAGATTTAGATTTCTGGAGCACATAGCCATGAATTGTCAAGGGGGTGTGCCCTGACATAGATATCATGCAAAAAGCAGAAAATTTATGTCTAATAATAAAGATGATGTACACACACCTGGCTAAATATATGTAAATGCAAAGCTACTGTATAAAACACAAATGTTGTAGTATTGCTTGTTCAATTGGATATGAGATGAATGCTCCACCCTAAATCCTATACAGGACACTAGAACATTAAAGAGAAGTATTTTTATTTGAAGCTGTATATCAAATCCTTTATGTCTATGACAAATATCTTTATATCATATCAGGGCTGCATCACAAACACTAGCATACTGTCCCTGTGATCAGTTGATCCCGAGCGAAATGAAACCGGGATATTCCAAGACCTTCTGTAATATCCTTGAATACCTCACGATATTTATCTTAGAACATCCTGCGATTTCCTAGGATATTCTAGATACAACCCGTGCGAAATGAAAATTCTTTTTTTGCGATAATAGTCGAGTTTCTGTGATATCATGGAATATCTCAGAAAATCGCAATAAATCCAAACGAAGAAAAAAAGGTGCGAGATCACACTTTGTGAAATTCAAAGATATCTTTGAATATCGCAACGACGCAAAAGACATGAATAGCTCGTTTGCGATGTTCTACGATTTTCCATGATATCCTATTAGGCGAGTTCGTTCCGGCTTGAGAAAAGAAACTAGTGCAATAGAATTTGATACGCATGGGTCGACCTTTGGATATTCTGCGATTTTTTTCAACATTTAAAATTAACTGTATTAAAATTATCCGAATTTGAAGCACTGTTAAGTTATGCATTACATTTCTAAAACGCATAGTTTTAAAGCGGCTTACAAAACAAAACAAAAAAACAAAAACAGAAAAAGCAATAAACAACATTTGACAAATTAAATGAATAAAACTCTTCTAAAAATATATATATATACAGTGGAACCCCGGACACCCTCGGGACTTTCATAAGTGTCCGTATTATCGGGGTGTCCGTATTAAGCGGGCTTTGTTTTGTTTTACTTCACAGTTAAAAGACTTCGTCTTCTGGAAGAGGCGACTTGAAATAAGAAGTCACGTGACTTCTTAATTCAAGTGTAATTTTTCAAAAAGTCAAAATCATAAATTGCACGAGCCCGTAGGGCGAATTTGAGACTCTATTTAAAGCACACGAGCGCAATTACGAATCGTATGATCACTTATAAATAACACACAAATTAGTAAAGTCAAGTTTATGTTTGAAACACAGTAAAATAGCGCGCTTTTTTCAAAAACTGGTGTGATTCGTCCGTGGAATTGGACATTGAATCTCAAAATGATCACAATATGTTTTTTTGTTTGTTTTAAACGCGATACCCTGACATAGAATAGAATAGCCATAGAATTGCTCTGTCATATTTTTTTGCTAATTAACAGCTGTGTGTGTTTTTTACCCAGTTATATTTTTGCTTATTTTTATCACCCGATGAGTGTTTCTGTCCCGTTATAATTTTGCCTTTTTTTACTAATTGTTCACTCGTTATTTCCTCCCTCTGATTGATGTTGTGCTATATTCCTCGAGGTTCACGTGGGTAAAGGTCAGTTATTAAGAAACTCATAAATAATCATATAGAACCAAATTAATTCCGGCCCGCTGTAGACTTGTATCAACATTGTGAATCAAGCCCTTAAATGATACAAACTTTTGCATTTTGCTTTTATTGTTGTCATTCTTCCGACAGGTATTGGGATTAGTTGATCGAAGTGTTACCTGGAATGCCGAGCCTACGACGCTCCCCGTGGAGATCGATGCTCAAAAAGAATCGATCTCCACAGGGGCCGGGGTAAAAAATTCCTTTGTTAAGAGCGTGCGGCTTGTTATGACACGATCTTACGTTCTGTAATCAACATCACCCAATCAGAATCCGCTTTTTTGCATACGTCATTCACCCCTTGCTGGCTGCCTGGGATGTCGCCGACTTGTACTGGTTCTCGTTGGATTGTACCGGTTGCATTTTGTTAGCGAATCTCCGTGATTTTAGTGAATTTTATCGAATTTTAGTGTTCAAGTCAAAATGACCTCCAAGAAATTTGTTGTTGTGGAGTGGACGAACAACGCAGAGGATCGTTGCGAGTTAACAGTTCTCAGGGGAAAAGTTTTGCGCCAGGGTGGTTTGGTATCGGTGGTATTCATTGCATTGCAGCAGATAACACACCAAGACTTTACGAGGCAGAAGTGTTGCAAAACTTCGGTAAGTCGAAGTTAGGCTTCTTTTTTTGTCGTTTTACTTTATAAAATAGAGACCTTACGCAAGGACGTCCTGACGGCGCATGTAGAACGCGAAAATAGGAAAATGCCGTTCTAGATTTGCCGTCGCGGACGACACGCCGTGTTGTGTGAGCAGCTCGTGAGCGCGCGCGCCATTCTTGATGCCGTCGTTCTTGCGTAAGGTCTCTAATATAATAATAGCACTAAGCAACGGTAGCGCAGAGAATATTTCGGGTATTCAGTCTGAGTTCCTACGGTATTTCTCCTCATGCTCACCGTCGCATTGGCTTCTGTTTCTTGAGGAACGTCGATGCTATTATCTTTTGCGGCATTGTCTGGCTCGATTTTGGATTTCTTTTCTCCGTTTTTTTTTTTTTAAATACTCTTGCTTTTGGTGGCGGACGTTTGGAAGCACAAGCAGCTTTACAGTTCTAAACTACGGAGTACATTCTTATAAAAGCATGAAGTATTTGAACCCAGGGCGACGGTAAACCTCGACGGCGTTTCGTTCTATTTTGTAACATACATGCGCCGTAAGAAGTAAGAGGGTGCAGCACCTCTGTATTATGACTCCAGTGCTAAAACTCGGAGCAATTTCAGAATTATATCTCAACTTGCAGTTTTTTTATTTGGATTTCAGACTCACAGCGCAAGGCAAGCAGTTTGAAAACGAGCTTCTTGAGGGAGGCAACGACAGCGTTGACCGAGGTAACATTATAAGAATAGGAACATCCACAAAATATTAAATGCATTCTTCGCATCCCTTACGTGAATGTTTGTGTTAGTTAATTTACCTTCACACAATTGATAATACTTTGCTAAAATAGTATATTAGTGTCAATGTAATGTTAGTTACCTAGAAGTAACGTAAAGTAAACACTTAAGGATACTGTAGACCCGAGCGGTAATTACCCCGATCGTCCCGGCAAAACGCGCTTAATTTTAAGTGCTTTTGTCTGGTCCAAAGTGCTCAAACTTAAACAAGAGGTAAAAGACCTGAAAAGAAAACTCAAGGTGAGTTTACACCGTGTGATTATGCTGAAGTTGCAATACTTATGACAAAAGCGAAATGGTTGTTGTTGGTTAAACGGCGGCTTCGATATTCTGAATCCACTCCCTGGATATGAGGAATTTGGCTCTCAAACATAGGAAATATTTAGGCACAAATTCAAATTATGTCATTCGGTACTTTTCTCCTGCCCGGCCTGGATTTTATGATTTTGTTAATTATGTATCATGTATTAGTAGCCGAATGCAGTGAATATAACACTATCAGCAAGTAGTTTTGGATTTTTTAAAGGCTGTGACTGTGCGGTTTTTGCACATTGTAATTGTCCTCTCCGCTGTTATCACATAAAGAATATTAAGTGTTCTTTTTTTGTATTTTTTATAGGTTTACAAAGATGTTCCTGCAGAGGATCAGCCCAGTCCAGTGGTACGTCGATAAAACATCAAACAAACAATATGACCGGAACAGAGAACTCGTATAGACTATATACATGTCTGATTGCTTATACACCGATTTTAGCTGTTTTAAATTAATTGTTCAATTTATTCTTTACAGTCACAACAAAAGCAGAAAATTAAATACCTCTCAAAGCCCCTGGAAGGGGGGAAGAGGCTCCTGTCGGACGTCTTTACCGAAGAAGAGCTCATGCGGTGCACACTGAAGGGGAAGGGAAGGTCCAGAGGGATGCCCTGGACCAGCAACAAGATGCAGATGATTTATGGTAAGTCACAACAGTGCGAGAAATGCAGAAAGGTATCACTTACTTAACTGCAACTACCATTATTTTTGCAGGTGCAATGAGGGGAAATTACGGAATGACTGATGAGAAAATGCACCAGCTGATTAGAAATCAGCAAAAATCCTTAAAAGACGAAACCAAAAAAGTCTTCAGTAAAGCTAAGTGAAATGTCCATTAATGATGTAAAATGTTCGCTTTAGTAGGTTTTTTAATCATAGAGATATTTTAGCTTGCCTTGCACTTTTTGTTGTATACCAACTTTTTGTCGAATTTGAATTTGTCTTTTAACGATTTTTGCTGATTGAAGTCACTGTTCACGTTGTATCCGAAAATTATAAAGTTGATTATTAAATTTTGAGATAATTGTAAATTTGTTCTGTATTCTAAAAATAAAATTATTTGCTGGAAAATATTGCTAGCTATTTGTAATAAATTACAGGATATCCAAAAAAGCGTATAATATTCTGCAAAATGACAATATGTCAATAACAATAACCTCAATTTCCTTCAATTCCGAAAAATCTAATAATCTAATTATATCCAATTGGATATTCCAGAATATCGTAGAAAATCCTTTTTAAAGTAAGTCTATGCCTTCTAGGCCATGACGCATTATTCTGAACAGTATAGACAATATAATGATTCTATTGTAGTCTTTATTTATACATGGCATTTCACTATTATGAGGAAAGATACACAAGCATCTTACCTAATTTTGACATAGAATTATTTCACCACACTTCCAAATTCAATAACATAGTGAGTTTATCCATTTCATGGAGTCACCATAAGCACATTGCAACTCCTGGCTTTGGTCTCTATATGTGGGGGTTGTTTTGCGGTTGTTCTTTAGGTTGAGTCTGCTATCCACAATAACAAACTAAGTGGAGGCTCGGAGGAAGGAAGAGTGACTGGAGCAAAAGGACTGATTGACACTAGGAAAATGGCGCGAATTTTAAAAGCAGCCTCCATTCACAACAAAAAAGACGGAAAATACCGTAATATTACAGCATATCGAAGACAAAAAATACTATATATGCAACAAAAACCACATTAATTATTAAATTAGAGATTTTTTGACTAATAAAAAGTTGTTTTTTTTATGCTTTATTCGAGCTTTGATTCCCCCCTTTGATAACGCTACCAGCCGCCATGTTGGATACTGATTAGTATGCAAAAAGGGGGCGGAGCGATCCCTTTTATACCGCGCGTTCGTGTTTAAGACTCCACTGTCAGGTCAGAATATTATTGAGAATTTCAAGACTTTATTTCGTAGTAAAGTGAACGCCTTCCAATCTCATATGTTTACTGTAAATCATGACACACACAACGTAACGTAAACCACTATAATTTATTCATACACACAGTAAGCTTGGGTTACCTGTGAGCAGTCCGCTTTTATGTAAACGGTAATCGCGATAGATTTATTTATATTGATTTCTGCGATCATATGTGTTGTATTCTTGCTTGGTAAATAAGGACACATAGGCGGTGGATCTTGGTTTAAGAATCTTTGTTTAAACGAACAAAGGTAAACTGTAATCTTAAAACATCAAGTCAACGCGCGGCCAACTGTACAAACAGACCGCCCAACATCTGAGACAATTTTAAGTAATGATACAAACAGTATGCAGCTTAAATTGTCCTCAAGGTGTTGTTGAGGTGGGCTAGGCAGAGCTTGATTGAAAGATGGAGAATCGTTATCATAAAAGAAATAAAACGTCATCGCAATATTGCCTCAAATTTGTGGAATTCCCTTGTTTTCTATGAGATCAAGAGCTTCAAATGTGACCAAATTGTGGTGAATGGTTTCGACTTCAGTTTTACTTTTTCAACAGGCTTATTAGTAATACCAAGAGTGAAATTAATGCTACTTTAATCTTTCAAAATGTGATGTCAATGCATTGGGTATATCCAATCTACTGTAGCATTGATATGCAGCATTTTGATAATAAAAGATGATGATGATTTCTGTTGTTGCTGAGCATTTCTGTATTTTTGCAGATTAGTATGGCTTCTGTACTCTCAGGCGGCGAGGAGAAGGACAACTTCCTCAAACTCTGCCGCCTGCTGATAGATGGGGGTTCCCAGTCCTTGCTGACATACTTCACGTCAACCCACCATCCCACCCCCCTTGCAGCATTTCTAAATTCGCACAAGAAAACCTTGACTAACCTGAAAAGCAGGAGGATACTCCGCCAAGAGCAGTATTCCCTGCCAGCGGTGTTCCATCAGCTAATGATAATTACATAGATGACAAAGACCTTGCTATTGTTCCTTTGTCAGGTGTGCTGCACTAGCCATCGTATTGTTCGCTTACTGCACATCCAGGTTCAGTTTTTCTTTCCCCAAAAAGGGCTTGAATTTTCAGCCCCACTTCTTTGTTTTACAGGGGCATACAACACACTATTTCAATATTTAATTTATAGTTTGTTGCATGTTAGGCGAGAAAGGGTTGTCAAGTCTTTGTGTAATAGATGTCCTCTTCTTTCAAAAGCATTGTCAGGGATTTCCATAATCCTGTTTGACACTCTTTCAAATTACTATTTCGTAACTTTACTTCCTCTTTCTTATTGTTGCAAACTGGAACTGGGTAAAGCTATAGTATATATCTGGTAATAAAAAGCCTTGAAATTTTAAAATTAGAATGTAAAAACTGACACAAACACAATTCTTTGGACCAAGTTATGCAAATCATTTTCCTTATGGAGAAATGCCCTTCAATAAGTTCAAACATTAAAACAGTTAGAACATTAAAATGTTTTTTTCTTAATTTTAGTGATTCGAGCCTTCATTGACCATCTTCATCTGAGGTACACGATAGGTGAAGAGGTCCACATAGAGCCGCTTGAGGACATGGAGGACGGCAACTTCACGCTGGAGGGGGGGGGACTGGGGACTTTCATAGACACCGAAACGCCCCTCCGGGCCTCCCAGCCCCATTTTAGGCTTGGGAGGTGCGCTGGGCCCCTCCGACCCCCCCAGCCCCATTCCAGGCTTGGGAGGCGCGGCGCGCCCCTCCGAGCCCCCCAGCCCCGTCTTATGCAGATGAGGCAATTATCAATCTACGTCGGGACCACCTCGCGTAGATAAATAATTAGCAATCATTAATCCGCTGTCTATCGACACTCCGTAGGGTGGCGGGACTGGGGCCTTTCATAGAAACGAGTGGGAACCTTGCAATTAGACCCCCGTCTGTTCTGTAGTATATACAAATGTGCTAGCATTCGAAGGATGAAGTGCGGAAAAGATTACTGCAGGTGGCTAAAGGTCGGCCATGCAAACACGTGTATATATATAGCATTGGGTTGAGCCGCCACCCTACGGAGCGTGGAACGACCGTTTTTCGGCCGTTATTTAAAGCCTCTTTCGTGGCGTTTAAACCTGAGCTTTAGTAGAACACCTCGCTTCCGAACTCCTCGCGAATTTCTCGCAGTCTCATTTTCATCTTTTCGCGTGTCTCCAGGGAGGGCTCTTTCTTGCTTTTTTTTCTCACGCGATGTGAGGCCGTGTCGAGCTCTGATAGCGGCCTTGAGCGCGTAGTATCTCTCTTGTTCCCGAGGTATTAGCCGAAACTCTTCGTCTGAGATATGCCCATCTTGCAGAGCCTTAGAGACCAGCTCGCTGATCGAGTTTTTCTTACTCTCCGCTAAAACCATCGTATCTTCGCGTTTAGCCACCTTTCTCGCAAGACCCCTAGAGATTATCCCTGCGCCTGCGCCCACGACACCGACCAGCCCAGCGGACCGCCGATCAGAACCCCTACCCCGGCGCTGGAAAGCGCCCCTGCAGCGATGCCGGATGCCACAAACAGAGCATGGGTAACGGCAAAGGCGCGCTTATACTTCTTCCGCACCTGTCGATGATGCGTTATCTTGTTGTCTAGAACCGCCTGAGTGTCACATATTTTCTGGAGTCGGAAACTTTGCACGTCGCCGCCGATGCTTGCCGGAACGGCAGGCGTCATGTGCGTACCCTTCGGGGGGCAAACACTGGGAAGCGAGGGGTATATGACACCACTGCTAACGTCGCTGTTTGCCATGCTTGCTATGTCGGACCTAGGTTAGCTCTAATACAAGGCGAACAGGCTTGCCCTTAAAGTCCACCCGTCTACCGCGATCATCCCTGATCCATATTTGGATACTCAAGACAAACTCAGAGGAAGATGCTGCGGCACAAACGGGGATGTCGGGTCCATAGACGACTTTCTCGTGCGGCCTCCCGCGGGTTTCTAGGCAAGCGAGAACGTTTGAAGGCTCGCCTAAGGAGAGGCATTGCGTGCGGTCTACGATATCGCAGCAGATGTAGAGGGCCTCTATTTTCGGCAAAGCCACCTTAAGTGGGGGCCCCCTCAAGGGCAGTGCGAGGCCCCGCTCCCCCAACTGATCGTCTTTAGCCTCTAGGCCAAATAGTGCGCAAAGCTCGGCATTCAGGAACGCAACGCCATTGGACATGAGCGCGATCTTCCCGGTGAGGCGATCCAGCTTCACGGTCAGAATCTCGCTTTCAGCGCGGTTGATCGTTTTCACGATGGACTCGGCTGTGTGGTGCCCGGCTAGAAGGGTAGCGATTGGTGGGAGGGAGGCTATAGTCGTTATCTGATGCTCCCGCTCGAAATTATACCAGCTGTTAAACAGCGAGCACTGCCGGAGCGCCACGAAGCGTGGGCGCCTTATCGGCCGCTCGAAGAAGAGCGTCTGTTTGCTTTTGGTGAGCACAATATGTAGGACCGCCATTTTGTTGAACACAGCCCGCCTTTGTGTTTAACAGGACTGGGCATGGATTGGGAAGGCTGGCGGATGCTGAACGAGGAGGCGGCCCCCTGAAGGGGGGCGGAAGAGACGAAGAAGGCGGCAACTGCGGCTTCTATAGCCGAACATATCAAACACGCTATAGCCGAACAAGTCCAACGCGCAAAACCCGGTTTCCCTAGGTCTCTGAACCTTCGGGCAAAAGCTCCTCTACGCCGTGCCCGCAACCCCCGTGGAGAGCACGGCCTCGGACATCACCCCACTACTCACGCAGCTCGAGATACAGGTGGCTGAGGACAAATCATTCACGACTAGGGTCCGAGACATATTCAAAGAGACAGTAGTCACGCACAAGTTCGCCAAGGAGTCTCGCCGGTGGCTATCGGAGCCTTCCTATGGGTACTAGCCACAGCAACTCGACTTTGCGGTCTGGTGCGCAACCGCCGGGTGCAGGTTGTCCCTAACCGACCCAGCTTTCGCCACGCTGCCCTCTGTCATCAGGGGATGTCTAAGGTTTCACGTCTACTTTACCACGAGGAGGATACTCTACGAGGTCGGCGCCCCCCTGCCTGGCGACAGCCCGTTCACGCAAAAAGATGACCCCTACAAGAAGGCCGCTTTTGAGCGTCTATGCATAGAGTTCGGTCTGCCGCGTAAGCCGGACTTCCGATGGAAAGGCGGGCGGAACCACGGGCTAGGCGATGTGTTTTGTTCTACCCGGGGGGAGGGGTATCGGAACGTGCACGTGATCCGTGGCTACGACACGGCGGCGGACGAGTACCCGAGCCACCTCAATCTGTTTAGCGACGAAGGTGCTATACATCCTTTGCCTGCAATGACTCTTCTGACTTAGGGGTTGCAAAGCAACGTCTTGAAAGTTGTGTTGCTGACATCAATCTGTGGATGACTTCAAACAAGTTAAAACTTAACGATGACAAATCAGAATTGTTATTTCTACATTCTCGATTTCGTCAGTCGTTACCTCCCCCGATGCTTTCTGTTGGCACTGAAAACATTACACCTTCTCATCAGGCCCGCAATCTCGGTGTAATTTTTGACGACACGATGTCGTTTTCCCCACATGTTAGTAATATTGTTAAAGGTGCCTTCTATCACATACGAAACATTGCTAAAATAAGAAAATACATAAGTAAGAGCACCACAGAAATTTTAGTACACAGTTTCGTTAGCTCCGAGTTAGACTTTTGTAATTCTCTTCTTTTTGGTGCACAAAAGCGGGACATAGATAAGCTGCAGTCAGTTCAAAATGCTGCAGCTCGAATTATAGCGTGCCTAAAGAAACACGACCATGTCACCGAAACACTTAAGGATCTCTCCCCGTTGAAGAGAGAATTATTTTTAAAATTAACCTTATAACTTACAAAACATTAAATGGTTCTGGTCCTTTTTATCTCAAAGACATGCTAAAATACTATTGTCCAGCAAGAACACTACGATCATCTAAGGACTGTTTACGGCTTGTAGAGCCCTCCTTTCTCCAAAAAACTATGGCCAACGTGCTTTCTCTGTGGCCGCCCCCCGACTGTGGAACAAGCTGCCCTTTGTAATTCGTTCTTCTTCAAATGTCAATTGTTTTAAAACTCAGCTAAAAACACATCTTTTTAAAATGGCTTATGATATCTAATAAATGTACTTATGTATTTATTTATTTATTTATTTATTTATTTATTTATTTATTTATTTATTTATTTATTTATTTATTTATTTATTTATTTATTTATTTATTTATTTATTTATTTATGAAGGTGGGACGTACAATAGTGGGAAGCAGGTGGGTTTCATACGCAACGACGACCACGGGGGTGTGCAATACAGCTGGTTTGCGCCTCCCAAAGGTGAGGGGCTGACAAAAGCAGGGCTAGGAAGACTCGGTCGAGGCGTTCGTCTACACAGTGCTTGGCGCGCAGGTAAACGTCCGTTCCTCCATCGCGGGGGCCGGTGGACCGGCCATGGAGGCGCAGGCGGAGTTCACGAAGCTGCTTGAAGACGCGATCATAGAAAACGACATCGCTCAAAGCGTGCAAAGGTACCAGTTAGCCTTGCAGGAGGCCAAGGTGAGACTGAGTCTTGCGGTCGCACCAGGAGTGTGGCTGATGCCGAGCGATCTGGTGATAAACACGCAAAGCGTCGTGGGCTACAACAATAAACTGCAGAAAGCCACAGACTCCATGACGCTCGGCGCGAACGCGATCAACACCGAGACAAAGCCAGTCGGTGCTTATAACATGGCCGATGGGCATCCTAGGGTGCAACACGCGACTGATCCGAGGATTGACCGCGTACCGTTCCGGCGGCGAAGCAAGGCTTTCGCACCTGCGAAAGTGCACGCAGAGGGCGCGGCGCCTGCCCCCTCTCCATGTATGCATGCTGCGCATAGCATGACTGCCGCCAGAACGGCAGGCGCGACCGGACCGGGCAAAAAGAGTGACCACACCGCCCTCAAGGCGGGGTTGTCGGCACTCGCGGTGGCCGCGGTGTATTACTTGTTCCGATTATTGCTTTGCATTCGAAGAACCAAGAACGCGGCTACGGCTAGAATTAGCAGCCACGCATTTTCGCCAAAGAATTTCACCGCTTCTCCTGCAGCCTTAAACACGAAGTTCGCGATGCTGCCTACTAGCCCAGGGAGAAGCTCGCCTAGCTTTTTCCCGATAGCCTTAAGCCCGTTACCGACCCCTCTGGCCACGGAGGAAAGCGACTTGCCGAGCGACGTCAAAATGGCCGCGATCATCGTCGCTACGGCCAACCCGATAGCGGTGACGGTAAAGCCGTACTTTTTGAAGATGGCTTTGATGCGCTCTCTGAGCGGCTTTCGGTTCTCGAGCTCTCGGTTTTCGCGTTCTAGTCCGTCGATCTCGGATAGCCTTTCCTCGTTGCGCTCACGGGCCTCTTGGCGGCGACTCTCTGACGTGTTAGGGTCGTCGATGGTCTCCCTGTCTGTGGCTACCACCCCTTGCAGCTCTTGGACTCGTTCTGTGTTCTCCTGGATGACCGCGTCTATCACTGCCACGGACCCCATCGCCAGCTTGAAGCCTTTCAGCTTTGCAACGTCCTGTCGAACGCCCCCATCTCATTGAACAGCTGCCTTGGTTTAGTCAAACCTCCTTTGTCTAGGTTACGAAGCTGTATTAGCGTCTTTCCCCTCCGGTCTGACTGGAACCGTATCAGATTCTAGTTAAGGTCTGGGTATTTCTCCCTGAGGGACTTGAGACCGAGTCTTGCCGCTGCACCCTCTGTGGTGAGCGAGGTTTCAGCGGTCGTCTGCGTCCGGGCCCCCCGCGATGACGTGCTCGTCATTGGGATCGACTCCCCATCGTCGGGGTCAAACGGGATAAAGGCACCGTCTCTTCCTCCCCCGCTCCGCGATCGGCGGACGCAGCCGGCAAGGTATCGTCAATGTCAACGTCAACATCACCCATGATGCGTGCGCATAACTCGTGCTACGCTATATTAGACATGTCTAACAGTCCGCACCATAGGCACGCGGCTTCGTACTTTATGTATATATATATTATATATATTATATATTATATATATTATATACGTAATAGGAATGTCAGTCAGCAATAAACTTGATCCCCAACGAACACCCAGACTTCCTCTGGGGTTGAAAGCCGAGAGAACTGTTCACCGGGTCACTCTCAACCCGTCGACTGCTTCCCCCGGAGAGACGCTATATGTGGCGGTCCCAAAGCTATCGGAAGGCGTCACGCTTGTGCCTGGCTCCTTGAGGGTCGGTTTCGATCTCTCCACCTCAGGCCAAGCGAATAATACCGTCGTGAACAATGTCGGCCGAAATCTCGTGAGCCGCCTGAAAATCACGTTTGCAGGAGAAACGCTCCAGGACACCAACCGCTACGACGCCTTCAAGACGTATGAGGAGCTTTACCTGTCCAAGGTCGAGAGAGAGGACCGCCTGGAGCAGGGCATACAGTCAGAAAACATAAGCAGTCATCGCTCCAAGGCTGGCGATAAAGCGACTAGTAACGCCAAGGAGAACGCTCTAAACGCCGCCCACGGGGCGAAGTACACCATCCCGCTAGACCATTCTCTGCTGACGGACCACGGCGTACTGTACCCAAGGGCGCTCTCCGAGGCGCTGCTCTTCGAGATCACGCTCGCAACTGTTGACCAGGTAGTAGTCGGAAGCGATGCTACCAAATTATCCTACGGCATCAAAAACCTAGAGCTGGAATACGAAAGCCTGAGGGACGACAACCTCGCCCGGTCTGCAGCCGCCGCCTACCAAAACGGCACAACGTTCTTCTACGAGCAAGTGAACCTCCACAAGACCTTCGTGATTAGCAAAGGGACGGACAGCATAATCAACAAGAGTGTCGGAGACAGTGCTATCCATGGGGGTGGTCTCCGATTGGTCGGTACCCGCGACGGTGTGCATCTCGAGATAAAACGTACGACAAGCGGCCAGGGTACCGTAAACTGTCACGTGTTTGTGGTGGCCGACGCCCGAATGAACCTTATGAACGGACAGCTAGAGTCCATACAATACTGAGCACAGACACCGAAACGCATTTCTGCGCGAAGAGCTGCGCCGGAACGGCAAGCGGTATGGACCCGAAAAACATCCCATTTAACGCTCTCATCGTGGGCCCGACGTCATGCGGGAAGACCCGATTCATAGTGGACCGGCTGCGCGGCCCTTTCCTTGACTACATCGTACTCATGTGCCCTACCTTTGTCTACAACAAAACATACGACGGCTTTGGCGAGGGCGACAATCGTCTGTTTGTCGTCACACCTGAGGCGGGTCAGATCGACATACTGCTGAGGTTTGTCTCCGCTGTCTTCGAAGGAACTAATACGCTAATCATACTCGACGACTGTGCGGCCTCGAAAGACGTAAAGAGGCGCTCTGACCAGCTCGTCAACTTGGCGTTCAGCGTGCGCCACGTGGGTATTGATCACGCAGCGTGTGGGTGATCACGCAGCAGCTCACCAGCATCACGAAGCCGTCCCGTGAGAACATCGCGGCCTTGGTGGTCTTCTATACGCCGAGCAAGGTGGACATGAAAGCTATCCTGTATGACTACGGCGAGGAGCTCTCAGAAGAGAAGATAAAAGAGTACATGAAGGCCCTCAAGACGAAAAAGTTCTCGAAGTTAGAGTTTTGCTTGCGTCACCCTTATACCATCGCCCTAGTTGAATCAGATCCAGCAGGATAGAAGTCGTCAAGTCGTTTCCTTCCTGTGCTTATTTGGTTCATTTTGTATACATTCATTTGGCATGGTGTTAACACAACTTCTAAGAATCTGACATTTCTTTGGTGCAAGTCCAGATTTTTCTCTTCAGACTGAAGCAGGGCACCAACAAATCCTGGTTATCAAAGTCATAGTATAAAATTTGTCCAAGCTATTGACTTATTTGCCTTGATTCTCAACATCTTATCAAACCAGCAAATAATAGCAACAAACTGGGTATTTTGAAGCTATAGCAAGGGAGTTGGTAGCTATAAAGGGTGAATATGTTTACCTAATGTTGTTATGGGAGAGCTTTGCAGAGTTCTTGGTCAAATGTTATTTGATACATTCAAACCAAAATGGAATGTTTGAACAGCTCTTACTTTCTAGGCATGTGCACTAAAAAAATTTTTTTTTGTAACTTATAAATATTAGCCCCATCTACATTGATCATGACATTTCTATATCCTTCCTCTGAATATTTGTTTCGTTGTAAATTCTTTCAGTCCATTTCCCCAAGTGATCCACAGACATTTCAAGAGCCTGAAACTGTTTGAGTGACATCATCGTCTTTCCATCAAGAACTTTTTCAAAAGATTTTACAAGGGCCATTACTATAGTCTTATTACAAGCCAGGATGACAGATACACTCCTGGACTTTTTTTTTGCAATGATTTTAAATCTTATTATGATTTCTAGACAGCCAAGAGTTCACTCAAAAGAAAGTCAAATTTGAACAAATTAAGATACCACAAGTATGTAATACTGTAAGTATTCATAACAGATTATAAGTTAAATGAGTATCAATTTTTGAATTAAGCTTAAATGGAAACAGAATTTACAAAAAAAGACACAAATGTAATTCATATTGAAGTTGCCTTTTATGTTAGTATACTTTTACATGATTATTTTTTACAATTTTATCAAACACCTTATGAATGATAATATGGCCTCTCAGCGAGAGAATTTCGAGACCGAAACAAATGAAAGAAAAAATGTCCTCGTAACAACGTTTGAGTCCACTTATGGAGAAATAAATAGTCCAAGGCTAGTAACAGAATGTTTCTTTCTCTGCGACAAAAAGGATTTAGAAATAAGAAGGCATATGACGACGTAGGTAGACTTTGAAAAGCAAGCGTCGTTTTCCACCTTCTCGGCCGCCATTTTGGATTCCTTTAGACAAAGTCAATTTTTCCGCCCTTTAATCTGATTGGCTAATCCGCGCGTCTAAAAATAGCCTGATCCTAGGAAACGCCGTGACACCTTTATAGTACCAGAATGTGGGGAAGTTGATTGCCCCTACTTATGAGCCCCTGTAGATGCATAAGGCGCACTTGACATTATTCTATATATATGGAAATACCTTATATATACCTTATATATTTGTAAATACTGCATCTGAATAAAATGACAATATTGCACCGTATTTACGCATTGATAGAAACATTTCCCTCAACTTTCGTTCGATTAGAATATGAGATTGCGCTACTCGAATGTTTTAAAACAAAGCGTTTCTGTTGGATTCAGCAGAAATAGAAGGCGAGAGGAGAGTATGGGCGTCGAGTTCAGCGTAACGAGGCGACGGAGAACACGCTCCTTTCTCTTCTCTACCCCCCCCCCCCCCCCATCATAGCATCATACCACGTGATCATACCACGTGATCTCCTTATCCAATCAATGATCTATGATGATTGTCAAAAGATATGTTATCCTATGCATGCCGGGATTATTTTAACGTTTTAGTGATTTTTTAAAAGAAATTACAAAACCATCTCTGCCTCATTCTCTATGATGTAGAATCCAACAGATGTGCAGAATGAGGCTGAGATGTTTATTTTCACACTTCCCAGATGGAATAAGTCTGCTTAGCAGCCGCTTCTAGTATCACGCTTTTAGTATTAAAAGCGGCTGCTAAGCAAGGTTAAGCAGACTAGCAAGGAATTTTAATAGGCACAGTCTCATGGATTTTTGTGTGTGTGCTTGGGTACCCTGTGGACTACTCCCAAAGTCTCCATTCACCGCGCGGTCTTTCGGTCACACCCTCTTCTACACTACCCTCTTCTCAAATACAGGAGAATACAGGGGAATACAGGGAAATACAGGAGAACACAGGGAAATACAGGGGAATACAGGAGAATACAGGAAAATACAGGAAAATACAGGAGAATACAGGGGAATACAGGGAAATACAGGAGAATACAGGGAAATACAGGAGAATACAGGAAAATACAGGAGAATACAGAAAAATACAGGAGAATACAGGAGAATACAAGAAAATACAGGAGAATACAGGAAAATACAGGAGAACACAGGGAAATACAGAAGAATACAGGGAAATACAGGAGAATACAGGGAAATACAGGAGAATACAGGGAAATACAGGGAAATACAGGAAAATACAGGAGAATACAGAAAAATACAGGAGAATACAGGAGAATACAAGAAAATACAGGGGAATACAGGGAAATACAGGAAAATACAGGAGAATACAGGGAAATACAGGAGAATACAGGGAAATACAGGAGAATACAGGGAAATACAGGAGAATACAGGGAAATACAGGAGAATGCAGGGAAATACAGGAGAATACAGGGAAATACAGGAGAATACAGAAAAATACAGGAGAATACAGGAAAATACAGGGAAATACAGGCGAATACAGGAGAATACAGGAAAATACAGGAAAATACAGAAAAATACGGGGAAATACAGGAGAATACAGGGAAATACAGGAGAATTACAGGGAAATACAGGAGAATACAGGAAAATACAGGAAAATAGAGAAGAATACAGGGGAATACAAGAGAATACAGGAAAATACAGTGTAAACCAGGGAAATATAGGGAAATACAGGAAAATAAATGAGAAGATATGAAAATTAATTATAATACAATATAATATACTATTATGATACACTTTGATATGGTTACATGAAGTAGTAACCCCGACGTATACATTAACCGCTGACTTCCTGCAGACTCACCCTTCCTCTACGCCGGTGGAAAATTGCTTCCCCTTGGGAATGTGCAACAAGCAACTGTTTCTTATCGAATCTGCAAAGAAAAGCCGTACCAGCTGATGTAAAAGCAACACAAAGCACAAGATCCCTACAAGTCCGGTAAGCAAGGGTATCAGAGAGTCCGACAGTAGTTTCTCTATGAATTATCAGCAAAATCACGCACATCGCGTCTTTGAATGTGTTGGTTTGTGAAGTGTGACGAAATGTGAGATTATCGTTCAAAAGTCTTTAGCTTGGTCTTTGCTCTGCTATCTTCGGATTTTGATAACATTTCTTACATCCACTATTCTCTGAGGTCGGTAACTTGTGCGTTGTATTGGGGATTGTGCATTAAATGGGATTTCTACACTCATTTTGTGCGGTTCTCTGTTTGTGCTTCCGCTTTCGATTTAGTAAGGGCTTCGATTGTTTGTGAGCAGGCCGCTTTTATTTAAACGGTAATCACGTCAGCTTTGTTTATATTTATTTCTGCGATCGTATGCAGCTCAAACTGTCCAAGGTGTTGCTGATGTGGCCTAGGCTTGATTGTTTTAGAAAGATGGGGAATGGTTCCCTGCTAGCAGAGGCCTCTTTTCTCTGTATTTCGCTGGGCTGGAGTTCGCGAGGAAAAGATACCTCTGCCATGGGTCGAAACTGTTTTCGTTGCGCATGCGTGAGCGTTTCTAAGCTACCGTATGACGTGCCAAAACCCGTACCATCGCGTGAAAGCTGTCAATATGTTAATTTTTGTCGTAAATTATGAATCAAACTCCGGTTAGTTCTTCTCTTCGGAAAAAAGAAAAACAACTGTTCAATTTCAATCACCAAAAACGTCACTAAAAAGATTGAAAAACAAACGCAGCAAAGACGAGTTTTGTCTTGTCTGTGGGATAAATTTCAAGACATCTGGGCAGGCGAGTTTCTTCAGTAAATATCGCACAGTTGGACTCGATGAAAATGTTTCAAAACTTTTTGGTAAACTTATATCAGCTAATTCCAGAAGAATATGCAAAAGCTGTAAACGGTAGATTTACTCGTTAGTCAAAAGAGAGAAAATTCTGAATGAAGACAAGGCATTGAATGGCTTCTTTTATAATTCGTCGCGTGATATTTCTACGGAGGGCGCCGTTTCGAATGCGGGCTTATTATCCCGCAGCGGATATACGTTTCATGCATGCGCTAGTCATTGTGGGCTCAAATATTGGCCAGTAATTAATGAACAGAGCATGCGCTCTGGATCTCCCGTCCACGATCGTGGACGGCGGTTTGATCAAACGAACTTGCGACCCATGGCAGAGGTATCTTTTCCTCGCGAACTCCAGCCCAGCGAAATACAGAGAAAAGAGGCCTCTGCTAGCAGGGAAGGGGAATAGATATCATAGGAGAAATTAATGTTACCGCAGTGCCTTAAGATTCCCTTAGCATTCCCTTCTTTTCTAGGTAGTCAATATTTGCTAAGTTTTTGTTAGGTCCTAACTTTTACTTTGTTCCTCAACAGATTTATTAGTAAAACCAAGAGTGGAATTGATGCTACTTCAATCTTTCAAAATGTGATGTCAATGCATTAAGCAGGTATAGCCAATCTACTGTAGCATTGATATACAGCATTTTGATGTTGTGATAATAAAAGATGATGATTTCTCTTGTTGCTGAGCATTTCTGTATTTTTGCAGATTAGTATGGCCTCTGTACTCTCAGGCAGTGAGGAGAAGGACAACTTCCTCAAACTCTGCCGCCTGCTGATAGATGGAGGTACCCAGTCCCTGCGGACATACTTCACATCAATCCACCATCCCACCCCCCTTGCAGCATTTCTAAATACGCACAAGAAAACCTTGATTAACCTGAAAAGCAGGAGGATACTCCGACAAGAGCAGTTTGATCGACTATTCCCTGCCAGCGGTGTTCCATCAGCTAATGATTATGACATTACACTTTTGTTCCTGTTGCTTCGCCACATCTCTGGGTTGTCACCACCTGTCAGTACGTCTAGCTGGGATGTGTTGCCTCCTCCCACTGATCTTACCAAGGAGGCACACATGGCCCGACTGAAATGGTACAGGAATAATGTGTTTGCCCACATCAAATCAACTGAAGTGCCAACTGTTCAATTTAATCAGTACTGGGTTGAAATATCTGATGCTCTGATCTCCCTCGGTGGAGTCAGTCAGGGCGAAATAGACACCCTGAAGGTCACACCTCTTGAGGGAGATTATGTAATGCTTTTGAATGAGTGGGTTGATAAAGATCTAGACTTGTCAAAAGAAGTAAATGAGACAAAGAAAGAAGTCCAAGAGACAAAGAAAGATGTGCAAGAGACAAAGAAAGAAGTGCATGAGACAAAGACTAAAGTAGATGAGACAAAGAGAGAAGTGCAAGAGACAAAGAAAGATGTGCAAGAGACAAAGAAAGAAGTGCAAGAGACAAAGACTAAAGTAGATGAGACAAACAAAGAAGTCCAAGAGACAAAGAAAGAAGTGCATGAGGTGAAGGGAAAAGTATCTGAGATGGCAGTGGACGTAGCATCACTCAAAGAGGAATTCTCAAGTAAGTAAACCATCTGATACAAAGCTAGCCTGAAATGATAATAAGGAACTAACATAACCAAGAATCTCTAATAACAATAAGATATCATTGATATAAGAAATACTGAACCTATTTAGTTGACATTTGGGAGACAGGACCTCTGTTTTTATATCCTTGTCTGTGAAGACAGGACCTCTTGCTTTATATCCTTGTCTGTGAAGACAGGACCTCTTGCTTTATATCCTTGTCTGTGAAGACAGGACATCTGGCTTTATATCCTTGTCCATAAAGACAGGACCTCTTGCTTTATATCCTTGTCTGTGAAGACAGGACCTCTTGCTTTATATCCTTGTCCATGAAGACAGGACCTCTTGCTTTATATCCTTGTCTGTGAAGACAGGACCTCTTGCTTTATATCCTTGTCCATGAAGACAGGACCTCTTGCTTTATATCCTTGTCCATGAAGACAGGACCTCTGTTTTTATATCCTTGTCTGTGAAGACAGGACCTCTTGCTTTATATCCTTGTCTGTGAAGACAGGATCTCTTGCTTTATATCCTTGTCCATGAAGACAGGACCTCTTGCTTTATATCCTTGTCTGTGAAGACAGGACCTCTGTTTTTATATCCTTGTCCATGAAGACAGGACCTCTTGCTTTATATCCTTGTCTGTGAAGACAGGACCTCTTGCTTTATATCCTTGTCTGTGAAGACAGGACCTCTTGCTTTATATCCTTGTCTGTGAAGACAGGACCTCTTGCTTTATATCCTTGTGCATGAAGACAGGACCTCTTGCTTTATATCCTTGTCTGTGAAGACAGGACCTCTTGCTTTATATCCTTGTCCATGAAGAGAGGACCTCTGTTTTTATATCCTTGTCTGACAGGATGCTTGCTCTTCATGGCCTGATGTTGAGAGAAACTTTTGTCCCTTTTTTGGTTTGGTGTCTTCTAAACACCTAGAGGCCTAAAATCCCTTTCTTGATTATTACACTCTCAACTCTACAATTTGATGTCACAGGTAGAAAGGTGAACAGCAAGAAGGACATCACTGCCGCTAAAGGTGATGAGGCTGCTTCTGGGAAGTAAGTTATAATTCTTTTTTGTGTGTTTCTCTTGCACAGATAAGCATAATTATGAGTTAGATCGTGCAAACTTCAGTGAATTGTTTTTTAAATGTACCTTTTTGATTTGTTACTTTTTGTTTCTTATTATATAGATTTATTATAGATATTTCAATGTCACCCTTCAATAACTGAAAGTAACAGGCAATGTTAGGTTGTAAACTGATTGTGTGCTTTCTACTTTAGAACATCTCATGACCCAGGGAATAAGCGTCTACCAAAGAAAAAAGGTACATGTGACATGTGACATGATAAAATAAAATGAAAAGTGGCAGATTCTAGGAAGGGGCGGGGCTGGGCTGGGCCGGGTCTAGCATTTATGGTAACACCACATGTTTAGGTAAAATTTTAAGACAACATATATATGGGGGTTTAGTTTCTCCTGCCATATGTTTTATACAGTTAGTGTATATGTCGATGGGCCATACCCTCTCCCCCTGAGACAAATCATAGTTTCCCACCGCTGATACAGACAGTGGAACCTGTATATTACGATTGTTGTTTTTTATTTGACAGATCTTGTTAAATACAGATTACAGCCTCACAGAAACTTTACAGTCTTACACAAAGTACAGTTGCAATATTATTATTTTGTAGAAGTTGATAAGTAACCCGACCGAGTACAACACTATTTCCAATTGATCTTCCTTTATATCGTAAAATCAAGGAGGACATCTTAACCATACCCCGATTTTACGGTGCATCTACTATCTCCTGGGGCATTTTGTAAAATCCAGGTTCCACTGTATCTGTTTTGTATAGCACTTAAAACACTTGTTGCCTATCAGTAGAGATACAGCCTACCCCATCCAGTTTGCAATCATGACTATGAGTAATGGGATAGTCATGGATGAAAGATGCTCTAGAAGGAGAACAAAATTATTTGCTCTCTTGGCTGCACAGCCCCCATGTATAAACGAAAAACTGTTGTTTGCATAGATGATACCGATTTGGATATTGTTCCTTTGTCAGCTCAGGTGTGCTGCACTAACCAGCTGATTGTTTGCATACTGCACTATAGATACAACCCCCCATCCAGGTTCACTTCTTCTTTCTCCGAAAAGGGCTGGAATTGTCAGCCCCACTTCTCTGTTTCACTGAGGCATACATGTCATATCAATCTTTAAATTTAGCGTTTGTAGCATGTTAGGCGACGAAGGGCCAATTCTTTGTGCAATTGATGTCCTCTTCTTTCAAAGGCATTGTCAGGGATTTCCATTATCTTGTTTGACACTCTTTGAAATAAATATTTCCTATAATACTGTATATAGCATCCCTTCCACTTTCATATTCTTGTTAAAAAATGGAACTAGGTAGAGCCATGTATCTGCTAATAAAACACCTTGAATTTTTATATTCACACTGACGCAAATCGTTCTCCTTATTGAGAAATGCCCTTCAATAAGTTTGAAAAGAGATTGACCAAAATAAGAAAACCAATTCAAACCGAAACAGTAATATGTTTTTTTTTCTTAATTTTAGTGATTCAAGACTTCATTGACTATCTTCATCTGAGGTACACGACAGGTGAAGAGGTCCTTATTGAGCCGCTTGAGGACATGGAGGACGGCAACTTCACGCTGAAGAACATGTTTTCAGAGCTGGAGATCGTCAGAAAAGACACCGATATCAAGGTGCCGATGTATGACGTCTTTACCGCTAGTGAACCATCCAAGAAGGTGCGAAGTGTTCTCCTGGAGGGGGACTCTGGGGCGGGCAAGACCACGTTATGCAAGAAGATTGCATATGACTGGGCAACAGGGGTCTTGGCCAAAACAGAGTCCTTCCCTCAGGTGGAGCTAGTGCTGTCTTTGAAGTGTAAAGGGATTAGTTCTAAAGGGTTCCCGCAGGCAATCCAAGATCAATTGTTTCCCGAGGAATTTAGTGTGCAAGATAGGGTAGAAGTGGTGCAGTACATCAAAGAAAACAAAAATAAGGTTTTGATAATCCTAGATGGATACGACGAGTTACCTTTAGAGGCAAGGGAGAGCATAAATAATGTAGTATGTAAAAAGTTCTATTCCTCTAGTTACACCCTTTTAACGAGTAGACCAGAAAAGAAACTCAGCAAATACTTTACAGGAAGTAATGCTCTAGAAATCAAGGGATTTCACGATGTTGATGACTTCATCAGCATTTTCTTTAATGCATTACCAGATAACGTAGCATCTATTGTAAAGATCTCCAAAGGAATCTCTAATGTCGACTTGTTTAACCCTCTCACCTTGATTCTCTTCTGTTTGAGTTTCAAGGATCATTGTGAGAGGAACATGGAAAAGGATTTCTCACATAATATGACCCTTAGAGAACTTTACGAGGATGTAGCGTACTCACGAATTAGGAGATACTTTGAGAAGGAAAACCTCAACTTCGACGATGACGATATTCAAGCGATGAGTTTAAGACTAGGAGAAATTGCTTTTCACAGTCTTAAGGAAAATGCTTACACCTTTCCACTTCCTAAACTATCAGAAGTTTTGAAAAAGGTAGGTTTCTTAACACGCCGCAAATCCCCTAGCACCATACGAGCAGTAGAAATGTACTCCTTTGTTCACAAGTCTTTTCAGGACTTTTTCTGTGCTGTGTTTTTAGCTGACAGGCTTGGACAAGGCATTGTTGAGAGTGTATTGATTAGTGATTTTGGGTTTTTCCTCACTGTCAATCGTTACGACCTCGCTAAGATGGTAGGAAGTAATGTGATGAAAGCCGTGGAATCTCTCGCACGCAAAGTACCCGAGCATCCACCCCAAGGGATTTCCGTTTATGATTGGCGTTATCACTGTATTGCTCTCAAGTTGCTGTGTCAGTGTCTGGCAAAATGCAAACAATCAGAAATCGTCAAAGTTTTGGAAAAGGCATATTGCCTCCTTCCATGCAGAGTGTTTTTACAAATTGAGTTTGAGCCATGTTATTATACGCTGTTAGGATTGTCATATTTGCTATCGTACGATTTGTCTCGTTCCCAGAGCCTGCAGACTGTCGGTAATGTCAGCGGTTTGCGTCCCCTTGGTGATCTTGCTATCTTGCTTTTGAATTGTACAGATAGGATCCCTGATCAATTTACAAAAGCGTTAGCTTCTTCTCCGATTCAAAAACTAGGTATTTTTGGTCCCCTTGGTGCAGGTGATATTGTAAAAGCGCTTGTCAGCATGCTGTCACGTACCACATTACAGTCTCTCATTCTTTTTGATGGGATCGGCGAGGCTAATGTTGGCAATTTAATCGAGTCTTTAAAGAACAACGTTACACTCTCATCAATCTGTATTGATTCTGACGGCTTTGGTGATTCGTGTGCTATCAAGTTGGCTGAGATCTTATCTGATAACACCAGTCTCACTGCCGTTCGCATTAATAGTAAAATCCTGGGAGGTACTGGTGTTACAAGCCTCGCCAATGCATTGAAAGTCAATAAAGCAGTACGAACTCTCAAGATAGATGGTGGTAACATGACGTCTGAAGCAGGCCGTGCTATCGGTGAAATGCTGAAACA
This sequence comes from Nematostella vectensis, assembly GCF_932526225.1. Classification (NCBI taxonomy): domain Eukaryota; kingdom Metazoa; phylum Cnidaria; class Anthozoa; order Actiniaria; family Edwardsiidae; genus Nematostella; species Nematostella vectensis. The sequence continues at coordinate 2,441,101 of NC_064045.1, forward strand.
TAACACTACTGTCACGTCTCTTTTTCTTTTGGGTGGAAGGCTAGGTGATTCCGGGGCTCGGGGTATCGCTATTGGTCTTGCACAAAACACGACCATCGCTCAACTTAGCATAGCGCATTCTAGTATAGGCACCGCTGGCATTAAGGCAATTACAAAAGTAATTCAAAATGTTACCCGCTTAAATTTGTCCAGTAACCCGGTAGGGTACGATGGAGTAAAAGCTATTGCTAGACTTCTTGTGAAAAGCTGTAGCAGGTTGAAATTCCTTTTTCTTGATCATTGTAATATAGATGTGTTTGGTGCCAAGGAACTCGCCATAGCTTTGTCAAGGAATTCATGTCTCGAGGAACTGTCCGTAGCTTGTAATGATATTAATGACGAAGGGATGTGTGCTCTGGCTGAGTCTGTGGCTAGTAATGAAACATTACAGGTTCTTTACATCTCGTACAATAACGTCGGTCAAAATGGTAAAAAGGTTATAATTAGCGCTTGCGAAACGAGCAAGTCCGTCCGGCATCTCTACCACGAGAACGACTCGATTCTTAATACATTCACCAAACCCCACTCGGTTTGCCTAGTTACCCGTGAATTCTATAGCAATGTTCTTGGTCTTGAGTTTGAGAGTGTGCATCGGTTATACAAAAGATACAGTCAAGGTGTAGAACAGCAAGCCGAGATGATGTGTTATTTGTTGAGTATATGAGAACTCGACTTTATTCTCTCGAATGCTTAATTTGTAATTTCTTGAGACGTTTATTTGAAAATCCTTTTTTTTTGTTTTTGTATAAAGTGCAGGGAGTATAAATCCTCTCCATCTTGTTTGCCCATCAAATTTTGCTTAAAAATGTCTAACTCGCTTTCATTTCTAGCAAAAAATACCGTCGGTCCTCCCACCTCAAACAAACATCTTGTTTGTGCATAAGACTGGGGGGACTAGGGTATTGTAGTCCATCTTGTTTGTGCATAAGACTGGGGGGACTAGGGTATTGTAGTCCATCTTGTTTGTGCATAAGACTGGGGGGACTAGGGTATTGTAGTCCATCTTGTTTGTGCATAAGACTGGGGGGACTAGGGTATTGTAGTCCATCTTGTTTGTGCATAAGACTGGGGGGACTAGGGTATTGTAGTCCATTTTGTTTGTGCATAAGACTGGGGGGACTAGGGTATTGTAGTCCCCCTCCCCTACAGCCCAACCACCTGGCTTGTGGTTAAGGTATTGGGGGGGGGGGGGGGGTATGTTTTTATAATGCCCCTCACATGTGGCTTACACTAGCATGTCACGTGACCAACTAAAGTGTCCAAACGAGCACCAACTTGTCAAACACGTAGCTGTGACTTGCTCGTGTAGCATGTCACGTGACCAACTAAAGAGTCCAAACGAGCACCAACTTGTCAAACACGTAGCTGTGACTTGCTCGTGTAGCATGTCACGTGACCAACTAAAGAGTCCAAACGAGCACCAACTTGTCAAACACGTAGCTGTGACTTGCTCGTGTAGCATGTCACGTGACCAACTAAAGAGTCCAAACGAGCACCAACTTGTCAAACACGTAGCTGTGACTTGCTCGTGTAGCATGTCACGTGACCAACTAAAGAGTCCAAACGAGCACCAACTTGTCAAACACGTAGCTGTGACTTGCTCGTGTAGCATGTCACGTGACCAACTAAAGAGTCCAAACGAGCACCAACTTGTCAAACACGTAGCTGTGACTTGCTCGTGTAGCATGTCACGTGACCAACTAAAGAGTCCAAACGAGCACCAACTTGTCAAACACGTAGCTGTGACTTGCTCGTGTAAGCCGCCTGTTGTTGCAAGTTGAGTCAGAATAAATGATTAGTTGGAGTGCACTAGGGGTGTTACTACGCAAAGCATATTGTCAAATGTTGTACATACTTGTATTTTAGTCACTTTGATACCTAGGGCCTATTAAATTGTATATATTGCACAATGGTAATAAAAAAGATGATATTGATTGTGTAGATCGCTGACTGCTTGCATTAGCGTTGACTTTCCCCTCATCCCTCCCACGCTGCCGGTAAACCGCTCGGATTGCCTCCCTTCTGCGCATGCTCCTCAATGTGCAGTACTTTGGTTATAAGCGACTTGCACTAAGAGATCACGTGACTTCTCGTGTAGCAAATTTACGCCAAAACACAGAAATGGCTGGACCATCACACCAGAGAGTGACAAAAACAATAAAAATAAGCCCCTTCTGTCGAGGCATAGAAACTTTCTGGGTGATTAATAAGCGCTTAATATGTTTTTCTTTATTTCACCGTAAAAGCTTCGCGAGTCAAAAGTCACTTTAAGCAGGTCGCTTACTGAGCGCATGCGTATTGTCCTGTTCTCAGGCCCCCCTTTAGTTTCTCCACAGGAGACCCAAGCTCAGGGTTTGTTCAGCCCGTGGATCGCGAGTCTCTCTATAGCGAGTCTCGGGCTGTAGCAAGGGAGCTTTACTGAGACTCGATGCGTGAGCGTGTTGACTACGAATAGCCGCGATTCCCCTCGATTCGCAAAAGTTCCCAATATTTCTTTTCGTACAACTCTGACTTCTATACCCCACCTCCCCACCCCCCTTGGTAGCGGCCTAAGACTGATATTGAGCTATCTTCAAAAAAATAAATGGACTAGTCTCTTAGTGATACAAAACGTGTAATTACAGCCGTTACATATATTTACTAATACAAACAAGAGGATTGTTGTATAGATCCTGATATTTAATCTGATGTGTTGCTTGACGTTTAGATTGCGTGATCACCATATTTAGAAAAAGTGGTGTCTGAAAAAGAAGGCCAAGTCCTCGTGACAAAAAACCCGCTCAAACCCGCACGTCACACAATCACGAGCCTTGGAAGTTGAATGTCTGACGCTACATGTCAATCAATCTCCGCTCTAACAGAGCAAATACGCCGCTAGCGTTACATCTTGTCACATGTATTGCGTGGTGGTTTCACGCGAGGTCACGCGTTCACGAGCCTTGGTAGATCCCAGTGCTCCGGTGTGAGGCGACCGCGAGGTAGACCCTCTCTCCCATAATGAAGAACGTCATGTCACGTGTCCGTGCGGAAGAGATGGACTGGACCTTGGCGAACTTTCTAGAGTGATACTTGTCCCAGGCGTAGATCACGGGATCGAGGCCACTGCTGATGATGGCAAGGTACGTCTTCTCTTTTTACCCATATATGGCGAGGTAATGCTCACCCAATCACGTGCCTGGAAAAATACAAGTGAAAAGTCACGCAACATTGTCTCGTAGACGTCCTGGAAGTACAATTTCAAAAATAAAGCTGAAACACTTTTTTGTTATTGATTATCATTTAAAATATAACGGTTTATTCGCAAGGAAACTTTAAAGAAATAATCTACGAATATAATCTGACCCATAATTGACGATATTTGCTTGAAAATATATTAGTTACTCGCTTGAATTAGCCGATGGAGAGGGGTGCTTTGTGCGACTCGGCATCGAGCGGGAGCATAAAATGGTGGCCTACTTTAAGGCTCAAAAGGTGCCCCGGATGTGATGGGCAAAGTTTTCTCGATGAATGATTTGTTAGTTATCCTCATTCAATCCTAACTGACTGTCATACAAAAGGTTCCAGTCTGTTGTACCACTGTAGCTCAGGGTCTATAAATGGGAACGAGTATAATATTGACGATTATAATGAAAGAGTAGACAAAGATCAACAACCGGGGAAGGGGGAGTTTTTGTTTACAGAGAGACAAAAATGTTTGTAACTCAATGTCCGATTCTATTTCAGGGTTCACGAGTCGCAAATAGCATGAGAGGAAGAATCAACATCTCGATCTATTCATCTTTTAATAGTCTATGAAAATTTATAGCTGAACCTAATAGTAATTGCAACACAAAGAATTTTATTGTTTAATGATAAGAAAAAAAACATTCTAAACAGCACCCCAAAAGTTCTCCAAAGTTCTCTTGTGTGAACATCTGGAAATTTGACAATAAACAATTTTTTGTCGGCCGTCTGGAGCTTACTGGCAGTGCGATCTCTTCGAGAGTGGAGGGTTAGTGTGCCATGAATAACAATAAAATTGTTTATTGTTGAATTTCGAGATGTCCACGAAAGAGAATTTTGGAGAACTTTTGGGAAGTTATCAAGGACATGCTACAACATCAGATGACTGGACTACAACAAAGTCTGCCATTTAAGACCGAAATCTTTTGTGTTGCAATTACTTTTAGGTTAAACATCGGATTGACTGGACTACAACAAAGTCTGTCATTTAAGATTGAAATCATTTGTGTTGCAATAATTTGAGGTTAAACATCAGTTGACTGGACTACAACAAAGTATGTCATTTAGGACCGAAATCATTTGTGTTCCAATTACTTTTAGGTTTAACATCAGATTGACTGGACTACAACAAAGTCTGTAATTTAAGACCGAAATCATTGGTGTTTCAATTACTTTGCAACACAAATTATTCAATTATGATGACCCCCCCCCCCCCCCCCCAGTAGGGCAAAATGGCGACCGACAGAGAACTTACCAGTAATCGCTAGGAAAACCCGCCATCTATAGTAAAGGTCTCCAGGTCGGACCCCGCCGCCACAATACTCTGGTACCTCGTGAACTTTTCCCCATTCCACTTGAAGATATGCGAATAAGGTCCATAAAAGGTGGCCACTGCCAGGAACACGTCTTTGCTGATGAAGATGGGTTCCACGTCGAATGCTTTCATGGTTTGGAGAGTTTGGAAAGGCACAAACTGGTTATCTACCCATTTGAAGACCGGGGAATCAAAGTTCCTGGAGTTGCTAGCCACGGCGAAGTATTGCTCGCCTCCGATCCTGAACGGCTGCCATTTGCGAGCATTGGCAATTTTGAGGACTTGGAAGTTGAAGAATCTAAAATGAAGGACATTTTGGCAATTTAGTACAGTGAAACCTTGATAATTCGAACTTAGAAAACTTGAACTCCCCGCTAACTTCAGGAAATGTTAAAAAAAACTCTAATACGCTTAAGGAATCTTCAAATAATATGCTTTTTTTGCATATGATACCTACGTGCAGTGGATGACTTGGTGGTCGAAGTCAGTTCTGGATCAGACGAGAACAACAATGATGCAGCAGTGACGTCAGCTCCGATTCCGTATAGGACTCTAGATGCTACCCATTTTGAGAGGTACTTTTAGAAGTGTATGATCAGCGGTAGAACGTTCATCATTTACCGTTCTTAGATCACACATCGAAACATTTAACTAGAATATTATCTATTAGCGCCATTTCATTTAGTAGGGGTCAATTAAGTTTGGACCTAGCCTAACTGCGAGAAAACGTGTGTATCAAGCTCCACAGCTGATTATTCTTACTCATTGTGCAAACGTTCCTTTTGTTGTAGTTCAACTAAAGGCCAAGCCAAACTGGATCCTGTTGCAAGGATTCGTTACGCGGTGCACACGAACAAGCTGTCACCTTGCGCCACCCTGCTGGAATATCCCGTCTTCCGAGTCACCCCTGCATGCTTGTTTACCCTTCTCGACCCAAGGGAAGTGTCTGCGGCGGACATAGCGCGGATAAAGGCGGGGGTCCCACGATTTGTCCCTGGATGGTTGACTGATTCGGTACGTTTTTAAAACAAAACTACCACGGTGGGATAAAAACGTGATGTCACATTTTCTAGCTTGGAAACGGGCACGCCTAGAAAGGTTGTATTGGTGGCTGAGAAGTCTTTGTGTGTCATTGGGGGTGGCGTGGACTTCAGTAGTATAAACCTCATCCTGATCCCCATCCAGTCATCTGATCACTGGAATTATTGGTGAGACCAATTTGTAAAATCTTTTACACAGTTTTGCAAGTTGACCTCGTGCCTGTCTGTGAAGTAAAAAAAACATTTTGTAATATCATTTGTAGTCTATGGACAGGTTGTCAAAACCACGGTTATATTTCAACCCATTGGGTGGAGATGAGGAACAGCCAGTCACAAACGTTTCTTTGATGAGACAAATCAACAAGTTCAGGTACACGCGAACCATATTATTTGAAAAAATAAATATGAACACTAAAGATGGCGAGCTCGTTCAGAAAGGTTTCAAGCCATGTGGAAAAAAAGAAAGACGTTTCCATATTGTAAACTAGGGTACATTGTAAATTCTGTAATAGAAACTGAGCTGGCTGAAACAAACACCCCCGTTTACAGTCTCTGAGGACGTGGACATGTCAATCCTTTCTACGCAACGCGGATACCCTGTGGTTTTGCTCCGAAATGGAAAAATAACATATTTCAAGACGTTCCACCAAAGGGATTTTTGGGGACTTTTAGTATGTTAACTAGGTTGTATCACTTGTTCAAAATCCGCTGAGAGAAATTCTATTGCAATAAGTTCCACCTGGGCCATTAAAATTTCATAGATTGACTGGACTACTGAAGACAGGATGGAACACCCGCGATTGGCCTTGTGTTCACCCCAAGCATGCGAAGCACGTTGATGGCTACAACTGCGGTGTCTTCATATGCTTTGTATGTGTAACAGCTACCCTATGTATGTGTAACATTCACGGCCTTTGTAGCCCTGGGGGGAGGGGGTCCGTTTTCACGTTGACTAACATAAAATATGCTGGTATCAGAGTAATTGAAAGCTCTCTATTGAGGTTGGGTTGGTTACGGTTGAGGTTGAGGTTGTTTTTTTTTTAAGACAACAGAATCTGAGTGAAACAATTAGTTTTAGTGCAAAATTATGACTAAAAATCGGTCATTCTGCTTTTAATTTTTGTAGATCCTATCTATTTCAAAAACTTTTGTATTTTTATCTACTATCAATAGTTTTCCCGTTGCCTGGCTCTTGGAATTCCACCAACTTCGAACTGAGGGCGGCTGCTGTCTCAAGTCATTGGATCCTGCTGTGATGACATGAATAGTTAATTGTTAAGGACCCCATAGCTAAAAATAGAGAGGGGCTAAATTTGCTTAATTTGACCCACCCTCCATAAAGGGTTAAATGCAAATTCACAGAGATGCGGACAAAAAGCCCTGTTACAAATCAATTGTTTATTAATTAATGCCTTTATTATATTCATTAATATTGATGCTGTGCATATATTTTGTTGTTTGACTTTCTAAAACCAAATATAAGGTTGATAAATTCTACCAAGGTACCCCCTCCTCTTAGAGAAAGAGCAACAATAGTAATCATTTTGTGCCAAAAATGGTTTATCCACTAGTTCTCCTGCAACTGTAAACAATAATTTTAATCACCTGTTCAAGCTCTGATGTAAAAAATATGGTACCTTATTTGAACTAAAATGTTATAAGCACAAGAGCCAGCATATCCCAACCTCACGATTTTGAGTATAAAACTATAAACAGTTTCCTAGCTAATTTTCTTTGATCCTTTTCTGTTGTAGCAATCGCACCTTTAAGGTTTGTAAACTCTGTCGGCAAGACGACAATGAGGGTTGGCTGGGGTGTGACTGCTGTGGCCAGAACTTTCATGCTACCTGTGCCAGTGTCGACTTTGCAACAGCTCTTTCCTCACAATTTTACTGCCCCTAATGCCCTGATCCTGACATATTGACATATTGTGGATTCATAAGTGGCAATAGTTTCCCAAAAATTATTTTAACACGGCCATTGGGGGTGCTTTCTTCAGGGTGATAGAAGTCAATGAGACTGGATAAAACAGATTTTGTGTAATTGCCCTCCTCAAGTAAGCTGCAGAACAGTAATACAGATTGAAACGAAAAATCATGATTTATCTTATTAAAGAATTTCTTAGATATAAATCTAATACTATGGAGTCATGTAGGTTTGATAACCAGTCTGGAATTTCCTTTTTTGATAATGCTTCCTTTATGGTCTGTAAATGTTCATGTACTTCCTGCCTGTTAGCAAAGACATAGCTGGCGCAAACAATGTAGGATTAGTGTTTCCCCCTGAAATTTGTGGTGGCTTGTTATTACTTTAGTGGCTAGAGTGGCAGTTTAGGTCGGGGTCGCGAGATTTTTAGCCTTGTCTCATGGATAGCATTTTGTAAATTGTCGTACAGATTTTACTTTATCACTCCAAGATAAAATTATTGGTGTTATCTGATATATTTGTTGTATTTTACCTTGTCGTGGTAACCGTCTTAGGTTAAATTTGATAAGTAACGCATTTTATAATGACAAGCGAACTCTGCTAAATGCTTAGATATTTTGATAATTTCGCTCGTCCCGCCACCCTCCAAATATCTGAATCCACCGCTATCAATTCAGAGTAAAAGACACTTTCATGACCAGTGAACATATTCATCATCACGTAGTAGTTCTGAATACCATTTATTTTGATTTATTATCAAATACAATATTAAATAACAAATACGTCTATTACAGAGCTAATAATTTACCTTCAATATTTGGAAAATTCCGCAGAAATGAAGAACGTTATTGTTGTAAAACTAGACCCTGTGCGCAGGGTTGACTGGGATACCTGAGATCTGCAACTTGTTTGTGTGACATGTATGGCAAAGATTTTACTGAATATAATAAAAAATATATAATCTTGTTTTTTATTGTAAATGCCATATCACAACACTGATTGGGGAGAGAAAGGTAAGAGCATCATCTCTTCAGGTGTGGGGTGGACTCGAGGTGTGCTCCATGAAACGAGACAGTGCTGATTGTACTATCTTAAAATACTATCCCCACATCAGAGTAAGCATCGAAATAAGATTAAGGAAAGCTGAGAATGTGTTTAAAAATTGTTATTTCTTAAACATTTCTTTGGTTCACTGCCCTCAATGTGCTATCACTTAGGAATAAATTTATTTTTACACCCAAAGTAAGTCCTATTGTATTAACAATATAATTTTATTGAAATGTATTATTTTTTTATGTAAGTTACAAGTAAACAACAAAAATTATTAATTTTGAAAGGGGCTATAGAATATCTAGACTTGATTGAAATTTATAGAGCATAAACATATTTTCAATATCAACAACACTACAAAAATATTACAAACCTCTAGATTTTTTTTAAATTGTTCCATAAAAATAAAATGACATTCAATGAGGGATAAAGGTATTTCAGGGAAATAATAAAACTCAAGCTTATCTAGAGAAAGAACAAAAGTACCAAAATAATTTTCATAGATTTAAGTACATATTTTACACTTACATGACTTACAACACCTATGCTGTACTTTATTAAAATCGACATGGTTAAAATGATGAGATTCAATGAGAGAGATCAAGATATTTTATAGTAAGAAAATAAAATTCATCTTAGGGTAGCCGGTCAAGTGTCCAATGTAAAGTAGATTCATCGACAAAGCGATTTGTAGGAGACGATTTCTATCATTTGTTTCAAACTACTTCCACTTCAAAATAGATTAAGCAATCAAGGTAAATACCCCGAGTCCATTCATGAGTGTCCAGAGCACATTTAATTACGTCTTGAAGTAAGCTGTATGAGTCTAAAGCAGTCAGCACTTTGAGCCGCGTGTCTCGCACTCGGGTCGCAAATGTAAACATGAGTAAATACAGCGAAATCAATCCAAGCTGAGATGATTTTCCAAAAAAACTTGGTAGAAATTGAGGCTATGGTTAAATATGCAGTTATTAAATCGCGAATCGGGCCTTCAACTGCACAAATAACATGGATCTGAGAGCTGGAATCTCAAATTCAAGATGGCGGCCTTGCACTCATTCACACGGTTCAGAAGGAAGATCATTATAATAAGGTAATTAGCATATTTACATTAGAGTCAAGTCTCTCACGGTCGTCGTACGGAGGACGTGAAGTGAGAGGAGATCGGCTGCTTTCTCATGTTTTTGTTTATTTGGCATTCATAACTGATATCCACGGCTGTGTTCCATCAAAGCAGCAACAACTGAATTTTTCACTTATTTACTTATGACCTTTTGAGTGTTGTGAAGTTCGCGAACCTTGTGAACTCAGACTTCGTCACACGGCTCATAGTCATTTGGCAAGTAAGTTCATATTCATAAAGCTCTGTTTTAACCAAAAATATATGAATGCTTGTCTTGGTCTTGCTTGTCTTGGTCTTGGTCTTGCGGCTTGATTGTCTCTGTCTTGCGGCTTGCTTGTCTTGGTCTTGCGGCTTGCTTGTCTTGGTCTTGCGGCTTGCTTGTCTCGGTCTTGCGGCTTGCTTGTCTCGGTCTTGCGGCTTGCTTGTCTTGTGTCTTGCGGCTTGCTTGTCTTGTGTCTTGGGGCTTGCTTGTCTCGGTCTTGCGGCTTGCTTGTCTTGGTCTTGCGGCTTGCTTGTCTTGGTCTTGCGGCTTGCTTGTCTCGGTCTTGCGGCTTGCTTGTCTCGGTCTTGCGGCTTGCTTGTCTCGGTCTTGCGGCTTGCTTGTCTTGTGTCTTGCGGCTTGCTTGTCTTGTGTCTTGGGGCTTGCTTGTCTCGGTCTTGCGGCTTGCTTGTCTTGGTCTTGCGGCTTGCTTGTCTCGGTCTTGCGGCTTGCTTGTCTTGTGTCTTGCGGCTTGCTTGTCTTGTGTCTTGGGGCTTGCTTGTCTCGGTCTTGCGGCTTGCTTGTCTTGGTCTTGCGGCTTGCTTGTCTTGGTTTTGCGGCTTGCTTGTCTTGTGGCTTGCTTGTCTTGGTTATGCGGCTTGCTTGTCTTGGTCTTGCGGCTTGCCTTAGGTGCATTAGCTTGATCCTTGTTGATTTAAATGTAGATCCCTTCAAGAAGGCTTACAAAGTTCTCTGGAACTGGTTTGCCAATGGGCAAGAGCTCAGACAATGCATGCCTTCAACCATATTTACCACCATCTTATAACATTGTGCATCTATGAAGGGGAAGAGGGTGCCTCGCCACCTTACTGACTCATACAATTGCACCAAGTCAGGTCATAGGCTGTGTGCTACTAGTAAAATGCATCAAGTCAGGTCATAGGCTGTATGCTACTAGTAAAATGCGCCAAGTCAGGTCATAGGCTGTATGCTACTAGTAAAATATAACCTAGTACTACCTGCCTTATTGACGAGTTGTCGGCGTCTAAACTGGCGTTTAGCTTCCCCAATATATTGAAGGTTACAGCGGTTACATTGAATCATATAAATCACGTTTTTAGTATTGCAGGTTATGTGGGAGGTTATAGGTCGTGTTTAACCTGTTGAGAAAAATGTGTAGCTTGTCAGGCCATCGGTTCTAATATAGGGGCAGGTTAGGCAGTTTTTTCCGTAACGGAAAGCACCGGGAGGTTGGTTGGTGGGAGAGCGGTCGGAAGGTAGCTTGGCTTTAACGAGGATGTCGCGGAGGTTAGGTGAGCGGCGAAAGGCGACAAGAGGGGGCTCAGTGAAAACCTTATGGCATCGCTTAGACGAGAGTAGAAGGTTGTAGTTTCTACGGATTATGTCGTTGATGTTAGGTAGTGTAGGGTTATAGGTAGTGACAAAGGAGATGCGACGGGAGTTTTTGTGGTTGTTATTATTAGGGCGTAGGGCGTCAATGCGGGAAATGTTAGCAACGCGTAGGATTTGTCTCTTAAGAAAAGCGGGTTTATAGCCACGCTTGAGGAGGTAGTTGGTGAGTTCATTGCAGCGGTTATTAAAGCTTTCTTCTGTAGAACAAATGCGGCGAATACGGAGGGCGAGGCTATAGGGGATAGCCTTTTGGTGTGATGAGGATGGCAAGATGAAAAAAGGTGTTGGTGTTTGTCAGTAGGTTTGGAGTAGAGGTCAGTTTCGATTTTACTTTTAACAAGGGAGACATTAACGTCAAGAAAAGGTACATTGTTATAGGAGTGGGAGCTTGTAAATTTAATGGTGGGATGTAGAATGTTAAGATAATCTACAAAAGCGTTCAATTTGTCTAGACCCTCAGTCCATAAAACAAAAATACCGTCGATGTATCTTAACCACGTATGGGGTTTGTAAGGGGCGTCACGCAAAGCGTTGGTTTCAAATAGACCAAGAAAGAGACAGGCGAAAGAGGGTGCCATGCGTGTGCCCATTGCGGTGCCATGCTTCTGGAGGTAGTGTTTGTCATTAAAGGAGAAGTTGTTCATTTGGAGGATTATGCGGATTAAATCACAAATAGTGCCAGCAGGGATGGGGTTAGTGTTACATATGCGAAGGAAGTGGTGACAAGCGTTGATACTATCACTATGTGGAATATTAGTATAGAGGCTAGAGACGTCGAGTGTGACCAGGAGAGAGTCTGTTGGTAGGTTGCTGAGTGTTAATAAAATGTTTAAGAAGTGGTTAGTGTCTTTAACGTATGATGGAAGTTTACTTACTAATGGCTGGAGGTAGTAGTCTACAAATTCTGAGATGCGTTTGGTGGGGTGGGAGTTGGAGGAAATAATAGGGCGCCTAGGATTACCATGTTTATGTATTTTAGGGAGTATGTAAAACCGTCCAGGTTTAGAGTCTTTGGGTGTGAGGTAGGATTTAGTGTCCTGATTAATTATTCCGTCCGTGTGCATTCGGTTGATGTAAGTTGTGACTCGTTCTTGTATGTCATTAGTAATGTCGGCATCTAATTGTGTGTAGAATTTAGTGTCATTAAGTTGTCTATTACATTCATTAATATACCAGTCTTTGTCCATTACCTCTGTGCCAGATCAAGAGAAGCAAAGCAAGAGAAGCCACACTGATAGCTCGCGCTGGTACTCTTGAACCCGGTGGCCTCAACACCGGCGTGAAGAAACCGTTTAGCTACTTCGTAATCCACACCACCCTATTTACTATCCATAAGTCACTCCTTACTCAATTACTATTTTTACCTTTTTTTTAGTTAATCATCAATGAACTTTGTACATATACTACAGGGGCGTAGCCAGGGGGGTGGCCAAGGGGGGCCCGCCCCCCCTTCTAGCAGCCAAAAATACAGTAAATGTATGAGACATTATCTAAAATACAGGAGAAAATGACTTGAAATGACCTCTTGGGCCCCCTCCTGTTAAAAATCCTGGCTACGCCTCTGTACTAGCTGTAACATGTCATTGTAACTCATTGATAACCTGAAGAAGGCAGGTATTGGCCTGCCGAAATATCGCTCTAAAAAACATAAATCTGCGTTGTTGTCGACTTTTTCTTTTTAAGGTTTTCTGAAAAAGTACGAGGGATAGTAAAATATTTATTTCTAGACTAATAGCTTTTTTAGTCTCAGATGATAAAACTCCAGGGTGATAATGAACCCTGTCCTCCCATAAGAAAAGTAAAATGCTTTATGTAAATACCACGCCGCCCCCCCCCCCCCCCCCCCCCCCGTGATTGTTATTCACATAGAAAGGTACCCATAAGCTTAAGAAACCGGAAGATCGCTTTAAAATGGCCACATTTAGATGAATTCTCCAGGTAAAATGACACAAGTTTGATACTTCACTACTGAAAAATTCCTATCCCCGACATAAGCAAGTTACCAGATTGTCCGAAGGATCATTGCGAACACTGCAAAATCTACTAGTTGTAGTAGTGTCGTATGCCTCGATTTTTGCCTTGCCCTTTTCAATTGATGATACAGACATCCATCGACCACCGTTTTCCATTTTTCCAGGTTCCATCTCCTTTGAAAAAGCCCGCAAAAATCTTATTTCATATAAGTGTATGATGTCAGTTTAATCTATCTCACTTCCGGTAAACTTTTGGAGCGTGTGAAAGATCGTCAGCTGAAAAGGTCAGTATAGATCACAACACTCACATGGACACCAGCGGAATTATCGTTTAATCCTTTTTTTTTTCTACAAATATTTATTTGTACGCGAGGGATCGACCCTTTGAGACGTGTGAAGAAGTTTGAGTGTTCGCGAACTTCACAACACTCAAAAGGACATAAGTAAATAAGTGAAAAATTCATAAATGTGGACTTTAGAAGCACACTAGCATACACACGTTGGCACCAGTCGGGCAAAGACGGGACGCTAGCACAGTCTATTACCCTTGCAGTTCGGCAACCATGGACAGCTGTTTCGTCCTTATTAGGACTCTGTAATGATTAGACGGGAGGACTTCTGTTGACTGGGATCGTACCTTTATTCTGAAGTCAGTAGGATGAAGAGTAATGAGGAATTACAATGCGGTCCTATTTGTAGTAAAACAAGTAGTACGTTTGATTGACAAGCACTGACCACGGGTGCAGAGTGCGATTATTGGACGGTACTTGACAATGCAAACAGTTACATCAGATATCATTGTTTGTCGGCAAAATCAGCGATAACAAAGGAAAGCTTTGAAAAGAATTTAAGGATACAAAACGAATGTCCTTTGCTATGAAACTAAGGGAGTTGGTAGGAAAGGTCAAAAGGTAACTTTGGAGAAACAAATATGTAACTTGTAATCGAAAGTTAACGAACGTAAGGGGAAAAGAAGTGGTCGCTCAAGTAGCGTAGGTGTGGTGTTGGGTGACTTGGATTAGCATAAGAAATCAGATTACCAAAAAACAGTAGAGCTAAGCACCTCCTACTTGAGTGTGAGCGATCCTACGTGCTGTGCTAATGATACCGACAATTAACGTACGACATCTAAAGGAACTGTATCAAAAGAAGACTCGTTAACTAACTGATTCAACGGAAAGTGGAAGACAGATGAGTTCCGAAACATGGTGCGATCCCACAAAGGTCATTATTTCACTCATCCTTATAATGAAACGATTATCCTCCTATGCTAAAAGCTAATAATGCTTCAAGAATACTTTTAACCTTGATTTATCCTTAGAGTAATTATATCTTGACTTGTATATCTCCTTACTTCCTTTAACTACGATCTAACATAATCTATCATAACATGGCCTCCCCCTTTGAAGGCAAGCGTCCCCGCTTGAAAACTTGATATATATAATGTAAATGATGCATGCTAAACTAAGGAAGATGTCCGATAAAAGATAATTTGAAAATCAATGCTTATATAATTTTTTTTTTGTTTGTTTTGTTTTTTGAAATCCCTGAGTAAATATATCCTAATTTGAATATGATTATAATAAAGCGTGAGTGCTTTTGACTGCTACGGCAAGCTAAATAACTCCAAATTCACCAAAGAGAACTAGAAAATGACTTTCTGTTGAAAAAAAAACTAAGAATGAATTTTACAGTGTGATCTAAACACTTTTCATAACATGAAATATTTATCAAGTTGAAAGGTAAACGAATATTGTCGCTTACGAATCTCGTATCCGAGCAACAGAAAGTAATAAGTAAAGAGAAAGTAGTCTCCTTTGGCTTAGTTGAATTGGGGGCCGTAAATAACAGAGCGAGAGAGTGTCCTTTTCCTAGTCGGAATTCATGCGATCTCGCCGCATGAACTCAGTTCATCCGGGTGGAGGTGTTTAAGTGGCTGGTTAAGCGTAAGGTGCTCTGAGAGGTTCCGTTGGATGTACTAGCTCTGTGTCGTCAACGACGGACGGTCGCTCGAGGTCATGCTCCTCTTCGTCGTCCTCTTCCGACTCGCAGCGTGGTTTCTTGAGTGGCGGTACCAACTGAAAGTGAGGTTCGTGTGGAGGTAAAGAGCGTTTGGGGGGCGTGCGGCGCTGATGCTGGAGGCGCTCGAAAACACCATGATGATAACAAGCGTATGTCACAAGAAGGACGAAGTTCAACAGTGAGACAGCTACTGAAGTGTATAGTAGGATCTCGTTGATTGTGTTGACCTCAACCTCGCTGATGGCATCGATGTCGCCGTGGAGTTTGTCAATCTGCGCCGTGAATTGTCGATCGAGCACTCGGTACGTCTCGTCTAGCCCACGAAGAATGGAGTGGTTCATGACGGTGACCGGCGGAATAATAAGCGTACGGAAGTGAAGATCTAATTGTTTATCGTCCATTACCGACTTCCAAGAGGTATATTGGAGATGTGTCTCTCCAAAGATCGGTAACTCGATTTCCATATGCTGTGGACACACGCCGATACCGGACGTAGCGCTCTCGAAGGATACGTTGCAGGGTAAATGAAATACCGCCAGAGGTGTCACACGCATGGGACCATTGTTTGTGGTCAACGTCCCGGAGGTTGCAGACAAGAAGTAACGTCCGCCGATGTGGTGAATTTCCTTCAGGCCGTCACAGTTCTTTGACGGTATGTGGTGTCGTGGATAAGCCATGTGAGAGTATGGAGACCAAGGGAACCCCAACCAGTTTGGATTTTGAACGACATTAAGAAGGTTAGTGGGGCACAGAACAAACTCATTGTTTGTCATACACTTTGATAGAATGGCATCAGTGACCAGCATTTGATTGTTTTTACATGTGATTAGTAGTAGATTACGCTGAAGAACTGGGCCGGTGAAACAAGTATTGGATACGTTAAATTTTAAGGGGGTAAGGTTTTCTATAGTACACATGTGTTGTACCGAAGTAACAATTGGTAGTGTGAAAAGCATAGTGGCTTCTAGCTTGCTTTGGGATACAGAGAGCTTTTTGCCTTCGTCCGAAAGCGTAAAATCCACCATAGGTTCCATAAGAAGTGGAACGCCTTCATCTAACAATTGTTTTGTAACTATAAGGGAGGGATCCGTTTCCAATCTGTCCGCCACTTGACGATTGATATAGGGCGGAAGTGAATCGTATCCCACAAGTGTTTTACTGATTATCCTAGAAAATTGTGCGACTGTATCACGAATTTCCGACAAGCGCAGGATTGTGGCAAATGCAGTGTTAATTTCCATGGCGTACTTTGATAAAAACTCCATTTGCATGTTTTTGTTGCAATTGTCCTTTTTAGCAAACTCCCGAAAGGTTAGCCGCCATCGGACAAATGTATCCTTGACAATTTTCATGTCCTCGGTCACCCGATTTAACTTCGTAGCCATACTGTCCACCGTTTTTATCAAGTAAACAACCTTGCCGTTTACCGATGGTCCAAACGTTTTTCTTGGGTTTTAATGATGTTTTTACAAATAATTCCTGGGTCAAACGGAAACTGCCCGCTTTGGTTGATTACCCGGAAGGGAACGTCTGTCCCTAGAGTTGTGCGCTCGTGGATGCTGGCTGGTTGTGAGCCTGGATTGATTAGTTTGACAGAAGCCAATACTTGCGCTCTTGTAATGTTATAATTAATGTGTAGGTTTTGTGATGGTATAGTGAGCGGAGGCTGTTCTTGAGTGAGCTTGCGATTATCAATATGAACGGGTGCACTAAACTTGGAAAATGACGGAATGACGAGGACCCGGTGTGCGTATACCGTTGCAGGCTGAGTAACGCGTGAATCTAATGAAGGGAATTCATTGAATGGCCATTGAGAAGGTGGTCTTAGTTTCAAGGAATGTGACGCTAAGTCTATTTGCGCGTTGTGATGCATTAAGAAATCCTTTCCCAAGATAGCATCGTAAGTGAGGTTCTTGATTACCAATAAATCTAGGGTGAATACCCTGTTGTCTAGTGATAAGTCCGCTGTAAATATGCCTAGTATTGTTAAGCTATGACCGCCTACCGTCTGAAGCGCTGTTGAACTGGGGTCGCGCAGCTGTAAATTGCTTGTTGTGTTTAGCCGTCGCCAGGTAGACGAGCTGATGCAGCTTATCGCGGCGCCAGTATCTACCAAAAGGTCGACGTTGTGACCAGAGATTTGACCGTGAAGCATTAAATTGTCCGTTGTAAGAAATGGAACATTGATCGTAACATCCGTGCCATTATTTTGATTGCCGGAATTTGAATCTGAAGTATTAATAATCGTATTGATTTCTGGTAAATTTTCATCAGTCTCATCTGGACTGGGACTCATTGGCTGCTGTAGAATGCTGTTATCCATTCCAAAATCCATATCTAGGATTGATTGATGATTGTCATTGAACGTTTCGTCGCATATACTGTGGCCTTCAGCCAATACTTGGGGAGTTGTTCCCTCTTCAAAATTAAACATCACCTCTGTGGGTGGAAAACATGTACGAGGCGGTCTTTCTTCGACCTGTATAACCTCATCAGAAAAAATTGTGCGACGTACTGGTCTGAGCCGATCATTAGTATCCAAATTTGGATTGCTTTGTGCACTCTCTTGTAAAGAAAAATCGTTATTATTAATTTCAAAACTCTCAACGGTCTGGTCTCTGGTTTCGGGCGAATCATTGTTCGGGAAGACTGATTCGTCCAGCTGAAAATGTTCATTAGTTGGTTTGTAAAAATGTAAGTCGTCCATGTTGGCGTCAAAGGAGGCGTCATTGGCTGGTAGTGTGTGTTGTTGAAAGTTCTCTTCGTTAATTGTAAGCGCGCTTTGATTGTCGTTTGTGTAGTTGTGATTGTCATTAAAATCCAGGGCCCCTAGTAGTTCCCGATAACCAGGAGCCGCTATCAGTTTCCCTGGTCGAGACGTCTGGGAGGCCCATTATTTTGCCATTGTGGCCTCTGGAAGGAGGGGCGATAAGTGGGGTTCTGGTTGCGCGGGTTGGGAATACGGGAATCCCGGGCGCGACATGAATAAGCCGTATGGCCTCTAGTGTTACACTGGCTACATATGGGGATCCCTGTATAAGTACGACGATTACGATCGTAATTTTGGTTTGGGGGATTGGATCTGCGGAGCTCTTTGCGCAATTCCTGTTGAATGATTTGTCTAATGTCATCCCTGGTCAGGTTATCGGCTGCAGGCCGATGGGGCGGGCGGCTGGGGTCGGGGGTGGGTTCGTAAGCAGCAATCTTAGAAGGGTTAGATGAGGGGATTGTCTTAGCTAAAGCCCCAGTTACACCGTTGATAACCCGTTTAGTAAGCTCATCCGAAACAGTAGCCAAATCGGTTGGAGGGCCGGACACAGCATCGCGCAGGCGAGCCTGTGTTTCAGCCGTCTCAAAATCCGCCGGGGATTGGAGTACCACGTACTCTTTGAGTGGTCCCCGCAGGCCGCGCACAAATTGGTGCAACCACTCGCTTTTTGGCAATTTGAGCCGCTGACATAAACGGCGGATATCAGCGGTGTACTGTGCAAGGGGTTCAAATTTTCCTTGGACTCTTTGGTCCAATTGCTGGCGCAAGAGCCACTGGCTTGCCCCAGAATCAAAGTGATTTTTTAATTGTGCGAGAGCTGCGTCCCAAGTGTTCAACGCTGCCCTAGGGTGGCTGTTGAACCAAACGCTGGCGTTTCCCGTAAGGTAAAGGGGAAGGGCCCGTAACTTTCTGTCATCGTCCCAGCGATAAAATTCAGTCATCCGTTGAAAACGGGTGATGAAATCATTCACATCTTCTATGCCATCCCCGCTAAAGGTAGGGGGCTTCATTCCTGCGCGGAGTCCCAAAAGGTCGCCGCTTTCCTCTACTGTCGTTTCTAGAGCCGCTAAGCTATTTTGCTGCTGTAAATGCTTGTATTCTACAGCATTTCTCAGATGGTCAAAAGAGGAAATTAAGCTTCGTAACACTTCGGGTGAGACATCAGGAGCCTGTTGGTGTGGGGTCCTAGGTGTTTCTATAGTCTCAATACGCCTGGGTGTAGATTCGGGCGATTCAGGATTCCTTGCCGCCATGGTTTGCGATCGAGTCTGAATGCTAGAGGGTGGGACCGACGAGCGCGGAGGTTTTTTAACTTTGGCCGACACGGTGACTATGGAATAAGTAGCGTATCGCTACGTATAGGATAAGCAAAACGAAAACAAATCGTACTGGACAGTAAGGCCACCAAGTCAATTGCGAGTGACTACAAACATTTGAAACAGATGAGAAAAAGCTACGTAAGTTACGATTGTGAGAAGAACATGACACAATTTCGCACATACGTGAAAAGAACATACTATGGGTATGAATAGCTAGAAGTCAATTACAACTACATAGTAATAGCAAACAACACAACTGCTAGTCACTGAGATCATTCCCAAAGACGTGTGCTGCCTATAAATAGTGCCAATTCAGGTGGGGAAAAGAATGGGGTTAGGCTCCCCACTGGTCCCGTCACCCACTGACTTACTTGTTTTTTCTTTTGCAGAATCGAGGGTTCTCCACCAATGTAATGATTAGACGGGAGGACTTCTGTTGACTGGGATCGTACCCTTATTCTGAAGTCAGTAGGATGAAGAGTAATGAGGAATTACAATGCGGTCCTATTTGTAGTAAAACAAGTAGTACGTTTGATTGACAAGCACTGACCACGGGTGCAGAGTGCGATTATTGGACGGTACTTGACAATGCAAACAGTTACATCAGATATCATTGTTTGTCGGCAAAATCAGCGATAACAAAGGAAAGCTTTGAAAAGAATTTAAGGATACAAAACGAATGTCCTTTGCTATGAAACTAAGGGAGTTGGTAGGAAAGGTCAAAAGGTAACTTTGGAGAAACAAATATGTAACTTGTAATCGAAAGTTAACGAACGTAAGGGGAAAAGAAGTGGTCGCTCAAGTAGCGTAGGTGTGGTGTTGGGTGACTTGGATTAGCATAAGAAATCAGATTACCAAAAAACAGTAGAGCTAAGCACCTCCTACTTGAGTGTGAGCGATCCTACGTGCTGTGCTAATGATACCGACAATTAACGTACGACATCTAAAGGAACTGTATCAAAAGAAGACTCGTTAACTAACTGATTCAACGGAAAGTGGAAGACAGATGAGTTCCGAAACATGGTGCGATCCCACAAAGGTCATTATTTCACTCATCCTTATAATTAAACGAATATCCTCCTATGCTAAAAGCTAATAATGCTTCAAGAATACTTTTAACCTTGATTTATCCTTAGAGTAATTATATCTTGACTTGTATATCTCCTTACTTCCTTTAACTACGATCTAACATAATCTATCATAACAACTCGTCAGCATGGCATAGCCGGTTTGCCTCAGTTAAACTTCATCGGCAGATCTCCTCTCACTTCACGTCCGTACGACGAGTGTACGACCGTGAGAGACTTGACTCTCACGGTATGCTAATTACTTTATTATAATGACGTCCTTCTGAACCGTGTGAACGAGCGCTGACCTTTTAAATTATGCAAAAGTTTTTGGTAACTAAGCGTTGCGATGCCGTAGGACAGTAGGCTAGATACTTCGTGTAAGAAAAAGGCTTCAGTAAGGTCGCATTCAATACACTAAAACAAGCGAAGTATTGACTATGGCGCAAAGGCTCTTGGGGTATTGCGAAACATTGCAGATTTCCCGGGGCCACGAAAAAAAAAACCAGTTGCAATTTATAACTGGGCTACCACAGGTATCCCAGTAACTAAGTTTGTAGATTCTTCGCGATTTCCAGGCGTCTCAGCCGCCATCTTGAAATTACTTTGTCAGTCGGGACTTCCAACGGCGTGTCGACCGGATTCCGACGTATACATTACCGCTGACTTCCTGCAGACTCACCCTTCCTCTACGCCGGTGGAAAATTGCTTCCCCTTGGGAATGTGCAACAAGCAACTGTTTCTTAGCGAATCTGCGAAGAAAAGCCGTACCAGCTGGTGTAAAAGCAACACAAAGCACAACATCCCTACAAGTCCGGTAAGCAAGGGTATCAGAGAGCCCGACCGTAGTTTCTCTATGAATTATCAAGCACATCGCGTCTTTGAATGTGTTGGTTTGTGAAGTGTGACGAAATGTGAGATTCATTTTTGTTCAAAAGTCTTTAGCTCGATCTTTGCTCTGCTATCTTCGGATTTTGATAACATTTCTTACATTCACTATTCTCTGAGGTCGATAACTCGTGCGTTGTATTGGGGTTTGTGCATTGAATGGGATTTCTACACTAATTTTGTGCTGTTCTCTGTTTGTGCTTCCGCTTTCGGTTTAGTAAGGGCTTCGATTGTTTGTGAGCAGTCCGCTTTTATTTAAACGGTTATCACGTCAGCTTTGTTTATATTTATTTCTGCGATCGTATGCAGTTCAAACTGTCCAAGGTGTTGCTGATGTCGCCTAGGCTTGATTGTTTTAGAAAGATGGGGAATGGATATCATAGGAGAAATTAATGTTACCGCAGTGCCTCAAGATTCATTTTTATTTGGATTTCTTGAATGCAGCGTTGCTTCATTGAAGTCGCATGAGTATCACAAATATCACAGGCTAAGGGTCATAAGGTAATACAAGAGGGTTTTCTTTTGGCATAAGGTTTCTCCTGTAGCCTTTCTTGACTAAACTGGTTGCACTTCGTGAGTCTTTCCCGCCATTTCTATATTTTTACTCTTGTGACTCTGTCACACTGTTTTGTCCGCCGTTTTGTCCTACGACAAAAACTGACTTCCCACGTTGTCTCCTGTTTTTCTGGCATAGTTTTCTTGTGTTTGAAGCTGTACTTTGTGTTTTCACCATAAGCTTAAGTGATATTTTGGATAATTCTTCACTTACAAACAATAATTTATTCAGCTCCGAAATCAGTCGCCTGTAAATTCTGCGAAGGATTTGCATATTTCTCTGAGCCCTGATTGAAAAGACACAAATGTAATTCATATTGAAGTTGCCTTTTATGTTAGTATACTTTTACATGATTATCTTTTACAATTTCTTACCAGATCAGGGCAAGTTGAGTCGAGGGCAAGTCATTAGTGTTGATACTCATGCGTATCATGACTAAATTCTTTTTATACAAACACAATTACTTACAGTTTTGAAGAGCTGGTTTAATATAAATGTAAAACAAAAAACAAGACATAAACTTCCGTATGTTACTTCTTACACTATTGTTAGTTAACTAGCAGTATCAAACACCTTATGAATGATAATATGGCCTCTCAGCGAGAGAATTTCGAGACCGAAACAAATGAAAGAAAAAATGTCCTCGTAACAACGTTTGAGTCCACTTATGGAGAAATAAATAGTCAAAGGCTAGTAACAGAATGTTTCTTTCTCTGCGACAAAAAGGATTTAGAAATAAGAAGGCAGATGACGACGTAGGTAGACTTTGAAAAGCAAGCGTCGTTTTCCCCCTTCTCGGCCACCATTTTGGATTCCTTTAGACAAAGTCAATTTTTCCGCCCTGTGGTCTGATTGGCTTATCCGCGCGTCTAAAAATAGCCTGATCCTAGGAAACGCCGTGACACCTTTATAGTACCAGAATGTGGGGAAGTTGATTGCCCCTACTAATGAGCACCTGTAGATGCATAAGGCGCACTTGACACTATTCTATATATATGGAAATACCTTATATATACCTTATATATTTGTAAATACTGCATCTGAATAAAATGACAATATTGCACAAATGTGGACTTTAAAAGCACACTAACATACACACATTGGCACCAGTCGGTCCAAGACGGGACGCTAGCACAGTCTATTACCTGTGCAGCAGGAGAACACAGGGAAATACAGGAGAATGCAGGGAAATACAGGAGAATGCAGGGAAATACAGGAGAATGCAGGGAAATACAGGAGAATACAGGAAAATACAGGAGAATACAGGGAAATACAGGAGAATGCAGGGAAATACAGGAGAATGCAGGGAAATACAGGAGAATACAGGGAAATACAGGAGAATACAGGGAAATACAGGAGAATGCAGGGAAATACAGGAGAATGCAGGGAAATACAGGAGAATACAGGAAAATACAGGGAAATACAGGCGAATACAGGAGAATACAGGAAAATACAAAAAAATACAGAAAAATACGGGGAAATACAGGAGAATACGGGGAAATACAGGAGAATACAGGAGAATACAGGGAAATACAGGAGAATGCAGGGAAATACAGGAGAATGCAGGGAAATACAGGAGAATACAGGAAAATACAGGGAAATACAGGCGAATACAGGAGAATACAGGAAAATACAAAAAAATACAGAAAAATACGGGGAAATACAGGAGAATACGGGGAAATACAGGAGAATACAGGGAAATACAGGAGAATACAGGAAAATACAGGAAAATAGAGGAGAATACAGGGAAATACAAGAGAATACTGGAAAATACAGTGTAAATCAGGGAAATATAGGGAAATACAGGAAAATAAATGAGAAGATATGAAAATTAATTATAATACAATATAATATACTATTATGATACACTTTAATATGGTTACATGAAGTAGTCACCCTGACGTATACATTAACCGCTGACTTCCTGCAGACTCACCCTTCCTCTACGCCGGTGGAAAATTGCTTCCCCTTGGGATTGCGCAACAAGCAACTGTTTCTTAGCGAATCTGCAAAGAAAAGCCGTACCAGCTGATATAAAAGCAACACAAAGCACAAGATCCCTACAAGTCAGGTAAGCAAGGGTATCAGAGAGTCCGACAGTAGTTTCTCTATGAATTATCGGCAAAATCACGCACATCGCGTCTTTGAATGTGTTGGTTTGTGAAGTGTGACGAAATGTGAGATTATCGTTCAAAAGTCTTTAGCTCGATCTTTGCTCTGCTATCTTCGGATTTTGATAACATTTCTTACATTCACTATTCTCTGAGGTCGTTAACTTGTGCGTTGTATTGGGGATTGTGCATTGAATGGGATTTCTACACTAATTTTGTGCGGTTCTCTGTGCTTCCGCTTTCGATTTAGTAAGGGCTTCGATTGTTTGTGAGCAGTCCGCTTTTATTTAAACGGTAATCACGTCAGCTTTGTTTGTATTTATTTCTGCGATCGTATGCAGCTCAAACTGTCCATGGTGTTGCTGATGTGGCCTAGGCTTGATTGTTTTAGAAAGATGGGGAATGGATATCATAGGAGAAATTAATGTTACCGCAGTGCCCTAAGATTCCCTTAGCATTCCCTTCTTTTCTGGGTTGTCAATGGTTGCTAAACTTTTGTTAGGTCCTAACTTTTACTTTGTTCCTCAACAGATTTATTAGTAAAACCAAGAGTGGAATTGATGCTACTTCAATCTTTCAAAATGTGATGTCAATGCATTAAGCAGGTATAGCCAATCTACTGTAGCATTGATATACAGCATTTTGATGTTGTGATAATAAAAGATGATGATTTCTCTTGTTGCTGAGCATTTCTGTATTTTTGCAGATTAGTATGGCCTCTGTACTCTCAGGCAGTGAGGAGAAGGACAACTTCCAAAAACTCTCCCGTCTGCTGATAGATGGAGGTACCCAGTCCCTGCGGACATACTTCACATCAATCCACCATCCCACCCCCCTTGCAGCATTTCTAAATACGCACAAGAAAACCTTGATTAACCTGAAAAGCAGGAGGATACTCCGGCAAGAGCAGTTTGATCGACTATTCCCTGTCAGTGGTGTTCCATCAGCTAATGATTATGACATTACACTTTTGTTCCTGTTGCTTCGCCACATCTCTGGGTTGTCACCACCTGTCAGTACGTCTAGCTGGGATGTGTTGCCTCCTCCTACTGATCTTACCAAGGAGGCACACATGGCCCGGCTGAAATGGTACAGGAATAATGTGTTTGCCCACATCAAATCAACTGAAGTGCCAACTGTTCAATTTAATCAGTACTGGGTTGAAATATCTGATGCACTGATCTCCCTCGGTGGAGTCAGTCAGGGTGACATAGACACCCTGAAGGTCACACCTCTTGAGAGAGATTATGTAACGCTTTTGAAAGAGTGGGTTGATAAAGATCTAGACTTGTCAAAAGAAGTAAATGAGACAAAGAAAGAAGTCCAAGAGACAAAGAAAGAAGTCCAAGAGACAAAGATTAAAGTAGATGAGACAAACGAAGTAGTGCATAAGATGGATGGAAAATTATCTGAGATGTCTCTAAAAGCAGAGAAAATGGCAGTGGACCTAGCATCACTCAAAGAGGAATTCTCAAGTAAGTAAACCATCTGATAGAAAGCTAGCCTGAAATGATAATAAGAAACTTACACAATCACGAATCTCAAATCACAATAAGATATCATTGATATAAAAAATACTGAACCTATTTAGTTGACATTAGGGAGACATGACCTCTTGCTTTATATCCTTGTTCATGAAGACAGGATTTTTTCTCTTCATGGCCTGATGTTGAGAGAAACTTTTGTCCCTTATTTGGTTTGGTATCTTCTATACACCTAAAGGCCTAAAATCCCTTTCTGGATTATTACACTCTCAACTCTACAATTTGATGTCACAGGTAAAAAGGTGAACAGCAAGAAGGACATCACTGCCGCTAAAGGTGATGAGGCTGCTTCTGGGAAGTAAGTTATAATTCTTTTTTGTGTGTTTCTCTTGCACTGATAAGCATAATTATGAGTTAGATCGTGCAAACTTCAGTGAATTGTTTTTTAAATGTACCTTTTTTATTTGTTTCGTTTTTGTTTCTTATTATATAGATTTATTATAGATATTTAAATGTCACCCTTCAATAACAGAAAGTAACAGGCAATGTTGTGTTGTAAACTGATTGTGTGGTTTCTACTTTAGAACATCCCACGACCCAGGGAATGAGAGTCTACCAAAGAAAAAAGGTACATGCTAAAGATATTTTAATAAAACTAAATTAAAAGTGGCAGATTCTAGAAGGGGGCGAGGGGGTGGGGCTGGGCCGGGTCTAGTATCTATGGTAACCCCACGTATTTAGGTAAAATTTTAAGAGGACATATATACGGGAGTTTAGTTGCTCCTGCCATATGTTTTAAACAGTGTATATGTTGATGGGTCTTACCCTCTCCCCCCTGAGACAAATCATAGACTTCCACCGCTGATACAGTGGAACCTGGATATTACGATACTTGATTTAAGGATAACCTCGATTTTATAAAGGCGTTCTTTTCTCACGGTGGAAATACAGTGAAATGTAAAAGAAATTACCTTGATCAAGCATTATTGGATACATGATATTATTGATTTTACGATACAAATCTGTTCTCCTAAGCGTAATTTTGAATTTCGTACAACAATATTATTGATTTTGTTTATCTACAAATAACGAAAAACTCAGTTGTGTACAGTACAGTCAATCAATTTTTTTTTATTTGACAGATCTTGTTAAATACAGATTACAGTCTTACAAAGAGTACAGTTGCACTTTTAATATTTTGTTAAAGTTGATAAGTAACCCAACCGAGTACAACGCTATTTTCAATGGATTTTCTTTTATATCGTAAAATCAAGGAGGACATCTTGACAATACCCCGATTTTCCGGTACATTTACTATCTCCTGGGTCATATTGTAAAATCCAGGTTCCACTGTATCTGTTTTGTATAGCACTACAGTTCTTGTTAATATCTATCAGTAGAGATATAGACTACTCCATATAGTTTGCAATCATGACTATGGGTAATGGGATAGTCATGGATAAAAGATGCTCTAGAAGGAGAACAAAATCATTTTCTCTCTTGGCTGCAGAGCTCCCATGTATAAACGAAAAACTGTTCTTTGCATAGATGATACCGATTTGGATATTGTTCCTTTGTCAGCTCAGGTGTGCTGCACTAGCCATCTCATTGTTCGCTTACTGCACATCCAGGTTCAGTTTTTCTTTCCCAGAAAAGGGCTTGAATTTTCAGCCCAACTTCTTTGTTTCACAGAGGAAAACAACACATCATTTTAATATTTAATTTATAGTTTGTAGCATGTTAGGCGAGAAAGGGTCGCCTATAGGGGTGTAATAGATGTCCTCTTCTTTCGAAAGCATTGTCAAGGATTTCTATTGTCCTGTTTGACACACTTTGAAATGAATATTCTATATTATATAGCATCCGTACAACTTTCATATTGTTGAAAAATGGAACTGGGTTGAGCCATGTGTCTGATAATAAAAAGCCTTAGATTTTAATATTCAAACTGACACAAACACATTTCATTGGACCAAATATGCAAATCGTTCTCCTTATTGAGAAATGCCCTTCAATAAAAGAAAGCCAATTCAAACCGAAACAATAATATTTTTGTATTTTTTTTAGCGGTTCAAGACTTTATTGACTATCTTCATCTGAGGTACACGACAGGTGAAGAGGTCCTTATTGAGCCGCTTGAGGACATGGAGGACGGCAACTTCACGCTGGAGAACATGTTCTCAGAGCTGGAGATCGTCAGAAAAGACACCGATATCAAGGTGCCGATGTATGACGTCTTTACCGCTAGTGAACCATCCAAGAAGGTGCGAAGTGTTCTCCTGGAGGGGGAGTCTGGGGCGGGCAAGACCACGTTATGCAAGAAGATTGCATATGACTGGGCAACAGGGGTCTTGGCCAAAACAGAGTCCTTCCCTCAGGTGGAGATAGTGCTGTCTTTGAAGTGTAAAGGGATGAGTCCTAAAGGGTTCCCACAGGCAATCCAAGATCAATTGTTTCCCGAGGAATTTAGTGTACAAGATAGGGTAGAAGTGGTGCAGTACATCAAAGAAAACCAAAATAAGGTTTTGATAATCCTAGATGGATACGACGAGTTACCTTTAGAGGCAAGGGAGAGCATAAATAATGTAATATGTAAAAAGTTCTATCCCTCTAGTTACACCCTTTTAACGAGTAGACCAGAAAAGAAGCTCAGCAAATACTTTACAGGAAGTAATGCTCTAGAAATCAAGGGATTTCACGATGTTGATGACTTCATCAGCATTTTCTTTAATGCATTACCAGATTACGCAGCATTTATTGTAGAGATTATCTCCAAAGGAATCTCTAATGTCGAATTGTGTAATCCTCTCACCTTGATTCTCTTCTGTTTGAGTTACAAGGATCATTGTGAGAGGAACAGGGAAAAGGATTTCTCACATGGTATGACCCTTAGAGAACTTTACGAGGATGTAGCGTACTCACAAATTAGGAGATACTTTGAGAAGGAAAACATCAACTTTGACGATGACAATATTCAAGCGATGAGTTTAAGACTAGGAGAAATTGCTTTTCACAGTCTTAAGGAAAATGCTAACACCTTTCCACTTCCTAAACTATCAGAAGTATTGAAAAAGGTAGGTTTCTTAACACGCCTCAAATCCCCTAGCACCATACGAGCAGTAGAAATGTACTCCTTTGTTCACAAGTCTTTTCAGGACTTTTTCTGTGCTGTGTTTATAGCTGACAGGCTTGGACAAGGCATTGTTGAGAGTGTATTGATTAATGATTTTGAATTTTACCACACTGTCAATCGTTACGACCTCGCTATGATGGTAGGAAGTAATGTGATGAAAGCCGTGGAATCTCTCGCAGGCAAAGTACCCGAGAATCCACCCGAAGGGATTCCATGGTGTGATTGGCTTGATCACTCTCTTGCTCTCAAGTTGCTGTGTCAGTGTCTGGCGAAATGCAAAAAATCAGAAATCGTCAAAGTTTTGGAAAAGGCATATTGCCTCCTTCCATGCAGAGTGCTTTTACAAATTGATTTTGAGCCATGTTATTCTACGCTGTTAGGATTGTCATATTTGCTATCTTACGATTTGTCTCGTTCCCAGAGCCTGCAGACTGTCGGTAATGTCAGCGGTTTGCGTCCCCTTGGTGATCTTGCTATCCCTTTTTTGAATTATACAGATGGGATCCCTGATCAATTTACAAAAGCGTTAGCTTCTTCTCCGATTCGAAAACTAGGTATTTCTTGTCCCCCTGGTGCAGGTGATATTGTAAAAGCGCTTGTCAGCATGCTGTCACGTACCACATTACAGTCTCTCAGTCTTTTTGATGGGATCGACGAGGCTAATTTTGGCAATTTAATCGAGTCTTTAAAGAACAACGTTACACTCTCAGAAATCTGTATTGTATCTGACGACTTTGGTGATTCGTGTGCTATCAAGTTGGCTGAGATCTTATCTGATAACACCAGTCTCACTGACGTTCGCATTAATAGTACAATCCTGGGAGGTACTGGCATTAAAAGCCTCGCCAATGCATTGAAAGTCAATAAAACAGTACGAACTCTCGGGATAGATGGTGGTAACTTGACGTCCGAAGCAGGCCGTGCTATCGGTGAAATGCTGAGACATAACACTACTGTCACGTCTCTTTTTCTTAGCGGTCGAAGGCTAGGTGATTCCGGGGCTCGGGGTATCGCTATTGGTCTTGCACAAAACACGACCATCGCTCAACTTAGCATAGCGCATTCTAGTATAGGCACCGCTGGCATTAAGGCAATTACAAAAGTCATTCAAAATGTTACCCGCTTAAATTTGTCTGGTAACCCGGTAGGGTACGGTGGAGTAAAAGCTATTGCTAGACTTCTTGTGAAAAGCTGTTGCAGGTTAAAATTCCTTTTTCTTGATCACTGTAATATAGATGTGTTTGGTGCCAAGAAACTCGCCATAGCTTTGTCAAGGAATTCATGTCTCGAGAAACTGTCCGTAGCTTGTAATGATATTAATGACGAAGGGATGTGTGCGCTGGCTGAGTCTGTGGCTAGTAATGAAACATTACAGGTTCTTTACATCTCGTACAATAACGTCGGTCAAAATGGTAAAAAGGTTATAATTAGCGCTTGCGAAACGAGCAAGTCCGTCCGGCATCTCTACCACGAGAACGACTCCATTCTTAATACGTTCACCAAACCCCACTCGGTCTGTGTAGTTCCCCGTCGAGTAAATGCCTCTGTTTTAATTTTAAGTTTGAGGGAGTGTTTCATCTCTACAAAACATATAGTCGAGGTGTAGAACAGCAAGCCGAGGAGAGCTTGACTACATTCAACTTGCTTTCATTTCTAGCTTAAAATATTATCGGTCCTCCCCCTTAAACAAACATCTTGTTTCTGCATAAGACTTGCGGGACTAGGGTATTGTAGTCCATCTTGTTTGTGCATAAGACTGGGGGGACAAGGGTATTGTAGTCCATCTTGTTTGTGCATAAGACTGGGGGGACAAGGGTATTGTAGTCCATCTTGTTTGTGCATAAGACTGGGGGGACTAGGGTATTGTAGTCCATCTTGTTTGTGCATAAGACTGGGGGGACTAGGGTATTGTAGTCCCCCTCCCCTACAGCCCAGCCATCTGGCTTGTGGTTAAGGTATTGGGGGGGGGGGTAGAGGTTTTTATAATGACCCTCACAGGTGGCTTACACTAGCATGTCACGTGACCAACTAAAGAGTCCAAACGAGCACCAACTTGTCAAACACGTAGCTGTGACTTGCTCGTGTGGCATGTCACGTGACCAACTAAAGAGTCCAAACTAGCACCAACTTGTGAAACACGTAGCTGTGACTTGCTCGTGTAAGCCGCCTGTTGTTGCAAGTTGAGTCAGAATAAATGATCTGTTGGAGTACACTAGGGGTGTTACTACGCAAAGCATATTGTCAAATGTTGTACATACTTGTATTTTAGTCACTTTAATACCTAGGGCCTATTAAATTTCATATATTGCACAATGGTAATAAAAAAGATGACATTGATTATGTAGATCGCTGACTGCTTGCATTAGCGTTGACTTTCCCCTCATCCTTCCCACGCTGCCGGTAAACCGCTCTGATTGCCTCCCTTCTGCGCATGCTCCTCAATATGCAGTAGTTTGGCTATAAGAGATCACGTGACTTCTTTGTAGCAAATTTACGCCAAAACACAGAAATGGCTGGACCATCATGCCAGAGAGTGACAAAAAAAATAAAAATAAGCCCCTTCTGTCGAGGCATAGAAACTTTCTGGGTGATTAATAAGCGCTAAATATGTTTTTTTATTTCACCGTTCAAGCTTCGCGAGAGTCAAAAGTCACGTGATTTATTTAAGCAGGTCGTTTACTGCGCGCATGCGCGTTGTCCTGTTCTCAGGCCCCCTTAAGTTTCTCCACAGGAGACCCAAGCTCAGGGTTTGTTTAGCCCGTGGATCGCGAGTCTCTCTATAGCGAGTCTCGGGCTGTAGCAAGGGAGCCTCACTGAGACTCCATGCGTGAGCGTGTTGACTGCGAATAGCCGCCATTCCCCTCGATTCGCAAAAGTTCCCAACATTTCTTTTCGTACGACTCTGACTTCTATACCCCACCTCCCCACCCCCCTTGGTAGCGGCCTAAGACTAAGATTGAGCTATCTTCAAAAAAATAAATGGACTAGACTCTTAGTGATACAAAACGTGTATTTTCAG
Source organism: Nematostella vectensis (assembly GCF_932526225.1). Classification (NCBI taxonomy): domain Eukaryota; kingdom Metazoa; phylum Cnidaria; class Anthozoa; order Actiniaria; family Edwardsiidae; genus Nematostella; species Nematostella vectensis. The sequence goes on from NC_064045.1 coordinate 2,472,770, forward strand.
CCGTTACATATATTTACTAATACAAACAAGAGGATTGTTGTATAGATCCTGATATTTAATCTGATGTATTGCTTGACGTTTAGATTGCGTGATCACCATATTTAGAAAAAGTGGTGTCTGAAAATGAAGGCGAAGTCCTCGTGACAAAAAACCCGCTCAAACCCGCACGTCACACAATCACGAGCCTTGGTAGTTGAATGTCTGACGCTACATGTCAATCAATCTCCGCTCTAACAGAGCAAATACGCCGCTAGCGTTACATCTTGTCACATGTATTGCGTGGTGGTTTCACGCGAGGTCACGTGTTCACGAGCCTTGGTAGATCCCAGTGCTCCGGTGTGAGGCGACCGCGAGGTAGACCCTCTCTCCCATGATGAAGCACGTCATGTCACGTGTCCGTGCGGACGAGATGGACTGGACCTTGGCGAACTTTCTAGAGTGATACTTGTCCCAGGCGTAGATCACGGGATCGAGGCCACTGCTGATGATGGCAAGGTACGTCTTCTCTTTGCCCATATAAGGCTAGGTAATGCTCACCCAATCACGTGCCTGGAAAAATACAAATGAAAAGTCACGCAACATTGTCTCGTAGACGTCCTCGAAGTACAATATCAAGCATAAAGCTGAAACACTTTTTGTTATTGATTATCATTTACAAAATAGCGGTGTATTCGCAAGAAAACTTTACGAATAAAATCTGACCCATAATTGGCGATATTTGCTTGAAAATATATTTGTTACTCGCTTGAATTAGCCGATGGAGAGGGGTGCTTTGTGCGACTCGGCATCGAGCGGGAGCATAAAATGGTGGCCTACTTTAAGGCTCAAAAGGTACCCCGGATGTGATGGGCAAAGTTTTCTCGATGTATGATTTGTTCGTTATCCTTATTCAATCCTAACTGACTGTCATACAAAAGGTTCCAGTATGTTGTACCACTGTAGCTCAGGGTCTATAAATGCCTAGCTCTCGTACCCTTTTAGATGGAACTCTCTGGAACTCGTTGAATGTGGTCCCATTCCACTGGAATATCAGCGACGAGTCCGCGCCCCACCGGGCCACTGCCAAATATGGTGTTCCCTCAACCTTTAATGACTTCAGGCCATACGCACGCTCTTCTGTGTACATCCGCTGGAACATCTCGAATCTTGAGCCGCTCCATTTGTAAATGGTCGCGTAAGGACCTCGAGAAGCGGGACCTGGGAATGAGTATAATTTTGACGATTATAATGAAAGAGTAGACAAAGATCAACAACCGGGGAAGAGTAAGTTTTTGTTTACAGAGAGACAAAAATGTTTGTAACTCAATGTCCGATTCTATTTTAGGGTTCACGAGTCGCAAAGAGCATGAGAGAAAGAATCAACATCTCGACCTATTCATCTTTTAATAGTCTATGAAAATTTATAGCTGAACCTAATAGTAATTGCAACACAAAGAATTTTATTGTTTAATGATAAGAAAAAAAACATTCTAAACAGCACCCCAAAAGTTCTCCAAAGTTCTCTTGTGTGAACATCTGGAAATTTGACAATAAACAATTTTTTTGTCGGCCGTCTTCAGCGTACTGGCAGTGCGATCTCTACGAAAGTGGAGGTTTAGTGCGCCATGAATAACAATAAAATAAAAGATTTCTGACAAATAAAATTGTTTATTGTTGAATTTCGAAATGTTCACAAAAGAGAATTTTGAAGAACTTTTGGGAAGTTATCAAGGACATGCTACTCTGCCATTTAAGACCGAAATCATTTGTGTTGCAATTACTTTTCGGTTAAACATCAGATTGACTGGACTATAACAAAGTCTTTGCTGGAAGTGTGTGCTCGAGGTGTAATGCAGGGGCCTTATTCGATGACCCCCCCCCCCCCAATTAGGGCAAAATGGCGGCCGACAGAGAACTTACCAGTAATCGCTAGGAAAACCCCGCCATCTATAGTAAAGGTCTCCAGGTCGGACCCCGCCGCCACAATACTCTGGTACCTCGTGAACTTCTCCCCATTCCACTTGAAGATATGCGAATAAGGTCCATAAAAGGTGGCCACTGCCAGGAACACGTCTTTGCCGATGAAGATGGGCTCCACGTCGGATGCTTTCTTGGTTTGGAGAGTTTGGAAAGGCACAAACTGGTTATCCACCCATTTGAAGACCGGGGAATCGAAGTTCCTGGAGTTGCTAGCCACGGCGAAGTATTGCTCGCCTCCGATCCTGAACGGCTGCCATTTGCGAGCATTGGCAACTTTGAGGACTTGGAAGTTGAAGAATCTAAAATGAAGGACATTTTGGCAATTTAGTACAGTGAAACCTTGATAATTCGAACTTAGAAAACTTGAACTCCCCGCTAACTTCAGGAAATGTTAAAAAAAAACTCTAATACGCTTAAGGAATCTTCAAATAATATGCTTTTTTTGCATATGATACCTACGTGCAGTGGATGACTTGGTGGTCGAAGTCAGTTCTGGATCAGACGAGAACAACAATGATGCAGCAGTGACGTCAGCTCCGATTCCGTATAGGACTCTAGATGCTACCCATTTTGAGAGGTACTTCTAGAAGTGTATGATCAGCGGTAGAACGTTCATCATTTTTCTACATTACCATTTTTAGATCACACATCGAAACATTTAACTAGAATATTATCTATTAGCGCCATTTCATTTAGTAGGGGTCAATTAAGTTTGGACCTAGCCTAACTGCGAGAAAACGTGTGTATCAAGCTCCACTGCTGATTACTCTCATTCATTGTGCAAACGTTTCCCTTGTTGTAGTTCAACTAAAGGCCACGCCAAACTGGATCCTGTTGCAAGGATTCGTTACGCGGTGCACACGAACAAGCTGTCACCTTGCGCCACCCAGCTGGAATATCCCGTCTTCCGAGTCACCCCTGCATGCTTGTTTACCCTTCTCGACCCAAGGGAAGTGTCTGCGGCGGACATAGCGCGGATAAAGGCGGGGGTCCCACGATTTGTCCCGGGATGGTGGACTGATTCGGTACGTTTTCAAAACAAAACTACCACGGTGGGATAAAAACGTGATGTCACATTTTCTAGCTTGGAAACGGGCACGCCTAGAAAGGTTGTATTGGTGGCTGAGAAGTCTTTGTGTGTCATTGGGGGTGGCGTGGACTTCAGGAGTATAAACCTCATCCTGATCCCCATCCAGTCATCTGATCACTGGAATTATTGGTGAGACCAATTTGTAAAATCTTTTACACAGTTTTGCAAGTTGACCTCGTGCCTGTCTGTGAAGTAAAAAAAAAAACATTTTGTAATATCATTTGTAGTCTATGGACAGGTTGTCAAAACAACGGTTATATTTCAACCCATTGTGTGGAGATGAGGAACAGCCAGTCACAAACGTTTCTTTGATGGGACAAATCAACAAGTTCAGGTACACGCGAACCATATTATTTGAAAAAATAAATATGAACACTAAAGATGGCGAGCTCGTTTAGAAAGGATTCAAGCCATGTGGAAAAAAAGAAAGACGTTTCCATATTGTAAACTAGGGTACATTGTAAATTCTGTAATAGAAACTGAGCTGGCTAAAACAAACACCCCCGTTTACCGTCTCTGAGGACGTGGACATGTCAATCCTTTCAACGCAACGCGGATACCCTGTGGTATCCGAAATGGAAAAATAAAATATTTCAAGACGTTCCACCAAAGGGATTTTTGGGGACTTTTAGTATGTTAACTAGGTTGTATCACTTGCTCAAAATCCGCTGAGAGAAATTATATTGCAATAAGTTCCACCTGGGCCATTAAAATTTCATAGATTGACTGGACTACTGAAGACAGGATAGAACAACGCGATTGGCCTTGTGTTCACCCCATGCATGCGAAGCAGGTTGATGGCTGCAACTGCGGTGTCTTCATATGCTTTGTATGTGTAACAGCTACGCTATGTATGTGTAACATTCACGGCCTTTGTAGCCCTGGGGGGAGGGGGTCCGTTTTCACGTTGACTAACATAAAATATGCTGGTATCAGACCAATTGAAAGCTCTCTATTGAGGTTGGGAAACTATGAGCAAAGAGTTTTTTTTTTCAAGACAACAGAATCTGAGTGAAACAATTAATTTTAGTGCAAAATTATGACTAAAGATCGGTCATTCTGCTTTTAATTTTTGTAGATCTTATGTAACTATTTCAAAAACTTTTGTATTTTTATCTACTATCAATAGTTTGCCTGTTGCCTGGCTCTTGGAATTCCACCAACTCCATACTAAGCGGCGGCTGCTGTCTCAAGTCATTGGATCCTGCTGTGATGACATGAATAGGTAATTGTTAAGGACCCCATAGCTAAAAATAGAGAGGGGCTAAATTTGCTTAAGTTGACCCACCCTCCATAAAGGGGTTATATGCAAATTCACAAAGATGCGGACAAAAAGCCATGTTACAAATCAATTGTTTACTAATTAATGCCTTTATTATATCCATTAATATTGATGTTGAGCATATATTTTGTTGTTTGACGTTCTTAAAACAAATATAAGGTTGATAAATTCTACCTAGGTATCCCCTCCTCTTGGAGAAAAAGCAAGTACATCTCATGACCCAGGGAATGAGCGTCTGCCAAAGAAAAAAGGTACATGTGACATGCTGAAGATATTTTAATAAAATAAAAGTGGCAGATTCTAGAAGGGGGCGAGGGTCTAGTATTTATGTTAACCCCAATTATTTAGGTAAAATTTTAAGAAGACATATATATGGGAGTTTAGTTGCTCCTGTCATTTGTTTTAAACAGTTAGTGTATATGTCAATGGGTCTTCCCCTCTTCCCCTGAGATAAATCATAGACTTCCACCGCTGATACAGTGGAACCTGGATATTACGATACTTGATTTAAGAATAACCTCGATTTTATGATGGCGTTCTTTTCTCACGGTGGAAATACAGTGAAATGTAAAAGAAATTACCTTGATCTAGCATTATTGGATACAATGAATGTTGATTTTACGATACAGATCTGTTTTCTCAAGCATAATTTTGACCTCCGTACATCGATATTACTGATTCTGTTGATCAACAAAATGAGAAAAACTCAGTTGTGTACAGTACAGACAATCAATTTTTTTATTTGACAGATCTTTTTAAATACAGATTAAAGTCTTACAAAAAAAAACTTTACAGTCTTATATGGAGAACAGTTGCAAAATGATTATTTTGTAAAATTTGATTAGTAACCCGACCGAGTACAACACTATTCCCAATGGATTTTTCTTTATATCGTAAAAGTTGATAAGTAACCCGACCGAGTACAACACTATTCCCAATGGATTTTTCTTTATATCGTAAAATTTGATAAGTAACCCGACCGAGTACAACACTATTTCCAATGGATTTTTCTTTATATCGTAAAAGTTGATAATAATAATAATAATTTATTAATTTATATTGCGCTTTTTTCATATAATGATCAAAAGCGCATTACAATATAACTAAATGTTGAACTAATATATACAATAAAATTTACAATTATAATCGAAAATAATATGAAATAATAGATTCATAGGAAAAATATTGAATAAAAAAATAAAATAATAAAAATAAAAATATCTTTATATTGATGATTATGTGATATCAAGTGTTAAAAGCTAATTTAAAAAGATGAGTCTTAAGTTGCGCTTTAAAATTAAAGATACTGCAATTGATGGTGCGAAGATTTGCAGGGAGAGCGTTCCATGATGTAGGTGCAGCAACACTAAACGATCTGTCACCGAAAGACTTCATCATTTTTCCTGGGGGATGCATTAAAGAAAGGCCCTCATTTGAGCGCAGTGAATAGCGCGCGTTATTCTTAATTCTAATGAGATCAGTTATGTAACGAGGAGCTAGCCCCTGAAGAGCTTTAAAAGTGATTAGCAAGATTTTAAATTTAACCCGATACCTTACAGGCAACCAATGAAGATTTCTTAGCACAGGCGTAATATGATCGTACTTTTTGCATGACGTGAGCAGCCTAGCTGCAGCATTCTGCACCCTTTGCAATTTACCCATTTCTCGTTCTGGTAGTCCATAAAGGAGTCCATTACAAAAATCTATTCTACTGGTAACAAAGGCATGTAACACTATTTCTAGTTTATCCCTAGGCAAAAATTGGCTTATTCTCTTAATATTGTGCAGCCAGAAAAACGCTGAACTACAAGACTTAGAAATATGGGTCGACATAGAAAAATGTGAGTCGAACCAGGCACCAAGATTGCGCACTTCTGAAACGGGCATAATATCTATATTGCCAACACGAACTGAACAATTATCTACTTTCAACAGCTGTTGTTTCGATCCGATAACAAGAAATTCAGTTTTATCGTCATTGATTTTTAACTTGTCCTGGTACATCCAAGTACGTAATTTATTGATGCATCGTTCCATAGCATCCAAAGAATCCGCTAGGTCCGTCTCACTATTGGGATCAAAAGATAGATAAAGTTGTGTGTCGTCAGCGAAACAATGTGCATCCGGCAGATGGGCTTGTACTATCTCAAAGAGCTTGGAGGTGTAAAGTACAAACAGAAGCGGGCCAAGACAGCTGCCTTGTGGGACACCAAAACGCAGATCAAAGCTGTCCGACGTCACCCCCTCAAACAACACACGCTGGCTGCGCCCTGATAAATATGACGTAAACCACTCCAAAGCCTTCCCAGCGATGCCGAAGCTAGCAGTTAGACGTTGGAGCAAAATTGAGTGATCAACTGTATCAAATGCAGCACTTAAATCTAAGAGTACAAGTAATGTAACGCGCTGCGAGTTCATATTCAATAATATATCATTAGCAACTTTGACCAACGCCGTTTCCGTACTGTGATGCTTGCGGTATGCAGACTGTAATAGCGGATAAAGCGCTGACTGAATAAGATGATTATCCGTCTGATTGAAAACTGCACGCTCAATGAGCTTGGAAACATAAGCTAAATTGCTCACAGGACGCAAGTTCTTGAAGATAGATTCCAATCCCTGTTTCTTTAACAGTGGTACGACAATAGCCTCCTTCCAGCAGTCAGGAAAAATTCCTGATTCTAACGAGTTATTGATTAGCTTGGTGATCACGGAAACGAGTGGCTCACTACAGGATTTCGAAAAGGGCGTAGGTATGGGATCGAGGCAACAAGAAGTACATTTCGAATTCTTAATGAGCATGCGTACATCTTCCTCAGTCAACAACTTGAAAGCTTCCATTCGAGGGACTAGAGAGACCGTTTCTACAGTACAGTCATTCACCAGATCACCGCTCTGTACATTCTCCGAGGCACTACAACCCTTGTCAAGCTCATCACGCAGTCGGTTGATTTTTTCCACAAAATACTTTCCTATGTCGTTTGCCAATGCTGATTTATCCGCATAGTCCGAGAAGCATAGTGAGTTCTTTTCCACTAAAAGATCTTTCACAGCACGAAATAACTTGCCTTGATTATCAGAATTCTGACTGACAAAGTCAGTCAAAAAAGCAGATTTGGCTTCTTTCAGCAAATACGTCACATGATTTTTGTGTCGTTTGAATGAGGCGAGATCATCAGCAGACCTAGTAGTTCTCCATTTTCTTTCTGCGCGCCTGCGCACTCTCTTAGCCTCACGGATTTCCTCAGAATACCAGGGCACTTGGGGTCTGACTGTAACTGTTTTCGTCTTGAGTGGCGCATGGCGATCGAGTAATCCAGCAAGTGTTTTGTTATAACAGTCGACCAATTGCACAGTCCCCGAAGGTGGGTCCTGACACAGTTCCGAGGCAGACAAATCACTCATGAATGCTGTTGTGTCAATAGCCTTCACTTTCCTAAAGGATACCTTTTTCCTAGAGAACTCCGGCATTGAAATATTTATGGCGAAAAATGCTATACAATGGTCTGAGAAATAAGAGCCAGGTTGGACATCATGTATGAGACTAGAATCTAGAGTCCTTGAGATAAGCAAATCCAAAGTGTTCCCTGAGATATGAGTAGGGAAGTTAATGTGCTGCTGTAGACCCATTGATGACAGTAGATCTAAGAAGCGAGCTGCATCGTTATCAGAATCGATATTAACATGGATATTGAAATCACCAGTCAACACCAGAGGCTCAGTTGTCATGACAACAGACTCCAGGAACTCGGCGAATTCCGAGATAAACATGCTCACAGTGAGCGGATGACTTGACGAGTATGGTGGCCTATAGATGGCAAGTAAACGCAGACGAGTAGAGCCAGACACAATTGTCCACTCCGAATACTCAAAAGAATCATAAATACCCGCTCTTGCTTTTTTAACTACAAGTGAGTCCCGTGCCAATATACCAGTACCACCCCCATTTCTGTCTGAGCGAGGGTGATCGAGTAGCCTAATAATAATAATAATAATAATAATAATAATAATAATCTTTATTGCCTTAGATAAATCAACATGTCTAAGTTTACAAAATGTAGGAGAAACCGATTATAAGTAAATGCGCTACATCAATTATATGTCACTATATTTAAAGACAAGCCTATTGACAAAAGTATTTTTGAATCGCTCTGAGTGAACCCTAGGATAAATCACATTTCTTTTTCTGAGGTTGTATTTTTGGTCTTTTTTCTTAGGCAGGATTTTGCTCAGAGGATATTCAGGTTGATCTAAGCGAGTACGATAAATCTTCTTATCTGCCTCCTCTAGAAGTTTACGGATGTTTACAATGTTTGAAATGTATCCCGGCGGTGTGGCAGCAATCCTAGCCGCAGAATCTCCAGGTTTTAACCAGGTTTCGGTAATAACCGCAATGTCGACATTAGAATCGCAAATATGGTCAACAAAGTCAGGCGCTTTGTTCCTAATTGACCGGGCATTGAGAACACAACACCTCATAAACTGAGGTCTATTGTTGTGAACAATTGCCGGCTCTGTCAACGGAACTCGTACCAGATTTGAATAATGGCGCGGAAGATTTTTTGGTTTCGTCTTGGTATGATTTAAATTGTTCTTATGTTGAGGGCCAGGATTCATAGACACATCAGAGTAGATTGTAATGTCGATTGGTGGATCATGTCCGGCTACAATTAACACAGTTTGTCCTCGCTTTGACCATCTTGAAAGACTCAGACGTGTTTTCCGAAAACCAAACTTCGACAAAGATACCTTAACGAGCTGGTAAGTAACCCGACCGAGTACATCACTATTTCCAATGGATTTTTCTTTATATCGTAAAAGTTGATAAGTAACCCGACCATGTACAACACTATTTCCAATGGAGTTTTCTTTATATCGTAAAAGTTGATAAGTAACCCGACCGAGTATAACACTATTTCCAATGGATTTTTCTTTATATCGTAAAAGTTGATAAGTAACCCGACCGAGTATAACACTATTTCCATTGGATCTTTCTTTATATCGTAAACTCGAGGAGGATGTCTTAAGAATACCCCGATTTTCCGGTACTTTTACTATCTCCTGGGGCATATCGTAAAATCCAGGTTCCACTGTATCTGTTTTGTATAGCGCTACAACTCTTGTTACCTATCAGTAGAGATATAGACTACTCCATATAGTTTGCAATCATGACTATGAGTAATGGGATAGTCATGGATAAAAGATGCTGTAGAAGGAGAACAAAATCATTTTCTCTCTTGGCTGCAGAGCTCTCTTGTATAAACGAAAAACTGTTCTTTGCATAGATGATACCGATTTGGATATTGTTCCTTTGTCAGCTCAGGTGTGCTGCACTAGCCATCTCATTGTTCGCTTACTGCACATCCAGGTTCAGTTTTTCTTTCTCCAAAAAGGGCTTGAATTTTCAGCCCCACTTCTTTGTTTCACAGAGGCAAACAACACACTATTTCAATATTTAATTTATAGTTTGTAGCATGTTAGTCGAGAAAGGGTCGCCTATAGGGGTGTAATAGATGTCCTCTTCTTTCGAAAGCATTGTCAAGGATTTCTATTATCCTGTTTGACACACTTTGAAATTAATATTCTATATTATATAGCATCCGTACAACTTTCATATTGTTGAAAAATGGAACTGGGTTCAGCCATGTGTCTGATAATAAAAAGCCTTAAATTTTAATATTCAAACTGACACAAACACATTTCATTGGACCAAATATGCAAATCGTTCTCCTTATTGAGAAATGCCCTTCAATAAAAGAAAGCCAATTCAAACCGAAACAATAATATTTTTGTATTTTTTTTAGCGGTTCAAGACTTTATTGACTATCTTCATCTGAGGTACACGACAGGTGAAGAGGTCCTTATTGAGCCGCTTGAGGACATGGAGGACGGCAACTTTACGCTGGAGAACATGTTCTCAGAGCTGGAGATCGTCAGAAAAGGCACCGATATCAAGGTGCCGATGTATGACGTCTTTACCGCTAGTGAACCATCCAAGAAGGTGCGAAGTGTTCTCCTGGAGGGGGACTCTGGGGCGGGCAAGACCACGTTATGCAAGAAGATTGCATATGACTGGGCAACAGGGGTCTTGGCCAAAACAGAGTCCTTCCCTCAGGTGGAGCTAGTGCTGTCTTTAAAGTGTAAAGGGATAAGTTCTAAAGGGTTCCCGCAGGCAGTGCAAGATCAATTGTTTCCCGAGGAATTTAGTGTACAAGATAGGGTAGAAGTGGTGCAGTACATCAAAGAAAACCAAAATAAGGTTTTGATAATCCTAGATGGATACGACGAGTTACCTTTAGAGGCAAGGGAGAGCATACATAATGTAGTATGTAAAAAGTTCTATCCCTCTAGTTACACCCTTTTAACGAGTAGACCAGAAAAGAAGCTCAGCAAATACTTTACAGGAAGTAATGCTCTAGAAATCAAGGGATTTCACGATGTTGATGACTTCATCAGCATTTTCTTTAATGCATTACCAGATTACGCAGCATTTATTGTAGAGATTATCTCCAAAGGAATCTCAAATGTCGAATTGTGTAATCCTCTCACCTTGATTCTCTTCTGTTTGAGTTTCAAGAATCATTGTGAGAGGAACAGGGAAAAGGATTTCTCACATGGTATGACCCTTAGAGAACTTTTCGAGGATGTAGCGTACTCACGAATGAGGAGATACTTTGAGAAGGAAAACCTCAACTTCGACGATGACGATATTCAAGCAATGTTTACGGCTAGGAGAAATTGCTTTTCGTAGTCTTAAGAAAAATGCTAACACCTTTGAACTTCCTGAACTACCAGAAGTTTTGAAAAAGGTAGGTTTCTTAACACGCCGCAAATCCCCTAGCACCAAACTAGCAGAAGAAATGTACTCCTTTGTTCACAAGTCTTTTCAGGAGTTTTTCTGTGCTGTGTTTTTAGCTGACAGGCTTGGACAAGGCATTGTTGAGAGTGTATTGGTTAATGATTTTAAATTTTACTTCACTGTTAATCGTTACAACCTCGCTATGATGGTAGGCAGTAATGTGATGAAAGCCGTGGAATCTCTCGCAGGCAAAGTGCCCGAGCATCCACCCGAAGGGATTCCATGGTGTGATTGGCTTGATCACTCTATTGCTCTCAAGTTGCTGTGTCAGTGTCTGGCGAGATGCAAACAATCAGAAATCGTCAAAGTTTTGGAAAAGGCATATTTCCTTCTTCCATGCAGAGTGCTTTTACCCTTTCATTTTGAGCCATATTATTTTACGCTGTTAGGATTGTCATATTTGCTATCGTACGATTTGTCTCGTTCCCAGAGCCTGCAGACTGTCGGTAGTGTCAGCGGTTTGCGCCCCCTTGGTGATCTTACTATCGTTCTTTTGAATTGTACAGATGGGATCCCTGATCAATTTACAAAAGCGTTAGCTTCTTCTCCGATTCGAAAACTAGATATTTCTTGTCCCCCTTGTGCAGGTGATATTATTGTAAAAGCGCTTGTCAGCATGCTGTCACGTACCACATTACAGTCTCTCAGCCTTTTTGATGGGATCGGCGAGGCTAATGTTGGCAATTTAATCGAGTCTTTAAATAACAACGTTACACTCTCAGCAATCTGTATTGAATCTACCGGCTTTGGTGATTCGTGTGCTATCAAGTTGGCTGAGATCTTATCTGATAACACCAGTCTCACTGACGTTCGCATTGATAGTACAATCCTGGGAGGTACTGGTGTTACAAGCCTCGCCAATGCATTGAAAGTCAATAAAACAGTACGAACTCTCGGGATTAGAAGTCATAACATGACGTCCGAAGCAAGCCGTGCTATCGGTGAAATGCTGAGACGTAACACTACTGTCACGTCTCTTTTTCTTTTGGGTGGAAGGCTAGGTGATTCCGGGGCTCGGGGTATCGCTATTGGTCTTGCACAAAACAAGACCATTGCTGACCTTAGCTTAGTGCGTTCTAGTATAGGCACCGCTGGCATTAAGGCAATAACAAACGTCATTCAAAATGTTACCCGCTTAAATTTGTCCAGTAACCCGGTAGGGTACGATGGAGTAAAAGCTATTGCTAGACTTCTTGTGAAAAGCTGTTGCAGGTTAAAATTCCTTTTTCTTGATCACTGTAATATAGATGTGTTTGGTGCCAAGGAACTCGCCATAGCTTTGTCAAGGGATTCATGTCTCGAAGAACTGTCCGTAGCTTGTAATGATATTAATGACGAAGGGATGTGTGCGCTGGCTGAGTCTGTGGCTAGTAATGAAACATTACAGGTTCTTTACATCTCGTACAATAACGTCGGTCAAAATGGTAAAAAGGTTATAATTAGCGCTTGCGAAACGAGCAAGTCCGTCCGGCATCTCTACCACGAGAACGACTCGATTCTCAACACGTGCTCCAAGCCTCAGTCGGTCTGTGTAGTTCCCGTCAATTATATAACAATGTTCGTGGTCTTAAGTTTGAGAGTGTGCATCGGTTATACAAAAGATACAGTCAAGGTGTAGAACAGCAAGTCGAGATGATGTGTAATTTCTCGAGTATATGAGAACTCGACTTTATTCTCTCGAATGCTTAATTTGTAATTTCTTGAGACGTTTATTTGAAAACCCTTTTTTTTTGTTTTTGTATAAAGTGCAGGGAGTATAAATCATCTCCATCTTGTTTGCCCATAAAATTTTGCTTAAAAATGTCCAACTCGCTTTCATTTCTAGCAACAAATACCGTCGGTCCTCCCCCCTCAAACAAACATCTTGTTTGTGCATAAGACTGGGGGGACTAGGGTATTGAAGTCCATCTTGTTTGTGCATAAGACTGGGGGGACTAGGGTATTGTAGTCCATCTTGTTTGTGCATAAGACTGGGGGGACTAGGGTATTGTAGTCCATCTTGTTTGTGCATAAGACTGGGGGGACTAGGGTATTGTAGTCCATCTTGTTTGTGCATAAGACTGGGGGGACTAGGGTATTGTAGTCCATCTTGTTTGTGCATAAGACTGGGGGGACAAGGGTATTGTAGTCCATCTTGTTTGTGCATAAGACTGGGGGGACTAGGGTATTGTAGTCCATCTTGTTTGTGCATAAGACTGGGGGGACTAGGGTATTGTAGTCCATCTTGTTTGTGCATAAGACTGGGGGGACTAGGGTATTGTAGTCCATCTTGTTTGTGCATAAGACTGGGGGGACTAGGGTATTGTAGTCCATCTTGTTTGTGCATAAGACTGGGGGGACAAGGGTATTGTAGTCCATCTTGTTTGTGCATAAGACTGGGGGGACTAGGGTATTGTAGTCCATCTTGTTTGTGCATAAGACTGGGGGGACTAGGGTATTGTAGTCCATCTTGTTTGTGCATAAGACTGGGGGGACTAGGGTATTGTAGTCCATCTTGTTTGTGCATAAGACTGGGGGGACTAGGGTATTGTAGTCCATCTTGTTTGTGCATAAGACTGGGGGGACTAGGGTATTGTAGTCCATCTTGTTTGTGCATAAGACTGGGGGGACAAGGGTATTGTAGTCCATCTTGTTTGTGCATAAGACTGGGGGGACTAGGGTATTGTAGTCCATCTTGTTTGTGCATAAGACTGGGGGGACTAGGGTATTGTAGTCCATCTTGTTTGTGCATAAGACTGGGGGGACTAGGGTATTGTAGTCCATCTTGTTTGTGCATAAGAGTGGGGGGACTAGGATATTGTAGTCCATCTTGTTTGTGCATAAGACTGGAGGGACTAGGGTATTGTAGTCCATCTTGTTTGTGCATAAGACTGGGGGGACTAGGGTATTGTAGTCCATCTTGTTTGTGCATAAGACTGGGGGGACTAGGGTATTGTAGTCCATCTTGTTTGTGCATAAGACTGGGGGGACTAGGGTATTGTAGTCCCCCTCCCCTACAGCCCAACCATCTGGCTTGTGGTTAAGGTATTGGGGGGGGGGTAGAGGTTTTTATAATGACCCTCACAGGTGGCTTACACTAGCATGTCACGTGACCAACTAAAGAGTCCAAACGAGCACCAACTTGTCAAGCACGTAGCTGTGACTTGCTCGTGTAGCATGTCACGTGACCAACTAAAGAGTCCAAACGAGCACCAACTTGTCAAACACGTAGCTGTGTGATTAATGTAAGCCGCCTGTTGTTGCGAGTTGAGTCAGAATAATTGATCAGTTGGAGTACACTAGGGGTGTTACTACGCAAAGCATATTGTCAAATGTTGTACATACTTGTATTTTAGTTCATTTAATACCTAGGGCATATTACATTGTATATATTGCACAATGGTAATAAAAAAGATGATATTGATTGTGTAGATCGCTGACTGCTTGCATTAGCGTTTACTTTCCCCTCATCCCTCCCACGCTGCCGGTAAACCGCTCTGATTGCCTCCCTTCTGCGCATGCTCCTCAATATGCAGTAGTTTGGCTATAAGCGACTTGCACTTAGTAATCACGTGACTTCTTGTGTAGCAAATTTACGCCAAAACACAGAAATAGCTGAGCCATCACTCCAGAGAGTGACAAAAACAATTAATAAAAATAACCCCCTTCTGTCGAGGCATAGAAACTTTCTGGGTGATTTATAAGCGCTTTTTTTTTGTCACCGTTAAAGGTTCGCGAGAGCTTCACGGAGACTCGATGCGTGAGCGTGTTGACTGCGAATAGCCGCCATTCCCATCGATTCGCAAAAGTTCCCTACAATTTTTTTTCGTACGACTCTGACTTCTATACCCCACCTTCCCACCCCCCTTGGTAGCGGTCCTGAACTAAGATTGAGCTATCTTAAAAAAATAAATGGACTAGTCTCTTAGTGATACAAAACTTGTATTTACAGCCGTTACATATATTTACTAATACAAACAAGAGGATTGTTGTATTAGATCCTGATATTTAATCTGATGTGTTGCGTGACGTTTAGATTGCGTGATCACCATATTTAGAAAAAGTGGTGTCTGAAAAAGAAGGCCAAGTCCTCGTGACAAAAAACCCTCTCAAACGCAGCAAGTATACAAAGCGTTAATTCTAATCAGACGCACTGCGTAACTGATTCTTACACGTCACGCAATCACGAGCCTTGGTAGTTGAATGTCTGACGCTACATGTCAATCAATCTTCTCTCTAACAGATCAAATACGCCGCTAGTGTTACATCTTGTCACATGTATTGCGTGGTGGTTTCACGCGAGGTCACGTGTTTACGAGCCTTGGTAGATCCCAGTGCCCCGCGAGGTAGACCCTCTCTCCCATGATAAAGAACGTCATGTCACGTGTCCGTGCGGACGAGATGGACTGGACCTTTGCGAACTTTCTAGAGTGATACTTGTCCCAGGCGTAGATCACGGGATCGTGGCCACTGCTGATGATGGCAAGTTACGTCTTATCTTTTTACCCATATATGGCGAGGTAATGCTCACCCAATCACGTGCCTGTAAAAATACAAGTGAAAAGTCACGCAACATTGTCTCGTAGACGTCCTGGAAGTACAATTTCAAGAATAAAGCTGAAACACGTTTTTGTTATTGATTATCATTTAAAATATAACGGTTTATTCGCAAGGAAACTTTAAAGAAATAATCTACGAATATAATCTGACCCATAATTGACGATATTTGCTTGAAAATATATTAGTTACTCGCTTGAATTAGCCGATGGAGAGGGGTGCTTTGTGCGACTCGGCATCGAGCGGGAGCATAAAATGGTGGCCAACTTTAAGGCTCAAAACGTACCCCGGATGTGATGGGCAAAGTTTTCTCGATGTATGATTTGTTAGTTATACTCATTCAATCCTAACTGACTGTCATACAAAAGGTTCCAGTCTGTTGTACCACTGTAGCTCAGGGTCTATAAATGGGAACGAGTATAATATTGACGATAGTCTATGAAAATTTATAGCTTAACTTAATAGTAATTGCAACACAAAGAATTTTATTGTTTAATGAAAAGAAAATACATTGTAAACAACACCCCAAAAGTTCTCCAAAGTTCTATTGTGTAAACATGTCTGGAAATTTGACAATAAAAAATGTTTTGTCGGCCGTCTTGAGCTTACTGGCAGTGCGATCTCTTCGAGAGTGGAGGGTAAGTGCGCCATGAATGACAATAAAATTGTTTATTGTTGAATTTCGAGAATTTCACAAAATAGAATTTTGAAGAACTTTTGGGAAGTTATCAAGGACATGCTACTCTGTCATTTAAGACCGAAATCATTTGTGTTCCAATTACTTTTAGGTTAAACATAAGATTGACTGGACTACAACAAAGTCTGTCATTTAAGACCGAAATCACTTGAAGATATGTGAATAAGGTCCATAAAAGGAGCAGGAACACGTCTTTGCCGTTGAAGATGGGCTCCACGTCGAATGCTTTCTTGGTTTGGAGAGTTTGGAAAGGCACAAACTGGTTATCTACCCATTTGAAGACCGGGGAATCAGAGTTCCTGGAGTTGCTAGCCACGGCGAAGTATTGCTCGCCTCCGATCATGAACGGCTGCCATTTGCGAGCATTGGCAACTTTGAGGACTTGGAAGTTGAAGAATCTGAAATGAAGGACATTTTGACAATTTAGTTCAGTGAAACCTTGATAATTCGAACTTAGATAACTTGAACTCCCCGCTAGCTTCAGGAAATGTTAAAAAACTCTAATACGCTTAAGGAATCTTCAAGTAATATGCTTTTTTGCATATGATACCTATGACAGTGCACCCCCCTCGGCCAATCCTGGGAACAAGCCTGCTATCAATCAGTTAAGTGTCCTTTTTACAAAGTCTACTGGTCCTCATTTGTAGACCACAACCCTCTCTACCCCCACCCTTTTACTTCCATCCTCCACTCACATGCTCTTGTTTTCTACTTGCGCCATTTGTAGACCACAAAGCTTTTGCTGTCAAGTTAGACACCCCCAGGAATAGCTGCTGACCGATGTAGAATGTACCGAGGTCCTATGCGTCTGTGTACAAAGTCTGGATCATGTATCGCTTCATGAACTTCGTCATGTTAACAAAACCTGAAAATATAATCAGAGTACGGTAGTAACATACTATGAGAGACATCGCTGTAGTACAGAACCTTTTGTGTTCTTACAATCGATACTTACGATATGGTTATCGTAAAATAGAAAATTCACTAGAAATGGTAATGTTTGGTCGTGCACACATTTAAAAATACATTGGATAGTATGGAAGGTTGTCTGAAAGGCTAGTGAAACAGCAACAAAACTACCAGCAAATACCTTATTGTTCTCCCAACCTTTCCTGCACGTGATACGCCCCATTTAGGGTTACTCTTTCATTTTGCTGATGAACTTCCCTTAGTGATGGGGGTTTATTACTTACCCATTGTTGGGGTTTCTGTGGTGGGAATCGCTGGAAAAAAAATAAAAGGATGAAGAGTCGGGTGCCTTTGTTAGAAGGGTACTAATTTGATTTTTTTTTCTTTGGGAAAACAAGTCCCCTGCACAGCTTTTTCTTAGCCCTCGTCCAAACGCCCCACGTAACTTTTTTGTTTCGTTTTCAAAATGTTCTGCGTTCGTCATCTATGACGTCACATGTCCATCTGAATGCACCCCACTTGAAGCTTACATGACCTCTACCGAGTTTTGTTGTCATACGATGTTTCTTTCCCCCGCGCGGTCTTTCGGTCACACCCTCTTCTAGACCTCTTTGGAATGGGAAGAATTTTCCACCGGCGTAGAGGAAGGGTGAGTCTGCGGGAAGTCAGCGGTTTTACGGAACCGATCACCGGTACGTAGTCGAAAATCCCGACTGGCTCCCCGGCTCTCAGCGGTGTGTGCTACATTGACTTCCGGTGTATTAGGCATTACAAACTTCCGGTATAAAAATAGAATGCCACATGGCTGAATCTGGCGGGAACTGTAAAATCCAACCATTCCCGCACTCGAACAATGTCACAAACTCTCTCGGAAATAGAAGGAGAAATTTTTACGACAACATTTCACAGAAATTAGAACAGATGAGAATTACTTTTATGGCATTTTTGATGAAGCTGACAAGTCTTTGAATTCTGTTATAGAGGAATTCCTCTGCCTCTCATATAGTTCGTTAAGGTTGACTTTCACGCAAAAGAAGACAAACGATACTCTGAACCAGGTGAGTGCTGTATAGCTCAGTGGGACGCAAAAATGCGCAGTCTTCATTTAGAATTTGAACATGTTTCTCTGTCGTGGTTTACGGTATGTTGGTATGAGTTTTTGAAACGTTTATGATCTACTAGGCGTCTTGTTTACATTTACTGGCGCTGGTACAACTCGTACCAGGAAAAGGTATCTTTATAATGTGGGTATTGTCACCGCTATTTATTATATAGACTACTAGAGTATTTAAGGGCCCGTTATATTGGGAATAGCACGGGTTTACACTTGCTTGGGAACTTTAGAAGGGCTTTTACTTTTTGCTGTAATTTCCATGGTCAACTCTCCTTACAATTAATAGTTGGGTCATATAACCATTTCAGAACATTCCAGTATTACCACGCAGCACAAAAGTCGGCATTTATATGATGTTAGAAGTTCCTTTCGTCGTTTTTTAGATTCTATTTTGGAAGCAGTATTCCATTTATAGTGTATATTCATGATTCTCGCGAGTATTTCCTCGTTACAACCTGTAACAGGATGCCGTGAAGTTAATGATTTACGCACGGCTGGGCAGAACATACCTGTATTTATTTCAGCTGTGCTGTTCGATGGAATAAGCAGAACATGCCTTTAAGTTGCTACCAATCAGCAAAATGTCGCCCTAAAGCCCCTCCCAAAGTGTCCAACTCTTTATATAGCCTATCTTAACTTAGAATACCCGTGGTATGACAATAGGGAGTGGTGAGGATATGTAACTATCTTAAGAGAGTTATTGCCGCGGCTAATCCTCCCCTAGGATTATCCCTCGTGTACCCCCCCCCCCCCCCCCCCCCGTTTGAAATGAGTGTTGTCATGGATTTTACCACTAAATGAAAAACTAAGGGTACTAAATTATGGGCGTGGCAAAAACGGAAAAAGTCATTTGCTGGATAGGGTAAGGTACCAGATGATATTATTTACTCCCAGTTTTACCCAACTTGGTTGCAGCTTCTCCCGTATTCCAGCATGTCCGAGGGAATCTTCCTACCCAGTTTTTTGGACTACCTTTCTTGGTTGAATCTGCAGAAACGCAGCACTGTCTTCATTGACCTATCAAGGGAGGCAAATGCGAAACAAAATGGTGACGGCCTCTCTGGAAAAATGTTAGTAAGTTGTGTACTTTTCGGTTCTATTTCACGTTTTATTTTTTTTAAACAAATAATGTCTGCATTCCTCTTCTATTCGAATTGTTTGTGTCTCTGACTGAAATTTTATAAGAAATTTACCCACCGGTAACCGAACCCACCCCCCACCCACCCTGCGATGGATCCAACCTTTTGTTACAATAGCCAAATCAAATTATTTTGCAATAGGACATAGTAAAGGTGGCAAGAAAAAGACTGCACGACCTGGAGAGCACGACTATGGAAGGTCTTACCAGAAAATCCAAGGTACTCGAAAGCTAGAATGTCCTGCTTCAATACAGATCAGAAGCATTCGGGGAATTGATGAATACTCTGTTAACCAGGCATCCCACTCCACCCCGAATAGCTTCAAAAGCGCAAAGAAAATGCTTTGGATCGGCTTAAGAGAGTGGAATTCCCACGTCAAGCACCTTGCAATATTATGTGAAGCTTCCTCTTATTTGAAAAAATAAATATGAACACTAAAGGTGGGGAGCTCGTTTTTAAATATTTTCTTTAAAGTTCAGTAACGGATTCAAGCCATGTGAAAAAAAAGAAAGACGTTTCAATATTGTAAACTAGGGTACATTGTAAATTCTGTAATAGAAACTGAGCTGGCTAAAACAAACATCCCCGTTTACCGTCGCTGAGGACGTGCACATGTTAATCCTTCCTACGCAACGCGGGTACCCTGTGGTTTTGCTAAAAACTTTTAGTATGTTAACTAGGTTGTATCACTTGTTCAAAATACGCTGAGAGAAATTCTATTGCAATAAGTTCCACCTGGGCCATAAAAATTTCATAAATTGACTGGACTACTGAAGACAGGATAGAACAACGCGATAGGCCTTGTGTTCACCCCAAGCATGCGAAGCACGTTGATGACTGCAACTGCGGTGTCTTCATAAGCTTTGCATGTGTAACAGCTACCCTATGTATGAGTAACATTCACAGCCTTTGTAGCCCTGGGGGGAGGGGGTCCGTTTTCACGTTGACTAACATAAAATATGCTGGTATCAGACCAATTGAAAGCTCTCTATTGAGGTTGGGAAACTATGAGCAAAGAGTTTTTTTTTTTCAAGACAACAGAATCTGAGTGAAACAATTAATTTTAGTGCAAAATTATGACTAAAGATCGGTCATTCTGCTTTTAATTTTTGTAGATCTTATGTAACTATTTCAAAAACTTTTGTACTTTTATCTACTTTCAATAGTTTGCCTGTTGCCTGGCTCTTGGAATTCCACCAACTCCATACTAAGCGGCGGCTGCTGTCTCAGGTCATTGGATCCTGCTATGATGACATGAATAGGTAATTGTTAAGGACCCCATAGCTAAAAATAGAGAGGGGCTAAATTTGCTTAATTTGACCCACCCTCCATAAAGGGTTAAATGCAAATTCACAGAGATGCGGACAAAAAGCCCTGTTACAAATCAATTGTTTACTAATTAATGCCTTTATTATATTCATTAATATTGATGCTGAGCATATATTTTGTTGTTTGACTTTCTAAAAACAAATATAAGGTTGATAAATTCTACCAAGGTATCCCCTTCTCTTGGAGAAAAAGCAACAATAATAATCATTTTGTGCCAAAAATGGTTTATCCACTAGTTCTCCTGCAACTGTGAACAATTATTTTAATCACCTGTTCAAGCTTTGATGTAAAAAATATGGTACCTTATTTGAACTAAAATGTTATAAGCATAAGAGCCATCCCTGCATATCCCAACCTCACGATTTTGAGTATAAAACTATAAACAGTTTTCTAGCTAATTTTCTTTGATCCTTTTCTGTTGTAGCAATCACAACATTAAGGTTTGTAAACTCTGTCGGCAAGACGACAACGACCACTGTGACCAGTACTTTCATGCTACCTGTGCCAGTTTCAACTTTGCAACAGCTCTTTCCCCACAATTTCCCCACAATCCCTGACATATTGACATATTGTGGATTACTAAGTGTCAATAGTTTACCAATAATTATTTTAACACGGCCATTGGGGGTGCTTTCTTCAGGGTGATAGAAGTCAATGAGACTGGATAAAACAGATTTTGTGTAATTGCCCTCCTCAAGTAAGCTGCAGAACAGTAATACAGATTGAAACGGAAAATCACGATTTATCTTATTTAAGAATTTCTTAGATATAAATCTAATACTATGGAGTCATGTAGGTTTGATAACCAGTCTGGATTTTCCTTTTTTGATAATGCTTCCTTTATGGTCTGTAAATATTCGTGTAACTCCTGCCTGTTAGCAAAGACATAGCTGGCGCAAACAATGTAGGAATAGTGTATCCCCCTGAAATTTGTGGTGGCTTGTTATGACTTTAGTGGCTAGAGTGGCAGTTTAGGTCCTAGGGGTCGCGAGATTTTTAGCCTTGTCTCATGGATAGCATTTTGTAAATTGTCGTACAGATTTTACTTTATCACTCCAAGACAAAATTATTGGTGTTATCTGATATATTTGTTGTATTTTACCTTGTCATGGTAACCGTCTTAGGTTAAATTTGATAAGTAATGCATTCTATAATGACAAGCGAACTCTGCTAAATGCTTAGATATTTTGATAATTTCGCTCGTCCCGCCACCCTCCAAATATCTGAATCCACCGCTATCAATTCAGAGTAAAAGACACTTTCATGACCAGTGAACATATTTATTATCACGTAGTAGTTCTGAATACCATTTATTTAGAGTTATTATCAAATACAATATTAAATAACAAATACGTCTATTACACAGTTAATAATTTACCTTCAATATTTGGAAAATTCCGCAGAAATGAAGAGCGTTATTGTTGTAAAACTAGACCCTGCGCGCAGGGTTGACTGGGATACCTGAGATCTGGAACTTGTTTGTGTGACATGTATGGCAAAGATTTTACTGCCTACTTTGGATATAATAAAAAAAATATATAATCTTGTTTTTTATTGTAAATGCCATATCACAACACTGATTGGGGCGAGAAAGGTAAGAGCATCATCTCTTCAGGTGTGGGGTGGACTCGAGGTGTGCTCCATGAAAGTAGACAGGGCTGATTGTACTATCTTAAAATACTATCCCCACATCAGAGTTAGCATCGAAATAAGATTAAGGAAAGCTGAGAATGTGTTTAAAAATTGTTATTTCTTAAACATTTCTTTGGTTCACTGCCCTCAATGTGCTACCACTTAGGGATAAATTTTTTTTTACACCCAAAGTAAGTCCTATTGTATTAACAATATAATTTTATTGAAATGTTTTATTTTTTTTATGTAAGTTACAAGTAAACAACAAAAATTATTTATTTTGAAAGGGGCTATAGAATATCTAGACTTGATCGAAATTTATAGAGCATAAACATATTTTCAATATCAACAACACTACAAAAATATTACAAACCTCTAGATTTTTTTTAAATTGTTCCATAAAAATAAAATGACATTCAATGAGGGATAAAGGTATTTCAGGGAAATAATAAAACTCAAGCTTACTAAAGAAAGCACAAAAGTACCAAAATAATTTTCACAGATTTAAGTACATATTTTACACTTACATGACTTACAACACCTATGCTGTACTTTATTAAAATCGACATGGTTAAAATGATGAGATTCAATGAGAGAGATCAAGATATTTTATAGTAAGAAATTAAAATTCATCTTAGGGTAGCCGGTCAAGTGTCCAATGTAAAGTAGATTCATCGACAAAGCGATTTGTAGGAGACGATTTCCATCAATTGTTTTAAACTACTTGCAAAATAGATTAAGCAATCAAGGTAAATACCTCGAGTCCATTCATGAGTGTCCAGAGCACATTTAATTACGTCTTAAAGTAAGCTGTATGAGTCTAAAGCAGTCAGCACTTTGAGCCGCGTGTCTCGCACTCGGGTCGCAAATGTAAA
This sequence comes from Nematostella vectensis, assembly GCF_932526225.1. Lineage (NCBI taxonomy): Eukaryota > Metazoa > Cnidaria > Anthozoa > Actiniaria > Edwardsiidae > Nematostella > Nematostella vectensis. Next base: position 2,496,191 of record NC_064045.1, read on the forward strand.
CACGAGTAAATACAGCGAAATCAATCCAAGCTGAGATGATTTTCCAAAAAAACTTGGTAGAAATTGAGGCTATGGTTAAATATGCAGTTATTAAATCGCGAATCGGGCCTTCAACTGCACAAATAACATGTATCTGAGAGCTGGAATCTCAAATTCAAGATGGCGGCCTTGCACTCGTTCACACGGTTCAGAAGGAAGATCATTATAATAAGGTAATTAGCATATTTACATTAGAGTCAAGTCTCTCACGGTCGTCGTACGGACGTTGTTTATTTGGCATTCATAACTGATATCCACGGCTGTGTTCCATCAAAGCAGCAACAACTGAATTTTTCACTTATTTACTTATGTCCTTTTGAGTGTTATGAAGTTCGCGAACCTAGTGAACTCAGACTTCTTCACAAGGCCCATAGGGCCGGTCGTTGTCATTTGGCAAGTAAGTTCATATTCATAAAGCTCTGTTTTAACCAAAAATATATGAATGCTTGTCTTGGTCTTGCTTGTCTTGGTCTTGGTCTTGCGGCTTGCTTGTCTCTGTCTTGCGGCTTGCTTGTCTCTGTCTTGCGGCTTGCTTGTCTCTGTCTTGCGGCTTGCTTGTCTCGGTCTTGCGGCTTGCTTGTCTTGGTCTTGCGGCTTGCCTTAGGTGCATTAGCTTGATCCTTGTTGATTTAACTGTAGATCCCTTCAAAAAGGCTTACAAAGTTCTCTGGAAGTGGTTTGCCAATGGGCAAGAGCTCAGACAATGCTTGCCTTCAACCATATTTACCACCATTTTATAACATTGTGCATCTATGAAGGGAAGAGGGTGGCTCGCCACCTTACTGACTCATACAATTGCACCAAGTCAGGTCATAGGCTGTATGCTACTAGTAAAATATAACCTAGTACTACCTGCCTTATTGACGAGTTGTCAGCGTCTAAACTGGCGTTTAGCTTCCCCAATATATTGAAGGTTACAGCGGTTACATTGAATCATATAAATCACGTTTTTAGTATTGCAGGTTATGTAGGAGGTTATAGGTCGTGTTTCACCTGTTGAGAAAAATGTGTAGCTTGTCAGGCCATCGGTTCTAATATAGGGGCAGGTTAGGCAGTTTTTTCCGTAACGGAAAGCACCGGGAGGTTGGTTGGTGGGAGAGCGGTCGGAAGGTAGCTTGGCTTTAACGAGGATGTCGCGGAGGTTAGGTGAGCGGCGAAAGGCGACAAAAGGGGGCTCAGTGAAAACCTTATGGCATCGCTTAGACGAGAGTAGAAGGTTGTAGTTTCTACGGATTATGTCGTTGATGTTAGGTAGTGTAGGGTTATAGGTAGTGACAAAGGAGATGCGACGGGAGTTTTTGTGGTTGTATTATTAGGGCGTAGGGCGTCAATGCGGGAAATGTCAGCAACGCGTAGGATTTGTCTCTTGAGAAAAGCGGGTTTATAGCCACGCTTGAGGAGGTAGTTGGTGAGTTCATTGCAGCGGTTATTAAAGCTTTCTTCTGTAGAACAAATGCGGCGAATACGGAGGGCGAGGCTATAGGGGATAGCCTTTTTGGTGTGATGAGGATGGCAAGATGAAAAAAGAAGGTGTTGGTGTTTGTCAGTAGGTTTGGAGTAGAGGTCAGTTTCGATTTTACTATTAACAAGGGAGACATTAACGTCAAGAAAAGGTACATTTTTATAGGAGTGGGAGCTTGTAAATTTAATAGTGGGATGTAGATTGTTAAGATAATCTACAAAAGCGTTCAATTTGTCTAGACCCTCAGTCCATACAACAAAAATACCGTCGATGTATCTTAACCACGTATGGGGTTTGTAAGGGGCGTCACGCAAAGCGTTGGTTTCAAATAGACCAAGAAAGAGACAGGCGAAAGAGGGTGCCATGCGTGTGCCCATTGCGGTGCCATGCTTCTGGAGGTAGTGTTTGTCATTAAAGCAGAAGTTGTTCATTTGAAGGATCATGCGGATTAAATCACAAATAGTGCCAGCAGGGATGGGGTTAGTGTTACATATGCGAAGGAAGTGGTGACAAGCGTTGATACCATCATTATGTGGAATATTAGTATAGAGGCTAGAGACGTCGAGTGTGACCAGGAGAGAGTCTGTTGGTAGGTTGCTGCGTGTTAATAAAATGTTTAAAAAGTGGTTAGTGTCTTTAACGTATGATGGAAGTTTACTTACTTATGGCTGGAGGTAGTAGTCTACAAATTCTGAGATGCGTTTGGTGGGGTGGGAGTTGGAGGAAATAATAGGGCGCCTAGGATTACCATGTTTATGTATTTTAGGGAGTATGTAAAACCGTTCAGGTTTAGAGTCTTTGGGTGTGAGGTAGGATTTAGTGTCCTGATTAATTATTCCGTCCGTGTGCATTCGGTTGATGTAAGTTGTGACTCGTTCTTGTATGTCATTAGTAATGTCGGCATCTAATTGTGTGTAGAATTAAGTGTCATTAAGTTGTCTATTACATTCATTAATATACCAGTCTTTGTCCATTACGACTGTGCCAGATCAAGAGAAGCAAAGCAAGAGAAGCCACACTGATAGCTCGCGCTGGTACTCTTGAACCCGGTGGCCTCAACCGGCGTGAAGAAACCGTTTAGCTACTTAGTAATCCACACCACCCTATTTACTATCCATAAGTCACTCCTTACTCAATTACTATTTTTACCTTTTGTTAGTTAATCATCAATGAACTTTGTACATATACTACAGGGGCGTAGCCAGGGGGGTGGCCCAGGGGGCCCGCCCCCCCCCTTCTAGCAGCCAAAAATACAGTAAATGTATGAGACATAATCTAAAATACAGGAGAAAATGACTTGAAATGACCTTTTGGGCCCCCTCCTGTTAAAAATCCCGGCTACGCCTCTGTACTAGCTGTAACATGTCATTGTAACTCATTTATAACCTGAAGAAGGCAGGTATTGGCCTGCCGAAATATCGCTCTAAAAAAACATAAATCTGCGTTGTTGTCGACTTTTTCTTTTTAAGGTTTTCTTAAATAGTACGAGGGATAGTAAAATATTTATTTCTAGACTAATAGCTTTTTTAGTCTCAGATGATAAAACTCCAGGGTGATAATGAACCCTGTCCTCCCATAAGAAAAGTAAAATGCTTTATGTAAATACCACGCCCCCCCCCCGTGATTGTTATTCACATAGAAAGGTACCCATAAGCTTAAAAAACCGGAAGATCGCTTTAAAATGGCCACATTTAGATGAATTCTCCAGGTAAAATGACACAAGTTTGATACTTCACTACTGAAAAATTCCTATCCCCGACATAAGCAAGTTACCAGATTGTCCGAAGATCGATCATTGCGAACACTGCAAAATCTACTAGTAGTGTCGTATGCCTCGATTTTTGCCTTGCCCTTTTCAATTGAAGATACAGACATCCATCGACCACCGTTTTCCATTTTTCCAGGTTCCATCTCGTTTGAAAAAGCCCGCGAAAAATCTTATATTTCATATTAAGTGTTTGCTGTCAGTTTAATCTATCTCACTTCCGGTTAACTTTTGGAGCGTGTGAAAGATCGTCAGCTGAAAAGGTCAGTATACAACAGATCACAACACTCACATGGACACCAGCGGAATTATCGTTTAATCCTTTTTTTTTTCTACAAATATTTATTTGTACGCGAGGGATCGACCCTTTGAGACGTGTGAAGAAGTTTGAGTGTTCGCGAACTTCACAACACTCAAAAGGACATAAGTAAATAAGTGAAAAATTCATAAATGTGGACTTTAGAAGCACACTAGCATACACACATTGGCACCAGTAGGGCCAAGACGGGACGCTAGCACAGTCTATTACCCGTGCAGTTCGGCAACCATGGACAGCTGTTTCGTCCTTATTAGGACTCGTCAGCATGGCATAGCCGGTTTGCCTCAGTTAAACTTCATCGGCAGATCTCCTCTCACTTCACGTCCGTACGACGAGCGTACGACCGTGAGAGACTTGACTCTCACGGTATGCTAATTACTTTATTATAATGACCGTCCTTCTGAACCGTGTGAACGAGCGCTGACCTTTTAAATTATGCAAAAGTTTTTGGTAACTAAGCGTTGCGATGACGTAGGACAGTAGGCTAGATACTTCGTGTAAGAAAAAGGCTTCAGTAAGGTCGCATTCAATACACTAAAACAAGCGAAGTATTGACTATGGCGCAAAGGCTCTTGGGGTATTGCGAAACAGCAGCCATCTTGAAATTACTTTGTCAGTCGGGACTTCCAACAGCGTGTCAACCGGATTCCGACGTATACATTACCGCTGACTTCCTGCAGACTCGCGAATCTGCGAAGAAAAGCCGTACCAGCTGATGTAAAAGCAACACAAAGCACAATATCCCTACAAGTCCGGTAAGCAAGGGTATCAGAGAGCCCGACAGTAGTTTCTCTATAAATCATCGGCAAAATCACGCACATCGCGTCTTTGAATGTGTTGGTTTGTGAAGTGTGACGAAATGTGAGATTATCGTTCAAAAGTCTTTAGCTTGATCTTTGCTCTGCTATCTTCGGATTTTGATAACATTTCTTACATTCACTATTCTCTGAGGTCGGTAACTTGTGCGTTGTATTGGGGATTGTGCATTGAATCGGATTTCTACACTAATTTTGTGCGGTTCTCTGTTTGTGCTTCCGCTTTCGATTTAGTAAGGGCTTCGATTGTTTATGAGCAGTCCGCTTTTATTTAAACGGTAATCACGTCAGCTTTGTTTATATTTATTTCTGCGATCGTATGCAGCTCAAACTGTCCAAGGTGTTGCTGATGTGGCCTAGGCTTGATTGTTTTAGAAAGATGGGGAATGGATATCATAGGAAGCCATAAGCTACTGTTTCAAGCTCCGCTTGAAATTTTGTTTTTAGCCCTTCTTTTAAGTTCTAAATTGGACTTTGACAGTCCCGAAAACTTTTTAATACACCCAGGACTGATTTATCAACAATATGTAGGCCAAGAAGCATTTTTAACCTCGTTTTCTGGAAGAATAAGAGTAAATGGTCGGCCTGGTTCCGCCATCTTGGATTCTCCTCCAACACGTGCAAGACTACTATGTGGTCTCCTTCTCCTCTGTGGAGACATTAGCCTTAATCCAGGACCAGCTTGGAAATATCCATGTGGCCTATGCAAGAAGCCTGTGAAGTCAAACCAACGTGGTCTTCAATGTGACTCGTGTAACATTTGGAACCATGCGAAATGTATGGACATTAGCATACCATCGTACGAGTCCTTGGCAAATTCGTCCTGCCTATGGCTTTGCCCCAAGTGTGACGCTTCCAATTTCTCTGAGACTCTGTTAAGCGCTTCAACATTGGAGCTCTCAAACTCCTTCATTTTTCTTCCAAGTCAAACTTCGTCCCCAGTTGCTAAAACTACACCAAGAAATTCCTCTACGAGTTCTGTGTTGGAACATGCTCGCAAGAGCTCACGACCACGCCATAAACAAGGCCTGAAGGTATTTAACATCAACTTCCAGAGCCTAAAGAATAAGAACTGTGAATTTCAAGCTTTCCTAGCAACTGAGAGTCCAGATATAGTAATTGGAACTGAGACCTGGTTGAATCCCAGTGTTAAAACCTGTGAATTCTTCCCTTCTAATTACTCAGTATTTCGGAAGGATAGACCGAATGGATATGGGGGAGTTCTATTAGCAGTCAAGGATCTCAGCTGTCATGAGCTTTACGAACTTAACTCAGACTGCGAAACAGTTTGGATTAAAGTCTCTATTAACAGAAGGAAACATGTATATATTGGAGCTTTTTACAACCCTGACAGTTCTTGCGAGGCACTTGATGAGTTAGACCGCTCCCTTTCAAAGCTACAGAGGAAGTCTGGAAATTCAGTTATATATCTCGGAGGTGATTTCAACCTTGGAGGAGACATATGCTGGGAAACAAACACCATTGCAAGAGGAAGCCGTCACGTCACAGCTTGCGAGAAGCTACTGGAGATGTGCAGCATTTATAGTTTGGAGCAAGTGGTAGATAAGCCTACCCGTGGTGATAAGATCCTTGACCTGCTCTTTACAACAAATAGCACCCTTGTTGACTCAGTACATGTCAAACCTGCAATGGGAGACCATGGATGTGTGGAGATACAAACCTTAGTTACACCAAAGCTGGCACGCCCGATCAGGAGGAAGATCTTTCTGTATTCAAAAGGGAACTTTGTTGACATGAAAAGGGACCTACTAGAGTTTAGCTCTGTTTATTTCACAAACTTCACTGTTCGATCATTGCAGGAAAACTGGAACATGTTAAAAGGAAAACTTTCTTCTCTTATGGAGGAATATATCCCTGCTAAAATGTCCTCAAGTAGGTACAATCTCCCTTGGTTTACCCACAATCTAAAAAAACTCAAAAGAAAAGTCCAAAGATTGTATAACACCCAGAAATGTACAGGTTTGGAAAGTGACAAAAGGAAATTTAGACAAACTCGGAAAGCCTATAGATATAAGCTAAATAAATCATATGGAGATTATATAAATAATTTGCTAGGGTCCTCTCAAAGAGAACAACCTAAGAAATTTTGGAGATTTGTGAAATCAAAAAGGCAAGATAACATGGGTATTAACCTACTTCATAACCAGCATAATATTGCTGTTTCAAATAGCCTAGACAAAGCAAATGTCCTCAATGGTTATTTTTTCTCTATTTTTACTAAAGAGGACTCTAGTACAGCACCAAGCTTAAATCCAAATTCATCAAGCCCAGAAATGGGTAAAATCATAGTCACCTCAAATGGTGTTCAGAAGCTTTTGAATTCACTTGATTCAAATAAGGCTGGGGGGCCTGATAAATTGCCAACTCGTATTTTAAAGGAATTATCCCAAGAGTTGGCACCCCTATATACACAACTTTTCCAACAGTCCTTAGATCAGGGAAAATTACCCATGGACTGGAAAATTGCCAATGTAGTGCCAATTTTTAAAAAAGGCAAAAGATCATCACCAAATAACTATCGACCCGTTTCCCTTACATCTGTTACTTGCAAAATCTTGGAGCATGTAATATGCCACCATGTTTGGCAACATTTGGAGCAGCATGGCATACTTAGCGATTTTCAACATGGTTTCCGTAAAAGGAGGAACTGTGAAACACAATTAATTATAACATGCCATGACTTAGTAAGCGCCATAAATCAAGGGAAACGGGTTGATGCTTTTATCTTAGATTTTTCAAAGGCCTTTGACCGAGTGCCGCATAGACGACTTCTTTACAAATTAAGCTATTATGGCATCAGGGGTAGCTTGCTGACCTGGATGGAAGATTTCCTCACCCAGAGATCACAGTGTGTAACACTAGAGGGTGCAACATCCAGTCAATGCTCTGTTACCTCTGGTGTACCACAGGGAACAGTTTTAGGACCACTTTTGTTCCTGCTTTTTGTAAATGATCTCCCTCTAAATATCTCGTCAACTATTAGGCTTTTTGCAGATGACTGCCTTCTATATCGCACTATCGATGGCTCAAATGACAGCCTAGCTCTACAAAACGATCTTGATGCTTTAAATAGATGGGAGAGGGATTGGCAAATGGCCTTTAATGTGGAGAAATGCCACACTATGTGCTTCTCCACAAGCAGAGCGAAAATTCCAGACCATCCCTATATACTTAACAACAGGATTCTAGAGAGGGTTTACCATCACTCCTATCTAGGAGTACTACCCTCAGAGGATTTAAAATGGGATAAACACATCGCACAAATTACATCTAGTGCAAATCAGACCCTTGGGGTCATTAGAAGAAATTTTAGAACAGCCTCGGTAGACTGCAAGTCTAAACTCTATTGCAGTCTAGTTAGACCGAAGCTTGAATATGCAAACTCTGCCTGGTACCCGCATCTCCAAAAGGATAAACACCGCCTTGATATGGTGCAGAGGACTGCAGCCAGAGTTTGCTATAATAATTATTTGAGGGAGCCAGGGGTCGTAACAAACATGCTAAGAGAGCTGGAGTGGCCATCCCTTGAGGGCAGACGGACTTTCTCTCGAATGTCCATGTTCCATCAGGTTGTTTATGGAACTGTGGACATTGAGAGAGAGCCCTTCTTGGTTCCGATGGACCGGCCTTCAAGAAATGGCAACTCCAAGCGCTTCCATAGAACACATTCCAAGTGCAACCAGCATGCAAATAGCTTTTTCCCGTGGTCTATAAATTTTTGGAACAATTTACCAGGTTCAATTACCGACATAAAAGAAAAGGGCAAATTCAAAGAGAAGCTTCAGCAGCATTTAATTGATAATGGCCAGTGGTTCTAGTATTCAAGTTATAAATTAATTAAGTTAAATTATTTAATTGAATTACTTTATTGAAAATTTATTTTATAAATTTATTTTACAAATTATGAATATATTGTATAAGTTATGTAAATTATTACAGATCTGTATATTTTTACCTTGTATTTATTTATACTGATGTGATACCGACATGGTTTTATCAGCTAATAAAGTAGAAGTAGAAGTAGAGGAGAAATTAATGTTACCGCAGTGCCTTAAGATTCCCTTAGCATTCCCTTCTTTTCTAGGTTGTCAATGGTTGCTAAACTTTTGTTAGGTCCTGACTTTTACTTTGTTCCTCAACAGATTTATTAGTAAAACCAAGAGTGGAATTGATGCTACTTCAATCTTTCAAAATGTGATGTCAATGCATTAAAGCAGGTATAGCCAATCTACTGTAGCATTGATATACAGCATTTTGATGTTGTGATAATAAAAGACGATGATTTCTCTTGTTGCTGAGCATTTCTGTATTTTTGCAGATTAGTATGGCCTCTGTACTCTCAGGCAGTGAGGAGAAGGACAACTTCCTCAAACTCTGCCGCCTGCTGATAGATGGAGGTACCCAGTCCCTGCGGACATACTTCACATCAATCCACCATCCCACCCCCCTTGCAGCATTTCTAAATACGCACAAGAAAACCTTGATTAACCTGAAAAGCAGGAGGATACTCCGGCAAGAGCAGTTTGATCGACTATTCCCTGCCAGCGGTGTTCCATCAGCTAATGATTATGACATTACACTTTTGTTCCTGTTGCTTCGCCACATCTCTGGGTTGTCACCACCTGTCAGTACGTCTAGCTGGGATGTGTTGCCTCCTCATACTGATCTTACCAAGGAGGCACACATGGCCCGGCTGAAATGGTACAGGAATAATGTGTTTGCCCACATCATATCAACTAAAGTGCCAACTGTTCAATTTAATCAGTACTGGGTTGAAATATCTGATGCTCTGATCTCCCTCGGTGGAGTCAGTCAGGGCGAAATAGACACCCTGAAGGTCACACCTCTTGAGGGAGATTATGTAACGCTTTTGAATGAGTGGGTTGATAAAGATCTAGACTTGTCAAAAGAAGTAAATGAGACAAAGAAAGAAGTGCATGAGACAAAGACTAAAGTAGATGAGACAAAGAAAGAAGTCCAAGAGACAAAGAAAGATGTGCAAGAGACAAAGAAAGAAGTCCAAGAGACAAAGAAAGAAGTCCAAGAGACAAAGAAAGATGTGCATGAGGTGAAGGGAAAAGTATCTGAGATGGCAGTGGACCTAGCATCACTCAAAGAGGAATTCTCAAGTAAGTAAACCATCTGATACAAAGCTAGCCTGAAATGATAATAAGGAACTATCATAACCAAGAATCTCTAATAACAATAAGATATCATTGATATAAGAAATACTGAACCTATTTAGTTGACATTTGGGAGACAGGACCTCTTGCTTTATATCCTTGTCCATGAAGACAGGACCTCTTGCTTTATATCCTTGTCTGTAAAGACAGGAACTCTTGCTTTATATCCTTGTCCATGAAGACAGGACCTCTGGCTTTATATCCTTGTCCATGAAGACAGGACCTCTTGCTTTATATCCTTGTCCATGATGACAGGACCTCTTGCTTTATATCCTTGTACATGAAGACAGGACCTCTATTTTCATATCCTTGTCCATGAAGACAGGACCTCTTGCTTTATATCCTTGTCTGTAAAGACAGGACCTCTTGCTTTATATCCTTGTCCATGAAGACAGGACCTCTGTTTTTATATCCTGGTCCATGAAGACAGGACCTCTGTTTTTCTATCCTTGTCCATGAAGACAGGACCTCTGTTTTTATATCCTTGTCCATGAAGACAGGACCTCTTGCTTTATATCCTTGTCTGTAAAGACAGGACCTCTGGCTTTATATCCTTGTCCATAAAGACAGGACCTCTTGCTTTATATCCTTGTCTGTGAAGACAGGACCTCTTGCTTTATATCCTTGTCCATGAAGACAGGATCTCTGTTTTTATATCCTTGTCCATGAAGACAGGACCTCTGTTTTTATATCCTTGTCTGACAGGATTCTTGCTCTTCATGGCCTGATGTTGAGAGAAACTTTTGTCCCTTTTTTGGTTTGGTGTCTTCTAAACACCTAGAGGCCTAAAATCCCTTTCTTGATTATTACACTCTCAACTCTACAACTTGTTATCACAGGTAGAAAGGTGAACAGCAAGAAGGACATCACTGCCGATAAAGGTGATGAGGCTGCTTCTGGGAAGTAAGTTATAATTCTTTTTTGTGTGTTTCTCTTGCACAGATAAGCATAATTATGAGTTAGATCGTGCAAACTTCAGTGAATTGTTTTTTAAATGTACCTTTTTGATTTGTTTCGTTTTTGTTTCTTATTATATAGTTTTATTATAGATATTTCAATGTCACCCTTCAATAACTGAAAGTAACAGGCAATGTTAGGTTGTAAACTGATTGTGTGCTTTCTACTTTAGAACATCTCATGACCCAGGGAATAAGCATCTACCAAAGAAAAAAGGTACATGTGACATGTGACATGATAAAATAAAATGAAAAGTGGCAGATTCTAGGAACCATACCATACCCCGATTTTACGGTGCATCTACTATCTCCTGGGGCATTTTGTAAAATCCAGGTTCCACTGTATCTGTTTTGTATAGCACTTAAAACACTTGTTACCTATCAGTAGAGATATAGACTACTCCATACAGTTTGCAATCATGACTATGAGTAATGGGATAGTCATGGATAAAAGATGCTCTAGAAGGAGAACAAAATCATTTTCTCTCTTGGCAGCAGAGCTCTCTTGTATAAACGAAAAATTGTTCTTTGCATAGATGATACCGATTTGGATATTGTTCCTTTGTCAGCTCAGGTGTGCTACACTAACCAGCTGATTGTTTGCATACTGCACTATAGATACAACCCCCCATCCAGGTTCACTTCTTCTTTCTCCGAAAAGGGCTGGAATTGTCAGCCCCACTTCTCTGTTTCACTGAGGCATACATGTCATATCAATCTTTAAATTTAGCGTTTGTAGCATGTTAGGCGACGAAGGGCCAATTCTTTGTGCAATTGATGTCCTCTTCTTTCAAAGGCATTGTCAGGGATTTCCATTATCTTGTTTGACACTCTTTGAAATAAATATTTCCTATTATACTGTATATAGCATCCCTTCCACTTTCATATTCTCGTTAAAAATGGAACTAGGTAGAGCCATGTATCTGCTAATAAAACACCTTGAATTTTTATATTTACACTGACGCAAACACACTGACGCAAATCGTTCTCCTTATTGAGAAATGCCCTTCAATAAGTTTGAAAAGAGAATGACCAAAATAAGAAAACCAATTCAAACCGAAACAGTAAAATGTTTTTTTTTCTTAATTTTAGTGATTCAAGACTTCATTGACTATCTTCATCTGAGGTACACGACAGGTGAAGAGGTCCTTATTGAGCCGCTTAAGGACATGGAGGACGGCAACTTCACGCTGGAGAACATGTTCTCAGAGCTGGAGATCGTCAGAAAAGACACCAATATCAAGGTGCCGATGTATGACGTCTTTACCGCTAGTGAACCATCCAAGACGGTGCGAAGTGTTCTCCTGGAGGGGGACTCTGGGGCGGGCAAGACCACGTTATGCAAGAAGATTGCATATGACTGGGCAACAGGGGTCTTGGCCAAAACAGAGTCCTTCCCTCAGGTGGAGCTAGTGCTGTCTTTGAAGTGTAAAGGGATGAGTCCTAAAGGGTTCCCACAGGCAATCCAAGATCAATTGTTTCCCGAGGAATTTAGTGTACAAGATAGGGTAGAAGTGGTGCAGTACATCAAAGAAAACCAAAATAAGGTTTTGATAATCCTAGATGGATACGACGAGTTGCCTTTAGAGGCAAGGGAGAGCATACATAATGTAGTATGTAAAAAGTTCTATTCCTCTAGTTACACCCTTTTAACGAGTAGACCAGAAAAGAAGCTCAGCAAATACTTTACAGGAAGTAATGCTCTAGAAATCAAGGGATTTCTCGATGTTGATGACTTTATCAGCATTTTCTTTAATGCATTACCAGATTACGCAGCATTTATTGTAGAGATTATCTCCAAAGGAATCTCTAATGTCGAATTGTGTAATCCTCTCACCTTGATTCTCTTCTGTTTGAGTTTCAAGGATCATTGTGAGAGGAACAGGGAAAGGGATTTCTCACATGGTATGACCATTAGAGAACTTTACGAGGATGTAGCGTACTCACGAATTAGGAGATACTTTGAGAAGGAAAACATCAACTTTGACGATGACGATATTCAAGCGATGAGTTTAAGACTAGGAGAAATTGCTTTTCACAGTCTTAAGGAAAATGCTAACACCTTTCCACTTCCTAAACTATCAGAAGTATTGAAAAAGGTAGGTTTCTTAACACGCCTCAAATCCCCTAGCACCATACGAGCAGTAGAAATGTACTCCTTTGTTCACAAGTCTTTTCAGGACTTTTTCTGTGCTGTGTTTTTAGCTGACAGGCTTGGACAAGGCATTGTTGAGAGTGTATTGATTAATGATTTTGAATTTTACCACACTGTCAATCGTTACGACCTCGCTATGATGGTAGGAAGTAATGTGATGAAAGCCGTGGAATCTCTCGCAGGCAAAGTACCCGAGTATCCACCCGAAGAGATTCCCTTGCATGAAAGGCCTGCTCACTCTCTTGCTCTCAAGTTGCTGTGTCAGTGTCTGGCGAGATGCAAACAATCAGAAATCGTCAAAGTTTTGGAAAAGGCATATTGCCTCCTTCCATGCAGAGTGCTTTTACAATTTGATTTTTTTGAACTATGTTATTCTACGCTGTTAGGGTTGTCATATTTGCTATCGTACGATTTGTCTCGTTCCAAGAGCCTGCAGACTGTCGGTAGTGTCAGCGGTTTGCGTCCCCTTGGTGATCTTACTATCTTGTTTTTGCATTATACAGATGGGATCCCTGATCAATTTACAAAAGCGTTAGCTTCTTCTCCGATTCGAAAACTAGGTATTTCTTGTCGCCTTGGTGCAGGTGATATTGAAAAAGCGCTTGTCAGCATGCTGTCACGTACCACATTACAGTCTCTCAGCCTTTTTGATGGGATCGACGAGGCTAATTTTGGCAATTTAATCGAGTCTTTAAGGAACAACGTTACACTATCAGAAATCTGTATTGAATCTGACGGCTTTGGTGATTCGTGTGCTATCAAGTTGGCTGAGATCTTATCTGATAACACCAGTCTCACTGACGTTCGCATTGATAGAACAATCCTGGGAAGTACTGGTGTTACAAGCCTCGCCAATGCATTGAAAGTCAATAAAACAGTACGAACTCTCGGGATAGATGGTGGTAACATGACGTCTGAAGCAGGCCGTGCTATCGGTGAAATGCTGAGACATAACACTACTGTCACGTCTCTTTTTCTTAGAGGTGGAAGGCTAGGTGATTCCGGGGCTCGGGGTATCGCTATTGGTCTTGCACAAAACACGACCATCGCTCAACTTAGCAAAGCGCATTCTAGTATAGGCACCGCTGGCATTAAGGCAATTACAAAAGTCATTCAAAATGTTACCCGCTTAAACTTGTCTAGTAACCCGGTAGGGTACGATGGAGTAAAAGCTATTGCTAGACTTCTTGTGAAAAGCTGTAGCAGGTTAAAATTCCTTTTTCTTGATCACTGTAATATAGATGAGTTTGGTGCCAAGGAACTCGCCATAGCTTTGTCAAGGAATTCATGTCTCGAGGAACTGTCCGTAGCTTGTAATGATATTAATGACGAAGGGATGTGTGCGCTGGCTGAGTCTGTGGCTAGTAATGAAACATTACAGGTTCTTTACATCACGTACAATAACGTCGGTCAAAATGGTAAAAAGGTTATAATTAGCGCTTGCGAAACGAGCAAGTCCGTCCGGCATCTCTACCACGAGAACGACTCCATTTTTGATACGTTCACCAAACCCCACTCGGTTTGCCGAGTTCCCCGTCAATTATATAAAACTTTTTTACTTGTTCTTAAGTTTGAGAGAATGCATCGGTTATACAAAAGATACAGTGTAGAACAGCAAGTCAAGATGATTTGTAATTTCTTGAGTATTGCAGAGCTTGACTTTATTCTCCCGAATGCTTAATTTGTAATTTCTTGAGACGTTTATTTAAAAATCCTTTTTTTTTTTTTGTATAAAGTGCAGGGAGTATAAATCCTCTTCATCTTGTTTGCCCATAAAATTTTGCTTAAAAATGTCCAACTCGCTTTCATTTCTAGCAAAAAATACCGTCGTTCCTCCCCCCTCAAACAAACATCTTGTTTGTGCATAAGACTGGGGGGACTAGGGTATTGTAGTCCATCTTGTTTGTGCATAAGACTGGGGGGACTAGGGTATTGAAGTCCATCTTGTTTGTGCATAAGACTGGGGGGACTAGGGTATTGAAGTCCATCTTGTTTGTGCATAAGACTGGGGGGACTAGGGTATTGTAGTCCATCTTGTTTGTGCATAAGACTGGGGGGACTAGGGTATTGTAGTCCCCCTCCCCTACAGCCCAACCATCTGGCTTGTGGTTAAGGTATTGGGGGGGGGGGGGGGAGTATGTTTTTATAATGCCCCTCACAGGTGGCTCACACTAGCATGTCACGTGACCAACTAAAGAGTCCAACGAGCACCAACTTGTCAAACACGTAGCTGTGACTTGCTCGTGTAGCATGTCACGTGACCAACTAAAGAGTCCAAACGAGCACCAACTTGTCAAACACGTAGCTGTGACTTGCTCGTGTAGCATGTCACGTGACCAACTAAAGAGTCCAAACGAGTACAAACTTGTGAAACACGTAGCTGTGACTTGCTCGTGTAAGCCGCCTGTTGTTGCGAGTTGAGTCAGAATAAATGATTAGTTGGAGTGCACTAGGGGTGTTACTACGCAAAGCATATTGTCAAATGCTGTACATACTTGTATTTTAGTCACTTTAATACCTAGGGCCTATTAAATTGTATATATTGCACAATGGTAATAAAAAAGATGATATTGATTGTGTAGATCGCTGACTGCTTGCATTAGCGTTGACTTTCCCCTCATCCCTCCCACGCTGCCGGTAAACCGCTCTGATTGCCTCCCTTCTGCGCATGCTCCTCAATATGATGTAGTTTGGCTATAAGAGATCACGTGACTTCTTTGTAGCAAATTTACGCCAAAACACAGAAATAGCTAAGCCATCACGCCAGAGATAGCTTATCTCTATAGCGAGTCTCGGGCTGTAGCAAGGGAGCTTCACTGAGACTCGATGCGTGAGCGTGTTGACTGCGAATAGCCGCCATTCCCCTCGATTCGCAAAAGTTCCCAACATTTCTTTTCGTACGACTCTGACTTCTATACCCCACCTCCCCACCCCCCTTGGTAGCGGCCTAAGACTGATATTGAGCTATCTTCAAAAAAAATAAATGGACTAGTCTCTTAGTGATACAAAACGTGTATTTACAGCCGTTACATATATTTACTAATACAAACAAGAGGATTGTTGTATAGATCCTGATATTTAATCTGATGTGTTGCTTGACGTTTAGATTGCGTGATCACCATATTTAGAAAAAGTGGTGTCTGAAAAAGAACGCCAAGTCCTCGTGACAAAAAACCCGCTCAAACCCGCACGTCACACAATCACGAGCCTTGGTAGTTGAATGTCTAACGCTACATGTCAATCAATCTCCGCTCTAACAGAGCAAATACGCCGCTAGCGTTACATCTTGTCACATGTATTGCGTGGTGGTTTCACGCGTTCACGAGCCTTGGTAGATCCCAGTGCTTCGGTGTGAGGCGACCGCGAGGTAGACCCTCTCTCCCATAATAAAGAACGTCATGTCACGTGTCCGTGCGGAAGAGATGGACTGGACCTTGGCGAACTTTCTAGAGTGATACTTGTCCCAGGCGTAGATCACGGGATCGAGGCCACTGCTGATGATGGCAAGGTATGTCTTCTCTTTGCCCATATATGGCGAGGTAATGCTCACCCAATCACGTGCCTGGAAAAATACAAGTGAAAAGTAACGCAACATTGTCTCGTAGACGTCCTGGAAGTACAATTTCAAAAATAAAGCTGAAACACTTTTTTGTTATTGATTATCATTTAAAATATAACAGTTTATTCGCAAGAAAACTTTAAAGAAATAATCTACGAATATAATCTGACCCATAATTGACGATATTTGCTTGAAAATATATTAGTTACTCGCTTGAATTAGCCGATGGAGAGGGGTGCTTTGTGCGACTCGGCATCGAGCAAGAGCATAAAATGGTGGCCTACTTTAAGGCTCAAAAGGTGCCCCGGATGTGATGGGCAAAGTTTTCTCGATGTATGATTTGTTAGTTATCCTTATTCAATCCTAACTGACTGTCATACAAAAGGTTCCAGTCTGTTGTACCACTGTAGCTCAGGGTCTATAAATGGGAACGAGTATAATATTGACGATTATAATGAAAGAGTAGACAAAGATCAACAACCGGGGAAGGGGGAATTTTTGTTTACAGAGGGACAAAAATATTTGTAACTTAATGTCCGATTCTATTTTAGGGTTCACGAGTCGCAAAGAGCATGAGAGAAAGAATCAACATCTCGATCTATTCATCTTTTGTAGTCTATGAAAATTTATAGCTGAACCTAATAGTGATTGCAACACAAAGAATTTTATTGTTTAATGATAAGAAAAGACATTCTAAACAACACCCCAAATGTTCTCCAAAGTTCTCTTGTGTGAACATCTGGAAATTTGACAATAAACAATTTTTTTGTCGGCCGTCTTGAGCGTACTGGCAGTGCGATCTCTTCGAGAGTGGAGGGTAAGTGCGCCATGAATGACAATAAAATTGTTTGTTGTTGAATTTCGAGATGTTCACAAAATAGAATTTTGAAGAACTTTTGGGAAGTTATCAAGGACATGCTACTCTGTCATTTAAGACTAAAATCATTTGTGTTGCAATTACGTTTAGGTTAAACATCAGATTGACTGGACTATAACAAAGTCTTTGCTGGAAGTGTGTGCTCGAGGTGTAATGCAGGGGCCTTATTCGATGACCCCCCCCCCCTCCAGTAGGGCAAAATGGCGGAAGACAGAGAACTTACCAGTAATCGCTAGGAAAACCATCTATAGTAAAGGTCTCCAGGTCGGACCCCGCCGCCACAATACTCTGGTACCTCGTGAAATTCTCCCCGTTCCACTTGAAGATATGCGAATAAGGTCCATAAAAGGTGGCAACTGCCAGGAACACGTCTTTGCCGATGAAGGAATCTTCAAATAATATGCTTTTTTTGCATATGATACCTACGTGCAGTGGATGACTTGGTGGTCGAAGTCAGTTCTGGATCAGACGAGAACAACAATGATGCAGCAGTGACGTCAGCTCCGATTCCGTATAGGACTCTAGATGCTACCCATTTTGAGAGGTACTTCTAGAAGTGTATGATCAGCGGTAGAACGTCCATCATTTACCGTTCTTAGATCACACATCGAAACATTTAACTAGAATATTATCTATTAGCGCCATTTCATTTAGTAGGGGTCAATTAAGTTTGGACCTAGCCTAACTGCGAGAAAACGTGTGTATCAAGCTCCACAGCTGATTACTCTCATTCATTGTGCAAACGTTCCCCTTGTTGTAGTTCAACTAAAGGCCACGCCAAACTGGATCCTGTTGCAAGGATTCGTTACGCGGTGCACACGAACAAGCTGTCACCTTGCGCCACCCAGCTGGAATATCCCGTCTTCCGAGTCACCCCTGCATGCTTGTTTACCCTTCTCGACCCAAGGGAAGTGTCTGCGGCGGACATAGCGCGGATAAAGGCGGGGGTCCCACGATTTGTCCCGGGATGGTGGACTGATTCGGTACGTTTTTAAAACAAAACTACCACGGTGGGATAAAAACGTGATGTCACATTTTCTAGCTTGGAAACGGGCACGCCTAGAAAGGATGTATTGGTGGCTGAGAAGTCTTTGTGTGTCATTGGGGGTGGCGTGGACTTCAGGAGTATAAACCTCATCCTGATCCCCATCCAGTCATCTGATCACTGGAATTATTGGTTAGACCAATTTGTAAAATCTTTTACACAGTTTTGCAAGTTGACCTCGTGCCTGTCTGTGAAGTAAAAAAAACATTTTGTAATATCATTTGTAGGCTATGGACAGGTTGTCAAAACAACGGTTATATTTCAACCCATTGGGTGGAGATGAGGAACAGCCAGTCACAAACGTTTCTTTGATGAGACAAATCAACAAGTTCAGGTACACGCGAACCATATTATTTGAAAAAATTAAATATGAACACTAAAGATGGCGAGCTCGTTCAGAAAGGTTTCAAGCCATGTGGAAAAAAAGAAAGACGTTTCCATATTGTAAACTAGGGTACATTGTAAATTCTGTAATAGAAACTGAGCTGGTTAAAACAAACACCCCCGTTTACCGTCTCTGAGGACGTGGACATGTCAATCCTTTCTACGCAACGCGGATACCCTGTGGTTTTGCTCCGAAATGGAAAAATAACATATTTCAAGACGTTCCACCAAAGGGATTTTTGGGGACTTTTAGTATGTTAACTAGGTTGTATCACTTGTTCAAAATCCGTTGAGAGAAATTCTATTGCAATAAGTTCCACCTGGGCCATTAAAATTTCATAGATTGACTGGACTACTGAAGACAGGATAGAACAACGCGATTGGCCTTGTGTTCACCCCATGCATGCGAAGCAGGTTGATGGCTACAACTGCGGTGTCTTCATATGCTTTGTATGTGTAACAGCTACGCTATGTACGTGTAACATTCACGGCCTTTGTAGCCCTGGGGGGAGGGGGTTCGTTTTGACGTTGACTAAAATAAAATATGCTAGTATCAGACCAATTGAAAGCTCTCTATTGAGGTTGGGTTGGTTACGGTTGAGGTTGAGGTTGTTTTTTTTTTTTTTTTGAAGACAACAGAATCTGAGTGAAACAATTAATTTTAGTGCAAAATTATGACTATAAATCGGTCATTCTGCTTTTAATTTTTGTAGGTCTTATGTAACTATTTCAAAAATTTTTGTATTTTTATCTACTATCAATAGTTTGCCCGTTGCCTGGCTCTTTGGATTCCATCAACCAACTTAAATGTCCAAACTGAGCGGCGGCTGCTGTCTCAGGTCATTGGATCCTGCTGTGATGACATAAGTAGTTAATTGTTAAGGACCCCATAGCTAAAAATAGAGAGGGGCTAAATTTGCGGACAAAAAGCCCTGTTACAAATCAATTGTTTACTAATTAATGCCTTTATTATATTCATTAATATTGATGCTGAGCATATATTTTGTTGTTTGACTTTCTAAAAAGAAATATAAGGTTGATAAATTCTACCTAGGTACCCCCTCCTCTTGGAGAAAAAGCAACAATAATAATCATTTTGTGCCAAAAATGGTTATCCACTAGTTCTCCTGCAACTGTAAACAATAATTTTAATCACCTGTTCAAGCTCTGATGTAAAAAATATGGTACCTTATTTGAACTAAAATGTTATAAGCATAAGAGCCATCCCTGCATATCCCAACCTCATGATTTTGAGTATAAAACTATAAACAGTTTTCTAGCTAATTTTCTTTGATCGTTTTCTGTTGTAGCAATCGCAACTTTAAGGTTTATAAACTCTGTCGGCAAGACGACAATGAGGGTTGGCTGGGGTGTGACTGCTGTGGCCAGTACTTTCATGCTACATGTGCCAGTTTCAACTTAGCAACAGCTCTTTTCTCACAATTTTACTGCCCCTAATGCCCCTGATCCTGACATATTGACATATTGTGGATTCATAAGTGGCAATAGTTTACCAATAATTATTTTAACACGGCCATTGGGGGTGCTTTCTTCGGGGTGATAGAAGTCAATGAGACTGGATAAAACAGATTTTGTGTAATTGTCCTCCTCAAGTAAGCTGCGGAACAGTAATACAGATTGAAACGAAAAATCATGATTTATCTTATTAAAGAATTTCTTAGATATAAATCTAATACTATGGAGTCATGTACGTTTGATAACCAGTCTGAATTTTCCTTTTTTGATAATGCTTCCTTTATGGTTTGTAAATGTACCTCCTGCCTGTTAGCAAAGACATAGCTGGCGCAAACAATGTAGGAATAGTGTATCCCCCTGAAATTTGTGGTGGCTTGTTATGAATTTAGTGGCTAGAGGGGCAGTTAAGGTCCTAGGGGTCGCGAGATTTTTAGCCTTGTCTCATGGATAGCATTTTGTAAATTGTCGTACAGATTTTAATTTATCACTCCAAGATAAAATTATTGGTGTTATCTGATATATTTGTTGTATTTTACCTTGTCATGGTAACCGTCTTAGGTTAAATTTGATAAGTAATTCATTTTATAATGACAAGCGAACTCTGCTAAATGCTTAGATATTTTAATAATTTCGCTCGTCCCGCCACCCTCCAAATATCTGAATCCACCGCTATCAATTCAGAGTAAAAGACACTTTCATGACCAGTGAACATATTTATTATCACGTAGTAGTTCTGAATACCATTTATTTTGAGTTATTATCAAATACAATATTAAATAACAAATACGTCTATTACACAGTTAATAATTTACCTTCAATATTTGGACAATTCCGCAGAAATGAAGAGCGTTATTGTTGTAAAACTAGACCCTGCGCGCAGGGTTGACTGGGATACCTGAGATCTGCAACTTGTTTGTGTGACATATATGACAAAGATTTTACTGCCTACTTTGGATATAATAAAAAAAAGATAATCTTGTTTTTTATTGTAAATGCCATATCACAACACTGATTGGGGCGAGAAAGGTAAGAGCATGATCTCTTCAGGTGTGAGGTGGACTCGAGGTGTGCTCCATGAAAGTAGACAGGGCTGATTGTGCTATCTTCAAATACTATCCCCACATCAGAGTTAGCATCGAAATAAGATTAAGGAAAGCTGAGACTGTGTTTTAAAATTGTTATTTCTTAAACATTTTTTTGGTTCACTGCCCTCGATGTGCTATCACTTAGGAGTACATTTATTTTAACACCCAAAGTAAGTCCTATTGTATTAACAATATAATTATATTGAAATGTATTATTTTATTTATGTAAGTTACAATTAAACAACAAAAAAAATTATTTTGAAAGGGGCTATAGGATATCTAGATTTGATTGAAATTTATAGAGCATAAACATATTTTCAATATCAACAACACTACAAAAATATTACAAATCTCTAGATTTTTTTTTGAAATTGTTCCATAAAAATAAAATGACATTCAATGAGAGATAAAGGTATTTCAGGGAAATAATAAAACTTAAGCTTATCTAAAGGAAGCACAAAAGTACCAAAATAATTTTCATAGATTTAAGTACATATTTTACACTTACATGACTTGCAACACCTATGCTGTACTTTATTAAAATCGACATGGTTAAAATGATGAAATTCAATGAGAGAGATCAAGATATTTTATAGTAAGAAAATAAAATTCATCTTAGGGTAGCCGGTCAAGTGTCCAATGTAAAGTAGATTCATCGACAAAGCGATTTCCATCAATTGTTTCAAACTACTTGCACTTCAAAATAGATTAAGCAATCAAGGTAAATACCCCGAGTCCATTCATGAGTGTCCAGAGCACATTTAATTACGTCTTAAAGTAAGCTGTATGAGTCTAAAGCAGTCAGCACTTTGAGCCGCGTGTCTCGCACTCGGGTCACAAATGTAAACACGAGTAAATACAGCGAAATCAATCCAAGCTGAGATGATTTTCCAAAATAACTTGGTAGAAATTGAGGCTATGGTTAAATATGCAGTTATTAAATCGCGAATCGGGCCTTCAACTGCACAAATAACATGGGTCTGAGAGCTGGAATCTCAAATTCAAGATGGCGGCCATGCACTCGTTCACACGGTTCAGAAGGACGGTCATTATAATAAAGTAATTAGCATATTTACATTAGAGTCAAGTCTCTCAAGGTCGTACGCTGGTCGTACGGACGTGAAGTGAGAGGAAATCGGCTGCTTTCTCATGTTTTTGTTTATTTGGCATTCATAACTGATATCTACGGCTGTGTTCCACCAAAGCAGCAAAAACTTGCACAAAACAACCACAAAGCATACTAAAAACAACTGAATTTTTCACTTATTTACTTATGTCCTTTTGAGTGTTGTGAAGTTCGCAAACCTTGTGAACTCAGACTTCTTCACACGGCTCATAGTGTTGAGTTATGTTTATAATGACGTAACCTAATGTTGCATTCTGGGTAATCGTTACCCTCGTGGTCTGTATGATCAGCCATGTACGCGTTGTATGTTTATTGAAGAGAATAAAAGAAGTAAAGACACTCATAACGAGATGAGTTCTACAGGTTATGGGTCGAGGACGGACTCGAAATGGAACAGATTGACGTTCGACGGAGACGAGAGCAAGTATGAATTGTGGGAGGCCAAATTTTTGGGACATTTACGGATGCTGAAATTGAAAGATACAATCTTGCCATCGACGGATGCGCCTGACGCGACAAAGAACGAAGAATGCTATGCGGAACTTATACAGTTGTTAGACAATAAAATCCTCTCACTAGTAATGAGAGAAGCTACTGACGACGGCAGGAAAGCCTTAAAGATACTACGGGAGTTTTATGCGAGCCAAAGCAAGCCTCGTATCATAACACTGTACACTGAACTAACATCACTCGAAATGGGAGTAAACGAAACAGTCACCGATTATTTTATTCGTGCTGAGAAGGCTATCACTGCTCTCAGAAACGCAAAGGAAACACTCGGTGATGGGTTGATCATCGCAATGATTCTGAAAGGGTTACCAGAATCCTATAAACCGCTAGCTATACACATCACTCAAAGCGCTGGGGAGATATCATTCTGTACATTCAAAGGTCACCTGAGAAGCTATAAAGAAACAGAGAAATTTAGCAGTAAGGGGAAAGCAGACCAAGTAATGAAGGCTGCGTCTCCAGCACCAAGTGCATGCTATGGTTGTGGTCAAACTTCGCACTTCATCAGGGACTGCCCAAAGAAAAGTGAAACAACAAAATGGTGCAATTATCACAAGAGTTCTACCCATTCAGATGGAGAATGTAAAAGGCACCAACAGAAAGGAGACACAACAAAGAAAGTTTCTGTTATGGATGATACAGAAAATAATGAGGAGGAACATACTTTCACATTTAATGTGAAGGATCACAGTAACAAAGTTCTCAACAACCCCAAGGGCATGCTAGTTGACACTGGGGCTACATCTCATATCGTTACAACTGATACGATCACAAGGATCGATGGAACATTCAAACCAAGTGAACATTGTATGGAATTAGCTGATGGAACAAGGACCAGGAACATTGCCGTAAAGCGAGGAGACGCAATGGTAACCCTCAAGGATGTGAATGGCAGACATGTAAACGCTGTGCTGAAGGGAGCATTGTACATACCATCGTACCCCCAAGACATCTTTTCTGTGAAGGCTGCAACTGCAAATGGGGCAGAAGTTAAGTTCCAAACTGGACAGAATGAACTCATCCATAAGGATGGTACTGCATTTAAAATTGAGGAACATAATAAGTTGTACTATTTGAAAGAACCACTTTATGGTAATGACAGCTATGATAAGGTAAGCGTTTCACATGACATATACACATGGCATAAAATATTAGGCCACTGCAATTTTGAGGATGTCTTAAAGACAAAGGGGGTAGTAAAGGGAACGAATATGTCTGGAAAGATAAGTCTAAGTTAACTTGCAACACCTGCATCGAGGGGAAGTTTGTAAATAACAGAAATAGAAAGCCAGATTCTAGGGCTACCAGACCCTTAGAGAGGGTTCACACTGACCTGGCGGGCCCTATAAACCCAGTATCAAGGGAGGGTTTTAAGTATAGTATCTAATTCACAGATGATTATTCTGGGGAAGTATTTGTGTATTTTCTCAAAGAGAAAAGTGATTCAGTGCAAGCAGCTCAGAAATTCTTAGCAGATTCTGCCCCTTATGGAGAAATTAAATGGATGTGCATACGGTCAGATAATGGGGGCGAGTTTATTAGCAATGATTTTCAGGCACTTCTCCGAGAGAGATCCATTAAACATGAGTTATCATGTCCCCATTCCCCACATCAGAATGGAACAGCTGAAAGGCAGTGGCGAACCCTGTTTGAGATGGGCAGATGTTTGCTTATAGAGAAACAGGTGCCAAAGTTCTTGTGGCCATATGCAGTTCAAACTGCTGCACACATTAGGAATAGGTGCTATAACATGAGAACAGAGAACACACCTTATTTCATGCCAACAGGAAAGAAACCTGACCTTTCCAGAATGGGAATATTCGGATCAGAATGTTACACGTACAATCACAACCATAAGAAATTAGACTCTCGCGGTGTGAGAGGGGTATTCGTAGGGTATGAAGAGAACAGCCCGGCATACCTAGTGTACCACCCAGATAAGGGGAAGGTGTTAAAGCACAGACTCATTAAGTTCATCAGTAAGGATTGAATCGAGCAAGAAACTCAAACTAAAGGCCTCATTCACAATGAAATGCCAGTGGGCAATGTTCATAAAGGGGTTGGATCAGAACAACTAGCCAACTTCAATGGAGCCATCAAAAGCCACCCAGTGTGGGCAAGGTGGATGGTGAAGCTAGTTGTACACCCGGTGATAGCGAGCAGGTAGATAATCAGAGTCACACCAGCGGGCGTCCACAAAGAGAGAGACAACCCCCTAAGTATTTGGATGATTATGTTACCAGTATAAGTGATAGTGATGACATAACTTATTCCAGTGTTGATTATTGTTACAGAGTTTCAGGGTGGCACAAAGTTACTAGGCTATGGCCTCAACAAACGCTACAGAATGGAACCAAGCCATGGCCGAAGAAATGGGGTCACTTCAAGAAAATGTCACATTTGAGCTAACCTCCCTCCCGGAGGGTCTGAACCCAGTGGGGGAAAAATTGGTATACACCATTAAAGAAGATGCAGGAGGCAGGGAAGTATTTAAAGCTAGATATGTAGCAAAGGGGTATAGCCAAGTTGAAGGAATTGATTACCAGGAGACCTTCGCTCCTACTACGAACATCACCTCAATTAGGGTTCTAATGCAATTAGCAGGGCAGTATGACCTCACTATCCATCAAATGGATGTCAAAACAGCGTACCTACATGCACCAATAGATCAGGAAATATACATGAAACAACCAGAAGGCTTCGAAGTGATCTCCGAAAATGGAGAAAAGTTAGTTTATAAGTTAAAGAAATCCCTTTACGGCCTAAAACAGTCAGGCAGAAACTGGAATAAGCTTTTGCATGAAAGTCTGATGGAGAGTGGTTTTAACAGGAATCCATCAGACCACTGCGTCTACTCTAAGCTAGTAGGCAATGAAATTGTCATTCTCATAGTCTGGGTAGATGATCTGATCATTGCATCAAGTGACATGGGAATCCTTAATGACTTCAAGGAAAATATGAAGAGGCACTTCAAAATGAAAGATTCAGGCCAGATTTCCCACTTCTTAGGTATTGATTTCAACCAGGCTCCAGGACAGATTACCATGGGTCAGAGTAGAAACCTACTTAAGGTCCTGCACAGATTTGAAATGGAGGGTTGTAAGCCCAGAACAACGCCATGTGAGCAAAATGCTGGAGAGAACAGTGAAGAGGGTGATCCTAAGAAGTATAGGGAGATAGTAGGAAGCCTTATTTATGCTATGGTGTGTACCAGACCAGACATCAGTTGGATTGTTAGCAAACTCACGGAAATTGTCTTGCCCCACAGCCGCAGATATGACTGATGCTAAACATGTCCTTAGATACCTAAAAGGCATTATAGATTATGAATTATGTTTTAAGAAGTCTAGTGATGGTTTGAGCCTTGTTGCATATAGCGATTCAGACTGGGCATCATCAGAGGATGACAGAAAGAGTACGACCGGATACTGCTTTAGCCTTTCCCCAGAGGGTGCTGTCATTTCATGGAAATCCAGAAGGCAACCCACAGTTGCCCTTTCTTCCTGTGAGGCTGAGTACATAGGATTAGCTTCTACAACCCAGGAGAGCCTGTACCTAAGTCAGCTATTAAGTAACATGGGAAAGGAATCATATTCATGCACTAAGCTCTATGGGTATAATCAGGGGGCTATTGCACTTAGTAAAAATCCTGTAAACAGGCAAAGGTCTAAGCACATCGATGTCAGACACCACTTCATGCGTGATGCGGTCTCAAATGGAAAAATCGATATTGTGTTTCGCCCCACAGAGGACATGGTGGCTGACATTTTCACCAAACCAACCAGCAAGGTCAGACTAACGAAATTCAAGAAATTTCTGTTTTGGTGCTAAAACTGTAAGATCAGCTTATTACCTATAACATTTATTGTAGAATATTGTAATCACGTTGTCATTTAAGTTTACATCATAAGAAACAAGTGGGGGTGTTGAGTTATTTTTATAATGACGTAACCTAATGTTGCATTCTGGGTGATCGTTACCCTCGTGGTCTGTATGATGTTGTACGCGTTGTATGTTTTTTTGAAGAGAATAAAAGAAGTAAAGACACTCATAACGAGATGAGTTCTACACATAGGGCCGGTCGTTGTCATTTGGCAAGTAAGTTCATATTCATAAAGCTCTGTTTTAACCAAAAATATATGAATGCTTGTCTTGGTCTTGCTTGTCTTGGTCTTGGTCTTGCGGCTTGCTTGTCTTGTGTCTTGCGGCTTGCTTGTCTCGGTCTTGCGGCTTGCTTGTCTTGTGTCTTGCGGCTTGCCTGTCTCGGTCTTGCGGCTTGCTTGTCTCTGTCTTGCGGCTTGCTTGTCTCTGTCTTGCGGCTTGCTTGTCTCGGTCTTGCGGCTTGCTTGTCTTGTGTCTTGCGGCTTGCCTGTCTCGGTCTTGCGGCTTGCTTGTCTCGGTCTTGCGGCTTGCTTGTCTCGGTCTTGCGGCTTGCTTGTCTTGGTCTTGCGGCTTGCCTTAGGTGCATTAGCTTGATCCTTGTTGATTTAACTGTAGATCCCTTCAAGAAGGCTCACAAAGTTCTCTGGAACTGGTTTGCCAATGGGCAAGAGCTCAGACAATGCTTGCCTTCAACCATATTTACCACCATTTTATAACATTGTGAATCTATGAAGGGAAGAGGGTGGCTCGCCACCTTACTGGCTCATACAATAGGCTGTGTAAAATGCACCAAGTCAGGTCATAGGCTGTATGCTACTAGTAAAATGCACCAAGTCAGGTCATAGGCTGTATGCTACTAGTAAAATGCACCAAGTCAGGTCATAGGCTGTATGCTACTAGTAAAATATAACCTAGTACTACCTGCCTTATTGACGAGTTGTCAGCGTCTAAACTGGCGTTTAGCTTCCCCAATATATTGAAGGTTACAGCGGTTACATTGAATCATATAAATCACGTTTTTAGTATTGCAGGTTATGTGGGAGGTTATAGGTCGTGTTTCACCTGTTGAGAAAGATGTGTAGCTTGTCAGGCCATCGGTTCTAATATAGGGGCAGGTTAGGCAGTTTTTTTCCGTAACGGAAAGCACCGGGAGGTTGGTTGGTGGGAGAGCTGTCGGAAGGTAGCTTGGCTTTAACGAGGATGTCGCGGAGGTTAGGTAAACGGCGAAAGGCGACAAGAGGGGGCACAGTGAAAACCTTATGGCATCGCTTAGACGAGAGAAGAAGGTTGTAGTTTCTACGGATTATGTCGTTGATGTTAGGTAGTGGGGAGTTTTTGTGGTTGTTATTATTAGGGCGTAGGGCGTCAATGCGGGAAATGTTAGCAACGCGTAGGATTTGTCTCTTGAGAAAAGCGGGTTTATAGCCACGCTTGAGGAGGTAGTTTAGAGTTCATTGCAGCGGTTATTAAAGCTTTCTTCTGTAGAACAAATGCGGCGAATATGGAGGGCGAGGCTATAGGGGATAGCCTTTTTGGTGTGATGAGGATGGCAAGATGAAAAAAGAAGGTTTTGATGTTTGTCAATAGGTTTGGAGTAGAGGTCAGTTTCGATTTTATTATTAACAATGGAGACATTAACGTCAAGAAAAGGTACATTGTTATAGGAGTGGGAGCTTGTAAATTTAATGGTGGGATGTAGATTGTTAAGATAATCTACAAAAGCGTTCAATTTGTCTAGACCCTCAGTCCATACAACAAAAATATCGTCGATGTATCTTAACCACGTATGGGGTTTGTAAGGGGCGTCACGCAAAGCGTTGGTTTCAAATAGACCAAGAAAGAGACAGGCGAAAGAGGGTGCCATGCGTGTGCCCATTGCGGTGCCATGCTTCTGGAGGTAGTGTTTGTCATTAAAGGAGAAGTTGTTCATTTGGAGGATCATGCGGATTAAATCACAAATAGTGCCAGCAGGGATGGGGTTAGTGTTACATGTGCGAAGGAAGTGGTGACAAGCGTTGATACCATCATTAAGTGGAATATTAGTATAGAGGCTAGAGACGTCGAGTGTGACCAGGAGAGAGTCTGTTGGTAGGTTGCTGAGTGTTAATAAAATGTTTAAGAAGTGGTTAGTGTCTTTAACGTATGATGGAAGTTTACTTACTAATGGCTGGAGGTAGTAGTCTACAAATTCTGAGATGCGTTTGGTGGGGTGGGAGTTGGAGGAAATAATAGGGCGCCTAGGATTACCATGTTTATGTATTTTAAAGAGTATGTAAAACCGTCCAGGTTTAGAGTCTTTTGGTGTGAGGTAGGATTTAGTGTCCTGATTAATTATTCCGTCTGTGTGCATTCGGTTGATGTAGGTTGTGACTCGTTCTTGTATGTCATTAGTAATGTCGGCATCTAATTGTGTGTAGAATTTAGTGTCATTAAGTTGTCTATTACATTCATTAATATACCAGTCTTTGTCCATAAAGACTGTTCCAGATAAAGAGAAGCAAAGCAAGAGAAGCCACACTGATAGCTCGCGCTGGTACTCTTGAACCCGGTGGCCTCAACCGGCGTGAAGAAAACGTTTAGCTACTTAGTAATCCACACCACCCTATTTACTACCTTCCATAAGTCAATCTTTACTCAATTACTATTTTTACCTTTTGTTAGTTAATCATGAACTTCGACATTCAATGAACTTCGACATATACTACTGGGCGTAGCCAAAAATACAGTAAATGTATGAGACATTATCTAAAATACAGGAGAAAATGCCTTGAAATGACCTTTTGGTCCCCCTCCTGTTAAAAATCCCGGCTACGCCTCTGTACTAGCAGTGTAACATGTCATTGTATTTCATTTATAACCTGAAGAAGGCAGGTATTATCCTGCCGAAATATCGCTCTAAAAACAACATAAATCTGCGTTGTTGTCGACTTTTTCTTTTAAAGGTTTTCTGAAATAGTACGAGGGATAGTAAAATATTTATTTCTAGACTAATAGCTTAAAACTCCAGGGTGATAATGAACCCTGCCCTCCCATAAGAAAAGTAAAATGCTTTATGTAAATACCACGCCCCCTCTCCGTTACTGTTATTCACATAGAAAGGTACCCATAAGCTTAAAAAACCGGAAGATCGCTTTAAAATGGCCACATTTAGAAGAATTCTCCAGGTAAAATGACACAAGTTTGATACTTCTCTACTGAAAAATTCCTATCCCCGGGATAAGCAAGTTACCAGTTCGTCCGGAGGATCATTGCGAACACTGCAAAATCTACTAGTTGCAGTAGTCTCGTATGCCTCGATTTTTGCCTTGCCCTTTTCAATTGAAGATACAGACATCCATCGACCACCGTTTTCCATTTTTCCAGGTTCCATCTCGTTTGAAAAAGCCCGCGAAAAATCTTATATTTCATATAAGTGTATGCTGTCAGTTTAATCTAACTCACTTCCGGTAAAAAAAACTTCCGGTAAACTTTTGGAGCGTGTGAAAGATCGTCAGCTGAAAAGGTCAGTATAGATCACAACACTCACATGGACACCAGCGGAATTATCGTTTAATCCTTTTTTTTTTTCTACAAATATTTATTTGTACGCGAGGGATCGACCCTTGACGTGTGAAGAAGTTTGAGTGTTCGCGAACTTCACAACACTCAAAAGGACATAAGTAAATAAGTGAAAAATTCATAAATGTGGATTTTAGAAGCACACTAGCATACACACATTGGCACCAGTAGGGGCAAGACGGGACGCTAGCACAGTCTATTACCCTTGCAGTTCGGCAACCATGGACAGCTGTTTCGTCCTTATTAGGACTCGTCAGCATGGCATAGCCGGTTTGCCTCAGTTAAACTTCATCGGCAGATCTCCTCTCACTTCACGTCCGTACGACGAGCGTACGACCGTGAGAGACTTGACTCTCACGGTATGCTAATTACTTTATTATAATGACCGTCCTTCTGAACCGTGTGAACGAGCGCTGACCTTTTAAATTATGCAAAAGTTTTTGGTAACTAAGCGTTGCGATGACGTAGGACAGTAGGCTAGATACTTCGTGTAAGAAAAAGGCTTCAGTAAGGTCGCATTCAATACACTAAAACAAGCGAAGTATTGACTATGGCGCAAAGGCTCTTGGGGTATTGCGAAACATTGCAGATTTCCCGGGACCACGAAAAGAAAAAAACAGTTGCAATTTATAACTGGGCTACCACAGGTATCCCAGTAACTAAGTTTGTAGATTCTTTGCGATTTCCAGTCATCTCAGCCGCCATCTTGAAATTACTTTGTCAGTCGGGACTTCCAACGGCGTGTCGACCGGATTCCGACGTATACATTACCGCTGACTTCCTGCAGACTCACCCTTCCTCTACGCCGGTGGAAAATTGCTTCCCCTTGGGATTGCGCAACAAGCAACTGTTTCTTAGCGAATCTGCAAAGAAAAGTCGTACCAGCTGATGTAAAAGCAACACAAAGCACAAGATCCCTACAAGTCCGGTAAGCAAGGGTATTAGAGAGTTCGACAGTAGTTTCTCTATGAATTATCGGCAAAATCACTGGGTTGTCACCACCTGTCAGTACGTCTAGCTGGGATGTGTTGCCTCCTCCTACTGATCTTACCAAGGAGGCACACATGGCCCGGCTGAAATGGTACAGGAATAATGTGTTTGCCCACATCAAATCAACTGAAGTGCCAACTGTTCAATTTAATCAATACTGGGTTGAAATATCTGATGCTCTGATCTCCCTCGGTGGAGTCAGTCAGGGCGAAATAGACACCCTGAAGGTCACACCTCTTGAGGGAGATTATGTAACGCTTTTGAATGAGTGGGTTGATAGAGATCTAGACTTGTCAAAAGAAGTAAATGAGACAAAGAAAGAAGTCAAAGAGACAAAAACTAAAGTAGATGAGACAAACAAAGAAGTGCATGAGGTGAAGGGAAAAGTAGATGAGACAAACAAAGAAGTGCATGAGGTGAAGGAAAAAGTATCTGAGATGGCAGTGGACCTAGCATCACTCAAAGAGGAATTCTCAAGTAAGTAAACCATCTGAAAAAAAAGCTAGCCTGAAATGATAATAAGAAACTTACACAATCACGAATCTCAAATCACAATAAGATATCATTGATATAAAAAATACTGAACCTATTTAGTTGACATTAGGGAGACATGACCTCTTGCTTTATATCCTTGTCCATGAGGACAGGATTTTTTCTCTTCATGGCCTGATGTTGAGAGAAACTTTTGTCCCTTTTTTGGTTTGGTATCTTCTATACACCTAAAGGCCTAAAATCCCTTTTTAGATTATTACACTCTCAACTCTACAATTTGATGTCACAGGTAAAAAGGTGAACAGCA
The DNA here is from genome assembly GCF_932526225.1 of Nematostella vectensis. Classification (NCBI taxonomy): domain Eukaryota; kingdom Metazoa; phylum Cnidaria; class Anthozoa; order Actiniaria; family Edwardsiidae; genus Nematostella; species Nematostella vectensis. The sequence goes on from NC_064045.1 coordinate 2,528,197, forward strand.
AGAAGGACATCACTGCCGCTAAAGGTGATAAGGCTGCTTCTGGGAAGTAAGTTATAATTCTTTTTTGTGTGTTTCTCTTGGACAGATAAGCATTAATATGGGTTAGATCGTGGAATCTTCAGTGAATTGTATTTTAAATGTACCTTTTTGATTTGTTTCGTTTTTGTTTCTTATTATATAGATTTATTATAGATATTTAAATGTCACCCTTCAATAACGGAAAGTAACAGGCAATGTTGTGTTGTAAACTGATTGTGTGGTTTCTACTTTAGAACATCCCATGACCCAGGGAATGAGAGTCTACCAAAGAAAAAAGGTACATGCTAAAGACATGCTAAAGATATTTTAATAAAACTAAATTAAAAGTGGCAGATTCTAGAAGGGGGCGAGGGGGTGGGGCTGGGCCGGGTCTAGTATCTATGGTAACCCCACGTATTTAGGTAAAATTTTAAGAGGACATATATATGGGAGTTTAGTTGCTCCTGCCATTTGTTTTAAACAGTTAGTGTATATGTAAATGGGTCTTCCCCTCTTCCCCTGAGACAAATCATAGTTTCCCACCGCTGATACAGTGGAACCTGGATATTACGATACTTGATTTAAGAATAACCTCGATTTTATAAAGGCGTTCTTTTCTCACGGTGGAAATACAGTGAAATGTAAAAGAAATTACCTTGATCAAGCATTATTGGATACATTGATATTATTGATTTTACGATACAAATCTGTTCTCCTAAGCGTAATTTTGAATTTCGTACAACAATATTATTGATTTTGTTTATCGACAAATAACGAAAAACTCAGTTGTGTACAGTACAGTCAATCAATTTTTTTTATTTGACAGATCTTGTTAAATACAGATTACAGTCTTACAAAGAGAAAATTTACAGTCTTACAAGGAGTACAGTTGCACTTTTAATATTTTGTTAAAGTTGATAAGTAACCCAACCGAGTACAACACTATTTTCAATGGATTTTCTTTTATATCGTAAAATCAAGGAGGACATCTTGACAATACCCCGATTTTCCGGTACATTTACTATCTCCTGGGGCATATTGTAAAATCCAGGTTCCACTGTATCTGTTTTATGCATAGCACTACAGTTCTTGTTATATCTGTCAGTAGAGATACAGCCTACCCCATCCATTTTGCAATCATGACTATGGGTAATGGGATAGTCATGGATAAAAGATGCTCTAGAAGGAGAACAAAATCATTTTCTCTCTTGGCTGCAGAGCTCCCATGTATAAACGAAAAACTGTTCTTTGCATAGATGATACCGATTTGGATATTGTTCCTTTGTCAGCTCAGGTGTGCTGCACTAGCCATCTCATTGTTCGCTTACTGCACATCCAGGTTCAGTTTTTCTTTCCCCAAAAAGGGCTTGAATTTTCAGCCCAACTTCTTTGTTTCACAGAGGCAAACAACACACCATTTCAATATTTAATTTATAGTTTGTAGGATGTTAGTCGAAAAAGGGTCGCCTATAGGGGTGTAAAAGATGTCCTCTTCTTTCGAAAGCATTGTCAAGGATTTCTATTATCCTGTTTGACACTTAATTAATATTCTATATTATATAGCATCCGTACAACTTTCATATTGTTGAAAAATGGAACTGGGTTCAGCCATGTGTCTGATAATAAAAAGCCTTAAATTTTAATATTCAAACTGACACAAACACATTTCATTGAACCAAATATGCAAATCGTTCTCCTTATTGAGAAATGCCCTTCAATAAAAGATAGCCAATCCAAACCGAAACAATAATATTTTTGTATTTTTTTTAGCGGTTCAAGACTTTATCGACTATCTTCATCTGAGGTACACGACAGGTGAAGAGGTCCTTATTGAGCCGCTTGAGGACATGGAGGACAGCAACTTCACGCTGGAGAACATGTTCTCAGAGCTTGAGATAGTCAGAAAAGACACCGATATCAAGGTGCCGATGTATGACGTCTTTACCGCTAGTGAACCATCCAAGACGGTGCGAAGTGTTCTCCTGGAGGGGGACTCTGGGGCGGGCAAGACCACGTTATGCAAGAAGATTGCATATGACTGGGCAACAGGGGTCTTGGCCAAAACAGAGTCCTTCCCTCAGGTGGAGCTAGTGCTGTCTTTGAAGTGTAAAGGGATAAGTTCTAAAGGGTTCCCGCAGGCAGTGCAAGATCAATTGTTTCCCGAGGAATTTAGTGTACAAGATAGGGTAGAAGTGGTGCAGTACATCAAAGAAAACCAAAATAAGGTTTTGATAATCCTAGATGGATACGACGAGTTACCTTTAGAGGCAAGGGAGAGCATACATAATGTAGTATGTAAAAAGTTCTATTCCTCTAGTTACACCCTTTTAACGAGTAGACCAGAAAAGAAGCTCAGCAAATACTTTACAGGAAGTAATGCTCTAGAAATCAAGGGATTTCACGATGTTGATGACTTCATCAGCATTTTCTTTAATGCATTACCAGATTACGCAGCATTTATTGTAGAGATTATCTCCAAAGGAATCTCAAATGTCGAATTGTGTAATCCTCTCACCTTGGTTCTTTTCTGTTTGAGTTTCAAGAATCATTGTGAGAGGAACAGGGAAAAGGATTTCTCACATGGTATGACCCTTAGAGAACTTTTCGAGGATGTAGCGTACTCACGAATGAGGAGATACTTTGAGAAGGAAAACATCAACTTTGACGATGACGATATTCAAGCGATGAGTTTAAGACTAGGAGAAATTGCTTTTCACAGTCTTAAGGAAAATGCTAACACCTTTCCACTTCCTAAACTATCAGAAGTATTGAAAAAGGTAGGTTTCTTAACACGCCGCAAATCCCCTAGCACCAAACTAGCAGAAGAAATGTACTCCTTTGTTCACAAGTCTTTTCAGGAGTTTTTCTGTGCTGTGTTTTTAGCTGACAGGCTTGGACAAGGCATTGTTAAGAGTGTATTGGTTAATGATTTTAAATTTTACTTCACTGTTAATCGTTACAACCTCGCTATGATGGTAGGCAGTAATGTGATGAAAGCCGTGGAATCTCTCGCACGCAAAGTACCCGAGTATCCACCCCAAGGGATTTGCGTTTATGATTGGCTTGATCACTCTATTGCTCTCAAGTTGCTGTGTCAGTGTCTGGCGAGATGCAAACAATCAGAAATCGTCAAAGTTTTGGAAAAGGCATATTGCCTTCTTCCATGCAGAGTGCTTTTACACTTTGATTTTGAGCCATATTATTTTACGCTGTTAGGATTGTCATATTTGCTATCGTACGATTTGTCTCGTTCCCAGAGCCTGCAGACTGTCGGTAGTGTCAGCGGTTTGCGCCCCCTTGGTGATCTAACTATCTTTATTTTGAATTGTACAGATGGGATCCCTGATAAATTTACAAAAGCGTTAGCTTCTTCTCCGATTCGAAAACTAGATTTTGTTTGTCATTTTAATTCAGGTATTGTAAAAGCGCTGGTCAGCATGCTCTCACGTACCACATTACAGTCTCTCAGCCTTTTTGATGGGAACGGCGAGGCGAATTTTGGCAATTTAATTGAGTCTTTAAAGAACAACGTTACACTCTCAGCAATCTGTATTAAAAATGACGGCTTTGATGATTCGTGTGCTATCAAGTTGGCTGAGATCTCACTGACGTTCGCATTGCGAGTACAATCCTGGGAGATGCTGGTACTAAAAGGCTCGCCAATGCATTGAAAGTCAATAAAACAGTACGAACTCTCGGGATAGATGGTGGTAACATGACGTTTGAAGCAGGCCGTGCTATCGGTGAAATGCTGAGACATAACACTACTGTCACGTCTCTTTTTCTTAGCGGTGGAAGGCTAGGTGATTCCGGGGCTCGGGGTATCGCTCTTGGTCTTGCACAAAAAAGGACCATCGCTCAACTTAGCATAGCGAATTCTAGTATAGGCACCGCTGGCATTAAGGCAATAACAAAAGTCATTCAAAATGTTACCCGCTTAAATTTGTCTGGTAACCCGGTAGGGTACGGTGGAGTAAAAGCTATTGCTAGACTTCTTGTGAAAAGCTGTTGCAGGTTAAAATTCCTTTTTCTTGATCACTGTAATATAGATGTGTTTGGTGCCAAGGAACTCGCCATAGCTTTGTCAAGGAATTCATGTCTCGAGGAACTGTCCGTAGCTTGTAATGATATTAATGACGAAGGGATGTGTGCGCTGGCTGAGTCTGTGGCTAGTAATGAAACATTACAGGTTCTTTACATCTCGTACAATAACGTCGGTCAAAATGGTAAAAAGGTTATAATTAGCGCTTGCGAAACGAGCAAGTCCGTCCGGCATCTCTACCACGAGAACGACTCGATTCTCAACACGTGCTCCAAGCCTCACTCGGTCTGTGTAGTTCCCCGTCAATTATATGAACCTGTTTCCATTGTTATGTTTGAGAAAGTGCATCATTTATACAAAACATATAGTCAAGGTGTAGAACAGCGAGCCGAGAAGAGCTTGACTTCATTATCTCGAATGCTTAATTTGTAATTTCTTGAGACGTTTATTTAAAAATCCTTTTTTGTATAAAGTGCAGGGAGTATAAATCCTCTCCATCTTGTTCACCCATAAAATTTTGCTTAAAAATGTCCAACTTTCATTTCCATTTCTAGCAAAAATTACCGTCGGTCCTCCCCCCTCAAACAAACATCTTGTTTGTGCATAAGAGTGGGGGGACTAGGGTATTGTAGTCCATCTTGTTTGTGCATAAGACTGGGGGGACTAGGGTATTGTAGTCCATCTTGTTTGTGCATAAGACTGGGGGGACTAGGGTATTGTAGTCCATCTTGTTTGTGCATAAGACTGGGGGGACTAGGGTATTGTAGTCCATCTTGTTTGTGCATAAGACTGGGGGGACTAGGGTATTGTAGTCCATCTTGTTTGTGCATAAGACTGGGGGGACTAGGGTATTGTAGTCCATCTTGTTTGTGCATAAGACTGGGGGGACTAGGGTATTGTAGTCCCCCTCCCCTACAGCCCAACCATCTGGCTTGTGGTTAAGGTATTGGAGGGGGGGGGAGGGGAAGGTTTTTATAATGACCCTCACAGGTGGCTTACACTAGCATGTCACGTGACCAACTAAAGAGTCCAAACGAGCACCAACTTGTCAAACACGTAGCTGTGACTTGCTCGTGTAGCATGTCACGTGACCAACAAAAGAGCCCAAACGAGCACCAACTTGTCAAACACGTAGCTGTGACTTGCTCGTGTAAGCCGCCTGTTGTTGCGAGTTGAGTCAGAATAAATGATCAGTTTGAGTGCACTAGGGGTGTTACTACGCAAAGCATATTGTCAAATGTTGTACATACTTGTATTTTAGTCACTTTAATACCTAGGGCCTCTTAAATTGTATATATTGCACAATGGTAATAAAAAAGATGATGGTATTGATTGTGTAGATCGCTGACTGCTTGCATTAGCGTTTACTTTCCCCTCATCCCTCCCACGCTGCCGGTAAACCGCTCTGATTGCCTCCCTTCTGCACATGCTCCTCAATATGATGTAGTTTGGCTATAAGAGATCACGTGACTTCTTTGTAGCAAATTTACGCCAAAACACAGAAATAGCTGGGCCATCATGCCAGAGAGTGACAAAAACAATTAATAAAAATAAGCCCCTTCTGTCGAGGCATAGAAACTTTCTGGGTGATTAATAAGCCCTTATTATGTTTTTTTTATGCCACCGTTCAAGCTTCGCGAGAGTCAAAAGTCACGTGATTTATTTAAGCAGGTCGTTTATTGCGCGCATACGCGTTGTCCTGTTCTCAGGCCCCCCTTTAGTTTCTCCACAGGAGACCCAAGCTCAGGGTTTGTTCAGCCCGTGGATCGCGAGTCTCTCTATAGCGAGTCTCGGGCTGTAGCAAGGGAACTTCACTAAGACTCGATGCGTGAGCGCGTTGACTGCGAATAGCCGCCATTCCCATCGATTAGCAAAAGTTCCCTACAATTTTTTTTCGTACGACTCTGACTTCTATACCCCACCTCCCCACCCCCCTTGGTAGCGGCCCTGAACAATGATTGAGCTATTTTAAAAAAATAAACCGACTAGTCTCTTGGTGATACAAAACGGTATTTACAGCCGTTACATATATTTACTAATACAAACAAGAGGATTTTTGTATGCATCCTGATATTTAATCTGATGTGTTGCGTGATGTATCACGTGATCACCATATTTAGAAAAAGTGGTGTCTGAAAAAGAACGCCAAGTCCTGGTGAAAAAAAAAACGCTCAAACGCAGCAAGTATACAAAGCGTTAATTCTAATCAGACGCACTGCGTAACTCAATTCTTACACGTCACACAATCACGAGCCTTGGTAGTTGAACCTCTGACGCTACATGTCAATCAATCTTCGCTCTAACAGAGCAAATACGCCGCTAGCGTTACATCTTGTCACATGTATTGCGTGGTGGTTTCACGCGAGGTCACGTGTTCACGAGCCTTGGTAGATCCCAGTGCTCCGGTGTGAGGCGACCGCGAGGTAGACCCTCTCTCCCATGATGAAGAACGTCATGTCACGTGTCCGTGCGGACGGGATGGACTGGACCTTGGCGAACTTTCTAGAGTGATACTTGTCCCAGGCGTAGATCACGGGATCGAGGCCACTGCTGATAATGGCAAGGTACGTCTTCTCTTTGCCCATATATGGCGAGGTAATGCTCACCCAATCACGTGCCTGGAAAAATACAAGTGAAAAGTCACGCAACATTGTCTCGTAGACGTCCTGGAAGTACAATATCAAGAATAAAGCTGAAACACTTTTTGTTATTGCTTATCATTTAAAATATAACGGTGTATTCGCAAGAAAACTTTAAAGAAATAATCTACAAATAAAATCTGACCCATAATTGACGATATTTGCTTGAAAATATATTAGTTTCTCGCTTGAATTAGCCGATGGAGAGGGGTGCTTTGTGCGACTCGGCATCGAGCGGGAGCATAAAATGGTGGCCTACTTTAAGGCTCAAAAGGTACCCCGGATGTGATGGGCAAGGTTTTCTCGATGTATGATTTGTTAGTTATCCTCATTCAATCCTAACTGACTGTCATACAAAAGGTTCCAGTCTGTTGTACCACTGTAGCTCAGTGTCTATAAATGGGAACGAGTATAATATTGACGATTATAATGAAAGAGTAGACAAAGATCAACAACCGGGAAAGGGGGAGTTTTTGTTTACAGAGGGACAAAAATGTTTGTAACTCAATGTCCGATTCTATTTCAGGGTTCACGAGTCGCAAAGAGCATGAGAGAAAGAATCAACATCTCGATCTATTCATCTTTTAATAGTCTATGAAAATTTATAGCTGAACCTAATAGTAATTGCAACACAAAGAATTTTATTGTTTAATGATAAGAAAAGACATTCTAAACAACACCCCAAAAGTTCTCCAAAGTTCTCTTGTGTGAACATCTGGAAATTTGACAATAAACAATTTTTTGTCGGCCGTCTGGAGCTTACTGTAGTGCGATCTCTTCGAGAGTGGAGGGTCAGTGTGCCATGAATAACAATAAAATTGTTTATTGTTGAATTTTGAGATGTCCACAAAAGAGAATTTTGGAGAACTTTTGGGAAGTTATCAAGGACATGCTACTCTGTCATTTAAGACTAAAATCATTTGTGTTGCAATTACTTTTAGGTTAAACATCGGATTGACTGGACTACAACAAAGTCTGTCATTTAAGACCGAAATCATTTGTGTTCCAATAATTTGAGGTTAAACATCAGATTGACTGGACTATAACAAAGTCTTTGCTGGAAGTGTGTGCTCGAGGTGTAATGCAGGGGCCTTATTCGATGACCCCCCCCCCCAGTAGGGCAAAATGGCGGAAGACAGAGAACTTACCAGTAATCGCTAGGAAAACCCCGCCATCTATAGTAAAGCCCTCCAGGTCGGACCCTGCCGCCACAATACTCTGGTACCTCGTGAAATTCTCCCCGTTCCACTTGAAGATATGCGAATAAGGTCCATAAAAGGTAGCAACTGCCAGGAACACGTCTTTGCCGATGAAGGAATCTTCAAATAATATGCTTTTTTTGCATATGATACCTACGTGCAGTGGATGACTTGGTGGTCGAAGTCAGTTCTGGATCAGACGAGAACAACAATGATGCAGCAGTGACGTCAGCTCCGATTCCGTATAGGACTCTAGATGCTACCCATTTTGAGAGGTACTTCTAGAAGTGTATGATCAGCGGTAGAACGTTCATCATTTTGCTACATTACCGTTCTTAGATCACACATCAAAACATTTAACTAGAATATTATCTATTAGCGCCTTTTCATTTAGTACGGGAATTAAGTTTGGACCTAGCCTAACTGCGGGAAAACGTGTGTATGAAGCTCCACAGCTGATTACTCTCATTCATTGTGCAAACGTTCCCCTTGTTGTAGTTCAACTAAAGGCCACGCCAAACTGGATCCTGTTGCAAGGATTCGTTACGCGGTGCACACGAACAAGCTGTCACCTTGCGCCACCCAGCTGGAATATCCCGTCTTCCGAGTCACCCCTGCATGCTTGTTTACCCTTCTCGACCCAAGGGAAGTGTCTGCGGCGGACATAGCGCGGATAAAGGCGGGGGTCCCACGATTTGTCCCGGGATGGTGGACTGATTCGGTACGTTTTTAAAACAAAACAACCACGGTGGGATAAAAACGATGTTTTCTTTCATTTTGCTTTTTTCAGATTATAGGTGTCACAGAACGTCAAGGTTTCTAAACTCTGTCGGCAAGACGACAACGAGGATTGGCTGGGGTGTGACCACTGTGGCCAGTACTTTTATGCTACCTGTGCCAGTTTCGACTTTGCAACAGCTCTTTTCTCACAATTTTACTGCCCCTAATGCCCCTGATTCTGACATATTGACATATTGTGGATTCATAAGTGGCAATAGTTTCCCAATAATTATTTTAACATGGCCATTGGGTGCTTTCTTCGGGGTGATAGAAGTCAATGAGACTGGATAAAACAGATTTTGTGTAATTGCCCTCCTCAAGTAAGCTGCAGAACAGTAATACAGATTGAAACGAAAAATCATGATTTATCTTATTAAAGAATTTCTTAGATATAAATCTAATACTATGGAGTCATGTAGGTTTGATAACCAGTCTGGATTTTCCTTTTTTGATAATGCTTCCTTTATGGTCTGTAAATATTCATGTACCTCCTGCCTGTTAGCAAAGACATAGCTGGCGCAAACAATGTAGGAATAGTGTATCCCCCTGAAATTTGTGGTGGCTTGTTATGACTTTAGTGGCTAGAGTGGCAGTTTAGGTCCTAGGGGTCGCGAGATTTTTAGCTTTGTCTCATGGATAGCATTTTGTAAATTGTCGTACAGATTTTACTTTATCACTCCAAGATAAAATTATTGGTGTTATCTGATATATTTGTTGTATTTTACCTTGTCGTGGTAACCGTCTTAGGTTAAATTTGATAAGTAACGCATTTTATAATGACAAGCGAACTCTGCTAAATGCTTAGATATTTTGATAATTTCGCTCGTCCCGCCACCCTCCAAATATCTGAATCCACCGCTATCAATTCAGAGTAAAAGACACTATCATGACCAGTGAACATATTCATCATCACTTAGTAGTTCTGAATACCATTTATTCTGATTTATTATCAAATACAATATTAAATAACAAATACGTCTATTACAGAGCTAATAATTTACCTTCAATATTTGGAAAATTCCGCAGAAATGAAGAACGTTATTGTTGTAAAACTAGACCCTGTGCGCAGGGTTGACTGGGATACCTGAGATCTGGAACTTGTTTGTGTGACATGTATGGCAAAGATTTTACTGCCTACTTTGAATAAAATAAAAAATATATAATCTTGTTTTTTATTGTAAATGACATATCACAACACTGATTGGGGCAAGAAAGGTAAGAGCATCATCTCTTCAGGTGTGGGGTGGACTCGAGGTGTGCTCCATGAAAGTAGACAGGGCTGATTGTACTATCTTCAAATACTATCCCCACATCAGAGTAAGCATCGAAATAAGATTAAGGAAAGCTGAGAATGTGTTTAAAAATTGTTATTTCTTGAAAATTTTCTTTGGTTCACTGCCCTCAATGTGCTATCACTTAGGGATAAATTTATTTTTACACCCAAAGTAAGTCCTATTGTATTAACAATATAATTTTATTGAAATGTATTATTTTATTTAAGTAAGTTACAAGTAAACAACAAAATTTATTTATTTTGAAAGGGGCTATAGAATATCCAGACTTGATTGAAATTTATAGAGCATAAACATATTTTCAATATCAACAACACTACAAAAATATTACAAATCTCTAGATTTTTTTTAAATTGTTCCATAAAAATAAAATGACATTTAATGAGGGATAAAGGTATTTCAGGGAAATAATAAAACTTAAGCATATCTAAAGAAAGCACAAAAGTACCAAAATAATTTTCATAGATTTAAGTACATATTTTACACTTACATGACTTACAACACCTATGCTGTACTTTATTAAAATCGACATGGTTAAAATGATGAGATTCAATGAGAGAGACCAAGATATTTTATAGTAAGAAAATAAAATTCATCTTAGGGTAGCCGGTCAAGTGTCCAATGTAAAGTAGATTCATCGACAAAGCGATTTGTAGGAGATAATTTCCATCAATTGTTTCAAACTACTTGCACTTCAAAATAGATTAAGCAATCAAGGTAAATACCCCGAGTCCATTCATGAGTGTCCAGAGCACATTTAATTACGTCATAAAGTAAGCTGTATGAGTCTAAAGCAGTCAGCACTTTGAGCCGCGTGTCTCGCACTCGGGTCGCAAATGTAAACACGAGTAAATACAGCGAAATCAATCCAAGCTGAGATGATTTTCCAAAAAAACTTGGTAGAAATTGAGGCTATGGTTAAATATGCAGTTATTAAATCGCGAATCGGGCCTTCAACTGCACAAATAACATGGATCTGAGAGCTGGAATCTCAAATTCAAGATGGCGGCCATGCACTCATTCACACGGTTCAGAAGGACGATCATTATAATAAGGTAATTAGCATATTTACATTAGAGTCAAGTCTCTCACGGTCGTCGTACGGACGTGAAGTGAGAGGAGATCGGCTGCTTTCTCATGTTTTTGTTTATTTGGCATTCATAACTGATATCCACGGCTGTGTTCCATCAAAGCAGCAACAACTGAATTTTTCACTTATTTACTTATGTCCTTTTGAGTGTTGTGAAATTCGCGAACCTTGTGAACTCAGACTTCTTCACAAGGCCCATAGGGCCGGTCGTTGTCATTTGGCAAGTAAGTTCATATTCATAAAGCTCTGTTTTAACCAAAAATATATGAATGCTTGTCTTTGTCTTGCTTGTCTTGGTCTCGGTCTTGCGGCTTGCTTGTCTCTGTCTTGCGGCTTGCTTGTCTCTGTCTTGCGGCTTGCTTGTCTCGGTCTTGCGGCTTGCTTGTCTTGTGTCTTGCGGCTTGCTTGTCTTGTGTCTTGCGGCTTGCTTGTCTCGGTCTTGCGGCTTGCTTGTCTCGGTCTTGCGGCTTGCTTGTCTCGGTCTTGCGGCTTGCTTGTCTTGGTCTTGCGGCTTGCCTTAGGTGCATTAGCTTGATCCTTGTTGATTTAACTGTAGATCCCTTCAAAAAGGCTTACAAAGTTCTCTGGAACTGGTTTGCCAATGGGCAAGAGCTCAGACAATGCTTGCCTTCAACCATATTTACCACCATTTTATAACATTGTGCATCTATGAAGGGAAGAGGGTGGCTCGCCACCTTACTGACTCATACAATTGCACCAAGTCAGGTCATAGGCTGTATGCTACTAGTAAAATATAACCTAGTACTACCTGCCTTATTGACGAGTTGTCAGCGTCTAAACTGGCGTTTAGCTTCCCCAATATATTGAAGGTTACAGCGGTTACATTGAATCATATAAATCACGTTTTTAGTATTGCAGGTTATGTGGGAGGTTATAGGTCGTGTTTCACCTGTTGAGAAAAATGTGTAGCTTGTCAGGCCATCGGTTCTAATATAGGGGCAGGTTAGGCAGTTTTTTCCGTAACGGAAAGCACCGGGAGGTTGGTTGGTGGGAGAGCGGTCGGAAGGTAGCTTGGCTTTAACGAGGATGTCGCGGAGGTTAGGTGAGCGGCGAAAGGCGACAAAAGGGGGCTCAGTGAAAACCTTATGGCATCGCTTAGACGAGAGTAGAAGGTTGTAGTTTCTACGGATTATGTCGTTGATGTTAGGTAGTGTAGGGTTATAGGTAGTGACAAAGGAGATGCGACGGGAGTTTTTGTGGTTGTTATTACTAGGGAGTAGGGCGTCAATGCGGGAAATGTCAGCAACGCGTAGGATTTGTCTCTTGAGAAAAGCGGGTTTATAGCCACGCTTGAGGAGGTAGTTGGTGAGTTCATTGCAGCGGTTATTAAAGCTTTCTTCTGTAGAACAAATGCGGCGAATACGGAGGGCGAGGCTATAGGGGATAGCCTTTTTGGTGTGATGAGGATGGCAAGATGAAAAAAGAAGGTGTTGGTGTTTGTCAGTAGGTTTGGAGTAGAGGTCAGTTTCGATTTTACTATTAACAAGGGAGACATTAACGTCAAGAAAAGGTACATTGTTATAGGAGTGGGAGCTTGTAAATTTAATGGTGGGATGTAGATTGTTAAGATAATCTACAAAAGCGTTCAATTTGTCTAGACCCTCAGTCCATACAACAAAAATACCGTCGATGTATCTTAACCACGTATGGGGTTTGTAAGGGGCGTCACGCAAAGCGTTGGTTTCAAATAGACCAAGAAAGAGACAGGCGAAAGAGGGTGCCATGCGTGTGCCCATTGCGGTGCCATGCTTCTGGAGGTAGTGTTTGTCATTAAAGGAGAAGTTATTCATTTGGAGGATCATGCGGATTAAATCACAAATAGTGCCAGCAGGGATGGGGTTAGTGTTACATATGCGAAGGAAGTGGTGACAAGCGTTGATACCATCATTATGTGGAATATTAGTATAGAGGCTAGAGACGTCGAGTGTGACCAGGAGAGAGTCTGTTGGTAGGTTGCTGCGTGTTAATAAAATGTTAAAAAAGTGGTTAGTGTCTTTAACGTATGATGGAAGTTTACTTGCTAATGGCTGGAGGTAGTAGTCTACAAATTCTGAGATGCGTTCGGTGGGGTGGGAGTTGGAGGAAATAATAGGGCGCCTAGGATTACCATTGTTTATGTATTTTAGGGAGTATGTAAAACCGTCCAGGTTTAGAGTCTTTGGGTGTGAGGTAGGATTTAGTGTCCTGATTAATTATTCCGTCCTTGTGCATTCGGTAGATGTAAGTTGTGACTCGTTCTTGTATGTCATTAGTAATGTCGGCATCTAATTGTGTGTAGAATTTAGTGTCATTAAGTTGTCTATTACATTCATTAATATACCAGTCTTTGTCCATTACGACTGTGCCAGATCAAGAGAAGCAAAGCAAGAGAAGCCACACTGATAGCTCGCGCTGGTACTCTTGAACCCGGTGGCCTCAACCGGCGTGAAGAAACCGTTTAGCTACTTAGTAATCCACACCACCCCATTTACTATCCATAAGTCACTCCTTACTCAATTACTATTTTTACCTTTTGTTAGTTAATCATCAATGAACTTTGTACATATACTACAGGGGCGTAGCCAGGGGGGTGGCCCAGGGGGCCCGCCCCCCCCCCCCCCCCCCTTCTAGCAGCCAAAAATACAGTAAATGTATGAGACATTATCTAAAATGCAGGAGAAAATGACTTGAAATGACCTTTTGGGCCCCCTCCTGTTAAAAATCCCGGCTACGCCTCTGTACTAGCTGTAACATGTCATTGTAACTCATTTATAACCTGAAGAAGGCAGGTATTGGCCTGCCGAAATATCGCTCTAAAAAACATAAATCTGCGTTGTTGTCGACTTTTTCTTTTTAAGGTTTTCTGAAATAGTACGAGGGATAGTAAAATATTTATTTCTAGACTAATAGATTTTTTAGTCTCAGATGATAAAACTCCAGGGTGATAATGAACCCTGTCCTCCCATAAGAAAAGTAAAATGCTTTATGTAAATACCACGCCCCCCCCCCTCGTGATTGTTATTCACATAGAAAGGTACCCATAAGCTAAAAAAACCGGAAGATCGCTTTAAAATGGCCACATTTAGATGAATTCTCCAGGTAAAATGACACAAGTTTCATACTTCACTACTGAAAAATTCATATCCCCGACATAAGCAAGTTACCAGATTGTCCGAAGATCGATCATTGCGAACACTGCAAAATCTACTAGTTGTAGTAATGTCGTATGCCTCGATTTTTGCCTTGCCCTTTTCAATTGAAGATACAGACATCCATCGACCACCGTTTTCCATTTTTCCAGGTTCCATCCCGTTTGAAAAAGCCCGCGAAAAATCTTATTTCATATAAGTGTATGATGTCAGTTTAATCTATCTCACTTCCGGTAAAAAAAACTTCCGGTAAACTTTTGGAGCGTGTGAAAGATCGTCAGCTGAAAAGGTCAGTATAGATCACAAAACTCACATGGACACCAGCGGAATTATCGTTTAATCCTTTTTTTTTTTCTACAAATATTTATTTGTACGCGAGGGATCGACCCTTTGAGACGTGTGAAGAAGTTTGAGTGTTCGCGAACTTCACAACACTCAAAAGGACATAAGTAAATAAGTGAAAAATTCATAAATGTGGACTTTAGAAGCACACTAGCATACACACATTGGCACCAGTCGGGCCAAGACGGGACGCTAGCACAGTCTATTACCCTTGCAGTTCGGCAACCATGGACAGCTGTTTCGTCCTTATTAGGACTCGTCAGCATGGCATAGCCGGTTTGCCTCAGTTAAACTTCATCGGCAGATCTCCTCTCACTTCACGTCCGTACGACGAGCGTACGACCGTGAGAGACTTGACTCTCACGGTATGCTAATTACTTTATTATAATGACCGTCCTTCTGAACCGTGTGAACTAGCGCTGACCTTTTAAATTATGCAAAAGTTTTTGGTAACTAAGCGTTGCGATGACGTAGGACAGTAGGCTAGATACTTCGTGTAAGAAAAAGGCTTCAGTAAGGTCGCATTCAATACACTAAAACAAGCGAAGTATTGACTATGGCGCAAAGGCTCTTGGGGTATTGCGAAACATTGCAGATTTCCCGGGACAACGAAAAAAAAACAAGTTGCAATTTATAACTGGGCTAGCACAGGTATCCCAGTAACTAAGTTTGTAGATTCTTCGCGATTTCCAGGCGTCTCAGCAGCCATCTTGAAATTACTTTGTCAGTCGGGACTTCCAACAGCGTGTCAACCGGATTCCGACGTATACATTACCGCTGACTTCCTGCAGACTCACCCTTCCTCTACGCCGGTGGAAAATTGCTTCCCCTTGGGGTTGTGCAACAAGCAACTGTTTCTTAGCGAATCTGCGAAGAAAAGCCGTACCAGCTGATGTAAAAGCAACACAAAGCACAATATCCCTACAAGTCCGGTAAGCAAGGGTATCAGAGAGCCCGACAGTAGTTTCTCTATAAATCATCGGCAAAATCACGCACATCGCGTCTTTGAATGTGTTGGTTTGTGAAGTGTGACGAAATGTGAGATTATCGTTCAAAAATCTTTAGCTTGATCTTTGCTCTGCTATCTTCGGATTTTGATAACATTTCTTACATTCACTATTCTCTGAGGTCGGTAACTTGTGCGTTGTATTGGGGATTGTGCATTGAATGGGATTTCTACACTAATTTTGTGCGGTTCTCTGTTTGTGCTTCCGCTTTCGATTTAGTAAGGGCTTCGATTGTTTATGAGCAGTCCGCTTTTATTTAAACGGTAATCACGTCAGCTTTGTTTATATTTATTTCTGCGATCGTATGCAGCTCAAACTGTCCAAGGTGTTGCTGATGTGGCCTAGGCTTGATTGTTTTAGAAAGATGGGGAATGGATATCATAGGAGAAATTAATGTTACCGCAGTGCCTTCAGATTCCCTTAGCATTCCCTTCTTTTCCAGGTTGTCAATGGTTGCTAAACTTTTGTTAGGTCCTGACTTTTACTTTGTTCCTCAACAGATTTATTAGTAAAACCAAGAGTGGAATTGATGCTACTTCAATCTTTCAAAATGTGATGTCAATGCATTAAGCAGATATAGCCAATCTACTGTAGCATTGATATACAGCATTTTGATGTTGTGATAATAAAAGATGATGATTTCTCTTGTTGCTGAGCATTTCTGTATTTTTGCAGATTAGTATGGCCTCTGTACTCTCAGGCAGTGAGGAGAAGGACAACTTCCTCAAACTCTGCCGCCTGCTGATAGATGGAGGTACCCAGTCCCTGCGGACATACTTCACATCAATCCACCATCCCACCCCCCTTGCAGCATTTCTAAATACGCACAAGAAAACCTTGATTAACCTGAAAAGCAGGAGGATACTCCGGCAAGAGCAGTTTGATCGACTATTCCCTGCCAGCGGTGTTCCATCAGCTAATGATTATGACATTACACTTTTGTTCCTGTTGCTTCGCCACATCTCTGGGTTGTCACCACCTGTCAGTACGTCTAGCTGGGATGTGTCGCCTCATCCCACTGATCTTACCAAGGAGGCACACATGGCCCGACTGAAATGGTACAGGAATAATGTGTTTGCCCACATCATATCAACTGAAGTGCCAACTGTTCAATTTAATCAGTACTGGGTTGAAATATCTGATGCTCTGATCTCCCTCGGTGGAGTCAGTCAGGGCGAAATAGACACCCTGAAGGTCACACCTCTTGAGGGAGATTATGTAACGCTTTTGAATGAGTGGGTTGATAAAGATCTAGACTTGTCAAAAGAAGTAAATGAGACAAAGAAAGAAGTCCAAGAGACAAAGAAAGATGTGCAAGAGACAAAGAAAGAAGTGCATGAGACAAAGACTAAAGTAGATGAGACAAAGAAAGAAGTCCAAGAGACAAAGAAAGATGTGCAAGAGACAAAGAAAGAAGTCCAAGAGACAAAGAAAGAAGTCCAAGAGACAAAGAAAGATGTGCATGAGGTGAAGGGAAAAGTATCTGAGATGGCAGTGGACCTAGCATCACTCAAAGAGGAATTCTCAAGTAAGTAAACCATCTGATACAAAGCTAGCCTGAAATGATAATAAGGAACTAACATAACCAAGAATCTCTAATAACAATAAGATATCATTGATATAAGAAATACTGAACCTATTTAGTTGACATTTGGGAGACAGGACCTCTTGCTTTATATCCTTGTCCATGAAGACAGGACCTCTTGCTTTATATCCTTGTCTGTAAAGACAGGAACTCTTGCTTTATATCCTTGTCCATGAAGACAGGACCTCTGGCTTTATATCCTTGTCCATGAAGACAGGACCTCTTGCTTTATATCCTTGTCCATGATGACAGGACCTCTTGCTTTATATCCTTGTCCATGAAGACAGGACCTTTTGCTTTATATCCTTGTCCATGAAGACAGGACCTCTTGCTTTATATCCTTGTCCATGAAGACAGGACCTCTGTTTTTATATCCTTGTCTGTGAAGACAGGACCTCTTGCTTTATATCCTTGTCTGTGAAGACAGGACCTCTTGCTTTATATCCTTGTCCATGAAGACAGGACCTCTTGCTTTATATCCTTGTCCATGAAGACAGGACCTCTTGCTTTATATCCTTGTCTGTGAAGACAGGACCTCTGGCTTTATATCCTTGTCCATAAAGACAGGACCTCTTGCTTTATATCCTTGTCTGTGAAGACAGGACCTCTTGCTTTATATCCTTGTCCATGAAGACAGGACCTCTGTTTTTATATCCTTGTCCATGAAGACAGGACCTCTTGCTTTATATCCTTGTCTGTGAAGACAGGACCTCTGGCTTTATATCCTTGTCCATAAAGACAGGACCTCTTGCTTTATATCCTTGTCTGTGACGACAGGACCTCTTGCTTTATATCCTTGTCCATGAAGACAGGACCTCTGTTTTTATATCCTTGTCCATGAAGACAGGACCTCTGTTTTTATATCCTTGTCTGACAGGATTCTTGCTCTTCATGGCCTGATGTTGAGAGAAACTTTTGTCCCTTTTTTTGTTTGGTGTCTTCTAAACACCTAGAGGCCTAAAATCCCTTTCTTGATTATTACACTCTCAACTCTACAACTTGTTATCACAGGTAGAAAGGTGAACAGCAAGAAGGACATCACTGCCGATAAAGGTGATGAGGCTGCTTCTGGGAAGTAAGTTATAATTCTTTTTTGTGTGTTTCTCTTGCACAGATAAGCATAATTTTGAGTTAGATCGTGCAAACTTCAGTGAATTGTTTTTTAAATGTACCTTTTTGATTTGTTTCGTTTTTGTTTCTTATTATATAGTTTTATTATAGATATTTCAATGTCACCCTTCAATAACTGAAAGTAACAGGCAATGTTAGGTTGTAAACTGATTGTGTGCTTTCTACTTTAGAACATCTCATGACCCAGGGAATAAGCCTCTACCAAAGAAAAAAGGTACATGTGACATGTGACATGATAAAATAAAATGAAAAGTGGCAGATTCTAGGAGGGGGCGGGGCTGGGCTGGGCCGGGTCTAGTATTTATGGTAACACCACATATTTAGGTAAAATTTTAAGACAACATATATATGGGGGTTTAGTTTCTCCTGCCATATGTTTTATACAGTTAGTGTATATGTCGATGTGCCATACCCTCTCCCCCTGAGACAAATCATAGTTTCCCACCGCTGATACAGACAGTGGAACCTGTATATTACGATTGTTGTTTTTTATTTGACAGATCTTGTTAAATACAGATTACAGCCTCACAGAAACTTTACAGTCTTACACAAAGTACAGTTGCAATATTATTATTTTGTAGAAGTTGATAAGTAACCCGACCGAGGACAACACTATTTTCAATGGATCTTCCTTTATATCGTTAAATCAAGGAGGACATCTTAACCATACCCTGATTTTACGGTGCATCTACTATCTCCTGGGGCATTTTGTAAAATCCAGGTTCCACTGTATCTGTTTTGTATAGCACTTAAAACACTTGTTACCTATCAGTAGAGATATAGACTACTCCATACAGTTTGCAATCATGACTATAAGTAATGGGATAGTCATGGATAAAAGATGCTCTAGAAGGAGAACAAAATTATTTTCTCTCTTGGCTGCACAGCTCCCATGTATAAACGAAAAACTGTTCTTTGCATAGATGATACCGATTTGGATATTGTTCCTTTGTCAGCTCAGGTGCGCTGCACTAACCAGCTGATTGTTTGCATACTGCACTATAGATACAACCCCCCATCCAGGTTCACTTTTTCTTTCCCCGAAAAGGGCTGGAATTGACAGCCCCACTTCTCTGTTTCACTGAGGCATACATGTCATATCAATCTTTAAATTTAGCGTTTGTAGCATGTTAGGCGAGAAAGGGCCAATTCTTTGTGCAATTGATGTCCTCTTCTTTCAAAGGCATTGTCAGGGATTTCCATTATCTTGTTTGACACTCTTTGAAATAAATATTTCCTATTATACTGTATATAGCATCCCTTCCACTTTCATATTCTCGTTAAAAATGGAACTAGGTAGAGCCATGTATCTGCTAATAAAACACATTGAATTTTTATATTCACACTGACGCAAACACACTGACGCAAATCGTTCTCCTTATTGAGAAATGCCCTTCAATAAGTTTGAAAAGAGAATGACCAAAATAAGAAAACCAATTCAAACCGAAACAGTAATATGTTTTTTTTTTTTAATTTTAGTGATTCAAGACTTCATTGACTATCTTCATCTGAGGTACACGACAGGTGAAGAGGTCCTTATTGAGCCGCTTGAGGACATGGAGGACGGCAACTTCACGCTGGAGAACATGTTCTCAGAGCTGGAGATCGTCAGAAAAGACACCGATATCAAGGTGCCGATGTATGACGTCTTTACCGCTAGTGAACCATCCAAGACGGTGCGAAGTGTTCTCCTGGAGGGGGACTCTGGTGCGGGCAAGACCACGTTATGCAAGAAGATTGCATATGACTGGGCAACAGGGGTCTTGGCCAAAACAGAGTCCTTCCCTCAGGTGGAGCTAGTGCTGTCTTTGAAGTGTAAAGGGATTAGTTCTAAAGGGTTCCCACAGGCAATCCAAGATCAATTGTTTCCCGAGGAATTTAGTAAACAAGATAGGATAGAAGTGGTGCAGTACATCAAAGAAAACCAAAATAAGGTTTTGATAATCCTAGATGGATACGACGAGTTACCTTTAGAGGCAAGGGAGAGCATACATAATGTAGTATGTAAAAAGTTCTATTCCTCTAGTTACACCCTTTTAACGAGTAGACCAGAAAAGAAGCTCAGCAAATACTTTACAGGAAGTAATGCTCTAGAAATCAAGGGATTTCACGATGTTGATGACTTTATCAGAATTTTCTTTAATGCATTACCAGATAAGGTAGCATTTGTTAAAGAGATTATCTCCAAAGGAATCTCTAATGTCGACTTGTGTAATCCTCTCACCTTGATTCTCTTCTGTTTGAGTTATAAGGATCATTGTGAGAGGAACAGGGAAAAGGATTTCTCACATGGTATGACCCTTAGAGAACTTTACGAGGATGTAGCGTACTCACAAATTAGGAGATACTTTGAGAAGGAAAACATCAACTTCGACGATGACGATATTCAAGCGACGAGTTTACAACTAGGAGAAATTGCTTTTCACAGTCTGAAGGACAATGCTAACACCTTTCCACTTCCTAAACTATCAGAAGTTTTGAAAAAGGTAGGTTTCTTAACACGCCGCAAATCCCCTAGCACCATACGAGCAGTAGAAATGTACTCCTTTGTTCACAAGTCTTTTCAGGACTTTTTCTGTGCTGTGTTTTTAGCTGACAGGCTTGGACAAGGCATTGTTGAGAGTGTATTGGTTAATGATTATGGATTTTACCTCACTGTCAATCGTTACGACCTCGCTATGATGGTAGGAAGTAATGTGATGAAAGCCGTGGAATCTCTCGCAGGCAAAGTACCCGAGTATCCACCCGAAGGGATTCCCGTGTTTGATTGGCGTAATCACTGTATTGCTCTCAAGTTGCTGTGTCAGTGTCTGGCGAGATGCAAACAATCAGAAATCGCCAAAGTTTTGGAAAAGGCATATTGCCTCCTTCCATGCAGAGTGCTTTTACAATTTGAGTTTGAGCCATGTTATTCTACGCTGTTAGGATTGTCATATTTGCTATCGTACGATTTGTCTCGTTCCCAGAGCCTGCAGACTGTCGGTAGTGTCGGCGGTTTGCGTCCCCTTGGTGATCTTACTATCTACTTACCGTATCGTACAGATGGGATCCCTGATCAATTTACAAAAGCGTTAGCTTCTTCTCCGATTCGAAAACTAGGTATTTCTTGTCCCCTTGGTGCAGGTGATATTATTGTAAAAGCGCTTGTCAGCATGCTGTCACGTACCACATTACAGTCTCTCATTCTTTTTGATGGGATCGACGAGGCTAATTTTGGCAATTTAATCGAGTCTTTAAAGAACAACGTTACACTCTCAGAAATCTGTATTGAATCTAACGGCTTTGGTGATTCGTGTGCTATCAAGTTGGCTGAGATCTTATCTGATAACACCAGTCTCACTGACGTTCGCATTAAAAGTGAAATCCTGGGAGGTACTGGTATTAAAAGGCTCGCCAATGCATTGAAAGTCAATAAAACAGTACGAACTCTCGGGATAGATGGTGGTAACATGACGTCTGAAGCAGGCCGTGCTATCGGTGAAATGCTGAGACATAACACTACTGTCACGTCTCTTTTTCTTAGCGGTGGAAGGCTAGGTGATTTCGGGGCTCGGGGTATCGCTATTGGTCTTGCACAAAACACGACCATCGCTCAACTTAGCATAGCGAATTCTAGTATATGCACCGCTGGCATTAAGGCAATAACAAAAGTCATTCAAAATGTTACCCGCTTAAATTTGTCTGGTAACCCGGTAGGGTACGATGGAGTAAAAGCTATTGCTAGACTTCTTGTGAAAAGCTGTTGCAGGTTGAAATTCCTTTTTCTTGATCACTGTAATATAGATGAGTTTGGTGCCAAGGAACTCGCCATAGCTTTGTCAAGGAATTCATGTCTCGAGGAACTGTCCGTAGCTTGTAATGATATTAATGACGAAGGGATGTGTGCGCTGGCTAAGTCTGTGGCTAGTCATGAAACATTACAGGTTCTTTACATCTCGTACAATAACGTTGGTCAAAATGGTAAAAAGGTTATAATTAGCGCTTGCGAAACGAGCAAGTCCGTCCGGCATCTCTACCACGAGTACGACTCGATTCTCAACACGTGCTCCAAGCCTCACTCGGTCTGTGTAGTTCCCCGTCAATTATATGAACCTGTTTCCATTATTATGTTGTTTGAGAAAGTGCATCATTTATACAAAACATATAGTCAAGGTGTAGAACAGCAAGTCGAGGAGAGCTTGACTTCATTCTCTCGAACGCTTAAATGTGTAATTTCTTGAGACGTTTATTTGAAAATCCTTTTTTTATAAAGTGCAGGAGTAAAAGTCCTCCCCATCTTGTTCCCCCATAAAATTTTGCTTAAAAATGTCCAACTTGCTTTCATTTCTAGCAAAATTTACCGTCGGTCCTCCCCCCTCAAACAAACATCTTGTTTGTGCATAAGACTGGATGGACTAGGGTATTGTAGTCCCCCTCCCCTACAGCCCAACCATCTAGCTTGTGGTTAAGGTATTGGGGGGGGGAGGTTTTTATAATGACCCTCACAGGTGGCTTACACTAGCATGTCACGTGACCAACTAAAGAGTCCAAACGAGCACCAACTTGTCAAACACGTAGCTGTGACTTGCTCGTGTAGCATGTCACGTGACCAACTAAAGAGTCCAAACGAGCACCAACTTGTCAAACACGTAGCTGTGACTTGCTCGTGTAGCATGTCACGTGACCAACTAAAGAGTCCAAACGAGCACCAACTTGTCAAACACGTAGCTGTGACTTGCTCGTGTAAGCCGCCTGTTGTTGCGAGTTGAGTCAGAATAAATGATCAGTTGGAGTGCACTAGGGGTGTTACTACGCAAAGCATATTGTCAAATGTTGTACATACTTGTATTTTAGTCACTTTAATACCTAGGGCCTATTACATTGTATATATTGCACAATGGTAATAAAAAAGATGATGGTATTGATTGTGTAGATCGCTGACTGCTTGCATTAGCGTTGACTTTCCCCTCATCCTTCCCACGCTGCCGGTAAACCGCTCGGATTGCCTCACTTCTGCGCATGCTCCTCAATATGCAGTAGTTTGGCTATAAGCGACTTGCACTTAGAGATCACGTGACTTCTTGTGTAGCAAATTTACGCCAAAACACAGAAATAGCTGGGCCATCACGCCAGAGAGTGACAAAAACAATTAATAAAAATAAGCCCCTTCTGTCGAGGCATAGAAACTTTCTGGGTGATTAATAAGCGCTTAATATGTTTTTCTTTATTTCACCGTAAAAGCTTCGCGAGTCAAAAGTCACGTTATTTATTTAAGCAGGTCGCTTACTGCGCGCATGCGTATTGTCCTGTTCTCAGGCCCCCCTTTAGTTTCTCCACAGGAGACCCAAGCTCAGGGTTTGTTCAGCCCGTGTATCGCGAGTCTCTATAGCGAGTCTCGGGCTGTAGCAAGGGAGCTTCACTGAGACTCGATGCGTGAGCGTGTTGACTGCGAATAGCCGCCATTCCCATCGATTCGCAAAAGTTCCCAACATTTTTTTTCGTACGACTCTGACTTCTATACCCCACCTCCCCACCCCCCTTGGTAGCGGCCTAAGACTAAGATTCAAAAAAATAAATGGACTAGTCTCTTAGCGATACAAAACGTGTATTTACAGCCGTTACATATATTTACTAATACAAACAAGAGGATTGTTGTATAGATCCTGATATTTAATCTGATGTGTTGCTTGACGTTTAGATTGCGTGATCACCATATATAGAAAAAGTGGTGTCTGAAAAAGAAGGCGAAGTCCTCGTGACAAAAAACCCGCTCAAACCCGCACGTCACGCAATCACGAGCCTTGGTAGTTGAATGTCTAACGCTACATTTCAATCAATCTCCGCTCTAACAGAGCAAATGCGCCGCTAGCGTTACATCTTTTCACATGTATTGCGTGGTCGTTTCACGCGAGGTCACGCGTTCACGAGCCTTGGTAGATCCCAGTGCTCCGGTGTGAGGCGACCGCGAGGTAGACCCTCTCTCCCATAATGAAGAACGTCATGTCACGTGTCCGTGCGGAAGAGATGGACTGGACCTTGGCGAACTTTCTAGAGTGATACTTGTCCCAGGCGTAGATCACGGGATCGAGGCCACTGTTGATGATGGCAAGGTACGTCTTCTCTTTGCCCATATATGGCGAGGTAATGCTCACCCAATCACGTGCCTGGAAAAATACAAGTGAAAAGTCACGCAACATTGTCTCGTAGACGTCCTGGAAGTACAATTTCAAAAATAAAGCTGAAACACTTTTTTGTTATTGATTATCATTTAAAATATAACGGTTTATTCGCAAGGAAACTTTAAAGAAATAATCTACGAATAAAATCTGACCCATAATTGACGATATTTGCTTGAAAATATATTAGTTACTCGCTTGAATTAGCCGATGGAGAGGGGTGCTTTGTGCGACTCGGCATCGAGCGGGAGCATAAAATGGTGGCCTACTTTAAGGCTCAAAAGGTACCCCGGATGTGATGGGCAAAGTTTTCTCGATGTATGATTTGTTAGTTATCCTCATTCAATCCTAACTGACTGTCATACAAAAGGTTCCAGTCTGTTGTACCACTGTAGCTCAGAGTCTATAAATGGGAACAAGTATAATATTGACGATTATAATGAAAGAGTAGACAAAGATCAACAACCGGGAAAGGGGGAGTTTTTGTTTACAGAGGGATAAAAGTGTTTGTTACTCAATGTCCGATTCTATTTCAGGGTTCACGAGTCGCAAAGAGCATGAGAGAAAGAATCAACATCTCGATCTATTCTTTATAGTCCATTCTAAACAACACCCCAAAAGTTCTCCAAAGTTCTCTTGTGTGAACATCTGGAAATTTGACAATAAACAATTTTTTGTCGGCCGTCTGGAGCTTACTGTAGTGCGATCTCTTCGAGAGTGGAGGGTCAGTGTGCCATGAATAACAATAAAATTGTTTATTGTTGAATTTTGAGATGTCCACAAAAAAGAATTTTGGAGAACTTTTGGAAAGTTATCAAGGACATGCTACTCAGTCATTTAAGACTAAAATCATTTGTGTTGCAATTACTTTTAGGTTAAACATCGGATTGACTGGACTACAACAAAGTCTGTCATTTAAGACCGAAATCATTTGTGTTGCAATAATTTGAGGTTAAACATCAGATTGGATGGACTATAACAAAGTCTTTGCTGGAAGTGTGTGCTCGAGGTGTAATGCAGGGGCCTTATTCGATGCCCCCCCCCCTCCCCCAGTAGGGCAAAATGGCGGCCGACAGAGAACTTACCAGTAATCACTAGGAAAACCCCGCCATCTATAGTAAAGGCCTCCAGGTCGGACCCTGCCGCCACAATACTCTGGTACCTCGTGAAATTCTCCCCGTTCCACTTGAAGATATGCGAATAAGGTCCATAAAAGGTGGCAACTGCCAGGAACACGTCTTTGCCGATGAAGGAATCTTCAAATAATATGCTTTTTTTGCATATGATACCTACGTGCAGTGGATGACTTGGTGGTAGAATTCAGTTCTAGATCAGACGAGAGCAACGATGATGCAGCAGTGACGTCAGCTTCGATTCCGTATAGGACTCTAGATGCTACCCATTTTGAGAGGTACTTCTAGAAGTGTATGATCAGCGGTAGAACGTTCATCATTTACCGTTCTTAGATCACACATCAAAACGTTTAACTAGAATATTATCTATTAGCGCCATTTCATTTAGTAGGGGTCAATTAAGTTTGGACCTAGCCTAACTGCGAGAAAACGTGTGTATCAAGCTCCACTGCTGATTACTCTCATTCATTGTGCAAACGTTCCCCTTGTTGTAGTTCAACTTAAGGCCAAGCCAAACTGGATCCTGTTGCAAGGATTCGTTACGCGGTGCACACGAACAAGCTTTCACCTTGCGCCACCCAGCTGGAATATCCCGTCTTCCGAGTCACCCCTGCATGCTTGTTTACCCTTCTCGACCCAAGGGAAGTGTCTGCGGCGGACATAGCGCGGATAAAGGCGGGGGTCCCACGATTTGTCACGGGATGGTGGACTGATTCGGTACGTTTTCAAAACAAAACTACCACGGTGGGATAAAAACGTGATGTCACATTTTCTAGCTTGGAAACGGGCACGCCTAGAAAGGATGTATTGGTGGCTGAGAAGTCTTTGTGTGTCATTGGGGGTGGCGTGGACTTCAGTAGTATAAACCTCATCCTGATCCCCATCCAGTCATCTGATCACTGGAATTATTGGTGAGACAAATTTGTAAAATCTTTTACACAGTTTTGCAAGTTGACCTCGTGCCTGTCTGTGAAGTAAAAAAAAAACATTTTGTAATATCATTTGTAGGCTATGGACAGGTTGTCAAAACAACGGTTATATTTCAACCCATTGGGTGGAGATGAGGAACAGCCAGTCACAAACGTTTCTTTGATGGGACAAATCAACAAGTTCAGGTACACGCGAACCATATTATTTGAAAAAATAAATATGAACACTAAAGATGGCGAGCTCGTTCAGAAAGGATTCAAGCCATGTTAAAAAAAAAGACGTTTCAATATTATAAACTAGGGTACATTGTAAATTCTCTAATAGAAACTGAGCCGGCTAAAACAAACATCCCCGTTTACCGTCGCTGAGGACGTGCACTTCCCTGCTAGCAGAGGCCTCTTTTCTCTGTATTTCGCTGGGCTGGAGTTCGCGAGGAAAAGATACCTCTGCCATGGGTCGAAACTGTCTCTGTTGCGCATGCGTTAGCGTTAATAAGCGACCGACGTGCCAAAACCCGTACCATCGCGCGAAAGCTGTCAATATGCTAATATGCTTTTATGGGTTTAGTCGGAAATCATGAATCAAACTCCGGTTAGTTCTCCTCTCCGAAAAAAGAAAAAAACTGTTCAATTTCAATCACCTAAAACGTCACTAAAAAGATTGAACAACAAACGCAGCAAAGACGATTTTTGTCTTGTTTGTGGGATTAATTTTAAGACATCTGGGCAGGCGAGTTTCTTCAATGTAAATATCGCACAGTTGGATTCGAAGAAAATGTTACAAAACTTTTTGGTAAACTTAGATCAGCTATTCCCAGAAGAATATGCAAAACCTGTAAACGGAAGATTGACTTGTTAGTCAAAAGAGAGAAAATTCTGAATGAAGATAAGGCATTGAATGGCTTCTTTTATAATTCGTCGCGTGATATTTCTACGGAGGACGCTGTTTCGAATGCGGGCTTATTATCCCGCAGCGGATATACGTTTTATGCATGCGCTAGTCATTGTGGGCTCAAATAGTGGCCAGTAATTAATGAACGGAGCATGCGCTCTGGATCTCGTCCACGATCGTGGACGGCGGTTTGATCAAACGAACTTGCTACCCATGGCAGAGGTATCTTTTCCTCGCTAACTCCAGCCCAGCGAAATACAGAGAAAAGAGGCCTCTGCTAGCAGGGAAGACGTGCACATGTTAATCCTTCCTACGCAACGCGGGTACCCTGTGGTTTTGGTCCGAAATGGAAAAATAACATATTTCAAGACGTTCCACCAAAGGGATTTTTAGGGACTTTTAGTATGTTAACTAGGTTGTATCACTTGTTCAAAATCCGCTGAGAGAAATTCTATTGCAATAAGTTCCACATGGGCCATAAAAAATTCATAGATTGACTGGACTACTGAAGACAGGATACAACACCCGCGATTGGCCTTGTGTTCACCCCATGCATGCGAAGCAGGTTGATGGCTGCAACTGTGGTGTCTTCATATGCTTTGTATGTGTAACAGCTACCCTATGTATGTGTAACATTCACGGCCTTTGTAGCCCTGGGGGGAGGGGGTCCGTTTTCACGTTGACTAACATAAAATATGCTGGTCTCAGACCAATTGAAAGCTATCTATTGAGGTTGGGTTGGTTACGGTTGAGGTTGAGGTTGGTTGTTATTTTTTGAAGACAACAGAATCTTAGTGAAACAATTAATTTTAGTGCAAAATTATGACTAAAAATCGGTCATTCTGCTTTTAATTTTTGTAGATCTTACCTAACCCTTTCAAAAATTTTTGTATTTTTATCTACTATCAATAGTTTACCCGTTGCCTGGCTCTTGGGATTCCATCAACCAACTTAAATGTCCAAACTGAGCGGCGGCTGCTGTCTCAGGTCATTGGATCCTGGAATGATGACATAAATAGTTAATTGTTAAGGACCCCATAGCTAAAAATAGAGAGGGGCTAAATTTGCAGACAAAAGGACCTGTTATAAATCAATTGTTTACTAATTAATGCCTTTATTGTATTCATTAATATTGATGCTGAGCATATATTTTGTTGTTTGACTTTCTAAAAACAAATATAAGGTTGATAAATTCTACCTAGGTATCCCCTCCTCTTGGAGAAAGAGCAACAATAATAATCATTTTGTGCCAAAAATGGTTTATCCACTAGTTCTCCTGCAACTGTGAACAATAATTTTAATCACCTGTTCAAGCTCTGATGTAAAAAATATGGTACCTTATTTGAACTAAAATGTTATACGCATAAGAGCCATCCCTGCATATCCCAACCTCACGATTTTGAGTATAAAACTATAAACAGTTTTCTAGCTAATTTTCTTTGATCCTTTTCTGTTGTAACAATCGCAACGTTAAGGTTTGTAAACTCTGTCGGCAAGACGACAACGAGGATTGGCTGGGGTGTGACCACTGTGGCCAGTACTTTCATGCTACCTGTGTTTCGACTTTGCAACAGCTCTTTCCCCACAATTTTACTGCCCCTAATGCCTCTGATCCTGACATATTGACATATTGTGGATTCATAAGTGGCAATAGTTTCCCAATAATTATTTTAACACGGCCATTGGGGGTGCTTTCTTCGGGGTGATAGAAGTCAATGAGACTGGATAAAATAGATTTTGTGTAATCGCCCTCCTCAAGTAAGCTGCGGAACAGTAATACAGATTGAAACGAAAAATCATGATTTATCTTATTAAAGAATTTCTTAGATATAAATCTAATACTATGGAGTCATGTAGGTTTGATAACCAGTATGAATTTTCCTTTTTTGATAATGCTTACTTTATGGTCTGTAAATGTTCATGTACCTCCTGCCTGTTAGCAAAGACATAGCTGGCACAAACAATGTAGGAATAGTGTATCCCCCTGAAATTTGTGGTGGCTTGTTATGACTTTAGTGGCTAGAGGGGCAGTTTAGGTCCTACGGGTCACGAGATTTTTAGCCTTGTCTCATGGATAGCATTTTGTAAATTGTCGTACAGATTTTATTTTATCACTCCAAGATAAAATTATTGGTGTTACCTCATATATTTGTTGTATTTTACCTTTTCATGGTAAAAGTCTTAGGTTAAATTTGATAAGTAATGCATTTTATAATGACAAGCGAACTCTGCTAAATGCTTAGATATTTTGATAATTTCGCTCGTCCCGCCACCCTCCAAATATCTGAATCCACCGCTATCAATTCAGAGTAAAAGACACTTTCATGACCAGTGAACATATTTATTATCACGTAGTAGTTCTGAATACCATTTATTTAGAGTTATTATCAAATAGAATATTAAGTAACAAATACGTCTATTACACAGTTAATAATTTACCTTCAATACTTGGAAAATTCCGCAGAAATGAAGAGCGTAATTATTGTAAAACTAAGTCTTGTAGATTCTTCGCGATTTCCAGTCGTCTCAGCCGCCATCTTGTAATTACTTTGTCAGTCGGGACTTCCGACGGCGTGTCGACCGGGTTCCGACGTATACATTACCGCTGACTTCCTGCAGACTCACTCTTCCTCTACGCCGGTGGAAAATTGCTTCCCCTTGGGATTGTGCAACAAGCAACTGTTTCTTAGCGAATCTGCGAAGAAAAGCCGTACCAGCTGATATAAAAGCAACACAAAGCACAGTATCCCTACAAGTCCGGTAAGCAAGGGTATCAGAGAGTTCGACCGTAGTTTCTCTATGAATTATCGGCAAAATCAAGCACATCGCGTCTTTGAATGTGTTGGTTTGTGAAGTGTGACAAAATGTGAGATTATTGTTCAAAAGTCTTTAGCTCGGTCTTACCTCTGCTATCTTCGGATTTTGATAACATTTCTTACATTCACTATTCTCTGAGGTCGGTAACTTGTGCGTTGTATTGGGGATTGTGCATTGAATGGGATTTCTACACTAATTTTGTGCGGTTCTCTGTTTGTGCTTCCGCTTTCGATTTAGTAAGGGCTTCGATTGTTTGTGAGCAGTCCATTGACTTTAACATTCTCAAATTCCTTGATTAAAACACAAACATGTAAAACCGATAAGTTTTCACGAGACTAGGCAAGATGCCATCACCTAGATATATAAAGGCAAGGAAATGGTCTTGCAGATATGCATCCAACCAAGGTGTTGGCATCTACTCTTAAGCCAAATAATAGCGACTGTTAGCGCGAGGTGGAGAGTTGTGGAGCCTTCAAGGTATTTCGCCAGACATCAAACCATTACAACATTCATTCTCATTTACTGACTATATAGAAGAGTTGGAGAATAGCAATATTAGTTTATTTTAAGGCAGAAATTCGCGTATTGAAAATTGAATTTTTTTGGATTTCTTGAAAATGCAGCGTTGCATTATTGAAGTCGCATCACGTCAGCTTTGTTTATATTTATTTCTGCGATCGTATGCAGCTCAAACTGTCCAAGGTGTTGCTGATGTGGCCTAGGCTTGATTGTTTTAGAAAGATGGGGAATGGATATCATAGGAGAAATTAATGTTACCGCAGTGCCTTAAGATTCATTTTTATTTGGATTTCTTGAATGCAGCGTTGCTTCATTGAAGTCGCATGAGTATCACAAATATCACAGGCGAAGGGTCATACGGTAATACAAGAGGGTTTTCTTTTGCCATTAGGTTTCTCCTGTAGCCTTTCTTGACTAAACTGGTTGCACTTCGTGAGTCTTTCCCGCCATTTCTATATTTTTACTCTTGTGACTCTGTCACACTGTTTTGTCCGCCGTTTTGTCCTACGACAAAAACTGACTTCCCACGTTGTCTCCTGTTTTTCTGGCTTAGTTTTCTTGTGTTTGAAACTGTACTTTGTGTTTTCACCAAAAGCTTAAGTGATATTTTGGATAATTCTTCACTTACAAACAATAATTTATTCAGCTCCGAAATCAGTCGCCTGTAAATTCTGCGAAGGATTTGCATATTTCTCTGAGCCCTGATTGCGATGCGCTGTTGTTGTGTCAGTCTCACGGTAGGCCAGTCACAGTTGGGTTGATGACAAAGAGTTAGTGATTGCGGTCGGATTGCGTTGTTGTGTAATACTGCTTGGAGTTTTTCTACCAGTGGGTTCTAAGTGCATTGTTGATTGAGCGCGTTGGTTCAGTTTACGGGCGACTCGAGTCCAACTTGTTTTTGCCACCCTGCATTTTCATTGTAGTCTTTTAACTATTTTATTCTACTTAATTTTACCTTGATTATTAATTATTAATAATTAATTGATCTAGTTAAATAAAAGAAAGGGAAACTAATCAAATAATTATATACAATCAAACAATTATTTAACCGGAATAACCGGAAAATAAACTACAATACTATTTCTGTAATTCTTTTTCAAAAAAAAAAAATATATAAAATAATTATATCTGGCATAATGGCAGGCCACCTCATGGCCCCCTTGATAGTACTCCTATTTGCTCTACATCTCCAGAATTTCTTATTACGGTGGCAGAGCCCACTAATTGAGTCTAAGGCCGGACCCTTCATTTCACCAGCACTTTTTGAAATGAACCTGGACAAAGTTAAAATTTTCATGAACAATATTTATCCCAATCGTAGAAAATTGATCGCTCCAAGGAGTAACCCAAGCTCACTCGCCTTTCGCCTACTCATTCTTAGTGGGGACATCCCTCTCAATCCCGGTCCCACCTACCGGTATCCCTGTGGAGCATGCTCAAAACCAGTTAAATGCAACCAGAAGGGTATTCAGTGCGACTACTGCGATGCATGGTATCACACAAAATGCTGCTCAATAAGCAATGAAAGTTACAATACACTTGCTAACAGTTCTTGTTCTTGGATCTGCTGTGCCTGTGATGTGGCCAATTTCTCAAAGTCATCAAGTGGTCCTGACATTCCTGATGACAATTATTATTTATCTTTATCAACATCAGTACAATCATCCGGCTCAGAATCACCCCAGCCACTAACATCCTCCCCCAGGCAAAGACAATAAAAGAATGGAACAAGCTGCCCCGCCTTACCCTGGATTCCACTAGTGCAGATATTTTTAGAGAACGAATAAAATAAAATTAAATTAATAAAATTATATTAATACCAATAATGCTGTTTAAACGATTTTTATCTTTTTACTTTATTTAATCTTTTTTTTATTCTGCCTTATTATTATTTTATTCTGCCTTATTATTATTTGTATTATTATTTATTTTTATTATTATTATTTTTATTTCTATTATTATTTTATTTTATGTTTTTTATTTATTTTTTATTTATTTATTTATTTTATTTTTTATTTTTATTTTTAGTTAATTAATTAATTAATGTATTTATTTATTTATTTATTTATACAATTAATTTATATCCACAGTGATGGTAACCCCTTTGTGGATTAACAATGTAGATGTAGATGTAGAAGATTCCCTTAGCATTCCCTTCTTTTCTAGGTTGTCAATGGTTGCTAAACTTTTGTTAGGTCCTAACTTTTACTTTGTTCCTCAACAGATTTATTAGTAAAACCAAGAGTGGAATTGATGCTACTTCAATCTTTCAAAATGTGATGTCAATGCATTAAGCAGGTATAGCCAATCTACTGTAGCATTGATATACAGCATTTTGATGTTGTGATAATAAAAGATGATGATTTCTCTTGTTGCTGAGCATTTCTGTATTTTTGCAGATTAGTATGGCCTCTGTACTCTCAGGCAGTGAGGAGAAGGACAACTTCCTCAAACTCTGCCGCCTGCTGATAGATGGAGGTACCCAGTCCCTGCGGACATACTTCACATCAATCCACCATCCCACCCCCCTTGCAGCATTTCTAAATACGCACAAGAAAACCTTGATTAACCTGAAAAGCAGGAGGAAACTCCGGCAAGAGCAGTTTGATCGACTATTCCCTGCCAGCGGTGTTCCATCAGCTAATGATTATGACATTACACTTTTGTTCCTGTTGCTTCGCCACATCTCTGGGTTGTCACCACCTGTCAGTACGTCTAGCTGGGATGTGTTGCCTCCTCCTCCTGATCTTACCAAGGAGGCACACATGGCCCGGCTGAAATGGTACAGGAATAATGTGTTTGCCCACATCAAATCAACTGAAGTGCCAACTGTTCAATTTAATCAGTACTGGGTTGAGATATCTGATGCACTGATCTCCCTCGGTGGAGTCAGTCAGGGTGACATAGATGCCCTGAAGGTCACACCTCTTGAGAGAGATTATGTAACGCTTTTGAAAGAGTGGTTTGATAGAGATCTAGACTTGTCAAAAGAAGTAAATGAGACAAAGAAAGAAGTGCAAGAGACAAAGACTAAAGTAGATGAGGCAAACAAAGAAGTGCATGAGGTGAAGGGAAAAGTAGATGAGACAAACAAAGAAGTGCATGAGGTGAAGGGAAAAGTAGATGAGACTAACAAAGAAGTGCATGAGGTGAAGGGAAAATTAGATGAGACAAACAAAGAAGTGCATGAGGTGAAGGAAAAAGTATCTGAGATGGCAGTGGACCTAGCATCAATCAAAGAGGAATTCTCAAGTAAGTAAACCATCTGAAAAAAAAGCTAGCCTGAAATGATAATAAGAAACTTACACAATCACGAATCTCAAATCACAATAAGATATCATTGATATAAAAAATACTGAACCTATTTAGTTGACATTATGGAGACATGACCTCTTGCTTTATATCCTTGTCCATGAAGACAGGGTTTTTTCTATTCATGGCCTGATGTTGAGAGAAACTTTTGTCACTTTTTTGATTTGGTATCTTCTATACACCTAAAGGCCTAAAATCCCTTTCTTGATTAATCCACTCTCAACTCTACAATTTGATGTCACAGGTAAAAAGGTGAACAGCAAGAAGGACATCACTGCCACTAAAGGTGATGAGGCTGCTTCTGGGAAGTAAGTTATAATTCTTTTTTGTGTGTTTCTCTTGCACAGATAAGCAAAATTATGAGTTAGATCGTGGAATCTTCAGTGAATTGTATTTTAAATGTAGCTTTTTTTATTTATTTCGTTTTTGTTTCTTATTATATAGATTTATTATAGATATTTAAATGTCACCCTTCAATAACTGAAAGTAACAGGTAATGTTATGTTGTAAACTGATTGTGTGGTTTTTACTTTAGAACATCTCATGACCCAGGGAATGAGAGTCTACCAAAGAAAAAAGGTACATTTTTATATTTTGATATTCACACTCTGACGCAAACACACTGACGCAAATCGTTCTCCTTATTGAGAAATGCCCTTCAATAAGTTTGAAAAGAGAATGACCAAAATAAGAAAACCAATTCAAACCGAAACAATAATACGGGTTTTTTTCCTTAATTTTAGCGGTTCAAGACTTTATTGACTATCTTCATCTGAGGTACACGAAAGGTGAAGAGGTCCTTATTGAGCCGCTTGAGGACATGGAGGACGGCAACTTTACGCTGGAGAACATGTTCTCAGAGCTGGAGATCGTCAGAAAAGGCACCGATATCAAGGTGCCGATGTATCACGTTTTTACCGCTAGTGAACCATCCAAGAAGGTGCGAAGTGTTCTCCTGGAGGGGGAGTCTGGTGCGGGCAAGACCACGTTATGCAAGAAGATTGCATATGACTGGGCAACAGGGGTCTTGGCCAAAACAGAGTCCTTCCCTCAGGTGGAGCTAGTGCTGTCTTTGAAGTGTAAAGGGATGAGTTCTAAAGGGTTCCCGCAGGCAGTGCAAGATCAATTGTTTCCCAAGGAATTTAGTAAACAAGATAGGGTAGAAGTGGTGCAGTACATCAAAGAACACCAAAATAAGGTTTTGATAATCCTGGATGGATACGACGAGTTACCTTTAGAGGCAAGGGAGAGCATACATAATGTAGTATGTAAAAAGTTCTATTCCTCTAGTTACACCCTTTTAACGAGTAGACCAGAAAAGAAGCTCAGCAAATACTTTACAGGAAGTAATGCTCTAGAAATCAAGGGATTTCTCGATGTTGATGACTTTATCAGCATTTTCTTTAATGCATTACCAGATTACGCAGCATTTATTGTAGAGATTATCATCAAAGGAATCTCTAATGTCGAATTGTGTAATCCTCTCACCTTGATTCTCTTCTGTTTGAGTTTCAAGGATCATTGTGAGAGGAACATGGAAAAGGATTTCTCACATGGTATGACCATTAGAGAACTTTACGAGGATGTAGCGTACTCACGAATTAGGAGATACTTTGAGAAGGAAAACATCAACTTTGACGATGACCATATTCAAGCGATAAGTTTAAGACTAGGAGAAATTGCTTTTCACAGTCTTAAGGAAAATGCTAACACCTTTCCACTTCCTAAACTATCAGAAGTATTGAAAAAGGTAGGTTTCTTAACACGCCTCAAATCCCCTAGCACCATACGAGCAGTAGAAATGTACTCCTTTGTTCACAAGTCTTTTCAGGAGTTTTTCTGTGCTGTGTTTTTAGCTGACAGGCTTGGACAAGGCATTGTTGAGAGTGTATTGATTAATGATGATGGATTTTACTTCACTGTTAATCGTTACGACCTCGCTATGATGGTAGGAAGTAATGTTATGAAAGCCGTGGAATCTCTCGCAGGCAAAGTACCCGAGTATCCACCCCAAGGAATTCCCATGTGTGATTGGCTTGCTCACTGTATTGCTCTCAAGTTGCTGTGTCAGTGTCTGGCGAGATGCAAACAATCAGAAATCGTCAAAGTTTTGGAAAAGGCATATTGCCTCCTTCCATG
Organism: Nematostella vectensis; assembly: GCF_932526225.1. Classification (NCBI taxonomy): domain Eukaryota; kingdom Metazoa; phylum Cnidaria; class Anthozoa; order Actiniaria; family Edwardsiidae; genus Nematostella; species Nematostella vectensis. Next base: position 2,564,367 of record NC_064045.1, read on the forward strand.
CAGAGTGTTTTTACCATTACCTGATACTGGACCACGTTATTCTACGCTGTTAGGATTGTCATATTTGCTATCGTACGATTTGTCTCGTTCCAAGAGCCTGCAGACTGTCGGTAGTGTCAGCGGTTTGCGTCCCCTTGGTGATCTTACTATCTTGTTTTTGAATTATACAGATGGGATCCCTGATCAATTTACAAAAGCGTTAGCTTCTTCTCCGATTCAAAAACTAGCTATTTCTTGTCCCCCTGGTGCAGGTGATATTGTAAAAGCGCTTGTCAGCATGCTGTCACGTACCACATTACAGTCTCTCATTCTTTTTCATGGGATTGACGAGGCTAATTTTGGCAATTTAATCGAGTCTTTAAAGAACAACGTTACACTCTCAGAAATCTGTATTGAATCTGACGGCTTTGGTGATTCGTGTGCTATCAAGTTGGCTGAGATCTTATCTGATAACACCAGTCTCACTGACGTTCGCATTGATAGTAATATCCTGGGAGGTACTGGCATTAAAAGGCTCGCCAATGCATTGAAAGTCAATAAAACAGTACGAACTCTCGGGATAGCTGGTGGTAACATGACGTCTGAAGCAGGCCGTGCTATCGGTGAAATGCTGAGACATAACACTACTGTCACGTCTCTTTTTCTTAGCGGTGGAAGGCTAGGTGATTCCGGGGCTCGGGGTATCGCTATTGGTCTTGCACAAAAAAGGACCATCGCTCAACTTAGTATAGCGAATTCTAGTATAGGCACCGCTGGCATTAAGGCAATTACAAAAGTCATTCAAAATGTTACCCACTTAGATTTGTCTGGTAACCCGGTAGGGTACGATGGAGTAAAAGCTATTGCTAGACTTCTTGTGAAAAGCTGTTGCAGGTTGAAATTCCTTTTTCTTGATCGCTGTAATATAGATGTGTTTGGTGCCAAGGAACTCGCCATAGCTTTGTCAAGGAATTCATGTCTCGAGGAACTGTCCGTAGCTTGTAATGATATTAATGACGAAGGGATGTGTGCGCTGGCTGAGTCTGTGGCTAGTAATGAAACATTACAGGTTCTTTACATCTCGTACAATAACGTCGGTCAAAATGGTAAAAAGGTTATAATTAGCGCTTGCGAAACGAGCAAGTCCGTCCGGCATCTCTACCACGAGAACGACTCGATTCTTAATACGTTCACCAAACCCCACTCGGTCTGTGTAGTTTCCCGTCAATTATATAACAATGTTCTTGGTCTTAAGTTTAAGAGTGTGCATGGGTTATACAAAAGATACAGTCAAGGTGTAGAACAGCAAGTCGAGATGATGTGTAATATCTTGAGTATATGAGAACTCGACTTTATTCTCTCGAATGCTTAATTTGTAATTTCTTGAGACGTTTATTTGAAAATCCTTTTTTTTGTTTTTGTATAAAGTGCAGGGAGTATAAATCCTCTCCATCTTGTTTGCCCATCAAATTTTGCTTAAAAATGTCCAACTCGCTTTCATTTCTAGCAAAAAATACCGTCGGTCCTCCCACCTCAAACAAACATCTTGTTTGTGCATAAGACTTGGGGGACTAGGGTATTGTAGTCCATCTTGTTTGTGCATAACACTGGGGGGACAAGGGTATTGTAGTCCATCTTGTTTGTGCATAAGACTGGGGGGACTAGGGTATTGTAGTCCATCTTGTTTGTGCATAACACTGGGGGGACAAGGGTATTGTAGTCCATCTTGTTTGTGCATAAGACTGGGGGGACTAGGGTATTGTAGTCCATCTTGTTTGTGCATAAGACTGGGGGGACTAGGGTATTGTAGTCCATCTTGTTTGTGCATAAGACTGGAGGGACTAGGGTATTGTAGTCCATCTTGTTTGTGCATAAGACTGGGGGGACAAGGGTATTGAAGTCCATCTTGTTTGTGCATAAGACTTGGGGGACAAGGGTATTGTAGTCCATCTTGTTTGTGCATAAGACTGGGGGGACTAGGGTATTGTAGTCCATCTTGTTTGTGCATAAGACTGGGGGGACTAGGGTATTGTAGTCCATCTTGTTTGTGCATAAGACTAGGGGGACTAGGGTATTGAAGTCCATCTTGTTTGTGCATAAGACTGGGGGGACTAGGGTATTGTATTCCCCCTCCCCTACAGCCCAGCTATCTGGCTTGTGGTTAAGGTATTTGGGGGGGGGGGTATGTTTTTATAATGCCCCTCACAGGTGGCTTACACTAGCATGTCACGTGACCAACTAAAGAGTCCAAACGAGCACCAACTTGTCAAACACGTAGCTGTGACTTGCTCGTGTAGCATGTCACGTGACCAACTAAAGAGTCCAAACGAGTACAAACTTGTCAAACACGTAGCTGTGACTTGCTCGTGTAGCATGTCACGTGACCAACTAAAGAGTCCAAACGAGTACAAACTTGTCAAACACGTAGCTGTGACTTGCTCGTGTAAGCCGCCTGTTGTTGCGAGTTGAGTCAGAATAAATGATTAGTTGGAGTACACTAAGGGTGTTACTACGCAAAGCATATTGTCAAATGTTGTACATACTTGTATTTTAGTCACTTTAATACCTAGGGCCTATTAAATTGTATATATTGCACAATGGTAATAAAAAAGATGATATTGATTGTGTAGATCGCTGACTGCTTGCATTAGCGTTTACTTTCCCCTCATCCTTCCCAGGCTGCCGGTAAACCGCTCGGATTGCCTCCCTTCTGCGCATGCTCCTCAATATGATGTAGTTTGGCTATAAGCGACTTGCACTTAGTGATCACATGACTTCTTGTGTAGCAAATTTACGCCAAAACAGAGAAATAGCTGGGCCATCACGCCAGAGAGTGACAAAAACAATAAAAATAAGCCCCTTCTGTCGAGGCATAGAAACTTTCTGGGTGATTTATAAGCGCTTTTTTTGTCACCGTTAAAGGTTCGCGAGAGCTTCACTGAGACTCGATGCGTGAGCGTGTTGACTGCGAATAGCCGCCATTCCCATCGATTCGCAAAAGTTCCCTACTATTTTTTTCGTACGACTCTGACTTCTATACCCCACCTCCCCAACCCCCTTGGTAGCGGCCCTGAACTAAGATTGAGCTATCTTAAAAAAATAAATGGACTAGTCTCTTAGTGATACAAAACTTGTATTTACAGCCGTTACATATATTTACTAATACAAACAGGAGGATTGTTGTATAGATCCTGATATTTAATCTGATGTGTTGCGTGACGTTTAGATTGCGTGATCACCATATTTAGAAAAAGTGGTGTCTGAAAAAGAAGGCCAAGTCCTCGTGACAAAAAACCCTCTCAAACGCAGCAAGTATACAAAGCGTTAATTCTAATCAGACGCACTGCGTAACTGATTCTTACACGTCACGCAATCACGAGCCTTGGTAGTTGAATGTCTGACGCTACATGTCAATCAATCTTCGCACTAACAGATCAAATACGCCGCTAGTGTTACATCTTGTCACATGTATTGCGTGGTGGTTTCACGCGAGGTCACGTGTTTACGAGCCTTGGTAGATCCCAGTGCCCCGATGTGTGAGGCGACCGCGAGGTAGACCCTCTCTCCCATGATGAAGAACGTCATGTCACGTGTCCGTGCGGACGAGATGGACTGGACCTTTGCGAACTTTCTAGAGTGATACTTGTCCCAGGCGTAGATCACGGGATCGAGGCCACTGCTGATGATGGCAAGGTACGTCTTCTCTTTGCCCATATATTGCGAGGTAATGCTCACCCAATCACGTGCCTGGAAAAATACAAGTGAAGGGTCACGCAACATTGTCTCGTAGACGTCCTGGAAGTACAATTTCAAGAATAAAGCTGAAACACGTTTTTGTTATTGATTATCATTTAAAATATAACGGTTTATTCGCAAGGAAACTTTAAAGAAATAATCTACGAATATAATCTGACCCATAATTGACGATATTTGCTTGAAAATATATTAGTTACTCGCTTGAATTAGCCGATGGAGAGGGGTGCTTTGTGCGACTCGGCATCGAGCGGGAGCATAAAATGGTGGCCTACTTTAAGGCTCAAAAGTTGCCCCGGATGTGATGGGCAAAGTTTTCTCGATGTATGATTTGTTAGTTATCCTCATTCAATCCTGACTGACTGTCATACAAAAGGTTCCAGTCTGTTGTACCACTGTAGCTCAGGGTCTATAAATGGGAACGAGTATAATATTGACGATTATAATGAAAGAGTAGACAAAGATCAACAACCGGGGAAGGGGGAGTTTTTGTTTACAGAGGGACAAAAATGTTTGTAACTCAATGTCCGATTCTATTTCAGGGTTCACGAGTCGCAAAGAGCATGAGAGAAAGAATCAACATCTCGATCTATTCATCTTTTAATAGTCTATGAAAATTGATAGCTGAACCTAATAGTAATTGCAACACAAAGAATTTTATTGTTTAATGATAAGAAAAGACATTCTAAACAACACCCCAAAAGTTCTCTTGTGTAAACATCTCTGGAAATTTGACAATAAAAAAATTTTTGTCGGCCGTCTTGAGCGTACTGGCAGTGCGATCTCTTCGAGAGTGGAGGGTAAGTGCGCAATGAATGACAATAAAATTGTTTGTTGTTGAATTTCGAGATGTTCACAAAATAGGATTTTGAAGAACTTTTGGGAACTTATCAAGGACATGCTACTCTGTCATTTAAGACTGAAATCATTTGTGTTCCAATTACTTTTAGGTTAAACATCAGATTGACTGGAATACAACAAAGTCTGTCATTTAAGACCGAAATCACTTGAAGATATGCGAATAAGGTCCATAAAAGGTGGCCACTGCCAGGAACACGTCTTTGCCGGTGAAGATGGGCTCCACGTCGAATGCTTTCTTGGTTTGGAGAGTTTGGAAAGGCACAAACTGGTTATCCACCCATTTGAAGACCGGGGAATCAAAGTTCCTGGAGTTGCTAGCCACGGCGAAGTATTGCTCGTCTGCGATCATGAACAGCTGCCATTTGCGAGCATTGGAAACTTTGAGGAAGTTGAAGAATCTGAAATGAAGGACATTTTGACAATTAAGTTCAGTGAAACCTTGATAATTCGAACTTAGATAACTTGAACTCCCCGCTAACTTCAGGAAATGTTAAAAAAAACTCTCAAACGCTTAAGGAATCTTCAAATAATATGCTTTTTTGCATCTGATACCTATGACAGTGCACCCCCTCGGCCAATCCTGGGAACGAGCCTGCTATCAATCAGTTAAGTGTCCTTTTTATAAAGTCTACTGGTCGTCATTTGTAGACCACAACCCTCTCTACCCCCACCCTTTTACTTCCATCCTCCACTCACATGCTCTTGTTTTCTACTCGTCGCCATTTGTAGACCACAAAGCTTTTGCTGCCAAGTTGAGACACCCCCAGGAATAACTGCTGACCGATGTAGAATGTACCGAGGTCCCATGCGTCTGTGTACAAAGTCTGGATCATGTATCGCTTCATGAACTTCGTCAAGTTAACAAAACCTGAAAATATAATCAGAGTACGGTAGTAACATACTTACATACAGTCTTTGTTTAAAACTTGAACATGTTTCTCTGTCGAGGTTTACGGTATGTTGGTATGAGTTTTTGAAACGTTTATGATCTACAAGGCGTCATGTTTACATTTACTGGCGCTGGTAAAACTCGTACCATACAATGTGGGTATTGTCACCGCTAATTATTATATAAACGACTAGAGTATTTAAGGGCCCGTTATATTGGGAATAGCACGGGTTAACACTTGCTTGGGAACTTTAGAAGGGCTTTTGCTTTTTGCTGTAATTTTCATGGTTAACTCTCCTTACAATTAATAGTTGGGTCATATAACCATTTCAGAACATTCCAGTATTACCACGCAGCACAAAAGTCGGCATTTATATGATGTTAGAAGTTCCTTTCGTCATTTTTTAAATTCTATTTTGGAAGCAGTATTCCATTTATAGTGTATATTCATGATTCTCGCGAGTATTTCCTCGTTACAACCTGTAACAGGATGCCGTGAAGTTAATGATTTACGCACGGCTGGGCAGAACATACCTGTATTTATTTCAGCTGTGCTGTTCGATGGAATAAGCAGAACATGTCGCCCTAAAGCGCCCCCCCCCCCAAAGTGTCCAACTCTTTATATAGCCTATCTTAGAATACCCGTGGTATGACAATAGGGAGTGGTGAGGATATGTAACTATCTTAAGAGAGTTATTGCCGCGGCTAATCCTCCCCTAGGATTATATGAGGCTAAATGCTTGCATTTAGGCAAGGTTGGACTCACAACACAGGGCAGCGTCTCAGAGATCTAGAGGTTATCCGTACGTGACCTACGCCTGCGCGCGTCGTGCAGCGGTATGCTTTCGAAGAGTAGCTTTGCACCGAGCGGCAAATCCTCTCTGATCAAACGTCGTTTCTTGCTAAGACGTAGGAAGCGATTTAGCTATTTTTTCGTTACATTTCTGGTTTTTCTTCGGCGGTATGGCGGACAGGCCTTCGAGCGAGTTCATGGAAACTATCCGGGATAAAGGAGGAGATTCGCTCTTTTGCCCAATTTCCGGCGGCGAGCAGTGAAAAACCAATAACATCGAGTCCAGGACGAGACGAAAACGGGGTCGGCGGGGATTTCCCGGCGTCAGGTATGTTGCCAGATACCGTCAACACTTTCTCTACCGCGTCGGCGCCGTCCGGTGTGGCGGGTTTGAGTGCTGCTCTCCCGTTATCGGTCGCCTCGGGCAGCGTTGACTTGACGGCCATGGCGCCCATGATGATGCATTCTCCGGCGGTCGGCGAGCCATTTATTGTATCCAGGTTTCTCGCCAGTCTCTGCCAAACTGTTATCATCAATTGTGGGTGGGCGGTTCGTGGAGCGTAGCGAGCTTTTGACTTGAAACCTGCGAGAGGCAAACTTGGAGCCGCAGCTCTTTATGAACGGCAATCTTGTACTTACGACGGCAAATAAGAGACCTCGGCGGGTCATCGAGGATATTGGGGCGCGGTGTGAGGCGTTTTCGATCTATGCACTGATCCTTTGCTCTCAGTTCCCTCAGAGGAATCGGGATTTACTGCTGTACAAGTTAGGGATTTTGCGCACTTATCGCCAGTTCGTCTGTCGCGTATGGCTGAATTACGATAGAGCGTTTCGCGAGCACGCGGCCGCGGCCAAGCTGACCGATTGGTCCCAACTTCACCCGCAGATATTTAACGTTTGCGCAGCGAAAGCGTTAGCCCGCCCGGAAGCCGGTAGGGGTCGCCCTACAAGTTATGAAGCATGTCGCTCGTGGAATTTCGCCAGGTTTTACTTCCCGGGGTGCCGCTACACCCACCAGTGCGCTTACTGCGACGGGAACCATCCGGCGCGCGAGTGCCCGTCGAGCGCAGGGCGAAAGCGCAAGGCGTCGTCTCCAGAGCCACTACCTGGAAAGGAGTCGCGCACGCAGTGGGCCTGAGATGGCCCAGGGCGGCAGCAGGATCGTCAAACCCTTGTGGGGTTTGTTGACTGTTTTAGAGACAGTAGTCTACTAGTTATGGTACTTTTACTTAATATCTTATGCGCCTATTCTTGCACCTTAGCAGGTTGTTGTATGGCAGTTGTGTATACGAGGGTTCTTGTAAGCTTATAATCTAGAGTACTTGTCATAGTTGCTGTTTTTTATGTCTCACCCCCTCCCCTTCCTAGGCAGACGCCTGACCCCTCTACTTTCTTCGTTCTTTATACAGATTACGTACATATAGTGCCTATACTTGGGGGATGGTAGCTTAGGTTGTTCTTTCTATTCACAGCGTTGCATGGTCTCCCTCCCGTGTCCCAGGTATCCCTTTTAAGCCCAGAGGCCTTCGCTCGGGACCTCACGTATCACCCACAACCGGAATGCGTCGAGTACGTCATGACAGGGATCCGCGAGGGCTTTAAACTGGAATTTGAGGGCACTACCCCGCTCAAATCAGCGCGCGACAACAAGCTTTCCGCGCGCAAAAGTCCTCAGGTTATCGACGACTATTTGGCCAATGAGGTCAGACTAGGTAGGGTGGCAGGCCCTTTCCGGTGCGCGCCGTTACCGCGCCTCCATACCAGCGGATTCGGAGTGATTCCAAAGGCGGGTCAGCCGGGGAAGTGGAGATTAATAGTTGACTTGTCCGCCCCGGCGGGTTGTAGCGTTTACGATGGTATCGATGCAGCAGCGTTTTCCTTGCAATATGTGCGCATGGACGAGATCATTCAAATGGTCGCGCAGTTCGGGCCCTGAGCTCAGATCGCAAAATTCGATGTGGAGGCGGCTTATCGCAACATTCCGGTTCACCCTTTCGATCGGTATCTGCTAGGTATGAAATGGCGAGGCGATTTTGATGTTGATTTGACTTTGGCGTTCGGTCTTCGGTCAGCGCCTTATATTTTCAACTGCGTCGCGAACATGGTCGAGTGGATTCTCATCAATAATCATAATGTGCGCCCCCTGGTACATTACCTCGACGATTTTATTCTAGCCGGTCCAGCTAACTCTCAGTATTGCGCCGCGGCCCTATCGCGCTGTCGGGTAGTGTGTCAGTCGCTTGGTGTGCCACTGCACCCAGGTAAGTGTGTCGGGCCCACCACCACGATCACTGTACTAGGCATAGAGCTAGATTCATCTTCCCAAATTACACGCCTACCGGCCGATAAGTTGTCGGCTCTCCGCGGTCTCGTCTCGACATGGCGGGAATGCAAGTGGGCCACCCGCAACCAACTCGAGTCGCTGATAGGCCACCATCACCATGCGGCTAAGGTAGTATGGCCGGGCCGTACTTTTTATCGGCGTATCATCGCCCTCTTATGCTGCTTCCGCCATCAGGATCACCCAATTCGTTTGAGCGCAGAATTTCGGCTTTACTTAGCGTGGTGGCATAATTTCCTTTCCGTGTGGAATGGTGTGAGTTTCTGGTTATTTCCTGGAATACATGTGAAGGCGAACATCGTCGTGACCTCGGATGCCGCGGGGGCGGTTGGTTATGGGGCGCATGATTGCGGGGCATGGTTCAACGGTCGGTGGGAACAGAATCAGACAGCGCGTTCTATTGCATACAAGGAGCTGTTCCCGGTGGTCGTGGCCGGGCACGTCTAGGGTCACGGATGGCTTCGAGGTCATGTACTGTTCCGATGCGATAACGAGGCGGTGGTCGCGTTACTCAACTCCCGCACACCGAAAGTACCCGAGTTGATGCATCTGTTGCGCAGTCTCCTATTTGCAGGGGCAAGGTTCAATTACTTCTTTTCCTCCATTCATATCCCGGGGGGCCACAATCAGATTGCTGACGCATTGTCCCGTTTTCGTTACCAGGAGTTCAGGAGAGCGGCCCCGTACGCGGAGTGCCATCCGGCTCCAATTCCACCCCAACTGCTTCGCTAGCTGGCCCCTCGTCACTAGAACTACGCTGCAGAACGTACCTGTTGGAAGGCTTAGCACCGTCCAGGCGGAGTACTTACGCGTCCGCGCAACGCAAGTTTGTGACATTTTGTCAGCAACTCGGAAGGCTTCACTCGACCGGTTCTCCGTGCCCAGTAGTTGAGTGGACACTGCCTATTCGTAACTCATTTGGCAGCGTCGATTCGGTACCCATCCTTTAAAGTGTATCTATCTGCGCTCCATCTTCAGTTGTCCGACTTGGCTTTCGACGAACGCTCTAACCCCTCTTGTGTGAGGGTGTGGATTAAAGCTTCTAAGACGGATCCCTTCCGCAAGGGCTGTTATATCCACATCGGCCGGGGTACTTACCCGCTGTGTGCTGTCGACGCTCTCTCGACTTATATAATCCGTAGTGGGGATATTCAGGGCCCTCTCTTTCAGTTCCAGGATGGCCGACCGTTAACACGTGCAAAGTTGACGACATGGCTGCGCTCGATAGTCGAGGCAGCTGGTATCCCAGGAAACTTCTCCAGCCATAGTTTCCGAATAGGTGCGGCCTTAGTAGCGGCCCAGAATGGGATTCCAGATCATTTGATCCAGACTTTGGGACGGTGGAGAAGTGGGGCGTATCAATTGTATATTCGCACTCCGGCCAGTTCTCTAGCTGGGGCGTCGCGCCGTTTAGCGTCTGCGGTGTAGCGGCAGTACTTTAGCTTGCACAGCTTTGTAACCGTACAGGGCTATTAAACCGTTAGTGAGCTCTTAACTTATTCGATCTGGTATTTTGGGTTGGTAGGTGTGTGTGTGGGGGGGGGGGGGGGGGGGGGTAGATACGTAGTAGTGGTGGGTGCTTGGGTCATTTTGGTGGGAGGGTCCATGTCTCCCATGTCCCCTCTCTCCAAGCACCTTGGAGAACAGTTGGGACGGTGACATGGTTGCCATGGTTACCGAGAGCAGCAATCTCCATTGGGCACCCACCCGTCAACTCATCTAGTGTTGATGAGTTTAAATGAGGCTAAATGCTCGCATTTAGGCAAGAATAGACTCACAACACAGGGCAGCGTCTCAGAGATCTAGAGATTATGCGTACGTGACCTGCGCCGGCGCGCGTGGTGCAGCGGTATGCTTTCGAAGGGTAGCTTTGCATCGAGCGGCAAATCCTCTCTGATCAAACGTCGTTTCGTGCTAAGACGTAGGAAGCGATTTCCCTACCCTTCCATCCCTGATAGGTATATAGTTACTTAGTATTCCACTGCTTATCAGTGTGACGGGTACCCAGTGTGGGACGGTGACATGGTTGCCATGGTTACCGAGCGCAGCAATCTCCATTGGGCACCCACCCGCCAACTCATCTAGTGTTGATGAGTTTAACCCTCGTATACCCCTCCCCCCGTTGGAAATGAGTGTTGTCATGGATTTTACCACTAAATGAAAAACTAAGGGTACTAAATTGTGGGCATGGCAAAAACGTAAAAAGTCATTTGCTGGATAGGGTAAGGTACCAGATGATATTATTTACTCCCAGTTTTACCTAACTTGGTTGCAGCTTCTCCCGTGTTCCAGCATGTCCGAGGGAATCTTCCTATAAAGTTTTTTTGGACACCCTTTCTTGGTTGAATCTTCAGAAACGCAGCACTGCCTTCATGGACCTATCTAGGGAGGCAAATGCGAAACAAAATGGTTATGGCCTCTCGGGAAAAATGTCAGTAAGTTGTGTACTTTTCATCGGTTCTATTTCACGTTTTATTTTTTTAAACAAATAATGTCTGCATTCCTCTTCTATTCGAATTGTTTGTGTCTCTGACTGAAATTTTATAAGAACTTTACCCATCGGTAACCGAACCCCCTCCCCCCCTCCCACCCCCCCGATGAATCCAACCTTTTGTTACAATAGCCAAATCAAATTATTTTGCAATAGGACATAGTAAAGGTGGCAAGAAAAAGACTGCACGACCTGGAGAGCACGACTATGGAAGGTCTTACCAGAAAATCCAAGGTACTTTGATGAAAAACACTGTCGACCAGGCATCCCACCATCATCCACCCCGAATAGCTTCAAAAGCGCAAAGAAGAGTGCTTTGGATCGGCTTAAGAGAGCTTTTGAGAGTGGAATCCCCACGTCAACCACCTTGCGATATTATGTGAAGCTTTCTCTGTGTGTTGAACACAGAGGACATCCACCGGTAGAAGCTGCGACCATAAACCAGCTGGTCGACAAGAAGGTTATTTCCAAGATCTACGAGCTCGTCGCCAAAGGCATTACGCGACCAGACCAGGTGAGACAATATCTAGAAGACTATGTAGAGGAGGATCTGTTCTCGACCAGCCAAGCCAGTCGACCAAAGAAATCAAACAGTCGTTACTTTCCAACAAGGTAAGACCTCAGCAACCATATAGCTAAAGCCATTTCGGCATCGCGGTACTCAAAAGATGACCAAGAGTCACTGAAACGGAAGGTTGAAGAATGGCAGACAGACGACTCGACGACGAAGTTCTTCTACCGAACAAAGTCGGCGAAAGGAGGAGAGTCAATGGGGGGAGAGACGGTAGAAGGAGAGTCAGGGAAAGGAGTTTTAGATGGAAAGTCAGACGGAGAATCGAGGAAAGCCGTAGAGTCAGAAGTAGAGCCAAGGGACAAAAAGTCGGCAGTAGAAGGAGATGATATCAGATCTGACAAGCTTCTGTTCGTTCCATCAAGAGAAGTGGCATTGAAGGCTCCTTTGCCGATATGGCTCGGAACTCGTTTTGATGGATGCAACGTACAAGACCACAAAATATGCACTTCCTCTTTTTTTCGTATGCGAACACACTTATGTCGGCTACAGAGTGGTAGGGGAATTTATCTGCGAAAACGAAGTCGCAGACTTTATAGCAGAGGCTCTCGGCGTCCTACAAAGCTGGAACTTATGGTGGAACCCCCTATATTTCATGTTAAACTTTTCCACTGCCGAGATCAATGCCATTGGAAGGCAGTTTCCTAACGCTCTCACTTACATATGCGATATGCCAGCACGACAAGGCGTTCAACAAGCTGCGTACCTCTTCAGTATTTAGATCCAACGCCACTGTTCGGTATTACGTTGATAAGGTGTGGGTGGATGTCCTGCGTAGAGCGGTGGGCACAGGCATTCCGAGCTGCGTTCCTCTCCAGTATTTAGATCCAACGCCACGGTTCGACATTACGTTGATAAGGTGTGGATGTCCTGCGTAGAGCGGTGGGCACAGGCATTCCGCAAGCAACAGGTGCTTAGCATTGTAAATACCAACAATGGCGTGGAAGCGCAAAATAAGGTTTTTAAGTACACTTATTTGCCGAGATCAATTGATAAATCGGCGTATGGGATTGCAGTTCTTCTTGTCGAGAGTTTCCTGCCAGATACTTATAGAGATTACTGTGACAGAAAACTTAAGTAGAGTGACTAATACCGGCGATTTAGAAACCTACTAGTCCATCTCCATAATCTACCTGCTCATTTTGTGAAGCACTGTTTGAGTAGCAGATTCTCCGCTGGGGAGTTCGGTCAGCAAGACACCCAGTGCGTCAATAATGCAAATGGAGAGTTTAGAGTGAGAGCATAGAAGGAAGATGGACGCATGTCTTCTATCAATTTGAGATCTCCTTCATGTACATGCGAGCTCTGGTCAAAAACTTTATTTCCATTCAAACATATGTTTGCGGTTTTCAGCATTTTTTACGAGTGGAGCTTCGAACAGCTACCTGAGTTCTATAAAAGCAGTGCCCACGACTAGCTTGGCAAATGATATTGCCACAAAGAAGAATATAAAAACGGCAGTTCCAGGTCTACCAGAAAGCATGCGTAATAAGTTGTTACAGAAGCTAAGTCTTGTGCGGGATGTGGTGTATCTCGTTGAAGATGAAAACTGTTTGCAGTGACAAACTTTGCGAAATTCATCGACAACTCATCTCGCACAGTCCCATGGCAAATTGCCTACCAATGCGAACAAGCCCTGTGAAGAAGCGGTTAGAAGAGTCCTCCATTTATTATCTCAAGATCTTCCACAAGCCCCTGAAAAGAAGGCGAAAGAAGAAGAAAGGGAACGATCAGAAGTCGGCAGTGACATGTCCAGGGACGTCTAACACCGCACAACCTGCTGAGCTAAAATCCATTTTAATTCAGCAATTGTTTTTATTTATTTATTTTTCCTCATACTCTATTTTCATTTTAAAGTCCGACGTCAAGGAAAACGCAGCAGTTGACATGGTGTTCGAAGTCAGTTCTGGATCAGACGAGAACAACGATAATGCAGCAGTGACGTCAGCTCCGACTCCGGATAGGACTCTAGATGCTACCCATTTTGAGAGGTACTTCTAGAAGTGTATGATCAGCGGTAGAACGTTCATCATTTTTCTACAATACCGCTCTTAGATCACACATCGAAACATTTAACTAGAATATTATCTATTAGCGCCTTTTCATTTAGTAGGGGAATTAAGTTTGGACCTAGCCTAACTGCGAGAAAACGTGTGTATCAAGCTCCACAGCTGATTATTCTTATTCGTTGTGCAAACGTTCCCCTTGTTGTAGTTCAACTAAAGGCCAAGCCAAACTGGATCCTGTTGCAAGGATTCGTTACGCGGTGCACACGAACAAGCTGTCACCTTGCGCCACCCTGCTGGAATATCCCGTCTTCCAAGTCACCCCTGCATGCTTGTTTACCCTTCTCGACCCAAGGGAAGTGTCTGGGGCGGACATAGCGCGGATAAAGGCGGGGGTCCCACGATTTGTCTCTGGATGGTTGACTGATTCGGTACGTTTTTAAAAGAAAACAACCACGGTGGGATAAAAACGATGTTTGCTTTCATTTTGCTTTTTTCAGATTATAGGTGTCACAGAACGTCAAGGTTTGTAAACTCTGTCGGCAAGACGACAACAAGGATTGGCTGGGGTGTGACCGGTGTGGCCAGTACTTTCATGCTACCTGTGCCAGTGTCGACTTTGCAACAGCTCTTTCCCCACAATTTTACTGCCCCTAATGCCCCTAAAGTGTCAATAGTTTACCAATAATTATTTTAACATGGCCATTGGGGGTGGTTTCTTCGGGGTGATAGAAGTCAATGAGACTGGATAAAACAGATTTTGTGTAATTGCCCTCCTCAAGTAAGCTGCAGAACAGTAATACAGATTGAAACGAAAAATCATGATTTATCTTATTAAAGAATTTCTTAGATATAAATCTGATACTATGGAGTCATGTAGGTTTGATAACCAGTCTGGAATTTCCTTTTTTGATAATGCTTCCTTTATGGTCTGTAAATGTTATCAAGTAAAAGTTATCAAGAACATGCTACTCTGTCATTTAAGATTGAAATCATTTGTGTTGCAATTACTTTTAGGTTAAACATCAGATTGACTGGACTACAAACAAAGTCTGTCATTTAAGACCGAAATCATTTGTGTTGCAATAATTTGAGGTTAAACATCAGATTGACTGGACTACAACAAAGTCTGTCATTTAAGACCGAAATCACTTGAAGATATGCGAATAAGGTCCATAAAAGGAGCAGGAACACGTCTTTGCCGATGAAGATGGGCTCCACGTCGAATGCTTTCTTGGTTTGGAGAGTTTGGAAAGGCACAAACTGGTTATCCACCCATTTGAAGACCGGGGAATCAAAGTTCCTGAAGTATTGCTCGCCTCCGATCATGAACGGCTGCCATTTGCGAGCATTGGCAACTTTGAGGACTTGGAAGTTGAAGAATCTGAAATGAAGGACATTTTGACAATTTAGTTCAGTGAAACCTTGATAATTCCAACTTAGATAACTTGAACTCCCCGTTAGCTCCAGGAAATGTTAAAAAAACTCTAATACGCTTAAGGAATCTTCAAATAATATTCTTTTTTTGCATCTGATACCTATGACAGTGCACCCCCCCTCGGCCAATCCTGGGAACGAGCCTGCTATCAATCAGTTTAGTGTTCTTTAAACAAAGTCTACTGGTCGTCATTTGTAGAACACAACCCTCTCTACCCTCACCCTTTTACTTCCATCCTCCACTCACATGCTCTTGTTTTCTAATTGCGCCATTTTTAAAGAATTTCTTAGATATATATCTAATACTATGGAGTCATGTAGGTTTGATAACCAGTCTGAATTTTCCTATTTTGATAATGCTTCCTTTATGGTCTGTAAATATTCATGTACCTCCTGCCTGTTAGCAAAGACATAGCTGGCGCAAACAATGTAGGAATAGTGTATCCCCCTGAAATTTGTGGTGGCTTGTTATTACTTTAATGGCTAGAGTGGCAGTTTAGGTCCTAGGGGTCGCGAGATTTTTAGCCTTGTCTCATGGATAGCAT
This sequence comes from Nematostella vectensis, assembly GCF_932526225.1. Taxonomy (NCBI): domain Eukaryota; kingdom Metazoa; phylum Cnidaria; class Anthozoa; order Actiniaria; family Edwardsiidae; genus Nematostella; species Nematostella vectensis. The sequence goes on from NC_064045.1 coordinate 2,580,033, forward strand.
TTTGTAAATTGTCGTACAGATTTTACTTTATCACTCCAAGATAAAATTATTGGTGTTATCTGATATATTTGTTGTATTTTACCTTGTCATGGTAACCGTCTTAGGTTAAATTTGATAAGTAATGCATTTTATAATGACAAGCGAACTCTGCTAAATGCTTAGATATTTTGATAATTTCGCTCGTCCCGCCACCCTCCAAATATCTGAATCCACCGCTATCAATTCAGAGTAAAAGACACTTTCATGACCAGTGAACATATTCATCATCACGTAGTAGTTCTGAATACCATTTATTTTGAGTTATTATCAAATACAATATTAAATAACAAATACGTCTATTACAGAGTTAATACTTTACCTTCAATATTTGGAAAATTCCGCAGAAATGAAGAGCGTTATTGTTGTAAAACTAGACCCTGCGCGCAGGGTTGACTGGGATACCTGAGATCTGCAACTTGTTTGTGTGACATGTATGAGAAAGATTTTACTGCCCACTTTGGATATAATAAAAAATATATAATCTTGTTTTTTATTGTAAATGCCATATCACAACACTGATTGGGGCGAGAAAGGTAAGAGCATCATCTCTTCAGGTGTGGGGTGGACTCGAGGTGTGCTCAATGAAAGTAGACAGGGCTGATTGTACTATCTTAAAATTCTATCCCCACATCAGAGTAAGCATCGAAATAAGATTAAGGAAAGCTGAGAATGTGTTTAAAAATTGTTATTTCTTAAACATTTCTTTGGTTCACTGCCCTCAATGTGCTATCACTTAGGGGTAAATTTATTTTATAACCCAAATTAAGTTCTATTGTATTAACAATATAACTTTATTGAAATGTATTATTTTATTTATGTAAGTTACAAGTAAACAACAAAAATTATTTATTTTGAAAGGGGCTATAGAATATCCAGACTTGATTGAAATTTATAGAGCATAAACATTTTTTCAATATCAACAACACTACAAAAATATTACAAATCTCTAGATTTTTTTTAAATTGTTCCATTAAAATAAAATGACATTCAATGAGGGATAAAGGTATTTCAGGGAAATAATAAAACTTAAGCTTATCTAAAGGAAGCACAAAAGTACCAAAATAATTTTCATAGATTTAAGTACATATTTTACTCTTACATGACTTACAACACCTATGCTGTACTTTATTAAAATCGACATGGTTAAAATGATGAGATTCAATGAGAGAGATCAAGATATTTTATAGTAAGAAAATAAAATTCATCTTAGGGTAGCCGGTCAAGTGTCCAATCTAAAGTAGATTCATCGACAAAGCGATTTGTAGGAGATAATTTCCATCAATTGTTTCAAACTACTTGCACTTCAAAATAGATTAAGCAATCAAGGTAATACCCCGAGTCCATTCATGAGTGTCCAGAGCACATTTAATTACGTCTTAAAGTAAGCTGTATGAGTCTAAAGCAGTCAGCACTTTGAGCCGCGTCTCGCACTCGGGTCGCAAATGTAAACACGAGTAAATACAGCGAAATCAATCCAAGCTGAGATGATTTTCCAAAATAACTTGGTAGAAATTGAGGCTATGGTTAAATATGCAGTTATTAAATCGCGAATCGGGCCTTCAACTGCACAAATAACATGGATCTGAGAGCTGGAATCTCAAATTCAAGATGGCGGCCATGCACTCGTTCACACGGTTCAGAAGGACGGTCATTATAATAAAATAATTAGCATATTTACATTAGAGTCAAGTCTCTCACGGTCGTACGCTCGTCGTACGGACGTGAAGTGAGAGGAGATCGGCTGCTTTCTCATGTTTTTGTTTATTTGGCATTCATAACTGATATCTACGGCTGTGTTCCACCAAAGCAGCAAAAACTTGCACAAAACAACCACAAAGCATACTGAAAACAACTGAATTTTTCACTTATTTACTTATGTCCTTTTGAGTGTTGTGAAGTTCGCGAACCTTGTGAACTCAGACTTCTTCACACCACAGGTAGCCCAGGCAATGGTTGCTTGTCGTAGATCGGAATTCGGCTGTTCTGAGATCGGTCGAGTAAAGCGTTTTTTTTTTGTGAAATGTTGTCAATAAAATTGCCTTAGAACTTAGAACATGCCTTGTTGTTGTCAAATTCACGTGTAAAAAACGATTTGGGGGGAGGGGGGTTCTCAACGGAATTTATGGCTTCTCTCTACCTACTAAAGAAAGATACAACGTTGAAGGCGCCATTTTCGGTAGCACTCAAATACCGTCAAAATTCGAGAGGAAAAAACAACAAACTAAATATTTTTATCTCGCAGACCTATGCCAGGGTACACTTACATTCGATATGTGGCAAAACATCCGAGCTAAATCATTTTCCCTGGCCGCTAGCCGTATTTTGAAACGAGAAAGTAGCCACAATTATCCTTGACCGATGCCGTTGGACAATTAGTTACGCTTGACCGCGCTGGGAAGGAGAGCAAACTATATTACCCTCCCTGCCAGGTGGGAAAATGTCGCGCTCGGCCGTTCTGGGAACTAGGGCAAACTATTTTACCCTCCCTACCCAAGAGAGCAAACATCGCGCTCTGCCGAAATTGACCAAAACATCCGTTGGGCGGGAAAACCCCACCAGCTGATTGATACCTGAGCTTGTCTGTTATCAAAAAATGTCTAAACTTAATCCTCTTGGCGGCCTTAAACGATCTAATGAAAACAATGAAAGGTTAAGCGCTACTTCCAAAAAGGCTGAAGTCGTGAAGGAATTTACTGGAGCGAAAACATGGTAAGAGTGATTCTTTTCAAACTCATATTTCAGTTACATGGTGCGAACCTGTGCAAGCACTTTTGAATATTTATATTCACATTTTGATATCTATATTTCTATTGAAGGGTCATGCTAAATTATGAGAAGAGCAAAAAGAGCTTTGCACAATTAAACGATATTATTGACCACTATACAGAAAAAAAACAAGGAAAACATAGCGCCTGCAAGAAAGGTCGTAGTAAAAAGAGCCGTTGACGAAGTCTTCGGCCTCAGTTAAACTTCATCGGCAAAAAAAACTGCAGGGCGACTTCGACTCGAACGAAGTGCTTTAAACCACAGCTTAGATCCATGTGGGATCTAGAGCTGCGACCGGGCTAGCGTGATGCCAATTGTGCGGATCACGCATGCGACCTTTGCTAGTCTAAAACTCCGTCGGATAGCCAAACTATCCTTGCGAGTATGTATACATAAATGTGAACTTTAGAAGCACACTAGCATACACACATTGGCACCAGTCGGGCCAAGACGGGACGCTAGCACAGTCTATTACCCGTGCAGTTCGGCAACCATGGACAGCTGTTTCGTCCTTATTAGGACTCGTCAGCATGGCATAGCCGGTTTGCCTCAGTTAAACTTCATCGGCAAAAAAAACTGCAGGGCGACTTCGACTCGAACGAAGTGCTTTAAACCACAGCTTAGATCCATGTGCCGATGGATCTAAGCATTTTGAATTCACACATTTAGCTTCTCAGTAGGGCAACTCAAATAAATTAGACTGAAATAAACGATAACAGATTACTTACCTAGTGATATATTACAGCGATTTTGAGACTCACATCGCGCTTTCCATTTGTGAAGAAAGTCTTCAAAAGATTCGAGTGTGCTACCTACAAACAAAATTCGAAGGATTGCAATCTGAGTCCGTCTCTTCGCCTTCTCTGTTGTTCGTCTTGGCCGAGTTTATACTTCAGATTTAAAAATAAAAAATGCTGTCACCTTAAAACTTACCTGTTTATGTTGAATTCCGGACAATCTCGCTCCACAAACTGATAATACTGAATTTGAGATCGTGAAAAAGTGTGAAATCCGTATCTACTACAGTTAGTAATGCGCCGTTGACAGCATCGCGGGTTTTCCACTGGAGAGTCTTGGTCAACTCGCGTTCGGATTGGATGGCCTAACAATGGCAGAGCGCGAAGTTTGCTCTCTTGGGTAGGGAGGGTAAAATAGTTTGCCCTAGTTCTCAGACCGGCCGAGCGCGACATTTTCCCACCTGGCGGGGAGGGTAATATAGTTTGCTCTCCTTCCCAGCGCGGTCAAGCGTAACTAATTGTCCAACGGCATCGGTCAAGGATAATTGTGGCTACTTTCTCGTTTTAAAATACGGCTAGCGGCCAGGGAAAATAGTTTAGCTCGGATGTTTTGCCACATATCGAATGTAAGTGTACCCTGGCATAGGTCTGCGAAAATATTTAGTTTGTTGTTTTTTCCTCTCGAATTTCGACAGTATTTGAGTGCTACCGAAAATGGCGCCTCCAACCTTGTATCTTTCTTTAGTAAGTAGAGAGAAGTCATAAATTCCGTTGAGAAAACCCCCCCAAATCGTTTATTACACATGAATTTGACAACAACAAGGCATGTTCTAAGTTCTAAGGCAATTTTATTGACAACATTTCACAAAAAAAAACGCTTTACTCGACCGATCTCAGAACAGCCGAATTCCGAGCTACGACAAGCAACCATTGCCTGGGCTACCTGTGCTTCACACGGCTCATAGTGTTGAGTTATGTTTATAATGACGTAACCTAATGTTGCATTCTGGGTAATCGTTACCCTCGTGGTCTGTATGATCCGCCATGTTGTACGCGTTGTATGTTTATTGAAGAGAATAAAAGGAGTAAAGACACTCATAACGAGATGAATTCTACAGGTTATGGGCCCAGGACGGACTCGAAATGGAACAGATTGACGTTCGACGGAGACGAGAGCAAGTATGAATTGTGGGAGGCCAAATTTTTGGGACATTTACGGATGCTGAAATTGAAAGATACAATCTTGCCATCGACGGATGCGCCTGACGCGACAAAGAACGAAGAATGCTATGCGGAACTTATACAGTTCTTAGACAATAAAAGCCTCTCACTAGTAATGAGAGAAGCTACTGACGACGGCAGGAAAGCCTTAAAGATACTACGGGAGTTTTATGCGAGCCAAAGCAAGCCTCGTATCATAACACTGTACACTGAACTAACATCACTCGAAATGGGAGTAAACGAAACAGTCACCGAGTATTTAATTCGTGCTGAGAAGGCTATCACTGCTCTCAGAAACGCAAAAGAAACACTCAGTGATGGGTTGATCATCGCAATGATTCTGAAAGGGTTACCAGAATCCTATAAACCGCTAGCTATACACATCACTCAAAGCGCTGGGGAGATATCATTCTCTACATTCAAAGGTCACCTGAGAAGCTATGAAGAAACAGAGAAATTTAGCAGTAAGGGGAAAGCAGACCAAGTAATGAAGGCTGCGTCTCCAGCACCACGTGCATGCTATGGTTGTGGTCAAACTTCGCACTTCATCAGGGACTGCCCAAAGAAAAGTGAAACAACAAAATGGTGCAACTATCACAAGAGTTCTACCCATTCAGATGGAGAATGTAAAAGGCACCAACAGAAAGGAGACACAATAAAGAAAGTTTCTGTTATGGATGATACAGAAAATAATGAGGAGGAACATACTTTCACATTTAATGTGAAGGATCACAGTAACAAAGTTCTCAACAACCCCAAGGGCATGCTAGTTGACACTGGGGCTACATCTCGTTACAACTGATACGATCACAAGGATCGATGGAACATTCAAACCAAGTGAACATTATATGGAATTAGCTGATGGAACAAGGACCAGGAACATTGCCGTAAAGCGAGGAGACGCAATGGTAACCCTCAAGGATGTGAATGGCAGACATGTAAACGCTGTGCTGAAGGGAGCATTGTGCATACCATGGTACCCCAAGACATCTTTTCTGTGAAGGCTGCAACTGCAAATGGGGCAGAAGTGAAGTTCCAAACTGGACAGAATTAACTCATCCATAAGGATGGCACTGCATTTAAAATTGAGGAACATAATAAGTTGTACTATTTGAAAGAACCACTTTATGGTAATGACAGCTATGATAAGGTAAGCGTTTCACATGACATATACACATGGCATAAAATATTAGGCCACTGCAATTTTGAGGATGTCTTAAAGACAAAGGGGGTAGTAAAGGGAATGAATATGTCTGGAAAGATAAGTCTAAGTTAAGTTGCAACACCTGCATCGAGGGGAAGTTTGTAAATAACAGAAATAGAAAGCCAGATGCTAGGGCTACCAGACCCTTAGAGAGGTTTCACACTGACCTGGCGGGCCCTATAAACCCAGTATCAATGTATCAAGTATAGTATCTCATTCACAGATGATTATTCTGGGGCAGTATTTGTGTATTTTCTCAAAGAGAAAAGTGATTCAGTGCAAGCAGCTCAGAAATTCTTAGCAGATTCTGCCCCTTATGGAGAAATTAAATGGATGTGCATACGGTCAGATAATGGGGGCGAGTTTATTAGCAATGATTTTCAGGCACTTCTCCGAGAGAGATGGGGACATGATAATGTCATGTCCCCATTCCCAACATCAGAATGGAACAGCTGAAAGGCAGTGGCGAACCCTGTTTGAGATGGGCAGATGTTTGCTCATAGAGAAACAGGTGCCAAAGTTCTTGTGGCCATATGCAGTTCAAACTGCTGCACACATTAGGAATAGGTGCTATAACAGGAGAACAGAGAACACACCTTATTTCATGCTAACAGGAAAGAAACCTGACCTTTCAAAAATGGGAATATTCGGATCAGAATGTTACACATACAATCACAACCATAAGAAATTAGACTCTCGCGGTGTGAGAGGGGTATTCGTAGGGTATGAAAAGAACAGCCCGGCATTCCTAGTGTACCGCCCAGATAAGGGGAAGGTGTTAAAGCACAGACTCATTAAGTTCATCAGTAAGGATTGCATCGAGCAAGAAACTCAAACTAAAGGCCTCATTCACAATGAAACGCCCGTGGGCAATGTTCATGAAGGGGTTGGATCAGAACAACCAGTCAACTTCAATGAAGCCATCAAAAGCCACCCAGATGTGGGCAAGGTGGATGGTGAAGCTAGTTGTACACCCGGTGATAGCGAGCAGGTAGATAATCAGAGTCACACCAGTGGGCGTCCACAAAGAGAGAGACAACCCCCTAAGTATGTGGATGATTATGTTACCAGTATAAGTGATAGTGATGACATAACTTATTCCAGTGTTGATTATTGTTACAGAGTTTCAGGGTGGCACAAAGTTACTAGGCTATGGCCTCAACAAACGCTACAGAATGGAACCAAGCCATGGCCGAAGAAATGGGGTCACTTCAAGAAAATGACACATTTGAGCTAACCTCCCTCCCGGAGGGTCTGAACCCAGTGGGGGGAAAATGGGTATACACCATTAAAGAAGATGCAGGAGGCAGGGAAGTATTTAAAGCTAGATATGTAGCAAAGGGGTATAGCCAAGTTGAAGGAATTGATTACCAGGAGACCTTCGCTCCTACTGCGAACATCACCTCAATTAGGGTTCTAATGCAATTAGCAGCGCAGTATGACCTCACTATCCATCAAATGGATGTCAAAACAGCGTACCTACATGCACCAATAGATCAGGAAATATACATGAAACAACCAGAAGGCTTCGAAGTGATCTCCGAAAATGGAGAAAAGTTAGTGTATAAGTTAAAGAAATCCCTTTACGGCCTAAAACAGTCAGGCAGAAACTGGAATAAGCTTCTGCATGAAAGTCTGATGGAGAGTGGTTTTAACAGGAATCCATCAGACCACTGCGTCTACTCTAAGCTAGTAGGCAATGAAATTGTCATTCTCATAGACTGGGTAGATGATCTGATCATTGCATCAAGTGATATGGGAATCCTTAATGACTTCAAGGAAAATATGAAGAGGCACTTCAAAATGAAAGATTTAGGCCAGATTTCCCACTTCTTAGGTATTGATTTCAACCAGGCTCCAGGACAGATTACCATGGGTTAGAGTAGATACCTACTTAAGGTCCTGCACAGATTTGGAATGGAGGGTTGTAAGCCCAGAACAACGCCATGTGAGCAAAATGCTGGAGAGAACAGTGAAGAGGCTGATCCTAAGAAGTATAGGGAGATAGTAGGAAGCCTTATTTATGCTATGGTGTGTACCAGACCAGACATCAGTTGGATTGTTAGCAAACTATAACGGAAATTGTCTTGCCCCACAGCCGCAGATATGACTGATGCTAAACATGTCCTTAGATACCTTAAAGGCACCATAGATTATGAATTATGTTTTAAGAAGTCTAGTGATGGTTTGAGCCTTGTTGCATATAGCGATTCAGACTGGGCATCATCAGAGGATGACAGAAAGAGTACGACCGGATACTGCTTTAGCCTTTCCCCAGAGGGTGCTGTCATTTCATGGAAATCCAGAAGGCAACCCACAGTTGCCCTTTCTTCCTGTGAGGCTGAGTACATAGGATTAGCTTCTACAACCCAGGAGAGCCTGTACCTAAGTCAGCTATTAAGTAACATGGGAAAGGAATCATATTCATGCACTAAGCTCTATGGGTATAATCAGGGGGCTATTGCACTTAGTAAAAATCCTGTAAACAGGCAAAGGTCTAAGCACATCGATGTCAGACACTTAGTAAAAATCCTGTAAACAGGCAAAGGTCTAAGCACATCGATGTCAGACACCACTTCCTGCGTGATACGGTCTCAAATGGCAAAATCGATATTGTGTTTTGCCCCACAGAGGACATGGTGGCTGACATTTTCACCAAACCAACCAGCAAGGTCAAACTAACGAAATTCAAGAAATTTCTGTTTGGGTGCTAAAACTGTAAGATCAGCTTATTACCTATAACATTTATTGTAGAATATTGTAATCACGTCATTTAGGTTTACATCATAAGAAACAAGTGGGGGTGTTGAGTTATGTTTATAATGACGTAACCTAATGTTGCATTCTCGGTGATCGTTACCCTCGTGGTCTGTATGATGTTGTACGCGTTGTATGTTTTTTTGAAGAGAATAAAAGAAGTAAAGACATTCATAACGAGATGAGTTCTACACATAGGGCCGGTCGTTGTCATTTGGCAAGTAAGTTCATATTCATAAAGCTCTGTTTTAACCAAAAATATATGAATGCTTGTCTTGGTCTTGGTCTTGCGGCTTGCTTGTCTCTGTCTTGCGGCTTGCTTGTCTCTGTCTTGCGGCTTGCTTGTCTTGTGTCTTGCGGCTTGCTTGTCTTGTGTCTTGCGGCTTGCCTGTCTCGGTCTTGCGGCTTGCTTGTCTCGGTCTTGCGGCTTGCTTGTCTTGGTCTTGCGGCTTGCTTGTCTTGGTCTTGCGGCTTGCTTGTCTTGGTCTTGCGGCTTGCTTGTCTCGGTCTTGCGGCTTGCTTGTCTCGGTCTTGCGGCTTGCTTGTCTTGGTCTTGCGGCTTGCCTTAGGTGCATTAGCTTGATCCTTGTTGATTTAACTGTAGATCCCTTCAAAAAGGCTTACAAAGTTCTCTGGAACTGGTTTGCCAATGGGCAAGAGCTCAGACAATGCTTGCCTTCAACCATATTTACCACCATTTTATAACATTGTGCATCTATGAAGGGAAGAGGGTGGCTCGCCACCTTACTGACTCATACAATTGCACCAAGTCAGGTCATAGGCTGTATGCTACTAGTAAAATATAACCTAGTACTACCTGCCTTATTGACGAGTTGTCGGCGTCTAAACTGGCGTTTAGCTTCCCCAATATATTGAAGGTTACAGCGGTTACATAATTGAATCATATAAATCACGTTTTTAGTATTGCAGGTTATGTGGGAGGTTATAGGTCGTGTTTCACCTGTTGAGAAAAATGTGTAGCTTGTCAGGCCATCGGTTCTAATATAGGGGCAGGTTAGGCAGTTTTTTCCGTAACGGAAAGCACCGGGAGGTTGGTTGGTGGGAGAGCGGTCGGAAGGTAGCTTGGCTTTAACGAGGATGTCGCGGAGGTTAGGTAAACGGCGAAAGGCGACAAGAGGGGGCTCAGTGAAAACCTTATGGCATCGCTTAGACGAGAGTAGAAGGTTGTAGTTTCTACGGATTATGTCGTTGATGTTAGGTAGTGTAGGGTTATAGGTAGTGACAAAGGGGATGCGACGGGAGTTTTTGTGGTTGTTATTATTAGGGCGTAGGGCGTCAATGCGGGAAATGTCAGCAACGCGTAGGATTTGTCTCTTGAGAAAAGCGGGTTTATAGCCACGCTTGGAGGAGGTAGTTGGTGAGTTCATTGCAGCGGTTATTAAAGCTTTCTTCTGTAGAACAAATGCGGCGAATACGGAGGGCGAGGCTATAGGGGATAGCCTTTTTGGTGTGATGAGGATGGCAAGATGAAAAAAGAAGGTGTTGGTGTTTGTCAGTAAGTTTGGAGTAGAGGTCAGTTTCGATTTTACTATTAACAAAGGAGACATTAACGTCAAGAAAAGGTACATTGTTATAGGAGTGGGAGCTTGTAAATTTAATGGTGGGATGTAGATTGTTAAGATAATCTACAAAAGCGTTCAATTTGTCTAGACCCTCAGTCCATACAACAAAAATATCGTCGATGTATCTTAACCACGTATGGGGTTTGTAAGGGGCGTCACGCAAAGCGTTGGTTTCAAATAGACCAAGAAAGAGACAGGCGAAAGAGGGTGCCATGCGTGTGCCCATTGCGGTGCCATGCTTCTGGAGGTAGTGTTTGTCATTAAAGGAGAAGTTGTTCATTTGGAGCATCATGCGGATTAAATCACAAATAGTGCCAGCAGGGATGGGGTTAGTGTTACATGTGCGAAGGAAGTGGTGACAAGCGTTGATGCCATCATTATGTGGGATATTAGTATAGAGGCTAGAGACGTCGAGTGTGACCAGGCGAGAGTCTGTTGGTAGGTTGCTGAGTGTTAATAAAATGTTTAAGAAGTGGTTAGTGTCTTTAACGTATGATGGAAGTTTACTTACTAATGGCTGGAGGTAGTAGTCTACAAATTCTGAGATGCGTTTGGTGGGGTGGGAGTTGGAGGAAATAATAGGGCGCCTAGGATTACCATGTTTATGTATTTTAGGGAGTATGTAAAACCGTCCAGGTTAAGAGTCTTTGGGTGTGAGGTAGGATTTAGTGTCCTGATTAATTATTCCGTCCGTGTGCATTCGGTTGATGTAAGTTGTGACTCGTTCTTGTATGTCATTAGTAATGTCGGCATCTAATTGTGTGTAGAATTTAGTGTCATTAAGTTGTCTATTACATTCATTAATATACCAGTCTTTGTCCATTACGACTGTGCCAGATCAAGAGAAGCAAAGCAAGAGAAGCCACACTGATAGCTCGCGCTGGTACTCTTGAACCCGGTGGCCTCAACCGGCGTGAAGAAACCGTTTAGCTACTTAGTAATCCACACCACCCTATTTCCTATCCATAAGTCACTCCTTACTCAATTACTATTTTTACCTTTTGTTAGTTAATCATCAATGAACTTTGTACATATACTACAGGGGCGTAGCCAGGGGGGTGGCCCAGGGGGCCCGCCCCCCCTTCTAGCAGCCAAAAATACAGTAAATGTATGAGACATTATCTAAAATACAGGAGAAAATGACTGGAAATGACCTCTTGGGCCCCCTCCTGTTAAAAATCCCGGCTACGCCTCTGTACTAGCTGTAACATGTCATTGTAACTCATTGATAACCTGAAGAAGGCAGGTATTGGCCTGCCGAAATATCGCTCTAAAAAACATAAATCTGCGTTGTTGTCGACTTTTTCTTTTTAAGGTTTTCTGAAATAGTACGAGGGATAGTAAAATATTTATTTCTAGACTAATAGCTTTTTTAGTCTCAGATAAATAAAACTCCAGGGTGATAATGAACCCTGTCCTCCCATAAGAAAAGTAAAATGCTTTATGTAAATACCACGCCCCCCCCCCCCCCCCCGTGATTGTTATTCACATAGAAAGGTACCCATAAGCTTAAAAAACCGGAAGATCGCTTTAAAATGGCCACATTTAGATGAATTCTCCAGGTAAAATGACACAAGTTTGATACTTCACTACTGAAAAATTCCTATCCCCGACATAAGCAAGTTACCAGATTGTCCGAAGATCGATCATTGCGAACACTGCAAAATCTACTAGTTGTAGTAATGTCGTATGCCTCGATTTTTGCCTTGCCCTTTTCAATTGAAGATACAGACATCCATCGACCACCGTTTTCCATTTTTCCAGGTTCCATCTCGTTTGAAAAAGCCCGCGAAAAATCTTATATTTCATATTAAGTGTTTGCTGTCAGTTTAATCTATCTCACTTCCGGTTAACTTTTGGAGCGTGTGAAAGATCGTCAGCTGAAAAGGTCAGTATAGATCACAACACTCACATGGACACCAGCGGAATTATCGTTTAATCATTTTTTTTTCTACAAATATTTATTTGTACGCGAGGGATCGACCCTTTGAGACGTGTGAAGAAGTTTGAGTGCTCGCGAACTTCACAACACTCAAAAGGACATAAGCAAATAAGTGAAAAATTCATAAATGTGGACTTTAGAAGCACACTAGCATACACACATTGGCACCAGTCGGTCCAAGACGGGACGCTAGCACAGTCTATTACCCGTGGAGTTCGGCAACCATGGACAGCTGTTTCGTCCTTATTAGGACTCGTCAGCATGGCATAGCCGGTTTGCCTCAGTTAAACTTCATCGGCAGATCTCCCCTCACTTCACGTCCGTACGACGAGCGTACGACCGTGAGAGACTTGAGTCTCACGGTATGCTAATTACTTTATTATAATGACCGTCCTTCTGAACCGTGTGAACGAGCGCTGACCTTTTAAATTATGCAAAAGTTTTTGGTAACTAAGCGTTGCGATGACGTAGGACAGTAGGCTAGATACTTCGTGTAAGAAAAAGGCTTCAGTAAGGTCGCATTCAATACACTAAAACAAGCGAAGTATTGACTATGTCGCAAAGGCTCTTGGGGTATTGCGAAACATTGCAGATTTCCCGGGACCACGAAAAAAAACCCAGTTGCAATTTATAACTGGGCTACCACAGGTATCCCAGTAACTAAGTTTGTAGATTCTTCGCAATTTCCAGGCGTCTCAGCCGCCATCTTGTAATTACTTTGTCAGTCGGGACTTCCAACGGCGTGTCGACCGGATTCCGACGTATACATTACCGCTGACTCCCTGCAGACTCACCCTTCCTCTACGCCGGTGGAAAATTGCTTCCCCTTGGGAATGTGCAACAAGCAACTGTTTCTTAGCGAATCTGCGAAGAAAAGCCGTACCAGCTGATGTAAAAGCAACACAAAGCACAACATCCCTACAAGTCCGGTAAGCAAGGGTATCAGAGAGCCCGACCGTAGTTTCTCTATGAATTATCGGCAAAATCACGCACATCGCGTCTTTGAATGTGTTGGTTTGTGAAGTGTGACGAAATATGAGATTCATTATTGTTCAAAAGTCTTTAGCTCGATCTTACCTCTGCTATCTTCGGATTTTGGTAACATTTCTTACATTCACTATTCTCTGAGGTCGATAACTCGTGCGTTGTATTGGGGTTTGTGCATTGAATGGGATTTCTACACTAATTTTGTGCGGTTCTCTGTGCTTCCGCTTTTGATTTAGTAAGGGCTTCGATTGTTTGTGAGCAGTCCGCTTTTATTTAAACGGTAATCACGTCAGCTTTGTTTATATTTATTTCTGCGATCGTATGCAGCTCAAACTGTCCAAGGTGTTGCTGATGTGGCCTACGCTTGATTGTTTTAGAAAGATGGGGAATGGATCTCATAGGAGAAATTAATGTTACCGCAGTGCCTTAAGATTCATTTTTATTTGGATTTCTTGAATGCAGCGTTGCTTCATTGAAGTCGCATGAGTATCACAAATATCACAGGCGAAGGGTCATAAGGTAATACAAGAGGGTTTTCTTTTGCCATAAGGTTTCTCCTGTAGCCTTTCTTGACTAAACTGGTTGCACTTCGTGAGTCTTTCCCGCCATTTCTATATTTTTACTCTTGTGACTCTGTCACACTGTTTTGTCCGCCGTTTTGTCCTACGACAAAAACTGACTTCCCACGTTGTCTAATGTTTTTCTGGCTTAGTTTTCTTGTGTTTGAAGCTGTACTTTGTGTTTTCACCATAAGCTTAAGTGATATTTTGGATAATTCTTCACTTACAAACAATAATTTATTCAGCTCCGAAATCAGTCGCCTGTAAATTCTGCGAAGGATTTGCATATTTCTCTGAGCCCTGATTGCGATGCGCTGTTGTTGTGTCAGTCTCACGGTAGGCCAGTCACAGTTAAGTTGATGAAAAAGAGTTAGTGTTTGCGGTCGGATTGCGTTGTTGTGTAATACTGCTTGGAGTTTTTCTACCAGTGGGTTCTAAGTGCATTGTTGATTGAGCGCGTTGGTTCAGTTTACGGGCGACTCGAGTCCAACTTGTTTTTGCCACCCTGCATTTTCATTGTAGTCTTTTAACTATTTTATTCTACTTAATTTTACCTTGATTATTGATTATTAATAATTAATTGATCTAGTTAAATAAAAGAAAGGGAAACTAATCAAATAATTATATACAATCAAACAATTATTTAACCGGAATAACCGGAAAATAAACTACAATACTATTTCTGTAATTCTTTTTCAAAAAAAAAATATATAAAATAATTATATCTGGCATAATGGCAGGCCACCTCATGGCCCCCTTGATAGTACCCCTATTTGCTCTACATCTCCAGAATTTCTTATTACGGTGGCAGAGCCCACTAATTGAGTCTAAGGCCGGACCCTTCATTTCACCAGCACTTTTTGAAATGAGCCTGGACAAAGTTAAAATTTTCATGAACAATATTCATCCCAATCGTAGAAAATTGATCGCTCCAAGGAGTAACCCAAGCTCACTCGCCTTTCGCCTACTCATTCTTAGTGGGGACATCCCTCTCAATCCCGGTCCCACCTACCGGTATCACTGTGGAGCATGCTCAAAACCAGTTAAATGCAACCAGAAGGGTATTCAGTGCGACTACTGCGATGCATGGTATCACACAAAATGCTGCTCAATAAGCAATGAAAGTTACAATACACTTGCTAACAGTTCTTGTTCTTGGATCTGCTGTGCCTGTGATGTGGCCAATTTCTCAAAGTCATCAAGTGGTCCTGACATTCCTGATGACAATTATTATTTATCTTTATCAACATCAGTACAATCATCCGGCTCAGAATCACCCCAGCCACTAACATCCTCCCCCAGGCAAAGACAATAAAAGAATGGAACAAGCTGCCCTGCCTTACCCTGGATTCCACTAGTGCAGATATTTTTAGAGAACGAATAAAATTAAATTAAATTAATAAAATTATATTAATACCAATAATGCTGTTTAAACGATTTTTATCTTTTTACTTTATTTAATCTTTTTTTATTCTGCCTTATTATTATTTTTATTCTGCCTTATTATTATTTGTATTATTATTTATTATTATTATTATTATTTCTATTATTATTTTATTTTATGTTTTTTATTTTTTATTTTTTCTTTCTTTCTTTCTTTATTTTATTTTTTATTTTTTATTTTTTTTAGTTAATTAATTAATTAATGTATTTACTTATTTATTTATTTATTTATTTATTTATTTATTTATACAATTAATTTATATCCACAGTGATGGTAACCCCTTTGTGGATTAACAATGTAGATGTAGATGTAGAAGATTCCCTTAGCATTCCCTTCTTTTCTAGGTTGTCAATGGTTGCTAAACTTTTGTTAGGTCCTAACTTTTACTTTGTTCCTCAACAGATTTATTAGTAAAACCAAGAGTGGAATTGATGCTACTTCAATCTTTCAAAATGTGATGTCAATGCATTAAGCAGGTATAGCCAATCTACTGTAGCATTGATATACAGCATTTTGATGTTGTGATAATAAAAGATGATGATTTCTCTTGTTGCTGAGCATTTCAGTATTTTTGCAGATCAGTATGGCCTCTGTACTCTTAGGCAGTGAGGAGAAGGACAACTTCCAAAAACTCTGCCGTCTGCTGATAGATGGAGGTACCCAGTCCCTGCGGACATACTTCACATCAATCCACCATCCCACCCCCCTTGCAGCATTTCTAAATACGCACAAGAAAACCTTGGTTAACCTGAAAAGCAGGAGGATACTCCGGCAAGAGCAGTTTGATCGACTATTCCCTGCCAGCGGTGTTCCATCAGCTAATGATTATGACATTACACTTTTGTTCCTGTTGCTTCGCCACATCTCTGGGTTGTCACCACCTGTCAGTACGTCTAGCTGGGATGTGTTGCCTCGTCCCACTGATCTTACCAAGGAGGCACACATGGCCCGACTGAAATGGTACAGGAATAATGTGTTTGCCCACATCAAATCAACTGAAGTGCCAACTGTTCAATTTAATCAGTACTGGGTTGAAATATCTGATGCTCTGATCTCCCTCGGTGGAGTCAGTCAGGGCGAAATAGACACCCTGAAGGTCACACCTCTTGAGGGAGATTATGTAATGCTTTTGAATGAGTGGGTTAATAAAGATCTAAATTTGTCAAAAGAAGTAAATGAGACAAAGAAAGAAGTCCAAGAGACAAAGAAAGATGTGCAAGAGACAAAGAAAGAAGTGCAAGAGACAAAGACTAAAGTAGATGAGATAAAGAAAGAAGTGCAAGAGACAAAGACTAAAGTAGATGAGACAAAGAAAGAAGTCCAAGAGACAAAGAAAGATGTGCATGAGGTGAAGGGAAAAGTATCTGAGATGGCAGTGGACCTAGCATCACTCAAAGAGGAATTCTCAAGTAAGTAAACCATCTGATAGAAAGCTAGCCTGAAATGATAATAAGAAACTTACACAATCACGAATCTCAAATCATAATAAGATATCATTGACATAAGAAATACTGAACCTATTTAGTTGACATTTGGGAGACAGGACCTCTTGCTTTATATCCTTGTCTGTGAAGACAGGACCTCTTGCTTTATATCCTTGTCCATGAAGACAGGACCTCTTGCTTTATATCCTTGTCCATGAAGACAGGACCTCTTGCTTTATATCCTTGTCTGTGAAGACAGGACCTCTTGCTTTATATCCTTGTCTGTAAAGACAGGACTTCTTGCTTTATATCCTTGTCCATGAAGACAGGACCTCTGTTTTTATATCCTTGTCCATGAAGACAGGACCTCTGTTTTTATATCCTTGTCCATGAAGACAGGACCTCTGTTTTTATATCCTTGTCCATGAAGACAGGACCTCTTGCTTTATATCCTTGTCTGTGAAGACAGGACCTCTTGCTTTATATCCTTGTCCATGAAGACAGGACCTCTTGCTTTATATCCTTGTCCATGAAGACAGGACCTCTTGCTTTATATCCTTGTCTGTGAAGACAGGAGCTCTTGCTTTATATCCTTGTCTGTAAAGACAGGACTTCTTGCTTTATATCCTTGTCCATGAAGACAGGACCTCTGTTTTTATATCCTTGTCCATGAAGACAGGACCTCTTGCTTTATATCCTTGTCCATGAAGGCAGGACCTCTGTTTTTCTATCCTTGTCCATGAAGACAGGACCTCTTGCTTTATATCCTTGTCTGTGAAGACAGGACCTCTTGCTTTATATCCTTGTCCATGAAGACAGGACCTCTTGCTTTATATCCTTGTCCATGAAGACAGGACCTCTTGCTTTATATCCTTGTCCATGAAGACAGGACCTCTGTTTTTATATCCTTGTCTGTGAAGACAGGACCTCTGTTTTTATACCCTTGTCTGTGAAGACAGGACCTCTGTTTTTATATCCTTGTCTGTGAAGACAGGACCTCTGTTTTTATATCCTTGTCCATGAAGACAGGACCTCTGTTTTTATATCCTTGTCTGTGAAGACATGACCTCTGTTTTTATATCCTTGTCCATGAAGACAGGACCTCTGTTTTTATATCCTTGTCTGTGAAGACAGGACCTCTGTTTTTATATCCTTGTCCATGAAGACAGGACCTCTGTTTTTATATCCTTGTCCATGAAGACAGGACCTCTGTTATTATATCCTAGTCCATGAAGACAGGACCTCTGTTTTTCTATCCTTGTCCATGAAGACAGGACCTCTGTTTTTATATCCTTGTCCATGAAGACAGGACCTCTTGCTTTATATCCTTGTCCATGAGGACAGGATTTTTTCTCTTCATGGCCTGATGTTGAGAGAAACTTTTGTCCCTTTTTTGGTTTGGTGTCTTCTAAACACCTAGAGGCCTAAAATCCCTTTCTTGATTATTCCACTCTCAACTCTACTTGTTGTCACAGGTAGAAAGGTGAACAGCAAGAAGGACATCACTGCCGCTAAAGGTGATGAGGCTGCTTCTGGGAAGTAAGTTATAATTCTTTTTTGTGTGTTTCTCTTGCACTGATAAGCATAATTATGAGTTAGATCGTGCAAACTTCAGTGAATTGTTTTTTAAATGTACCTTTTTGATTTGTTTCGCTTTTGTTTTTTATTATATAGATTTATTATAGATATTTCAATGTCACCCTTCAATAACTGAAAGTAACAGGCAATGTTAGGTTGTAAACTGATTGTGTGCTTTCTACTTTAGAACATCTCATGACCCAGGGAATAAGCGTCTACCAAAGAAAAAAGGTACATGTGACATGTGACATTATAAAATAAAATGAAAAGTGGCAGATTCTAGGAAGGGGCGGGGCTGGGCTGGGCAGGGTCTAGTATTTATGGTAACACCACATGTTTAGCTAAAATTTTAAGACAACATATATATGGGGGTTTAGTTTCTCCTGCCATATGTTTTATACAGTTAGTGTATATGTCGATGGGCCATACCCTCTCCCCCTGAGACAAATCATAGTTTCCCACCACTGATACAGACAGTGGAACCTGTATATTACGATTGTTGTTTTTTATTTGACAGATCTTGTTAAATACAGATTACAGCCTCACAGAAACTTTACAGTCTTACACAAAGTACAGTTGCAATATTATTATTTTGTAGAAGTTGATAAGTAACCCGACCGAGTACAACACTGTTTCCAATGGATTTTTCTTTATATCGTAAAATCAAGGAGGACATCTTAACCATACCCCGATTTTACGGTGCATCTACTATCTCCTGGGGTATTTTGTAAAATCCAGGTTCCACTGTATCTGTTTTGTATAGCACTTTAAACACTTGTTACCTATCAGTAGAGATATAGACTACTCCATACAGTTTGCAATCATGACTATGAGTAATGGGATAGTCATGGATAAAAGATGCTCTAGAAGGAGAACAAAATCATTTTCTCTCTTGGCTGCACAGCTCCCATGTATAAACGAAAAACTGTTCTTTGCATAGATTATACCGATTTGGATATTGTTCCTTTGTCAGCTCAGGTGCGCTACACTAACCAGCTGATTGTTTGCATACTGCACTATAGATACAACCCCCCATCCAGGTTCACTTCTTCTTTCTCCGAAAAGGGCTGGAATTGTCAGCCCCACTTCTTTGTTTCACTGAGGCAAACAACACACCATTTCAATATTTAATTTATAGTTTGTAGCATGTTAGGCGAGAAAGGGCCAATTCTTTGTGCAATTGATGTCCTCTTCTTTCAAAGGCATTGTCAGGGATTTCCATTATCTTGTTTGACACTCTTTGAAATAAATATTTCCTATTATACTGTATATAGCATCCCTTCCACTTTCATATTCTCGTTAAAAATGGAACTAGGTAGAGCCATGTATCTGCTAATAAAACACCTTGAATTTTTATATTCACACTGACGCAAACACACTGACGCAAATCGTTCTCCTTATTGAGAAATGCCCTTCAATAAGTTTGAAAAGAGAATGACCAAAATAAGAAAACCAATTCAAACCGAAACAGTAATATGTTTTTCTTTTCTTAATTTTAGTGATTCAAGACTTCATTGACTATCTTCATCTGAGGTACACGACAGGTGAAGAGGTCCTTATTGAGCCGCTTGAGGACATGGAGGACGGCAACTTCACTCTGGAGAACATGTTCTCAGAGCTGGAGATCGTCAGAAAAGACACCGATATCAAGGTGCCGATGTATGACGTCTTTACCGCTAGTGAACCATCCAAGAAGGTGCGAAGTGTTCTCCTGGAGGGGGACTCTGGTGCGGGCAAGACCACGTTATGCAAGAAGATTGCATATGACTGGGCAACAGGGGTCTTGGCCAAAACAGAGTCCTTCCCTCAGGTGGAGCTAGTGCTGTCTTTGAAGTGTAAAGGGATGAGTTCTAAAGGGTTCCCGCAGGCAGTGCAAGATCAATTGTTTCCCGAGGAATTTAGTGTACAAGATAGGGTAGAAGTGGTGCAGTACATCAAAGAAAACCAAAATAAGGTTTTGATAATCCTAGATGGATACGACGAGTTACCTTTAGAGGCAAGAGAGAGCATACATAATGTAGTATGTAAAAAGTTCTATTCCTCTAGTTACACCCTTTTAACGAGTAGACCAGAAAAGAAGCTCAGCAAATACTTTACAGGAAGTAATGCTCTAGAAATCAAGGGATTTCTCGATGTTGATGACGTTATCAGCATTTTCTTTAATGCATTACCAGATTACGCAGCATTTATTGTAGAGATTATCTCCAAAGGAATCTCTAATGTCGAATTGTGTAATCCTCTCACCTTGATTCTCTTCTGTTTGAGTTTCAAGGATCATTGTGAGAGGAACAGGGAAAAGGATTTCTCACATGGTATGACCCTTAGAGAACTTTACGAGGATGTAGCGTACTCACAAATTAGGAGATACTTTGAGAAGGAAAACATCAACTTCGACGATGACGATATTCAAGCGACGAGTTTTCAACTAGGAGAAATTGCTTTTCACAGTCTTAAGGACAATGCTAACACCTTTCCACTTCCTAAACTATCAGAAGTTTTGAAAAAGGTAGGTTTCTTAACACGCCGCAAATCCCCTAGCACCATACGAGCAGTAGAAATGTACTCCTTTGTTCACAAGTCTTTTCAGGACTTTTTCTGTGCTGTGTTTTTAGCTGACAGGCTTGGACAAGGCATTGTTGAGAGTGTATTGATTAATGATTTGGAATTTTACCTCACTGTCAATCGTTACGACCTCGCTATGATGGTAGGAAGAAATGTGGCGAAAGCCGTGGAATCTCTCGCACGCAAAGTACCCGAGTATCCACCCGAAAGGATTGCCACGTTTGATATGGATGCTAACAGTATCGCTCTCAAGTTGCTGTGTCAGTGTCTGGCGAGATGCAAACAATCAGAAATCGTCAAAGTTTTGGAAAAGGCATATTGCCTCCTTCCATGCAGAGTGCTTTTACAAATTTATTTTGAGCCATGTTATTCTACGCTGTTAGGATTGTCATATTTGCTTTCGTACGATTTGTCTCGTTCCCAGAGCCTGCAGACTGTCGGTAGTGTCAGCGGTTTGCGTCCCCTTGGTGATCTTACTATCTTGTTTTCGCATTGTACAGATGGGATCCCTGATCAATTTACAAAAGCGTTAGCTTCTTCTCCGATTCGAAAACTAGGTATTTCTTGTCCCCCTGGTGCAGGTGATATTATTGTAAAAGCGCTTGTCAGCATGCTGTCACGTACCACATTACAGTCTCTCATTCTTTTTGATGGGATCGACGAGGCTAATTTTGGCAATTTAATCGAGTCTTTAAAGAACAACGTTACACTATCAGAAATCTGTATTGAATCTGACGGCTTTGGTGATTCGTGTGCTATCAAGTTGGCTGAGATCTTATCTGATAACACCAGTCTCACTGACGTTCGCATTGATAGTACAATCCTGGGAGGTACTGGTGTTACAAGCCTCGCCAATGCATTGAAAGTCAATAAAACAGTACGAACTCTCGAGATTAGAAGTCATAACATGACGTCCGAAGCAGGCCGTGCTATCGGTGAAATGCTGAGACATAACACTACTGTCACGTCTCTTTTTCTTTGCGGTGGAAGGCTAGGTGATTCCGGGGCTCGGGGTATCGCTATTGGTCTTGCACAAAAAAGGACCATCGCTCACCTTAGCTTAGTGCGTTCTAGTATAGGCTTCGCTGGCATTAAGGCAATTACAAAAGTCATTCAAAATGTTACCCGCTTAAATTTGTCTGGTAACCCGGTAGGGTACGGTGGAGTAAAAGCTATTGCTAGACTTCTTGTGAAAAGCTGTTGCAGGTTGAAATTCCTTTTTCTTGATAATTGTAATATAGATGTGTTTGGTGCCAAGGAACTCGCCATAGCTTTGTCAAGGAATTCATGTCTCGAGGAACTGTCCGTAGCTTGTAATGATATTAATGACGAAGGGATGTGTGCGCTGGCTGAGTCTGTGGCTAGTAATGAAACATTACAGGTTCTTTACATCACGTACAATAACGTCGGTCAAAATGGTAAAAAGGTTATAATTAGCGCTTGCGAAACGAGCAAGTCCGTCCGGCATCTCTACCACGAGAACGACTCCATTTTTGATACGTTCACCAAACCCCACTCGGTTTGCCGAGTTACCCGTCAATTATATAAAACTTATTTACTTGTTCTTAAGTTTAAGAGAATGCATCGGTTATACAAAAGATACAGTCAAGGTGTAGAACAGCAAGTCGAGATGATTTGTAATTTCTTGAGTATTGCAGAGCTTGACTTTATTCTCCCGAATGCTTAATTTGTAATTTCTTGAGACGTTTATTTGAAAATCCTTTTTTTTTTTTGTATAAAGTGCAGGGAGTATAAATCCTCTCCATCTTGTTTGCCCATAAAATTTTGCTTAAAAATGTCCAACTCGCTTTCATTTCTAGCAAAAAATACCGTCGTTCCTCCCCCCTCAAACAAACATCTTGTTTGTGCATAAGACTGGGGGGACTAGGGTATTGTAGTCCATCTTGTTTGTGCATAAGACTGGGGGGACAAAGGTATTGTAGTCCATCTTGTTTGTGCATAAGACTGGGGGGACTAGGGTATTGTAGTCCATCTTGTTTGTGCATAAGACTGGGGGGACTAGGGTATTAAAGTCCATCTTGTTTGTGCATAAGACTGGGGGGACTAGGGTATTGTAGTCCATCTTGTTTGTGCATAAGACTTGGGGGACTAGGGTATTGTAGTCCATCTTGTTTGTGCATAAGACTGGGGGGACTAGGGTATTGTAGTCCATCTTGTTTGTGCATAAGACTGGGGGGACTAGGGTATTGTAGTCCATCTTGTTTGTGCATAAGACTTGGGGGACTAGGGTATTGAAGTCCATCTTGTTTGTGCATAAGACTGGGGGAATAGGGTATTGTAGTCCATCTTGTTTGTGCATAAGACTGGGGGGACTAGGGTATTGTAGTCCATCTTGTTTGTGCATAAGACTGGGGGGACTAGGGTATTGTAGTCCATCTTGTTTGTGCATAAGACTGGGGGGACTAGGGTATTGTAGTCCATCTTGTTTGTGCATAAGACTGGGGGGACTAGGGTATTGTAGTCCATCTTGTTTGTGCATAAGACTTGGGGGACTAGGGTATTGTAGTCCATCTTGTTTGTGCATAAGACTGGGGGGACTAGGGTATTGTAGTCCATCTTGTTTGTGCATAAGACTGGGGGGACTAGGGTATTGTAGTCCATCTTGTTTGTGCATAAGACTGGGGGGACTAGGGTATTGTAGTCCATCTTGTTTGTGCATAAGACTTGGGGGACTAGGGTATTGTAGTCCATCTTGTTTGTGCATAAGACTGGGGGGACTAGGGTATTGTAGTCCATCTTGTTTGTGCATAAGACTGGGGGGACTAGGGTATTGAAGTCCCCCTCCCCTACAGCCCAACCACCTGGCTTGTGGTTAAGGTATTGGGGGGGGGGGAGGGGAAGGTTTTTATAATGACCCTCACAGGTGGCTTACACTAGCATGTCACATGACCAACTAAAGAGTCCAAACGAGCACCAACTTGTCAAACACGTAGCTGTGACTTGCTTGTGTAGCATGTCACGTGACCAACAAAAGAGCCCAAACGAGCACCAACTTGTCAAACACGTAGCTGTGACTTGCTCGTGTAAGCCGCCTGTTGTTGCGAGTTGAGTCAGAATAAATGATCAGTTTGAGTGCACTAGGGGTGTTACTACGCAAAGCATATTGTCAAATGTTATACATACTTGTATTTTAGTCACTTTAATACCTAGGGCCTCTTAAATTGTATATATTGCACAATGGTAATAAAAAAGATGATGGTATTGATTGTGTAGATCGCTGACTGCTTGCATTAGCGTTTACTTTCCCCTCATCCCTCCCACGCTGCCGGTAAACCGCTCTGATTGCCTCCCTTCTGCACATGCTCCTCAATATGATGTAGTTTGGCTATAAGAGATCACGTGACTTCTTTGTAGCAAATTTACGCCAAAACACAGAAATAGCTGGGCCATCATGCCAGAGAGTGACAAAAACAATTAATAAAAATAAGCCCCTTCTGTCGAGGCATAGAAACTTTCTGGGTGATTAATAAGCGCTTATTATGTTTTTTTTATGCCACCGTTCAAGCTTCGCGAGAGTCAAAAGTCACGTGATTTATTTAAGCAGGTCGTTTATTGCGCGCATACGCGTTGTCCTGTTCTCAGGCCCCCCTTTAGTTTCTCCACAGGAGACCCAAGCTCAGGGTTTGTTCAGCCCGTGGATCGCGAGTCTCTCTATAGCGAGTCTCGGGCTGTAGCAAGGGAACTTCACTAAGACTCGATGCGTGAGCGCGTTGACTGCGAATAGCCGCCATTCCCATCGATTAGCAAAAGTTCCCTACAATTTTTTTTCGTACGACTCTGACTTCTATACCCCACCTCCCCACCCCCCTTGGTAGCGGCCCTGAACAATGATTGAGCTATTTTAAAAAAATAAACCGACTAGTCTCTTGGTGATACAAAACGGTATTTACAGCCGTTACATATATTTACTAATACAAACAAGAGGATTTTTGTATGCATCCTGATATTTAATCTGATGTGTTGCGTGATGTATCACGTGATCACCATATTTAGAAAAAGTGGTGTCTGAAAAAGAACGCCAAGTCCTGGTGAAAAAAAAAAACCGCTCAAACGCAGCAAGTATACAAAGCGTTAATTCTAATCAGACGCACTGCGTAACTCAATTCTTACACGTCACACAATCACGAGCCTTGGTAGTTGAACCTCTGACGCTACATGTCAATCAATCTTCGCTCTAACAGAGCAAATACGCCGCTAGCGTTACATCTTGTCACATGTATTGCGTGGTGGTTTCACGCGAGGTCACGTGTTCACGAGCCTTGGTAGATCCCAGTGCTCCGGTGTGAGGCGACCGCGAGGTAGACCCTCTCTCCCATGATGAAGAACGTCATGTCACGTGTCCGTGCGGACGAGATGGACTGGACCTTGGCGAACTTTCTAGAGTGATACTTGTCCCAGGCGTAGATCACGGGATCGAGGCCACTGCTGATAATGGCAAGGTACGTCTTCTCTTTGCCCATATATGGCGAGGTAATGCTCACCCAATCACGTGCCTGGAAAAATACAAGTGAAAAGTCACGCAACATTGTCTCGTAGACGTCCTGGAAGTACAATATCAAGAATAAAGCTGAAACACTTTTTGTTATTGCTTATCATTTAAAATATAACGGTGTATTCGCAAGAAAACTTTAAAGAAATAATCTACGAATAAAATCTGACCCATAATTGACGATATTTGCTTGAAAATATATTAGTTTCTCGCTTGAATTAGCCGATGGAGAGGGGTGCTTTGTGCGACTCGGCATCGAGCGGGAGCATAAAATGGTGGCCTACTTTAAGGCTCAAAAGGTACCCCGGATGTGATGGGCAAGGTTTTCTCGATGTATGATTTGTTAGTTATCCTCATTCAATCCTAACTGACTGTCATACAAAAGGTTCCAGTCTGTTGTACCACTGTAGCTCAGTGTCTATAAATGATAACGAGTATAATATTGACGATTATAATGAAAGAGTAGACAAAGATCAACAACCGGGAAAGGGGGAGTTTTTGTTTACAGAGGGACAAAAATGTTTGTAACTCAATGTCCGATTCTATTTCAGGGTTCACGAGTCGCAAAGAGCATGAGAGAAAGAATCAACATCTCGATCTATTCATCTTTTATAGTCTATGAAAATTTATAGCTTAACTTAATAATAATTGCAACACAAAGAATTTTATTGTTTAATGATAAGAAAAGACATTCTAAACAACACCCCAAAAGTTCTCCAAAGTTCTCTTGTGTGAACATCTGGAAATTTGACAATAAACAATTTTTTGTCGGCCGTCTGGAGCTTACTGTAGTGCGATCTCTTCGAGAGTGGAGTGTCAGTGTGCCATGAATAACAATAAAATTGCTTATTGTTGAATTTTGAGATGTCCACAAAAGAGAATTTTGGAGAACTTTTGGGAAGTTATCAAGGACATGCTACTCTGTCATTTAAGACTAAAATCATTTGTGTTGCAATTACTTTTAGGTTAAACATCGGATTGACTGGACTACAACAAAGTCTGTCATTTAAGACCGAAATCATTTGTGTTGCAATAATTTGAGGTTAAACATCAGATTGGCTGGACTATAACAAAGTCTTTGCTGGAAGTGTGTGCTCGAGGTGTAATGCAGGGGCCTTATTCGATGACCCCCCCCCCCCCCCCCCCCAGTAGGGCAAAATGGCGGCCGACAGAGAACTTACCAGTAATCGCTAGGAAAACCCCGCCATCTATAGTAAAGGCCTCCAGGTCGGACCCCGCCGCCACAATACTCTGGTACCTCGTGAAATTCTCCCCATTCCACTTGAAGATTTGCGAATAAGGTCCATTAAAGGTGGCAACTGCCAGGAACACGTCTTTGCCGATGAAGGAATCTTCAAATAATATGCTTTTTTTGCATATGATACCTACGTGCAGTGGATGACTTGGTGGTCGAAGTCAGTTCTGGATCAGACGAGAACAACGATGATGCAGCAGTGACGTCAGCTTCGATTCCGTATAGGACTCTAGATGCTACCCATTTTGAGAGGTACTTCTAGAAGTGTATGATCAGCGGTAGAACGTTCATCATTTACCGTTCTTAGATCACACATCGAAACATTTAACTAGAATATTATCTATTAGCGCCTTTTCATTTAGTAGGGGTCAATTAAGTTTGGACCTAGCCTAACTGCGAGAAAACGTGTGTATCAAGCTCCACAGCTGATTATTCTTACTCATTGTGCAAACGTTCCCCTTGTTGTAGTTAAACTAAAGGCCAAGCCAAACTGGATCCTGTTGCAAGGATTCGTTACGCGGTGCACACGAACAAGCTGTCACCTTGCGCCACCCAGCTGGAATATCCCGTCTTCCGAGTCACCCCTGCATGCTTGTTTACCCTTCTCGACCCAAGGGAAGTGTCTGCGGCGGACATAGCGCGGATAAAGGCGGGGGTCCCACGATTTGTCCCGGGATGGTGGACTGATTCGGTACGTTTTCAAAACAAAACTACCACGGTGGGATAAAAACGTGATGTCACATTTTCTAGCTTGGAAACGGGCACGCCTAGAAAGGATGTATTGGTGGCTGAGAAGTCTTTGTGTGTCATTGGGGGTGGCGTGGACTTCAGTAGTATAAACCTCATCCTGATCCCCATCCAGTCATCTGATCACTGGAATTATTGGTGAGACCAATTTGTAAAATATTTTACACAGTTTTGCAAGTTGACCTCGTGCCTGTCTGTGAAGTAAAAAAAACATTTTGTAATATCATTTGTAGTCTATGGACAGGTTGTCAAAACAACGGTTATATTTCAACCCATTGGGTGGAGATGAGGAACAGCCAGTCACAAACGTTTCTTTGATGAGACAAATCAACAAGTTCAGGTACACGCGAACCATATTATTTGAAAAAATAAATATGAACACTAAAGATGGCGAGCTCGTTCAGAAAGGATTCAAGCCATGTGGAAAAAAAGAAAGACGTTTCCATATTGTAAACTAGGGTACATTGTAAATTCTGTAATAGAAACTGAGCTGGTTAAAACAAACACCCCCGTTTACCGTCTCTGAGGACGTGGACATGTCAATCCTTTCTACGCAACGCGGATACCCTGTGGTTTTGCTCCGAAATGGAAAAATAACATATTTCAAGACGTTCCACCAAAGGGATTTTTGGGGACTTTTAGTATGTTAACTAGGTTGTATCACTTGTTCAAAATCCGGTGAGAGAAATTCTATTGCAATAAGTTCCACCTGGGCCATTAAAATTTCATAAATTGACTGGACTACTGAAGACAGGATAGAACACCCGCGATAGGCCTTGTGTTCACCCCATGCATGCGAAGCAGGTTGATGGCTGCAACTGTGGTGTCTTCATATGCTTTGTATGTGTAACAGCTACCCTATGTATGTGTAACATTCACGGCCTTTGTAGCCCTGGGGGGAGGGGGTCCGTTTTCACGTTGACTAACATAAAATATGCTGGTATCAGACCAATTGAAAGCTCTCTATTGAGGTTGGGAAACTATGAGCAAAGAGTTTTTTTTTTTCAAGACAACAGAATCTGAGTGAAACAATTAATTTTAGTGCAAAATTATG
This sequence comes from Nematostella vectensis, assembly GCF_932526225.1. NCBI lineage: Eukaryota > Metazoa > Cnidaria > Anthozoa > Actiniaria > Edwardsiidae > Nematostella > Nematostella vectensis. Next base: position 2,608,403 of record NC_064045.1, read on the forward strand.
ACTAAAGATCGGTCATTCTGCTTTTAATTTTTGTAGATCTTATGTAACTATTTCAAAAACTTTTGTATTTTACCTACTATCAATAGTTTGCCTGTTGACTGGCTCTTGGAATTCCACCAACTCCATACTAAGCGGCGGCTGCTGTCTCAAGTCATTGGATCCTGCTATGATGACATGAATAGTTAATTGTTAAGGACCCCATAGCTAAAAATAGAGAGGGGCTGAATTTGCTTAATTTGACCCACCCTCCATAAAGGGGTTATATGCAAATTCACAAAGATGCGGACAAAAAGCCATGTTACAAATCAATTGTTTACTAATTAATGCCTTTATTATATTCATTAATATTGATGTTGAGCATATATTTTGTTGTTTGACTGTCTAAAAACAAATATACGGTTGATAAATTCTACCCTCCTCTTGGAGAAAAAGCAACAATAATAATCATTTTGTGCCAAAAATGGTTTACCCACTAGTTCTCCTGCAACTGTGAACAATTATTTTAATCACCTGTTTAAGCTCTGATGTAAAAAATATTGTACCTTATTTGAACTAAAATGTTATAAGCATAAGAGCCATCCCTGCATATCCCAACCTCACGATTTTGAGTATAAAACTATAAACAGTTTTCTAGCTAATTTTCTTTGATCCTTTTCTGTTGTAGCAATCGCGACGTTAAGGTTTGTAAACTCTGTCGGCAAGACGACAACAAGGATTGGCTGGGGTGTGACCGCTGTGGCCAGTACTTTCATGCTACCTGTGCCAGTGTTGACTTTGCAACAGCTCTTTCCTCACAATTTTACTGCCCCTGATGCCCCTGATCCTGACATATTGACATATTGTGGATTCATAAGTGGCAATAGTTTCCCAATAATTATTTTAACACGGCCATTGGGGGTGCTTTCTTCACGGTGATAGAAGTCAATGAGACTGGATAAAACAGATTTTGTGTAATTGCCCTCCTCAAGTAAGCTGCAGAACAGTAATACAGATTGAAACGAAAAATCATGATTTATCTTATTAAAGAATTTCTTAGATATAAATCTGATACTATGGAGTCATGTAGGTTTGATAACCAGTCTGGAATTTCCTTTTTTGATAATGCTTCCTTTATGGTCTGTAAATATTCATGTACCTCCTGCCTGTTAGCAAAGACATAGCTGGCGCAAACAATGTAGGAATAGTGTATCCCCCTGAAATTTGTGGTCGCTTGTTATTACTTTAATGGCTAGAGTGGCAGTTTAGGTCCTAGGGGTCGCGAGATTTTTAGCCTTGTCTCATGGATAGCATTTTGTAAATTGTCGTACAGATTTTACTTTATCACTCCAAGATAAAATTATTGGTGTTATCTGATATATTTGTTGTATTTTACCTTGTCATGGTAACCGTCTTAGGTTAAATTTGATAAGTAATGCATTCTATAATGACAAGCGAACTCTGCTAAATGCTTAGATATTTTGATAATTTCGCTCGTCCCGCCACCCTCCAAATATCTGAATCCACCGCTATCAATTCAGAGTAAAAGACACTTTCATGACCAGTGAACATATTCATCATCACGTAGTAGTTCTGAATACCATTTATTTTGAGTTATTATCAAATACAATATTAAATAACAAATACGTCTATTACACAGTTAATAATTTACCTTCAATATTTGCAAAATTCCGCAGAAATGAAGAGCGTTATTGTTGTAAAACTAGACCCTGCGCGCAGGGTTGACTGGGATACCTGAGATCTGCAACTTGTTTGTGTGACATGTATGGCAAAGATTTTACTGCCTACTTTGAATATAATAAAAAAATATATAATCTTGTTTTTTATTGTAAATGCCATATCACAACACTGATTGGGGCGAGAAAGGTAAGAGCATCATCTCTTCAGGTGTGGGGTGGACTCGAGGTGTGCTCCATGAAAGGAGACAGGGCTGATTGTACTATCTTAAAATACTATCCCCACATCAGAGTTAGCATCGAAATAAGATTAAGGAAAGCTGAGAATGTGTTTAAAAATTGTTATTTCTTAAACATTTCTTTGGTTCACTGCCCTCAATGTGCTATGACTTAGGGGAAAATTTATTTTTACACCCAAAGTAAGTCCTATTGTATTAACAATATAATTTTATTGAAATGTATTATTTTTTTTATGTAAGTTACAAGTAAACAACAAAAACTATTTATTTTGAAAGGGGCTATAGAATATCCAGACTTGATTGAAATTTATAGAGCATAAACATATTTTCAATATCAACAACACTACAAAAATATTACAAACCTCTAGATTTTTTTTTAATTGTTCCATAAAAATAAAATGACATTCAATGAGGGATAAAGGTATTTCAGGGAAATAATAAAACTTAAGCTTATCTAAAGAAAGCACAAAAGTACCAAAATAATTTCCATAGATTTAAGTACATATTTTACACTTACATGACTTACAACACCTATGCTGTACTTTATTAAAATCGACATGGTTAAAATGATGAGATTCAATGAGAGAGATCAAGATATTTTATAGTAAGAAAATAAAATTCATCTTAGGGTAGCCGGTCAAGTGTCCAATGTAAAGTAGATTCATCGACAAAGCTATTTGTAGGAGATAATTTCCATCAATTTTTTCAAACTACTTGCACTTCAAAATAGATTAAGCAATCAAGGTAAATACCCCGAGTCCATTCATGAGTGTCCAGAGTACATTTAATTACGTCTTGAAGTAAGCTGTATGAGTCTAAAGCAGTCAGCACTTTGAGCCGCGTGTCTCGCACTCGGGTCGCAAATGTAAACACGAGTAAATACAGCGAAATCAATCCAAGCTGAGATGATTTTCCAAAAAAACTTGGTAGAAATTGAGGCTATGGTTAAATATGCAGTTATTAAATCGCGAATCGGGCCTTCAACTGCACAAATAACATGGATCTGAGAGCTGGAATCTCAAATTCAAGATGGCGGCCTTGCACTCATTCAAACGGTTCAGAAGGAAGATCATTATAATAAGGTAATTAGCATATTTACATTAGAGTCAAGTCTCTCACGGTCTTCGTACGGACGTGAAGTGAGAGGAGATCGGCTGCTTTCTCATGTTTTTGTTTATTTGGCATTCATAACTGATATCCACGGCTGTGTTCCATCAAAGCAGCAACAACTGAATTTTTCACTTATTTACTTATGTCCTTTTGAGTGTTGTGACGTTCGCGAACCTTGTGAACTCAGACTTCTTCACACGGCCCATAGGGCCGGTCGTTGTCATTTGGCAAGTAAGTTCATATTCATAAAGCTCTGTTTTAACCAAAAATATATGAATGCTTGTCTTGGTCTTGCTTGTCTTGGTCTTGGTCTTGCGGCTTGCTTGTCTCTGTCTTGCAGCTTGCTTGTCTCGGTCTTGCGGCTTGCTTGTCTTGTGTCTTGCGGCTTGCTTGTCTCGGTCTTGCGGCTTGCTTGTCTCGGTCTTGCGGCTTGCTTGTCTCGGTCTTGTGGCTTGCTTGTCTTGGTCTTGCGGCTTGCCTTAGGTGCATTAGCTTGATCCTTGTTGATTTAACTGTAGATCCCTTCAAGAAGGCTCACAAAGTTCTCTGGAACTGGTTTGCCAATGGGCAAGAGCTCAGACAATGCTTGCCTTCAACCATATTTACCACCATTTTATAACATTGTGAATCTATGAAGGGAAGAGGGTGACTAGCCACCTTACTGACTCATACAATTGCACCAAGTCAGGTCATAGGCTGTGTGCTACTAGTAAAATGCACCAAGTCAGGTCATAGGCTGTATGCTACTAGTAAAATGCACCAAGTCAGGTCATAGGCTGTATGCTACTAGTAAAATGCACCAAGTCAGGTCATAGGCTGTATGCTACTAGTAAAATGCACCAAGTCAGGTCATAGGCTGTATGCTACTAGTAAAATGCACCAAGTCAGGTCATAGGCTGTATGCTACTAGTAAAATGCACCAAGTCAGGTCATAGGCTGTATGCTACTAGTAAAATGCACCAAGTCAGGTCATAGGCTGTATGCTACTAGTAAAATGCACCAAGTCAGGTCATAGGCTGTATGCTACTAGTAAAATGCACCAAGTCAGGTCATAGGCTGTATGCTACTAGTAAAATGCACCAAGTCAGGTCATAGGCTGTGTGCTACTAGTAAAATGCACCAAGTCAGGTCATAGGCTGTATGCTACTAGTAAAATGCACCAAGTCAGGTCATAGGCTGTATGCTACTAGTAAAATGCACCAAGTCAGGTCATACGCTGTATGCTACTAGTAAAATGCACCAAGTCAGGTCATACGCTGTATGCTACTAGTAAAATGCACCCAGTCAGGTCATACGCTGTATGCTACTAGTAAAATATAACCTAGTACTACCTGCCTTATTGACGAGTTGTCGGCGTCTAAACTGGCGTTTAGCTTCCCCAATATATTGAAGGTTACAGCGGTTACATAATTGAATCATATAAATCACGTTTTTAGTATTGCAGGTTATGTGGGAGGTTATAGGTCGTGTTTCACCTGTTGAGAAAAATGTGTAGCTTGTCAGGCCATCGGTTCTAATATAGGGGCAGGTTAGGCAGTTTTTTCCGTAACGGAAAGCACCGGGAGGTTGGTTGGTGGGAGAGCGGTCGGAAGGTAGCTTAGCTTTAACGAGGATGTCGCGGAGGTTAGGTGAGCGGCGAAAGGCGACAAGAGGGGGCTCAGTGAAAACCTTATGGCATCGCTTAGACGAGAGTAGAAGGTTGTAGTTTCTACGGATTATGTCGTTGATGTTAGGTAGTGTAGGGTTATAGGTAGTGACAAAGGGGATGCGACGGGAGTTTTTGTGGTTGTTATTATTAGGGCGTAGGGCGTCGATGCGGGAAATGTCAGCAGCGCGTAGGATTTGTCTCTTGAGAAAAGCGGGTTTATAGCCACGCTTGGAGGAGGTAGTTGGTGAGTTCATTGCAGCGGTCATTAAAGCTTTCTTCTGTAGAACAAATGCGGCGAATACGGAGGGCGAGGCTATAGGGGATAGCCTTTTTGGTGTGATGAGGATGGCAAGATGAAAAAAGGTGTTGGTGTTTGTCAGTAAGTTTGGAGTAGAGGTCAGTTTCGATTTTACTATTAACAAAGGAGACATTAACGTCAAGAAAAGGTACATTGTTATAGGAGTGGGAGCTTGTAAATTTAATGGTGGGATGTAGATTGTTAAGATAATCTACAAAAGCGTTCAATTTGTCTAGACCCTCAGTCCATACAACAAAAATATCGTCGATGTATCTTAACCACGTATGGGGTTTGTAAGGGGCGTCACGTAAAGCGTTGGTTTCAAATAGACCAAGAAAGAGACAGGCGAAAGAGGGTGCCATGTGTGTGCCCATTGCGGTGCCATGCTTCTGGAGGTAGTGTTTGTCATTAAAGGAGAAGTTGTTCATTTGGAGGATCATGCGGATTAAATCACAAATAGTGCCAGCAGGGATGGGGTTAATGTTACATATGCGAAGGAAGTGGTGACAAGCGTTGATGCCATCATTAAGTGGAATATTAGCATAGAGGCTAGAGACGTCGAGTGTGACCAGGAGAGAGTCTGTTGGTAGGTTGCTGAGTGTTAATAAAATGTTTAAGAAGTGGTTAGTGTCTTTAACGTATGATGGGAGTTTACTTACTAATGGCTGGAGGTAGTAGTCTACAAATTCTGAGATGCGTTTGGTGGGGTGGGAGTTGGAGGAAATAATAGGGCGCCTAGGATTACCATGTTTATGTATTTTAGGGAGTATGTAAAACCATCCAGGTTTAGAGTCTTTTGGTGTGAGGTAGGATTTAGTGTCCTGATTAATTATTCCGTCCGTGTGCATTCGGTTGATGTAAGTTGTGACTCGTTCTTGTATGTCATTAGTAATATCGGTATCTAATTGTGTGTAGAATTTAGTGTCATTAAGTTGTCTATTACATTCATTAATATACCAGTCTTTGTCCATTACGAATGTGCCAGATCAAGAGAAGCAAAGCAAGAGAAGCCACACTGATAGCTCGCGCTGGTACTCTTGAACCCGGTGGCCTCAACCGGCGTGAAGAAACCGTTTAGCTACTTAGTAATCCACACCACCCTATTTACTATCTTCCATAAGTCACTCCTTACTCAATTAATATTTTTACCTTTTGTTAGTTAATCATCAATGAACTTTGTACATATACTACAGGGGCGTAGCCAGGAGGGTGGCCCAGGGGGCCCGCCCCCCCTTCTAGCAGCCAAAAATACAGTAAATGTATGAGACATTATCTAAAATACAGGAGAAAATGACTTGAAATGACCTTTTGGTCCCCCTCCTGTTAAAAATCCCGGCTACGCCTCTGTACTAGCTGTAACATGTCATTGTAACTCATTTATAACCTTAAGAAGGCAGGTATTAGCATGCCGTAATATCGCTCAAAAAAACATAAATCTGCGTTGTTGTCGACTTTTTTTAAAGGTTTTCTGAAATAGTACGAGGGATAGTAACATATTTATTTCTAGACTAATAGCTTTTTTAGTCTCAGATGATCAAACTCCAGGGTGATAATGAACCCTGTCCTCCCATAAGAAAAGTAAAATGCTTTATGTAAATACCACGCTCCCCCCCCCCCCCCCCCCCCCCGTGACTGTTATTCACATAGAAAGGTACCCATAAGCTTAAAAAACCGGAAGATCGCTCTAAAATGGCCACATTTAGATGAATTCTCCAGGTAAAATGACACAAGTTTGATACTTCTCTACTGAAAAATTGCTATCCCCGGCATAAGCAAGTTACCAAGTTCGTCCGAAGGATCATTGCGAACACTGCAAAATCTACTAGTTGTAGTAGTGTCGTATGCCTCGATTTTTGCCTTGCCCTTTTCAATTGAAGATACAGACATCCATCGACCACCGTTTTCCATTTTTCCAGGTTCCATCCCGTTTGAAAAAGCCCGCGAAAAATCTTATATTTCATATTAAGTGTTTGCTGTCAGTTTAATCTATCTCACTTCCGGTTAACTTTTGGAGCGTGTGAAAGATCGTCAGCTGAAAAGGTCAGTATAGATCACAACACTCACATGGACACCAGCGGAATTATCGTTTAATCCTTTTTTTTTTCTATAAATGTTTATTTGTACGCGAGGGATCGACCCTTTGAGACGTGTGAAGAAGTTTGAGTGTTCGCGAACTTCACAACACTCAAAAGGACATAGGTAAATAAGTGAAAAATTCATAAATGTGGACTTTAGAAGCACACTAGTATACACACATTGGCACCAGTCGGGCCAAGACGGGACGCTAGCACAGTCTATTTCCCGTGCAGTTCGGCAACCATGGACAGCTGTTTCGTCCTTATTAGGACTCGTCAGCATGGCATAGCCGGTTTGCCTCAGTTAAACTTCATCGGCAGATCTCCTCTCACTTCACGTCCGTACGACCGTGAGAGACTTGACTCTCACGGTATGCTTATTACTTTATTATAATGACCGTCCTTCTGAACCGTGTGAACGAGCGCTGACCTTTTAAATTATGCAAAAGTTTTTGGTAACTAAGCGTTGCGATGACAGTAGGCTAGATACTTCGTGTAAGAAAAAGGCTTCAGTAAGGTCGCATTCAATACACTAAAACAAGCGAAGTATTGACTATGGCGCAAAGGCTCTTGGGGTATTGCGAAACATTGCAGATTTCCCGGGACCACGAAAAAAAAACCAGTTGCAATTTATAACTGGGCTACCACAGGTATCCCAGTAACTAAGTTTGTAGATTCTTCGCGATTTCCAGGCGTCTCAGCCGCCATCTTGAAATTACTTTGTCAGTCGGGACTTCCAACGGCGTGTCGACCGGATTCCGACTTATACATTACCGCTGACTTCCTGCAGACTCACCCTTCCTCTACGCCGGTGGAAAATTGCTTCCCCTTGGTATTGTGCAACAAGCAACTGTTTCTTAGCGAATCTGCGAAGAAAAGCCGTACCAGCTGATGTAAAAGCAACACAAAGCACAATATCCCTACAAGTCCGGTAAGCAAGGGTATCAGAGAGCCCGACCGTAGTTTCTCTATGAATTATCGGCAAAATCACGCACATCGCGTCTTTGAATGTGTTGGTTTGTGAAGTGTGACAAAATGTGAGATTATTGTTCAAAAGTCTTTAGCTCGATCTTACCTCTGCCATCTTCGGATTTTGATAACATTTCTTACATTCTCTATTCTCTGAGGTCGATAACTCGTGCGTTGTATTGGGGTTTGTGCATTGAATGGGATTTCTACACTAATTTTGTGCGGTTCTCTGTTTGTGCTTCCGCTTTCGATTTAGTAAGGGCTTCGATTGTTTGTGAGCAGTCCGCTTTTATTTAAACGGTAATCACGTCAGCTTTGTTTGTATTTATTTCTGCGATCGTATGCAGCTCAAACTGTCCAAGGTGTTGCTGATGTGGCCTAGGCTTGATTGTTTTAGAAAGATGGGGAATGGATCTCATAGGAGAAATTAATGTTACCGCAGTGCCTTAAGATTCATTTTTATTTGGATTTCTTGAATGCAGCGTTGCTTCATTGAAGTCGCATGAGTATCACAAATATCACAGGCGAAGGGTCATAAGGTAATACAAGAGGGTTTTCTTTTGCCATAAGGTTTCTCCTGTAGCCTTTCTTGACTAAACTGGTTGCACTTCGTGAGTCTTTCCCGCCATTTCTATATTTTTACTCTTGTGACTCTGTCACGCTGTTTTGTCCGCCGTTTTGTCCTACGACAAAAACTGACTTCCCACGTTGTCTCCTGTTTTTCTGGCTTAGTTTTCTTGTGTTTGAAACTGTACTTTGTGTTTTCACCAAAAGCTTAAGTGATATTTTGGATAATTCTTCACTTACAAACATTAATTTATTCAGCTCCGAAATCAGTCGCCTGTAAATTCTGCGAAGGATTTGCATATTTCTCTGAGCCCTGATTGCGATGCGCTGTTGTTGTGTCAGTCTCACGGTAGGCCAGTCACAGTTAAGTTGATGACAAAGAGTTAGTGATTGCGGTCGGATTGCGTTGTTGTGTAATACTGCTTGGAGTTTTTCTACCAGTGGGTTCTAAGTGCATTGTTGATTGAGCGCGTTGGTTCAGTTTACGGGCGACTCGAGTCCAACTTGTTTTTGCCACCCTGCATTTTCATTGTAGTCTTTTAACTATTTTATTCTACTTAATTTTACCTTGATTATTAATTATTAATAATTAATTGATCTAGTTAAATAAAAGAAAGGGAAACTAATCAAATAATTATATACAATCAAACAATTATTTAACCGGAATAACCGGAAAATAAACTACAATACTATTTCTGTAATTCTTTTTCAAAAAAATATATATATAAAATAATTATATCTGGCATAATGGCAGGCCACCTCATGGCCCCCTTGATAGTACTCCTATTTGCTCTACATCTCCAGAATTTCTTATTACGGTGGCAGAGCCCACTAATTGAGTCTAAGGCCGGACCCTTCATTTCACCAGCACTTTTTGAAATGAACCTGGACAAAGTTAAAATTTTCATGAACAATATTTATCCCAATCGTAGAAAATTGATCGCTCCAAGGAGTAACCCAAGCTCACTCGCCTTTCGCCTACTCATTCTTAGTGGGGACATCCCTCTCAATCCCGGTCCCACCTACCGGTATCCCTGTGGAGCATGCTCAAAACCAGTTAAATGCAACCAGAAGGGTATTCAGTGCGACTACTGCGATGCATGGTATCACACAAAATGCTGCTCAATAAGCAATGAAAGTTACAATACACTTGCTAACAGTTCTTGTTCTTGGATCTGCTGTGCCTGTGATGTGGCCAATTTCTCAAAGTCATCAAATGGTCCTGACATTCCTGATGACAATTATTATTTATCTTTATCAACATCAGTACAATCATCCGGCTCAGAATCACCCCAGCCACTAACATCCTCCCCCAGGCAAAGACAATAAAAGAATGGAACAAGCTGCCCCGCCCTACCCTGGATTCCACTAGTGCAGATATTTTTAGAGAACGAATAAAATAAAATTAAATTAATAAAATTATATTAATACCAATAATGCTGTTTAAACGATTTTTATCTTTTTACTTTATTTAATCTTTTTTTTATTCTGCCTTATTATTATTTTATTCTGCCTTATTATTATTTGTATTATTATTTATTTTTATTATTATTATTTTTATTTCTATTATTATTTTATTTTATGTTTTTTATTTATTTTTTATTTATTTATTTATTTTATTTTTTATTTTTATTTTTAGTTAATTAATTAATTAATGTATTTATTTATTTATTTATACAATTAATTTATATCCACGGTGATGGTAACCCCTTTGTGGATTAAAAATGTAGATGTAGATGTAGAAGATTCCCTTAGCATTCCCTTCTTTTCTAGGTTGTCAATGGTTGCTAAACTTTTGTTAGGTCCTAACTTTTACTTTGTTCCTCAACAGATTTATTAGTAAAACCAAGAGTGGAATTGATGCTACTTCAATCTTTCAAAATGTGATGTCAATGCATTAAGCAGGTATAGCCAATCTACTGTAGCATTGATATACAGCATTTTGATGTTGTGATAATAAAAGATGATGATTTCTCTTGTTGCTGAGCATTTCTGTATTTTTGCAGATCAGTATGGCCTCTGTACTCTCAGCCAGTGAGGAGAAGGACAACTTCCTCAAACTCTGCCGCCTGCTGATAGATGGAGGTACCCAGTCCCTGCGGACATACTTCACATCAATCCACCATCCCACCCCCCTTGCAGCATTTCTAAATACGCACAAGAAAACCTTAACTAACCTGAAAAGCAGGAGGATACTCCGCCAAGAGCAGTTTGATCGACTATTCCCTGCCAGCGGTGTTCCATCAGCTAATGATTATGACATTACACTTTTGTTCCTGTTGCTTCGCCACATCTCTGGGTTGTCACCACCTGTCAGTACATCTAGCTGGGATGTGTTGCCTCCTCCTACTGATCTTACCAAGGAGGCACACATGGCCCGGCTGAAATGGTACAGGAATAATGTGTTTGCCCACATCAAATCAACTGAAGTGCCAACTGTTCAATTTAATCAGTACTGGGTTGAAATATCTGATGCACTGATCTCCCTCGGTGGAGTCAGTCAGGGTGACATAGATGCCCTGAAGGACACACCTCTTGAGAGAGATTATGTAACGCTTTTGAAAGAGTGGGTTGATAAAGATCTAGACTTGTCAAAAGAAGTAAATGAGACAAAGAGAGAAGTGCAAGAGACAAAGACTAAAGTAGATGAGACAAACAAAGTAGTGCATGAGGTGAAGGGAAAAGTATCTGAGATCTCTATAAAAACAGAGAAAATGGCAGTGGACCTAGCATCACTCAAAGAGGAATTCTCAAGTAAGTAAACCATCTGAAAAAAAGCTAGCCTGAAATGATAATAAGAAACTTACACAATCACGAATCTCAAATCACAATAAGATATCATTTATATAAAAAATACTGAACCTATTTAGTTGACATTATTGAGACATGACCTCTTGCTTTATATCCTTGTCCATGAAGACAGGGTTTTTTCTCTTCATGGCCTGATGTTGAGAGAAACTTTTGTCCCTTTTTTGGTTTGGTATCTTCTATACACCTAAAGGCCTAAAATCCCTTTCTTGATTATATCACTCTCAACTCTACAAATTGTTGTCACAGGTAAAAAGTTGAACAGTAAGAAGGACATCACTGCCACTAAAGGTGATGAAGCTGCTTCTGGGAAGTAAGTTATAATTCTTTTTTGTGTGTTTCTCTTGCACAGATAAGCAAAATTATGAGTTAGATCGTGGAATCTTCAGTGAATTGTATTTTAAATGTAGCTTTTTTATTTATTTCGTTTTTGTTTCTTATTATATAGATTTATTATAGATATTAAAATGTCACCCTTCAATAACTGAAAGTAACAGGTAATGTTATGTTGTAAACTGATTGTGTGGTTTTTACTTTAGAACATCTCATGACCCAGGGAATGAGAGTCTACCAAAAGGTACATGTGACATGCTAAAGATATTTTAAGAAAATAAAATTAAAAGTTGCAGATTCTTGAAGGGGCCAAGGGGGTGGGGCTGGGCCGGGTCTAGTATCTATGGTAACCCCACGTATTTAGGTAAAATTTTAAGAGGACATATATATGAGAGTTTAGTTGCTCCTGCCATATGTTTTATACAGTTTGTATCAAATCATAGACTTCCACCGCTGATACAGTGGAACCTGGATATTACGATACTTGATTTAAGGATAACCTTGATTTTACAATGGCGTTCCTTTCTCATGGTGGAAGTACAGTGAAATGTAGAAGAAATTACCTCGATCTGCTGTTATTGGATACATTGATATTATTGATTTTATGATAGAAATCTGTTCTCCTAAGCGTAATTTTGAATTTTGTACAACAATATTATTGATTTTGTTTATCAACAAATAATGAAAAACTCAGTTGTGTACAGTACAGTCAATCAATTTTTTTTATTTGACAGATCTTGTTAAATACAGATTACAGTCTCACAAAGAGAAAATTTACAGTCTTACAAGGAGTACAGTTGCACTTTTTTTCCGGAATAACCGGAAAATAAACTACAATACTATTTCTGTAATTCTTTTTCAAAAAAATATATATATAAAATAATTATATCTGGCATAATGGCAGGCCACCTCATGGCCCCCCTTGATAGTACTCCTATTTGCTCTACATCTCCAGAAATTCTTATTACGGTGGCAGAGCCCACTAATTGAGTCTAAGGCCGGACCCTTCATTTCACCAGCACTTTTTGAAATGAGCCTGGACAAAGTAAAAACTTTCATGAACAATATTTATCCCAATCGTAGAAAATTGATCGCTCCAAGGAGTAACCCGAGCTCACTCGCCTTTCGCCTACTCATTCTTAGTGGGGACATCCCTCTCAATCCCGGTCCCACCTACCGGTATCCCTGTGGAGCATGCTCAAAACCAGTTAAATGCAACCAGAAGGGCCTAAAATCCCTTTCTTGATTATTACACTCTCAACTCTACAATTTGATGTCACAGGTAAAAAGGTGAACAGCAAGAAGGACATCACTGCCGCTAAAGGTGATGAGGCTGCTTCTGGGAAGTAAGTTATAATTCTTTTTTGTGTGTTTCTCTTGGACAGATAAGCATTAATATGGGTTAGATCGTGGAATCTTCAGTGAATTGTATTTTAAATGTACCTTTTTGATTTGTTTCGTTTTTGTTTCTTATTATATAGATTTATTATAGATATTTAAATGTCACCCTTCAATAACGGAAAGTAACAGGCAATGCTGTGTTGTAAACTGATTGTGTGCTTTCTACTTTAGAACATCCCACGACCCAGGGAATGAGCGTCTACCAAAGAAAAAAGGTACATGTGACATGCTGTAGATATTTTAATAAAATAAAATTAAAAGTTGCAGATTCTAGAAGGGGGCGAGGGGGTGGGGCTGGGCCGGGTCTAGTATCTATGGTAACCCCACGTATTTAGGTAAAATTTTAAGAGGACATATATACGGGAGTTTAGTTGCTCCTGCCATATGTTTTAAACAGTGTATATGTTGATGGGTCTTCCCCTCTTCCCCTGAGACAAATCATAGACTTCCACCGCTGATACAGTGGAACCTGGATATTACGATACTTGATTTAAGGATAACCTCGATTTTATAAAGGCGTTCTTTTCTCACGGTGGAAATACAGTGAAATGTAAAAGAAACTACCTTGATCAAGCATTATTGGATACATTGATATTATTGATTTTACGATACAAATCTGTTCTCCTAAGCGTAATTTTGAATTTCGTACAACAATTTTATTGATTTTGTTGATCGACAAATAACGAAAAACTCAGTTGTGTACAGTATAGTCAATCAATTTTTTTTATTTGACAGATCTTGTTAAATACAGATTACAGTCTCACAAAGAGAAAATTTACAGTCTTACAAGGAGTACAGTTGCACTTTTAATATTTTGTTAAAGTTGATAAGTAACCCAACCGAGTACAACACTATTTTCAATGGATTTTCTTTTATATCGTAAAATCAAGGAGGACATCTTGACAATACCCCGATTTTCCGGTACATTTACTATCTCCTGGGGCATATTGTAAAATCCAGGTTCCACTGTATCTGTTTTGTATAGCACTTAAAACACTTATTACCTATCAGTAGAGATACAGCCTACCCCATCCAGTTTGCAATCATGACTATGGGTAATGGGATAGTCATGGATAAAAGATGCTGTAGAAGGAGAACAAAATCATTTTCTCTCTTGGCTGCAGAGCTCTCTTGTATAAACGAAAAACTGTTCTTTGCATAGATGATACCGATTTGGATTTTGTTCCTTTGTCAGCTCAAGTGTGCTGCACTAGCCATCGTATTGTTCGCTTACTGCACATCCAGGTTCAGTTTTTCTTTCCCCAAAAAGGACTTGAATTTTCAGCCCCATTTCTTTCTTTCACAGAGGCAAACAACACACTATTTCAATATTTAATTTATAGTTTGTAGCATGTTAGGCGAGAAAGGGTCGCCTATAGGGGTGTAATAGATGTCCTCTTCTTTCGAAAGCATTGTCAAGGATTTCTATTATCCTGTTTGACACACTTTGAAATGAATATTCTATATTATATAGCATCCGTACAACTTTCATATTGTTGAAAAATGGAACTGGGTTGAGCCATGTGTCTGATAATAAAAAGCCTTAAATTTTAATATTCAAACTGACACAAACACATTTCATTGGACCAAATATGCAAATCGTTCTCCTTATTGAGAAATGCCCTTCAATAAAAGAAAGCCAATTCAAACCGAAACAATAATATTTTTGTATTTTTTTTAGCGGTTCAAGACTTTATTGACTATCTTCATCTGAGGTACACGACAGGTGAAGAGGTCCTTATTGAGCCGCTTAAGGACATGGAGGACGGCAACTTCACGCTGGAGAACATGTTCTCAGAGCTGGAGATCGTCAGAAAAAACACCGATATCAAGGTGCCGATGTATGACGTCTTTACCGCTAGTGAACCATCCAAGACGGTGCGAAGTGTTCTCCTGGAGGGGGACTCTGGGGCGGGCAAGACCACGTTTTGCAAGAAGATTGCATATGACTGGGCAACAGGGGTCTTGGCCAAAACAGAGTCCTTCCCTCAGGTGGAGCTAGTGCTGTCTTTGAAGTGTAAAGGGATAAGTTCTAAAGGGTTCCCGCAGGCAGTGCAAGATCAATTGTTTCCCGAGGAATTTAGTGTACAAGATAGGGTAGAAGTGGTGCAGTACATCAAAGAAAACCAAAATAAGGTTTTGATAATCCTAGATGGATACGACGAGTTACCTTTAGAGGCAAGGGAGAGCATACATAATGTAGTATGTAAAAAGTTCTATTCCTCTAGTTGCACCCTTTTAACGAGTAGACCAGAAAAGAAGCTCAGCAAATACTTTACAGGAAGTAATGCTCTAGAAATCAAGGGATTTCTCGATGTTGATGACTTTATCAGCATTTTCTTTAATGCATTACCAGATTACGCAGCATTTATTGTAGAGATTATCTCCAAAGGAATCTCTAATGTCGAATTGTGTAATCCTCTCACCTTGATTCTCTTCTGTTTGAGTTATAAGGATCATTGTGAGAGGAACAGGGAAAAGGATTTCTCACATGGTATGACCCTTCGAGAACTTTACGAGGATGTAGCGTACTCACGAATTAGGAGATACTTTGAGAAGGAAGACATCAACTTCGACGATGACGATATTCAAGCGACGAGTTTACAACTAGGAGAAATTGCTTTTCATAGTCTTAAGGACAAGGCTAACACCTTTCCACTTCCTAAACTATCAGAAGTTTTGAAAAAGGTAGGTTTCTTAACACGCCGCAAATCCCCTAGCACCATACGAGCAGTAGAAATGTACTCCTTTGTTCACAAGTCTTTTCAGGACTTTTTCTGTGCTGTGTTTTTAGCTGACAGGCTTGGACAAGGCATTGTTGAGAGTGTATTGATTAATGATTTTGGATTTTACCTCACTGTCAATCGTTACGACCTCGCTTTGATGGTAGTCAGTAATGTGATGAAAGCCGTGGAATCTCTCGCAGGCAAAGTACCCGAGCATCCACCCGAAGAGTTTCCCGTGAATGATTGGCGTGCCTACTATATCGCTCTCAAGTTGCTGTGTCAGTGTCTGGCGAGATGCAAAAAATCAGAAATCGTCAAAGTTTTGGAAAAGGCATATTGCCTCCTTCCATGCAGAGTGCTTTTACAATTTAATAATTTTGAACCATGTTATTCTACGCTGTTAGGATTGTCATATTTGCTATCGTACGATTTGTCTCGTTCCCAGAGCCTGCAGACTGTCGGTAGTGTCAGCGGTTTGCGTCCCCTTGGTGATCTTGCTATCCTTTTTTTGAATTATACAGATGGGATCCCTGATCAATTTACAAAAGCGTTAGCTTCTTCTCCGATTCGAAAACTAGATATTTCTTGTCCCCCTTGTGCAGGAGATATTGTAAAAGCGCTTGTCAGCATGCTGTCACGTACCACCTTACAGTCTCTCAGCCTTTTTGTTGGGAACGGCGAGGCTAATGTTGGCAATTTAATCGAGTCTTTAAAGAACAACGTTACACTCTCAGCAATCTGTATTGAATCTGTCGGCTTTGGTGATTCGTGTGCTATCAAGTTGGCTGAGATCTTATCTGATAACACCAGTCTCACTGACGTTCGCATTAATAGTAATTTTAACCTGTTGCAGGTTAAAATTCCTTTTTCTTGATCACTGTAATATAGATGTGTTTGGTGCCAAGGAACTCGGCATAGCTTTGTCAAGGAATTCATGTCTCGAGGAACTGTCCGTAGCTTGTAATGATATTAATGACGGAGGGATGTGTGCGCTGGCTGAGTCTGTGGCTAGTAATGAAACATTACAGGTTCTTTACATCTCGTACAATAACGTCGGTCAAAATGGTAAAAAGGTTATAATTAGCGCTTGCGAAACGAGCAAGTCCGTCCGGCATCTCTACCACGAGAACGACTCGATTCTCAACACGTGCTCCAAGCCTCACTCGGTCTGTTTAGTTCCCCGTCAATTATATGAACCTGTTTCCATTGATATGTTTCAGAAAGTGCATTATTTATACAAAACATATAGTCAAGGTGTAGAACAGCAAGTCGAGGAGAGCTTGACTTCATTCTCTCGAATGCTTAATTTGTAATTTCTTGAGACGTTTATTTGAAAATCCTTTTTTGTATAAAGTGCAGGGAGTATAAATCCTCTCCATCTTGTTCACCCATAAAATTTTGCTTAAAAATGTCCAACTTTCATTTTCATTTCTAGCAAAAATTACCGTCGGTCCTCCCCCCTCAAACAAACATCTTGTTTGTGCATAAGACTGGGGGGACTAGGGTATTGAAGGTTAAGGTTATTGGGGGGGGTGGAAGGTTTTATAATGACCATCACAGGTGGCTTACACTAGCATGTCACGTGACCAACTAAAGAGTCCAAACGAGCACCAAATTGTCAAACACGTAGCTGTGACTTGCTCGTGTAGCATGTCACGTGACCAACTAAAGAGTCCAAACGAGCACCAACTTGTCAAACACGTAGCTGTGACTTGCTCGTGTAAGCCGCCTGTTGTTGCAAGTTGAGTCAGAATAAATGATTAGTTTGAGTGCACTAGGGGTGTTACTACGCAAAGCATATTGTCAAATGTTGTACATACTTGTATTTTAGTCACTTTAATACCTAGGGCCTATTAAATTGTATATAGTGCACAATGGTAATAAAAAAGATGATATTGATTGTGTAGATCGCTGACTGCTTGCATTAGCGTTGACTTTCCCCTTATCCCTCCCACGCTGCCGGTAAACCATGCGCTCTGATGGCCTCCCTTCTGCGCATGCTCCTCAATGTGCAGTACTTTGGTTATAAGCGACTTGCACTTAAAGATCACGTGACTTCTTGTGTAGCAAATTTACGCCAAAACACAGAAATGGCTGGACCATCATGCCAGAGAGTGACAAAAAAAATAAAAATAAGCCCCTTCTGTCGAGGCATAGAAACTTTCTGGGTGATTTATAAGCGCTAAATATGTTTTTCTTTATTTCACCGTTCAAGCTTCGCGAGAGTCAAAAGTCACGTGATTTATTTAAGCAGGTCGTTTATTGCGCGCATGCGCGTTGTACTGTTCTCAGGCCCCCCTTAACTTTCTCCACAGGAGACCCAAGCTCAGGGTTTGTTCAGCCCGTGGATCGCGAGTCTCTCTATAGCGAGTCTCGGGCTGTAGCAAGGGAGCTTCACTGAGACTCGATGCGTGAGCGCGTTGACTGCGAATAGCCGCCATTCCCCTCGATTCGCAAAAGTTCCCAACATTTCTTTTCGTACGACTCTGACTTCTATACCCCACCTCCCTACCCCCCTTGGTAGCGGCCTAAGACTGATATTGAGCTATCTTCAAAAAAATAAATGGACTAGTCTCTTAGTGATACAAAACGTGTATTTACAGCCGTTACATATATTTACTAATACAAACAAGAGGATTGTTGTATAGATCCTGATATTTAATCTGATGTGTTGCTTGACGTTTAGATTGCGTGATCACCATATTTAGAAAAAGTGGTGTCTGAAAAAGAAGGCGAAGTCCTCGTGACAAAAAACCCGCTCAAACCCGCACGTCACACAATCACGAGCCTTGGAAGTTGAATGTCTAATGCTACATGTCAATCAATCTCCGCTCTAACAGAGCAAATACGCCGCTAGCGTTACATCTTGTCACATGTATTGCGTGGTGGTTTCACGCGAGGTCACGCGTTCACGAGCTTTGGTAGATCCCAGTGCTTCGGTGTGAGGCGACCGCGAGGTAGACCCTCTCTCCCATAATGAAGAACGTCATGTCACGTGTCCGTGCGGAAGAGATGGACTGGACCTTTGGCGAACTTTCTAGAGTGATACTTGTCCCAGGCGTAGATCACGGGATCGAGGCCACTGCTGATGATGGCAAGGTACGCCTTCTCTTTTTACCGATATATTGCGATGTAATGCTCACCCAATCACGTGCCTGGAAAAATACAAGTGAAAAGTCACGCAACATTGTCTCGTAGACGTCCTGGAAGTACAATTTCAAAAATAAAGCTGAAACACTTTTTTGTTATTGATTATCATTTAAAATATAACGGTTTATTCGCAAGGAAACTTTAATATAATCTGACCCATAATTGACGATATTTGCTTGAAAATATATTAGTTACTCGCTGGAATTAGCCGATGGAGAGGGGTGCTTTGTGCGACTCGGCATCGAGCGGGAGCATAAAATGGTGGCCTACTTTAAGGCGCAAAAGGTGCCCCGGATGTGATGGGCAAAGTTTTCTCGATGTATGATTTGTTAGTTATCCTCATTCAATCCTAACTGACTGTCATACAAAAGGTTCCAGTCTGTTGTACCACTGTAGCTCAGTCTATAAATGGGAACGAGTATAATATTGCCGATTATAATGAAAGAGTAGACAAAGATCAACAACCGAGGAAGGGGGAGTTTTTGTTTACAGAGGGACAAAAATATTTGTAACTCAATGTCCGATTCTATTTTAGGGTTCACGAGTCGCAAAGAGCATGAGAGAAAGAATCAACATCTCGATCTATTCATCTTTTAATAGTCTATGAAAATTTATAGCTTAACTTAATAATAATTGCAACACAAAGAATTTTATTGTTTAATGATAAGAAAAGACATTCTAAACAACACCCCAAAAGTTCTCCAAAGTTCTCTTGTGTAAACATCTGGAAATTTGACAATAAAAAATGTTTTGCCGGCCGTCTTGAGCGCACTGGCAGTGCGATCTCTTCGAGAGTGGAGGGTAAGTGCGCCATGAATGACAATAAAATTGTTTATTGTTGAATTTCGAGAATTTCACAAAAAAGAATTTTGAAGAACTTTTGGGAAGTTATCAAGGACATGCTACTCTGTCATTTAAGATTGAAATCATTTGTTGCAATTACTTTTAGGTTAAACATCAGATTGACTGGACTACAACAAAGTCTGTCATTTAAGACCGAAATCATTTGTGTTGCAATAATTTGAGGTTAAACATCAGATTGACTGGACTACAACAAAGTCTGTCATTTAAGACCGGAATCACTTGAAGATATGCGAATAAGGTCCATAAAAGGAGCAGGAACACGTCTTTGCCGATGAAGATGGGCTCCACGTCGAATGCTTTCTTGGTTTGGAGAGTTTGGAAAGGCACAAACTGGTTATCCACCCATTTGAAGACCGGGGAATCAGAGTTCCTGGAGTTGCTAGCCACGGCGAAGTATTGCTCGCCTCCGATCATGAACGGCTGCCATTTGCGAGCATTGGCAACTTTGAGGACTTGAAGGAAGTTGAAGAATCTGAAATTAAGGACATTTTGACAATTTAGTTCAGTGAAACCTTGATAATTCGAACTTAGATAACTCCCCGCTAGCTTCAGGAAATGTTAAAAAAAACTCTAATACGCTTAAGGAATCTTCAAATAATATGCTTTTTGCATCTGATACCTATGACAGTGCACCCCCCTCGGCCAATCCTGGGAACAAGCCTGCTATCAATCAGTTTAGTGTTTTTTTAACAAAGTCTACTGGTCGTCATTTGTAGAACACAACCCTCTCTCTTCTGTTCTTAAAATCGACACTTACGATATGGTTATCGTAAAATAAAAAAATTCTCTAGAAATGGTAATGTTTGGTCGTGCACATATTTAAAAATACATTGGATAGTATGGAAGGTTGTCTGAAAGGCTAGTGAAACAGCAACAAAATTACCAGCAAATACCTTATTGTTCTCCCAACCTTTCCCGCACGTTATCAGCACACTATGGTACATGCATCTGGCTTTGCCTCTTATCAGTTTCTTTTAGCATATAAACATGTGATATGCCTCATTTAGGGTCACTCTTTCATTTTGATGACGAACTTCCCTTAGTGATGGGGGTTTATCACTTACCCATTGTTGGGGTTTCTGTGGTGGCAATAGCTGGAAAAGAAAATAAAAGGATGAAGAGTCGGGTGCCAACATTTCACAGAAATTAGAACAGATGAGAATTACTTCTATGGCATTTTTGATGAAGCTGACAAGTCTTTGAATTCTGTTTTAGAGAAATTCCTCTGCCTCTCATCTAGTTCGTTTGTTAAGGCTGACTTAAGGCAAAAGAAGACAAACGATACTCTGTATCAGGTAAGTGCTGTGTAGCTCAATGGGACGCAAAAATATGCAGTCTTTGTTTAAAATTTGAACATGTTTCTCTGTCGAGGTTTACGGTATGTTGGTATGAGTTTTTGAAACGTTTATGATCTACAAGGCGTCTTGTTTACATTTACTGGCGCTGGTACAACTCGTACCAGGAAAAGGTATCTTTACAATGTGGGTATTGTCACCGCTAATTATTATATAAACGACTAGAGTATTTAAGGGTCCGTTATATTGGGAATAGCACGGGTTTACACTTGCTTGGGAACTTTAGAAGGGCTTTTACTTTTTGCTGTAATTTCCATGGTTAACTCTCCTTACAATTAATAGTTGGGTCATATAACCATTTCAGAACATTCCAGTATTACCACGCAGCACAAAAGTCGGCATTTATATGATGTTAGAAGTTCCTTTCGTCATTTTTTAAATTCTATTTTGGAAGCAGTATTCCATTTATAGTGTATATTCATGATTCTCGCGAGTATTTCCTCGTTACAACCTGTAACAGGATGCCATGAAGTTAATGATTTACGCACGGCTGGGTAGAACATACCTGTATTTATTTCAGCTGTGCTGTTCGATGGAATAAGCAGAACATGCCTTTAAGTTGCTACCAATCGGCAAAATGTCGCCCTAAAGCGCCCCGCCCAAGTGTCCAACTCTTTATATAGCCTATCTTAACTTAGAATACCCGTGGTATGACAATAGGGAGTGGTGAGGATATGTAACTATCTTAAGAGAGTTATTGCCGCGGCTAATCTTCCCCTAGGATTATCACTCGTGTACCCCTCCCCCCCCCCCCCGTTTGAAATGAGTGTTGTCATGGATTTTACCACTAAATGAAAAACTAAGGGTACTAAATTATGGGCGTGGCAAAAACGGAAAAAGTTATTTGCTGGATAGGGTAAGGTACCAGATGATATTATTTACTCCCAGTTTTGCCCAACTTGGTTGCAGCTTCTCCCGTATTCCAGCATGTCCGAGGGAATCTTCCTACCCAGTTTTTTGGACACCCTTTCTTGGTTGAATCTGCAGAAACGCAGCACTGTCTTCATGGACCTATCAAGGGAGGCAAATGCGAAACAAAATGGTGACGGCCTCTCGGGAAAAATGTTAGTAAGTTGTGTACTTTTCGGTTCTATTTCACGTTTTATTTTTTTTAAACAAATAATGTCTGCATTCCTCTTATATTCGAATTGTTTGTGTCTCTGACTGAAATTTTATAAGAAATTTACCCACCGGTAACCGAACCCCCCCACCCCCCACCCACCCTGCGATGGATCCAACCTTTTGTTACAATAGCCAAATCAAATTATTTTGCAATAGGACATAGTAAAGGTGGCAAGAAAAAGACTGCATGACCTGGAGAGCACGACTATGGAAGGTCTTACCAGAAAATCCAAGGTACTGGAAAGCTAGAATGTCCTGCTTCAATACAGATCAGGAGCATTCGGGTAATTGATGAATACACTGTTGACCAGGCATCCCACTCCACCCCGAATAGCTTCAAAAGCGCAAAGAAAATGCTTTGGGTGGCTTAAGAGAGTAGAATTCCCACGTCAAGCACCTTGCAATATTATGTGAAGCTTCCTCTTATTTGAAAAAATAAATATGAACACAAAAGGTGGGGAGCTCGTTTTTAAATATTTTCTTTAAGGTTCAGTAACGGATTCAAGCCATGTGAAAAAAAATCAACAAGTTCAGGTACACGCGAACCATATTATTTGAAAAAATAAATATGAACACTAAAGATGGCGAGCTCGTTCAGAAAGGATTCAAGCCATGTTAAAAAAAAGACGTTTCAATATTGTAAACTAGGGTACATTGTAAATTCTGTAATAGAAACTGAGCTGGCTAAACAAACAACCCCGTTTACCGTCGCTGAGGACGTGCACATGTTAATCCTTCCTACGTAAAGCGGGTACCCTGTGGTTTTGCTCCGAAATGGAAAAATAACATATTTCAAGACGTTCCACCAAAGGGATTTTTGGGGACTTTTAGTATGTTAACTAGGTTGTATCACTTGTTCAAAATCCGCTGAGAGAAATTCTATTGCAATAAGTTCCACCTGGGCCATAAAAATTTCATAGATTGACTGGACTACTGAAGACAGGATACAACACCCGCGATTGGCCTTGTGTTCACCCCAAGCATGCGAAGCAGGTTGATGGCTGCAACTGTGGTGTCTTCATATGCTTTGCATGTGTAACAGCTACGCTATGTATGTGTAACATTCACGGCCTTTGTAGCCCTGGGGGGGGTCCGTTTTGACGTTGACTAAAATAAGATATGCTAGTATCAGACCAATTGAAAGCTCTCTATTGAGGTTGGGTTGGTTACGGTTGAGGTTGAGGTTGGTTGTTTTTTTTTTTAAGACAACAGAATCTGAGTGAAACAATTAATTTTAGTGCAAAATTTTAACTAAAGATCGGTCATTCTGCTTTTAATTTTTGTAGATCTTATCTAACTATTTCAAAAACTTTTGTACTTTTATCTACTTTTAATAGTTTCCCCGTTGCCTGGCTCTTGGAACTCCATCAACTTCGAACTGAGGGCGGCTGCTGTCTCAAGTCATTGGATCCTGCTGTGATGACATGAATAGGTAATTGTTAAGGACCCCATAGCTAAAAATAGAGAGGGGCTAAATTTGCTTAATTTGACCCACCCTCCATAAAGAGTTAAATGCAAATTCACAGAGATGCGGACAAAAAGCCCTGTTACAAATCAATTGTTTACTAATTAATGCCTTTATTATATTCATTAATATTGATGCTGAGCATATATTTTGTTGTTTGACTTTCTAAAAACAAATATAAGGTTGATAAATTCTACCTAGGTATCCCCTCCTCTTGGAGAAAAAGCAACAATAATAATCATTTTGTGCCAAAAATGGTTTACCCACTAGTTCTCCTGCAACTGTGAACAATTATTTTAATCACCTGTTCAAGCTCTGATGTAAAAAATATGGTACCTTATTTGAACTAAAATGTTATAAGTATAAGAGCCAGCATATCCCAACCTCACGATTTTTAGTATAAAACTATAAACAGTTTTCTAGCTAATTTTCTTTGATCCTTTTCTGTTGTAGCAATCGCAACGTTAAGGTTTATAAACTCTGTCGGCAAGACGACAATGAGGGTTGGCTGGGGTGTGACCCTGTGGCCAGTACTTTTATGCTACCTGTGCCAGTTTCGAATTTGCAACAGCTCTTTCCTCACAATTTTACTGCCCATAATGCCCCTGACCCTGACATATTGACATATTGTGGATTCATAAGTGTCAATAGTTTCCCAATAATTATTTTAACAGGGCCATTGGGGGTGCTTTCTTCAGGGTGATAGAAGTCAATGAGACTGGATAAAACAGATTTTGTGTAATTGCCCTCCTCAAGTAAGCTGCAGAACAGTAATACAGATTGAAACGAAAAATCATGATTTATCTTTTTAAAGAATTTCTTAGATATAAATCTAATACTATGGAGTCATGTAGGTTTGATAACCAGTCTGGAATTTCCTTTTTTGATAATGCTTCCTTTATGGTCTGTAAATATTCATGTACCTCCTGCCTGTTAGCAAAGACATAGCTGGCGCAAACAATGTAGGAATAGTGTATCCCCCTGAAATTTGTGGTGGCTTGTTATTACTTTAGTGGCTAGAGTGGCAGTTTAGGTCCTAGGGGTCGCTAGATTTTTAGCCTTGTCTCATGGATAGCATTTTGTAAATTGTCGTACAGATTTTACTTTATCACTCCAAGATAAAATTATTGGTGTTATCTGATATATTTGTTGTATTTTACCTTGTCGTGGTAACCGTCTTAGGTTAAATTTGATAAGTAACGCATTTTATAATGACAAGCGAACTCTGCTAAATGCTTAGATATTTTGATAATTTCGCTCGTCCCGCCACCCTCCAAATATCTGAATCCACCGCTATCAATTCAGAGTAAAAGACACTTTCATGACCAGTGAACATATTCATCATCACGTAGTAGTTCTGAATACCATTTATTTTGATTTATTATCAAATACAATATTAAATAACAAATACGTCTATTCAAGGCTAATAATTTACCTTCAATATTTGGAAAATTCCGCAGAAATGAAGAACGTTATTGTTGTAAAACTAGACCCTGCGCGCAGGGTTGACTGGGATACCTGAGATCTGCAACTTGTTTGTGTGACATGTATGGCAAAGATTTTACTGCCTACTTTGAATATAATAAAAAAATATATAATCTTGTTTTTTATTGTAAATGCCATATCACAACACTGATTGGTGCGAGAAAGGTAAGAGCATCATCTCTTCAGGTGTGGGGTGGACTCAAGGTGTGCTCCATGAAAGTAGACAGTGCTGATTGTACTATCTTAAAATACTATCCCCACATCAGAGTAAGCATCGAAATAAGATTAAGGAAAGCTGAGAATGTGTTTAAAAATTGTTATTTCTTAAACATTTCTTTGGTTCACTGCCCTCAATGTGCTATCACTTAGGGATAAATTTATTTTTTACACCCAAAGTAAGTCCTATTGTATTAACAATATAATTTTATTGAAATGTATTATTTTTTTTATGTAAGTTACAAGTAAACAACAAAAATTATTTATTTTGAAAGGGGCTATAGAATACCTAGACTTGATTGAAATTTATAGAGCATAAACATATTTTCAATATCAACAACACTACAAAAATATTACAAACCTCTAGATTTTTTTTAAATTGTTCCATAAAAATAAAATGACATTCAATGAGGGATAAAGGTATTTCAGGGAAATAATAAAACTCAAGCTTATCTAAAGAAAGCACAAAAGTACCAAAATAATTTTCATAGATTTAAGTACATATTTTACACTTACATGACTTACAACACCTATGCTGTACTTTATTAAAACCGACATGGTTAAAATGATGAGATTCAATGAGAGAGATCAAGATATTTTATAGTAAGAAAATAAAATTCATCTTAGGGTAGCCGGTCAAGTGTCCAATGTAAAGTAGATTCATCGACAAAGCGATTTGTAGGAGATAATTTCCATCAATTGTTTCAAACTACTTGCACTTCAAAATAGATTAAGCAATCAAGGTAAATACCCCGAGTCCATTCATGAGTGTCCAGAGCACATTTAATTACGTCTTGAAGTAAGCTGTATGAGTCTAAAGCAGTCAGCACTTTGAGCCGCGTGTCTCGCACTCGGGTCGCAAATGTAAACACGAGTTTACAAGAAATATGTATTGCTCATCTAAATTATACAAGTAAATAATAATATTAAAAAAGAATTACTGTAAGTAATTAGAGTGGTTTTCATTAACTCGTGAAACAAGGTGTGATAGTTAAACAGTAATAGTTAGTAAAACACAAAAAAGAACAATAGAATCAGATCACAACAAAGTGTAATACGCTAAAGCGTAGTTCACGGGTTAATGAAGGCTTTGACAATTCAACCTTACATCCACATGAAGGTAATGCCTAATATCGAGTGCCCTACAGTAAGTGTTTTGCAGTCAAGTTGTTTTCTTTTAGTAGGTAAAAAAATATTCTAAATAATAGTAATCATAGCTATGGTCACCACTTACACATATAGCACTTGTAATGAAAAGAAAGAAAAAAATATATATGCAGTCAAACAACAGAATTGCATGATAACCTTGAATATATTGAATAAAGGACTGCAAAAAAACATCTTTTGTACTAGTTGCTTGAATTGACCCTTGGCTATTTTTAGCTGAATTCCCCTCCCCCTCTAAAAAAGAAAATAATAATAATAATAGAACAAAACTAAAAAGAAAACAAACACAGCAGAGACCCCCACCATTAATTTTGATTTTTTTTTTACTTTCCTTTAAAGGGGGAGTGTCATGTTTAAGAGATTTGCAATAGCTCTAGAGCCCTGACACAATGAACTTCAGTGAAATTCTAATACTGACTTATGAGCTTTTGGTACATGTGTGAGACTTTAAACAAAACAAAAAAAATGACCACAAACTGTCCATTAACATAGTTTTCAATATAATATTGCATATTATTTAAAAAGGTATTGACAGCTTTTAAAAAGTTCAACTGTTTGTAGACACTTAAAAGCCTACAATAAACACTGACTCCAGACATGCGCAGTAGTATGCTGCTGCCCCTTTAAAGTAAAATACAGCTTTACTTAGTCAGCGTAGACAATATTGCGGATTTTGTCAATATTCTAATATGAATATGTCAATATTCTCCCCCCTTACGTCTTTATTTCTATTTATTTTATGCTTTTCACATGATACCAAAACAGTGTCTTTTTTCTTCGCTAATTTGATGTCATGTACACAATAAAAGAGATGCGCCCGTGCGCATGGCGAGTCCCCAAGGGACCCAAGACGCCCAAATAGACCTCTATTTTTTGTCATCCACAATCTCGGCGAGCTGTGCGTGGCGTAACCGTATTACAGGCCTTGGATCCTAGTTATTGTCCTCCCCATTAATGCGCGGGTTGGGATAACCTTGCAAGAGTGTTGTACAGCATATTCGCTCGGAAATATCGGTGCTTGGGGCCTTCGGGTTCTTTACAGCCTTCCGTAAAAGCCTTGTGCTGCCATACCGATTGGGTAATCCGTATGTATGGTTTCCGTTTTGTTCTTCAGACCGGGTTCGATCCCAGGCCAATGGGCTTTTTTTTTTATTCGTTTTCTTTCTTTGTGCTTGACCCCCCTAATCCTGATTGGTTTTGCGCAAAAATAATAAAAAAAAGTGAGTCTGCAAAATAAGCTTGCTGGATTTATTGATTATATGTATTCAATTTGTTCCTAGGAAGTTAACAAAAAACACAAAGCAAAGAGTTTGAGGAAGTAAACAAGTATGTGAACTTTAAGGTTCTATTTGAAGGGGCGCATTTTGTACAGGGAAGCATACATAGAATGCTTAACTGGTGGAGAGGGGAGAGGTAACAGTTTATTGAGCATAATGTCAACAATAGCAGGGGGAAGGGAGGGGCACTCTCTTCATACAATATTGCAGTTGTTACCTATTATTAAATAAGTTTGTAACTTGTCTTTGTTTATTAAGCAAGGTATATTTCTGAGACAAGCAAACTCAAGTAAGAGCTGTTGAAATAACAGGTGAGTGTTAAAAGAAAAACAATTATCTGATTAGAAAACTACTGTAGATTCCTTTGCACCAAAATAAGAACAAACTTCATTTCGTTTGTTATTTTTGAGGAACGAGATGAGCTCTACAAGGCCAAGAAGAAATATGTATTGCTCATCTAAATTATACAAGTAAATAATAATATTAAAAAAGAATTACTGTAAGTAATTAGAGTGGTTTTCATTAACTCGTGAAACAAGGTGTGATAGTTAAACAGTAATAGTTAGTAAAACTGCGGCTTGCTTGTCTCGGTCTTGCGGCTTGCTTGTCTTGTGTCTTGCGGCTTGCTTGTCTCGGTCTTGCGGCTTGCTTGTCTCGGTCTTGCGGCTTGCTTGTCTCGGTCTTGCGGCTTGCTTGTCTCGGTCTTGCGGCTTGCTTGTCTTGGTCTTGCGGCTTGCCTTAGGTGCATTAGCTTGATCCTTGTTGATTTAACTGTAGATCCCTTCAAAAAGGCTTACAAAGTTCTCTGGAACTGGTTTGCCAATGGGCAAGAGCTCAGACAATGCTTGCCTTCAACCATATTTACCACCATTTTATAACATTGTGCATCTATGAAGGGAAGAGGGTGGCTCGCCACCTTACTGACTCATACAATTGCACCAAGTCAGGTCATAGGCTGTATGCTACTAGTAAAATATAACCTAGTACTACCTGCCTTATTGACGAGTTGTCGGCGTCTAAACTGGCGTTTAGCTTCCCCAATATATTGAAGGTTACAGCGGTTACATTGAATCATATAAATCACGTTTTTAGTATTGCAGGTTATGTGGGAGGTTATAGGTCGTGTTTCACCTGTTGAGAAAAATGTGTAGCTTGTCAGGCCATCGGTTCTAATATAGGGTCAGGTTAGGCAGTTTTTTCCGTAACGGAAAGCACCGGGAGGTTGGTTGGTGGGAGAGCGGTCGGAAGGTAGCTTGGCTTTAACGAGGATGTCGCGGAGGTTAGGTGAGCGGCGAAAGGCGACAAGAGGGGGCTCAGTGAAAACCTTATGGCATCGCTTAGACGAGAGTAGAAGGTTGTAGTTTCTACGGATTATGTCGTTGATGTTAGGTAGTGTAGGGTTATAGGTAGTGACAAAGGGGATGCGACGGGAGTTTTTGTGGTTGTTATTATTAGGGCGTAGGGCGTCAATGCGGGAAATGTTAGCAACGCGTAGGGTTTGTCTCTTGAGAAAAGCGGGTTTATAGCCACGCTTGAGGAGGTAGTTTAGAGTTCATTGCAGCGGTTATTAAAGCTTTCTTCTGTAGAACAAATGCGGCGAATACGGAGGGCGAGGCTATAGGGGATAGCCTTTTTGGTGTGATGAGGATGGCAAGATGAAAAAAGAAGGTGTTGGTGTTTGTCAATAGGTTTGGAGTAGAGGTCAGTTTCGATTTTACTATTAACAAGGGAGACATTAACGTCAAGGAAACGTACATTGTTATAGGAGTGGGAGCTTGTAAATTTAATGGTGGGATGTAGATTGTTAAGATAATCTACAAAAGCGTTCAATTTGTCTAGACCCTCAGTCCATACAACAAAAATAGCGTCGATGTATCTTAAACACGTATGGGGTTTGTAAGGGGCGTCACGCAAAGCGTTGGTTTCAAATAGACCAAGAAAGAGACAGGCGAAAGAGGGTGCCATGCGTGTGCCCATTGCGGTGCCATGCTTCTGGAGGTAGTGTTTGTCATTAAAGGAGAAGTTGTTCATTTGGAGGATCATGCGGATTAAATCACAAATAGTGCCAGCAGGGATGGGGTTAGTGTTACATGTGCGAAGGAAGTGGTGACAAGCGTTGATGCCATCATTATGTGGAATATTAGTATAGAGGCTAGAGACGTCGAGTGTGACCAGGAGAGAGTCTGTTGGTAGGTTGCTGAGTGTTAATAAAATGTTTAAAAAGTGGTTAGTGTCTTTAACGTATGATGGAAGTTTACTTACTAATGGCTGGAGGTAGTAGTCTACAAATTCTGAGATGCGTTTGGTGGGGTGGGAGTTGGAGGAAATAATAGGGCGCCTAGGATTACCATGTTTATGTATTTTAGGGAGTATGTAAAACCGTCCAGGTTTAGAGTCTTTGGGTGTGAGGTAGGATTTAGTGTCCTGATTAATTATCCCGTCCGTGTGCATTCGGTTGATGTAAGTTGTGACTCGTTCTTGTATGTCATTAGTAATGTCGGCATCTAATTGTGTGTAGAATTTAGTGTCATTAAGTTGTCTATTACATTCATTAATATACCAGTCTTTGTCCATTACGACTGTGCCAGATCAAGAGAAGCAAAGCAAGAGAAGCCACACTGATAGCTCGCGCTGGTACTCTTGAACCCGGTGGCCTCAACCGGCGTGAAGAAACCGTTTAGCTACTTAGTAATCCACACCACCCTATTTACTATCCATAAGTCACTCCTTACTCAATTACTATTTTTACCTTTTGTTAGTTAATCATCAATGAACTTTGTACATATGCTACAGGGGCGCAGCCAGGGGGGTGGCCCAGGGGGCCCCCCCCCCCCTTCTAGCAGCCAAAAATACAGTAAATGTATGAGACATTATCTAAAAAACAGGAGAAAATGACTTGAAATGACCTCTTGGGCCCCCTCCTGTTAAAAATCCCGGCTACGCCTCTGTACTAGCTGTAACATGTCATTGTAACTCATTGATAACCTGAAGAAGGCAGGTATTAGCCTGCCGAAATATCGCTCTAAAAACATAAATCTGCGTTGTTGTCGACTTTTTCTTTTTAAGGTTTTCTGAAATAGTACGAGGGATAGTAAAATATTTATTTCTAGACTAATAGCTTTTTTAGTCTCAGATGATAAAACTCCAGGGTGATAATGAACCCTGTCCTCCCATAAGAAAAGTAAAATGCTTTATGTAAATACCACGCCCCCCCCCCCCCCCCCCCGTGATTGTTATTCACATAGAAAGGTACCCATAAGCTTAAAAAACCGGAAGATCGCTTTAAAATGGCCACATTTAGATGAATTCTCCAGGTAAAATGACACAAGTTTGATACTTCTCTACTGAAAAATTCCTATCCCCGACATAAGCAAGTTACCAGATTGTCCGAAGGATCATTGCGAACACTGCAAAATCTACTAGTTGTAGTAGTGTCGTATGCCTCGATTTTTGCCTTGCCCTTTTCAATTGAAGATACAGACATCCATCGACCACCGTTTTCCATTTTTCTAGGTTCCATCTCGTTTGAAAAAGCCCGCGAAAAATCTTATTTCATATAAGTGTATGATGTCAGTTTAACCTATCTCACTTCCGGTAAACTTTTGGAGCGTGTGAAAGATCGTCAGCTGAAAAGGTCAGTATAGATCACAACACTCACATGGACACCAGCGGAATTATCGTTTAATCCTTTTTTTTTTTCTACAAATATTTATTTGTACGCGAGGGATCGACCCTTTGAGACGTGTGAAGAAGTTTGAGTGTTCGCGAACTTCACAACACTCAAAAGGACATAAGTAAATAAGTGAAAAATTCATAAATGTGGACTTTAGAAGCACACTAGCATACACACATTGGCACCAGTAGGGCCAAGACGGGACGCTAGCACAGTCTATTACCCTTGCAGTTCGGCAACCATGGACAGCTGTTTCGTCCTTATTAGGACTCGTCAGCATGGCATAGCCGGTTCGCCTCAGTTAAACTTTATCGGCAGATCTCCTCTCACTTCACGTCCGTACGACGAGCGTACGACCGTGAGAGACTTGACTCTCACGGTATGCTAATTACTTTATTATAATGACCGTCCTTCTGAACCGTGTGAACGAGCGCTGACCTTTTAAATTATGCAAAAGTTTTTGGTAACTAAGCGTTGCGATGACGTAGGACAGTAGGCTAGATACTTCGTGTAAGAAAAAGGCTTCAGTAAGGTCGCATTCAATACACTAAAACAAGCGAAGTATTGACTATGGCGCAAAGGCTCTTGGGGTATTGCGAAACATTGCAGATTTCCCGGGACCACGAAAAAAACCAGTTGCAATTTATAACTGGGCTACCACAGGTATCCCAGTAACTAAGTTTGTAGATTCTTCGCGATTTCCAGGCGTCTCAGCCGCCATCTTGAAATTACTTTGTCAGTCGGGACTTCCAACGGCGTGTCGACCGGATTCGACGGTAAGTACTTTAAGTACGCATCCTGAAGTGTATCATACACAGCTATCAACACGATACACAGCTATCTACACCATACACAGCTATCCACACCATACACAGCTATCCACACCATACACAGCTATCCACACCATACACAGCTATCCACGCTATACACAGCTATCCACACCATACACAGCTATCCACACCATACACAGCTATCTACACCATACAAAGCTATCCACGCCATACACAGCTATCCACACCATACACAGCTATCCACGCCATACACACCATACACAGCTATCCATAGCTATCCACACCATACACACCTATCCACACCATACACAGCTATCCACACCATACACAACCATCCACACCATACACAGCCATACACAGCTATCCACACCATCCACAACCATCCACAGCTATCCACACTATACACAGCCATACACACCATACACAGCTATCCACACCATACACAGCTATCCACACCATACACAGCTATCCACACCATCCACAGCCATCCACAGCCATTCACAGCTATCCACACCATACACGGCTATCCACACTATACACGGCCATACACAGCTATCCACACCATCCACAACCATCCACACCATGCACGGCCATACTCAGCTATCCACACCATCCACAGCTATCTACACCATACACAGCTATCCACACCATACACAGCTATCCACGCCATACACACCATACAGAGCTATCTACACCATACACAGCCATCCACAGCTATCCACACCATCCACAGCCATCCACACCATCCACAGCTATCCACACCATAAACAGCTATCCACACCATACACAGCTATCCACACCATACATACCATACACAGCTATCTACACCATACACAGCCATCCACAGCTATCCACACCATCCACAGCCATCCACACCATCCACAGCTATCCACACCATCCACAGCTATCCACACCATACACAGCTATCCACACCATACACAGCTATCCACACCATACATACCATACACAGCTATCTACACCATACACAGCCATCCACAGCTATCCACACCATCCACAGCCATCCACACCATCCACAGCTATTCACACCATACACAGCTATCCACATTATCAACAGCTATCCACACCATCCACAGCTATCCACACCATCCACAGCTATCCACACTATACACGGCCATACACAACTATCCACACCATCCACAACCATCCACACCATGCACAGCCATACTCAGCTATCCAAACCATCCACAGCTATCCACACCATACACAGCTATCCACACCATACACAGCTATCCACACCCTACACAGCTATCTACACCATACACAGCTATCCACGCCATACACAGCTATCCACACCATACACAGCCATCCACAGCTATCCACAGCATCCACAGCATCCACACCATCCACAGCTATCCACACCATCCACAGCTATCCACACCATACACAGCTATCCACACCATACACAGCTATCCACACCATACACAGCCATACACACCATACAAAGCTATCCACGCCATACACAGCTATCCACACCATACACAGCTATCCACGCCATACACACCATACACAGCTATCCATAGCTATCCACACCATACACACCTATCCACACCATACACAGCTATCCACACCATACACAACCATCCACACCATACACAGCCATACACAGCTATCCACACCATCCACAACCATCCACAGCTATCCACACTATACACAGCCATACACACCATACACAGCTATCCACACCATACACAGCTATCCACACCATACACAGCTATCCACACCATCCACAGCCATCCACAGCCATTCACAGCTATCCACACCATACACGGCTATCCACACTATACACGGCCATACACAGCTATCCACACCATCCACAACCATCCACACCATGCACGGCCATACTCAGCTATCCACACCATCCACAGCTATCTACACCATACACAGCTATCCACACCATACACAGCTATCCACGCCATACACACCATACAGAGCTATCTACACCATACACAGCCATCCACAGCTATCCACACCATCCACAGCCATCCACACCATCCACAGCTATCCACACCATAAACAGCTATCCACACCATACACAGCTATCCACACCATACATACCATACACAGCTATCTACACCATACACAGCCATCCACAGCTATCCACACCATCCACAGCCATCCACACCATCCACAGCTATCCACACCATCCACAGCTATCCACACCATACACAGCTATCCACACCATACACAGCTATCCACACCATACATACCATACACAGCTATCTACACCATACACAGCCATCCACAGCTATCCACACCATCCACAGCCATCCACACCATCCACAGCTATTCACACCATACACAGCTATCCACATTATCAACAGCTATCCACACCATCCACAGCTATCCACACCATCCACAGCTATCCACACTATACACGGCCATACACAACTATCCACACCATCCACAACCATCCACACCATGCACAGCCATACTCAGCTATCCAAACCATCCACAGCTATCCACACCATACACAGCTATCCACACCATACACAGCTATCCACACCCTACACAGCTATCTACACCATACACAGCTATCCACGCCATACACAGCTATCCACACCATACACAGCCATCCACAGCTATCCACAGCATCCACAGCATCCACACCATCCACAGCTATCCACACCATCCACAGCTATCCACACCATACACAGCTATCCACACCATACACAGCTATCCACACCATACACAGCCATACACACCATACACAGCTATACACACGATACACAGCTATCTACACCATACACAGCTATCCACGCCATACACACCATCCACACCATCCACAGCTATCCACACCATCCACAGCTATCCACACCTTACACAGCTATCTACGCCATACACAGCTATCCACACCATACACAGCTATACACACGATACACAGCTATCTACACCATACACAGCTATCCACGCCATACACACCATCCACAGCTATCCACACCATCCACAGCTATCCACACTATACACAGCTATTAGCACCATACACAGCTATCCACACCATCCACAGCTATCCACACCATCCACAGCTATCTGCACCATACACAGCTATCCACACCATACACAGCTATCTACACCATACACAGCTATCCACACCATACACAGCTATCCACACCATACACAGCCATACACACCATACACAGCTATCCACACCATACACAGCTATCCACACCATACACAGCTATCCACACCATCCACAGCTATCCACACCATACACAGCTATCCACCCCATACACAGCTATCCACACCATACACAGCTATCCACACCATACACAGCCATCCACAGCTATCCACACCATCCACACCATCCACAGCTATCCACACCATCCACAGCTATCCACACCATCCACAGCTATCCACCCCATACACAGCTATCCACACCATACACAGCTATCCACACCATACACAGCTATCTACGCCATACACAGCTATCCACACCATACACAGCTATCCACGCTATACACAGCTATCCACATCATACACAGCCATCCACACCATCCACAGCTATCCATACCATCCACAGCTATCCACATTATCCACAGCTATCCACACCATACACAGCTATCCACACTATACACGGCCATACACAGCTATCCACACCATCCACAACCATCCACACCATGCACGGCCATACTCAGCTATCCACACCATCCACAGCTATCCACACCATACACAGCTATCCACACCATACACACCCATCCACACCATACACAGCTATCCACACTATACACAGCCATACACAGCTATCAACGCCATACACAGCCATCCACAGCTATCCACACTATACACAGCTATCCACACCATCCACTGCTATCCACGCCATACTCAGCTATCCACACCATCCACATCTATCCACACTATACACACCAACCATACACACCATACACAGCTATCCACACCATACACAGCTATCCACACCATACACAGCTATCCACACCATACACAACCATCCACACCATACACAACCATCCACACCATACACAGCCATACACACCATACACAGCTATCCACACTATACACAGCCATACACAGCTATCCACACCATACACAGCTATCCACACCTTACACAGCCATACACAGCTATCCACACCATACACAGCTATACACACGATACACAGCTATCTAAACCATACACAGCTATCCACGCCATACACACCATCCACAGCTATCCACACCATCCACAGCTATCCACACTATACACAGCTATCTACACCATACACAGCTATCCACACCATCCACAGCTATGCACACCATCCACAACAATCTACACCATCCACAATTATCTACACCGTACACACCTATCCACACCATCCACAGCTATCCACACCATCCATAGCTATCCACACCATCCACAGCAATCCAAAGCTTTAATCGAACTGATAGGGATGCTCGTCGTATTTTTCATCTCTGAAAATTCACTGATCTCAAAATGGCCTCGGTCAGCACCTATTCAGAACCTCGGTCACAATTTAACTATACGGACC
Source organism: Nematostella vectensis (assembly GCF_932526225.1). NCBI lineage: Eukaryota > Metazoa > Cnidaria > Anthozoa > Actiniaria > Edwardsiidae > Nematostella > Nematostella vectensis. Next base: position 2,645,314 of record NC_064045.1, read on the forward strand.
TTCAAGCCGGTAAATAACCAGCTTTTAGGGATTCCCCAAACCAGTAGATAGCTTTGATTTGCTCCTTTATCTTGGGATATCCGATTTTCGCGTCGCGCGCAAGATTCAATGCCAATCTAAGACATTTTTCGGTAATATTAAAAACAAATTCTTATTTAATCTAACTGAGTTGGGGAATACTAAAACAATTATTCCCCTCAGGCTAAGTTTAAACGTCGTATTATGAGTGAGCCGTATTAAATGCAAATGAATCGCAAATGAATCGAATCGATTGTTTCATCTTCATGCATTTGCATTTAATACGGCTCATGGATAATACGACGTTTGAACTTAGCCTCAGGGTCGATGAACAGCGGCAGGATATATCCACCATTAGTTTCCCCCAAACCAGTGGATAGCGATTTTTGCGCGCTCTGATTGGCTCTTGTATCTCGGAATTTTCGTGGATATTCATCTTCCCTTTGGGGAATAATTGTTCAATATTCATCTCCCCTTTTGGGAATGATTGTTCGATATTTCTAACCTTTCTCAAAACTACTCCTGGACCCAGTTTAATAATATTGCTGCAGGGCGAGAATATTTATTATATAAATTTCGTAAGGCTTTTCCGTGCAAGATTTTTTTTAGATAGTTTGTTGTTTACAGTAGTTGTCCGGTCAATATTTAGAGAAACCTTTTTCAATTAGTGGTAGGTCAAACCAATGAATGGCGTCAATGACTGACCTAAAAAAGACAATGTAAAAAAGCACCCAGGATAATGCAGTGTCAGCTTGCTCGATTGTTTTCGCCACCAACCTTACCCTCGTCCCGAATGGTGAACAAAATGGCCCTGCAGATTGGTATCCGTTTAAGAGATGTGCAGGGACGAGAAGGACCATTTTATGTTTCACGGGGAGTGTGAATATTTTGGGGGCGCGATAGTTTGTTTTCACTGGGATCTAGGTGGCTGTGTCGTTTTTTTATTCCCGACATCTTTTTCACATTTCAACTCCACAGTCTGAGTAGCCTGAATTTCAGGCGCCTTTTCCCCGACTACTACTCAGACTACTGTCTGAGTCGATATGAGGGAAATTTTCGATGAGCCGTTAGCATCAATCAGTTGTTTTCAAAACCTTTTCTTTCCACAAAAAATCAGGAACCGGTAGCACTGTTTAAAAATCATATTTGTTTCCTTAAAAAAGGTTTTATCCCGACCAAAGAAATCCCGACCTTCCCCTCAAACTGCGTTGAAAAAAATTACGAACCACCCCCAAAACGTAGCAGCCCACGACGTGGCAACAAAATATGTGAACTGAAATATGTAACAAAATAGGGATAAGAATGGTGTCATCTGGAAATTTTTTTATTTCATTTTCTAGAGCAAGTATTTTTCTATCTGTAACTCAAGAAGACAGTGTATAAGAATCAGTTGTTACAAAAGACGCAGCGCCAGTTGGATGTGTAGTCAGAGGCTTATTTTCGCGCAGCCTCTATGCTGCCATTGCTGGCACGATGGACACAAAACCATGTTGGATTGTGTTCTCCTATTACACAGGTTGCACAGATTCTTGGATGTTTTGATTCCTGAAAGGAAATACGAAGAGTATTTAGTGATAATTCACAAAAATTAAAAGAATATTTATTCAACCTGTAGAGGATAAATGATATCAAGTTGCCAAAAAAACGGAATGACATTTCAGTTTCATTTTAGAGTTTGCGAAAAAGGCGAGGGAATATTTACAAACACCGTCATTTATGGGCCGGGTGTACTTCTTTTTCAATTACGACCCATCAATATCGACCCGTAATTTGCTGGAAAAAGGAACAGATAAATCTTTCCCAGCAACTTTTAAAATTTATATTTTTGGCATCAGAACACATAGAAACGACGGAATATGACGTTCCAGCGGAGGAGAGTGTCGTTTTGTGCTCGTGAATATGAGGATATTAATTGGGGCATCACACACACAAAAAAAAATTGTGCTTATCACAGCTTACGCAAAAGGCTGATTTCCATATAATCGCAAGGATAAACTAATTTAAGCTAGCTAAAAAAAGCTAAACTGTAAGAATTGAAATAATTTCATACAATGGTTTTCGCATTAACCGTAACCGTAAAAACGTCTATATTTTTCATTGAAAACGCCCCGGGGTAATGACTCGAGAGATTTGTTACACGACCGACCGCCATCTTGTTTTTGTTGTTGTTTATAAATAGAATAGAAACGAGGCCAAGCAGAAACCTGGAAATGAGAATATGTCGGATGACGAAGAGGTTTGTCGCAAAAGTTTTACATATGATTATAAATTACGAGCTCCAGTGGCGGATCCAGAATTTCAAAATGGGGGGTGGATAAAGGCAGAAGTCGGCTGATAACTGATCCAGTGTTTTTTGGTAAGTCACATAGATCTAAAGATACTTCAAGCTGAATTGGATTTGTCGCGTCAGCAATGTCAAGCATGGCGAAGGCACATGGACAGTACCTCCCGTCCCTCAAACAAAGTGACTTTTCTTAATATTTCTTATAAAGAGGGGTGGATATCCACCCAATCCACCCCCCTGTATCCGCCCCTGAGCATGACACCCGCAAAAACGTCAGGCGAATACAACACTGCCTTTACTTACCCTTACTCTTGCTTACTTTGACTTTTCGCCCTGTTTTAAATGATTTCAAACAAAACAGATTAAAATGTGGGCTGAATCTTTGCAGCAAAAACGGTTGCATCGCTACCACCGCTGAGGGGGGGGGGGGGGGGGGGGGATAGGGGGGCAGTTCAGTGAAATTAGTTTGGCGCCGCCCGCTCGCCCTGCCGCGCATATGGTTTACATGTATCCTCCAAACATCCACGAAATACCCACCTGGGTATATCAAGAATGAGTAAAATCCCCCACGCATACAATCATGAATCCTGCATTCTGATTGTTTCCGCCACTCACTATCTATCGGGCGATAGTGAGTAGCGAAAATGCTGCCGTAATACAGCCCAAGCCCATGAAAATAAATACGTTTTGATTATAAATCGATGTATGTATGCGAGTGTGATATTCCCTTTCGCAAGCCACACATCATGACACATGACAAATTCCCCTGGATCTCTGAGGATGGTCTTGAATGGCTTGTCAAGGCTCGACCCTGGGTCCTCAACTCCGTATAAACCGGCATATTGATATCATATTGCATTCTCCTATGATCGAAATCGACAAGGCACTGCGCGGTAAGATGTCAAGAAACTATAATAGCTCTACTTACGTCGAGTTTGCGTTGCATTGGCTGTTGCCTGTTTGCCCTTTGCCTTGTCTTGTGCCATTCGATTTCCAACTATTAGATAAATTTAATTGCTATTTATTTCGAGGAAGCGTTCCCACGGCCTAAATTATGGGGTTATTTGAAGCCCAGGTAGGCTTTGAAAATGAAATGACGCGATTTTCTTAGAGATGTTAATCGAGAATGACACAAACGTGGCCAAATGCTACACACAAGAACAGAAATAGTTCTTTGGGGATAAGGGCATGGTATTTGCGACCACGAACCCTTACAAAAATAGACAACTTTTGAAATAGACATCTTTCGTTCGCCTCGCTCGGAATCTAGATCTTACGTAGATCTACTTATTTATCGGCAAAAATGAGAGTAACTTTATAAAGGTAAGGTCAAAAACGCGTGGTCTCAGAACATCACCGTCATGAAAGTGTGAAAAAAAAAAGCACTGAAAAACGGCTATTTTCTTGGTGTTGGCGGGTTCCGTCATTCCACGATTTACTAACACCCCACGTGTCATAAGTAACAAAGACACTAAGTGGATTTTCATGAAATCGGGACAACTTCAACATAAAATCCGGATAACGATTCCAGTCAAATTCAAACGCAAAAGGCGTGGACTGCTATTTGTAATGCAAATAAAATGTATGTTATTCATACTCACGATCCTCGAACTATTTTCGTGTATCCTTCTCCAGACACTCGTAGGGCAAACTAACACCATTTAGTTGTTTTACGTTCTTGTTTGGCCCCGCCCTCTTCTGCGAGAAGGGTAAGGAGAGGACACTTTCGCCAGAAAAAAACCAGCCCTTCTTTGACCCAGTGGCACCTGCCTTCTTGAGGGCCTCTCTCACGGTTTTTTCCTCCCTTGAATAGTGTGGATAGCTGTGTATAGCTGTGTATGGTGTGTATAGCTGTTGATAGCTGTGGATGGCTGTGGATGGTGTGGATGGTTTTGGATGGTGTGGATAGCTGTGGATGGTGTGGATAGCTGTGTATGGTGTGAATAGCTGTGTATGGCGTGGATAGCTGTGGATGGTGTGGATAGCTGTGGATGGTGTGGATAGCTGTGGATGGCTGTGGATGGTGTGGATAGCTGTGGATGGTGTGGATAGCTGTGTATGGTGTAGATAGCTGTGTATGGTGTGGATGGCTGTGTATGGTGTAGATAGCTGTGGATAGCTGTGTATAGCGTGGATAGCTGTGTATGGCGTGGATAGCTGTGTATGGCGTGGATGGCTGTGTATGGTGTGGATAGCTATGGGTAGCTGTGTAGCTGTGTATGGTGTAGATAGCTGTGTATGGTGTGGATAGCTGTGTATGGTGTGGATAGCTGTGTATGGTGTAGATAGGTGTGTATGGTTTGGATGGCTGTGTATGGTGTAGATAGCTGTGGATGGTGTGAATGGTGTGTATCGTGTGTACGTATGTTGTGGTATACACTATCTTATGATACACTTCAGGATGCGTACTTAAAGTATTTACCGATTCGACGTATACATTACCGCTGACTTCCTGCAGACTCACCCTTCCTCTACGCCGGTGGAAAATTGCTTCCCCTTGGGATTGTGCAACAAGCAACTGTTTCTTAGCGAATCTGCAAAGAAAAGCCGTACCAGCTGATGTAAAAGCAACACAAAGCACAAGATCCCTACAAGTCCGGTAAGCAAGGGTATCAGAGAGCCCGACCGTAGTTTCTCTATGAATTATCGGCAAAATCACGCACATCGCGTCTTTGAATGTGTTGGTTTGTGAAGTGTGACGAAATGTGAGATTCATTATTGTTCAAAAGTCTTTAGCTCGATCTTACCTCTGCTATCTTCGGATTTTGATAACATTTCTTACATTCACTATTCTCTGAGGTCGATAACTCGTGCGTTGTATTGGGGTTTGTGCATTGAATGGGATTTCTACACTAATTTTGTGCGGTTCTCTGTTTGTGCTTCCGCTTTCGATTTAGTAAGGGCTTCGATTGTTTGTGAGCAGTCCGCTTTTATTTAAACGGTAATCACGTCAGCTTTGTTTATATTTATTTCTGCGATCGTATGCAGCTCAAACTGTCCAAGGTGTTGCTGATGTGGCCTAGGCTTGATTGTTTTAGAAAGATGGGGAATGGATCTCATAGGAGAAATTAATGTTACCGCAGTGCCTTAAGATTCATTTTTATTTGGATTTCTTGAATGCAGCGTTGCTTCATTGAAGTCGCATGAGTATCACAAATATCACAGGCGAAGGGTCATAAGGTAATACAAGAGGGTTTTCTTTTGCCATAGGGTGTCTCCTGTAGCCTTTCTTGACTAAACTGGTTGCACTTCGTGAGTCTTTCCCGCCATTTCTATATTTTTACTCTTGTGACTCTGTCACACTGTTTTGTCCGCCGTTTTGTCCTACGACAAAAACTGACTTCCCACGTTGTCTCCTGTTTTTCTGGCTTAGTTTTCTTGTGTTTGAAACTGTACTTTGTGTTTTCACCATAAGCTTAAGTGATATTTTGGATAATTCTTCACTTACAAACAATAATTTATTCAGCTCCGAAATCAGTCGCCTGTAAATTCTGCGAGGGATTTGCATATTTCTCTGAGCCCTGATTGCGATGCGCTGTTGTTGTGTCAGTCTCACGGTAGGCCAGTCACAGTTAAGTTGATGACAAAGAGTTAGTGATTGCGGTCGGATTGCGTTGTTGTGTAATACTGCTTGGAGTTTTTCTACCAGTGGGTTCTAAGTGCATTGTTGATTGAGCGCGTTGGTTCAGTTTACGGGCGACTCGAGTCCAACTTGTTTTTGCCACCCTGCATTTTCATTGTAGTCTTTTAACTATTTTATTCTACTTAATTTTACCTTGATTATTGATTATTAATAATTAATTGATCTAGTTAAATAAAAGAAAGGGAAACTAATCAAATAATTATATACAATCAAACAATTATTTAACCGGAATAACCGGAAAATAAACTACAATACTATTTCTGTAATTCTTTTTCAAAAAAAAAAATATATAAAATAATTATATCTGGCATAATGGCAGGCCACCTCATGGCCCCCTTGATAGTACCCCTATTTGCTCTACATCTCCAGAATTTCTTATTACGGTGGCAGAGCCCACTAATTGAGTCTAAGGCCGGACCCTTCATTTCACCAGCACTTTTTGAAATGAGCCTGGACAAAGTTAAAATTTTCATGAACAATATTCATCCCAATCGTAGAAAATTGATCGCTCCAAGGAGTAACCCAAGCTCACTCGCCTTTCGCCTACTCATTCTTAGTGGGGACATCCCTCTCAATCCCGGTCCCACCTACCGGTATCCCTGTGGAGCATGCTCAAAACCAGTTAAATGCAACCAGAAGGGTATTCAGTGCGACTACTGCGATGCATGGTATCACACAAAATGCTGCTCAATAAGCAATGAAAGTTACAATACACTTGCTAACAGTTCTTGTTCTTGGATCTGCTGTGCCTGTGATGTGGCCAATTTCTCAAAGTCATCAAGTGGTCCTGACATTCCTGATGACAATTATTATTTATCTTTATCAACATCAGTACAATCATCCGGCTCAGAATCACCCCAGCCACTAACATCCTCCCCCAGGCAAAGACAATAAAAGAATGGAACAAGCTGCCCCGCCTTACCCTGGATTCCACTAGTGCAGATATTTTTAGAGAACGAATAAAATTAAATTAAATTAATAAAATTATATTAATACCAATAATGCTGTTTAAACGATTTTTATCTTTTTACTTTATTTAATCTTTTTTTTATTCTGCCTTATTATTATTTTTATTCTGCCTTATTATTATTTGTATTATTATTTATTTTTATTATTATTATTATTTTTATTTCTATTATTATTTTATTTTATGTTTTTTATTTTTTTTTATTTATTTATTTTATTTTTTATTTTTTTTAGTTAATTAATTAATTAATGTATTTATTTATTTATTTATACAATTAATTTATATCCACAGTGATGGTAACCCCTTTGTGGATTAACAATGTAGATGTAGATGTAGAAGATTCCCTTAGCATTCCCTTCTTTTCTAGGTTGTCAATGGTTGCTAAACTTTTGTTAGGTCCTAACTTTTACTTTGTTCCTCAACAGATTTATTAGTAAAACCAAGAGTGGAATTGATGCTACTTCAATCTTTCAAAATGTGATGTCAATGCATTAAGCAGGTATAGCCAATCTACTGTAGCATTGATATACAGCATTTTGATGTTGTGATAATAAAAGATGATGATTTCTCTTGTTGCTGAGCATTTTTGTATTTTTGCAGATCAGTATGGCCTCTGTACTCTCAGGCAGTGAGGAGAAGGACAACTTCCAAAAACTCTGCCGCCTGCTGATTGATGGAGGTACCCAGTCCCTGCGGACATACTTCACGTCAATCCACCATCCCACCCCACTTGCAGCATTTCTAAATACGCACAAGAAAACCTTGACTAACCTGAAAAGAAGGAGGAAACTCCGGCAAGAGCAGTTTGATCGACTATTCCCTGCCAGCGGTGTTCCATCAGCTAATGATTATGACATTACACTTCTGTTCCTGTTGCTTCGCCACTTCTCTGGGTTGTCACCACCTGTCAGTACGTCTAGCTGGGATGTGTTGCCTCCTCCCACTGATCTTACCAAGGAGGCACACATGGCCCGGCTGAAATGGTACAGGAATGTGTTTGCCCACATCAAATCAACTGAAATGCCAACTGTTCAATTTAATCAGTACTGGGTTGAAATATCTGATGCTCTGATCTCCCTCAGTGGAGTCAGTCAGGGTGAAATAGACACCCTGAAGGTCACACCTCTTGAGAGAGATTATGTAAAGCTTTTGAATGAGTGGTTTGATAGAGATCTAGACTTGTCAAAAGAAGTAAATGAGACAAAGAAAGAAGTCCAAGAGACAAAGAAAGAAGTGCATGAGACAAAGAAAGAAGTGCATGAGACAAAGAAAGAAGTGCAAGAGACAAAGAAAGAAGTGCAAGAGACAAAGAAAGAAGTGCAAGAGACAAAGAAAGAAGTGCAAGAGACAAAGAAAGAAGTGCAAGAGACAAAGAAAGAAGTGCATGAGACAAAGAAAGAAGTGCATGAGGTGAAGGGAAAAGTATCTGAGATGGCAGTGGACCTAGCATCACTCAAAGAGGAATTCTCAAGTAAGTAAACCATCTGATAGAAAGCTAGCCTGAAATGATAAGAAACTTACACAATCACGAATCTCAAATCACAATAAGATATCATTGATATAAAAAATACTGAACCTATTTAGTTGACATTATGGAGACATGACCTCTTGCTTTATATCCTTGTCCATGAAGACAGGGTTTTTTCTCTTCATGGCCTGATGTTGAGAGAAACATTTGTCCCTTTTTTGGTTTGGTATCTTCTATACACCTAAAATCCCTTTCTTGATTATTACACTCTCAACTCTACAAATTGTTGTCACAGGTAAAAAGGTGAACAGCAAGAAGGACATCACTGCCACTAAAGGTGATGAGGCTGCTTCTGGGAAGTAAGTTATAATTCTTTTTTGTGTGTTTCTCTTGCACAGATAAGCAAAATTATGAGTTAGATCGTGGAATCTTCAGTGAATTGTATTTTAAATGTAGCTTTTTTATTTATTTCGTTTTTGTTTCTTATTATATAGATTTATTATAAATATTTAAATGTCACCCTTCAATAACAGAAAGTAACAGGCAATGTTGTGTTGTAAACTGATTGTGTGGTTTCTACTTTAGAACATCCCACGACCCAGGGAATGAGCGTCTACCAAAGAAAAAAGGTACATGCTAAAGACATGCTAAAGATATTTTAATAAAACTAAATTAAAAGTGGCAGATTCTAGAAGGGGGCGAGGGGGTGGGGCTGGGCCGGGTCTAGTATCTATGGTAACCCCACGTATTTAGGTAAAATTTTAAGAGGACATATATATGGGAGTTTAGTTGCTCCTGCCATATGTTTTAAACAGTTTGTATATATGTTGATGGGCCATACCCTCTCCCCCATGAGACAAATCATAGACTTCCACCGCTGATACAGTGGAACCTGGATATTACGATACTTGATTTAAGGATAACCTCGATTTTACAATGGCGTTCCTTTCTCATGGTGGAAGTACAGTGAAATGTAAAAGAAATTACCTCGATCTGCTGTTATTGGATACATTGATATTATTGATTTTACGATACAAATCTGTTCTCCTAAGCGTAATTTTGAATTTCGTACAACAATATTATTGATTTTGTTTATCGACAAATAACGAAAAACTCAGTTGTGTACAGTACAGTCAATCAATTTTTTTTTATTTGACAGATCTTGTTAAATACAGATTACAGCCTTACAAAGAGAAAATTTACAGTCTTACAAGGAGTACAGTTGCACTTTTAATATTTTGTTAAAGTTGATAAGTAACCCAACCGAGTACAACACTATTTTCAATGGATTTTCTTTTATATCGTAAAATCAAGGAGGACATCTTGACAATACCCCGATTTTCCGGTACATTTACTATCTCCTGGGGCATATTGTAAAATCCAGGTTCCACTGTATCTGTTTTGTATAGCACTACAATTCTTGTTATATCTATCAGTAGAGATACAGCCTACCCCATCCAGTTTGCAATCATGACTATGGGTAATGGGATAGTCATGGATAAAAGATGCTGTAGAAGGAGAACAAAATCATTTTCTCTCTTGGCTGCAGAGCTCTCTTGTATAAACGAAAAACTGTTCTTTGCATAGATGATACCGATTTGGATATTGTTCCTTTGTCAGCTCAGGTGTGCTGCACTAGCCATCTTATTGTTCGCTTACTGCACATCCAGGTTCAGTTTTTCTTTCCCTAAAAAGGGCTTGAATTTTCAGCCCAACTTCTTTGTTTCACAGAGGAAAACAACACATCATTTCAATATTTAATTTATAGTTTGTAGCATGTTAGGCGGGAAAGGGTAGCCTATAGGGGTGTAATAGATGTCCTCTTCTTTCGAAAGCATTGTCAAGGATTTCTATTATCCTGTTTGACACACTTTGAAATGAATATTCTATATTATATAGCATCCGTACAACTTTCATATTGTTGAAAAATGGAACTGGGTTCAGCCATGTGTCTGATAATAAAAAGCCTTAAATTTTAATATTCAAACTGACACAAACACGTTTCATTGGACCAAATATGCAAATCGTTCTCCTTATTGAGAAATGCCCTTCAATAAAAGAAAGCCAATTCAAACCGAAACAATAATATTTTTGTATTTTTTTTAGCGGTTCAAGACTTTATTGACTATCTTCATCTGAGGTACACGACAGGTGAAGAGGTCCTTATTGAGCCGCTTAAGGACATAGAGGACGGCAACTTCACGCTGGAGAACATGTTCTCAGAGCTGGAGATCGTCAGAAAAGACACCGATATCAAGGTGCCGATGTATGACGTCTTTACCGCTAGTGAACCATCCAAGACGGTGCGAAGTGTTCTCCTGGAGGGGGACTCTGGGGCGGGCAAGACCACGTTTTGCAAGAAGATTGCATATGACTGGGCAACAGGGGTCTTGGCCAAAACAGAGTCCTTCCCTCAGGTGGAGCTAGTGCTGTCTTTGAAGTGTAAAGGGATAAGTTCTAAAGGGTTCCCGCAGGCAGTGCAAGATCAATTGTTTCCCGAGGAATTTAGTGTACAAGATAGGGTAGAAGTGGTGCAGTACATCAAAGAAAACCAAAATAAGGTTTTGATAATCCTAGATGGATACGACGAGTTACCTTTAGAGGCAAGGGAGAGCATACATAATGTAGTATGTAAAAAGTTCTATTCCTCTAGTTACACCCTTTTAACGAGTAGACCAGAAAAGAAGCTCAGCAAATACTTTACAGGAAGTAATGCTCTAGAAATCAAGGGATTTCTCGATGTTGATGACTTTATCAGCATTTTCTTTAATGCATTACCAGATTACGCAGCATTTATTGTAGAGATTATCTCCAAAGGAATCTCTAATGTCGAATTGTGTAATCCTCTCACCTTGATTCTCTTCTGTTTGAGTTATAAGGATCATTGTGAGAGGAACAGGGAAAAGGATTTCTCACATGGTATGACCCTTCGAGAACTTTACGAGGATGTAGCGTACTCACGAATTAGGAGATACTTTGAGAAGGAAGACATCAACTTCGACGATGACGATATTCAAGCGACGAGTTTACAACTAGGAGAAATTGCTTTTCATAGTCTTAAGGACAAGGCTAACACCTTTCCACTTCCTAAACTATCAGAAGTTTTGAAAAAGGTAGGTTTCTTAACACGCCGCAAATCCCCTAGCACCATACGAGCAGTAGAAATGTACTCCTTTGTTCACAAGTCTTTTCAGGACTTTTTCTGTGCTGTGTTTTTAGCTGACAGGCTTGGACAAGGCATTGTTGAGAGTGTATTGATTAATGATTTTGGATTTTACCTCACTGTCAATCGTTACGACCTCGCTATGATGGTAGGAAGTAATGTGATGAAAGCCGTGGAATCTCTCGCAGGCAAAGTACCCGAGTATCCACCCGAAGGGATTCCATGGTGTGATTGGCGTGATCACTCTATTGCTTTCATGTTGCTGTGTCAGTGTCTGGCGAGATGCAAACAATCAGAAATCGTCAAAGTTTTGGAAAAGGCATATTGCCTCCTTCCATGCAGAGTGCTTTTACAAATTGATTTTAAGCCATGTTATTCTACGCTGTTAGGATTGTCATATTTGCTATCGTACGATTTGTCTCGTTCCCAGAGCCTGCAGACTGTCGGTAGTGTCAGCGGTTTGCGTCCCCTTGGTGATCTTGCTATCCTTTTTTTGAATTATACAGATGAGATCCCTGATCAATTTACAAAAGCGTTAGCTTCTTCTCCGATTCGAAAACTAGATATTTTTTGTCCCCCTGGTGCAGGTGATATTATTGTAAAAGCGCTTGTCAGCATGCTGTCACGTAACGCATTACAGTCTCTCAGCATTTTTGATGGGATCGGCGAGGCTAATTTTGGCAATTTTATCGAGTCTTTAAAGAAGAACGTTACACTCTCAGAAATCTGTATTGCATCTGCCGGCTTTGATGATTCGTGTGCTATCAAGTTGGCTGAGATCTTATCTGATAACACCAGTCTCACTGACGTTCGCATTAATAGTAAAATCCTGGGAGATACTGGTATTAAAAGGCTCGCCAATGCATTGAAAGTCAATAAAACAGTACGAACTCTCGGGATAGATGGTGGTAACATGACGTCTGAAGCAGGCCGTGCTATCGGTGAAATGCTGAGACATAACACTACTGTCACCTCTCTTTTTCTTTTGGGTGGAAGGCTAGGTGATTCCGGGGCTCGGGGTATCGCTTTTGGTCTTGAAAAAAACACGACCATCGATGACCTTAGCTTAGTGTGTTCTAGTATAGGCATCGCTGGCATTCAGGCAATTACAAAAGTCATTCAAAATGTTACCCGCTTAAATTTGTCTAGTAACCCGGTAGGGTACGATGGAGTAAAAGCTATTGCTAGACTTCTTGTGAAAAGCTGTAGCAGGTTGAAATTCCTTGTTCTTGATCAATGTAATATAGATGTATATGGTGCCAGGGAACTCGCTATAGCTTTGTCAAGGAATTCATGTCTCCAGGAACTGTCCGTAGATTGTAATGATATTAATGACGAAGGGATGGGTGCGCTGGCTAAGTCTGTGGCTAGTAATGAAACATTACAGGTTCTTTACATTTCGTACAATAACGTCGGTCAAAATGGTAAAAAGGTTATAATTAGCGCTTGCGAAACGAGCAAGTCCGTCCGGCATCTCTACCACGAGTACGACTCTATTCTCAACACGTGCTCCAAGCCCCACTCGGTCTGTGTATTTCCTCGTCAATTATATAACACTTTTTTAATTTTAAAGTTTAAGAGAATGCATCAGTTATACATAAGATATTGTCAAGGTGTAGAACAGCAAGTCGAGAAGCACTTTACTTTTTTGGATCGAATGTTAAATTTGTAATTTCTTGAGACGTTTATTTGAAAATTCTTTGTTTTTTTTATAAAGTGCAGGGAGTATAAACCCTCTCCATCTTGTTTGCCCATAAAATTTTGCTTAAAAATGTCCAACTTGCTTTCATTTCTAGCAAAATAGAGTATTGAAGTCCCCCTCCCCTACAGCCCAGCCATCTGGCTTGTGGTTAAGGTATTTGGGGGGGGGGGGGGGGGGAGGTTTTTATAATGACCCTCACAGGTGGCTTACACTAGCATGTCACGTGACCAACTAAAGAGTCCAAACGAGCACCAACTTGTCAAACACGTAGCTGTGACTTGCTCGTGTAGCATGTCACGTGACCAACTAAAGAGTCCAAACGAGCACCAACTTGTCAAACACGTAGCTGTGACTTGCTCGTGTAGCATGTCACGTGACCAACTAAAGAGTCCAAACGAGCACCAACTTGTGAAACACGTAGCTGTGACTTGCTCGTGTAGCATGTCACGTGACCAACTAAAGAGTCCAAACGAGCACCAACTTGTCAAACACGTAGCTGTGACTTGCTCGTGTAGCATGTCACGTGACCAACTAAAGAGTCCAAACGAGCACCAACTTGTCAAACACGTAGCTGTGACTTGCTCGTGTAGCATGTCACGTGACCAACTAAAGAGTCCAAACGAGCACCAACTTGTGAAACACGTAGCTGTGACTTGCTCGTGTAGCATGTCACGTGACCAACTAAAGAGTCCAAACGAGCACCAACTTGTCAAACACGTAGCTGTGACTTGCTCGTGTAGCATGTCACGTGACCAACTAAAGAGTCCAAACGAGCACCAACTTGTCAAACACGTAGCTGTGACTTGCTCGTGTAGCATGTCACGTGACCAACTAAAGAGTCCAAACGAGCACCAACTTGTCAAACACGTAGCTGTGACTTGCTCGTGTAGCATGTCACGTGACCAACTAAAGAGTCCAAACGAGCACCAACTTGTGAAACACGTAGCTGTGACTTGCTCGTGTAGCATGTCACGTGACCAACTAAAGAGTCCAAACGAGCACCAACTTGTCAAACACGTAGCTGTGACTTGCTCGTGTAAGCCGCCTGTTGTTGCGAGTTGAGTCAGAATAAATGATCAGTTGGAGTGCACTAGGGGTGTTACTACGCAAAGCATATTGTCAAATGCTGTACATACTTGTATTTTAGTCACTTTAATACCTAGGGCATATTACATTGTATATATTGCACGATGGTAATAAAAAAGATGATATTGATTGTGTAGATCGCTGACTGCTTGCATTAGCGTTGACTTTCCCCTCCTCCCTCCCACGCTGCCGGTAAACCGCTGATTGCATCCCTTCTGCGCATGCTCCTCAATATGATCTAGTTTGGCTATAAGCGACTTGCACTTAGAGATCACGTGACTTAGCAAATTTACGCCAAAACACAGAATAGCTGGGCCATCACGCCAGAGAGTGACAAAAACAATAAGACCCTTCTGTCGAGGCATAGAAACTTTCTGGGTGATTTATAAGCGCTTATTAGCGGAGCCAGCGCGGCCATAGGCCGCGCGCGGAGCTTCATAGGTATAGAAGTATGGTATAACTATGCGACTTGGTTTTGTGGTCATTGCGCGGGTACCCTGTGGTGTCACTCGCCAGCCAGCCAGCCAGCCGCGCAACTCCCAGGCCTCACTCGGCCCCGTAATGGCGGCTAAATACAAGCATGGAGCAAGGGAAAAAGTTCTTGTCATGCGTTGATTATTTCTTTTTGCCTCAAATTTTGTGACTTAAGGATAAAGTCAACTAGAGGAGATCTACTAATATTCATTAGCGCCAAGATTTATGTAAGGATATGTCTGGTTTTAGCTAGTAAATTTAATTTTTTTTAGTAAGTAATAGTTCACATTAAAAAGCGATCACAACCACAAGAAAGCGACAAAAACAATGCAAGGTGAGTTTCGGACGACGATTTGTATTGTCTATTGAGGATATGACAGTTATTGGGCATTTTGTTGTCCTTTTTGTTTGCTTTGAGAATGCGAGTACTAAAGTTAGTAATCAAATTATTTGAGCATAACACCTTTTGTTTTGACATTCTTTGTTCTATCTTTAATCTTGATTCTGTTGAAATATTTCATAAAGGCCAACCAATATCGTGTTGCATTTGTCATATACTGGTAAAGAAGACCGTTCTTGTCTATACAGCAACTTTTTCAACTTACAAGAGAAATTTTCCTTACCGAGGATAAAAACAAAACAAAATTCAACCCCTATTGCCAATATGTATTGTTATTGTCTGCATCTTACATCTCATGTGTTTATTATTATTTTTTCAAATATTTGTGGAAATTAGTCAGATTATAAATGTCTTGATGAAAAGATTGTTTTGAAAGAAATGTCACTCTTTTATGAACCAGGGACTACCTGAGGGCCAAGATGAATGCTAAAGACTGGAAGACATGAGAATTGAAAACCATGTCTTGAAAGACATGGTTTAGTAGGGAGTTCTTATTCACTATTCATTTGATACCCCCACACACATGGTCCCAGAAAAGGGTGGGGGATTAGACTTTAATAAAAACCTGTTTCCAAGTTAAGAGTCAAAAACAGTCAATACCACCACCCCTCTTGATATATTCTGGTTAAAAAGTAATCTAAAACCCCACATTAACCCCTGACTTCCCCAGGACCATAAGGGAGGGGGCTCAAATGACTAAGGCATTACTATGTGATTCAGCAGTACACACTCAATAGGTTTTTTTTAGAACAAGATACTTATATTATATAAAACTAAAAACATAATTTTGCTTTTTAGATAATAAATCTGTAACGAAAACAGTTTTCTATTAACCTAAAGATAATGGGAAAGGGGATATTTTAGGTGTAATGTATTTGAGAAAAACCTTAGGATCAAAACGAATAAACAGTAATGGCGGACTCTCGTTGTTTATTGCTGTTACCCAGAAAACCTTGCGGTCATACAAACAGGAATCCCAAACATTACATACTGCCCCACCCAAGTTTACAACTAAAAGATACTTGCTTGCTGAGGCCAGTAAAACTATCAAATTTATACACACAATATGTCAACAAGTAAAAAACAACAACAATGTCCATGACAAGTTCTTGACAAGTTGTCAATCCATCAGATCCGGAAAAATGTACACAGTGTGTGATATGCTGCTTAAAATTAACATACATAGTCTTTGAGGTGAGTAGGTGTGGTTTTGAGTCGAGTACTTCTTCGCAGAGTACTTGCAGGTTCAGAAGCTGGAAGCTCTGTCTTCTTCGGTTCCAATGAAGGTTCTGGAACTGTGATCTCAGGTTCCTTAAATTCCTCTGGAATCTGCTTGGGTACAGTTGTTTGCATTGGAACTTGGGCCAATTCTGTTGAACTCTGAAAATCATTGGCGACTGTGGGTGTGCTTGTCCTCAGGCGAAGATGGTCAACATGTCGTCGAAACACTCCACCTGAACTGAGTTGAACGACATACGAAACCGGTCCTGACTGTTGAATAATTGTTCCACATAACCACTTTGGACCATATGAAAAATTCTTGACAAATACTGGGTCATTCACTTGAAATTCTCTGAGTGGCACTAGATTGTCGTGTTGTTTCTTCTGTGCGAGCTGTTTATCTTCTACACGAGTGCGAATTGTGTCCTGACTAAGGGGGCTTACCAGGTCCAAGCGCGTCTTCAGCTTCCGGTTCATTAATAGCTCACCAGGTGTTTTACCAGTGGTTGCATGAGGTGTGGTACGATAGCTTAATAGAAATCTGCTTAACTTCGTGTCTAAGTTTTCCTTTTCCCCTCCCATCTTCTTCATTGTTTCCTTGAAAGTGCGAACATATCTTTCAGCAAATCCATTGGATGCTGGGTGTTTAGGTGCTGAAGTGATGTGTTTTATGCCATTCTCAGACATAAAAAGGGCAAATTCTTCACCTATGAAGGCAGTTGCATTATCAGATACAATGATATCAGGCAGTCCATGTACTAAGAAGCATTCTCTTAACTTCTGGATGGTTACTGCAGCAGTACTGGAGTTTGTCTTGAATACCTCGATCCACTTACTATAGGCATCACCGATCACCAGGAACATGTGTCCTTCGAAAGGTCCTGCATAGTCAATATGTATGCGAGACCAAGGTCTAGACGGCCACTTCCACGGATGTAGGGGTGCATTAGAAGGTGCCTTAGCATTACTTTGGCAGCTTGTGCAATCTTTCACCTTTTGCTCAATATCCGCGTCCAGGCCAGGCCACCAGAAATAGCTTCGGGCTAACATTTTCATGCGAACCATTCCAGGATGTCCATCATGTAGTTCCTGGAGAAGCTTGACTCTTCCTTGAGGAGGAATGACTACGCGAGAGCCCCAGAGTAGACAGCCATCCTGACAGCTAAGTTGGTGCTTTCTATAAGAGTAGGGCTTGAACTCAATGCGATCATTTGAATTGGGCCAACCGGACATTACTTGGTGTCGTACTGCACTAAGAATAGGATCTTTTGAGGTCCAACGCTCAATGTCCTTGACTTTAACGGGTGTGTTGACTTCAAGATGATTCATTACAAACATAATGTCGCCAGGCACTGGAACATTTCTGGTTTCATTTGGCAATGGCAGCCGGCTCAGGCCATCGGCATTACCATTTTTCTGGCCTTCTCGATATACTAAAGTGTATGAGTAGCCTGACAGGAATACCGCCCACCTCAATATGCGTGGTGAGGCTGAGGTCGGTATTTGTTTAGTTGACTGTAGCAGACCCAGCAGGGGTTTGTGATCAGTGTAGATGGTAAAACTCCGTCCATATAAGTATGAGTGGAACTTCCTCACCCCGAACATGATGGCTGCTGCCTCTTTGCCGAGCTGTGAATAGTTCTTTTCGGCTGGGGACAGAGTACGTGAGGCATATGAAATAGGACGTTCAGTCCCATCATCCATCACATGTGAAATAACACAACCAAGACCATATGGTGATGCGTCACAAGCAAGGGTTAACTCTCTTTCCAAGCTGTAATGCACTAGAAGTTGTGAAGAGTGAAGTGTGGACTTGGCTTGGTTCCAAGATTTTTCATGTGCTTCACTCCAGTTCCAAGGTGTGTCTTTGACTAACAGCTGATGTAAAGGAGATAGTATTGTAGTGATGTTAGGTATGTAACAAGCGTAATAGTTAAGCATGCCTAAAAAGGCTTGCAGTTCTTTCAGATTAGAAGGTCTCGGTGACTCTTGAATTGCTTTGATTTTCTCGTCAAGGGGGTGGATACCATCTTTGTCTATGCGGTGTCCCAGGTAAGTGACTTCAGGTGCTTGAAAAATGCACTTCGAACGTTTAAGACGGACGCCAGCTTTGTCCAGACGTGACAGGACTTCTGTTAGACTTTTGAGATGATCTGCTGATGTCTTCCCGGCAATGAGAATATCATCTATTCGTACTACAACATTCGGAATACCCTGCAGTAAATTTTCCATTGTGCGTTGGAAAATCCCAGGGGCTGAGGCAATGCCGTAGCACAGTCTATTGTACTCAAATAGGCCTTTATGAGTGGTGATAGTGGTGTACTTCTTTGATTCTTCATCTAACTCAAGTTGTTGATAAGCTTGACTCAGATCTAGTTTTGTAAACTGCACTCCACCTCCAAGTTGAGCTAGCAGATCCTCTGTTTTAGGAATTGGGTAATTGTCAAGTTTGCTAACTTGGTTCAAAGTAACTTTGAAGTCTCCACAAATGCGTATAGACTCATCAGATTTGACAATGGGCACAATGGGTGTTGCCCATTCCGAAAATTGAACTGGACGAATTGTTCCTTCTTCTAACAAACGGTCCAATTCTCTCTCTACCTTCTGACGTCGTGCATATTCTAACGTGCGAGGTTTGAAGTACTTGGGTTTGGCTTGAGGATCAACGTATATCTTTGCTTTCACTCCTTGAATTGTCCCTAGTCCTTCCTTGAATAAATTGTCATGTTTCTTTAGCAGGTCAGACACATCAGGGGATACAACTTGAACTAGGAAAATCTCTGGCCATGACAACTTAACATGTTGTAACCAATCTCGTCCAAAGAGACTGGGCACCTTGCCTTGTACAACTATAACTGGCAAGTGTTCGAAGAAGTCCTTGTACTTGACTTCCACTACAAGCTTTCCTAAAACTGGAATTGTCTCCCCGGTGTATGTTTTCAAGGTTAGCTTGGTATCTTGCAGATTGAGAGATGAACCCTCAATGTTCTTCAATTGATCAAAAATGTCCTCTCCGATTACTGAAAGTGATGCACCAGTGTCCAATTCCATTTGAACTTTAAGACCATTTAATTCAACATCTACTAAATACGGATTTTGGCGGTTGCCTTGACTGACAGCAAACAATGGATATATATCTTCATCTTCTATTTCTTTATCAGTATCCAGGACATGAATTGCTGGTTTCCCTTGTTTTGGATGGTGGTTTGAATTTGGCTTGGTTGTCTCGGACGACTTTTTTGCTTTTTTGAGACATTTGGCAACAATATGTCCTTTCTTTTTACAATAATGGCACGTGGCCTCCTTGAAACGACATTTTGACGGGTGGTGATTTTTTCCACAACGATAACACTCTTTATTTTCGCTTTTAGAACGCGGTAAGGGCGAAGAACTGACCTTTTTTTACAGATGCAGACGTTGAACTTAACGTAGAAGGAGCAGATTGAAGATCGGCCATGTGCTGTGCGGTCGTTTCCATAGACGAAGCAATGTCGTAAGCTTTTTTGAAAGTTAAGTTCTCTTCTGATAGCAAACGCCTTTGGATTCTTTCATTGTTAATTCCAGACACCAGACGATCACGCAGCATATTTTCCAGACTGCCACCAAAATTGCAGTATTCTGCCATGTTTCGTAGAGCCGCTACAAAGTCAGACACGTTCTCCCCGCTCAATCTGAAACGGTTATTGAACTTGTGCCGTTGCACGCTTTCACTCGGTTTTGGGTTGAAATGGCTCTTTACCAAGGTGCACAAGTCAGCATAAGATTTCTCTCCAGGTTTCGCTGGGGCCAGCAGATCAGACATTAATTTGTAGGTTTTTTTCCCTACCGAACTGAGGAGGATTGCACGGCGTATTTTCAAGTCATCGTCAGACGTAGTTACTCCATTTGCTTCAAAATAGAAGTTTAGACGCTCGATATACTGTTCCCATGAATCAGAATCTCTGTCGAATTCGTCTATTTTGCCGTAGGTTGCCATTTCCGAAATCCTCGTCGCCAAAAAATGTAATGTATTTGAGAAAAACCTTAGGATCAAAACGAATAAACAGTAATGGCGGACTCTCGTTGTTTATTGCTGTTACCCAGAAAACCTTGCGGTCATACAAACAGGAATCCCAAACATTACATTAGGAAAGTACTGAATATAATTATCACATTATTGTTATTATATTTTCTTTCCAAACATTTAAAAAAAGAGTCATATTTCTTCCTTTCCTTCTCCCTGTTGACTATGTTTATGCAATTGATGCTCTTTGCTATTTCCCCTCTACACCAAAAATAAATTAATGAACACATTTGATTTTTAAATTAGTAATTTTCATTTAGTACTCTCACTTATATCTTCTTTTTAGGATTTCCTTTCCAAGTCTCTTTTCCATTACATTTATTTTAAAGGTTTAGATTTACTTCATTGGAATGGTTGGATCCAGGGTTTCTAAAAACACCAAAATATAATGCATTACTGGATGCATTACTGGATGTATATGTCTGACACTATATTCTATCTTTGAAATCCTGTTTCATCCATTACTTGTTCTTCGCAAGGACAAAGCTTGTCAGAATGTAGCTTTTCAAATGTACATTAATGGAACTTTTATTAAGGGAAGGGTTTTTTAGGGCAAGATACTTAAACTTTATAACACTAGCAACAACCTTGTTCTTTTTCAATAATAGAATTCTGTTCACATAGCTTGGATATCATAGACATGGCCTCTTTAGAGGCCTGTGGTGATGAAAGGGTTAAGATAATGGGAAAGGGGAAATGTCATTAAATGCTCAATCAAATTATTTTCATTACTGTTATATTTTTTTCAACAAACCTTTCAAGTTGAGTCAATTCCCTTTATATCTCCTCCCCCGTCGACTATTTTTTAGTGAATTGATATTCTTTGCTTCCTCTCTACCCCAAACATAGATCAAGAAAGGGTTTGGTTTGAAATTAGAAGTTAGCATTTTAGCACTGTCAGTGGTGCCTTAGATGTTTTTTTTAGGATTTGCTTCCAAAATCAATCTGTTTTTTCTTCATTGCATTAATTTTGGAGTAGGGCACCAACAACAAGGCCACTATATGGTAAATGGTGGGTGCACCAATATGTAATGCATGAAAGGAGATATATTTTTTGATTTTAATTTCCAGACATTTTTCTGAATATTTGGTCCAATGAAGGAGAGAATCGCCACTAAATCAATACATAAAAATTACAGTGTGGCATCTAAACAGTCTAAATATATTATTTCAAATCTTTGGAATGCTGTTACATCCATGACCTATTCTGCACAAGGGCAAAGCTTGTTGGAGTATTGTTTTGATAAAAAAAATATTTATAATGGAACTTCTATGATGGGACATAAGAATTTACCATTAGACTCTTGACAACTTTGACAGCCATATTCACACCAGGAATTGTGTTTGTTAACTTTGATGTACTGCATGATTTAAATTATTGAATAAGGCCTGGATCCATTTGGTTGGTACAATAAATAAATCTCAGTAAAGAGCAGGATCCTAGATCCCCAAAAAATACCTCAATCAGTCAATACAGAAGGTGTTTAATGCTGGCTCCGCTTTTAGGCAGTGCCTAAATCTATATATTATGTTTTTTTATGTCACCGTTAAAGGTTCGCGAGAGTCAAAAGTCACGTGATTTATTTAAGCAGGTCGTTTATTGCGCGCATGCGTGTTGTCCTGTTCTCGTTCCCCTCTTTATTTTCTCCACAGGAGACCCAAGCTCAGGGTTTGTTCAGCCCGTGGATCGCGAGTCTCTCTATAGCGAGAGAGAGAGAGAGATGCCTTTTTTAATGAGGGATTCACTTAATATCACAATGATAATGTACGCATGGCCCTCAACAGAAACAAAATTAATAAAAGCTATTTACAAATCTGTTTACAGCAAAATCTTTGACGAAACTATTTACAATAACAATCCTTTGCTGATTTATAAACTTATTTACAGAGTTGTGATGTATTATCTTAGTTTTGCGGAGAAGGCGGTGATTGACTTGGCTTCTTTGATTTCTAGTGGCAATGCATTCCACCTTTTAGCTGCTACAAACTTAAAGCTGTTTTTTGCTAATGTAGTCCGAGCCTTTGGAAGTACTAAGTTATGGTTTGCTGCATTTTTAGTGTTCTTGTTATGTACATCACTACACTTAACGAACATATCTCTGATATAGCATGGGGTCATATTGTTCATTGCCTTAAAGAGCAAAACAAGTTGTAGGTAGATTATTCTTTTGTCGAAGGGGACAATATTTAGTTCTTCAAAAAGTGGTTTTGAAGGTGCATCCCATTTCTTATCGAGGATAACCCGCGCACATCGTTTCTGGAACTTGACCATATCGTCGATGTGTTGCTTTTTGGTCGAGCCCCAGACGATAGCACCATAGTCTAATATTGGCTGTATGAGCGAATGGTAGAACAGGGTTCTTGCTTTAAGTGACAGGAATTTCTTTGTCCTTTTTAACAAGCCTAGTCGCTTGGAGATCTTATTGTGAATGTACTTGAGGTGGTTGTCCCAGGTTAAGGAGTTGTCTAATCTTATGCCAAGCAGTTTAACTTCATTGACACATTCAAGCTGGCCATTTTCTGTGCTTGACTGTCAAATCCTTTCCTGCCAATTTGCGCAACTTTGGCTTGCTTTGATTTGGTTTTGCTTTGGTTCAAAACCATTTTGTTTTCATTCGCCCATCCATTCACCTTTTTTAGCTCTTCAGTAAGAATAGACTCAACCTCACTAACGCTACTTCCACTTGCGACTTGTGTTGTATCATCTGCATATATCTCGAGTGCGCTGTTGGAGACTTCAAGTGGTAAGTCATTAATAAACAGGATAAACATTAAGGGACCTAAAATCGAGCCCTGGGGAACGCCTGCAGTAATGGGCTGCGAATCTGATAGCTGACCACTTATTGTTACTTTCTGTTTTCGGTCTTCTAGATAAGACTTGAACCAATTTAGTGACTTTCCAGAGACGCCATATATGGAGTCTCGGGCTGTAGCAAGGGAGCTTTACTGAGACTCGATGCGTGAGCGTGTTGACTGCGAATAGCCGCCATTCCCCTCGATTCGCAAAAGTTCCCTGCAATTTTTTCGTACGACTCTGACTTCTATACCCCACCTCCCCACCCCCTTGGTAGCTGCCCTGAACTATGATTGAGCTATTTTAAAAAAATAAACGGACTAGCCTCTTGGTGATACAAAACGGTATTTACAGCCGTTACATATATTTACTAATACAAACAAGAGGATTGTTGTTTAGATCCTGATATTTAATCTGATGTGTTGCGTGATGTTGAAATTGCGTGATCACCATATTTAGAAAAAGTGGCGTCTGAAAAAGAAGGCCAAGTCCTCGTGACAAAAAACCCGCTCAAACACAGCAAAGATACAAAGCGTTAATTCTAATCAGACGCACTGCGTAACTCGATTCTTACACGTCACGCAATCACGAGCCTTGGTGGTTGAATGACGCTACATGTCAATCAATCTTCGCTCTAACAGATCAAATACGCCACTAGCGTTACATCTTGTCACATGTATTGCGTGGTGGTTTCACGCGTTCATGAGCCTTGGTAGATCCCAGTGCTCCGGTGTGAGGCGACCGCGAGGTAGACCCTCTCTCCCATGATGAAGAACGTCATGTCACGTGTCCGTGCGGACGAGATGGACTGGACCTTGGCGAACTTTCTAGAGTGATACTTGTCCCAGGCGTAGATCACGGGATCGAGGCAACTGCTGATGATGGCAAGGTACGTCTTCTCTTTTTACCGATATATGGCGATGTAATGATCACCCAATCACGTGCCTGGAAAAATACAAGTGAAAAGTCACGCAACATTGTCTCGTAGACGTCCTGGAAGTACAATTTCAAGAATAAAGCTAAAACACTTTTTTGTTATTGATTATCATTCAAAATATAACGGTTTATTCGCAAGGAAACTTTAAAGAAATAATCTACGAATAAAATCTGACCCATAATTGACGATATTTGCTTGAAAATGTATTAGTTACTCGCTTGAATTAGCCGATGGAGAGGGGTGCTTTGTGCGACTCGGCATCGAGCGGGAGCATAAAATGGTGGCCTACTTTAAGGCTCGAAAGGTGCCCCGGATGTGATGGGCAAAGATTTCTCGATGTATGATTTGTTAGTTATCCTCATTCAATCCTAACTGACTGTCATACAAAAGGTTCCAGTCTGTTGTACCACTCTAGCTCAAGGTCTATAAATGGGAACAAGTATAATATTGACGATTATAATGAAAGAGTAGACAAAGATCAACAACCGGGAAAGGGGGAGTTTTTGTTTACAGAGGGACAAAAATGTTTGTAACTCAATGTCCGATTCTATTTCAGGGTTCACGAGTCGCAAATAGCATGAGAGAAAGAATCAACATCTCGATCTATTCTTTATAGTCTGTGAAAATTTATAGCTTAACTTAATAGTAATTGCAACACAAAGAATTTTATTGTTTAATGATAAGAAAAGACATTCTAAACAACACCCCAAAAGTTCTCCAAAGTTCTCTTGTGTGAACATCTGGAAATTTGACAATAAACAATTTTTTGTCGGCCGTCTGGAGCTTACTGTAGTGCGATCTCTTCGAGAGTGGAGGGTCAGTGTGCCATGAATAACAATAAAATTGTTTATTGTTGAATTTTGAGATGTCCACAAAAGAGAATTTTGGAGAACTTTTGGGAAGTTATCAAGGACATGCTACTCTGTCATTTAAGACTAAAATCATTTGTGTTGCAATTACTTTTAGGTTAAACATCGGATTGACTGGACTACAACAAAGTCTGTCATTTAAGACCGAAATCATTTGTGTTGCAATAATTTGAGGTTAAACATCAGATTGGCTGGACTATAACAAAGTCTTTGCTGGAAGTGTGTGCTCGAGGTGTAATGCAGGGGCCTTATTCGATGACCCCCCCCCCCCCAGTAGGGCAAAATGGCGGCCGACAGAGAACTTACCAGTAATCGCTAGGAAAACCCCGCCATCTATAGTAAAGCCCTCCAGGTCGGACCCCGCCGCCACAATACTCTGGTACCTGGTGAACTTCTCCCCGTTCCACTTGAAGATATGCGAATAAGGTCCATAAAAGGTGGCAACTGCCAGGAACACGTCTTTGCCGATGAAGGAATCTTCAAATAATATGCTTTTTTTTGCATATGATACCTACGTGCAGTGGATGACTTGGTGGTCGAAGTCAGTTCTGGATCAGACGAGAACAACGATGATGCAGCAGTGACGTCAGCTTCGATTCCGTATAGGACTCTAGATGCTACCCATTTTGAGAGGTACTTCTAGAAGTGTATGATCAGCGGTAGAACGTTCATCATTTACCGTTCTTAGATCACACATCGAAACATTTAACTAGAATATTATCTATTAGCGCCATTTCATTTAGTAGGGGTCAATTAAGTTTGGACCTAGCCTAACTGCGAGAAAACGTGTGTATCAAGCTCCACAGCTGAATACTCTCATTCATTGTGCAAACGTTCCCCTTGTTGTAGTTCAACTAAAGGCCAAGCCAAACTGGATCCTGTTGCAAGGATTCGTTACGCGGTGCACACGAACAAGCTTTCACCTTGCGCCACCCAGCTGGAATATCCCGTCTTCCGAGTCACCCCTGCATGCTTGTTTACCCTTCTCGACCCAAGGGAAGTGTCTGCGGCGGACATAGCGCGGATAAAGGCGGGGGTCCCACGATTTGTCCCTGGATGGTGGACTGATTCGGTACGTTTTTAAAACAAAACTACCACGGTGGGATAAAAACGTGATGTCACATTTTCTAGCTTGGAAACGGGCACGCCTAGAAAGGATGTATTGGTGGCTGAGAAGTCTTTCTGTGTCATTGGGGGTGGCGTGGACTTCAGTAGTATAAACCTCATCCTGATCCCCATCCAGTCATCTGATCACTGGAATTATTGGTGAGACCAATTTGTAAAATCTTTTACACAGTTTTGCAAGTTGACCTCATGCCTGTCTGTGAAGTAAAAAAAAACATTTTGTAATATCATTTGTAGTCTATGGACAGGTTGTCAAAACAACGGTTATATTTCAACCCATTGGGTGGAGATGAGGAACAGCCAGTCACAAACGTTTCTTTGATGAGACAAATCAACAAGTTCAGGTACACGCGAACCATATTATTTGAAAAAATAAATATGAACACTAAAGATGGCGAGCTCGTTCAGAAAGGATTCAAGCCATGTTAAAAAAAAGACGTTTCAATATTATAAACTAGGGTACATTGTAAATTCTCTAATAGAAACTGAGCCGGCTAAAACAAACATCCCCGTTTACCGTCGCTGAGGACGTGCACATGTTAATCCTTCCTACGCAACGCGGGTACCCTGTGGTTTTGGTCCGAAATGGAAAAATAACATATTTCAAGACGTTCCACCAAAGGGATTTTTGGGGACTTTTAGTATGTTAACTAGGTTGTATCACTTGTTCAAAATCCGCTGAGAGAAATTCTATTGCAATAAGTTCCACCTGGGCCATAAAAATTTCATAGATTGACTGGACTACTGAAGACAGGATAGAACACCCGCGATTGGCCTTGTGTTCACCCCAAGCATGCGAAGCACGTTGATGGCTGCAACTGCGGTGTCTTCATATGCTTTGTATGTGTAACAGCTACCCTATGTATGAGTAACATTCACGGCCTTTGTAGCCCTGGGGGGAGGGGGTCCGTTTTGACGTTGACTAAAATAAAATATGCTAGTATCAGACCAATTGAAAGCTCTCTATTGAGGTTGGGTTGGTTACGGTTGAGGTTGAGGTTGGTTGTTTTTTTTTTTTTTTAAGACAACAGAATCTGAGTGAAACAATTAATTTTAGTGCAAAATTTTAACTAAAGATCGGTCATTCTGCTTTTAATTTTGTAGATCTTATCTAACTATTTCAAAAACTTTTGTACTTTTATCTACTTTTAATAGTTTCCCCGTTGCATGGCTCTTTGGATTCCATCAATCAACTTAAATGTCCAAACTGAGCGGCGGCTGCTGTCTCAGGTCATTGGATCCTGCTGTGAAGACATAAATAGGTAATTGTTCAAGACCCCATAGCTAAAAATAGAGAGGGGCTAAATTTGCTTAATTTGACCCACCCTCCATAAAGGGGTTATATGCAAATTCGCAAAGATGCGGACAAAAAGCTATGTTACAAATCAATTGTTTACTAATTAATGCCTTTATTATATTCATTAATATTGATGTTGAGCATATATTTTGTTGTTTGACTGTCTAAAAACAAACATAAGGTTGATAAATTCTACCTAGGTATCCCCTCCTCTTGGAGAAAGAGCAACAATAATAATCATTTGGTGCCAAGAGGTTTACCCACTAGTTCTCCTGCAGCTGTGAACAATTATTTTAATCACCTGTTCAAGCTCTGATGTAAAAAATATGGTACCTTGTTTGAACTAAAATGTTATAAGCATAAGAGCCATCCCTGCATATCCCAACCTCACGATTTTGAGTATAAAACTATAAACAGTTTTCTAGCTAATTTTCTTTGATCCTTTTCTGTTGTAGCAATCGCAACTTTAAGGTTTGTAAACTCTGTCGGCAAGACGACAATGAGGATTGGCTGGGGTGTGACTGCTGTGGCCAGTACTTTCATGCTGCCTGTGCCAGTTTCAACTTTGCAACAGCCCTTTCCTCACAATTTTACTGCCCCTTATGCCCCTGATCCTGACATATTGACATATTGTGGATTCATAAGTGGCAATAGTTTACCAATAATTATTTTAACATGGCCATTGGGGGTGGTTTCTTCGGGGTGATAGAAGTCAATGAGACTGGATAAAACAGATTTTGTGTAATTGCCTTCCTCAAGTAAGCTGTGGAACAGTAATACAGATTGAAACGAAAAATCATGATTTATCTTATTAAAGAATTTCTTAGATATAAATCTAATACTATGGAGTCATGTAGGTTTGATAACCAGTATGAATTTTCCTTTTTTGATAATGCTTCCTCTATGGTCTGTAAATATTCATGTACCTCCTGCCTGTTAGCAAAGACATAGCTGGCGCAAACAATGTAGGAATAGTGTATCCCCCTGAAATTTGTGGTGGCTTGTTATGACTTTAGTGGCTAGAGTGGCAGTTTAGGTCCTAGGGGTCGCGAGATTTTTAGCCTTGTCTCATGGATAGCATTTACTTCCATCCTCCACTCACATGCTCTTGTTTTCTACTTGCGCCATTTGTAGACCACAAAGCTTTTGCTGTCAAGTTAGACACCCCCAGGAATAGCTGCTGACCGATGTAGAATGTACCTGAAAATATAATCAGAGTATGGTAGTAACATACTATGAGAGTCATCGCTGTGGTACATAACCTTTTGTGTTCTTACAATCGATACTTACGATATGGTTATCGTAAAATAAAACAATTCTCTAGAAATGGTAATGTTGGTCGTGCACACATTTAAAAATACATTGGATAGTATGGAAGGTTGTCTGAAAGGCTAGTGAAACAGCAACAAAATTACCAGCAAATACCTTATTGTTCTCCCAACCTTTCCTGCACGTGATGCGCCCCATTTAGGGTTACTCTTTCATTTTGCTGTCGAATTTCCCTTAGTGATGGGGGTTTATTACTTACCCATTGTTGGGGTTTCTGTGGTGGGAATCGCTGGAAAAGAAAATAAGAGGATGAAGAGTCGGGTGCCTTTGCTAAAAGGGTACTAATTTGATTTTTTTTTTCTTTGGGAAAACAAGTCCCCTGCACAGCTTTTCTTAGACCTCGTCCAAACGCCCCACGTAACTTTTTTGTTTCGTTTTCAAAATGTTCTGCGTTCGTCATCTATGACGTCACATGTCCATCTGAATGCACCCCACTTGAAGCTTATATGACCTCTACCGAGTTTTGTTGTCATACGATGTTTCTTTCCCCCGCGCGGTCTTTCGGTCACACCCTCTTCTAGACCTCTTTGGAATAGGAAGAATTTTCCACCAGCGTAGAGGAAGGGTGAGTCTGCGGGAAGTCAGCGGTTTTACGGAACCGATCACCGGTACGTAGTCGGAAATCCCGACTGACTCCCCGGCTCTCAGCGGTGTGCTACATTGACTTCCGGTGTATTAGGCATTGCAAACTTCCGGTATAAAAATAGAATGCCACATGGCTGAATCTGGCGGGAACTGTAAAATCCAACCATTCCCGCACTCGAACAATGTCACAAACTCTCTCGGAATAGAAGGAGAAGTTTTTACGACAACATTTCACAGAAATTAGAACAGATGAGAATTACTTTTATGGCATTTTTGATGAAGCTGACAAGTCTTTGAATTCTGGTTTAGAGGAATTCCTCTGCCTCTCATATAGTTCGTTAAGGTTTACTTTCACGCAAAAGAAGACAAACGATACTCTGAACCAGGTAAGTGCTGTGTAGCTCAGTGGGACGCAAAAATGCGCAGTCTTCAAATTTAAAATTTGAACATGTTTCTCTGTCGAGGTTTACGGTATGTTGGTATTAGTTTTTGAAACGTTTATGATCTACTAGGCGTCTTGTTTACATTTACTGGCGCTGGTACAACTCGTACCAGGAAAAGGTATCTTTATAATGTGGGTATTGTCACCTCTATTTATTATATAAACGACTAGAGTATTTAAGGGCCCGTTATATTGGAAGGTGCACGGGTTTACACTTGCTTGGGAACTTTAGAAGGGCTTTTACTTTTTGCTGTAATTTCCATGGTTAACTCTCCTTACAATTAATAGTTGGGTCATATAACCATTTCAGAACATTCCAGTATTACCACGCAGCACAAAAGTCGGCATTTGTGTGATGTTAGAAGTTCCTTTTGTCATTTTTTAATTCTATTTTGGAAGCAGTATTCCATTTATAGTGTATATTCATGATTCTCGCGAGTATTTCCTAGTTACAACCTGTAACAGGATGCCGTGAAGTTAATGATTTACGCACGGCTGGACAGAACATACCTGTATTTATTTCAGCTGTGCTGTCCGATGGAATAAGCAGAACATGCCTTTAAGTTGCTACCAATCGGCAAAATGTCGCCCTAAAGCGCCCCCCCAAGTGTCCAACTCTTTATATAGCCTATCTTAAGAACACGCCCGTAGCCAGGGGGAGAGTGGTGAGGATATGTAACTATCTTAAGAGAGTTATTGCCGCGGCTAATCCTCCCCTAGGATTATCCCTCGTTAACCCCTCTTCCCCCCCCCGTTTGGAAATTAGTGTTGTCATGGATTTTACCACTAAATGAAAAACTAAGGGTACTAAATTATGGGCGTGGCAAAAATGTAAAAAGTCATTTGCTGGATAGGGTAAGGTACCAGATGATATTATTTACTCCCAGTTTTACCCAACTTGGTTGCAGTTTCTCCCGTATTCCAGCATGTCCGAGGGAATCTTCCTATAAAGTTTTTTGGACACCCTTTCTTGGTTGAATCTGCAGACACGCAGCACTGTCTTCATGGACCTGGAAATGGTGACGGCCTCTCGGCAAAAATGTTAGTAAGTTGTGTACTTTTCGGTTCTATTTCACGTTTTATTTTTATAAACAAATAATGTCTGCATTCCTCTTCTATTCGAATTGTTTGTGTCTCTGACTGAAATTTTATAAGAAATTTACCCACCGGTAACCGAACCCCCCCCCACCCCCAACTCACCCTCCGATGGATCCAACCTTTTGTTACAATAGCCAAATCAAATTATTTTGCAATAGGACATAGTAAAGGTGGCAAGAAAAAGACTGAAAATTTCAAAGGTCATTGGACAAAAATTAGTAAAGACACAAATTCTAGTATCAAAATAAAGCAACTTGTCCATGTTTTATTTCTATTTGAAATATTTTCTCCACAAATGTGTTTCTGCATCCTTTTTGGCCAATGACCTTTAAATTTTATGATTCAGACTTGTATTTTCAATTTTCTTCAAGGGTTTTTGGCGCGGGTACCCTGTGGTTTTTGAAATACAGAAATATTGGGGAAAAAAATATATTAAACAGGGGCAATTTGCTTTGTTTCGATATCCAAACATTGTCTTTAATCAACTTTGACCAATGGCCTTTTCAATGTACTGATTGAGACGTGTATTTTATTTTTTCCGTTTTAACAACGCGGGTACCCTGTGGTTTTTCTCCGAAATGGAGAAAGATGTTCCACCAAAGGGATTTTTGGGGACTTTTAGTATGTTAACTAGGTTGTATCACTTGTTCAAAATCCGCTGAGAGAAATTATATTGCAGACAACAATGAAGACAGGATAGAACAACGCGATTGGCCTTGTGTTCACCCCATGCATGCGAAGCAGGTTGATGGCTGCAACTGTGGTGTCTTCATATGCTTTGTATGTGTAACAGCTACGCTATGTATGTGTAACATTCAAAGCCTTTGTAGCCCTGGGGGGAGGGGGTTCGTTTTCACGTTGACTAACATAAAATATGCTGGTATCAGACCAATTGAAAGCTCTCTATTGAGGTTGGGTTGGTTACGGTTGAGGTTGAGGTTGGTTGTTTTTTTTTTTGAAGACAACAGAATATGAGTGAAACAATTAATTTTAGTGCAAAATTATGACTAAAAATCGGTCATTCTGCTTTTAATTTTTGTAGATCCTATCTATTTCAAAAACTTTTGTATTTTTATCTGCTATCAATAGTTTTCCCGTTGCCTGGCTCTTGGAATTCCACCAACTTCGAACTGAGGGCGGCTGCTGTCTCAAGTCATTGGATCCTGCTATGATGACATAAATAGTTAATTGTTAAGGACCCCATAGCTAAAAATAGAGAGGGGCTAAATTTGCGGACAAAAGGCCCTGTTATAAATCAATTGTTTACTAATTAATGCCTTTATTATATTCATTAATATTGATGCTGAGCATATATTGTTGTTTGACTTTCTAAAAACAAATATAAGGTTGATAAATTCTACCAAGGTATCCCCTCCTCTTGGAGAAAGAGCAACAATAGTAATCATTTTGTGCCCAAAATGGTTTATCCACTAGTTCTCCTGCAACTGTAAACAATAATTTTAATCACCTGTTCAAGCTCTGATGTAAAAAATATGGTACCTTATTTGAACTAAAATGTTATAAGCATAAGAGCCAGCATATCCCAACCTCACGATTTTGAGTATAAAACTATAAACAGTTTTCTAGCTAATTTTCTTTGATCCTTTTCTGTTGTAGCAATCGCAACTTTAAGGTTTGTAAACTCTGTCGGCAAGACGACAACGAGGATTGGCTGGGGTGTGACCGCTGTGGCCAGTACTTTCATGCTACCTGTGCCAGTTTCGACTTTGCAACAGCTCTTTCCTCACAATTTTACTGCCCCTAATGCCCCTGATCCTGACATATTGACATATTGTGGATTCATAAGTGGCAATAGTTTACCAATAATTATTTTAACAGGGCCATTGGGGGTGCTTTCTTTGGGGTGATAGAAGTCAATGAGACTGGATAAAACAGATTTTGTGTAATTGCCCTCCTCAAGTAAGCTGCAGAACAGTAATACAGATTAAAGCGAAAAATCATGATTTATCTTATTAAAGAATTTCTTAGATATAAATCTAATACTATGGAGTCATGTAGGTTTGATAACCAGTCTGGAATTCCCTTTTTTGATAATGCTTCCTTTATGGTCTGTAAATGTACCTCCTGCCTGTTAGCAAAGACATAGCTGGCGCAAACAATGTAGGAATAGTGTATCCCCCTGAAATTTGTGGTGGCTTGTTATGACTTTAGTGGCTAGAGTGGCAGTTTAGGTCCTAGGGGTCGCGAGATTTTTAGCCTTGTCTCATTGATAGCATTTTGTAAATTGTCGTACAGATTTTACTTTATCACTCCAAGATAAAATTATTGGTGTTATCTGATATATTTGTTGTATTTTACCTTGTCGTGGTAACCGTCTTAGGTTAAATTTGATAAGTAATGCATTTTCTAATGACAAGCGAACTCTGCTAAATGCTTAGATATTTTGATAATTTCGCTCGTCCCGCCACCCTCCAAATATCTGAATCCACCGCTATCAATTCAGAGTAAAGGACACTTTCATGACCAGTGAATATATTTATTATCACGTAGTAGTTCTGAATACCATTTATTTTGAGTTATTATCAAATAGAATATTAAGTAACAAATACGTCTATTACACAGTTAATAGTTCACCTTCAATACTTGGAAAATTCCGCAGAAATGAAGAGCGTAATTATTGTAAAACTAAGTCTTGAAGATTCTTCGCGATTTCCAGGTGTCTCAGCCGCCATCTTGTAATTACTTTGTCAGTCGGGACTTCCGACGGCTTGTCGACCGGGTTCCGACGTATACATTACCGCTGACTTCCTGCAGACTCACCCTTCCTCTAAGCCGGTGAAAAATTGCTTCCCATTGGGATTGTGCAACAAGCAACTGTTTCTTAGGGAATCTGCGAAGAAAAGCCGTACCAGCTGATGTAAAAGCAACACAAAGCACAATATCCCTACAATTCCGGTAAGCAAGGGTATCAGAGAGTAAGACCGTAGTTTCTCTATGAATTATCGGCAAAATCAAGCACATCGCGTCTTTGAATGTGTTGGTTTGTGAAGTGTGACGAAATGTGAGATTCATTATTGTTCAAAAGTCTTTAGCTCGATCTTTGCTCTGCTATCTTCGGATTTTGATAACATTTCTTACATTCACTATTCTTTGAGGTCGATAACTCGTGCGTTGTATTGGGGATTGTGCATTGAATGGGATTTCTACACTCATTTTGTGCGGTTCTCTGTTTGTGCTTCCGCTTTCGATTTAGTAAGGGCTTCGATTGTTTGTGAGCAGTCCATTGACTTTAACATTCTCAAATTCCTTGATTAAAACACAAACATGTAAAACCGATAAGTTTTCACGAGACTAGGCAAGGTAATCACCTAGATATATAAAGGCAAGGTTTAATGCAATGTCAACAAAAATTTCGAATCATAACTCGACACCAAATACGGGTTCTGTCTCCAAAAAGGCCTTACAGCTCACAATCTACAAACAGTGGAAGCAATCGTATATACTTACCAATGAGGCATAACACTTCTGAAATAAACTTTACCTTTTATCTGGAATTTAGTAACTGTAACTCAGAGAAGCAGCTCATTCGCCATTACCACTTGACGTGTCCATGGTTCCGTTTTCGGCGCCATTCTCGAATGCACTGTTCTGTTAGCTAGTCGCGTGAATTTCTCGAGAAAAGCGCCGCTTTTTTCAAATGATTCTTGCACCAGGATATAAGTTAAACACGATGTAAAATATCATATCGTTATCCAAACAATTGATAATTATTTCAGTGAAAAATTCCCCTAAAACTGTTGTAAATCCGTTGCTCGCCACGCTTCGTGGCCAAGACCTTATAAATGCATGGCCCGGGTGTGAAAACTCATTAATTCACTTGCAGTCAGTAGACTGGTGCCTTCAGATTTGTAGCATTCCCTTCTTTTCTAGGTTGTCAATGGTTGCTACAACTTTTGTTAGGTCCTGACTTTTACTTTGTTTCTCAACAGATTTATTAGTAAAACCAAGAGTGGAATCGATGCTACCTCAATCTTTCAAAATGTGACGTCAATGCATTAAGCAGGTATAGCCAATCTACTGTAGCATTGATATACAGCATTTTGATGTTGTGATAATAAAAGATGATGATTTCTCTTGTTGCTGAGCATTTCTGTATTTTTGCAGATCAGTATGGCCTCTGTACTCTCAGGCAGTGAGGAGAAGGACAACTTCCTCAAACTGTGCCGCCTGCTGATAGATGGAGGTACCCAGTCCCTGCGGACATACTTCACATCAATCCACCATCCCACCCACCTTGCAGCATTTCTAAATAGGCACAAGAAAACCTTGATTAACCTGAAAAGCAGGAGGATACTCCGGCAAGAGCAGTTTGATCGACTATTCCCTGCCAGCGGTGTTCCATCAGCTAATGATTATGACATTACACTTTTGTTCCTGTTGCTTCGCCACATCTCTGGGTTGTCACCACCTGTCAGTACGTCTAGCTGGGATGTGTTGCCTCGTCCCACTGATCTTACCAAGGAGGCACACATGGCCCGACTGAAATGGTACAGGAATAATGTGTTTGCCCACATCAAATCAACTGAAGTGCCAACTGTTCAATTTAATCAGTACTGGGTTGAAATATCTGATGCTCTGATCTCCCTCGGTGGAGTCAGTCAGGGCGAAATAGACACCCTGAAGGTCACACCTCTTGAGAGAGATTATGTAACGCTTTTGAATGAGTGGGTTGATAAAGATCTAGACTTGTCAAAAGAAGTAAATGAGACAAAGAAAGAAGTCCAAGAGACAAAGAAAGATGTGCAAGAGACAAAGAAAGAAGTGCATGAGACAAAGACTAAAGTAGATGAGACAAAGAAAGAAGTCCAAGAGACAAAGAAAGATGTGCAAGAGACAAAGAAAGAAGTGCAAGAGACAAAGACTAAAGTAGATGAGACAAACAAAGAAGTCCAAGAGACAAAGAAAGAAATCCAAGAGACAAAGAAAGATGTGCATGAGGTGAAGGGAAAAGTATCTGAGATGGCAGTGGACCTAGCATCACTCAAAGAGGAATTCTCAAGTAAGTAAACCATCTGATACAAAGCTAGCCTGGAATGATAATAAGGAACTAACATAACCAAGAATCTCTAATAACAATAAGATATCATTGATATAAGAAATACTGAACCTATTTAGTTGACATTTGGGAGACAGGACCTCTTGCTTTATATCCTTGTCCATGAAGACAGGACCTCTTGCTTTATATCCTTGTCTGTAAAGACAGGAACTCTTGCTTTATATCCTTGTCCATGAAGACAGGACCTCTGTTTTCATATCCTTGTCCATGAAGACAGGACCTCTGTTTTCATATCCTTGTCCATGAAGACAGGACCTCTTGCTTTATATCCTTGTCCATGAAGACAGGACCTCTGTTTTTATATCCTTGTCTGTGAAGACAGGACCTCTTGCTTTATATCCTTGTCTGTGAAGACAGGACCTCTTGCTTTATATCCTTGTCCATGAAGACAGGACCTCTTGCTTTATATCCTTGTCCATGAAGACAGGACCTCTTGCTTTATATCCTTGTCTGTGAAGACAGGACCTCTGTTTTTATATTCTTGTCCATGAAGACAGGACCTCTTGCTTTATATCCTTGTCCATGAAGACAGGACCTCTGTTTTTATATCCTTGTCCATGAAGACAGGACCTCTGTTTTTATATCCTTGTCTGACAGGATTCTTGCTTCTTCATGGCCTGATGTTGAGAGAAACTTTTGTCCCTTTTTTGGTTTGGTGTCTTCTAAACACCTAGAGGCCTAAAATCCCTTTCTTGATTATTCCACTCTCAACTCTACAACTTGTTGTCACAGGTAGAAATGTGAACAGCAAGAAGGACATCACTGCCGCTAAAGGTGATGAGGCTGCTTCTGGGAAGTAAGTTATAATTCTTTTTTGTGTGTTTCTCTTGCACAGATAAGCATAATTATGAGTTAGATCGTGCAAACTTCAGTGAATTGTTTTTTAAATGTACCTTTTTGATTTGTTTCGCTTTTGTTTCTTATTATATAGATTTATTATAGATATTTCAATGTCACCCTTCAATAACTGAAAGTAACAGGCAATTTTAGGTTGTAAACTGATTGTGTGCTTTCTACTTTAGAACATCTCATGACCCAGGGAATAAGCGTCTACCAAAGAAAAAAGGTACATGTGACATGTGACATGATAAAATAAAATGAAAAGTGGCAGATTCTAGGAGGGGGCGGGGCTGGGCCGGGTCTAGTATTTATGGTAACACCACATGTTTAGGTAAAATTTTAAGACAACATATATATGGGGGTTTAGTTTCTCCTGCCATATGTTTTATACAGTTAGTGTATATGTCGATGGGCCATACCCTCTCCCCATGAGACAAATCATAGTTTCCCACCACTGATACAGACAGTGGAACCTGTATATTGTTTTTTATTTGACAGAACTTGTTAAATACAGATTACAGCCTCACAGAAACTATACAGTCTTACACAAAGTACAGT
Source organism: Nematostella vectensis (assembly GCF_932526225.1). NCBI lineage: Eukaryota > Metazoa > Cnidaria > Anthozoa > Actiniaria > Edwardsiidae > Nematostella > Nematostella vectensis. The sequence goes on from NC_064045.1 coordinate 2,682,754, forward strand.
TGCAATATTATTATTATTTTGTAGAAGTTGATAAGTAACCCGACCGAGTACAACACTATTTCCATTGGATCTTCCTTTATATCGTAAAATCAAGGAGGACATCTTAACCAAACCCCGATTTTACGGTGCATCTACTATCTCCTGGGGCATTTTGTAAAATCCAGGTTCCACTGTATCTGTTTTGTATAGCACTTAAAACACTTGTTACCTATCAGTAGAGATATAGACTACTCCATACAGTTTGCAATCATGACTATGGGTAATGGGATAGTCATGGATAAAAGATGCTCTAGAAGGAGAACAAAATCATTTTCTCTCTTGGCTGCACAGCTCCCATATATGAACGAAAAACTGTTCTTTGCATAGATGATACCGATTTGGATATTGTTCCTTTGTCAGCTCAGGTGTGCTACACTAACCAGCTGATTGTTTGCATACTGCACTATAGATACAACCCCCCATCCAGGTTCACTTCTTCTTTCTCCGAAAAGGGCTGGAATTGTCAGCCCCACTTCTCTGTTTCACTGAGGCATACATGTCATATCAATCTTTAAATTTAGCGTTTGTAGCATGTTAGGCGAGAAAGGGCCAATTCTTTGTGCAATTGATGTCCTCTTCTTTCAAAGGCATTGTCAGGGATTTCCATTATCTTGTTTGACACTCTTTGAAATAAATATTTCCTATTATACTGTATATAGCATCCCTTCCACTTTCATATTCTCGTTAAAAATGGAACTAGGTAGAGCCATGTATCTGCTAATAAAACACCTTGAATTTTTATATTCACACTGACGCAAACACACTGACGCAAATCGTTCTCCTTATTGAGAAATGCCCTTCAATAAGTTTGAAAAGAGAATGACCAAAATAAGAAAACCAATTCAAACCGAAACAGCAATATGTTTTTTTTTCTTAATTTTAGTGATTCAAGACTTCATTGACTATCTTCATCTGAGGTACACGACAGGTGAAGAGGTCCTTATTGAGCCGCTTGAGGACATGGAGGACGGCAACTTCACGCTGAAGAACATGTTTTCAGAGCTGGAGATCGTCAGAAAAGACACCGACATCAAGGTGCCGATGTATGACCTCTTTACTGCTAGTGAACAATCCAAGACAGTGCGAAGTGTTCTCCTGGAGGGGGACTCTGGTGCGGGCAAGACCACGTTATGCAAGAAGATTGCATATGACTGGGCAACAGGGGTCTTGGCCGAAACAGAGTCCTTCCCTCAGGTGGAGCTAGTGCTGTCTTTGAAGTGTAAAGGGATAAGTTCTAAAGGGTTCCCGCAGGCAGTGCAAGATCAATTGTTTCCCGAGGAATTTAGTGTACAAGATAGGGTAGAAGTGGTGCAGTACATCAAAGAAAACCAAAATAAGGTTTTGATAATCCTAGATGGATACGACGAGTTACCTTTAGAGGCAAGGGAGAGCATAAATAATGTAATATGTAAAAAGTTCTATTCCTCTAGTTACACCCTTTTAACGAGTAGACCAGAAAAGAAGCTCAGCAAATACTTTACAGGAAGTAATGCTCTAGAAATCAAGGGATTTCACGATGTTGATGACTTCATCAGCATTTTCTTTAATTCATTACCAGATTACGCAGCATTTATTGTAGAGATTATCTCCAAAGGAATCTCTAATGTCGACTTGTGTAACCCTCTCACCTTGATTCTCTTCTGTTTGAGTTTCAAGGATCATTGTGAGAGGAACAGGGAAAATGATTTCTCACATGATATGACCTTTAGAGAACTTTACGAGGATGTAGCGTACTCACGAATCAGGAGATACTTTGAGAAGGAAAACCTCAACTTCGACGATGACGATATTCAAGCGATGAGTTTAAGACTAGGAGAAATTGCTTTTCACAGTCTTAAGGAAAATGATTACACCTTTCCACTACCTAAACTATCAGACGTTTTGAAAAAGGTAGGTTTCTTAACACGCCGCAAATCCCCTAGCACCATACGAGCAGTAGAAATGTACTCCTTTGTTCACAAGTCTTTTCAGGACTTTTTCTGTGCTGTGTTTTTAGCTGACAGGCTTGGACAAGGCATTGTTGAGAGTGTATTGATTAATGATGTTAGATTTTACTTCACTGTTAATCGTTACGACCTCGCTATGATGGTAGGAAGTAATGTGATGAAAGCCGTGGAATCTCTCGCAGGCAAAGTACCCGAGCATCCACCCGAAGTGATTCCATGGTGTGATTGGCGTTATCACTCTATTGCTCTCAAGTTGCTCTGTCAGTGTCTGGCGAGATGCAAACAATCAGAAATCGTCAAAGTTTTGGAAAAGGCATATTGCCTCCTTCCATGCAGAGTGCTTTTACAATTACCTGATACTGAACCATATTATTATTTTACGCTTTTAGGATTGTCATATTTGCTATCGTACGATTTGTCTCGTTCCCATAGCCTGCAGACTGTCGGTAGTGTCAGCGGTTTGCGTCCCCTTGGTGATCTTGCTATCCCTTTTTTGAATTATACAGATGAGATCCCTGATCAATTTACAAAAGCGTTAGCTTCTTCTCCGATTCGAAAACTAGATATTTCTTGTCCCCCTGGTGCAGGTGATATTGTAAAAGCGCTTGCCAGCATGCTGTCACGTACCACATTACAGTCTCTCAGTCTTTTTGATGGGATCGACGAGGCTAATTTTGGCAATTTAATCGAGTCTTTAAAGAACAACGTTACACTCTCAGAAATCTGTATTGAATCTGACGGCTTTGGTGATTCGTGTGCTATCAAGTTGGCTGAGATCTTATCTGATAACACCAGTCTCACTGACGTTCGCATTGATAGTAATATCCTGGGAGGTACTGGCATTAAAAGGCTCGCCAATGCATTGAAAGTCAATAAAACAGTACGAACTCTCGGGATAGCTGGTGGTAACATGACGTCTGAAGCAGGCCGTGCTATCGGTGAAATGCTGAGACATAACACTACTGTCACGTCTCTTTTTCTTAGCGGTGGAAGGCTAGGTGATTCCGGGGCTCGGGGTATCGCTATTGGTCTTGCACAAAACACGACCATCGCTCAACTTAGCATAGCGCATTCTAGTATAGGCACCGCTGGCATAAAGGCAATAACAAAAGTCATTCAAAATGTTACCCGCTTAATTTTGTCTGGTAACCCGGTAGGGTACGGTGGAGTAAAAGCTATTGCTAGACTTCTTGTGAAAAGCTGTTGCAGGTTGAAATCCCTTTTTCTTGATCACTGTAATATAGATGAGTTTGGTGCCAAGGAACTCGGCATAGCTTTGTCAAGGAATTCATGTCTCGAGGAACTGTCCGTAGCTTGTAATGATATTAATGACGAAGGGATGTGTGCGCTGGCTGGGTCTGTGGCTAGTAATGAAACATTACAGGTTCTTTACATCTCGTACAATAACGTCGGTCAAAATGGTAAAAAGGTTATAATTAGCGCTTGCGAAACGAGCAAGTCCGTCCGGCATCTCTACCACGAGAACGACTCCATTCTTAACACGTGCACCAAGCCCCATTCTGTTTGCCTACTTACCCGTCAATTTTATGACTTTGAGTTTGATAGAATGCATATGTTTTACAAAAGATACAGTCAAGGTGTAGAACAGGAAGTCGAGGAGATATTGACTGTGTCCTCTCGAACGCTTAAATTTGTAATTTCTTGAGACGTTTATTCGAAAATCCTTTTTTTATAAAGTGCAGGAGTAAAAGTCCTCCCCATCTTGTTCGCCCATAAAATTTTGCTTAAAAATGCCCAACTTGCTTTCATTTCTAGCAAAATTTACCGTCGGTCCTCCCCCCTCAAACAAAAATATTGTTTGTGCATAAGACTGGGGGGACTAGGGTATTGTAGTCCCCCTCCCCTACAGCCCAGCCATCTGGTTTGTGGTTAAGGTATTGTGTGTGGGGGGGGGGGGGGGAGGTTTTTATAATAACCCTCACAGGTGGCTTACACTAGCATGTCACGTGACCAACTAAAAAGTCCAAACGAGCACCAACTTGTCAAACACGTAGCTGTGACTTGCTCGTGTAAGCCGCCTGTTGTTGCGAGTTGAGTCAGAATAAATGATTAGTTTGAGTGCACTAGGGGTGTTACTACGCAAAGCATATTGTCAAATGTTGTACATACTTGTATTTTAGTCACTTTAATACCTAGGGCCTATTAAATTGTATATATTGCACAATGGTAATAAAAAAGATGATGGTATTGATTGTGTAGATCGCTGACTGCTTGCATTAGCGTTGACTTTCCCCTCATCGCTCCCACGCTCCCGGTAAACCGCTCTGATTGCCTTCCTTCTGCGCATGCTCCTCAATATGATGTAGTTTGGCTATAAGCGACTTGCACTTAAAGATCACGTGACTTCTTGTGTAGCAAATTTACGCCAAAACACAGAAATGGCTGGACCATCATGCCAGAGAGTGACAAAAACAATTAAAAAAAATAAGCCCCTTCTGTCGAGGCATAGAAACTTTCTGGGTGATTTATAAGCGCTTATTATGTTTTTTTATGTAACCGTTAAAGCTTCGCGAGAGTCAAAAGTCACGTGATTTATTTAAGCAGGTCGTTTATTGCGCGCATGCGCGTTGTCCTGTTCTCAGGCCCCCCTTTAATTTCTTCACAGGAGACCCAAGCTCAGGGTTTGTTCAGCGCGTGGATCGCGAGTCTCGGGCTGTAGCAAGGGAGCTTCACTGAGACTCGATGCGTGAGCGCGTTGACTGCGAATAGCCGCCATTCCCATCGATTCGCAAAAGTTCCCTACAAATTTTTTTTCGTACGACTCTGACTTCTATACCCCACCTCCCCACCCCCCTTGGTAGCGGCCCTGAACTAAGATTGAGCTATTTTAAAAAAATAAACCGACTAGTCTCTTGGTGATACAAAAAGGTATTTACAGCCGTTACATATATTTACTAATACAAACAAGAGGATTGTTGTATAGATCCTGATATTTAATCTGATGTGTTGCGTGATGTATCACGTGATCACCATATTTAGAAAAAGTGGTGTCTGAAAAAGAACGCCAAGTCCTGGTGAAAAAAAAAAACGCTCAAACGCAGCAAGTATACAAAGCGTTAATGCTAATCAGACGCACTGCGTAACTCAATTCTTACAAGTCACACAATCACGAGCCTTGGTAGTTGAATGTCTGACGCTACATGTCAATCAATCTTCGCTCTAACAGAGCAAATACGCCGCTAGCGTTACATCTTGTCACATGTATTGCGTGGTGGTTTCACGCGAGGTCACGTGTTCACGAGCCTTGGTAGATCCCAGTGCTCCGGTGTGAGGCGACCGCGAGGTAGACCCTCTCTCCCATGATGAAGAACGTCATGTCACGTGTCCGTGCGGACGAGATGGACTGGACCTTGGCGAACTTTCTAGAGTGATACTTGTCCCACGCATAGATCACGGGATCGAGGCCACTGCTGATGATAGCAAGGTACGTCTTCTCTTTGCCCATATATGGCGAGGTAATGCTCACCCAATCACGTGCCTGGAAAAATACAAATGAAAAGTCACGCAACATTGTCTCGTAGACGTCCTCGAAGTACAATATCAAGAATAAAGCTGAAACACTTTTTGTTATTGCTTATCATTTAAAATATAACGGTGTATTCGCAAGAAACCTTTAAAGAAATAATCTACGAATAAAATCTGACCCATAATTGACGATATTTGCTTGAAAATATATTGGTTACTCGCTTGAATTAGCCGATGGAGAGGGGTGCTTTGTGCGACTCGGCATCGAGCGGGAGCATAAAATGGTGGCCTACTTTAAGGCTCAAAAGGTGCCCCGGATGTGATGGGCAAAGTTTTCTCGATGTATGATTTGTTAGTTATCCTCATTCAATCCTAACTGACTGTCATACAAAAGGTTCCAGTATGTTGTACCACTGTAGCTCAGGGTCTATAAATGTCTAGCTCTCGTACCCTTTTAGATGGAACTCTCTGGAACTCGTTGAATGTGGTCCCATTCCACTGGAATATCAGCGACGAGTCCGCACCCCACCGGGCCACTGCCAAATATGGTGTTCCTTCAACCTTCAATGACTTTAGGCCATACGCACGCTCTTCTGTGTACAACCGCTGGAACATCTCGAATCTTGAGCCGCTCCATTTGTAAATGGTCGCGTAAGGACCTCGAGAAGCGGGGCCTGGGAACGAGTAAAATATTGACGATTATAATGAAAGAGTAGACAAATATCAACAACCTGGAAGGGGAGTTTTTGAAGGGACAAAAATATTTGTAACTCAATGTCCGATTCTATTTCAGGGTTCACGAGTCGCAAAAAGCATGAGAGAAAGAATCAACATCTCGATCTATTCATCTTTTATAGTCTATGAAAATTAATAGCTGAACCTAATAGTAATTGCAACACAAAGAATTTTATTGTTTAATGATAACAAAAGACATTCTAAACAACACCCCAAATGTTCTCCAAAGTTCTCTTGTGTGAACATCTGGAAATTTGACAATAGTCATTTTTTTGTCGGCGTCTGGAGCTTACTGTAGTGCGATCTCTTCGAGAGTGGAGGGTCAGTGTGCCATGAATAACAATAAAATTGTTTATTGTTGAATTTCGAGATGTCCACAAAAGAGAATTTTGGAGAACTTTTGGGAAGTTACCAAGGACATGCTACTCTGTCATTTAAGACCGAAATCATTTGTGTTCCAATTACTTTTAGGTTTAACATCAGATTGACTGGACTACAACGAAGTCTGTCATTTAATACCGAAATCATTTGTGTTGCAATAATTTGAGGTTAAACATCAGAGTGACTGGACTACAACAAAGTCTGTCATTTAAGACCGAAATCATTGGTGTTTCAATTACTTTGCAACACAAATTATTCTTATAATTATTACTTACCAGTAATCGCTAGGAAAACCCCGCCATCTATAGTAAAGGTCTCCAGGTCGGACCCCGCCGCCACAATACTCTGGTACCTCGTGAACTTCTCCCCGTTCCACTTGAAGATATGCGAATAAGGTCCATAAAAGGTGGCAACTGCCAGAAACACGTCTTTGCCGATGAAGATGGGCTCCACGTCGAATGCTTTCTTGGTTTGGAGAGTTTGGAAAGGCACAAACTGGTTATCCACCCATTTGAAGACCGGGGAATCAAAGTTCCTGGAGTTGCTAGCCACGGCGAAGTATTGCTCGCCTCCGATCCTGAACGGCTGCCATTTGCGAGCATTGGCAACTTTGAGGACTTGGAAGTTGAAGAATCTGAAATGAAGGACATTTTGGCAATTAAGTACAGTTAAACCTTGATAATTCGAACTTAGATAACTTGAACTCCCCGCTAACTTCAGGAAATGTTAAAAAAAAAAAACTCTAATACGCTTAAGGAATCTTCAAATAATATGCTTTTTTGCATATGATACCTATGACAGTGCACCCCCTCTCGGCCAATCCTGGGAACGAGCCAGCTATCAATCAGTTTAGTGTCCTTTTAACAAAGTCTACTGGTCGTCATTTGTAGACCACAACCCTTTCTACCCCAACCCTTTTACTTCCATCCTCCACTCACATGCTCTTGTTTTCTACTCGTCGCCATTTGTAGACCACAAAGCTTTTGCTGCCAAGTTGAGACACCCCCAGGAATAGCTGCTGACCGATGTAGAATGTACCGAGGTCCCATGCGTCTGTGTACAAAGTCTGGATCATGTATCGCTTCATGAACTTCGTCATGTTAACAAAACCTGAAAATATAATTCAGAGTACGGTAGTAACATAGTATGAAAGTCATCGCTGTGGTACATAACCTTTTGTGATCTTACAATCGATACTTACGATATGGTTATCGTAAAATAGAAAATTCACTAGAAATGGTAATGTTGGGTCGTGCACACATTTAAAAAATAAATTGGATAGTATGGAAGGTTGTCTGAAAGGCTAGTGGAACAGCAACAAAATTACCAGCGAATACCTTATTGTTCTCCCAACCTTTCCCACACGTTATTAGCCCACTATGGTACATGCATCTGGCTTTGCATCTTATCGGTCTCTTTTAGCAAATAAACATGTGATATGCCTCATTTAGGGTCACTCTTTCATTTTGCTGATGAACTTCCCTTAGTGATGGTTTATCACTTACCCATTGTTGGGGTTTCTGTGGTGGGAATCGCTGGAAAAGAAAATAAAAGGACGAAGAGTCGGACGCCTTTGCTAGAAGGGTACTCATTTGATTGTTTCTTTTTTTCTTGGGAAAACAAGTCCCCTGCACAGCTTTTCTTAGACCGCGTCCAAACGTCCCCACGTAACTTTTTTGATTGGTTTTAATAAAGATCTGCATTCACACTAAGCGTTTTTATTTTAAGACGGTCTGTACCCATGTTCCCACGAAAACGCAGACGCAATACGAAAACGATAGAAGCGCTAAATACATGAGGGCGGGGTCTAGGTGTCAGTCTGAAATAGTCTCTAAGACTGACACAAATAGGGCTGTACAGGAGACTAATGGGCAAATGGAACTTTAGTCTTTCATAGAAAAGTTCATGTTCTTAATCTCCGGGTTTCCTTATTACAAATTAATGTTGGATGAGAATTTAGAAGCTTACTTGAGATAACAGTATGAAATGTCAGACTGGCACCTACTTGTGGCAGCAGTGGTGACTGGCTGAACGACTTCTCCACCTGAAACATAGGAATGCACCCCCAATGATAACCAGAGAGTGACATTATGCAATAGCAAAAAAAAAACAGCTCCCAATGTCATAACAAATAGTAAATAGCAAAAAAATAAAGCCAACAGAATAACAAACCTGTGCAGCTTGCAACAGCACTACAAAGCGATGCATCTGGGAAGAAAACAAATATATGTGAAGTTGGACGTTTTTATGCAAATATTTTTCCTGTGTTTCTATTTTTGTTTTCAATATTCTTTTTTTTTTAACCCAATGCAAAGCACTAGCAAAAATAGGGTGACACAAAACAGCTGTCTAAAGTCTAACATAAGTGATTATTCACATGTATACAGATTTCTTAAGTCTTACTGAGGGTGACCCTTCCATGTGTACAGCTGTCTTAAGTCTAACCAAAGGGTGACCATACACATGTGTATAGCTGTGTAAAGTCTAACCAAAGGGTGACCATTCACATGTGTATAGCTGTCTCAAGTCTTACCAAAGGGTGACCATTCACATGGTGTACAGCTGTCTCAAGTCTAACCAAAGGGTGACCATACACATGTGTATAGCTGTGTAAAGTCTAACCAAAGGGTGACCATTCACATGTGTATGGCTGTGTAAAATCTAACCAAAGGGTGACCATTCACATGTGTACAGCTGTCTCAAGTCTTACCAAATTTGACACAGAGAAGTCTCCGCCCATCTGACGTCAGGTACTCTCCTGCGCCACACCTAGGCAGGGATACTAATGCACCTGGGTCCCCCTGAAAAACATAACAAATCTAGTGAAACAAGGAGGGTACAGTTATCATATCACTTCCATAATATGTATTGGACATACCTTTGGTCCCTGTTGGCCAGGGGGTCCCTGAGGCCCTGATGGACCAGGAAGGCCCTGGGGTGGAAAAAAGAGATTATTTACAATAGCTATACACGGAAACCTGTGATAAGGAGATGAAATTGTTGAAAAATAACTGCAGTAGATGCATGAGCTTGTGGAAGATAGAAATCAGCAGCATAATCACGGTGCTGTAGTTACCACAGGGGCAGGGGGACGGACCATCTTAATGTCTCATGGCCCTGTCCTCAGAATTCTGAGGCCGTCAGTATGCCTCTGAGTCAGGAGGAATGGGGGAGTTGAACGTTTCTCCCTACTCAAGTGGGAGGTCCACTCAAATGGCATTCAAATCACAGGCTTCAATATGACTACAAATCATACAATATCTTCATCGTTAAGTCAGACACAAAAAGGCAATGTAATGAGTTAAATTATTAGCATGGTCTGGGTTACCTGTGGTCCAATTGGGCCTTGAACACCCTGTAACATGGATACAGTGTTATGTTTACATGATGGTAGCACACTCAGGGAGATGACATGGTGTGAATGGAACAACAAGAGAAACAATTATGAAAGGTTAGTTCTTTTTAGATCGCTGATGACAGAAAAAAATCACATTGTGTGGGTGATCAAATGAACCTGTGATCTTGCCAAAAATAATGTATCACAACAATTTTTATGCTTTTCTAAAGTTTGAAAATCAAATCTATTTCGTGCTGCAAAGTTTGAGAAGCTTTAAAGCTGAAACTTCAAGAAAAAAATACTCAATATTTTGTGTGATTCTGAGCTCACCTGCCTACCCCGTGGTCCTCGTGGGCCCCGTGGACCAGCCTGCAAAATATCCGATAAAACATTACTATTTTTGAAAAAAAAGTAAGAGTCAAACTGTCGTGGTTTCTCACAATTACCCTGATTGGGCTTGAGAATTTAAATTTCAAAGATCAAGATTAGAAAAATTCCAAATTTGTCACATTGTTATCTTTATATTATAGTGTATGGAAAGGTGGAAAACACAAACAACGAGGTCTATGCAATGTCTGCAGAAGTATAAGCAGAAGGAAAGACAAATAAACCAGAAGTTGAGAGATGCAAACCTTTCAGATTTTGCTATGTGTCCTATCTCAGGGCGGCTACTAAAACTGTTACAAGGATGTACACATGTTTGATGTGTGATATGCTAACAAACTCTTTACAACATGTTTACAAAGGATTTTAGCAGCCGTCCTGAAAGGCTTGCAAGTAAAATATGAAAGAATGGCACCTCTCAGCTACGGTTTTGTTTGGAAGGTGGGTTTCATGCTTTCATTTCCTTTAATCATCAGCCCATAATCCCATGTTTTTGGGTGGATACTGTGCATTATTCTGGTATAGCGAAACAATTGGAGGTTGCCTTCTTATGAAGTTCCTGTTAAGTATTTTCAGCTCATATGCACCAGTACCAGGGGTTTTATTGAGACTCAGAGTGGTCGGTGGAGATTGATAAGTAGGGGGTTGAAATCATTTTATTTTTTTAGTTCAAATAAAAATTAATCAACTTTTAAAAAAAAGTAGCTGGCGCTTGGTGGGAAAAAGCTGGCAGTTTTGGCGGATGCCATTTTTATGGTGCAATTTTTTTAATTTTTAACCACTCGGAAATTGGACAGCGCTGTGCGAGACAATGCTCTCAACAAGGGCAGCTGGATATGGTACAGGATACAGGAGTGAATTGGTTAAAAAGTTCTTGCTCTAGATAAACTTATTGCATACCTGTCAACTCTCCCGCATTAGGCGGGAGTCTCAAGATTCAGGACCCCTTCTCCCGCTCTCCTGCGTTGAGCACCAGATCTGCCGCTTTTTTGAGATTTTTATTGCTTCCGAAAAATTATTATCCATAAGAAATGGACATTTTTCCTAGCGAGCGCAATTTATCTAACACCCTTGTAAGATCTTTAAATGGATTTGTGCGCAAGAGCTTTCAATACTGCAAACGCCCGCGAGGGTATAACACCCCTCCCACAAAAAAAAAAAATTCTCAAGCCTTGAGATTATTGTAACCTGATTCACATAGAACTTAATTAAATCTTGTTTGCTGGCCTGCATATCAAGCAATGTTCTAACCGCTTTATCGGAAAAATACGTCGCAAAATGACGATATTTGTTTATATTTTGGGCGCTACGATGTACGATTCGCGTGCAGAACGAGTTCAATTTACAATCGACACGTGATGACAAGTCACAGGTTACAATCTGCGATTATAAATTTAGCCTCACTCCAAAATATCGAGCACCTCTGCCTTCAACAATTACATGGGGCAAACAGACTGTGATATGATTACACAAGCGGCCGAAACAATTATCAATTTTGAGAATAATTATAAACAGATTAACCAAGCTATAGTGGAATACAGCCAAGATTTTTTTCGCCTGAGTGACGTTTCTTTCCTCAAACAAAAATATTGTTAAGGGGATTGTGTTTCGTGTCAACCTCTCAACGTCTGAAGAGCGGTAAAAACACAGCGATTTAGCACATTCCATTTGAGATAATTACGACTTTATAGTGAAAGCACTTCGGCCAAAAATAAACACATTCAGCGACAACATTATTACAGCTATAAACCGCTAGGCTGAAAAGGGATAAAAATAAACGAATTGCTCTGAGGCTAAACCAGTTCATTATCCTGTACGTAACACGAATCAAAATAAGCAAAATCGAAGGAATAGCCCGTGAATTATTAGCTAAAAAACCTAAGCTCCATTTGAGGGTCATCATATATGTTTGAAAAAGAAAACACACTTTGTGATTCTCAATGAGCATGTAATCAGGTATTCCGGAACATGATTAGATAGAAAAAAAGAACTTAAACTGACCCTATCGAGATAAAGTAAACCAAATAAATCAAAACAACTTACCGGTACTTTCTCAAATTTCTTGTCCAAAAGTTCGCGAAACTCTCTTGCACAAACTCGGGGACACTTTTTTCTTTTAGTGGATGACAAACCAATGTTCACACTGTAGATCACGAGGAGACAGACGATAGTCCTCGCTAGAGTGGCCATTGCTGCGTTTCGTGAGTTGGTTTCGGTCCCTTCTGATATTTGACGGCGCTAAAGTCTAACCATGCACTGACAGCCAGGGATGCTCGGCCCGCTCTTATCACATTCCGACTTCGTCACAGAAAACCGCAAAATTACCAACACTGAAGATTTACTCAGATCGGCACGAACGCAATGATCCGTAAACCAACCAAGCTCTTTAGATTACGGGTCACAGTTGAGCGACTGTAGCTTTTACGCTTCGCTTTGACCTTTTCTTATCTGAGTAGAAAGCTGAATTCTCGTCAGTTTGTTATGGTTTCGCGCCATTTGGGGGCACGAGACCGGAAGGGCCTAACAAGATGTCGACAACCGGAAGTGTGTTACCGATTTAGGCAGGAAACCGCCGAACAAAACATTAACTTTACAAACTGTTTATATAAACGTGGAAGCAAAACTTACAATGACTAAACTCTTATCTCTCACGCTATGTAGTTTCTCGACAAAATTCATATGAGGAGAGTCGGTGAAAGTCACTACGAAGGTGACGCGCCATCTGCCGTCACGCTAGCTCTCCGGCAGCGTGTGACGAGGTGCTGTGATGGTAGGAAACACCCGTTTCCTCAGATCCAAGATAAGATAGCGCCGATATCGCAGCTGATATTTCCTGTCCTTCTCCTGGGGTGAATATTTTCTGTACACAACACTGTGCCGGGTAAACCTACATCGAGGAAGGCGATCCCGATGAAAAGCAATTAGTGATCATAATCGATGATGTTTTGGCGGGCTTGCCTTGGTACCGTTAATGCTCGAATAAGCTCCGGGGCGGCTTTATATGAATAATATATAGATTTAGGCATTGCCTAAAAGCGGAGCTCCAAACGACCAAATCTTTGCTTCATTTTCGCTTAATAATTCTAGAAATTTAAATATTATTATTATATTTCTGTTTTTGACGATTTCAACGATTTCTCAAATCATGCGCCCAATTTGTCAAACCCCCTTCCCCCCACATAACAAGTTTAGATAATTCATACGATGTCTCGGCGTCAGGGTAGTTTTACTTTTAGTGACGGTATCGATGACGTCAATCATCACGTGACCATATATTGACACCGCCCTTGAAACATACATGACACCTACCAAGTTTGGTTGTTATACAATGTTTCTTTCACGAGATATGAATGTTTTCTACATTGATGACGTCACAATCACGCGACTATATTGGAGCACCCCCCTTGACACCAACATGACACCTACCGAGTTTGGTTGTCATGTTTCGTTCATGAGATATGGATACTTTTGTTCTTGATGAAATCGGAATAATTTTTCTTAAAGTGACGTCATTGATGACGTCACAATCACATGACTGTTTTGCTGCACCCCCCTTGACAGCTTCATGTAACATAGCAAGATTGGTTGTCATGATGTTTCGTTCATGAGATAAGGATATTTTTGTTCTTAATGAAATCGGAATAGTTTTGCTTAAAGTGACGTCATCGATGACTTCACAAATCACGTGACCATGTACACCCCTTTGACACCAACATGACACATGCCAAGTTTGGGTTGTGAAACAATGTTTCTTTCAAGAGATATAAATGTTTTTGCTTTTTATTACTTTTCTTGCTTTTAGTGACGTCATCGATGACGTCACACAACACGTGACCATATTGTTGCACCCCCTTGACACCTACATGGCACCTACAGAGTTTAGTTGCCACACGATGTTTCCTTCGTGAAATATAAATATTTTTTCTTTTTGATGACGTCGGCATATTTTTGCTTCTAGTTACGTAATGGATGACGACACAAGCACGTGACTATATTGGTGCACCCCCTCGACACATACATGAGACATACCAAGTTTGGTTGTCATAAGATGGTTCGTTTTTAGGAGATATGAATATAGATATGACATCGCAATAGTTTTGCTCATCGATGACGTCACGCATCACGTGACCATATCTTGGCACCTTGACTTATATGACACCTGCCAAGTTTGGTTGTCATACGATGCTTTTTGGGGACGCACGGGCATCGCTTCTCCAAAACTCCAGTCGATGGGTTACCAATATTTGTTACCATCATGGGCTCATAAGTAGGGGCAATCATCTGTATTATATAAGTGTGGACTGCCGAACTGCACGGGTAAAAGACTGTGCTAGCGTCCCGTCTTGGCCCGACTGATGCCAATGTGTGTATGCTAGTGTGCTTTTAAAGTCCACATTTATGTATACATACTCGCAAGGATAGTTTGGCTATTCGAAGGAGTTTTAGAGTAGGAAAGGTCGCATGCGTGATCCGCACAACTGGCATCACGCTAGCCCAGTCGCAGCTTTAGATCCCACATGGATAAGCTGTGGTTTAAAGCAATTCGTCCGAGTCGAAGTCGCCCTGCAGTTTTTTTGCCGATGAAGTTTAACTGAGGCAAACCGGCTATACCATTGACGAGTCCTAATAAGGACGAAACAGCTGTCCATGGTTGCCGAACTGCACGGGTAATAGACTGTGCTAGCGTCCCGTCTTGGCCCGACTGATGCCAATGTGTGTATGCTAGTGTGCTTTTAAAGTCCACAATTATATAAGTGTCATCGTCATATGCCGTCCTTTTTTGTAATGATTATAAAACGTATTATAGTTTCTGGTCAGCCAAGACAAGAGGTCACATTAGAAACGACTTCAGTGGATAGTCACTATAATACACGTCCTCTCTATCCTCTTTTTTTCTGGAAAGTCAAATTTGAACAAAGTATTCATAACAGATCATAAATAACAAGTATAAATTTTTAAATTGAATGGAAAAAGAATTTACAAAAAGACACAAATATACATATTGAGGTTGCCATTTATGTTAGTATACTTTTACATGGATATTTCTTACAATTTCTTACCAGATCAGGACAGTGAGTCCAGGACAGGTCATTGGTGTTGATACAAACACAGTTCCAGCTTTGAAGAGCTCGTTTAATAAAAATATTCAACAAACACAAGAAATAAACTATCGTATGTTACTTCTTACACTATTTAGTTAGTTAGCAGTATCAAAAACCTTATGAATGATAATATGGCCTCTCAGCGAGAGAATTTCGAGATCGAAACAAATGATCACATATTTTCGAATTTATTGTTTTGCAAGAGCAAGAAAAAATGTCCTCGTAACAAAGTTTGAGTCCACTTATGGAGAAATAAATAGTCCAACGCTTAGTAAGAAAATGTTTCTTTCTCTGTGGCTAAAAGGGTTCAGAAATTAGGACGGCATATGACGATGTGGGAAGACTTTGAAAAGCAAGGATCGTTTTCCCCCTTCTCGGCCGCCATTTTGGATTCCTTGAGACAAAGTCAATTTTTCCGCCCTGTGGTCTGATTGGCTAGTCCGCACGTCTAAAAATAGCCAGATCCTAGGAAACGCCGTGACACCTTTATAGTAAAAGAATATGGGGAAGTTGATTCCCTTCGCGCCGCGTGGGTGCTCCGCTATAATTGTTCATATTGTGCTTATTGGCGCTTATTTCAAACTACGTTTCATCTCTAAATAAAAAGTGCTTTTCGTGCAGGAAGTAAAAATGTTCGACCGGAACCATATCTACTGTAAACAAAATTTCACCGATGAAATGTTGTTGGAGGGGGAGGGTAGTGTTGTCAGTTTTTGTTACTTCCTTTCCTATCGTACAGCACCCCTACTAGCCATCGAATTTAATGCGCGGGTTTATGGTCTAAAAGAGCCTGGGGCGAGCGCGCGGGACGGGAGACCTATGATATTTAAAAACATTAGGGACTAGAGGCTCCATTCCAAGATGGCTGCCAGCAAAAACACGAATGCCTGCAAGTTTACGTGGAAATTCTCGACAAATTTCTAGAGCGATAAAAAAGTGAAAAAATGATTGAAGCGAACTCCCAAATATGGTATGTAATGTCTAATAAGGATATGAGCTAGAAAAAACGACATTTTTTAAAACAAAATTGACTGATATGGGTTGTGGTTTCCAGGGCAGGGGACGTGTGCCCCAAGGCATGACGTATACGTGTGACGTCACCGGCCGCAGTGATTCATGGGAATCGAATAAATGAAGAAATACTGGTAACTAAAAGCAAATCAAGATTTGAAATGCTGTAGCATTTCTATGTGCCTGTTGGCCTAGAGATACAAGAATTCAGCCATTTATACGCTACCCACAAATCACTGCGGGCTGCGAGGGACGCAAGGACTCGAGTGCAACCTTCTTTGAAATATGTGGATACATTACAAAATGATGGGAAAAAAAAAGAGAAAAAGGCAGGATTTAGAAAGGTTTATCTGAATTCTTTTACGCAAACATTTCTGGCACCACCCGCCCTGAAACACGGTTCCAAATCTCACGTAACCGGGCGTGAAGGAATTTAAATATTCTCAATTTATTCCCGAAAAATGTACATCTCCGTCAATCACGTGATATTTGAAACATTGGAAACGTTCAACAGAGGAAATGTCATCCATCAAGAATTTTTTAGGGGGAGGGGGGATAATAGCCGGTATCTTCTCGTCAACCTATTTCTACTCTTCCCAGAGCCCCCGCAAAGAAACAGATCTGGCTATCATAAAGCTTTTATATTTCTTACAAAAATATATTTCTGTACACAATGCGCTTCAAGACCGCACCAAGTTACAAATGTACAAACTGCCGTGTTAGCGTCACGAGCCTAGCTGGTCGCCTACACCTATTGGTACTATACACTGTAAACAATCTTTTTTTTAAGTCTATTTTTCGGAGGCTCGACCGTCCATATATTTTGAACATTTGAGGCTAAACGAGTTTTAACGATGTCAAAAATACAAATATAATACCTAATGAATAATTAGGAAGACAATTTCAGAAATGATTAATAGCAATAATATTTAAGGTTATCATTATTAACACAATTTGATTCTGCATTTCAGAACGCATTAGACTAACAATACAATATTTTTGTCGCTATCTGAGCCAAATCTCAGATACAGGTAAGGCGTCAAAATTGTAAACAAGATGGCAAAGTTTGTTTTTATCCTTCTGTTTCCTGCACGCGTCGCAAAGTGTTGTGGGAATATGTGGGGAAATGCATCATGCCATGTGAGATGACTTCATGATTAAACCATGTGTTCGATTCAAGAACACTTAGCTCGTTAGACTTATTTGGCGTTCTAAGCTGTTGTCGCTTACAGCGACATTATAACCAGTTTTTTGTTACGTAACAGTTACGTAACAATCTCCGAAAAACGAGAAACTTAGGGGGTGGCCTGTTAAAAAGCGCGGATTCTAATAGATTTTTTTGTTGTTGTTGTTGGCTGAGGTTTCCGTCGGCCCTCCGGAAGTAAACTGGTGCGATGCTCGGTAACATTTCTACTGTGTTGGAGTGGTTACGAGTGACTGCCGACTTCTTGCCGAGTCCCGCGATGTCTGAAGCCGATTGAGAAAACGCGATTCTTGAGCAAGAAACTCTTCATCCTGCGAAACACAAATGGAGTAGAAGAAATTACTTGCCTGATCGCATATAAACATATCGGGATAGACATATGCCGAATAAACTAATTCATTGGAAAAAAAACACATCAAGTCAACGGGTTCAAGAAGACTTGTATAAATGTGTGAAGCAAGCTCGACTTACCACAAAAAGGTTCGATTTAGCGTGAATTACCAAAATAAGTACGAGTTACCAAAAAAGTAAAGAGTTACCAAAAAAGTAAAGAGTTACCAAAAAAGGTACGAGTTACCACAAAAGGTACGAGTTACCAAAAAAGGTACGAGTTACCACAAAAGGTACGAGTTACCAAAAAAGTAAAGAGTTACCAAAAAAGGTACAAGTCACCTAAAAATGGTACGAGTTACCAAAAAAGTAAAGAGTTACCAAAAAAGTAAAGAGTTACCAAAAAAGTAAAGAGTTACCAATCGAGTTATAGGAAGAACTACTCGTGTATTGTGACCACGCAAGGACTAACACTTTCACAGTTTCCTGCGCCATTTATAAAATAAGATCAAAGTCGCATTGTTAGCCCTCTATTCCTAGCGAAGGGCAGGTTTCTTTTCAAAACGGCGTACGCAAAGAAGTTTTGACAGTTGCCGGAATAACACGTGACTTCCTGCGCCTGCATACCTTCTCCTTGTCGCTGGACCAGCGTCTGAGGGCTCGCTTCAACTCCAGGCTGTTCAGCAAGATGTCTGGCGTGCGGCCACGGCCTGGAGACTGGGGGGAGTAAAGGGCCTCCGCAGGGATTACAGGCGAGTCGGCTACTGAAGGAAATGCACAATGCTTGAGAGAGGGACCATGTACATAGCTCATACCTACAAGGGCGTATGTAGAGACTACTGGAATATTGTAGACGGCTTTAATATTGGCTGCCGGCGTCATTTTCTTGGGTAAAATATAGGAATGGAATCCCGGATCTAACCACCAAGGGAAAGGTGGGTAATACACAGGGGGGGGGGGGGGGTCGTTTTCTTATTAAATAGTAGAGGGGTGATCTGCGTACCTGTGCTAGGGAGGGGTGGGGAGTGTCTTTCCGGTTTCATAGTAGAGGGGTGGACTACGTACCTGTGCTAGGGAGGGGTGGGGAGCGTCTTAATGGTTTCATAGTAGAGGGGTGGACTACGTACCTGTGCGGGGGAAGGGTGGGGAGTGTCTTTCTGGTTTCATAGTAAAGGGGTGGACTACGTACCTGTGCGAGGGAGGGGTGGGGAGTGTCTTTCTGGTTTCATAGTAAAGGGATGGACTACGTACCTGTGCGAGGGAGGGGTGAGGAGTGTCTTTCTGGTTTCATAGTAAAAGGGGTGGACTACGTACCTGTGCGGGGGAAGGGTGGGAGGTGTCTTTCTGGTTTCATAGTAAAGGGGTGGACTACGTACCTGTGCGAGGGAGGGAAGAGGAGTGTCTTTCCGGTTTCATAGTAAAGGGGTGGACTACGTACCTGTGCGAGGGAGGGGTGGGGAGTGTCTTTCTGGTTTCATAGTAAAAGGGTGGACTACGTACCTGTGCGAGGGAGGGGTGGGGAGTGTCTTTCCGGTTTCATAGTAAAGGGGTGGACTACGTACCTGTGCGAGGGAGGGGTGGGGAGTGTCTTTCTGGTTTCATAGTAAAGGGGTGGACTACGTACCTGTGCGAGGGAGGGGTGGGGAGTGTCTTTCTGGTTTCATAGTAAAGGGGTGGACTACGTACCTGTGCGAGGGAGGGGTGGGGAGTGTCTTTCTGGTTTCATAGTAAAGGGGTGGACTATGTACCTGTGCGAGGGAGGGGTGGGGAGTGTCTTTCTGGTTTCATAGTAAAGGGGTGGACTACGTACCTGTGCGAGGGAGGGAAGAGGAGTGTCTTTCCGGTTTCATAGTAAAGGGGTGGACTACGTACCTGTGCGAGGGAGGGGTGGGGAGTGTCTTTCTGGTTTCATAGTAAAGGGGTGGACTATGTACCTGTGCGAGGGAGGGGTGGGGAGTGTCTTTCCGGTTTCATAGTAAAGGGGTGGACTATGTACCTGTGCGAGGGAGGGGTGGACTATGTACCTGTGCGAGGGAGGGGTGGGGAGTGTCTTTCTGGTTTCATAGTAAAGGGGTGGACTATGTACCTGTGCGAGGGAGGGGTGGACTACGTACCTGTGCGAGGGAGGGGTGGGGAGTGTCTTTCTGGTTTCATAGTAAAGGGGTGGACTATGTACCTGTGCGAGGGAGGGGTGGGGAGTGTCTTTCTGGTTTCATAGTAAAGGGGTGGATTACGTACCTGTGCGAGGGAGGGGTGGGGAGTGTCTTTCTGGTTTCATAGTAGAGGGGTGGACTACGTACCTGTGCGAGGGAGGGGTGGGGAGTGTCTTTCTGGTTTCATAGTAAAGGGGTGGACTACGTACCTGTGCGAGGGAGGGGTGGGGAGTGTCTTTCCGGTTTCATAGTAAAGGGGTGGACTATGTACCTGTGCGAGGGAGGGGTGGGGAGTGTCTTTCCGGTTTCATAGTAGAGGGGTAGACTAGGTACCTGTGCGAGGGAGGGGTGGGGAGTGTCTTTCCGGTTTCATAGTAAAGGGATGGACTACGTACCTGTGCGAGGGAGGGGTGGGGAGTGTCTTTCTGGTTTCATAGTAAAGGGGTGGACTACGTACCTGTGCGAGGGAGGGGTGGGGAGTGTCTTTCTGGTTTCATAGTAGAGGGGTGGACTACGTACCTGTGCGAGGGAGGGGTGAGGAGTGTCTTTCCGGTTTCATAGTAGAGGGGTGGACTATGTACCTGTGCGAGGGAGGGGTGGGGAGTGTCTTTCCGGTTTCATAGTAAAGGGGTGGACTACGTACCTGTGCGAGGGAGGGGTGGGGAGTGTCTTTCAGGTTTTATAGTAAAGGGGTGGACTACGTACCTGTGCGAGGGAGGGGTGGGGAGTGCCTTTCCGGTTTCATAGTAAAGGGATGGACTACGTACCTGTGCGAGGGAGGGGTGGGGAGTGTCTTTCTGGTTTCATAGTAAAAGGGTAGACTACGTACCTGTGCGAGGGAGGGGTG
Organism: Nematostella vectensis; assembly: GCF_932526225.1. Classification (NCBI taxonomy): domain Eukaryota; kingdom Metazoa; phylum Cnidaria; class Anthozoa; order Actiniaria; family Edwardsiidae; genus Nematostella; species Nematostella vectensis. The sequence continues at coordinate 2,703,709 of NC_064045.1, forward strand.
GGGAGTGTCTTTCCGGTTTCATAGTAAAGGGATGGACTACGTACCTGTGCGAGGGAGGGGTGGGGAGTGTCTTTCTGGTTTCATAGTAAAGGGGTGGACTACGTACCTGTGCGAGGGAGGGGTGGGGAGTGTCTTTCTGGTTTCATAGTAAAAGGGTAGACTACGTACCTGTGCGAGGGAGGGGTGGGGAGTGTCTTTCCGGTTTCATAGTAAAGGGATGGACTACGTACCTGTGCGAGGGAGGGGTGGGGAGTGTCTTTCCGGTTTCATAGTAAAGGGGTGGACTATGTACCTGTGCGAGGGAGGGGTGGGGAGTGTCTTTCCGGTTTCATAGTAAAGGGGTGGACTACGTACCTGTGCGAGGGAGGGGTGGGGAGTGTCTTTCAGGTTTTATAGTAAAGAGGTGGACTACGTACCTGTGCAAGGGAGGGGTGGGGAGTGCCTTTCCGGTTTCATACTAAAGGGGTGGACTACGTACCTGTGCGAGGGAGGGGTGGGGAGTGTCTTTCTGGTTTCATAGTAAAGGGATGGACTACGTACCTGTGCGAGGGAGGGGTGGGGAGTGTCTTTCCGGTTTCATAGTAAAGGGGTGGACTACGTACCTGTGCGAGGGAGGGGTGGGGAGTGTCTTTCTGGTTTCATAGTAAAGGGGTGGACTACGTACCTGTGCGAGGGAGGGGTGGGGAGTGTCTTTCTGGTTTCATAGTAAAGGGGTGGACTACGTACCTGTGCGAGGGAGGGGTGGGGAGTGTCTTTCTGGTTTCATAGTGAAGGGGTGGACTATGTACCTGTGCGAGGGAGGGGTGGGGAGTGTCTTTCTGGTTTCATAGTAAAGGGGTGGACTATGTACCTGTGCGAGGGAGGGGTGGACTATGTACCTGTGCGAGGGAGGGGTGGGGAGTGTCTTTCTGGTTTCATAGTAAAGGGGTGGACTATGTACCTGTGCGAGGGAGGGGTGGACTACGTACCTGTGCGAGGGAGGGGTGGGGAGTGTCTTTCTGGTTTCATAGTAAAGGGGTGGACTATGTACCTGTGCGAGGGAGGGGTGGGGAGTGTCTTTCTGGTTTCATAGTAAAGGGGTGGACTACGTACCTGTGCGAGGGAGGGGTGGGGAGTGTCTTTCTGGTTTCATAGTAGAGGGGTGGACTACGTACCTGTGCGAGGGAGGGGTGGGGAGTGTCTTTCTGGTTTCATAGTAAAGAGGTGGACTACGTACCTGTGCGAGGGAGGGGTGGGGAGTGTCTTTCCGGTTTCATAGTAAAGGGGTGGACTATGTACCTGTGCGAGGGAGGGGTGGGGAGTGTCTTTCCGGTTTCATAGTAGAGGGGTAGACTAGGTACCTGTGCGAGGGAGGGGTGGGGAGTGTCTTTCCGGTTTCATAGTAGAGGGGTGGACTACGTACCTGTGCGAGGGAGGGGTGAGGAGTGTCTTTCCGGTTTCATAGTAGAGGGGTGGACTATGTACCTGTGCGAGGGAGGGGTGGGGAGTGTCTTTCCGGTTTCATAGTAAAGGGGTGGACTACGTACCTGTGCGAGGGAGGGGTGGGGAGTGTCTTTCAGGTTTTATAGTAAAGGGGTGGACTACGTACCTGTGCGAGGGAGGGGTGGGGAGTGCCTTTCCGGTTTCATAGTAAAGGGATGGACTACGTACCTGTGCGAGGGAGGGGTGGGGAGTGTCTTTCTGGTTTCATAGTAAAAGGGTAGACTACGTACCTGTGCGAGGGAGGGGTGGGGAGTGTCTTTCCGGTTTCATAGTAAAGGGATGGACTACGTACCTGTGCGAGGGAGGGGTGGGGAGTGTCTTTCTGGTTTCATAGTAAAGGGGTGGACTACGTACCTGTGCGAGGGAGGGGTGGGGAGTGTCTTTCTGGTTTCATAGTAAAAGGGTAGACTACGTACCTGTGCGAGGGAGGGGTGGGGAGTGTCTTTCCGGTTTCATAGTAAAGGGATGGACTACGTACCTGTGCGAGGGAGGGGTGGGGAGTGTCTTTCTGGTTTCATAGTAAAGGGGTGGACTACGTACCTGTGCGAGGGAGGGGTGGGGAGTGTCTTTCTGGTTTCATAGTAGAGGGGTGGACTACGTACCTGTGCGAGGGAGGGGTGAGGAGTGTCTTTCCGGTTTCATAGTAGAGGGGTGGACTATGTACCTGTGCGAGGGAGGGGTGGGGAGTGTCTTTCCGGTTTCATAGTAAAGGGGTGGACTACGTACCTGTGCGAGGGAGGGGTGGGGAGTGTCTTTCAGGTTTTATAGTAAAGAGGTGGACTACGTACCTGTGCAAGGGAGGGGTGGGGAGTGCCTTTCCGGTTTCATACTAAAGGGGTGGACTACGTACCTGTGCGAGGGAGGGGTGGGGAGTGTCTTTCTGGTTTCATAGTAAAGGGATGGACTACGTACCTGTGCGAGGGAGGGGTGGGGAGTGTCTTTCCGGTTTCATACTAAAGGGGTGGACTACGTACCTGTGCGAGGGAGGGGTGGGGAGTGTCTTTCTGGTTTCATAGTAGAGGGGTGGACTACGTACCTGTGCGAGGGAGGGGTGGGGAGTGTCTTTCTGGTTTCATAGTAAAAGGGTGGACTACGTACCTGTGCGAGGGAGGGGTGGGGAGTGTCTTTCCGGTTTCATAATAAAGGGGTGGACTACGTACCTGTGCGAGGGAGGGGTGGGGAGTGCCTTTCCGGTTTCATAGTAGAGGGGTGGACTACGTACCTGTGCGAGGGAGGGGTGGGGAGTGTCTTTCCGGTTTCATAGTAAAGGGGTGGACTACGTACCTGTGCGAGGGAGAAGTGGGGAGTGTCTTTCCGGTTTCATAGTAAAGGGATGGACTACGTACCTGTGCGAGGGAGGGGTGGCGAGTGTCTTTCCGGTTTCATAGTAAAGGGATGGACTACGTACCTGTGCGAGGGAGGGGTGGGGAGTGTCTTTCCGGTTTCATAGTAAAGGGGTGGACTACGTACCTGTGCGAGGGAGGGGTGGGGAGTGCCTTTCCGGTTTCATAGTAGAGGGGTGGACTACCTACCTGTGCGAGGGAGGGGTGGGGAGTGTCTTTCCGGTTTCATAGTAAAGGGATGGACTACGTACCTGTGCGAGGGAGGGGTGGCGAGTTTCTTTCCGGTTTCATAGTAAAGGGATGGACTACGTACCTGTGCGAGGGAGGGGTGGGGAGTGTCTTTCTGGTTTCATAGTAAAAGGGTGGACTACGTACCTGTGCGAGGGAGGGGTGGGGAGTGTCTTTCTGGTTTCATAGTAGAGGGGTGGACTATGTACCTGTGCGAGGGAGGGGTGGGGAGTGTCTTTCTGGTTTCATAGTAGAGGGGTGGACTACGTACCTGTGCGAGGGAGGGGTGGGGAGTGTCTTTCTGGTTTCATAGTAGAGGGGTGGACTACGTACCTGTGCGAGGGAGGGGTGGGGAGTGTCTTTCCGGTTTCATAGTAAAGGGATGGACTACGTACCTGTGCGAGGGAGGGGTGGCGAGTGTCTTTCCGGTTTCATAGTAAAGGGATGGACTACGTACCTGTGCGAGGGAGGGGTGGGGAGTGTCTTTCCGGTTTCATAGTAAAGGGGTGGACTACGTACCTGTGCGAGGGAGGGGTGGGGAGTGCCTTTCCGGTTTCATAGTAGAGGGGTGGACTACCTACCTGTGCGAGGGAGGGGTGGGGAGTGTCTTTCCGGTTTCATAGTAAAGGGATGGACTACGTACCTGTGCGAGGGAGGGGTGGCGAGTTTCTTTCCGGTTTCATAGTAAAGGGATGGACTACGTACCTGTGCGAGGGAGGGGTGGGGAGTGTCTTTCTGGTTTCATAGTAAAAGGGTGGACTACGTACCTGTGCGAGGGAGGGGTGGGGAGTGTCTTTCTGGTTTCATAGTAGAGGGGTGGACTATGTACCTGTGCGAGGGAGGGGTGGGGAGTGTCTTTCTGGTTTCATAGTAGAGGGGTGGACTACGTACCTGTGCGAGGGAGGGGTGGGGAGTGTCTTTCTGGTTTCATAGTAGAGGGGTGGACTACGTACCTGTGCGAGGGAGGGGTGGGGAGTGTTTTTCTGGTTTCATAGTAGAGGGGTGGACTACGTACCTGTGCGAGGGAGGGGTGAGGAGTGTCTTTCTGGTTTCATAGTAGAGGGGTGGACTATGTACCTGTGCGAGGGAGGGGTGGGGAGTGTCTTTCTGGTTTCATAGTAGAGGGGTGGACTACGTACCTGTGCGAGGGAAGGGTGGGGAGTGTCTTTCTGGTTTCATAGTAGAGGGGTGGACTACGTACCTGTGCGAGGGAGGGGTGGCGAGTGTTTTTCCGGTTTCATAGTAGAGGGGTAGACTACGTACCTGTGCGAGGGAAGGGTGGGGAGTGTCTTTCCAGTTTCATAGTAGAGGGGTAGACTACGTACCTGTGCGAGGGAGGGGTGGGGAGTGTCTTTCTGGTTTCATAGTAGAGGGGTGGACTATGTACCTGTGCGAGGGAGGGGTGGCGAGTGTCTTTCTGATTTCATAGTAGAGGGGTGGACTACGTACCTGTGCGAGGGAGGGGTGGCGAGTGTCTTTCTGCACACTCTCGGCAACGTCCTGCTCTCTTGTCCATCTCCAGCAATCGGCGCTCATGTGCAATAGCCACACGATCCTGAAACAAGGGGTCAAGGGGTCAAGGGGTCAAGTGGTCAAGGGGTCAAGGGGTCTATTATAAATCAATGGGCATCTTCTGGCTGTACATAACATCAATAGAGGAACTGAACCAAGAAACAGGATCTACACAGATGAGCTTAGAAGTGAGAAGGAGATGAAAGTATCTCGGGCATGTACTCAGGATGCCATGTACTCAGAACACCATTGCGCAACTGCACTTACATGGAAGCCTGACAGAAAAAGAAAAATAGGAAGACCTAAGACAACTTGAAGGCGGTCAGTGGAAAAGGAGAGAACAGAGGCAGGATGGAAATCTTAGGAGGCAGAGTTGATAGCTCGTGATAGGCCCAATTGGAGGAGAAGTATCAAGGCCTTATGCGCAACTGCCCGCGAAGAGGATACGTGAGGTGAGGTGATTATAAGTCGATGAGCAAATGGAAAGAAAGGCAAATTATTCGAACATTCCGCTGCTTTTACATATTCAGACTGTTTTATATTGTTACCACCTCCTGTCTGGATTTCAGACTCGGAAAAAGCACAAAGAAGGCATACCCAGGATTGGCCAAGGGGGGTGCGCAGTTATAGGTATCATATGGAAAAAAACACTTTTTGGTTCCCAAGGGGGGGGGGGGGGGTGAGCGAGCACCCTGTGTACCACTCTGTGTTCACGCCTACAAAGTCATACCACAGCTAGCCCACAGCTAGCAGGCACTTTTCCTCTTGCAATAGCGGGCAAGAAAATACTGGGGAGGGGGTGGGGGGCACAGTCACGTGTTACTGGCCATTTGCTTCTAATTTAAGAAAAATACTGTCCCTATTACTAAGGCATAGCTGGCTTAAAGCCGCATTGGTACCAGTTTACTTCCGGTCGATTACGTAAAAATCTCCGATGATTTTTAACGGAAAAACGGGAAAAATATTTCAAAATATTGAAAGCAGTGTGTTTATTGGAAGTTTCTTTGAGGATTTGATTGATAATTTAGAGCAGATGGCCTGTTAAATATCTCGGATTCTAATAGATTCTAAAAGATTTGTTTTTTAACGGTTGAGGTTTCCGTCGGTAAACTGGTGACAATGCGGCTTTAAGTCATACCTCCGCTAGTTGGCGCTCCTTCTCTTGTAAAATAACCAACTGATTATCCAGCTCGGCCTGCTCGTTTCCATTCTCTGCTCGGAGCCGTTCTGCTAGCACCAAGGCTTCCTCTCCTTCCTCCCGCACGCGCGTTGCCTCCTGGGAAATACAGTTACAATACAGTCACCATGGAGACGATATTCATAAGACGGTGACCATGGAAACGATAGTCATAAGACGGTGACCATGGAAACAATACAGTCACAAGACAGCCACCATGGAGATGATACAGTCACAACACGGTCACGGTACAATCATTACATGTGACAATGGCACGGTCATAACACGCTGATAACACAGTAAAGGCACACTAATGACACGGTAATAGCGCTCGGCACTCATCAGGGCACGATACAAATTGTTACGAGACGGCACGATCACGCAACATAACGACAAGGCCTCAAGGCATGTAATATCAGCCTTTGTCAGCTGCTTTTTTTTAAAAAAGGTGAGACTGACTTAAAAGGTGAGACTGACTTAAAAGCTGAGACTGACTTAAAAGGTGAGACTGACTTACTTAAAAGTTGAGACTGACTTAAAAGGTAAGACTGACATAAAAGGTGAGACTGACTTACTTAAAAGGTGAGACTGACTTAAAAGGTGAGACTGACTTAAAAGGTGAGACTGACTAGGGACCTTTAAGTGAAATCCATGAAACACTGCACTTACCGCGCACAGCTCGCCAATCTCCTGAGAGCGTTGCTGCACCTCCAGACTCAGCTTGCCGATGCGGTCTTTTTCTTCCTCAAATGACTCCTTCCGCCGCTCGAACTCACGCTTATCTCGCGCCAGGCTCTCCTCCTGCTGCTTCATCTGAGCCTGCCGAACACTCAGGGCAGCAGCATCTTGCTTGACAGCCGTCGCAGTAGCCTCTAGGTCTGCTTCAGCCTTGGGTTGAAAAGAAAGAAGAAATTTAAACACAGTTCTGTAGGATAAAAAGGAAGATCATTCTGGGTGGTAAACTCGCGTGCGCTTAGGCTTTTAGCGGCAAAATAAGAACAAAACAAAAAGCAACTTATTTAGACAAAAACAACAAATAAGCTAGAAAGCTTATTTACACCTGCATTGATATGTCTGTCTTGTGCCGTGTGTTATCACCTGTATTGATGTGTCTGTCTTGTGCCGTGTGTTTTCACCTGTATTGATATTGTCTTGTGCCGTGTGTTATTACCTGTATTGATGTGTCTGTCTTGTGCCGTGTGTTATCACCAGTATCGATGTGTCTGTCTTGTGCCGTGTGTTCTCACCTGTATTGATATGTCTGTCTTGTGCCGTGTGTTATCACCTGTATTGATGTGCCTGTCTTGTGCCGTGTGTTTTCACCTGTATTGATGTGCCTGTCTTGTGCCGTGTGTTTTCACCTGTATTGATGTGTTTGTCTTGTGCCGTGTGTTTTCACCTGTATTGATGTGTCTGTCTTGTGCCGTGTGTTATCACCTGTATTTATGTGTCTGTCTTGTGCCGTGTGTTATCACCTGTATTGATGTGTCTGTCTTGTGCCGTGTGTCATCACCTGTATTTATGTGTCTGTCTTGTGCCGTGTGTTATCACCTGTATTGATGTGTCTGTCTTGTGCCGGGTGTTATCACCTGTATTTATGTGTCTGTCTTGTGCCGTGTGTTATAACCTGTATTGATGTGTCTGTCTTGTGCCGTTCCCTCGTCATTAGCTCTCGGTGTGTTGACGCTAACTGCGCACGCTCGGTGGAAAGCGCGCGCTTTTCTTCCTGCAGATGTAACGTGACGCGCTGCTGCTCGCGCATAAACTCTTCGCGTAACCGCTGTACATCTGCTCTCTCCTCGGCAAGCTGCTCCATTGTCATGCGACGCTCGGTTTCCAGAGAGTTCTGTACAAAAGACAGCAGAGCTTAAATTATGCAACCCTAGGTTTCAAAAGAGGTCTATACAAGGGACAATAGAGCTAACGACATACTGTTTTTAACTCGGATTATTCTCTCGTTAGTACACTTGGGAGAATAGTCAACCTCATTACTTACGACAAAATACAGTGTGTGTATTTGAAAATGGTATCAGTAAGTATAGCTATGCAAAAGTTGACTGCATGAATGTGCTTTTTTGTTTCGGTTTTCACGGTTTATCTCCCTCTAAAAAAATAGCAATTTCGATTGATGCCGTGTTCCGTGGTCGGGCATGAGTCGTGTGGCGGGCTGCCTGAGGCGCCTATTTAAGTCTTCAACTCGACCCCGTTGAATCTGCGCTCTAATAATTTAGCATTCAAGCTGCAGAAGAGTGATTGGCCTTCGAAATTTATCTATTTTGAATGTATTTCAGGTTTCTATTAACTGCCCACGTGCGTAACAAGGCTGTTAGGGCAGCATGGTTCGCTTCTTCATTACCTGAAGTGTTTTGACCCGAGCTTCCTCGGCAGAAAGGCGCCATTTCTCCTGATCCAACTGACGAGTCTGTTCTCTGAGATGTAGCTCCATCTTAGCTATCAGACCTGAAACACAGAGAACTTAGTACAACACGTCTATATCTTAGCTATCAGACCTGAAACACAGAGAAATTAGTACAACACGTCTATATCTTAGCTATCAGACCTGAAACACAGAGAACTTAGTACAACACGTCTATATCTTGGCTATCTGACCTGAAACACAGAGAACTTAGTACAACACGTCTATATCTTAGCTATCAGACCTGAAACACAGAGAACTTAGTACAACACGTCTATATCTTGGCTATCTGACCTGAAACACAGAGAACTTAGTACAACACGTCTATATCTTAGCTATCAGACCTGAAACACAGAGAACTTAGTACAACACGTCTATATCTTAGCTATCAGACCTGAAACACAGAGAACTTAGTACAACACGTCTATATCTTGGCTATCTAACCTGAAACACAGAGAACTTAGTACAACACTTCTACATCTTAGCTATCAGACCTAGAACACAGAGAATAGTACAACACGTCTACATCTTGGCTATCTGACCTGGAACACAGAGAAATTAGTACAACACGTCTACATCTTGGCTATCAGACCTGAAACACAGAGAACTTAGTACAACACTTCTACATCTTAGCTATCAGACCTGAAACACAGAGAACTTAGTACAACACGTCTATATCTTAGCTATCAGACCTGTAACACAGAGAACTTAGTACAACACTTCTACATCTTAGCTATCAGACCTGAAACACAGAGAACTTAGTACAACACGTCTATATCTTGGCTATCAGACCTGAAACACAGAGAACTTAGTACAACACGTCTATATCTTAGCTATCTGACCTGAAACACAGAGAACTTAGTACAACACGTCTACATCATAGCTATCAGACCTGAAACACAGAGAACTTAGTACAACACTTCTACATCTTAGCTATCAGACCTGAAACACAGAGAACTTAGTACAACACTTCTACATCTTGGCTATCAGACCTGAAACACAGAGAACTTAGTACAACACGTCTATATCTTGGCTATCTGACCTGAAACACAGAGAACTTAGTACAACACGTCTATATCTTGGCTATCTGACCTGAAACACAGAGAACTTAGTACAACACGTCTATATCTTAGCTATCAGACCTGAAACACAGAGAACTTAGTACAACACGTCTACATCTTAGCTATCAGACCTGAAACACAGAGAACTTAGTACAACACGTCTACATCTTAGCTATCTGACCTGGAACACAGAGAACTTAGTACAACACGTCTACATCTTGGCTATCTGACCTGGAACACAGAGAAATTAGTACAACACTTCTACATCTTAGCTATCAGACCTCAAACACAGAGAAATTAGTACAACACTTCTACATCTTGGCTATCTGACCTGAAACACAGAGAAATTAGTACAACACGTCTACATCTTAGCTATCAGACCTGAAACACCGAGAACTTAGTACAACACGTCTACATCTTAGCTATCTGACCTGAAACACAGAGAACTTAGTACAACACGTCTACATCTTAGCTATCTGACCTGAAACACAGAGAACTTAGTACAACACGTCTACATCTTAGCTTTCAGATTTGAAACACAGAGAAATTAGTACAACACTTCTACATCTTAGCTATCAGACCTGAAAACCAGGGAAAAACACACAGAGAACATAAGACAACACGTCCGGCTCCACCTTCGGTTATGAGACATAACTTCGCTATGGCACATAACTTTATAGTGAACGTATTATTATCTTTTTGTGCTCCAATAACAGAGTGCTTCTAGGGAACCACATGGCTTCTATACCCTGCCTCACCACCTGTCCAGTATCGGGACCCGTCACATGGCTTCTATCTCCTGCCTCACCACCTGTCCAGTATAGGGACTCGTCACATGGCTTCTATCTCCTGCCTTACCACCTGTCCAGTATCGGGACCCGTCACATGGCTTCTATCACCTGCCTCACCACCTGTCCAGTATCGGGACTCGTCACATGGCTTCTATCTCCTGCATCACCACCTGTCCAGTATCGGGACTCGTCACATGGCTTCTATCTCCTGCCTCACCACCTGTCCAGTATCGGGACCCGTCACATGGCTTCTATCCCCTGCCTCACCACCTGTCCAGTATCGGGACTCGTCACATGGCTTCTATCTTTTGCCTCACCACCTGTCCAGTATCGGGACTCGTGACATGGCTTCTATACCCTGCATCACCACCTGTCCAGTATCGGGACTCGTGACATGGCTTCTATCTCCTGCCTTACCACCTGTCCAGTATCGGGACTCGTGACATGGCTTCTATACCCTGCATCACCACCTGTCCAGTATCGGGACTCGTCTAATGGCTTCTATCTCCTGCCTCACCACCTGTCCAGTATCGGGACTCGTCACATGGCTTCTATCTCCTGCATCACCACCTGTCCAGTATCGGGACTCGTCACATGGCTTCTATCTCCTGCCTCACCACCTGTCCAGTATCGGGACCCGTCACATGGCTTCTATCCCCTGCCTCACCACCTGTCCAGTATCGGGACTCGTCACATGGCTTCTATCTTTTGCCTCACCACCTGTCCAGTATCGGGACTCGTGACATGGCTTCTATACCCTGCATCACCACCTGTCCAGTATCGGGACTCGTGACATGGCTTCTATCTCCTGCCTTACCACCTGTCCAGTATCGGGACTCGTGACATGGCTTCTATACCCTGCATCACCACCTGTCCAGTATCGGGACTCGTCTAATGGCTTCTATCTCCTGCCTTACCACCTGTCCAGTATCGGGACTCGTCACATGGCTTCTATCTCCTGCCTCACCAACCTGTCCAGTATCGGGACTCGTCACATGGCTTCTATCTCCTGCCTTACCACCTGTCCAGTATCGGGACCCGTCACATGGCTTCTATCTCCTGCCTCACCACCTGTCCAGTATCGGGACTCGTCACATGGCTTCTATCCCCTGCCTCACCACCTGTCCAGTATCGGGACTCGTCACATGGCTTCTATCCCCTGCCTCACCAACCTGTCCAGTATAGGGACTCGTCACATGGCTTCTATCTCCTGCCTCACCACCTGTCCAGTATCGGGACTCGTCTAATGGCTTCTATCCCCTGCCTCACCACCTGTCCAGTATCGGGACTCGTCACATGGCTTCTATCTCCTGCCTCACCACCTGTCCAGTATCGGGACTCGTCACATGGCTTCTATCCCCTGCCTCACCACCTGTCCAGTATCGGGACTCGTCACATGGCTTCTATCCCCTGCCTCACCACCTGTCCAGTATCGGGACTCGTCACATGGCTTCTATCCCCTGCCTCACCACCTGTCCAGTATCGGGACTCGTCACATGGCTTCTATACCCTGCCTCACCACCTGTCCAGTATCGGGACTCGTCACATGGCTTCTATCCCCTGCCTCACCACCTGTCCAGTATCGGGACTCGTCACATGGCTTCTATCTCCTGCCTCACCACCTGTCCAGTATCGGGACTCGTCACATGGCTTCTATCCCCTGCCTCACCAACCTGTCCAGTATAGGGACTCGTCACATGGCTTCTATTCCCTGCCTCACCACCTGTCCAGTATCGGGACTCGTCACATGGCTTCTATCTCCTGCCTCACCAACCTGTCCAGTATAGGGACTCGTCACATGGCTTCTATCCCCTGCCTCACCACCTGTCCAGTATCGGGACTCGTCACATGGCTTTTATCTCCTGCCTCACCAACCTGTCCAGTATAGGGACTCGTCCATGGCTTCTATCCCCTGCCTCACCACCTGTCCAGTATCGGGACTCGTCACATGGCTTCTATCTCCTGCCTCACCAACCTGTCCAGTATCGGGACTCGTCACATGGCTTCTATCCCCTGCCTCACCACCTGTCCAGTATCGGGACTCGTCACATGGCTTCTATCTCCTGCCTCACCACCTGTCCAGTATAGGGACACGTCACATGGCTTCTATCTCCTGCCTCACCACATGTCCAGTATAGGGACTCATCACATGGCTTCTATCTCCTGCCTCTCCACCTGTCCAGTATAGGGACTCGTGACATGACTTCTATCCCCTGCCTCACCACCTGTCCAGTATCGGGACTCGTCACATGGCTTCTATCTCCTGCCTCACCAGCCTGTCCAGTATCGGGACTCGTCACATGGCTTCTATCCCCTGCCTCACCACCTGTCCAGTATCGGGACTCGTCACATGGCTTCTATCTCCTGCCTCACCACGTGTCCAGTATCGGGACTCGTCACATGGCTTCTATCCCCTGCCTCACCACCTGTCCATTATCGGGACTCGTCACATGGCTTCTATCTCCTGCCTCACCACGTGTCCAGTATCGGGACTCGTCACATGGCTTCTATCCCCTGCCTCACCACCTGTCCAGTATCGGGACTCGTCACATGGCTTCTATCTCCTGCTTCAACACCTATCCAGTATAGGGACTCGTCACATGGCTTCTATCCCCTGCCTCACCACCTGTCCAGTATCGGGACTCGTCACATGGCTTCTATCCCCTGCCTCACCACCTGTCCAGTATCGGGACTCGTCACATGGCTTCTATCTCCTGCCTCACCACCTGTCCAGTATAGGGACTGGTCACATGGCTTCTATCCCCTGCCTCACCACCTGTCCAGTATCGGGACTCGTCACATGGTTTCTATCCCCTGCCTCACCACCTGTCCAGTATAGGGACCCGTCACATGGCTTCTATACCCTGCATCACCACATGTCCAGTATCGGGACTCGTCACATGGCTTCTATCCCCTGCCTCACCACCTGTCCAGTATAGGGACTCGTCACATGGCTTCTATCCCCTGCCTCACCACCTGTCTAGTATCGGGACTCGTCACATGGCTTCTATCTCCTGCCTCACCACCTGTCCAGTATAGGGACCCGTCACATGGCTTCTATACCCTGCCTCACCACCTGTCCAGTATAGGGACCCGTCACATGGCTTCTATACCCTGCCTCACCACCTGTCCAGTATAGGGACTGGTCACATGGCTTCTATCCCCTGCCTCACCACCTGTCCAGTATCGGGACTCGTCACATGGCTTCTATCTCCTGCCTCACCACCTGTCCAGTATCGGGACTCGTCTAATGGCTTCTATCCCCTGCCTCACCACCTGTCCAGTATCGGGACTCGTCACATGGCTTCTATCTCCTGCCTCACCACCTGTCCAGTATCGGGACTCGTCACATGGCTTCTATCCCCTGCCTCACCACCTGTCCAGTATCGGGACTCGTCACATGGCTTCTATCCCCTGCCTCACCACCTGTCCAGTATCGGGACTCGTCACATGGCTTCTATCCCCTGCCTCACCACCTGTCCAGTATCGGGACTCGTCACATGGCTTCTATACCCTGCCTCACCACCTGTCCAGTATCGGGACTCGTCACATGGCTTCTATCCCCTGCCTCACCACCTGTCCAGTATCGGGACTCGTCACATGGCTTCTATCTCCTGCCTCACCACCTGTCCAGTATCGGGACTCGTCACATGGCTTCTATCCCCTGCCTCACCACCTGTCCAGTATAGGGACTCGTCACATGGCTTCTATCTCCTGCTTCACCACCTGTCCAGTATAGGGACTCGTCACATGGCTTCTATCTCCTGCCACTCCACCTGTCCAGTATCGGGACTCGTCACATGGCTTCTATCCCCTGCCTCACCACCTGTCCAGTATCGGGACTCGTCACATGGCTTCTATCTTCTGCTTCACCACCTGTCCAGTATAGGGACTCGTCACATGGCTTCTATCTCCTGCCTCTCCACCTGTCCAGTATCGGGACTCGTCACATGGCTTCTATCTCCTGCCTCACCACCTGTCCAGTATCGGGACTCATCACATGGCTTCTATCTTCTGCCTCTCCACCTGTCCAGTATCGGGACTCATCACATGGCTTCTATCTTTTGCCTCACCACCTGTCCAGTATCGGGACTCGTCACATGGCTTCTATCTCCTGCCTCACCACCTGTCCAGTATAGGGACTCGTCACATGGCTTCTATCTCCTGCCTCTCCACCTGTCCAATATAGGGACCCGTCACATGGCTTCTATCTCCTGCCTCACCACCTGTCCAGTATCGGGACCCGTCACATGGCTTCTATCCCCTGCCTCACCACCTGTCCAGTATCGGGACTCGTCACATGGCTTCTATCTCCTGCCTCACCACCTGTCCAGTATAGGGACTCGTCACATGGCTTCTATCCCCTGCCTCACCACCTGTCCAATATAGGGACTCGTCACATGGCTTCTATCTTTTGCCTCACCACCTGTCCAGTATCGGGACTCGTCACATGGCTTCTATCTCCTGCCTCACCACCTGTCCAGTATAGGGACTCGTCACATGGCTTCTATCTCCTGCCTCTCCACCTGTCCAATATAGGGACTCGTCACATGGCTTCTATCCCCTGCATCACCACCTGTCCAGTATCGGGACTCGTCACATGGCTTCTATCTCCTGCCTCACCACCTGTCTAGTATCGGGACTCGTGACATGGCTTCTATCTCCTGCTTCACCAACTGTCCAGTATCGGGACTCGTCACATGGCTTCTATCCCCTGCCTCACCACCTGTCCAGTATCGGGACACGTCACATGGCTTCTATCTCCTGCCTCACCACCTGTCCAGTATCGGGACTCGTCACATGGCTTCTATCTCCTGCTTCACCACCTGTCCAGTATCGGGACTCGTCACATGGCTTCTATCTCCTGCCTCACCACCTGTCCAGTATAGGGACTCGTCACATGGCTTCTATCTCCTGCCTCACCACCTGTCCATTATCGGGACTCGTCACATGGCTTCTATCCCCTGCATCACCACCTGTCCAGTATCGGGACTCGTCTAATGGCTTCTATCTTGGTAGACGTGTTGAAAATTGTACGACTCGTGATTTGTCTGAAATTGCCCAATTCTGACAACAATTACTGAATACGTTTCACTATTTTTGGCAACTTTGATTAATCATATTTCAAGAACGGATCATCTACCAGAAAGTACCAAAGCTTAATTTGTTTTATATCAAACAAGGAACCTCTGAGAAAAAAATCAAGCAAACACCTTTTTTTTACAGTTTGAACTCCTTGTAACCTCACCTTGCAGCCGTGTTCGCTCCTCCTCCGTCTCCGCCTGCTGGCGCACCAGCCTATCGTGTAGCTGGGCGAGATACTCGTCCCGGGCCCGCGCCACCGTCTCCCTCTCCTCCATGCCTGACTTGTGCGTCGTCTCCAGCTGCTGACGCATGTCGCTGACGTCACGGGTCGAGCTCATCACTCGCTCCATCAAGGACTGGAGTGACCTCGTGTGCGCATGCGCGCTTGTTGCCACTGCCACCTAGAGAAAACAACGGCTCAGTTGTATAATTAACCACTCAACTCTTTTTACCATATGATCCAATATTTTAGGCGATGGACTAGCTTCGAGCTTAAATAGGCAACCTCAACCGACAGAAACTTCCAATAGACACACTGCTGTTATAATTTTATAGTTACGTAATTGACCGGAAATAAACTGATATTTTAGGCGATGGACTAACCCCAAACTTACATTAATTCCAGCTAAGATAGTTAAAGCTATTGTTCATAGAGTCACTTTGGATTCTTTATCTGGATCTTTAGGGTATGGCATGGGTAAATCAGTGGCGCACTGAATAAAAAACCCTTCTCCTTCCCTAGAAAGAGGTTACGTCACACTCCAAGTTTGTAAGCATGTCGTGAGGAATGCCTACATACGCCGGCGTATCTACAACTAGCAAGTTAAAGAATGTCGATCAACCACTCCTTAGTAATATTTTTAATTGAAAATACAAACGTTTATTTGCAAGGAAACTTCTAGATAACGATCCACGATTGAAATCCGATGCTTTATCAATGATGTTTGATTGAATGTTTCTAAGTCACTTGCTTGAATTACCCGATGGGGATGGATGCTTCGTGTGACTCGCCATTGAGCGGGAGCATAAAATGGCGGCGTGATTGGCCTTCAACCGAAAACTAGACAGACATTTACAGTCAAAGCGAGAAATCAAGCAAAAAAAAAACAAGAAACAAATAAAAAAAGAAGAAATTATAAAAGTAAAGAAGAAGAAGAAGAAGAAGAAGAAGAAGAAGAAGAAGAAGAAGAAGAAGAAGAAGAAGAAGAAGAAGAAGAAGAAGAAGAAGAAGAAGAAGAAGAAGAAGAAGAAGAAGAAGAAGAAGAAGAAGAAGAAGAAGAAGAAGAAGATAAAGAAGAAGAAGAAGAAGAAGAAGAAGAAAGAAGAAGAAGGAGAAGAAGAAAAAGAAAGCAAAAGAAAAATGTACCTAGTCAAAGGTCTGTGTCCACATACCACAACACCGTCCCCCCCTCCTTCCCCAAGCAACCTTACGTAGACGTGTAGGGGTAAGGTGAATTGGCTAGCCACTCAATCACTTTGAAACACGTCTCAAATGCGAACTCCTTTCTCACTAGACCTTCTCCATCTTTCCTCCCACCCCCTAGCATCACTCGGCTCCCAGTTTTATTTCTCCCCTTCGCATTTGACTAGTACCTGGTCTTACCTCCTGATGATAAACCTTGTGCTAGAATACACGTAAGGTTGCTTTACATTTCGAAGAGCTCTAAGAAATATCCCACCTTTCCATTTTGTAACTCTATATACTTGTTTTTGTCATCCCCATTCTTGCCATTCTACGCCATCATATATGTTCCACATTTTCCTCCCTTCCAGATTATCTATCCACCTAACACCCACCCCCCCCACCACCACCACCACCCACCCACCCCAGGTGCTTTGGTACGAATACCCGCCTTCAACCGAAAACTTTAGCACCTACGATCAAGCTTGTGACTATACAGGGGTTTCTAATAAAAAGTTTCAATTTGCAGTTTGCAACTCACCTCCTCGTCTTTCAGTCTCTTCAGGTGTGCGATCTCCTGAGCATGCTCTGTGCGTGCATCTTCCAACGACTTCCGGTGAAGATCTCTCAGCCTCTCGCTCTCCCCAGTCCACTGAGACTCCAGAAGCTGGAGTTTGCGTGCATGTGCAGATTGATTGTCCGCTAGCTCTTGTTCCATTGACCGCAGGCGCTCCGTGTAGTAGTTGATCTGGAGGTCGGATTCTTCCTTGATGCGCGCCTCACGTCGCTCGTACGACTCCTCGATTGTCTTCACGTGGGCCCTGGATGTGATAGCACATTAGACGTAGGCCTACGCTGACCTGAGAATAGAGCTTGTCCTAATGGTATCTTTAGGAATGTCTATAAACCACTAACATTCCAAAATACAACGATCTATTTTCAAGAACTTCTGCTACTCTGACAATCTGATATCTTAAATTAATGTTTGAGTGAAATTATTTCAGACTAAAGCTTAAATTAGCCGATGGAAATGTGACTTGGCGGCGTCATTGGTCCTCTTTAGAAAGAAGCCAAGCTTTTGTTGATCTCTAAAACTTTTCTTCTATGTTTGCTTCGATTCTAAAAAAGGGCAAGCTAACATTTTTTTGGTGGCGCAGGGATCGTAAAAAAAAGTCATAAATAACCGTGCAGCGCCAGGTACAACCCCTTCTTGTTAATAATGATAATAACTATTAGATAATAACTTGTCTCTCATAAGAAAAGTCTCTCTTACGTAATGAATACCAGTCTTTTTGCATAAGAGAGAGAAGGTTAAAATGTTGAACTACTAGTGCATTCTATCAGTGCTTGTGTGACGTACTTGTGAGAGGTTTGTATGCTCTCAAGCTCTGATTGGTGCCTCTGCTTGAGTGACTCCAAGGTCGCCTGCAAGTGGTCCCTCTCCATCTGGAGATGATGTAACTAAAGGAATGTCAACAGCATCACCATCGCAACCATCATCACCATCACAACCATCATCACCATCGCAACCATCATCACCATCACAACCATCATCACCATCGCAACCATCATCACCATCGCAACCATCATCACCATCGCAACCATCATCACCATCGCAACCATCATCACCATCGCAACCATCATCACCATCGCAACCATCATCACCATCGCAACCATCATCATCATCGCAACCATCATCACCATCGCAACCATCATCACCATCGCAACCATCATCACCATCGCAACCATCATCACCATCGCAACCATCATCACCATCGCAACCATCATCACCATCGCAACCATCATCACCATCGCAACCATCATCACCATCGCAACCATCATCATCATCATCACCACAACCACAACCATCATCATCACTATCATCATCAACACCATCATCGTTACCATCAACGCCATCATTATCATTATCATCATCGTCAACAACCTTTGCCACCATAATTGCCATCATCAATATGATAATCAAAACCATCATCATCACTATCTAAAATAACAACACCAAAAATACTATATAATTATTACTGCCAACACTTTTTTCCATCTTTATCGTCATATTTAGTATCCTCTCTGAACTAAAAAAGACCATTACCTTGTTTTGTAACTGTCCATAATCAGATTGGACTCCCTGTGGTGCAAACCCTGTCGATACATTGCTGAAGCTTTGAAGCTGGGTTGCCTGTGGTGCAGGGGCTGGGGTGCTCTGCACTGGGTAGTAGCCTGGGCTAAAATGTCCTTGCGTTACCATGGCACCAGGCGCAAGGTTGAAACGCGGGTCATGGGGTTGCGTCTGTTGGTTACCCTGTGGTATTGCCGAGGTACCAGGAAGATGGATGCTAGGGCCTGGTGATAATACCTGGTGGGCGCCCTGTGGTGCGGGTGTCTCGGGTGCACTCTGAATCTGCTCTTGTTGTTGGGTTGCCTGTGGCTGACCTGCAGGTAAAGCCTGGGTATGAACGGGGGGCTGATCATTGTGTCTTGTTTGGGATCCCTGTGGTTGTTGATTCATCAAGGCTTGGTTCCCTGGCTGTATTCTGGTTGTCAAGGTATTGCTTGAAGGCGTGTCTGTTGCCAGTGTGTCTTGCTTCCATGGTGATCTAGTTTCATTGGTTTGGCTTGCAGGCGTTGCCGTTGCTAGGGTACTATGGGGCGTGTCTGGTTGATATGTCGGTTTGTCCATATTCGGTATTTTCTGCTGAGTAGCCGCCGTTTGCTTCGGGTGTTGGGTGGATGATGAATCCAGGGAGTCCCCCTCAGTACTGGATTGCTCCTGCCATCGCCTGCCCCTCCGCCCGCTCGTTTCCCATGGCAACCTGTGAATCATGGGCGGTGCTGTTAGCCAAGAATGAGATGATCGACATGAAGCGTTCATGAACACGTGACGAAAAGCTCTACGTAGACGGATAATCACAAATGACAATAGGGACAATAATTAAAGTTACCTTGAGCCTTGGGCTGCCTGTGGTTTGTCCGTTTCATCAGGAGTGATGCCTAACATTTTGAGGAAGTCGTCGCTCTCCTTGCTGCTTCGCCTTCGTATTCTGGTCGGGGTCTCATCCGGGGATTTGCTCCCTGCAAACACGTGGCGTGGTCATGGTAACATATATCACGTGACAGACATTTGTTGTAGGTTTTTGGACACAATGTGACTAAGATCGTGTCTGTACAGGACCCGAAATGATACCAGGACCCGAAACGATCCCCAAAAGTTCCCCAACTGATCCCGGGGCCCGAAACGATCCCCAGGAGTCCCCGAAGGAATTATAGTAATGGACAAACAAAAGGAATGTAGAAGGATTGGCTTTCAGTTTTCATATGAAACATTTTAGCGTTATTTGTGTTACTATCAGGATATTGACATTAACTAAAACCATAGTATTAAAATTTTAATATACGACTGCGCTGGAAATACAGTGGTTGAGTCAGAAATTGGGGTCAATAACAATTTCCGTCATAGAAATTTGAAGAACCAGGCGTGAATAAATTATTTATACATAACAAGCCATTAAAAAGTCTCCACAAATAAGACATGCTGCTTTCCGTAGGAAGCGAAATGTGTTAAGGTTATTCATGGATATTTGTTTGCATGTTTGTTTGTATTCGGTGAATGAAACACCTATTATGAGATCGTGCCGGGGTGTACGCACGACCACATGAGGAAATTCAAAACTCACATAAATATTGCTTTCAACAAAAGCCACATCTGTTAATATTTTGCAACTGTAGTTAAAGGGTTGTTTGAGTGCATATACTCAGTGTGCTTTTGTCATTCCATTTTCTCGGCCAAACCGGCTGTCTAAAATGTGTCGGTTAATCTTCGCTCATGGCAACAAGGATTTCGTGGTGAAATACACGTTTGGTTGTCAAATGAATATAGATTTTTAGGGGAGATATTTACCAGAAACGAGATATATAGTGTCAGAGTCATGTGTCGGAACTGCAAATGTTTAGAGTGTGATGGAAGGTTGGTTGTTCTGAGCGAGGCTGTGCTTTGGCTGTGCTATGTTTATGTTGTATTCCTTTCAGTATCAATTAAAAGTTGTGTACTTGTTTTGGACTCTGTTTATGGGTTTACCGCCGGGGCAATGTAATAAATAGAAGTATTGTATTGGAATTTAGGTTTTTCAGTCAAGTTATTTGGAAATTGAGTCGCTGTAAACTCTTAATTATGCTTTACGAATTGTAAGTATTTCTTCTGCTTTCCCTTTGTCCATTACCGCAATTCCTTGGGGTTGATTTCGGGGACCCCTTGGTATCGTTTCGGGTCCCGGGATCAGTTGGGGTACTTTTGGGGATCATTTTGGGTCCTGTGATCGTTCCGGGTCCTGTGATCGTTCCGGGTCCTGGGATCATTTCGGGTCCTGTACATGTCCCCACGTATAAGAAAACGGAGCTTTCCGAAAAGGATGATGACTTTAAGCGGGCGATGTAAAGGAACTGTATTTATACGGATAAGGATATCGATAACGATGCCGAAAACGGAACAATTCGAAAACAAAATACTTTCGGTGCCGTGTGGACGCGCGAAAACGAAGCTTTATTAAAACGACGTGATAACGTGATTCACACCGACGCATGCGCTCTATAGCTTATAAATTTCGTACCGTTTCTGCGTTACGGTGGGTGCGGGCCGTCTCGTGTGGACGCAGATATTTTCAAAAACGGATACGTGGGGACAGGGTCCATTAATATGAGCGTATAATCATTGATGATCACGCAACTATCATTGTTAACAGCCCTTCACAAGAAAATCAAAACCTGGAGCCTTGAGCGCAAATTTGAAAAATAAATAATTTGTCAAATAATTTCAGGCAATAATGTAGTTTGTTCAGTCTACCTCCTGAAGTCGGTTCCGTAGCAGCTGGTGAAACAGGTTTAGTAGGTTTAGACTGCGATACCGGTTTAGCCTGTTCCGGAGTTCGCTTGGGCAGTGAAAGAGGTAGCTCCAGGCCTGGATCCTCAGTACCCAGACCTAGCCAATCAGCGCCTGCCCCCCCGCCAGGCTTGCCTTCTGGTGACAAAATCAATGAAGCGTTCAGACCAATACCTCGCACTAAAGCGCCCGGTCACCAGTCTACTTCCGGTCGATTACGTAACAATCTCCGATGATTTTTAACGGAAAACGGGAAAAGTATTTCAAAATATTGAAATCATTGTGTCTATTGGAAGTTTCTTTGAGGTTGTGACTGAAAATCTAGAGCGGAGGCCATGTTAAATAGCGCGGGTTCTTATAGATTCTTTTGTCTCTTTCCGTTTGCGGTTTCCGTCGACCCTCCGGAAGTAAATTGGCGATATTGCCGCTTTAATAATGGTCTTTGTATGAAACAAGATAGCTCCCCACAAACATACTACGTGCATAGGAAACACGCGATGCAGTCTACGTCCTTGCTAACCGTATCTCCTATTAAGATCCCTTGATATCATTAATCATTAGGATATTCCCAACCTGGGCTTGCTGTGTCGCGCCGTGGGGAGGCTACCTCATCCAAGAACGAGCCACCCCTCTCGGTCTCGGGCTCGTCCGCTCCCCTGCTAGACACCGCACGACCCCGATTACTGGGCGCGGTCCTGGGGCGGCTGCTCCCCAAGATGTCATCATCCAGCCCAAGATCATCCGCAAACCGGACGGAGCGGCGGCCAGACCCGGGTGCTGTGTCCGGTCTTGAAATGCCTGTCCGGGCTCGTCCAGGTGTGGAAGCGGCCGAAGGCATGTAGCCGCCGAATTGGAAGGACTCCTCAGAGGTTGGGCTTGTAGCTGGAGGGGAATGGGTCGAGAATTGTCACAGAAAAATACACACAGGGGGGTGGGGGATGGGGTTCTCGGAATAAAATTTCTTGCAAGTAAAAGTAGCAAGGCGAATGAAGAATCAAGAAAAGATTTAGATCGCCTTTAAGAGAAGCCTTAATAGAGTCATGGGTAAACAAGTTCTTCTTGATATGGAAGAAAATTACCAGTAAAACAAATTTATGTGGTCATTTTTATTTTCGATAATATCTTTGTTATCATTTACATTTTAATGCGGTCTAATTGTAAGGAAACTTCAAAATAACCATTCACGATTGAAATCTAATCCTTGATTAACAATATAAAAAAAAGTATATCAATAACTTGCTTGAATTGGTCGATGGAAACGGATCGTTTGAATGATTCAAAATGGTATTAGTCTCTTTAGTCCGTTATAAAACCTACCCAGTACCCTTCCCAAATCGTAAGCAAACCCACCCTTCTTAGCAGCAGGCGGTTTGGCGTCGGGCCGCTTAGTGCTGATGTTAGCCATGAATTCATCCAAGGACTGGGGCGGGGCTTTCTTCTGCTCCTCTTTCTTCCCTCCAAGCAAGGCGCTGAAGCGATCGGAAGGCGAGTCTTTCACTTCAGCAGCGGCAGCGCGCTTAACCCCGGGCTTGTCTTCATCAAGACCTATACAATAGGGTGTGTGTTATGTGTGACATGCTCTTACGCAGTCACAAGACATACACAGTGGGGTGTGTGTTGGACATGCTCTTACGCAGTCACAAGACATACACAGTGGGGTGTGTGTTGGACATGCTCTTACGCAGTCACAAGACATACATAGTGGGGTGTGTGTTGGACATGCTCTTACGCAGTCACAAGACATACACAGTGGGGTGTGTGTTGGACATGCTCTTACGCAGTCACAAGACATACACAGTGGGGTGTGTGTTGGACATGCTCTTACGCAGTCACAAGACATACACAGTGGGGTGTGTGTTGGACATGCTCTTACGCAGTCACAAGACATACACAGTGGGGTGTGTGTTGGACATGCTCTTACGCAGTCACAAGACATACACAGTGGGGTGTGTGTTATGTGTGACATGCTCTTACGCAGTCACAAGACATACACAGTGGGGTGTGTGTTGGACATGCTCTTACGCAGTCACAAGACATACACAGTGGGCTGTGTGTTGGACATGCTCTTACGCAGTCACAAGACATACACAGTGGGGTGTGTGTTGGACATGCTCTTACGCAGTCACAAGACATACACAGTGGGGTGTGTGTTGGACATGCTCTTACGCAGTCACAAGACATACACAGTGGGGTGTGTGTTGGACATGCTCTTACACAGTCACAAGACATACACAGTGGGGTGTGTGTTGGACATGCTCTTACGCAGTCACAAGACATACACAGTGGGGTGTGTGTTGGACATGCTCTTACGCAGTCACAAGACATACACAGTGGGGTGTGTGTTGGACATGCTCTTACGCAGTCACAAGACATACACAGTGGGGTGTGTGTTATGTGTGACATGCTCTTACGCAGTCACAAGACATACACAGTGGGGTGTGTGTTGGACATGCTCTTACGCAGTCACAAGACATACACAGTGGGGTGTGTGTTATGTGTGACATGCTCTTACGCAGTCACAAGACATACACAGTGGGGTGTGTGTTGGACATGCTCTTACGCAGTCACAAGACATACACAGTGGGGTGTGTGTTGGACATGTTCTTACGCAGTCACAAGACATACACAGTGGGGTGTGTGTTGGACATGCTCTTACGCAGTCACAAGACATACACAGTGGGGTGTGTTGGACATGCTCTTACAAGTCATACAGAGTCATACAAGTCATACATGAGGTGATGGTTGTCCGTCGGTGAGTCGACGATGACCAAGCACCCAAAATTATGTATTGTGGCTCCTTCCGTGGCCGATTAGTCCTATGCGGGCTTTAAGACTTTGTTGCAGATGTTGCATTGCCATTGGTGGGCTTGGTAGATGTCCGTTTGCTGAGCGTACGATTTTCTGTGCTGTCTTTTGGCTTCTGCGCGTAATCTGCGAGTATTCTCAGCACCTCGTGCTCCCTTATGGCCGACATTACACAAGAAGTGTGTGGTTGTATATGCTTTACAATAATAATTAGCCCATGTACACTTGATCGCCACGTGCTATGCTATCAACATGGATGAATCTCGTTCAGCATATAAATTCCCCCACCATCCGTTCACCTAGTATGTCTAGTATGCAACAGCGCCACCAAGGTTTTACTTACCAAGTAACCCATCGTCATCGTCGCCGAACAGATCAGGCTCAGGTTTGGCCTGGCGACCTCTGCCCTTGGGGGGTGGGGAAGCGGATTCCCGCGGGGTCCCGTCTAGTCCCGGTAGGTCCCCATCCGAGTCAAAGTTGATATCCTCCTTGGGCTTAGCAGCACTCTTTGCACCTAGGAGGAAGACACAAGTTTTTTTTCTTTAATCTCAGTGAGTCAAGCTTGCGTGACACTATTGTTTGTGGGTCCGATTTGCGTGACATTGTTGTTTTGGTTTTTGTCAATCTAGATTTCAAAAGCACAGTCAAGATGCTCTCCAAGGATATTTCTCCCCTAATATTTTTTTCACAACACATTTTTTCCATATTTCATTGCTTTTTGTATTTACTGGAGTAAATACAAAAAGCCCAAATAGTCGTGTTTGTGAACCAGAAGAATAAATACACCAAAAAGTGGTATTTTACTCTGACTCAGACTCTTAAAGCTATTGTATTGTCATTGCCTTCCAGCATATACAAATTTCATTCCTATATATATTTCCTTCCCCCATCAGCCCCCCCCCCCCCCCTATAAAAAAAGCTGGACACTGTACAACAACAAACTCCAAGTGAGGCCTCAAAGAATCGGGCTTCTATATGTTTAAAAGCGACAGTTCATTCCCTCCTTTTTTGCACAATCAGTTTTAATTTGTTAACCTTAAAATCAGAAGGAACTACAAACGGGGTTCCAACGTACTACAAACGCGATTGTCATTTAATAAAAAAAGACAAACGCAATATTTGCAAGTCAACATCTACTAGAATAAAAAGTCCAAATCACGATCATTCATACCTGTTTGTTTTGGAAGTGGATCTGGTTTCGCAGGTTCCATTTCCTGTTTGACAGGTTCAGGATCAGGCCTAACCGCTTTTTTCTGCGCAGCTTTTTTTGGCTTTGGTTTCACAGGAGCGTCTTCATCGTCAGAGAGAAGGCCAGCCAAGGGGTCGTCCTCGTCGAAATCTGGAGACAAATATACAAAAATGCCAGCAATGAAAGCCTGAATGCATTAATGCGGGGTGTGGCGATTGGTCATTAAGGGGTCAGTGTCTATTGGTGGGAGGGGTGGGTGGTGTCTTTTGGTGGGAGGGGGTGGGTGGTGTCTTTTGGTGGGAGAGGGATGGGTGGTGTCTTTTGGTGGAAGGGGGGTGGGTGGTGTCTTTTGGTGGGAGGGGGGTGGGTGGTGTCTTTTGGTGGGAGGGGGATGGGTGGTGTCTTTTGGTGGGAGGGGGTGGGTGGTGTCTTTTGGTTGGAGGGGGGTGGGTGGTGTCTTTTGGTGGGAGAGGGGTGGGTGGTGTCTTTTGGTGGGAGAGGGGTGGGTGGTGTATTTTGGTGGGAGAGGGATGGGTGGTGTCTTTTGGTGGAAGGGGGGTGGGTGGTGTCTTTTGGTGGGAGGGGGGTGGGTGGTGTCTTTTGGTGGGAGGGGGATGGGTGGTGTCTTTTGGTGGGAGGGGGTGGGTGGTGTCTTTTGGTGGGAGGGGGGTGGGTGGTGTCTTTTGGTGGGAGAGGGGTGGGTGGTGTCTTTTGGTGGGAGAGGGGTGGGTGGTGTATTTTGGTGGGAGAGGGATGGGTGGTGTCTTTTGGTGGAAGGGGGGTGGGTGGTGTCTTTTGGTGGGAGGGGGGTGGGTGGAGTCTTTTGGTGGAAGGGGGGTGGGTGGTGTATTTTGGTGGGAGGGGGATGGGTGGTGTCTTTTGTCTGCTCCAGCCCTAATGTGTCAGTTTATAAGCACACTTATTGCCAAGTAGATCATCTGTTATTACGGAACCTTGCACAGCAAATTTCCACAGCAGAACTTTAGAATGAAGGAATGGATGGAATGGATGGAACTCACAACTGATATGGGCGTTTCAATATCGATATCCTAAAACTCCCTATCCTACTGTAACCATGGTAACCTTAGCTGATTAAAGTATTCAAAAGGAAAGCGCCGGTATAGAGAATCTTAAAGCCCCATTGGCAAAAAAAACCCCATTGGCAACCAAAGCGATTGTTGTTGTTTTGAAATAGCGCCATTGTCTTGCGAGCGATTTGATTGGAGGACTATAATATGCATAATTATTCACTACCGACACTCGAGGTGTGTGCTTTATCTTATTTTCGCCGGTGAAGAAAGCTTTTCAGCCAGTATTTCCACAGTATTTAGGAAGACAAGAACATAACGTAACGAAGAAACGACCAAGCAATGCGTGCTTCAAGATAAGGATCATTGACAAATAGTGATTGATGTCATCGGGAAAGATGTTCGTTTATTCCACGCGATCACCCAAACTCGAAACTATTCATTTTTTATAACTGACAAGTACTATAACCTGTAATTAAAACTCTAGGTTAATAACCATGAAGCGAGAAGTCGAGGAGAATATATGCCGAACACATAGGAAGTATATATGTCATTACTATGATTTGCAAATTCGACTCACGGCAAAACTTATATATTTTGTTTGTTCCTCTTGCATTTTCAGGGTTGCATATAGGCTCACCTTTAAATCCAACCTGCTATTTTCATTCCCTCTATATGTGAATGAGTGGCTAGAGTCTGGAAAACTTTGACTTAAGGAAAACTAAACCCAAATTCCTTTGAAGTCGTTGTGATTGTTATCACGCAATGCGTGCAAGATTCCCTATAGGCAAGATACTGGCATCGACACGAAGGCAAAAAGCGAAGGACTAAAGCGGAGATTGTTCTTGTTTTAAATATACTCATAAAATGCAAAAGGAATTCTGTATTGTTCTTGGACGTTAGTGAATGTTTAATACAAGTTTCACGAACCTTTTTACATACTTCCATTCCCCGTGACCTTCGGCCTTCGGCTCGAGGTGGTAAAACCGCCTTCATATGACATCGCATAAACGCCAGCATATAGATAAATCTTAAAAAAAAACTTTGAGCCGCATATCGACGATTTTAACGCGATTTTTACAACGATAGAAGGGGTTTCTTTTCCCTGCTAGCAGAGGTCTCTTTTCTCTGTATTTCGCTGGGCTGGAGTTCGCGAGGAAAAGATACCTCTGCCATGGGTCGCAAGTTCGTTTGATCAAACCGCCGTCCACGATCGTGGACGAGATCCAGAGCGCATGCTCCGTTCATTAATTACTGGCCACTATTTGAGCCCACAATGACTAGCGCATGCATGAAACGTATATCCGCTGCCGGATAATAAGCCCGCATTCGAAACGGCGTCCTCAGTAGAAATATCACGCGACAAATTATAAAAAGAAGCCATTCAATGCCTTATCTTCATTCAGAATTTTCTCTCTTTTGACAAACGAGTCAATCTTCCGTTTACAGGTTTTGCATATTCTTCTGGGAATAGCTGATCTAATTTTACCAAAAAGTTTTGTAACATTTTCTTCGAATCCAACTGTGCGATATTTACATCGAAGAAACTCGCCTGCCCAGATGTCTTGAAATTAATCCCACAAACAAGACAAAACTCGTCTTTGCTGCGTTTGTTGTTCAATCTTTTTAGTGGCGTTTTAGGTGATTGAAATCGAACAGTTGTTTTTTTTTTTCGAAAAGGAGAACTAACCGGAGTTTGATTCATGATTTCCGACTAAACCCATGCAAAGCATATTGACAGCTTTCGCGCGATGGTACGGGTTTTGGCACGTCGGTCGCTTATTAACGCTCACGCATGCGCAACAGAAACAGTTTCGACCCATGGCAGAGGTATCTTTTCCTCGCGAACTCCAGCCCAGCGAAATACAGAGAAAAGAGGCCTCTGCTAGCAGGGAAGGGTTTCTTAAAAGTTTGAAACAATTTGTAGACTTTCTATTTTTGCGCAGCATTAACATAGAGCCTCGATCTGATGTAGGCTTGGTTGCTTATGGGCCTTTAAGACGGCAAGGCGATTAATAATGATATTTACCAAGGGAATTGAACTTGTTGATATTAAACTTCTTCCCCGGCTGGCCCGGTTTAGATGCTGGTCTGGGTGATGCCGCACCAAAAGATGCCGGTTTTTCTTCTGGTTTTTCAGCAGTGTTCCGCGTTCTGGCTGCTTGTGAAGGTGGGCTGGTCGGTTTAGTGGAGGCGGTGGTCGGTTTGGGAGAGGTGCTGGTCGGTCTAGTAGCAGGGGCGGTCGGTTTAGGAGAAGTAGCTTTGCTGGGCGTTTTATTTGATCTTAGAGAACTGCCGAACAAGTCTGAATCCAAGTCGTCCATCCCCTGACAAAGAATGAAATAGTCACGGAAAAAATAGATACGTTTAGGTTGAGGGAAGTAAAAATAGGCAATAAAAGCTTGCGGCGTTAAAATCTTACAATATTTTAAAGTATGCAGCCATAGTTTTGGTGTCTTTAAAATGTAAACATTTCAGTAAACATGTGTGGTATGCTATTGAAAAAGATGTTCAAACTGATTTAGAATTCTCCAAAAGGCACTCATTTTCCTTGTCAATTTAAACTCTATAGTCATTCCTGTATTTTATCACGGAGGTATTCAACATATTAGGTTATACCCTAAAACTATGTAAAATCTTGGAAATCTCGGAATGCTCTCTTCTTCACAAAACAGACACATAAAGGAGCTGTTGATAAAGTAGAAAAGCAAAGATACTCACAGCAAGACTGTCAGCCATCTGACGAGCATCGGTCTCACTTAGCGACGAGTCCTAGAAAAGACCAAATAAAACATTAGGTGGTGGGAGGGGTACAAAAAGTGTTCATGGATCAGCATTATATCGGTATCACACAATGATGAGTCCTAGCAAAGACCAAATAAAACATTAGGGGGTGGGAGGGGTACAAATTGAGACCATGGATCAGAATCATATCGGTTTCACACAATGATGAGTCCCAGCCAGGACCAAATAAAACATTAGGGGGTGGGAGGGGTACAAATTAAGACCATGGATCAGCATTATATCGGTTTCACACAATGATGAGTCCCAGTCACAAAAACATTATTAGGTTGGTTTAAAAATGGGAACCGCGCCACTCACAACGCAACAAAACTTGAGTTAAATGCTGTAGAACAAAATGTCTCATGTAACGTGGCCTTCATTAAATCACGCCGCCATTTTCATGCTCCGGCTCCCGTCCATCGGGTAATTCAAGCGAGTAACTGAGAAACTTTCTATCAAATATAATGAATAAAGTATCAGACTTTATTCGTGGATGGTTATTTTAAAGTCTTCTTGCAGATGAACCGCTGTTTTTTCAATTGCAAACAATAACAAAAGCGTGGTTGATCGACATCTTTTGAAGAACAAAGAACACAGAAAGAAGGCTTCCAACCTCTTCCTCCTCCAGCTCCGTACCGGCCATTTGAGCGAGACTGCTGTAGAAGTCATCGTCTGTGGCACTGGGAAGAAAGGGTCACGTTATACGGTGGGATATTACAATAAAAACAAGTCACAGAAACGGTCCTGTTATAATATAAGGTTTGCAAGACATGTTTTACACACGTTGACATCACAGTATAAAAAGTAAATTTAATTAAGTAATGGTTTAAATAGGGACAAGAACAGTCACACAGTGGTCGCTTTACAAGGTCAAGTTGTATAGAGTGATAGTGCAGTACAAGGAGGACAAGTCACAGTGTGGTCTCTATATAGAGGGTGACAAGACAATTTTATGACAAATATATTGTAGTACAAAAAGAAGTTATATAAAAAACAATTATTGGATGAGGTTTAGTGATATCCGAAATAATAAATGTCAAAACAAGTGGAATCAGGCGAGGCTGAAGGCCAAGACCCCAGATTGTGTGATTCTTAAAATAAAGCGTGTGCTCTTAGCCAATCATAATCGACATAGTGAGCACAATGTATTATAAAGGGTGTTATTGCAGAACAAAGGGGACAACTCACAGGGAGGTCATTTTTACAGTGTCCCGAGCCATGTATTATACAGGGGAATATATTGCACAGGATAAGTCACAGAGCGGTCACTTGACATCACTGAGCGGTCACTTGACATCACAGAGCGGTCACTTGACATCACAGGGTGGGTCACTTAACATCACTGAGCGGTCACTTAACATCACAGAGAAGTCACTTGACATCACAGAGCGGTCACTTAACATCACAGAGCGGTCACTTAACATCAATGAGCGGTCACTTAACATCACTGAGCGGTCACTTAACATCACAGAGAAGTCACTTGACATCACTGAGCGGTCACTTGACATCACTGAGCGGTCACTTGACATCACTGAGCGGTCACTTGACATCACTGAGCGGTCACTTGACATCACTGAGCGGTCACTTGACATCACTGAGCGGTCACTTGACATCACTGAGCGGTCACTTGACATCACTGAGCGGTCACTTGACATCACTGAGCGGTCACTTGACATCACTGAGCGGTCACTTAACATCACTGAGCGGTCACTTAACACCACTGAGCGGTCACTTGACATCACTGAGCGGTCACTTAACATCACAGAGAAGTCACTTGACATCACTGAGCGGTCACTTAACATCACTGAGCGGTCACTTGACATCACTGAGCGGTCACTTAACATCATTGAGCGGTCACTTGACATCACTGAGCGGTCACTTAACATCACTGAGCGGTCACTTGACATCACTGAGCGGTCACTTGACATCACTGAGCGGTCACTTAACATCACAGAGCGGTCACTTAACATCAATGAGCGGTCACTTGACATCACTGAGTGGTCACTTGACATCACAGGGTGGGTCACTTAACATCACTGAGCGGTCACTTAACATCACTGAGCGGTCACTTGACATCACTGAGCGGTCACTTGACATCACTTAGCGGTCACTTAACATCAATGAGTGGTCACTTAACATCACTGAGCGGTCACTTGACATCACTGAGCGGTCACTTGACATCACTGAGCGGTCACTTGACATCACTGAGCGGTCACTTAACATCACTGAGCGGTCACTTAACATCATTGAGCGGTCACTTAACATCATTGAGCGGTCACTTAACATCACTGAGCGGTCACTTGACATCACTGAGCGGTCACTTAACATCAATGAGCGGTCACTTAACATCAATGAGCGGTCACTTAACATCGCAGACAGTCACTTAACATCACAGAGCGGTCACTTGACATCACAGGGTGGGTCACTTAACATCACTGAGCGGTCACTTAACATCACAGGGTGGGTCACTTAACATCACTGAGCGGTCACTTAACACCACAGAGCGGTCACTTAACATCACAGAGCGGTCACTTAACATCAATGAGCGGTCACTTAACATCAATGAGCGGTCACTTAACATCACAGAGCGGTCACTTGACAGGGGCTCACCTTGAAGATAAAGCTGCCGGCTTCTTACCCTATGCAAACACAAGGTGACGATGTTGAAGGTCAAGTAAAATTACCAAGGAGCAAATACAAGGAGTAAGAGGTGGTGGTGCATATAGGGCAGTACCCCCCACCCCCCACCCCGGTGGGTGACCAACGCGACCTGGGTGCCAAAATCTACCTTGTATAACAAGTGGAAAACTCACTACAAGAAAACATGTTTTTACTGTGTGTCGGGTTCAAGTGAGTATTTGTTACCTAGAAAACATGTTTTTACTGTGTGTTGGGTTCAAGTGCGTATATGTTACCTAGAAAACAAGAGGAAAACTCACTAGAAAAAAAACATGTTTTTACTGTTTGTTGGGTTCAAGTGCGTATTTGTTACCTAGAAAACATGTTTAGCACAAATCAACATTTGTCTTTGCAGTCAACCCACCCAAGTGACAAAGCAAGCTCAAATATAAGCAAATTAGGCCGGTCTTACTGAGAATAAGACTTCCATATTCTAGCAGGGGTTGGTTGGAATTGTTAAAGAAGGGGGGGATTGATATAAAAAAACATATGGCAGAAGGTCAAATTTCTTTTAGAAGGGGGTTTTGGGGTCCCCCTGAATTTGCCACTGTGGCCTGGTTGCTAATAGATGTAATGGCGGAAGCAATGATGGTACTTCTTGTTAATCATATTGGTATTTAAGTGGCTTGGTATTTGATTCATGTGATTTTGAATGTAAACATATCGCCTTAATCGCCTACCTTATTCCAAGACCTCTGACCGAGTGGATCTGTGAATAGTATGAAAACAATGTCAGTTAATAATTTTCTAAAGGTTAGCAAGCCAAGAGTCAGTGGAGAAGAAGCCGCGAGGTGACCTCTTTATGCAACAACGATGACGACGGCTAAGACAACAAGAGCGAAAAAAAAATGTGTTGGTACTTTTCCTTATTCAAAACTATGATTTATGGTAAAATAAAAACCTTATTATCTGAAATATGGACACAGGCTAAGTACGTACATAATTTCTACAGTAGAGAACACAGATGAGTTTACAGGACAAATGTTCAAGTCCACGACCGTGAAACTTGGAGTTTTCAAGTCGTAGTTTAGCTGAAAATGATACAGAGGCGGATTCAGCTTTTCACTAAAGGGGGGTTTGGCTCAGTGACAAAAGGGGGGAAGGGGGTATTTTTTTTGTTACATATGCCTTTCTGGCAGCCCAAAGGGGTTTCAAGCCCCTAAACCCTCCCCCTAGATCCGCTACTGGGATAAAAATGCATCAGGCAAAACAAATCATCACGAATTGCTATGGAATTATCATTCCAAGTATACTGTATTTTTTGTCGTCTTCCACGTGATTTAACGAAAAGGCTTGAGCTTCGAGAATGGTAGAGGTAACATCTGCCCCTCTGTTTTTCTTTCTTTTTCGTTTAGATTCTACCCTATCCTGTGCGCTTGCTATGTAAGCTAATGCCTTGAGTAAACAGTGCAAGCATCAGGGAAAGAAATAAAAGACAAATGTTGAAATAATACATTTGACGCCTCTGTGAAAACAGAGAAGTTTTGCCGCCGTTTCGAGCGTTAGCCCCGACGTCACGATACAACCAATACAAGCGAGGCTGCTGTGTGTTTCACATCAAATGCTGTCGCCGTTTGCGCGTAAATAAAGAAACTTCCGAATGCAATAGATAATGAAGAAAATAAACATTTAGCGTGCAAATCTCACATAATCGAAAATCGAATGTTATGTAAAAATTCAAAGCAAAATGTTGGAAAACAAGCTTTGAAGTTCTGATAAAGTCTCTGAAAAACCTGCATGACAACATACCATCATCAGAGAAAATAATATAAAAGCTCCTTGATACATATCAGGCTAGTAGCCAGAATTCTGAGTTTGAGGGGGGGGGGGGGGGGAAAGGGGGACTCGTTTACCCATTTAGCGGACAATTTTCTTTTATTTAAAGCCCCGTGCAAACTGCGCCTGCATTGCTGGTGAGACGCTGGCGAGACGCTGACCCAGCAATGCTGGCGCAGTTGATCACCGTGTTGGGAGGTGTGCTGGCGTGATTTTGATTGAGTTCAAACTTTTGACCAGCACTTCGCCAGCATCTCCTTTGTCTTGTGATCATTCGAGCACATCACAGCTTTGCTGCCGCAGTTTGCACACGAACCCATTTGCATTGTTGCATAGGAAAAAAAAGCTTGCGTCCGAATAATGCTGTAATTTCAAAAAGAATACACGTTACCGCATCTATAATCAAAGAAAACATCGCAAATTTTTGGTCGTGAAAACAATAGATGACTGAAATGCATCATGCAGATCATCCCACGAGCATCCCACGTGATACTTTCGAATTATCAGATTAAATTCATTGTTTCTTTATCGTTCTCTTATCACTCGTAGTCGTACAAATGACGACCGCTACAACATCAGGGGAAAAACAGACCCGAATTTAACCGAAACCCAGTGGAATCTTGGATTGCCTTTTGAAAACGCAAGTAAAGTGATGGAGTCTTGGGTTGCCTTTGGTCCCGTCATGCATCAAACGCCAGTCACGCGTGAACTTATTACCAACATGTTGGCCATGTGGTTTACGCAGGGCTGAACCCAACATCGAGATCCAAACTGCAAGTTTGAGATGAGCCAGACAAAAACTTACATGGAAATAAATGTCTCGCTTGTGTCACGCACAAGATTGAAATCCCCGCCAAAACATCCACTCGACTAATCAGAGGCCGTAGGGTACTAAAAAACGTACAGACAGACAGACGGCGCATCCCACACGACCCCCCTCGAGACCACGGACCTTTGCGAAGCGCCGCTTAAGCGGAGCACTTTTTCTATCCTTTTGCATATGATGACCTAAGAAAACCACACAATGGTAAAAAACAACCCTGTCCAAATAAAAAAACAAAGGCAATAAAAACGTAATCACCATAAATTTATCGACAAACCAGCTATTTCAAACAAACAAAGCTTTCAAATTTCCCTTTTTCCTTACATTTGTATATAGCTATTTCAAAAAACGTTGTCAGTGCGAAACGGCAAATGGCGATTGGCAAATGGCAGTTCAAGGACCGAAAAGAACCATTGGTCTTATTAAATTTCTACTAAATGCTGAAGAATATGGATAAATCAATAAATCCATTAAAGATCATCAATGTATGTCTCTGACATTGCTAGACTTTATTTAACACTTTTAATTTAAAAAATGATTAGTACCCAGACGCACCGTTCGGGCTTCTTGCCATTTACTATTTGCCATTCGTCATTTGCACTGACAACCTTTTTTGAAATAGGTGTATAAAACGCGTCAAAAAATGTGATAAAAATAACTATGATACGATAGGAACCGCGTTGCCTGCTTGCAGGCGGTACTCGGAGTTATTATCGCCGAAAACCCTCTCCGTTCGGTGACCGGGCGCCATCTTGTATCGCGCTTCATGGGGGCTTGGCACTAGACTATTACAATATGCCACTCATCACTATGGCAACCTTGACAACCCAATTATTGACGTATTTTTATTCCCTTTAATGACGTCACAGCCTAATTAGCCCCATTCGACGAACAATTTTTCGACTCAATTGGTCGTTTAATTCTTTGCTTGAAAAAAATGGACGCTTTAAGTTTCAAGACGCTTTTAAAGCGTGCCGTATTCGTCATGGTTTTCATTGTCACCAGCGCCGCCATCTTCCAAGTTGTTGGTGAGTCGAAACATTCGCGCGCGGAACGCGTTAAAATTGCGTACAACAAGGTCGCAAAAGAGGTGATCCGTAATAGGTTATCCGCGAAAAAGGCGCAAACATTTGGAACACGAAAGCGGAGTCCCGAGTTATTTGAGGCTTGGTTAGAAAGAGTCTTCCCCTGTAATGGTAAACACAACCCATGTCAACTCGTGCAAAAGTTTTAACGCGGGACTCACCGCTACGACGCGCGCGCACCACACGAAAACAGGGCGCGCGCGTGAATTAGAATCAGCTATCTCCGTGGCATTTGACGTTTTAAATAAAAAGGAAGAAAAACCCAGAAAACAACAATCTGAATTAAGAGAAAAAGACTTGCAAAAGACTTGGAGAGTCAAATTTTTCGCTTGCGTGAGATTATATAGTTTATGCAAGGATTAGAAAAAACGCGCCCTTAGTATAATTAGAAGGATTTTAGGTAAAAATTTTCCAGCGGGCCCGAGACATTCCACCTGGAAATAATGTGTTGTGAGTTTTTTTTTTATAAACGCAAAAGGGAGCTCAACGTAAGATTTTTATCACAGCCGAAGATATACACTGTTCCCAGTACAAATCACCATAGGAGCTATTAGTTTTCGGGCCCCTCGTAAGAACCAAGGAGAGTGATGGGGCCTCTTGTCGAATGTGCCAGGCAAGCAAAAACATCTCCGCAAGTTAGAGATTTCAGTTGTAAACAAAATCATCTTGAATTGCCATGAAACTCTATCCATCCTTTCTTAAGAACGGCTCTATCTATTGCTGAAGCATGAAATAATGCCCGGATGATTATATTTTTTTTAAATGATAATAAAAAGTACACAATTTAGTCGTTTTTAAACCAAGTGTGATATAACAAAAACTAGCAGTCGACCGTGCCAAATTTTCGTCTTTATTAAAACTTCCTCAGGACAGTCTTGCTGAAAACAACCAAAACCGCAGTTTCGTGCAAGTTGGGTCAACAGATCCAAAATGCTTGCAAAGTAAAGTTTTTTCTTTTTTTCTTTTCCTTATTTCAGCTCCTATCCTGTCTGCTCTGCTGTTTCTCGTCATCGACTATGCTGATGTGGTTTTCACCATATGCTACGGGGGGTTTTATGTGCTTGTCAATTTGAGGTACGGTACCAGCCATTCGGACTTTATCATCATCAATATCACCATCACCTTACTTATCATAACAATCACTATTATAAAAAAAATATAAAAATCATCGCTATCGACCCTCGTGTATATCGTCTCCAATCAACTGGTACGCGGCACTCCTCACCCTTGTTGCTGTTCATGTAGAATGTACAAGATAAACATTTTCTGTGCGATGGATTGCAGAGACTGAGCTTAGAATTATTGCTTCATTCAACATGGCACTCATACAGTACAAACATGGCCACCGTCTCGTGAGTCAAGCGCGGCGGAGAGGATAGGGGCGCTTGCCCCGCCATCTTTCTCTTCATCTTTCTTTTTTTTTTATTAAAACGCGGCTTATATGTACTTTAAATATGTATCAAGCGTTACATGTATAAATCGATTGTTGATAAGACGATAGTATAATTTTTAGAGGAACTCTAAAACCAGGTACCCTCTCCCCCTTGAAACCACAATCCAGCCATGCCCCCCTCCCAGTCACTCCCCCCCGCCCCTGAGAGTACAAAATGCCAACTGTTGCTTCATTGCAGGAGAGCACTGTCCAGCAGTGACGACCCTGGGGGAGGGCTTCCCCGAGTAGGGGACAGGTCGGAGAGACGACCGCGGGCACGCAAACCCCGCAGCCAAACAGCAGCAGCAGACAAATACAACAGAGCGAACCAGGACACAGCAGCAGACAAATACAACAGAGCGAACCAGGACACAGCAGCAGATAGGAGCAACAAAACACGAGGGGGAGAGACAGAGGGAAATGAGACACACACGGTAGAAACATCTGCAGATATATATCAGGGAGGTGAGAGAGTTACTACAATCTGGTTCCTTACTTTGGGTGAAGTCGGACAATGGACTGGTATACATTAAAAATTGTACTAGTACAACTATAACTATGGACTGGTATACAGTAAATACTTTACTAGTACAACTATAACTATGGACTGGTATACAGTAAATATTTTACTAGTACAACTATAACTATGGACTGGTATATAGTAAATATTTTGCTAGTACATCTATAACTATGGACTGGTATATAGTAAATATTCTACTAGTACAACTATAACTATGGACTGGTATATAGTAAATATTTTGCTAGTACAACTATAACTATGGACTGGTAAATAGTAAATATTTTGCTAGTACATCTATAACTATGGACTGGTATATAGTAAATATTCTACTAGTACAACTATAACTATGGACTGGTATATAGTAAATATTTTGCTAGTACATCTATAACTATGGACTGGTATATAGTAAATATTCTACTAGTACAACTATAACTATGGACTGGTATATAGTAAATATTTTGCTAGTACAACTATAACTATGGACTGGTAAATAGTAAATATTTTGCTAGTACATCTATAACTATGGACTGGTATACAGTAAATATTTTACTAGTACAACTATAACTATGGACTGGTATATAGTAAATATTTTACTAGTACAACTATAACTATGGACTGGTATACAGTAAATATTTTACTAGTACAACTATAACTATGGACTGGTATACAGTAAATACTTTACTAGTACATCTATAACTATGGACTGGTATACAGTAAATACATTACTAGTAAATCTATAACTATGGACTGGTATACAGTAAATACTTTACTAGTACAACTTTAACTATGGACTGGTATACAGTAAATACTTTACTAGTACAACTATAACTATGGACTGGTATACAGTAAATATTTTACTAGTACAACTATAACTATGGACTGGTATACAGTAAATACTTTACTAGTAAATCTATAACTATGGACTGGTATACAGTAAATACTTTACTAGTACAACTATAACTATGGACTGGTATACAGTAAATATTCTACTAGTACAACTATAACTATGGACTGGTATACAGTAAATATTCTACTAGTACAACTATAACTATATGATGGGGCCATATTTTCTAATACATGTTCTATATATAAGTTGTGTTCGTTCCTGTTCTGTTTGTGGATACAGATGTCCCATGCAGCCTGCCCGAGGAGTCTTTGCCCAAGAACTCATTGGCAATGGCCGACTTCATGAGAACACATAGAGATGTTGAGGAGAAGACTGCATTTTGGTGGAAGTATGGGGCGCGCCCAAAAGACATCAAGAAGGAAGGTAGAATGAGCGATGTGAATCTTATCTGAAGACACATTTGACACAGTTTTCATCCATTGATAAATCGATGGCACTCTTTTAACACTTTTGATCTATTGATAAATCAATGGCACTCTTTTAACACTTTTGATCTATTGATAAATCGATGGCACTCTTAACACTTTTGATCTATTGAAAAATTGATAAATCAGTTGGTGATTACTCTATTAGAAATAATTTAAATGCATTCGGTTATGGAGCTTACGAAGACACTGAAGGGGCCACTTTACACAGTTCTGATGTTACACAAGCCATTCATACTGAAATTATCAAGAACCCCACTTTATAATTGAGATAAGACTGTAGCAAAAAGAGTGCAGTGTAATATTTGAGAAGTTAGAATTCCTAAGATGACAATTATTATGCAGAACCTGAAGCAGAGGAGGAGCCAAGTGGTAAGATCCTAACCATCACCATGCCCCGCCTGCCGCAAGCCTTAAGGAAGACACCCTCCAAGCTCTCACCCTCGATATCCACAACAAGGACAAGTGACGGCCACTTGGGTAAGACACAACAATCAACAACACAACAATCAACACAGCGCATACAAGACATGCAACACAGTGCATAACACAACATGCGACACAGTGCATAACACAACATGCAACACAGCGCATAACACAACATGCAACAAAGTGCATAACACAACATGCAACACAGCGCATAATACAACATGCAACACAGCGCATAACACAACATGCAACACAGTGCATAACACAACATGCAACACAGCGCATAACACAAGATGCAACACAGCGCATAACACAACATGCAACACAGTGCATAACACAAGATGCAACACAGCGCATAACACAACATGCAACAAAGTGCATAACACAACATGCAACACAGCGCATAATACAACATGCAACACAGCGCATAACACAACATGCAACACAGTGCATAACACAACATGCAACACAGCGCATAACACAACATGCAACACAGTGCATAACACAACATGCAACACAGCGCACAATACAACATGCAACACAGCGCATAACACAACATGCAACACAGCGCATAACACAACATGCAACAAAGTGCATAACACAACATGCAACACAGCGCATAATACAACATGCAACACAGCGCATAACACAACATGCAACACAGTGCATAACACAACATGCAACACAGCGCATAACACAACATGCAACACAGCGCACAATACAACATGCAACACAGCGCATAACACAACATGCAACAAAGTGCATAACACAACATGCAACACAGCGCATAATACAACATGCAACACAGCGCATAACACAACATGCAACACAGTGCATAACACAACATGCAACACAGCGCATAACACAACATGCAACACAGCGCATAACACAACATGCAACACAGTGCATAACACAAGATGCAACACAGCGCATAACACAACATGCAACAAAGTGCATAACACAACATGCAACACAGCGCATAATACAACATGCAACACAGCGCATAACACAACATGCAACACAGTGCATAACACAACATGCAACACAGTGCATAACACAACATGCAACACAGCGCATAACACAACATGCAACACAGTGCATAACACAACATGCAACACAGCGCACAATACAACATGCAACACAGCGCATGACACAACATGCAACAAAGTGCATAACACAACATGCAACACAGCGCATAATACAACATGCAACACAGCGCATAACACAACATGCAACACAGTGCATAACACAACATGCAACACAGCGCATAACACAACATGCAACACAGTGCATAACATAACATGCAACACAGCGCATAACACAACATGCAACACAGCGCATAACACAACATGCAACACAGTGCAGAACACAACAATCAACACAGCGCATAACATAACATGCAACAAAGCGCACAATACGACATGCAACACAGCGCACAATACGACATGCAACACAGCGCACAATACGACATGCAACAAAGCGCACAATACGACATGCAACACAGCGCACAATACGACATGCAACACAGCGCACAATACGACATGCAACACAGCGCACAATACGACATGCAACACAGCGCACAATACGACATGCAACACAGCGCACAATACAACATGCAACACAGCGCACAATACGACATGCAACACAGGGCACAATACAACATGCAACACAGCGCACAATACGACATGCAACACAGCGCACAAAACAACATGCAACACAGCGCACAATACAACATGCAACACAGCTCACAATACAACATGCAACACAGCTCACAATACAACATGCAACACAGCACACAATACAACATGCCGTTTTAAAGAGCATTGGCCAGTTGCAACATTCTACTGCTTTAAATCAGGAAGACAAATTACACGAATTCTCAAAATAGCCATCGAATGGAAAGTGATGCTTTCCCATGCTTTTTTGCTATTTGTTTTGTTTTTGTTTTCTTTTTTTTGGCTATGATGCCATTAGCCCATAATAAAACATGACCCTCTTTTAGTGGACAATGCATTGTATTTCCACAATAATTAAAAGGACAACTGTGTCAACAAAAGCAATTTAGTCCACAATTCATAAACATTCAGAAGAATTAATGAAAAAATGCTGGAATGTATGTTAAGATGTATAATTCTATTTATTCCATAGTTGAAACACCACAGCTATCACTGCATGAACTCTACCCTTACACGCCCCCTGAGCCGCAACGCTTCACCCTCAAACTCCATGAAGACATCATCAAATTCAATGCCATCATAGAAGCTGCCTTAGAGAGAGACAGAAACGATATGCCCACAAGGAAGAGATCATCAGCCCAGGCCTTCATCTACAACACCTCAACACAGGGATCCCATGCAGCACTAGAGGTAAACACATACAGCAGACTCAATGATGCGTACCCAGGATTTTCAGAAGAGGGATTGCACAGTCATTGGTATCATATGGGGAAAGGATACAGGGTTCTCATTAACTTTCAGAGTAGGCGGTGGAGATTGATAAGTAGGGGGTGGAAGTTATTTTATCTTTTCAGTTAAAATAAAACTTAAGTTGACTTTTAGCAAAAAGTAGCTGGCGCTCGGTGGAAATAGCTGGCACTTCCGCCGGCCCTAATGAAACCCCTGAGATAGTTATTGGCCACCCTTCAATAGTAAATGATTCACTTTTTGGCGGCCGAGGGAGAACATGTGCATTCTGCACGCACATCAATGGCTCAAGAGGCTAGGTAGTATGAATTATGTACTGTTGTGATATTCCAATCCATCATAAGGCATTATGATTTCAATTTTGCAAGTACTGCATGTGCCTGACACAATATATGAGTTTGATCCTCAAAGTAATAAACCTCCTTTTTATATTTAATGTGTTGACAGGAAATACTGAACAATACTAATTATAGTGTATTTATCTATGGCTTCTCACAACACAGTAAATTCACAATACACTGTAAATTAATAAACCATCTTCTGTGAAAAACTCTGTAACTTCTCTCCATTTTTGTGATCTTTCCATTAATCTACTTCCAACATTTCTTCTTGGCAAATAGGGTGCCTCGCGAGATGAGTCAGTCTCTGACATGGCAATAGGCATGTACCAAGGGCTGCAAGCAGCACTTCTCTCAGATGCAGCAAGCAGCCACCAAAGCTCTGCCGCCCACCCTGCCTCAACAAAAGGTATTGCAAACCTCACTCCAAGGTGCATTATCACAATAATAGACGGAAGACCTCAGAGAAGTGGCACAGTACTGCACCATATAACAATGCCAGAGGGGCCTTAAAAATAGGAGGAAAGGTCCATGTTTCCAAGAAAACTTCTTTTGAAACAACAAGCCCACATGAAATACAATGGTGGTCACATGACCTACAATCGTGGTCACATTGCATTGGGTCACAGGGTTCCGGTGCGATTAAAAAAGCGTGCGCGCAAAATCTATTAATGATTTGAGTTGAATGCTTGTATAGAACCTAAAACATCAAAACAACGCAATTATCAGGACTGTTTTATAATAAAGTTAATTCTATCGACTAATAGCCTAGCGTTTATGGACTTCACAAAAAGAGTTTTAACGTCCAAGTTTAAAGGCCTTGAGTGCTGCTTTCACATACTTTATGGAACGCGCCATTCAACCCCCACCCCCCTCCGTCTCCCCCCCTCCCTCCATCTCAAACCCCCCCTTCAATTGCTGAATGATGCTTCAACCAAAACACTTGACGCAACATTGAAGGGGGGGTTCTAAGGAGGGGGGTTGTAAATATTATTTTATGGGTTTTGTGTTTTTGCATGGATTATTGTTTTGAAAATTTGGACAAATTCCAACAATATCCCAATGATTTTTACCATGATTGTAGTTGCCTTAAAAATTCTCAGGATACTATCCCCTTGATGTGCAACCCTATCATGCCCAGCAGCAGAACATTTGTGATGACAGTGACATTGTAAAAAAAACTGATTGGTTCAGATGTTTGATTAACTATGTGCTATTCCAAGACAAGGCAATGACTTTTACTTTACTGTGGCAAATGCAGTAATAAAAGGTAATCAAGTACAAATAGCTACTTTTCAAGGCAGAAAATAATCAGTTTGATTTTATGCTTTTGCAGTTCCCACCAAGCAGTATATGACATCATGGCAACCAATTGCAAAAGGAGTCAGGATGGAGAATGGAAAGTTTGATTGGGAATTCCCAAGCCCACCAGCAACAAGTTCTGAGATGGAACGCCAGGCAGTAACTGCTACAGACAACAACAATAACAGCAAGCAGGTGGAGTGCATTGCAGATGGAAGCAAGAGCTTGCAGAAGGCTATCCGTGCAAGCATTGAGATTGAAACTCACTTGGCCGCAAAAAGATCCTTGGTAACCATGACTGAGAACAAGATTCCCGCAGATGGTTACATCGTCCAAATGGACCAGTGCATCACGAAGGAAGTTGAGCAATTGGTGGAGGATAAGCTGACCCAAGCGGACGTAAACGACATGACAGAAGATTCCTGCATTAACCATGGGTTATCGCTTCATTTGTCTTTATCCAGCCTGGGTCTTGATGACGTAGACCTAGGCCCACTGTCGGACTCTGATTATACCTGCCTGGGTGATCTACAATGTGAGCGCGGCAGCACATGGAACTTGGGGACGCCACGCCGGAGGGCGACTCCAGCAGAGAGGCTGTACCTTGCGGTGGGAATGATGGGTGTAGGTGCGGGAGGTTACCTACTGTATCGATGGCTCAAGGGCTAAAACACTTTTTTTCGCTAATTTAAACCTGTGATACTGTTCTATTCATTAGATGAGAAAAATGGAGATTTCTTCATGGACCTACATAAGTTTGCAATGTGCATATGCAAACAAAACAGATACTTTTATATGTTATGCAAACCATCTACCAGAGCTTGGTGCCACAATTCTAATTCACCACAACATTTATCCAATAAAAGTGCTTTGTTCACATTTAGGTGAACAATCGAAAACTTAAAAAAATGTATTGATGAATTAATGAAATCCCATCGAAAACACAGGCAGTTAATATTATGTGTAAAATGAAGAAAACTGACTTTATATTCGGCTTCCTCAACTCGCTCTCCATACATACTCTTCAGCGCTATGGCATCGCGAAAAATAACAAAATAATCTTGAAAAAATGAAGACTGAAGAAAAACAGACTCGCTAATCCAGGAAAAGGTACAATTTGTGCCTTTATCGGAGCGAAAATCGCACTCCGAAGAATGTAAACAACCCAAAATTATCCAGACCGTTAATTTGTAAAGTTGTAAGTACTCACCAGGCCTTGCGCGTCCACCGCTGCGACCAAATCCCCCCAACTATCAACAGAAATAAAAGTTAATAAAATACATAATGCAAGAAAAGATAAAACAAGTTAAGTTAAACTCTTTCAGTATTTACCGCGCTCATAGTGTCACTCTAAACGATAAAATTTCTAATTTCACTACTTGTCCGCCATTTTGATTAGCACTACGGCGCATGCTCACCCCGCTGACACATAAACATTTGGCTCAGAGCAATTTCGCGCC
The DNA here is from genome assembly GCF_932526225.1 of Nematostella vectensis. Classification (NCBI taxonomy): domain Eukaryota; kingdom Metazoa; phylum Cnidaria; class Anthozoa; order Actiniaria; family Edwardsiidae; genus Nematostella; species Nematostella vectensis. The sequence continues at coordinate 2,748,499 of NC_064045.1, forward strand.
AAATTTGTTTAGAAAGACTTCAATAGAGGATTGTTATTGTTAGAAAGGTTCAGATTGATTCTCCAGTAAGGTAATGTCTAACGAAGGCTCTTATATTGTGACGGGAGCGCAGAATTGCGGCCAGACTGATCGGATTCACTGGATGCCATGTCAGATTACACACAACGGAGACGCGAACGTCGCTAACTTCTTTGATCCCACCATCCGGAAAAACGAGGGGACTGAACAAGGTAAGTAGGATTGTGTGCCATGATGCACAGGACGGGGCCATACGATCAAGTAAAACGAGGGGAGTGAACAAGATTAGTAACATTTGTACCATGGGGGCATGATAAAAGGCCATATCTTTAAAAACATATCTGTATGTTGCTATAGGCAATTATGGGGTGGACCACTATAGTAGGCATGGGGGGGAGGGAGGTTGTTTACAGTCATTTATTGTTACGGTTGTTGCATAGCTGTCAACTCACCTGCATTAGGCAGGTGTCACAAGATTTGGACCTCATCACAAGCCTATTTTTTTGTGAGAATGTTAATTCATTCTCTGTATTGGCCTGTATTAGCCCCCCCCCCTTTTTTTACTTACATATTTAAGCTGTCTGTATTTCACCCGATTTCACAAGATTTCTGTCCTCAAGTTGGGTTGACAGGCTATGGATTGGTGTACAGTAGTACAGTTACCATGTTTTTTTTAGGACTGTGTTCTTTTCTTCGTTTATTTTCATAAGTGGTACATCAAGCTCTTGTATGAAAATTGCTTACTTTACCAGACATAAGTGCATCATTCCGAGGGCGTAAGTTGAGAGGAGCTGTAATGCAGCCGCCGGCAGGGTACTCGGGATTTATCTTGAGGGAGGATCGGCAACCAACCACAGAAGAACAGGTCAGTAAATCAAATAAATGCCTGATCCAATGATATGGTCAAAGACCCTCGTGTTCTCATGAGAAAATTACAGGGACAAATGTAAGGGGTGGACTAATTAGGGTCCACCGGGTTTCCTTAGTGAACATGGAGAGCACAACACAAAAAAAAATTATAAAAACAAAAACACTGTACACAAAAACAAATATACTGTACTATGCTATAGGAGTCATTAGCATTCTCCTTAATTGTTCTCTATTCCATATATTATAGCAACAGTAACCAGGGAGTAATGATGTGGATTCGCTGAGTATTTTTACATGCAATCTTTTGACAGACTCAATAGAACACAATTGATAATATGAGGCATTGTTTATGCTTAGTTTATGGTAAAAAGCAGAAACATTTGTTTTCCACCAGGATCACCATCTAAAGGTGACCAAAAAGTTCAACAAGTTCCACTATTGGAACCTTGAGACTCCGCCTTCTGGGAATGACGCAGTTGCCAAGGCAATGCAGTGGGTTACTTTGGCTTCTGTGGTAAGTATCTTGATGTTTGGAATAGAAATATATTACCATACCATTCAAATATATTGTAATGCCGGAATTGAGCAGCATTAGAGGTTACTTGGATAGTACACCGCCAAACTACTGTTTATTTTGAATTCAGAATATTATTTCAACAAGATTTGCAGCAAGCTCAGACCGCTCATACAAACTCTGTAATAGACTTTTTACACTTGCCGTGAGCCTTGGCTGCCTGTGGAAGGGGGTGCTAAATCTGAAATGGTTGCATTCATCTCACTCAGAACAAACATAGGATGTCCTTATTCTAAGACATTTTCTTAAAGATATTTATTTTGAATACAGTACATGAAAATACTGATAATAATTAGTGAAACAATTAAGAAATATTAGAAAATAATTCCTGAACATTGATTCCCAAACATATGCAATTTAACCCTAAAACTCCTGGACAGCCTTACCTGACCTGCTTATGCTGTATTTGTTTCCCTTTTAGCTCCATGGGCAAACTGACGATGAGGCAGCAACCCCAGACACTATCAGATAACCTTGCTGCAAACATGTTTTGCCATCCAAAGAGGAATAAGGAATAGCTGAAGCTTACTTTACTCTAAGGATGTTACAACACGCCCTTTACCTATTTGTACAAAAAATATTGAGGTAAAACTGGGACATGGCAAGAAAAAAGTCACATTATGCCATACTAATATCATTTTTATTGGGAAAGCGGATGTTGTCATGTTACCAGTATCAACACGGCATAAGTATATGAGTCTCAGAGTGGAGAACCTGGAGAAATATAATGTGCTATGACTAGCAAAAACTAAGACAAGCTGTGGAATAAATAGGTGTTATATATAGAAAACTACACACAAGCCGTGGAATAACAGTTGTTTTCATTGTTGTAAAACTTACAACATAACATTTCATCCTTCAAAATTGAATAGGAAAAGTTGTTTTGTTTAGTCAGTCTTTGTTCAATAAAAGTATTCTTTTTACTACTGTTTCACAGTTTAAGTTTTGCTATAAGGCACTTAAGGTGAGGAAGTGGAATAAAGGCATTCCAAGAGTCAGCCAACAAGAATTACATTTCCTTTATCTTTATTTAAATTGTTGCAGACATATACAACTTGGACCAACCCTGAGTTTGCAACATATTCAATGTCCCTTTTTTGCACTATTCAGGTAAAAGAAAATTCTTTACTGCTTTTCTTTTTTAGACATGTCTGGATAAAACGAATGACCAAAATACCCACCCCTACCCATTGATTAGCTCTGGCCAAATGATTCCCAAGCCTGTGTACAATATCCTGCTGCCAAGCCATCCTAAGTGTTAGTCTAAAGGCTCATTTAGACAGCATAATTGAGTCGTATGCGACCTGGCTACGACGTCTTATCCATGAATTACACACTACGGCATTCATAGTCAAGCATCGCAGCAGTGTCATAGACTGATTTACACCCTACAACTTGAAATGTAGAGGTACCTCAAGCAACTCGTATTCAACTAAATCGTGCCGTCTAAAGGGAGGGATTTTATACTGACACTGAGAACAACTGCACAAGAGACTGGCATAGCAAGGGCAAAGGAGCTTGGCTGGCTGCATGCAAAGAATTAAAACGTTTTTCACTTGCCTTATTCCCCAAGTCTTTTTTTCCCTGCCAGTACCTTGCACTAGCTTTACAGGCTCAAGTTTGGAATTAGGTGCTAATATAGTTACCCACCAATAATATCAAATTGTTTAAAAGACCATACGAAATAGTCTAAATAATTGAGTAAATATTAATCTTATGGCAGAACAATACCAAAAATACCTACCTATGTTATCAACAACTGTTTATAACATAATTCCATGTTAAGTTGCTGTCTATTGTGGCCATAATTCAGGAACTGCAAGACACGTTTTTGTTTGACTTGTTGCACATTCTCCTCTTGAAACATTATCTTGTATTGAGTTTTATGTGGAAAGTTTATGGAAACTGAAAATTAAAAATTATTGTTCCCACCAGCTACTATCAGGGCTTTCAATTATGCTGTTGTTTATGGAATGATAACATGGTCCAAATGTTACAACAGAGAAAACAAATTCCAGGCTTGGTGCAAAAACCAAACATGTTTCAATGAAGAAACCACAAACAAACGAAAGTAATGAAAAACTTTTAAATAGCTGACAAAGGTAAGCGAGTTCACAGTCCTTACTACGTCCTTAATACAACATGGACCTTGGGGTTTTATGTAATGGTTTGGAAGAGAAACTTCATGAAGTATTGTTGAACCCCTTCAAACTGGAGACATTTCCCTGTGAGCCTTTCAAATCCTCCGATTGATTCTATTATTTTCTGCATTTTTGTCCCCTTAGTCCGTACGATGTCTGTAATAGCTGGGTGTGTGTAAGGCAAGAGTTCCTCTACTCCCTACCAGCTGTCACCTGCCTATTACCCCAGGTGTGATTGATGGGAATCTATTGTCATCAGAAATCTACTGTCATCAGAGTAATGACATCCCTGGGCAGTGTCCTAATTACACATGCATCCCTAACTGTTTGCATCTGTTGGCGTTGATGTGGTCTTTGGGGGGCTGTTGTTTGGTGGATTTTTGGAATTAGGGGTTGAAGCAGTGAATGAGCCATCGGCATCTTCATCTTGCACTTGCATGCGATATTTGTAGGTCTTCTCTGTTGTATCAAGGTGACCTGGGGTAGAAAAAACACTGATCAGCCACTTTGCAAGAGAACTTTAGGATAAATGACATGTATATTTGTACCTTAAGATAAGTGACATGCGTACCGTAAATGACCTAATAGAACGCCTCTGATCTAATGAACACCCCCCCCCCCCCAAGCTTGGGTCAGTACGCAGCTCTTACAAGCTGCAATTTGATTGGGCAAATGAACAATATCTGCACCTCGACACAAAGAACGAGAAGAATAGAGACAAAAGAACTCCTTTGTAGAACAAAGATAATAGGAGACAAAGCAGCTGCGTACTTACTCCTAAGCTTACAATTTTGTAATAAACGCCCCTCTCTAATAAACGCCCATTCTATTAAACACCCCCTCCCCCGCTCCCTTCCCTGTCAGCTTTAAAACAAACGACATAGGAATTCAGGAAATATAAATGGTAATTTTTAAAATTAAAATTAATATTGCCATCTTGCTTAATCAACACCGGTAAGCGAGTAGCGTCTTGTTCAATGTCAAGTCTAAAATGAGGGTACTGCTCTCTAGCGTTACTGATCTCATTGCTAAGGATGTCACCAATTTCTTTTCGTTTTGTCCTCCAAGTGTAGCATCCAGGAATAACAAGGTCTACTTCTCTTTTCTGTTTACCGCATACTTGCACCGCTAAATTATTGCATTCGTCGCACGGTAAACGCTTGCTACGCAGGCTATATTTTAAAGTGAACCTGGCTGAGACTAGAACTCCACTGCACTTGAATGGATTTGTTATATTTTCATATTTTGTAAAGAACGCCCCTTTCTAATAAATGCCTCCTATCTAATGAACGCACCCCCCCCCCCCCTCGGACCATCAAAATTTAATAAACGCCCCAGGTCATTTACGGTACCTGATGATAAGTGACATGCGTATCTGATGATACATTAAATGTGCACCTGATGATAAGTAACATTTGTACCTGATAATATGGTAAATACAATATGTATCTGATGACAAATTAAATGTGTATCTGATGACAAGTTACATATGTACCTGATGACAAGTTACATGTGTACCTGATGATAAGTTAAATGTGCACCTGAGGATATGGTAAATACAGTATGTACCTGATGATAAGTTAACTGTGTACCTAATGATAACTTACATGTGTAACTGTTGATAAGTTAAATGTGTACCTTATGATATGGTAAATACACCATGTACCTGACAATAAGTTAAATGTGTACCTGGGATATGGTAAATACATTATGTACCTGATGATAAGTTACATGTGTACATGAGGATATGGTTAATACAGTATGTACCTGATGACAAGTTACATGTGTACCTGAGGATAAGTTACACATGTGCCTGATGGTAAGTTAAATGTGTACCTAAGGGTAAGTTAAATGTGTACCTGATAATAAGTTACATGTGTCCCTGAAGATATGGTAAATACAGTACTGTATGTTCCTGATGATAAGTGAAATATGTACCTAAGGATAAGTTACATGTGTACCTGAGGATATGGTAAATAAAGTATGTACCCAATGATAAGTTAAATGTGTACCTGATGATAAGTTACATGTGTATCTGATGATAAGTTACATGTGTACCTGATGATAAGTTACATGTGTACCCGATGATAAGTTAAATGTGTACTTGATAATAAGTTAAATGGGTAACTGTTGATAAGTGAACTGATGATAAGTTACAATAAATACAAAAAGCCCAAGTCGTGTTCATGAACCAGAAAATGAATACAATACACCAAAAACTGGAATTCGACTCTGCCAAATTTTCTTCTTTAATAAGACTTCTTCAGGGCAGACTATATTGGTGATAAGTTACATGTGTACCTGAGGATATGTTAAATAAAGTATGTACCTGATGATAAGTTACATGTGTACCTGATGATAAGTTGAAGGTCCTTCCTTGGATGCTGTCCTTGGGAGGTGGAGACCACCAATTAACGAGTGATGAAACAATTGGAACTTGCCGCAGTACGCCCTAATGACCAACCACAAGTAAATGTATTAAAAAAAACATCTCGTGTGTCTGGCTTAATCTACACTGCAAGCAGCAATGGCCGAAAAAACTACAGAAGCACAAGATGACAAGAGTAGCAAGACAATAAATCATCTGTTCTTATGACCAAATTACTAGAGACCATATCATTTGTATAGCAGCATCAACAACATTAGTAGCACAATAACAGCAGTAACCCAATAACATCATAACAGGGTAACAACTGCTACCTATAAGAGGACCAGCTTCAAGAATAAAAGCAGTTTATAGACAATGCCATGCATTAATTTGTCAGTGTAATCAATCCTCACAAGAGGACAAACGAAACAATAACTATTAACATCATTAGACCACGACAACAAAAGGGGCAAGTAATAGCAATTTCCTTCTTAGGGTTAGAATTCTTAAAGGATAATTTAAAAATGAGACCCCTTTTAAAAAAGATCACTAAATAATTGAAATTGCGTTATTTCAAGTGATGCTAGTGTTCAGACCCTTTCTAGCTGTTGCATGATTTTGTTCATAAGAACTATATACTTCCATTCCTCACAGATTTATGTACCTCTTCTATAAGTCGGTTTTCACTTTCCTTGACAAGGTCTTTTTGAGCAGCCTCGATCCCCTTCTGTACCATTTCTGTCATCTGTTCCAGGAACTAAACACCATGACATTAGTTTATATGAGACAGCTCAACTTCATTTTCTCTCTTGTAAGCTGATAATCCTAATCCTGAAATGTGCTTGCCTATAATGGCTAATGCATAACAGGCTTGTTTTGCTCACCTGTCTCTACCAAGCGGAGCTTGAGTTCTTTTCTAATTTTCAAAAGAGTATCAAAAAAGTGTGACATTTTTTTTTGTGAAAATCGAACATCCCTCCTTTTTCTAAGTATCATCAGAGGTGGATAGTCCTAAGTACTGGAGATCTTTAATTTTCCAAAGGATGGGTGTTATTGGAGGGTTGAATTTATTACACAAAGACAATGTGGGATGATCTTCACATTACCTTGCTTGAATCAGAAAGTTCTTCTGCTGTTGTACACAGAAATCCAACAAGTTCACTCACTTCTGACGTGGATCCCACCTGAAGTAAGCAACAACAACAGAGTGACCAACGTATTACGTGACTTGACCTCTTTGAAGTCTATGTAGCCAAGCTGGTGCAGTAGCAATACATACAACAGAGTGACCCGCTACATGACTTGACCTTGTTGAAGTCTATGTAGCCAAGCTGATGCAGTAGCAATACATACAACAGAGTGACCTGCTACATGACTTGACCTTGTTGAAGTCTATGTAGCCAAGCTGATGCAGTAGCAATACATACAACAGAGTGACCTGCTACATGACTTGACATTGTTGAAGTCTATGTAGCCAAGCTGATGCAGTAGCAATACATACAACAGAGTGACCTGCTACATGACTTGACATTGTTGAAGTCTATGTAGCCAAGCTGATGCAGTAGCAATACATACAACAGAGTGACCTGCTACATGACTTGACCTTGTTGAAGTCTATGTAGCCAAGCTGATGCAGTAGCAATACATACAACAGAGTGACCTGCTACATGACTTGACCTCGTTGAAGTCTATGTAGCCAAGCTGATGCAGTAGCAATTTTCGTGGTAAAACAATATGTATACCTAATAATATTCACCTTTATTGAAGTTTTTGCATAGTAGTCAGCTGAGGTTGTACCATTACAAACAGTGTGACTTCCATGGTAAAACAGTGTTCCATTACCTCGCCTTTCACATAAAAGTCCAGCTGACGATTTACCATATATGACTGCTTTGTAGGAATAAAGTTGTATGTAGTAATCACCTTGTTTAAGTTGATGCATAATAGCCCATTTTGCATAACACCCTCTGTGAACACTTCTGGTTTGCGTGACACCTACCATGAACTTCTCAGTGTGTTTCATTATATTTGACTGCTACATAAGAACAGTGCTGTACCTGTACTAACCTTGTTAAAGTTGATGCATAATAGCCCAGTTTGGGTAGCCCCCTGAGTAAACACCTCTGGGTGTGTGCAATTAAAAAAATGATTGCTATGTAAAACAATATCGTAGGCAGTACACACCTTGTTAAAGTTGATGCATATTAGCCCAGTTTGCGTAACACCCTCCGTGAACACCTCTGGGTGTGTCTCCATCACCTTTGCAAGGATTTCCTTGTTTAGATTTTGCAGTTCCATCTTCTTTGCTCCTGTGAGTTTCTCTACATTCTTCTCCTGCCAATACTGAGGGAAGCACCTGAGGAAGACATAAATGAGCAGGCTATCAGCACATTTAGGGAGTTACTGTACATGCATAAGTTTCTTGCAACTCGCAACAAAAATTGTTCATGTAACATTACTAATTGGCTTACATAAGAGACGCCACAGTTGATGGTCCATCTGCCTCAGTAATGACAACGTGTTCTTTTCCTTCCAATGAAGATCTGACAGCTAACTGAGCCAACAATATGTTATCCATAAAAACCTGAAACAGAAATGCCATCATCAGGGACAGAAGAGCACAGGAATCGCATCAGAATGGGGACAGCAAAACACAGGGTTACCATCAGGATGGGGAGAGCAAAGCACAGGAATCCCATCAGAATAGGGACAGCAATACACAGGAAAACCATCAGGAAGGGGAAAGCAAAGGACAGGAATACAACCAGGATGGGGACAGCAATGCACAGGGGGACCATCAGGATGGGGAAAGCAAAACAGGAATACCATATCAGTATGAGGACAGCAAAACACAGGGAACAGAGATCAACTCTAAACTGGAAAAAAAACCTATCAAGTGGAAATATCTTAGGGTCCTGGCCGTGTACGCAGTTCTACTCAAGGTTAAACCAATCAGCTATCGAGCAATGACTTGGGGTTTGCACTGCGCAGATCTGCGCGGTTTGAGCCAATCAGACGTAAAAGATCTCGGTGACGTCAAGGAGGTGTTGACACACAATAACCAGACTACTCTGTATGACATAAATATCTGGTTATTACATGTCAACAGAGGTCAAAGCCTTTGTTAATTCTCAAACAAAAGGTAAAACAAAACCTCTGAAAGTCTCTGAACGAGAACACCTTTCTTTGACTAAATAAATACAAACGCATTTCATAACGCATTTCATAACGAGCCCAAAATTTCTCAAAATATGAGAGTACTTAACAGATAATTGAGAAGTACTCTGGATATAGCGACACGTTTATTTTTAAACAATATGTTTGAGTTAAAATACGAAACTAAGCCGAGTAGATTAACCAAGTGGCAAGGACAAGGGCATAGCTGCTCTGCATGCGCTAGGTACCACGTCCCTGTTACCAGTTCACGTGGGTTCCGATATCACGCTAAATACAGGATTTGCTGATACATGAGCAGTCCTGCGCGAAAGGAAGTGAATAATTGTATCATTACTGGCTAATGTGAGCGCAGGACTGCGCTTTTTGTTTTGTGATCACTTGCAATGATAAGCACTCCAACTCGCGTTGCCTTGCGTTACAGCCGGCTTGATCATTCCGAGTTTACTGTTAAGCGACCAAAGATGGATATTTGTATGGTTGCATGCGCATTTACAATGACTTTGTCCATGGAAGGGATAGCAAAAGATAATCGAAAGCAAAGTAACAAGTCCGCCGTAGCCGATAAAGGCTTGCCAAGCTCCCAGTTGAAATTGGAAACTAAAGCAAGGACTCTTCTGGGATACAAGGTAATTAAAGAAATAAGAAAGGCATTATATTGGAGTTAATCGATTAACTCTAAGGAGGAGATACACGAAGGATGTTCCAGTACATGAGAACACTGTTCTTAATGCGCCAAAACAATCCCGCCAAATTAGCACCCTTCAAGTAAGCTAAAAATAATACACATATCAAACACAAAAAGGATCAATTTGAGAAACTATAATAATAAAAGAAGACCTGTGGAAATAATGTCGCTCCTCTTTAGCTTCTTTTAGTCAAAGAAGGTGTTTTCGTTCAGAGACTTTCAGAGGTTTTGTTTTACCTTTTGTTTGAGAATTAACAAAGGCTTTGACCTCTGTTGACATGTAATAACCAGATATTTATGTCATACAGAGTAGTCTGGTTATTGTATGTCAACACCTCCTTGATGTCACCGAGATCTATAACCTCTGATTGGCTCAAACCGCGCAGATCTGCGCCGTGCAAACCCCAAATCATAGCTCGATAGCTAATTGGTTTAACCTTGAGCAGAACTGCGTACGGGGCCAGGACCCTAAGATGTTTCCACTTAATAGTTTTTTTTCCAGTTTAGAGTTGATCTCTGTTAGGGATGCTATCAGGCAGTTTGGAAGAAACATGAATCATACCACTTGTTCCTTCAGACAAGCCACAAAGTTGTCAATATGATCTGACGTTGTCCCCATAACTGAAAGTACAACCAAAAAGTTATCAGAGTAAACAGAGTTGGTATGGACAAGGCCAACATGTGTTTGTCAATGCAGCATTCTCAATATCAGACATCAGTATTCTTACCTCTAGCGGTAGAGAGAGGACTGAAGCGAAGACATTGGCCTTCTTTAGGAATATCTATGACTTCAATTGCCACTGACGGCTCTGCCACAGCTAGCTGCTCCGCCAACTGAACACAGTTATGCAGAGAAAGTTATCAGAAAGAGCAAGTAAAATGAGACCACCCATTGGTTTGGCATGTGATTGTCTTAAATGATTACTCCTTTTAGGCAAACTGTTGTATCAACACCAGCCTCAAAAAGCTATTAGCATGTTATGTCAGTTAGCGTCAGTGTGTGGTTCCCAAATGAAATAAGTGTGTTTCTGTGCAATAGGTGTGTTCATAATGGATACACAGGGCACTAGCGGCACATTTAACTAACACACACACACACACACACATAGGTATAATTACATGATAAACTCACTCTTCTATTCATGGCATCTTGAACATGTGGTGGTACTTCTCCACTGTCTGATGAGTTTGTTGACAAGTCCACATCATCTGGTGTAAGCAATCATGACACAGTGATTGAGAAAGAATGCTTTTTACATATGATACAGTCTTGCATTCATGTGTGTGGGGGGAGGGCACTCTCCTATATTCACTGCACGGAGACATGCTGCAAGGTAGGGTTTATGACCTTCTCTGTCCTGAACAAAGTTCCAATTTTGTTACTCTGCTTTGATGTGAATTTTCATCACAGAACTTCTGCTTTTACCACAGTCATCTGTCCTTATGGTTTGCTAGTTCAGGTTATGTTAGTTCAGAAATTTGTCTTAAACAGTGTAAGGGTTACAGGGTTACCCTCGCCATTACCCCTAGACCCAAAAAGGGCTGAGGACCCCCCACTGAGTAACTCCCATTTTTCTCAGCTGTGCTGATATTTCTCCTTTTCCACAGGCTTATCCACAGCCTACTAATGAACACAATACAAACTCACCTTGGTCGTCATCATCGCCACTCCCCTCAGGGCTCCCAGATGACTGACTGTGTGAGGATGAGGGTGATGCACGGTAATGGAACACTACTGCTAGAGATGTGCAGTGCGGCTGTGCCTGGATCATATAGAATCAGAGTAAACAGCTATTACTAACATTTTGATAGTCTAGTACTGTACTGTTGAATCAGAGTAAACAGCTATTACTAACATTTTGATAGTCTAGTACTGTACTCTTGAATCAGAGTAAACAGCTATTACTAACATTTTGATAGTCTTGTACTGTACTGTTGAATCAGAGTAAACAGCTATTACTAACATTTTGATAGTCTAGTACTGTACTGTTGAATCAGAGTAAACAGCTATTACTAACATTTTGATAGTCTTGTACTGTACTGTTGAATCAGAGTAAACAGCTATTACTAACATTTTGATAGTCTAGTACTGTACTGTTGAATCAGAGTAAACAGCTATTACTAACATTTTGATAGTCTTGTACTGTACTGTTGAATCAGAGTAAACAGCTATTACTAACATTTTGATAGTCTTGTACTGTACTGTTGAATCAGAGTAAACAGCTATTACTAACATTTTGATAGTCTTGTACTGTACTGTTGAATCAGAGTAAACAGCTATTACTTACATTTTGATAGTCTAGTACTGTACTGTTGAATCAGAGTAAACAGCTATTACTAACATTTTGATAGTCTTGTACTGTACTGTTAAATCAGAGTAAACAGCTATTACTAACATTTTGATAGTCTAGTACTGTACTGTTGAATCAGAGTAAACAGCTATTACTAACATTTTGATAGTCTTGTACTGTACTGTTAAATCAGAGTAAACAGCTATTACTAACATTTTGATAGTCTAGTACTGTACTGTTGAATCAGAGTAAACAGCTATTACTAACATTTTGATAGTCTAGTACTGTACTGTTGAATCAGAGTAAACAGCTATTTCTAATACTTTTGGTAGTCTAGTATTGTTAAATGAGTCAGGAGAGTTCCAGCATGGCTGAAGTTTCATCTGACACCTGATGAGGAGGTAATGCATTTTTTCTATTTCATACCAACTTAGTTAGATCCATGTTTTTTTCTCTGCAATCTTGCTGTGAATAGCCAAAAGTTTATTTTCTAGAGTTTTTGGCTTGCTTGCCTCGCTGCAATCTCCCAGTGCCTTATGCCTAGGATGGTCTTCATTTATATATACCATTGTAGGCATCCATCCCCCCCCCAAAAAAAAACACCCACCCACCCCCCCTCCCATCCCTCCCAGTGGCAACACTGGTTAGATGACAATACTGACTCTTGGGTAGGTAGACTAGATAAGCCAAGCAACTTTCCTTGGTATTCTTTTTCTTGTAAAGAAAATTATTTCACAATCAAAACTGCCTTAATCCTAGCAAGGAAAGGATTAATCTATTGATCCTAGCAAGGAAAGGATTAATCTACAATCCTATGCTTGATATTTCCACCGAAAACTGTGAATTCTGGCGCTAGAACACAATTGATCCAGCACAAATCTGACATATTGTGCAGTAAAACATGTGAAAGGATACCAATTTTAGTAAAAAAATTTCCCTCAACCCAGGACTCCAGAGTTTTTCTTAAACCCTGATTTGGCTTATTACCATTCTTTTAATGCTTGGAAGACTATCTAAACTCAAGCTTAATTGCTGTGAAAGCTGTGCAGAATCCATGATCATCTGTCGCATTTTATCAACACCTGTGAACCAATGAGTACATACACATGTGAATCAATGTGTACATACACATGTAAATCAATCAGTACATACACTTGTAAAACAATGTGTACATACACCTAATCAATGAGTACATACACATGTAAATCAATATGTGTAATACACGTGTAAATCAACGAGTAAATACAGGTGTAACAAGACGCAATGAAAAATATTCAAATAAGCTCGTTTCACAACAAATAAGGCAGGGTATTCATTGAGGTACTTAGCAGTATCAAACAAAACATAAAATGCAACTTTTGAGGTTTGATGTGACTATCATGAAAATGTGTGGCTTTTATCCCAGCAGTCAAAGATAATGCAAGAATAGTCAAGGAAGAATTTATTGAAAAAGCCAAATCTTGGAGGTTAGCATTTCAGCTCACAGTATTAGTGTTTTTGATAGAGAAAAACAGTCTGGAATGCAAGGGAACTGATGGCCATTGAACAAAATCATGATTTCTTTAGTATACTGTATCTCTCACAATGTGCATAAGGTTTTCCTGTCATGTAACACAATATTATAAATGTGTATCCGTGTATAATAGAGGAGGATCCAAATAAAGTATTCCAATTAAGATCTTTAGGAAAGGGGCCAAATTCTCTTTTCTTAATGAATGTTCAGGATAAAATCAGGTTAGAGGGCAATGGTTATGCTGCCATAAAGAGCCTCACCAATATTCTGTACACTAATCCATAGCGGTAACACAGAAAGATGCTCAGGACATAGAGGTTGGGTCAGCCCAGAGGCCTCAGCCTGGAATTAAGGACAAAGTAAAGAATTATGTTGGAATGAGCAAAACCAACTACAATAGGGGACTTGCGCTAAGAGATCAGGGCAAAGTAAAGAGTTATGTTGGGATGAGCAAAACCAACTACAATAGGGGACTTGCGCTAAGTGATCAGGACAAAGTGAAGAGTTATGTTGGGATTGAGGACAAAGGAAAGAGCTATGTTGGGATGAGCAAAACCAACTACAATAGCGGACTTGCGCTAAGAGATCAGGGCAAAGTAAAGAGTTATGTTGGAATGAGCAAAACTAACTACAATAGGGGACTTGCGCTAAGAGATCAGGGCAAAGTAAAGAGTTATGTTGGAATGAGCAAAACCAGCTACAATAGGGGACTTGCGCTAAGAGATCAGGGCAAAGTAAAGAGTTATGTTGGAATGAGCAAAACCAACTACAATAGGGGACTTGTGCTAAGAGATCAGGGCAAAGTAAAGAGTTATGTTGGGATGAGCAAAACCAACTACAATAGGGGACTTGCACTAAGAGATCATGGGGAAAGTAAAGAGTTATGTTGGGATGAGCAAAACCAACTACAATAGGGGACTTGCACTAAGAGATCAGGGCAAAGTAAAGAGTTATGTTGGGATGAGCAAAACCAACTACAATAGGGGACTTGCGCTAAGAGATCAGGGCAAAGTAAAGAGTTGTGTTGGAATTAAGGACAAAGTAAAGAGTTATGTTGGGATGAGCAAAACCAGCTACAATAGGGGACTTGCGCTAAGAGATCAGGGCAAAGTAAAGAGCTATGTTGGGATGAGCAAAACCAGCTACAATAGGGGACTTGCGCTAAGAGATCAGGGCAAAGTAAAGAGTTATGTTGGAATGAGCAAAACCAACTACAATAGGGGAATTGTGCTAAGAGATCAGGGCAAAGTAAAGAGTTATGTTGGGATGAGCAAAACCAGCTACAATAGGGGGACTTGCACTAAGAGATCAGGGCAAAGTAAAGAGTTAGGTTGGGATGAGCAAAACCAGCTACAATAGGGGACTTGCGCTAAGAGATCAGGGCAAAGTAAAGAGTTATGTTGGGATGAGCAAAACCAGCTACAATAGGGGAATTGTGCTAAGAGATCAGGGCAAAGTAAAGAGTTCTGTTGGGATGAGCAAAACCAACTACAATAGGGGAATTGTGCTAAGAGATCATGGCAAAGTAAAGAGTTATGTTGGAATGAGCAAAACCAGCTACAATAGGGGAATTGTGCTAAGAGATCAGGGCAAAGTAAAGAGTTCTGTTGGGATGAGCAAAACCAACTACAATAGGGGACTTGCGCTAAGAGATCAGGGCAAAGTAAAGAGTTCTGTTGGGATGAGCAAAACCAACTACAATAGGGGACTTGCGCTAAGAGATCACGTGACTGTTTGGGTGGCAAAATAGCATGCACTCAGGCTTTTAGCGGCAAAATAACTGCAACAAAAGAAACCTATTTAGCGCTTACAAATAAAGTAAGAAAGTTTTTCAGAAAGGCTTTATTTTCATTAGAAGATTTAATTTTTTTTAACATTCACAGGCATAACAGCCACAGCAATTTCTGGGTTTTCTTTTGGCTTGAATTTGACACCTCAAAAGTCATGTGATCTCTAAGCGAAAGTCCCCTATTCAAAATAATATGAGATTGTAAAAAAGAGAGATAAGGTCTTTACTATAAAGGAAGGGTAAGAATAGCCAGGAATTTTGAGTAGGGGAATGGGTTTCTGCAATTGGGGTGTGGGGGAACTGTCATTCCCTAATAGGATCTCTAGACACACAATGAGAGTATGATATATTAATAACTTCAGTCTTACCAGAACAGGATCTTTCGCACGAAAAAATGTCTAGAAATATCTGTTAGGGAGAAATAGTGAATAACCATAATCTGACATCATGTGGGTAACACGTCCTGGAGTATTGTCTTATAAGGATTATCACAAAGCGACAGTTTTGTGTGAGTTAGGGCTTGCCCATGAAAGGGATATCTTTGATCATTTATAAAAGGATACAGTGTAAGGCACTCCAGGTAAGCCTAGCCACTTGGAGAGATTAAGAGTCATGCTGTCACAGGAGGTGGCCATCTGGAAGGGATGATCAAAACATACAAGTATAATAACATTTTGGCTCCTGCATCTTACAATTCCACATGTCTGACAATATCATTTACAGTATGTGGTCCTATTTTAATGACACCTATAAACAGACATTTTTAAAAGAAAAATAATAAAGTTTTAGCTTTCAAAATTACTTTTCAACCTTAATGCAATGGATGGATGCTACTGAGAACGCCAAAGTTTTTTTTTGACGACTTTTTGATAGGTTTTTAATAGATGTTCCATCGAATACATATATTAATTGTTCATGAATAATTGCTGTCATAAATAGGGCTACAAACCAAACATCCCATTTCTTGTTACTCAAAGTCAAGTAACCAATTCCTCCCCTTCAATTTATCACTTTATTACTACACATGAACACCCATACCTTGAGAGATGGTGGGACTGTTTGTACACATGAACACCCATACCTTGAGAGATGGTGGGACTGTTTGTAGCGCCAGCGCAGCCAGTGTATCCCTAATAAACAAACAGTATGGATCAAAGACATATTTTTTATCAAAACTATGAACTTTCAGTTTACACTAGGGGAAACAGAGTATTATCAATCTTATAGTGTAACACACCGTAGCATGACTATCAGTACAAGTTTTGACATACCAATTATAGAATGCAAGAGTCACATTTCTGATTTGCACAATCTTTATAGGGGGTTCAATCATGTTCTGATGGGCACTTTTAAGAGCTGGTTGGTTAATAAAGCTCATGTTGATCAGATAGTACGTTTCTTGCATCCTTATTGCATAGCTGTCAACCCAGCTTGGACAGAAATCTTGTGAAATCAGGTGAAATACAGTAAATATGTGAACAAACCCAAGGGAGCCAGTGCAAGGGAATACAGAGAATGTATGAGCATTCTCACAAAAAATAGGCTTGTGATGAGGTTCAAAATCTAATGACACCCACCTAATGTTGGTTAGTTGACAGCTATGTCATTGATTTTAATTGGTTTACTGTCACAGCAACCAGTGACACTATTTTCTTCAGATTCTATTATTCCCAATCAATTTGCTATGTACAGTACACAACATTTCAAGCTTCCATTAAATTAGTGGACACTGCACTTTGACCACCAAGACAGTTTGGAAAAGTTAGCCAATCATGAGGTGACAAGAATAACAGAAAAACCTGAAATCCCTTTGAAAGGTACAGCACTAGAACTACAGCAAGGAACTGCTTGGAACTACCATGACCTGTCTGTTAGATATGACATCATTTTGGTGTTGGCACTCAGCCATCAATATGCATGAAGCAACTCCTACCCCTCTGCATGCAGCCATAAGCCATTCTGAGTACACAGCTCACGAAGTCTGCCAAGATTATCAGTATGACCAGCAAGTGGTGTGCCTGGAAACATATGGGAAACATCAGATATACAGTATTGGTATTTTATGACTTTTCCACTCCTTGCCCTAGTTCTGTTTCACTTCACCTTGCGTTTACCTTACCTTACCTAACCACACCTCACCTCACTACACCATGGCCGCTTCTCACCTCACCTACACCCCACTTTACCTTACCTTTACCATACCCTTCTCACTTCACCTACACCCCACCTCACCTACACCCCACCTCACCTTACCTTTACCTTACCCTTCTCACCTCACCTACACCCCACCTCTCCTACACCCCACCTCACCTTACCTTTACCTTACCCTTCCCACCTCACCTACACCCAACCTTACCTCACCTTTACCTTACACTTCTCACCTCACCTACACCCAACCTCACCTTACCTTTACCTTACCCTTCCCACCTCACCTACACCCAACCTCACCTCACCTTTACCTTATCCTTCTCACCTCACCTCCACCCCATCTTACCTAACCTTACCCTTCTCACCTCCCCTACACCCACCTCATCTTACCTTTACCTTACCCTTCTCAACACACCTACACCCCACCTCACCTTACCTTTACCTTACCCTTCCCACCTCATCTACACCCCATCTTACCTAACCTTATCCTTCTCACCTCACCTACACCCTACCTCATCTTACCTTTACCTTACCCTTCTCAACACACCTACACCCCACCTCACCTTACCTTTACCTTACCCTTCCCACCTCACCTACACCCAACCTCACCTCACCTTTACCTTACCCTTTTCACCTCACCTACACCCAACCTCACCTTACCCTTACCTTACCCTTCCCACCTTACCTTTACCTTACCCTTCCCACCTCACCTACACCCAACCTCACCTCACCTTTACCTTACCCTTCTCACCTCACCTCCACCCCATCTTACCTAACCTTATCCTTCTCACCTCACCTACACCCTACCTCATCTTACCTTTACCTTACCCTTCTCAACACACCTACACCCCACCTCACCTTACATTTACCTTACCCTTCTCGCCTCACCTACACCCCCCCTCACCTTACCTTTACCTTACCCTTTTCACCTCAACTACACCCCATCTCACCTAACCCTTCTCACCTCACCTACACCCAACCTCACCTCACCTTTACCTTACCCTTCTCACCTCACCTCCACCCCACCTCACCTTACCTTTACCTTACCCTTCTCACCTCACCTCCACCCCACCTCACCTTACCTTTACCTTACCCTTCCCACTTCATCTACACCCCACCTTACATTTACCTTACCTTTCTCACCTCACCTACACCCTACCTCACCTTACCTTTACCTTACCCTTCTCACCTCACCAACACCCCACCTCACCTTACATTTACCTTACCTTTCCCACCTCACCTAGACCCCATCTCACCTAGACCTCACCTCACCTTTACCTTACCCTTCTCGCCTCACCTACATCCCCCTCACCTTACCTTTACCTTACCCTTCCCATCTCACTTACACCCCACCTCACCTTAACTTTACCTTACCCTTCCCACCTCACCTACACCCCACTTTACCATGCCTTTACCTTACCCTTCCCACCTCACCTACACCCCACCTCACCTTACCTTTACCTTACCCTTTTCACCTCACCTTCACCCCAACTTACCTTACCTTTACCTTACCCTTTTCACCTCACCTACACGCCACTTTACCATGCCTTTACCTTACCCTTCCCACCTCACCTACACCCTACCTCACCTTACCTTTACCTTACCCTTTTCACCTCACCTTCACCTAAACTTACCTTACCTTTACCTTACCCTTTTCACCTCACCTACACCCCACTTTACCATGCCTTTACCTTACCCTTCCCACCTCACCTACACCCCAACTCACCTTTACCTTTGTCTTACCCTTCCCACCTCATCTACACCCCACCTCACCTTATCCATCTCACATAACCTACACCCCACTTTAACATGCCTTTACCTTACCCTTGCCACCTCACTTACACCCCTACTCACCTTACCTTGCCCTTCTCACCTCACCTCACCTCCACCCCACCTCACCTTACCTTTACCTTACTTTCTCACTTCACCTACACCCCACCTCACCTTTACCTTACCCTTCTCACCTCACCTCCACCCCACCTCACCTTACCTTCACCTTACCCTTCCCACCTCACCTACACCCCACCTCACCTTACCTTTACCCTACTCTTCCCACCTCACCTACACCCCACCTCACCTTACCTTTGTCTTACCCTTCCCACCTCATCTACACCCCACCTCACCTTATCTAACCAACACCTCATTTCAGCTCACTTTTATTTCCACTCACCTCACCTCACCACCTCACCTTACCTTATACATAACCACACCTTCCTTTACTGCATCTTCACCCGACCTCACATTACCACACTTCACATCCACCTCACCTCTCCTAACCACACCTTTCCTCACCTTTACCTCATGTTTATCTCAACTCCACCAAACCTCACCTTACCTGATCCTCACCTCACTTTACCATAACTTGCCCTTATGTACTTTATTTATCCCTCTCTACCTGATCCTCACCTCACTTTACCATAACTTGCCCTTATGTACTTTTTTATCCCTCTCTACCTGGTCCTCACCTCACTTTACCATAACTTGCCCTTATGTACTTTATTTATCCCTCTCTACCTGATCCTCACCTCACTTTACCATAACTTGCCCTTATGTACTTTATTTATCCCTCTCTACTTTACCATACATGGACAGGCCAGTACTCCACAGTTTATACAAGCAGGAAAGAGGCCCTTGGGAAATATTGTATGTTTGGTGCTGGGCTCTATACCTGCATATGCTATTAACATCAGAGGTGTCTTGCCACAGGACACATCGTCATGGAAAAGACGCTCAAAGGCAGCAACATCCTACAAATAAAGCAACCTCATCTACATGTTGGAAATATGGTGTGACAGCAGATAACAAGAGAGAAGTGTTCATCAGGGGCATGACTGGACACTTATCACCTTAAAGCTAGCCACCCAAATTTTGCTAAT
Organism: Nematostella vectensis; assembly: GCF_932526225.1. Taxonomy (NCBI): domain Eukaryota; kingdom Metazoa; phylum Cnidaria; class Anthozoa; order Actiniaria; family Edwardsiidae; genus Nematostella; species Nematostella vectensis. The sequence goes on from NC_064045.1 coordinate 2,768,949, forward strand.
ATATGGCTACTCGGTGTATTTCAGTACATTTTATTTGCCTTTAAAACAGATTGCCCAAACGTCAGCTATATATCAGAAAACAGCTGAAGACTGCACTGCTGAAGTGGCATGACTTACTGTTGTATGTCTTGATCCAAAAACAGTATTACATGGGACTGGAAACAAAACAAAAACACTCATTTTGAACTACTATACTAGCTCTTGATGGACAATAATATTGGTCATTTCAACCTTACTGACAAGGTACATGTAGAGGGTAGATGTTTTAAAACATGCTGCATAAGAGTTCAATCTCAATGTTTGACAAACATTTTTTTAAATATTTTGCCAGGCCTTTACATTTTTCTGGGAAGGAAAAATGCACAAATTAAAGAAATCTGAACAATACTAGTGTTTCCAGTATTCTACAATATTTGACAATTTTCAAAAATAAAAATAAGAATTTTGTATTCCACAAAGTAGTTATATACTGTACCAGCTCACCTTTGCATATGCTGGACTGAGGTAACCCAAGCTGTAAACAGATGCACAAAGGCAATCAATAGGTGATGAAAACTACTTATGTAATAAGTATGTATATTATGTAATAATATGTAATATGTATGTAATAATAATTTGACTTGTACTTTGTACGCTCATTGCCCATGTAAATTGGATCCCCAGAGATGATCATTTTTCTTTCGAACAATTGCCAGGAAATAACATTTTTAAATAAAATAGAGACTAAAAAAATGTAAATAGATTTTTTTAAAACATACTAAATTTTAACACACACAAACAGAATTTCTAGACAAGTCTGTATTTTATAATACAGAGAAATTCAGCACCAATAAATTATTAATTTTAACACACACAAACAGAATTTCTAGACAAGTCTGTATTTTATAATACAGAGAAATTCAGCACCAATAAATTATTAATTTATATATTCTAGGAAGAGTGATTTGAATAGCATCTTCAAGGTAAGATGACTTAAACTGTTAGTATAACCACCACATACAACACTGTACCTGACTGCAGAGGTAAGGCCCCAGACCATGCGCTGCCGCTGTGCTGATGTATATCACTGGCGGTCTGGACAGAGATGAAAAACATATACATCAATTACACCTATTTTCAGATAACGTGACAATTAGAGGATCCTTGTGATGTAGCCACCAGTGCTTTATTGGTATCAAATAAATGAGCAGATGAACGTCAATAAAAACAACTCCAGGTTTAGAGTATCGGCCACACCCTAACCCCTTCATTATCAAAATTCAAATGCGCATTGAGAATAACCCGTCCTAGCATGCGCTCAACAAGTCAAATTCACGGCAGAGAAACAGAGATACTATCCAGGTTTTGACAAGGAATCAAACCTGTTTCAGCAGAGATGACAGGTCCCATGCACTGAAATGCTTAGACACAGGCCACCTGTGGTGATAGGCCCCATAACGCAAACATGCCCACATGTGATACCCATAATAGAATGATGCATTAGGGGTTAGGGTTAGAGGGGAACGAAGCTAAAAACATATCTTTTCTATCAATCACAGTAACACACTTAGGCTGCAGTAACCCCAAGTTCTCACACAAACGTTATGCAGTACAAAGTATTTAATATACACAGATACATCTTATATATCCAGTTAATATGGTAACTAGGCCAATGGATAAACACACAGGCAACAGCTGTCCCTCCATGGTACCCTGCCCAGGGTTTGTAGCCCACTAGAGAGGACACTCCAGCGTCATCGCAAGAGGTTGACTCCAAATGGGATAAACACAAAATTTCTAATAGGTGTCCCTATCCCTAACCAGGCATGGTACTGTTATAACCAGTATGTAAATGGGATCACGCTGTACCTACATACTGGGTATAGACATAGTACTGTGTAATAACCAGCAAATGAGGGTACATACCGGGTATACAGCGCAGTAAATCCTTCTGTCCCGTACTTGGGGTATTTTACAAGAAGTGCTAACCGGCAGACTGTTTATGAAAAGCAAAATACATTTTAACATGACAAACTTTTACGTAAACATCATTTTCCATCCAATGTTTTCAGAGCAATACTGTACCTTTTGTAAGGCCCTCCCATCTGCTGTCATGGAAACTTGCTGAGCCATTGTCATACCTGGAGCACAAAACAAAACAAGTTTATGTGCATTGCCAAAAAAATACATAAATAATCCAGACATGTTAGAATGCATTCTAAAAGTATGTAAAGGACTTTCTTTCCGTTCTTGACACTGCTTTATTCCAAATAAAATCATTCAACAATTAATTAATTTGGAAAGCTATTCTACCCCGCCTTGGTATAACTAGAAAGACTACATAAACTATAGAAAACCTATATGGGACCCGGCAAGGGAAAAATGTTTTTGGGCAAATCTGGACGATCAACGAACGCTTTTTCTTAATGATGGAATGATATTGTTAATAATGAGGGAACAATGTTGCTTCATTATATCGTTCAGAAACAATCTTGTTTCGGGCCACAATCGGAAGAACATTTATCAATGGCGGGATTGAGCAGCTGAAACCACAAACTTCTGTTTCAAATCAGAATATTTATTTTAACAAATTTTTCACTCATACAAACTCTGTAACAAGCCTACTGAACCTACACTCTCAGTGAGCCTGGGCTACCTTTGCTTTACTATGACGGCTTTGTGCTTGCTAATTAATTTGCACATCAAAAAGACAACCCCTAAAAAAGATCTCCTATATCTGAGCTTAAATTCACCTTTACGATCATCACTATAAAGTGTTCTAATTGATTATGAGCCGTATGCAAACTAAGAAAGGGAGTCGGCTAATTTACTTGTCTTTGCAAAACAACAACGTGTTGCTTTTAATGTAACACAGACTAAGCTGAAATATAGCTCAAAATTAGAATTAGCAAACCAAGCATTTCTCAAGGGAATGTTGTCATTTTGGAAACGATTATTAAAAATCAGAAGAATGCTTTTTTACTTTTTTGACAGGTTTTTTTTTCGCACTGAAAAACATTTTTCAAATACCTGAAAGAAGTTCTTGTCTTCGTGAAGCAAATCTTTTCTTCGGATAAACGATCAGAAAAACTTTTTCACCTTCGAGTGTTAACCTCGGTGAAGAACGATTTTAAAAACAGGGGAACGATTTTGTCTTTGGAAAAAAAACGATAATGCCTTCAGACAAACGATCTAGATTTTAGAGAAACGATCTCGTAGAAACCTGATATGGTTCTGAATATCGTAAAAGCGTTCTGCATAATCTGTCAAACTATATTTTTCTTTCATAGCCCAAACGCTTTTTCTCTAGTGTACGTTTTGCCTTGCCAGGTCACATATGGTAAAGACATGCTTCAAATCAACACAAGGTTGGTAAAGTATGCTGTACACCTCTGTGAAACAGAGTAGTTGTGTTGACATTTCAAACTTCGGCCCTTCATCGTTAGCCTTGCTACAACATACTTTTTCAACCTTGTGTGGACTGATAGCTTTCAAAACTCACCCAAACATTTTAGCAAGCCAGTGTGAGCAGTCGGATCGTATACATGCTGAGAGGCGTTTGACTTGCTGTTCCTCTAAAAGGGAGAGGTATGCAGCCAGAGCACAAGAGGTGACGCTAGCGTGGGTATACTGATCCATCTGGTAATAATACCTGCACATGAAACAGGCAAGCATTTCAAATCTCAAAATAATGCCCTCGAAAACAGGAAAATACCCTATGCTATATAGACTCTGTCTAATAGAGGGAAAGATTGGTGGGAGTCAGTGGATTCTTATTTTTTCTCACTTACTGCCTTGTAGTTCGGTCATGGCTCACCAAGTCGATAACTTCAGTCAAGACTTTGCTCAATTCTGGATGGCTAGAACAGAAGCAAAATGAAAAGAAAATTTAGTAAAATAAAACTCCTAGAATAACTTGTCAAATCAATGCTTTAAAATAAATTAAAAAACCCATTTTGACCACATCATTTGTCATTTGATGATTAATTAACTTGTTTTTAGCTTAGGTATTATTGTCCCCAGTAGAATGACCCTTTTATTATCGACACCAGTGGCATAAGTACCTATATCCTTAACTGCTAGGTCACCATGGTAACCAGGCCATGATGTCTACACTGCTTTTATCTCTACATTAGCTACATTATGTTTCTTTAAGCTATATATCTTTTTTAGGTCTGGGAAATTTTGGATTACACCCCCCCTCTCCCTGGGTCTTAAAAGCATGGCTACTAAAATAATCAAATTTCATTTGTCATGTGACAGACCTGCAAGCAGAGAATACAACATAAATATGTGTACAAAAATTTACAAATTTCTCAATTTCTAAACTTGTCATGACAATAAAAAGTGATATTTAATGAAAAAATCAAACATTAAACATCACAATGCAAGCCATATATATATATCTTTCTGCTGTTTAATTACTTCAAGGACCCAAATACTCTTAAGAAAATGGACACCCGTCTAAAAAATGAGGTGATATAAAATAAGTTACAAATTTATTCAGTTGCATGCAGAAAATCAAAGTAACCAAATTGAGACAAACAATGTCCTTACCTAGAGCTAGATTCCCTTGCAAATATCGCTTGCACACACGTCTGTATTTGCTCATTCATTTTCTGATAGAAAAACCAATCAAGAAATTGGAACGCCGACACAAAATCAGCTGAATGAACAAGTGATTGAACATAATAAAAACTGGGAAACAAAGAAAGATACATACAAGATAACAAATTCAAACATTAACACCATAGAGATAGACATACATACCTCGACACTCAGTTGGGTCAGTTTCGAGTCATTTTGAGTATCGTTGTTAGAGTTGTCGTTTCTGCTCCCTTCGCTTGGAATTACACTTCCTTCGTCCGCCATCTTGATTTTTTCAGCCACGCAATCACACGTGACGTCATCAGCTCTATATAAGGAAAAAGCTTACACAGGGTACCCAAATAGTTGTAGTTTATTTCAATCATACAAGGGCGATAGGAACAGAGTTTGTTAGGCTAAATTCTTATAATAAACCAGGAAATTCCCACTTATTTGGCTGAATTTACCTTGTTTGCGACGCGCTCTCCGTGTTTGATTAGAAAATCCGTTCAAGAACTGATCTACTACCTATGGCGTGGATTCAATTGTGTAATATCACAAGCTTTTGCTGCTTGTTTGTATTTTCTTAACAGAAATACCTACTGTATGGAGATCCTCTATTAGATGCGGAGGATACTACAATCATTTAGACAAAGATTTCAAGTCTAAGGATTTTTTTGTGTGTATTTTATCTGGTGGTCGCGGTGGGGAAGGTCTACAGGGATACTAACTACTAGTTCCTAGCTCCAGAAGAAAATATATCGACTTTCCCGAAGCTACGCAAGCTTTTAATGAACAAAACTTATATATGGCAATATTTGACAAATCGAAACTGACAACGTTTTGCTCGATCAAAGTCATCTAATAAAGGCGCTTTCTCTAATAAAGAGAATCTTATAAAGGCGCTTTTATCGCCATCTTCATCGCTATCTCCACCTTCATATGTGTAGTTTGACGGGCATGAACCCCCAGTTATTGTCAGTCTGAAGGTAGCGCAGTGTGAAACCTGCTGTGTAACATTCGCTTCTGCAAAAATGGCTACCATCTTATCACACACTGCGCGGTGGGGGGCCTACCATTTACCTTTTGAGGGGGGAGGGGGGGGGGGCACGAAAAATTTTTTTCAGGGAAATTTTTTTTCATAGTCGGGGGGAATAGTAATAATATCGCTTGGTGTACTTTTATTTCGGGTCAGTGCGTTTTCTAGTCAGACGACTGGAGATCTGGTGGTAGAAATCGCTTGCATCTGGATAGGCTACAGCACCAGTTGGAAAGTAGGTTTGGGTGTGTCGATCGCGGCTACCCATTCGCATGACAAAAGCATGTTCTTTCGGCGAGAGAAAAACATCTTCTTTTCACGTTTTCACAGTCAAACATGAAAGTTTCATGCCCACTCTCCAAACGTTTTTTGTTTTGAAATTTTGTGGAAATCTCATCCGAATATTTGGCAAATTGTTGCTTTCGCAGTGAGACTGCTAAGACCGCCCCCACCTCCCCTCCTCACCGCCACCACCGCCGAATCAAATGTTGACCGTGTCCTGATTCAATCATGTGCATCCATTTTACATCGTTTCTGGCTGGCTAAAAGAAAAAAAATGTTTTAACATTTAAAAAAAAAAAAGTCTGAAAAAATAAATTGGCACCTTGGAAAATTTCCTAGCTACATGATAGATTGATGGGCCCAGCCTTTTAAGGACTTCCAAGGACTGTTATAGTCATTAGTAAACACCTAGAGTTCAAAGTTCGGTTGACTTTCAGTAGTTTTTTTTGCGATTTTTTTCCACATTTTTGCACTGTAGTACACTTGTATAAAAATAACGTTTATTCGAAATTAGGTAAAAATGAAAATCTTTATTTACAAATGCTACAATTATGCTATCGTTGTCTTTCTTTTGTTTGTTAAGACAAATTGGTTGATACAAAGTTTTTGAATTTTAATGCGCATGCGCCGAATTTTAGCTTTTTTAGGTCAAATTAAGGTAGCACAGCTTGGTGAGTATGACAAAGGTAAAAAAACTTGGCGACATCACATACATCTTCTATACAATACATGGTTTCATTTTCTGGAGCATAATTTTGTAGCGCAGGAAAATATAATTGAAAATTGTTTCAATTGTATGTTGCCGTGGGAACGTCAAAACCGTCGGATTTTTCATACAATGATTTCTTCGGACAAGATCAATAGGTCTATCAACAGGCTGGTAAAGGGGGGTATGGACCACGTTTCACGGGCCAGGTAAAATGGCTTTTTCACGTTTCACGGGCCAGGTAAAATGGCTTTTTCACGTTTCACGGGCCTGGTAAAATGGCTTTTTCACGTTTCACGGGCCTGGTAAAATGGCTTTTTTCACGTTTCACGGGCCAGGTAAAATGGCTTTTTCACGTTTCACGGGCCAGGTAAAATGGCTTTTTCACGTTTCACGGGCCAGGTAAAATGGCTTTTTCACGTTTCACGGGCCAGGTAAAATGGCTTTTTCACGTTTCACGGGCCAGGTAAAATGGCTTTTTCACGTTTCACGGACCGAAAAATGGCCTTCTAAAACGTTAAATCACGTTTCACGGACGTCGAAATGGACGATTTCACGTTTCTCGTAGGGTGAAAAATGGCCAAATCTCGTTTCACGAAAATACCTTTACAATACTGTATCAAGTTTTGTCAAGTTTAGATTTTTTAAGACGGAGAAATAATCGTTTTTGTAGCCCCTTCAAAAGCGTGCGATCGATCTGATCTGTTGCGAATATAATCACCAATGCTTTCTAGTTTGCAAATTCATAAATAAATAATAATAATAATAATAATAATAATAATAATAATAATAATAATAATAATAATAATAATAATAATAATAATAATAATAATAAATGTATACCTAACAATAGAGCTTTTTTTCAAAAAAAGACTGTATTTTTATATTCACTTTACGCAGTATCCATTATATCAAATTTATTTATTTATAGCACCGTATGACAACCAAATTGGTAGATAAGTAGATACGCCGCCAATCACTTTCCGCTAGTAATATTTTATCATCATTATTATTATTATTTTCTCAGGCGCAATTTAATTTTATTGTGCTTATGACACATGATGACTTGCTTCGCTTAAGGTTGGTTCTTACACACGTAAGCGCAAGCGCAGAACACGTAATTTTCCGATTCTCACTGGAACGCAAGCGGAAGGGTCATGCCTGGTGCACACTAGTGACAAATGGACATGATGACAGAAGAGAAAAAACATTGTGTTTGACTGATTCTCTCTTGGGTTGCGCTTTCGTTTGCGCTTCCTCTTGCCCTTGCATCCTAGTCAGGCGCGTACCCAGGATTGGTGCGCAGTCATGGGTATAACATGGAAAAGTCATAGTATTTGGAGATTCCGTAATAAGAAATGACCCATTTTTTGGCCGCCAAGGGGGTGGGGGGGTGCGCCGCAATTGTGTAACGCCCGCTAGTGAGAAACAGCTTTTACTGAGGAAAATGCCTAATTAGATCGCGCGTTCTAATTAGGGAAAATCAAAGAGGGCGACTTGGGGCAGTCTATAGCACTTAGCTATAATTCATATCCAGCGAAATGTGGACCAAAGGCAACTATAAGAAGATTCAGAAATTATATCATCTATTCGGGCGGTATATGTATAGAAACAGATAAACGATGCAATAAAATATTGGTTTCTTTTATGTAACCTGCCTTGCCTTGCCGCGAATCTCGTGCGCTATAGGATCTGCTAGTTCTAGCACGACATTTCATCCTAAAAGCTTACAACCATCAATAACGGACATACACAACCAGTGCGAGATTTATGATGAAACGCATATGTAATGAAAAACAATACAATCAAAATCAATATTTATTTTATTTAGTACATAATATAGCCCATCATACTTTACAATTCGCATTTGTGATGGCACCACCTATAAAGTCAGAAAACCAACACGGTATCATTCTAATACTAAGCCTACAGGCCTAACATTAACAAAACCAACATTTTTTAACGAGTAGATAATGTAGTCAACGATACTTTACTATTCGTTTTTGTGATGCCACCACTATTTATTTGACTATACTTTTTACGCACTTCGAGGTCGTCATCAGATCTATTTCTATAGTATAGGTAATAAACAATGCAAAAAAGGGGAAGAAAGATTACGACTGCGGGTATCACCCTCTGGCTTAACCTACAGGCGAATACTTATGCCTGGTGCACACTAGTGACATAACGACATATACCGACATGGGCGCGCGCACTTTTATCTTCGTATGTTCACGTGCGAATGGTTTGACATTTTGACATAAGCCCGGCATAACGACATAAGAAAAAAAAAACGTTTTTTTCCTTTATGTCATTATGTGCATGTCGTTATGTCGGGCTAAACCGAGTGCGCGCGTCCATGTCGTTATGTCATATTGTCACTAGTGTGCACCAGGCATTGGAGTCCGTGATACGAAAAGATTATACGGACTTGAACGTTTATGTGCCTGACCTCTAATCTGCGCTGTTTAAATGAGTGTATTAACCACCCTATTCACGCGCCTGTCCTACCACAGCTCAGAGTCGCTTAGGTTATGCAGTACGAATGTTCTTTAGTTTTAGGCCCTGTCCACACGTATACGGAATCGAATGAATCCGCAACTTTTTCTTTCCGTATTCAAAAGTTTTCCGTCCACACGTCGATTCCGCAATCGCTCTGGCTTTATACATTGCGACGCCATCTTGTTTTATTCTACGGTTGGAGACTGGGTACGATTTTGACGTAATATGCTATATATATCGCTGTATGTTAAAAAGCACCCTATTAATAACATTTTAAATACAAGATTGAATTTATTTGAAGTATTGATTGCCTAATGTAGTCAGGCGAGGGAGGGGTATACCGGAAATTTGGTCCTCTGAAATGAAAAAAACGAACCACCCCGCTCAAAATCCTGGCTACGGTGCCTTGGTAAGACGCCAGTAATGCACAGTGATCCTATTTACCGATTTTACGGGTTTTAGAACACTAATGCCAATGGGGAGAAGGAGGGTAATTAAATATATTCAAGCAGATTTGCAGTATTTTCTCGCGAACTTTCTCACATCCGTTCGCGAAATTCGCAAAGAACGGCCCTCTGTTCCAAAAAAAAGAAGATAAACAAGATGGCAATGGAGGGAATTATCATATACTAATCTTACTAGCACACAGTTTGAGGTCCGACTGAGAATAGGGGTGGGGTGAGGTTAGGTGTGGTGAAGTTTGTCCCCTATTCAAACAATGCAGCAAACAACTAGATGAGGGGAAGGGGGGGTTGCGTAGACAAGGTCAACAAAGCTATATGGGTGTGCCTGAAACGCTTAAATGGTGAAAATATTAAGGAAAACCAGTAACAAATTTAAGAGCATACCAAAAGTGATATACATCTAAATTTGATACTTTTGAGGATTAGAGAACGGAGTTATGTTTATTTGGATATTCTTTACATTGTATTTATTCACATGGGTACATTTTCTTGACATCATCATTTAAAAAGTGAATAAGTCATTATCTTTCTGCATTAATCGCCACGGCAGTCGCGCCTTTGCCAGTGTCCTTGTGTGTTCTCCATATTCGTTAACAAATTCGGTCGAGTGGTTCACAGTGTCATGGATGTATCCGTGCTTCTCTAGGTTTATGTATTATCTCCAACAATTCGAAATTATCGTTGTCTCGGGCTCGATCCATTTCTTGAACAATGATAATAATACTCCCTCTGAGCGTTGCTCTGCATAAAACATTTTCTGGAATCTTCCTCTATTCCGCCGAAGAACCACTGACCTTTGACCTCGTGGCCGCGATGATTCTTTCTTTTTCCGAAGAGACTTTCGTCAATTTGAACAGTTTAGCAGACTTCGCGGCAAGATTGCCAGTCTACTGCCGTATTTTTAGCTAAGAAGAGTTGATCGAGGATGAGATTCTAAGGCCATAATGGATACACAGGGCGCTAGCGGCACATTAAACTAACACACACACACAGATATAATTACATGATAAACTCACTCTTCTATTCATGGCATCTTGAACATGTGGTGGTACTTCTCCACTGTCTGATGAGTTTGTTGACAAGTCCACATCATCTGGTGTAAGCAATCATGACACAGTGACTGAGAAACAATGCTTTTTACATATGATACTGTCTTGCATTCATGTGTGTGGGGGGAGGGCACTTTTTGTTTTATTTATATATATATTTTTTAGTTAATAATTCATTTTCATTATCTAAATAATTATTGATTTACATTTGTTTATAAATTAATTAAGTTTTATTAATTCATATATTCATTTATTTCATATTTATTTAATCATTTTATTGAATTATTTATTTATTGAATTATTTATTTATTTATTTATTTATTTATTTATTTATTTATTTATTTATTTATTTATTTATTTATTTATTTATTTATTTATTTATTTATTTATTTATTTATTTAGTTATCATGTTTTATATTTATCTCTACTTATTTTTTATATTACTTTGCTTATTCATTTATCTTATTTATCTACTTATTCATTTATTTTTCATTTATCAATTATTTATTTATTCATTAAATTATTTTATGTACCTATTCATCTATCAATTTATTCGTTTAATTATTCAAGTATTTGTTAACTATATCTTAATTTCTTCATTTATCTATTTAGTTATTTTTTATTTATCTCTTTACTCATTTTTCATGTATTCATTTACTTATTCTTTTTTTCTTTTTTATTCTATGAATATTTATATAAATAAAAAATTATTTTATAGCATTAATTTATTGATTAATATCAAATTATTTATTTATTTTATTGTACTTTATTTATTTATTCATTTATTTATTTGATTTTCTTTATTCATTCAATTTATTTCTTGCTTTTTTGTCTATTTTGTTGTATGGTCCCAGGCAATTTTCTGACAAACAAATGGGCCTTAAGATTTCACATTTTATATTTCTCCCAAAATCTCCAAGAGGGGGTGGGCAGGGCCACTTTATGGTGCACAGACTACTATGTTAATTCATAGAGTCAGTAAGAAGCTGATTATTTGAATTAAGATGCTATTTACCTTTTATCGGGAACTGGGTTTTTATGCAGCAAGTCACCTACTATTTGACATAATAATTCAACCAGGATGATAACAAAAATGAAGTTATATTTGTGAATGATTTGAGGGAATGGCTAAGATAAGCTTAGTATAAGCCTTACCTGGTCTGGAAGATTGTAAGCTTTGCAAGGGAGTCACCTTGAACTGAGTAACAAGCTATTCCATGGTCTACATAATTGTTACAGAGGATTCCATGTTAAGATGAGATAGGCACAGCCAATTCCCTGAAAAAAGATATGGTAAATCACATACAAATAGATGTTTAATACAGAATTACCTAAATGATAAAATATAACAATAGGATTATAAGTCGCAAATGAACACAATTTGATTCTTCATTGTTTAGAACTCATCGCTCTAATATTTTTATGGCTTCTATATGGGCCTCGGCATGTTCTTAGCATGTTGCTAACGTTTACCGAAATCTTAGGCTGAACGTTCTCATTAAAAAGGTTCTCAGACAAAAAGTGTATCGTAAATGATACTTGTGTTTGTGAAGTGGTACTTGAGTACTTTTTTATAAAGATAAGTAAATCGAGACAAATCTTACCTCAACTCGATGCAATGAAAGACGAAACACTTGGGGGTAGCAGTAGCATGATATTTAACACGTAGCTCCACCAAATTCGGCATAATAGTATTAGACATCCTCATCTTCAGCGCTAACCCATTCATTTTGTCGGATATTTAAAGCAAACTAGGTTTTCCAGACGCCAAAAACCCCCGATAGTGAGCGCCTGCGGGAACCTATTCAAATTCATAGATCCGACATGTCAATCACGCGCGCACGAATAGCCAATCAGGAAAGAGATGATGCAATAGCAGCCATGTGGTCCCACAAATGTCCCACAAAAAGTCGGCAATCGACGGCGAAAAAGATTGCTTTGACATATTTATTCTGTGAATCTTGTCAAGCAATTAAGCATTTTCCGGTCAACATAGAAAGTACTAGCCCTTTTTTTTTTACCGGCCACATTTATTGTAGAGTTGGGACTCAAATTTACTAGGAAGAAACGAAAAACAAAAAGCAAACAAACCACTTACAAGATCAGTTCAAGCCCTACCATTAAACTTGTTTTTGATATTACCTAGGTTACTCCAATTACAAATATGAATGAGACTGCCGTTTGTAATTTTTCTGTAAATCTTGACGTTTGCCGATGACAATTGAAGTTAAAAGTAAGGCGTAAACAGCGAATTTGGCTTTCTCTTCTACTTTTCCCCGCACTTTAATCCCTGCAAGTTGACAAAAATAGCTTTGAAAACACATAGACACGATGAACCTACCGAAAAGAGCACGGCTTTATCTTATCAATTCCAAGTTTTCGTATTTTGAGCTGGATTCGTTCTGTTTCTATTTAACAACCGAACTCGTAGTTATCTATGCTTTTCTACAAGATTTTCACCAAGCTTGGACAACAAGACAAGTTTCCATATCATCTTAGGTGACCGTGTTTTTTTTCCAAGTCGCAGAAAAACCCCTAAAAACATCTGTATTTTAGATAAATTCGAGCAAGACTCACTGGCCGCATCCGACATGTTGTACAATTTGTGGGACTTTTGTGGGACATTTGGGTTGCACTTCGCTGGCTTCTATTTGCTGCTTTCTGATATTCGTGCGCGCGTCGGATCTATGAATTCATTCAACTCTTATTCTCCTACATTACCCTGCGCGCCCATTCACGTGACACCACAGGAAACCCGACGATACACTTGCGATTTTAACTACTTTATAATAACGCAGTACAGTCTACGGAACAGATGCTCATTTGCTTAAGCCACTGTCCGGCGTCCTCGATTCCATGCGACGCCATTTTAAGTCATCGTTTCACAGGAATGAGATAACTTATTAGGCTTTCTACCTAGCTCAATGATAATAAACCCAAGCCTGTACTTGAGCACAAACTTTCAAACATTTCAAAATTTAACGTGAGCAACTTTTCTAGCCGAATTCTTTAATTTTTTTTTCAGGAAACGCACTAAAATATAGATATGATGGATGAGAGCTTCTGAGGAGAAATGCGACTCAACAGTGCATTTGGGGGTTTGAGTTAGAAGGCTGTTTTACTCAAAGTTTCTAAGCTAATCTCAAAACTTTTTAAATCATTCACATTAACATTATCATTTCTTAGAAATCTTGAAGATCGGAAGTATTTGGTTCTTTCCTTCACTAAAATTTATCGCATTATTGTTCACAACAACACACAACAATTTTAATGGCGCATTACTCCTTTCTGGTCGTTTAAAGCTTCTATTTAAAATTATAAAATTAATTGTCATTGATGACCTCTTAGTTGGCTCACGGGGGTTTACCTTTGAGCTAGCATACGGTCATCGGCATATGGTCAGCATATGGTCAGCGGCGCTCATGGCTGCCGGTTGTAAAATTCGTAGCTCCGTATCGTTGCGTCTGTGAACCTATTCTGTTCGCCCTTGAAGTCAGTATGTCGCCTAGTATCGTTTGTAATATCCCGATACTCATCCTTGTGTACTTTTTCTCAACCACGAACATCTGCTGGGTGTTTTATGGCCTCCTTGGTTTCCCCTCGGCACCGAGACAGAACTCGACCCGCCATCTTGGATTGGCTTGGAGCCTTCAAGCAGAGTTAGCTACAACAGCTCCGAACTAAAGTCCTTCCGGAAAACATGTCCCAAACAACGTATCTCCGCCGAATTGTGGTCAACGCTCAATAATCTGGGAATAAGGAAGCCTTATCGGAGAAAACGTGCTGGGTCTAAACGCAAAAACTATCACGGTCCCCCTGTGTTGGATCTTACCACAGAGTCCCCGGCATCGCCCGACCCTGTTGCACCTGTCCCAAGATCGCCGTTCTTCCTACCCAATATCATCTACTGCAATGCTCGATCTATTGCACCTAAGATTGACGAACTACAAGCGGTGGTGGATAATAATGGAGCTAATATTGTGGCAGTCAGCGAAACCTGATTGAGTGCTGCCATTCCGGATTCCGCCATTCACTTATCGGACTTCATTTGTTTCAGACGGGACAGACCATCCTTTGCAGGAGGAGTATGCATCTACATCCATTCATCCTTCCCTTGCACTCGCCTTAGCGACTTTTAGATACCCGAGGTCGAATCCGTTTGGATTAAGCTCAGACCCAATCGGCTCCCTCGTAGCGTATCTATGGTCCTCGTGGCTGCTGTGTACCACCCTACCAGATGCGGTGCAAATGAAAACCAAGTCCTGCTGCTACATCTCCAGTCTAACGTTGAGTCATTCCTACGGCAGCATCCCGAAGGCCTAATACTAATTGCCGGCGACTTCAACCCCACTAGTACTGGCTTATTACTTGCTGAGGCAAAACGCATGACTGGTCTTGACCAAGTCATAAAGGTTTTGACCAGGGATACCGGCATATTGGACTGGTGTTTGACGAATCGTAAAAACCTTTACTGCTCTCCCAGTCAATTGCCGAAATTGGGAACGAGTGATCATTATACGATCTCGATCGCTCCAGCTGATACTTGCTTACTGGTTAAGAACACGAACATATCTACTTGGAAACGGGACGTGAGACCTAGCCGCATCAGGGATTTCGGATCCTGGATAACCAAACAGTCTTGGCCAACAGTGTTTGACCAGTTCCTTGTCACAGACAAGTTCGACACCTTCTCCAAGCTACTCTCCACTGCTGTTGATGTCTACCTCCCTCTCAGAAAGGTCAAATGTTCCTCCTCAGACAAACCGAAGTCCCAAGCTGAAGTCCCTTATTGCTAGCCGCCAAGCCGCCCTTCACAACTCAGGCAAGAAGTCAGAGGCGTTCAAGCAGTACCGAAACGCAGTACAGCTGGAATGTTCTGTAGCAAAAAAACGCTACTATGACAACAAAGTAGCCGCCCTCAAAGCCACTAACATCAAACGATGGTGGGGTGAGATAAAAAGATTCAAAGGAGAAATCAGCGCCTCCCCGTGGTACCTACAGATGCTGAACGATCAGTGCCCGACAGTGGAGACTCTGGCCGAGCAGTTCAACCAATTCATTGGCGGTCTCACAGCAGACTTCACCGCGCTGTCCCCCCTGAACCGGGAAGATTCTACCCTACCCCTCCCGAGTTTCTGATTGACGACCGTACTGCATACCGCCCGCTAAAGGAAGTCAGGGGAAACAAGTCTTCTGGTCCCGACTCCACCCCCAACAGGATTTGGATTGACTTTGCATTTGAGTTAGCACCGGTAGTGTGGGATATCTACAATGCATCTGTTATCCAGGGTTACATTCCAGATGAGCTCAAGGAGTCTATTGTGTCGCCAATTCCCAAGTGTAATCCCCCTAAGACTGTGAATTCCGATCTGCGTCCGATCTCGCTTACGTCCCAACTGTCCAAGGTACTGGAAGGTTTCGCCATTAGTTCATTATTTAACCAGGTGCAGAACCGCCTTGATGATAAACAGTTCGCAGTGGCGGGAAAGTCTACCACGCAAGCGCTTGTTTATTTCCTGCATACTATTCTTGAGTCTTTGGACAGGGGAAGTAGTTACACAAGAATCTTCTTCTCAGATTTCAGCAAGGGCTTTGATCTCGTGGACCACCATGCCTTGCAACAAGAACTTGAAATATTAGGTGTGCATGAATGTACCACACGCTGGGTTAGCGCATTTCTAGTTGATCGCCAACAAAGAGTGCGGATCGAAGATAAATGGTCATCCCAGATATTACCCCGTGGTGGTATTCCCCAAGGGATCAGGCTGGCGCCCCTTTTGTTCGCGGTACTCGTGAATAGACTTGCTGATGAGTGGAGCACCAGGCTTAAATACGTGGACGACGCTACAGTTCTTGAATTCATACCCCGCAATTCCCCAAGCTACTGCCAATTGTAGCTTCTAGCATCAGTCGCTACGCAACACAACGAAACATGCGACTAAACCCAAAGAAATGTAAAGAAATGGTAATCGATTTCTTGCATTATAAGTCTACGGTTTTAAGCCCCCTCTTAATTGGCGATTTTGTTATAGAGCGAGTTTCAAGCTATAAGCTATTGGGTGTCTCCATCTCTGATGATCTGTCATGGAATTTACATTGCGAAACCATATTCAAGAAAGCAATGAAGCGTCTCTACGGCCTCCGGGTGCTGCAGAAGAGCGGTCTCGCCTCCCAGACCTGGTCACAGTATGCTGCTCCATTGTACGCTCAACCCTCGAGTACGCCTCTTCAGCATGGGCCGCGCTACCGGGTTACCTCAGCGAGCTGCTGGAGTCAGTGCAGAGGAAGGCCCTGCGCACCATCCTTCCTGGGGTGTCTTATGAAGAAGCTCTACTCCGAGCGAGTCTAGAACCATTGTGTTTTAGAAGAGAGGTGGCCTGTAAGAAATTTGTAACCAGCTGTAAAGCCCGCGGTCTCCTGTCCGGGATCCTTAAGGAGCCGGTGGTGACTGACCTAAAGTACAACCTCAGAGATGGTTCACAGTCGCGCTACGCCTCCTCGGGCAGAACTAATAGGTTCAACAATTTTATCACTGTAAAGTACCAATGAATATTGTGTTGTTTGTATTAGTTGCTATTAGTTGATGTTGCTGACAAACCTGTAATTCAGTTACGACTGCAAGATGGTTTTTTAAAACGATTGATTGATTGATATATGTAACAAAGGCTGCCTGATTTGCAACCATAGCTAAAAATGGGTCTTCTAACTTTTTTTTCACTAACCTTTTTGGAGCACTGCAACATGCACTGCGTGGTTTAAATTAGTTTTTAGACAAGAGGACTCTCTCGATTTTAACCGTTTTAACCTGACAAATTAGGGACTATGGGTCACATGACAGTTTGATGACTCTTGTCATAGAGAACTTATTTTGCAAGTATTTTTTTTTTGGTTAATATCAATCATTGGTCATACATATATATGTTTACATTTTGATTCGATTGAATCGCTTTGCTTAAAAGCTGGTAAAACATCTTTCATAAATGAAACAGCCTACACTATCATATAAATGGCATTTTCCTTTTTCAGGCGGAGTACCAAAAGTTATGTTTCTAGCTTCAAAAAGGCTTAAGAGGTATCCTTCGCTAATTTTCTACCCACTCTCTCGGTGTCTTGCCCCCCATGATAATGCGAAGAGGAAATTTACAATAAAAATCATGCTCGACTTATTAGCATAAAATCTCTAGGACGTGAATAAAATTATATTTTGAGCGTTTTATTCGTTTTCATTTTCTAAATTGTGCCTCATCCCAAAGAGTAATGTTCACGCATAATAACAAAAAATTTTATTTAGTCCAAATAAACACAATTTTGGAGAAAAAGAGGGAAGTTTATTTTTAACGCATGCTATGCTGGAATGCACGGTCACTTGTTAATTTCATTATTTTGCTATTTACGCACGCTTCTACGGCTAGAACAAAGATTTAGTCGAGACTGAGTGAATGACACACTTTTGAATTTATCCTCCTATTTTTTAACGCGTTAGGATCTGGAGCCCATCTTTCATACACCGATAGTTTATTAGCTGGTGATTCATATATTGTACATGATTTTCATAAAACGAGTCTATGACTAGGTGTACCAAAAATGTTTTTAGAAGCAATCATAATTATTGGCTGTTGTTGCATGTCTATGCTATTAAAGGACTTATTGCTCTTAATAAAGGTTGCTACGGAAATCAGACCTCCCAGACATATTCCTAAAGGAATTCTTATCAAACGTCCAATACAAACTTACCAGCGATTCCCATGCCTTTTCGAGATATTTAGAATATAATTACATGCGTGCTTTGCGGCTTGGAGTGGGTAAAACCATGCAAGCTCGTAATCGTTTAATAATTTTAAAACCAGGTGGAAATAGGTGCTCAAAGTTCACTTAGATTAAGTAAAATAACAGTTTTAGCTATGCTGTGAGTCTCGGCTTTTAACTTTCCTTTCTTAGAAAGTTGATTTGCTAACATGAGATAAGTTGACCCTTATACTTTATTGTCATGATATTTATTTGTTTAAAAACTATAACAGGCGAGCATACTATCTAATGTTATAAATGTAATAAAACTTCGCAAAACATCGCCTTCGTCAAAGCGTCGGCTGATGTCATGACAAATGGCAGAAAATGGCGTCGCATGGAATCGAGGACGCCGGACAGTGGCTTAGGCAAATGAGCTGTGATGAACTAAATGCCCGACAGTTTTTCATTCATTCAAATAACCCAGTTAATTGTCTTCCTAGTGGTTCAAAATATTATATATTTGTTGAGAAAGGGCAAGAGAATCTGAATTGAGCTTTGTTGTCGGTATGACGGAAACTGACGGAAAATAAGTCGGTATGTAATATTAACTACTTCTACCTTTCTATTAATTTCGTGTATACCAAGTTTAGCGTCGTTTTGGTAGAAACATTACGATCGTTTTATTTTTTCCGATCTCAACTCAATTAAAGCTCACGACATTTGCGAAACCTTATTTAAATGTCTACTCCATACAAGCTTTTTAGGATGTGAACATTAATTTCCGTAGTAACCTCCACGGTCAGTTACTTAGGCAATAGACATGTTCTTCCACTAACATTCCAGCATGCGAAGACCGCCCTCCACCAGTAATTAAGAAGCTTACATTCGTCACGCCAGCTTTGCACTTCGCCCTCCGTTTCTTTTTACCCGTAAAAAACATTCTTACGTTGTTACAGTAAAAGGTTGTGATGAGTCACATTTGTAATAAGATTGTAAAGAAAAAACTATATTCATCACTGTACGTATGACATGACTGCACGCGCTTTTGTTTCTGGTTAAAAGCGGGTATTCGTACCATGGCACTTTGGGTGAAGGGAAAAGGGGAGGCATACAAGGGGTATCTAGGGGGAGGGGAGGTATAAGAAGGGGATAGTAGGTGATAGTGGGTAGAGGAGGTTCTTAGTTTTACCACTTCCCGTCTCATTTGACTAGTACTTGGTCTTACCCCCAGATGATAAACCCTGTACTATGCGAGGCTGCTTAAATTTTAGATGTATTTCCTTGATCCTTTGTTGTTTTCTCATCAGCATGTACCCTTTATCAGCCTTTTTCGCTTCTAGTTCTATACATTCCCTACCCACTACCCCCTTTTTATACCTCCCCCTTCTCCGTAGATGCCATGGTATGTATGTCGCTTCTTATCAGCAACATCTGTCTTCCATCCGCACCCTCACTACCCCGTTCCCTCCTGACAGCCCAACTCCAGTTAGCACTATCCCATATTACACTCCCGTTCTCACCCCTGCCACCAACCTCTACCCGTACCACAACCACTATACCCTTTTATGCCATGCTATGGTACGAATACCCGCTTTTGAAAAAAAAAATTCAGAAATCACACATAGTTGGAAATGTTTACCCTGTTGCAGGCCTTGTCTTATTCGCCAGGGTGGCCCATTTGGTTGTCATCAAAGCGGAATTTTGTTTTAATATATACTGTTTTGATAAAGTTAATATGCCACGACTGTGATTGAAATTTTTTTTGTACATATAGGGTAGCCATACTCTCATGCTGAAAGATGTAAGAGACCGAACAAGCGAAAAACGATATCCTATCGCAGACCTCAGAGCCCAAACCAAAATACTCGTTAAGGTGACACGTGTGTTCCTGTGCCTTATCTGTATCACTTCTTGATGTAACAACTGCCGCTAAATGTGATACTAAACGCTTGCTGTAATAAAATCCGCCACTTATGTAATACTAAAGCTTAATGTAATAACTGCCGCTTAATGTGATTACTAACGTTTGTTGTAATAAAACTTTAATGTTTGATGTAATACTAACGCTTAATTTAATAAAAAATCAACGCTTAACGTAATATAAAACAGCTAATGCTTATCTGAAATTAATTTTCCACGCAGACAGACTTAAAGTCGCATTGTCACCAGTTTACTTCCGGAGGTCCTACGGAAACCTCAACCGTTAAAAGACAAAAAAATCTATTAAAATCCGAGATATTTAACAGGCCATTCGCTCTAAATTATCAGTCACATCCTCAAAGAAACTTCCAATAGACACACTGCTTTCAATATTTTGAAATATTTTTTGCGTTTTCCGTTAAAAATCATCGGATATTGTTACGTAATCGAAGGAGGTAAACTGGTGACAATGCGGTTTTAACGCTTACTGTTATAACAAGTTAACGCTTAATATAATAACCACAAATCAAAAAGCAAATTTCGATAGGGATCCAATAAAAACTGGTGGTATGTCATCTTAGGGTCAAGGGGGGTGCAATAAGAAGCCATTTGATGTTCCGCCCTTGGACATGGAAAATTAAATAAGAAGCGGTAATTGCGTTTTGCCAACGCCAGATGGAGTAAAATTTCAAAGAAACAGACAAATTTTCTGTGACTCAAAAATTGTATGGCCAAGAGGAAAATGGTTGAAATATATCAGACAGAGTCAATTTCAGTGTTCGTTTCACGTCTGGCTCATTGAGATACTGCACTGTACTACATTCTTTACTTCACAAAAAAACTACACTGCTCCCAGCCAACCAGAATTAATGGCATCCGGTGAACTTGTACGTGTTCGCTTATTCTCGTCCCCAGGCGTGTCTAGGCCTCCTTTCTATGACGTCATCCTTTGATCCTTTTTATAACCTTTCAGTTATAGCAATCTACCCAGAAAAAACGCATAGATAAGCTATCAAATTTAAACTGAATTTTATTGAAATTTGAGTTCTCTACAGAGCTTTGAAAATTGACGCTTGTTTTCTTGGCCGCGCGAAAGGAGATTGATTTCGTGTACTTTCCTCAAATTCGTTAAAATTGTGAGAAGGCAATACCACATAATATTGGTGTTTTACCCCAAAACCACGTATTTTGATTGGCATCTTTATCTATGTCACAAATGACTCGACCCGGGGCCTTTGGGGCCACGATTAATATTGTAGATTTTTCACTTCGCGCTCTTCGTGCGTCTTTTCCTAATACGAGCCGAATATCATTTAATAGAATTTAATTTAATTAATTTAATTGAACCGCTTCTCCCGAAAGACTCTTTGTTTTTCTAGCTGCGCACGAAGGGACGCATAGTAAAGCCGTTCTGTAATATAAAGGAAATTAATCAAAACAAGGTTTAAATGGTACCTTCGGTGAAAAGAGTAGTATCGCTGACGTCGTCTCGAACGCTAGCCCTTGGTGATGCGAGCCTTGCCTCTCTGTCTTCCTAGAGTACAGTTAATTGCCGTGTCAGACCACTTTCCGTCCTTATGAGTTGTGAAAAGCAAAAGGGGTTTCATTTTCTCTCTCCAATTTTTGAAAAGTAAAATCACCTGACACGCAGGCTAGGTGGTCTTTAGCGGCAAAGACGGTGGCAAACGGTCGTTATTGTCAACAGCAGCGGAAGGTGCTATACTGTTCCACCTAAACCGACTTTTTACTGCTGCCCACACGCGCTTGTCCATTCTGATGTATATGATCGGAATCAGTAACGCACTGCTAAACGACACAGAAATCCTCTAGTAGTCCATGCAGTGTGCAATCATGCTGCCATGCCTAAATGCCGGATTATACCCGAAGGAGCCCATGTTAGTATATAGGTCAGGGAGATAATAACTTTGGTAAAGTCGATCTCGGCCTGAGCGCACGCCATGCCGTACATGGACTCTGTCTCATGTCGATGAGCACGCTATGACTGTTCGAATCTGTTAGTAGATTAACTATGGTATTCCTGAATGGAATTACCTGGTAATTGTTGTGACTAGATAACGCAACATTGAAATAGAGGATGGAATCCTACACTCTTTCTTGAATTGACGCAAAATAGCGCAGTTCACGTGCATGTTATAGAGGGCTTCAAAGTAGTGTTTGGAGTAAATCTAACACAAAGGTACCAGCATTTTCTTGAATAATGGAGGAAGATGTTCGGAGCAGTTTCGAGGAGTGATTACTGTATCAAATTTTAAAAATCGCAAGAACTGATGCTTTGGTTTCATGGTTACATTTAATGAATTTCTGCAATCTATTTTTTAACCAGCATGCAAGTGTATCATGTTGTTTTTATCGCGCGAACAACAGCTTTGACTGATCTTATCCGCCATCTTGGATTTTGATCAAAAAAATAACAAGGCTACGGTCGCTCGAGGCGGTGTTTCGCTAAGAAAATACCCCTAAGCACATAAAAGTATTAATGCATCGCTAAAATTAATATATGCAGCTTAGCGTGTTAAACAAATAGAAATAGTTATTTTAATTAACAGTGCAAGAAGAAAAAGATATAGATATGGTGGCGAGAAATATATGAGATCTTTTAAGGTTGCGAGAAGAGGCGCAACAGAGCGAACTCGTTTACATACCTTCTTGAAATTAACTAGAATGCATTTAGATAGTATTGACTAGAATGTAAAATAAATACGTACATATGCTTGCAGAACTCACAGGTGCACCCTGTTTATCATTATCAACTCATTGACATAAGCTAATAAACCTTTTGAAAAAAGCTAATAAACTTTTTGACAAAAGCTAATAAACCTATTCATGTTCTTCTGATGCCATCATTCATGGCGGGCATTCTCTAATCTACAGCGGGACACCCTACATGGGATTATGCCTCTAATTGCATGTTAATATGTGCATTATTTCGTGCACTACAATACCATTTTTCCGCATCACAATTTGGATATTCATAGTATCGGGACTGACTATTGACTGCATTGTAGATAACCGACGCCTATAGGCTGTGGAGTTAAACGCCTCCCTACCCACCCACCCTCCTTATCTTAGGCTACCTGTGATACCCCTCGTATACATATTAAGGTTCCCCACCCTCACCACGAAACAATAACGTATAAACGGGTGATCCGTCACAGTCCCATGTTTCATATCCAAACAAGTCTTACAAACTTTTGTTTGTAAGAATTCAAGTTTAGACTACAGAAAAGCCCTCATACCTTACATTCGCCCACACCCCCCCCCACCCCCCAGCCCTCACACAGCCAACAATAATTGTGTTGAATATCAAAAGCGTCCCTGATATACCATTAAGGTCAAGACTTCAAGGTCAAAGGCGAGTTTCCCTTGCTCATGGCGTCTATAGCTTGCTAGCTCGACTGATATTAGCCAACATTCGGGCTCCCGGAAACTTCGTCCCTCCGTCAACCACGACCGTCTGAGCTGTCACGTAGGAGCTTGCGTTACTTGCGAGGAACAGCACCGCGTCTGCCACGTCACGCCGTGTCCCCACACGCCGTAAAGGGGTGGATTCAGGCGAGATTGGCACACCTCTACCTATAGCAAAGAACGTAAGATAAGTAGTTGTAAACCACTTTCATCACACCAGGTATGCCGCAAAAGGTGACTTCTACAGAACACGCTTCAGGACAAATATTGACAAAAAACTACCTCAGCTACAGCAGTTGATTCTTGAAAAGAAAAAATAAGAAATAAATCAAAGATAGTCATTTTGATCTCCCAAAGAAAGTAAAAATATATATTAATCAAATGTACCGTCCAAAACCAGTCGTTCTTGAATAATCTTTATTTTGCTTTTGTGTGTATATTAGTGTAAAGCAGTTGTCCTACATCCTACTAATATAAAACAGGGCTACTGTCTAACTAGAAAACCACTCGGCTTATTTAGATGCTAGGCATTTCCTTTATCGAAATCATATCTAGTACCCCTGAAACGTTTATAACTTTAATTTTACATTAGTTATTCTAGTTATATGTTTTGCCCGTAAAAATGGAAATGTTAATAACAAAGTATTAGTAAATAGGAGAAGAAGATGAGGTTTATTTAGTATAATTGTCCAGCTACGACGTTGACGAGAAAATTAGCAACCCACGGCTAAAAACCGTGTACCAAAAATATGTCCATGATTTTTTTGGATGTTAAAACTAAATTAATGCTGTTTGCACCGCCGTAAAAAAAAAAACGTTTCGATGTTTGAAAATATACAGGAATGCACATAGAGTTGAAATCGATCTGGAAAGTGATTCAGAAAAACAGTGCATATTTTGAGGCATATTTCATTGAAAAAAAAAAACCATAACTACTCAGGTATTTAAGTGTTCTATTTTAACGATTTAAAAATGTCGAGGCAGAGGAATTTTGACGTCAATTGATGGAAATGAATTGATGGATGAAATTGACTTTATTTTAATTTAAAGAAAGGGAGCGAGTGGTTACCAAGTCTTGACATCCCTTCGGTGTCTTCTATTGGTCCTGGTGCGACGCAATTCACACGGACTCCCTGTGGTCCCCACTCCACCGCCAAATGCTTAGCCATCGCCTCTGCAATAAAAAGCAGCTAAATGCTGGCCATCGCCTCTAGAATGAATAAAGTCTAAATGCTTAGCCGTCGCCTCTAGAATAAATAAAGGCTAAATGCCTAGCCATCGCTTCTTCAATGGATAGAGTCTAAATGCTTAGCCGTCGCCCCTAGAATGAATAAAGGCTAAATGCTTAGCCGTCGCCTCTTTAATGAATAAAGGCTAAATGCTTAGCCATCGTTTCTTCAATGGATAAAGTCTAAATGCTTAGAATGAATAAAGTCTAAATGGTTAACCATCGCTTCTTCGATGGATAGAGTCTAAATGCTTAGCCGTCGCCTCTGGAATGAATAAAGGCTAAATGCTTAACCATCGCTTCTTCTGTGGATAGAGTCTAAATGCTTAGCCGTCGCCTCTAGAAGGAATAAAGGCTTATTGCTTAGCCATCGCTTCTTCAATGGATAAAGTCTAAATGCTTAGCCATCGCCTCTAGAATGGATAAAGGCTAAATGTTTAGCCATCGCTTTTTCAATGGATAGAGTCTAAATGCTTAGGCGTCGCCTCTAGAATGAATAAAGGCTAAATGGTTAGACATCGCTTCTTCAATGGATAAAGTCTAAATGCTTAGCCATCGCCTCTAGAATGAATAAAGGCTAAATGCTTAGCCGTCGCCTCTGGAATGAATAAAGGCTAAATGCTTAGCCATCGCTTCTTCAATGGATAGAGTCTAAATGCTTAGCCGTCGCCTCTGGAATGAATAAAGGCTAAATGCTTAGCCATCGCTTCTTCAATGGATAGAGTCTAAATGCTTAGGCGTCGCCTCTGGAATGAATAAAGGCTAAATGCTTAGCCATCGCTTCTTCTGTGGATAGAGTCTAAAAGCTTAGCCGTCGCCTCTAGAAGGAATAAAGGCTTATTGCTTAGCCGTCGCCTATGGAATGAATAAAGACTAAATGCTTAGCCATCGCTTCTTCAATGGATAGAGTCTAAATGCTTAGGCGTGTCGCCTCTAGAATGAATAAAGGCTAAATGCTTAGCCATCGCTTCTTCAATGAATAGAGTCTAAATGCTTAGACATGTCGCCTCTAGAATGAATAAAGGCTAAATGCTTAGCCATCGCTTCTTCTGTGGATAGAGTCTAAAAGCTTAGCCATCGCTTCTTCAATGGATAGAGTCTAAATGCTTAGCCGTCGCCTCTGGAATGAATAAAGACTAAATGCTTAGCCATCGCTTCTTCAATGGATAGAGTCTAAATGCTTAGGCGTGTCGCCTCTAGAATGAATAAAGGCTAAATGCTTAGCCATCGCCTCTAGAATGAATAAAGTCTAAATGCTTAGCCATCGCCTCTAGAATGAATAAAGTCTAAATGCTTAGCCGTCGCCTCTAGAATGAATAAACGCTAAATGCTTAGCCATCGCTTCTTCAATGAATAGAGTCTAAATGCTTAGACATGTCGCCTCTAGAATGAATAAAGGCTAAATGCTTAGCCATCGCTTCTTCTGTGGATAGAGTCTAAAAGCTTAGCCATCGCTTCTTCAATGGATAGAGTCTAAATGCTTAGCCGTCGCCTCTGGAATGAATAAAGACTAAATGCTTAGCCATCGCTTCTTCAATGGATAGAGTCTAAATGCTTAGGCGTGTCGCCTCTAGAATGAATAAAGGCTAAATGCTTAGCCGTCGCCTCTAGAATGAATAAAGGCTAAATGCTTAGCCATCGCTTCTTCAATGAATAGAGTCTAAATGCTTAGACATGTCGCCTCTAGAATGAATAAAGGCTAAATGCTTAGCCATCGCTTCTTCTGTGGATAGAGTCTAAAAGCTTAGCCATCGCTTCTTCAATGGATAGAGTCTAAATGCTTAGCCGTCGCCTCTGGAATGAATAAAGACTAAATGCTTAGCCATCGCTTCTTCAATGGATAGAGTCTAAATGCTTAGCCGTCGCCTCTAGAAGGAATAAAGGCTTATTGCTTAGCCATCGCTTCTTCAATGGATAAAGTCTAAATGCTTAGCCATCGCCTCTAGAATGGATAAAGGCTAAATGTTTAGCCGTCGCCTCTGGAATGAATAAAAGCTAAATGCTTAGCCATCGCTTTTTCAATGGATAGAGTCTAAATGCTTAGGCGTCGCCTCTAGAATGAATAAAGGCTAAATGGTTAGACATCGCTTCTTCAATGGATAAAGTCTAAATGCTTAGCCATCGCCTCTAGAATGAATAAAGTCTAAATGCTTAGCCGTCGCCTCTAGAATGAATAAAGGCTAAAAGCTTAGCCATCGCTTCTTCAATGGATAGAGTCTAAATGCTTAGCCGTCGCCTCTGGAATGAATAAAGACTAAATGCTTAGCCATCGCTTCTTCAATGGATAGAGTCTAAATGCTTAGGCGTGTCGCCTCTAGAATGAATAAAGACTAAATGCTTAGCCATCGCCTCTAGAATGAGTAAAGGCTAAATGCTTAGCCATCGCCTCTGGAATGAATAAAGGCTAAATGCTTAGCCATCGCCTCTAGAATGAGTAAAGGCTAAATGCTTAGCCATCGCCTCTAGAATGAATAAAGGCTAAATGCTTAGCCATCGCCTCTAGAATGAGTAAAGGCTAAATGCTTAGCCATCGCCTCTAGAATGAATAAAGGCTAAATGCTTAGCCATCGCCTCTAGAATGAATAAAGGCTAAATGCTTAGCCATCGCCTCTAGAATGAATAAAGGCTGAATGCCTCCAAATTGATTTCTGATGCTGCTAGATGTTGCTTACCAATAGCCACCTTTGCTGAGCCAGCATGCATCTAGGGAGAAATCAACATCAGGGGAGCAGACAAAGGTCAAAGGCATCAGAACAGACAGGGGAAATTGCTACACAGGGTGCCCAAGGGCAAGCCCCCCCCCCTTTGTCTATTGCCCTTTTGCACCCACCACACCCCTTAACTATTGCCCTTTTGCACCCACCACACCCCTTGTCTATTGCCCTTTTGCACCCACCACACCCCTTGTCTATTGCCCTTTTGCACCCACCACACCCCTTGTCTATTGCCCTTTTGCACCCACCACACCCCTTGTCTATTGCCAATGCACCCTAACCACACCCCTTGTTTATTGCCAATGCACCCTAACCACACCCCTTGTCTATTGCCAATGCACCACACCCCTTGTCTATTGCCCTTTTGCACCCACCACACCCCTTGTTTATTGCCCTTTTGCACCCACCACACACCTTGTTTATTGCCTAGGCACCCTTACCACATCCTTTGTCTATCACCAATGCATTACCACCACATCCCTTGTCTACCCCCCCCCCATCACCACCACCACCACACCTGTAGTCTATGCACACGAATCAATCAAAATACCCAAATAAGTGTTCTTGTTAAACTAGAGTATAAATATTGAATATTGTTTACACAAAACTGGTAGATGACCAAATTTTTGTCTTTAATAGGATGCCAGAGCAGACTGAAGAAGGTAAATCATTACAAGCCTATTTACATCAAATAGATGGTGCGAGATGTGAATACAACTGGCTATTAGTAAATAATAGTGTTGAACAATGGCAGTGGTGCCCTCACCTGCAGCGGTAAAGCGCCGTCACTTAAGGTAGCGGTGATGTTGACAATACTACCACCATGATCCTAAAGATGAACAAAAAACAGCTGACGCTTAAAATAAAGTAGCTGCGGTATAAAAGGCTCATGGGCAAAACGGCTTTAGTTGTTAATAGAACTCCGAGCTGTGCAGAGCCAATAACATCAAAGCAACTATCATTTTTGGTTTGCTGTCATGTTCTCCTAAATCCGAATAATAATAAAAATAAAATAAAAATTACCAGTTCCAAATAACATTGAAATGTGACTTCTTGTATTAGAAATTGTCAAAGAGCCATTTTAATTCGTTAAAAAATATTATTGATCACGTTCGTGGGTGGTTTTGTATCAAAGTTACAAAAGAAGGCTTCCTCCATATACTATAAACTGTTAGAGAGTATTTGACAAGAATATGAGGACACAAAATGCCTTTCCTAAAACACCCTAACCAACAGCTAGAACCATCCCTGTAGACAATCTGATCAACTGCAATGTACTTAATTTAGGAGATATATGTACACAGCTCCAAAACGCTTACTTTGAACCAGGAGTTTTATGCAATTACAATGTGCTTACTTTAAACCAGGAGTTGTACACAGCTTTGCTCATATTGAATGTCCCAAAAGTGTCGATATCAAATACTGAAAAAAATAATAATGGTTTTCTACTGAAATAACGAAAAGAAAAAGTAAACATTCAAGACAATGATAATGATACCTAATGATATGATAATGTCGTCACTGACAACAACATTACATTTGTCACAATAACATTTTAAGTGAACCTATTACTTACAACATTTTTCACAGTGAGCTTAAAGCCGCATTGTCACCAGTTTACTTCTGGAGAGCTGATGGAAACCTCAACCGACAAGAGACAAAAGAATCTATTAAAATCTGAGCTATTTAACAGGCCATCCGCTCTAACTTATCTGTTGCATCCTCAAAGAAACCTCCAATAGACACAATGGTTTTACAATTTTGAAATATTTTACGCGGTTTCCATTGGACATTCGGGCATTGCTAGGTAATCAACCGGTGAACAAGTGAACTGGTGACAATGTGGCTTTAACATTTACAATACTAGTTCTACTACACAGAACAGTTACCTGTTCTGATTGCATTGTATGAGAGGTTCTCTGCAGGACATAAGAAGTTGCCTGCAGCATCTGTTTATGAACACACAAGACAGGAGAAAAAGAATTCATAAAATATTTTCCAACAAAACTGAGTATCCCTAAAGTAAAGTATCTTACTGTTTACGATAATGTCAATTTTGTTGAATGTCTTCAGTGTCAAATTGACAGCTTCTTCTATTTGGTTCACCTAATTAAAAAAGTTTAAAAGTCAGTTACATTTCAATTGACAGGTTTGTACATGACAGGGTGGCACATGACAGGGTGGCACATAACAGGGTGGCACATGACAGGGTGGTACATGACAGGGTGGTACAGGGTGGCACATGACAGGGTGGTACAGGGTGGCACATGACAGGGTTCTACATGACAGGGTGGTACATGACAGGGTGTTACATGACAGGGTGGCACATGACAGGGTGGTACAGGGTGGCACATGACAGGGTTCTACTTGACAGGGTGGTACATGACAGGGTGGCACATGACAGGGTGGCACATGACAGGGTGGCACATGACAGGGTGGCACATGACAGGGTGGCACATGACAGGGTGGTACATGACAGGGTGGTACATGACAGGGTGGTACAGGGTGGCACATGACAGGGTGGTACAGGGTGGCACATGACAGGGTTCTACATGACAGGGTGGTACATGACAGGGTGGTACATGACAGGGTGGCACATGACAGGGTGGTACAGGGTGGCACATGACAGGGTGGCACATGACAGGGTGGTACATGACAGGGTGGTACATGACAGGGTGGTACATTACAGGGTGGCACGTGACAGGGTGGCACATGACAGGGTGGTACATGACAGGGTGGTACAAGGTGGTACATGACAGGGGACATAAAGATTGCTGTATTACCTTTCTTACATCCATTTGAATTGGAAGGCATCTTTGCCCTGTACACTTTTCCAGCTTCTCTGCAGCCTAAGTAGAAAAGCATATATTCTTCAATATATGTTTATAATAACATGCAACAGTTCATCAAAATGATCCAAATTAGATTGTTAGATGTTTTAGGGTAACTGCAAGAAAGATGATAAAAAGGAGGCTATATATTACAATCAAAATGAGACAAGAAAGTTTCCCCCTCGGGAAGCAACTTTGGGGACAAATAATTTTCCTGAACTGGCAATAAGTAATTTGTTTGCATGAACAGCTATAACAATGTGTCTCTGGATGTTGAAGAGTTTAAAAAAACATACTGACCTTTTTAACTCTTTCGAAATTCCTACTAGCAATCACTGTATTGCAGCCATGTCTAAAGAGAATAAAGATTTAAAATAGAGCATGCTCTTTCCTGTCATGATAGCTATTGCATATAGAGTTTTACCATACTAGCTATACTCTACTATTCTAGAACAGTTGCCTTAGAAGTCTTTGCTTTCTCTTTCTTTCACCTCACCCTCCCCTCCCTTCTAATGGGATCACATGATTTCTCAATTTTGTGAAAATGCCTTACATGGGGTTTTCCCGAATGAATGATTGAAATATAAACAGATCAAATTATTGTGTACAATTATCAGGACAGAAAACATGCCTTCTTTAATCTAGGACCAAGGGGGTGGAGGGTACGGGATGGCAATCTGATGGGAGCTACGGGGTGGAGGGCAAGGGATGGCAATCTGATGGGACCTAGGGGGTGGATTGTAGGGGATGAAATCTGGTGGGACCTAGGGGGTGGATTGTAGGGGATGATAATCTGGTGGGGCCTAGGGGGTGGATTGTAGGGGATGACAATCTGGTGGGACCTAGGGGGTGGTGTAGGGGATGGCAATCTGATGGGACCTAGGGGGTGGTGTAGGGGATGACAATCTGGTGGGACCTAGGGGGTGGATTGTAGGGGATGACAATCTGGTGGGACCTAGGGGGTGGTGTAGGGGATGGCAATCTGATGGGACCTAGGGGGTGGTGTAGGGGATGGCAATCTGGTGGGACCTAGGGGGTGGATTGTAGGGGATGACAATCTGATTAGACCTAGGGGGTGGAGTGTAGGGGATGGCAATCTGATTAGACCTAGGGGGTGGAGCGTAGGGGATGACAATCTGATTAGACCTAGGGGGTGGAGTGTAGGGGATGATAATCTGATGGGACCTAGGGGGTGGATTGTAGGGGATGACAATCTGATTAGACCTAGGGGGTGGAGTGTGGGGGATGACAATCTGATTAGACCTAGGGGGTGGAGCGTAGGGGATGACAATCTGATTAGACCTAGGGGGTGGAGTGTAGGGGATGACAATCTGATTAGACCTAGGGGGTGGAGGGTACGGGATGGCAATCTGATTAGACCTAGGGGGTGGAGTGTGGGGGATGACAATCTGATTAGACCTAGGGGGTGGAGTGTGGGGGATGACAATCTGATTAGACCTAGGGGGTGGAGTGTAGGGGATGACAATCTGATTAGACCTAGGGGGTGGAGTGTAGGGGATGACAATCTGATTAGACCTAGGGGGTGGAGTGTAGGGGATGACAATCTGATGGGACCTAGGGGGTGGAGTGTAGGGGATGACAATCTGATTAGACCTAGGGGGTGGAGTGTAGGGGATGACAATCTGATTAGACCTAGGGGGTGGAGTGTAGGGGATGACAATCTGATTAGACCTAGGGGGTGGAGTGTAGGGGATGACAATCTGATGGGACCTAGGGGGTAGATTGTAGGGGATGACAATCTGATTAGACCTAGGGGGTGGAGTGTGGGGGATGGTAATCTGATGGGGCCTAGGGGCGGAGAGTTGGGGGTGGAGGGGTTAGGGGCTATGTTGCTATTAAGCAACAATAGTTTTGTTTTTGTTTCTCAGGAAATGTGTTTAGCTTGGTTTCACTCACCTATATTATAAGACTCGGGCTTTCTTGGA
Source organism: Nematostella vectensis (assembly GCF_932526225.1). Classification (NCBI taxonomy): domain Eukaryota; kingdom Metazoa; phylum Cnidaria; class Anthozoa; order Actiniaria; family Edwardsiidae; genus Nematostella; species Nematostella vectensis. The sequence continues at coordinate 2,801,350 of NC_064045.1, forward strand.
ATCAAAACACCAAGGCCTGCCCGCATAATGTAGGCACTAGCAAGGGGGGGGGGGGTACCGGAGGTGCTATCAGTGGATCGACTTTAGTGTTTTTAGTTCGAAAGCTGAAAATTGTTTATTTATCATTTCCCCTTTTTTATTTCGAAAGCTAGCCTTGGATCTTGTGCGGTGTCTTGTGTTCGCGCTTTCTTCTGTGTTTCCTTTCTGTATTTCGAGTGGACGCAAATGTCACAGTCCGAGTTTGTGACAGACACACGGTCGTACAGAAATGACAGTGGCGTGTAATCGATATTAGACAAATAAAACCTTACCTCATAAGCACCTCTGTGATCGTGAATCCAATGCCGGACCCTCCCCCGGTGACAAAAGCGACTTTGCCTGCCAATAAATCTGGTCGAAAGAAGTAATCGTACGAATCGAGGCAAGATTCTTCACTCACTGGAGCCGCCATCTTGAATATTGCATTTCAATGGGGCGGGAAATAGTAGCCAAAACAATATTTCAGGGAGTGGGGGACAGGGGTTAAAATAGTATACTGTTTCTTTGCAAGTACGGCGTGTGGAGAGGGTAATAATATTATTAAATATTATCAAATATTAATGCGCTAAAAATGCATCAAAATATAGTTTTTTTATTTTTTATAACTTAAGGTTTTACCTCTTATTAACAAAACGTTCACTAATACCTCCTCCCTTAGGCAAGTATCTGTCTCAATTTCAGACATGCGCAGTCTTCCCCAAATCGCGACATCCAAAATGGCGGCCTCTCTGACCTTCGGTGGGTGTTTAACTTTGCAAACTCCTGCGCGATCTGCAGCCTTGCAAAGAAAAATTCAAACCGTGTAATCCTACAATGATATTGCATGTTTATTTTTCTTACTGATGTGCATTTTTAGGGTCGGTGCCCAGTTTTTACCGCGAGGTCTACAAGATCGTTTGCCCAAACGAAGAGAATCGTGTCGAGAGAGATGTGTTGATCAAGGTCTTGATGAAATCAAGTTTGCCTAAGCCCACGTTAACGTTGGTAGGTATGCGTATGTTTTTGTGAGGTTATGATAGTACTCCGTACCATATCTCTCCCTGTTGTTCTCGTGATTGTCTGTGTTTACGTTTTCGACCACGTGAATTGGTGTAACCACTGGTTGGTAAACATCGTTAACTCTATCCCTTAAGACAGTTTTTATGATTGTGGTCATTATTTGAGTACAATTACTGTATGATTTTTGTACAAATACACTACGAACAGGGTTCAATATCAACAGGGTTCAAACTTAGCGACTATGGTTGAATTTTTTACTAGAATTTTTACAAAATGATAAGTAAATTTACTGTAAGAAATACCTTGGGTACAAGACCCAGGTGTGTATAGTTCTAGAAGGTTAGATAGAATTCATTACAAGGCAAATTTATCATGTCCATTATACCACATACAACAGAATGATATCATCAATTATGCGACAAAACTACAGTAATCTATAAATACCACGCATTAATGACACTTATTTCAAGTCCTAATTAGACGGCATACAGGAGCATTACACTTGATATCCTCTATGCTAGTTAGCCAGTTAATTAGGTTTGGTAGCTGATAAAAATAAGGCAGTGTATTGTTAGTTAATATATAAGGTAGCTAACCCACAGCTTCTTTGTTTGCTAGCTTTTATTATAAACATTTTATATTTTCAGTATTTTTAGCATGCAAAAGTCACAGATTTGATTGACGCAATCCTAGGGGTTTCAATCATGCTCTGTTGTGCGCTCAAACATTTCTTTGCCTCCCTGGTTGGCTAGTAAAGTTTCTGTCAATCAGTTATCACATTTCTCTCATCCTTTTTGGTTTTAATTCACAAACCTGTCAGGTAGGCATGCCAGTGTGCGTCATATTTTAAAATTATGCATCAAATTTGAATCCTTTGTTTTGTAGATATGGGAGTCGGTTGACCCTAAAAATGATGGCTACGTGACAAGGGATGGTTTGTACAAGGCTCTGGCACTTTCTGCTCTGGCGCAACAAGGCAAACCTGTCTCAGAGAAGGCCTTGGAATCATTCATTGATGCAGGTATAGCCTACACACAATTGTAAAAGAAACTAGACTAATGGCTATGGAAACAGGTTTAAAACTCATCTTTTTACCAATGGTAGCCCAAAATATAATTTAGTAAAGTTAACAATCAATCAATAATAAAAGCCCCTCTCCAAGCACCACCTCCACTGTGTGCAAAATAGGTTTATTTTTGAACGGCAAATCACAGAATGTTGTTTTAAGGGTTTTAACTCCCTAAAGCCTTCTTTTCCTTTAGTTAAAGCAGAGCAGTTTAAGTAGATGGAATGGCAACTGTATAAATTAAGTAATTTCACACATTCTATGTTTGTTTCGCTTCATTAATTTGAGTTTTCGAAATTGATTTTGACTCTTATGCATTGCTTGTTGAATATGTTTTAGACACAAATAGGTAGATGGCAGTATACCTAAAGCTTCTACATTTAAAAATCAGGGCTTGCTAGAGATAGTTTTCATGGCAAAATATTGACTATAAATCTGTGATGTGTTATTGTTATAGAGCTGCCACGCCCCTCACTTGGTGACCTCTCGGACCTAAAGAAGTTTAGTGTACAGGTGCAGCGCGAACAAAACCCCAACATCCTTGGATATTCTTACGAGGAGTTGATGGCTCTTGATAACATTGAAGTAGAGCTACTGGCTGAGAAGAAGGGAATTTTACTAAAACATAACGAATACCACATCTCAAGCAGTGTATGTAGTAATGCTATGTCTAGTTGCTGCTAGTGGTTCATATCTAAGGGGTTTTCTCCAGGTTCTCTGGTTTCCTTTCTTCCATTAACACCAACCACATCTATCTGAGCTGTGTTTGGTATTCAGACATGAGTTGTATAGTGTTGTCTTTGACTCAAACGCATTGTATTAATGCTTTGGTAATTTAGTGTTCTAGCTGCAAGGAAGGCAAATGGTATCCAAAACTTATTATTTTGAAAGTACACTAAATTAATAGACAAAACTTCAAATATCAGCTAATTTCTTAAGAAATTTTAGTGAGCTTATTTTATCTTTTTTTAATCCATTGAAAATTTTATTTATTTTTTGTTGTAGCTGGGATTAATATTATTTCAGATCAAGTGCAAGGCCTGGAGATCTCACTATAAACATTAGAATACAGAGGTCTTCTAATAAATTACATGTTTTTCCATGTTTCAGAGACATAACCTGACTGTCAGCAGAAGGTACAATGACTTTGTGGCTTTTCACGACCTCCTCATCAGTAGATTTCCCTATCGCATGGTACCCAAGCTACCCCCCAAGAAGTTAATGGGAGGTATGGTGTTCACATATCGTGCCTTAGGTGCCTGAGAATGGTGTTTTTGCTTCTGTGCCCCTGTGATTTTAAAGAATGTTGATTGACCACAATTTTGTTATTGTTTATAATTGAAAATACAACAGTTTATTCACAAGAAAACTTCAAAATAACACTCTATGAATAAAGTCTGACATGTTGTTGACAATATATGATTGGAAATATCTTGTTTACTATTAGCTGACCGAAATGCTTTGTGTGACTCGGCATTGAACATGAGCATAAAGTGGCAGCCTGATTGTCCTTTTTTTAACCTTGAGGAATTCCCACTAGTCACAGTTAGTTCCACACAATCCCCCAGGAAATTAATCCCATGATCATTGCACCATCAATATTCCCTTTAATGGTGTGATAACTGCATTTAAACCACTTGTAAAATTAAACAAATGGAAAACCAAAAATAGATGGCAAACAAAACTGTCTGTGAAGACATGACAGAAAAACATGACGTGACCCGACAAATAAACCCATTTCACATCGAATAAGGTGGATAATTTCTCTGAGTACTTAGTAACTTAAAGAAAACAAAATATCAAGTGCGACTTTTTTTTAAATTGATGCGACTTTTTGTAAAGTGCCATTGAAATTTGAGCTTTTTGTCCCTGAGCTGATACACAGGGCAATGATGATCAAGGAAAAATTATCTTAAAAAGCCAAAATCTGGTTATGTGCACTTCAGCCTCATGTTATTTGTGTTTTGAAAATCAGTCCGTAATACAAGGAACCTATAGCCATTGTAAGAAATTGTGTCTTCTCTCTCTATCTGGAATTGCATGCTTTCCAGGTTTTTCTGTCATGTCGTCTGTGAAACTATTACAGAACAATTTAATAGTTATCAATTTTATGCATTTCTGAAATATTGTTATATTTTTGTTAGATTTAATTCAATCAAACTATCAAGACAATCCTGCATTTTTCTTTATTATGTAAATATTGTGTTACCTAAAACAAGACAGGTTTAACCTTTCACTAAAAAGATGTGGTTTGGTTGTGGAATTCGCACTAGTCACACTTATTTTAATACCATTGGTTGATGGGATGTGTATCATGGGTTTAACTTGCCCCATCAAATTTTCTATTTCTTTCTGTTTGTTTACTTTTGCTTTGTATGTATGTATTATTGGACAGGTTAAAACTCACCTCTGTACCTTAAAAGTCATTGTGGTCCCTGTATATGACAACCAATTTAAAGTTTAAGTGTTGTTTTTCAGCAAATAAGGAGTTTATAGAGGCCAGAAGACGAGCTCTGAAAAGATTCCTGACACTTGTTGCACGTCATCCCATCCTGTGTAATGACAAGATTGTTGTGCTGTTTTTCACCATCAAGGGCTCAGTAAGTCTCTTCACATTTTTACCAGGAAAACAATCATAGCTTTAGTAGGCCACCATCTTGTTTTAAATGTTTAGAATTTGACTAACATAATAAATGTATTTAGCTTTGCAGAATTGGGACTACTAACTGTTATTTTATTCTTGCTGTGTAAATCTGGGGAAATGCAAACCTTAAAGTGGCCAGTGATTAAGTGCTGGTGGTTTACTGGAACTTAGTTCAATTTAGTATATAAAATATTTACCAAATGCTTATTACCTTCCTTATTTTTTATTACTCAATGAATAAATGTGTCTCTGTTCTTATTGTTGTATGGAATGGTGTTCAGTGGTGTTTGAATGAATATTCCTATCTTACCAGTTGCTCATGGGAACCTTTGTAGAAGTTATCCAAGCCAAGTCACTTGCCAAGCTTATTTATTTATTTATTTATTTATTTATTTATTTATTTATTTATTTATTTATTTATTTATTTATTTATTTATTTATTTATTTATTTATTTATTTATTTATTTATTTATTTATTTATTTATTTATTTATTTATTTATTTATTTATTTAATGATTCATTCATTTATTCTTTCATTTTATTTATTTCCCAGGATATTGGACAGAAGATGAAGGATCAATTTAAGATGTACCCAGATGAGTTTGCTACAAGTCCACTTTCTCCCAGAATCAAGGTACAGTAACTGACAGTTGCAACTCACAAAATTCATTCCTGGACTTGGCTGGTTTTAAGGGAAATGGGGCAACAATGTAAAACCTCAAATCTAAGACCTTGTACCTGGATTAATTTTGCCATAAAAACCATTGATTATCCTCAGGCTTTTTCTATTTATATGACCCTGAAAAATGTTTGTTTAATGTGAAGCTTGCACTGATTTTATGCTTGTCTTAATTATAGGAGCTGGTTCCAATGGATGTTCAGGCCAATTTCAATGCAAGCAAGAAACAAATCAATGCATTACACAATTCTGTGGAGAAAATGAAAGATGTCGCAGACCACCTGACAGCCAGAACTTTAGGTATTTGGAGTTAGGATTGCAAGGGTGTAACTTGTTCTTGCAAATGCTACTCATGGTAGATTCATATTGTGCATTATTTCAGGGTTCTCAAGTGATATGCTGTATTTTGCAAAGGAGCTTAGGTGAGCTTTATCCTACTGAAGAGATGATGATGATGCTTATGATGCTGATGATGATGATGATGATGATGATTATCACAATTATCACCATTATAAATACCATCAATCTCAATCATCATTGAAATCATGACCATCACCATCATCAACACCATCACATCCGACTTCACTACCATCACAATTATCACCATCATAACCACTATCTCCATCTTCACTACAATCACCATCATCACAACCATCATCATCATCATCATTATCACCATAACCATCACTACCACCATCATCATCATCACCACCAACAACATCATCATTACTACCCTCACAATCATCTCAACTAATAGCATTACCACTATCCTAACCACTATCTCATCACCACATTACAACTGTCAACATCCAAAATATCTTTCTCACCATCATCACAAAAATCCCAGCTATTAACATCACCACTATCACTAACATCATCTTCACCACCATCACCATACTATTATAATATACTACTGTGCAAAAATTTAGCATGTATTGTAAAAAAAAATTGCAGAACTTTGCACAGTATTTTTGGTAAATACGTGTGCAAACCCATCTTGGCACATTCTCTTAAACATTGGCACAAAATCTTGAGAAAATATAAATAATACAAAAAACAGATGGAACAAAATTACTTTATTAATCTACTAACTCTCACAGAAATTCTAAAACAGAAATGTGAGAAATCACTAGACAACCAAAAGTGCCATGTGGTGTCTTCAAAATGACCATCTCTCCTTTCTGGACCTAGTGCTCTGAGTAATGACTCCATTCCCACCACTGTCTGGGCCTGTGGAAATAACGACTCGTGGGGACACCTCAAACATGGGTTCAACGGCTTAACTGGTCACTTCAGCAAGTTGTCTGACAAGGCGTCAGAATGGGTACGTTACAGAATTTACTTTTAAAGAGCAACACTCAGCCCCTAAGGATGCTTTGCATTCTTGTTGTTTTTTCTGTTATCTACATGGAAATATCTTTGAGACTTTTCGGAAATTTTCTCAAGAATGTGGAATATTTAGAAATTACTCCTCACAACCAAATATGCTCTGAGTCTATTGCCCATGATGCTGAAAGCAGTTCAATTTGTTAAAAGTATTTTGCCCCTCCTCTGTTGAGAAAAACAGGATTTGCCCTGATTTTTACCATTCTGCTGTCCATAGCAATAATTATGTATGTCAATTCTTAAACATCTTTTTGTGTTGTGTTCAACAGTTTAGGAGAGAAGATGTAGGTTGTGGAGAGGTTTTAGCGCTCTTTCTAGAGCTTACAACGTCATACAAGGTAGATAGGGCATGTGACAATAGCTAGTGGTGGTGGGTACAGGGGGGACATGTGACAATAGCTAGTGGTGGGCACAGGGGGGACATGTGACAATAGCTAGTGGTGGTGGGCACAGGGGGGACATGTGACAATAGCTAGTGGTGGGCACAGGGGGGACATGTGACAATAGCTAGTGGTGGGCACAGGGGGGACATGTGACAATAGCTAGTAGTGGGCACAGGGGGGACATGTGACAATAGCTAGTGGTGTGCACAGGGGGGACATGTGACAATAGCTAGTGGTGTGCACAGGGGGGACATGCGACAATAGCTAGTGGTGGGCACAGGGGGGACATGTGACAATAGCTAGTGGTGGGTACAGGGGGGACATGCGACAATAGCTAGTGGTGGGCACAGGGGGGACATGTGACAATAGCTAGTGGTGAGCACAGGGGGGACATGTGACAATAGCTAGTAGTAGGCACAGGGGGGACATGCGACAATAGCTAATGGTGGGCACAGGGGGGACATGTGACAATAGCTAGTGGTGAGCACAGGGGGGACATGTGACAATAGCTAGTAGTAGGCACAGGGGGGACATGTGACAATAGCTAGTGGTGGGCACAGGGGGGACATGTGACAATAGCTAGTGGTGTGCACAGGGGGGACATGTGACAATAGCTAGTGGTGTGCACAGGGGGGACATGTGACAATAGCTAGTGGTGAGCACAGGGGGGACATGTGACAATAGCTAGTGGTGAGCACAGGGGGGACATGTGACAATAGCTAGTGGTGAGCACAGGGGGGACATGTGACAATAGCTAGTGGTGAGCACAGGGGGGACATGTGACAATAGCTAGTGGTGAGCACAGGGGGGACATGTGACAATAGCTAGCGGTGGGCACAGGGGGGACATGTGACAATAGCTAGTGGTGTGCACAGGGGGGACATGTGACAATAGCTAGTGGTGAGCACAGGGGGGCATGTGACAATAGCTAGTGGTGAGCACAGGGGGGGGCATGTGACAATAGATAGTGGTGAGCACAGGGGAGACGTGACAATAGCTAGTGGTGAGCACAGGGGGGACATGTGACAATAGCTAGTAGTGTGTACAGGGGGACATGTGACAATAGCTAGTAGTGAGCACAGGGGGGGCATGTGACAATAGCTAGTGGTGGGCACAGGGGGGGACATGTGACAATAGCTAGTGGTGGGCACAGGGGGGGACATGTGACAATAGCTAGTGGTGAGCACAGGGGGGACATGTGACAATAGCTAGTGGTGGGCACAGGGGGGGACATGTGACAATAGCTAGTGGTGAGCACAGGGGGGACATGTGACAATAGCTAGTGGTGGTGGGCACAGGGGGGACATGTAACAATAGCTAGTGGTGAGCACAGGGGGGACATGTGACAATAGCTAGTGGTGGTGGGCACAGGGGGGACATGTGACAATAGCTAGCGGTGGGCACAGGGGGGGACATGTGACAATAGCTAGTGGTGGGCACAGGGGGGGACATGTGACAATAGCTAGTGGTGAGCACAGGGGGGACATGTGACAATAGCTAGCAGTGGGCACAGGGGGGACATGTGACAATAGCTAGTAGTGGGCACAGGGGGGGACATGTGACAATAGCTAGCAGTGGGCACAGGGGGGACATGTGACAATAGCTAGTGGTGAGCACAGGGGGGACATGTGACAATAGCTAGTGGTGGTGGGCACAGGGGGGACATGTGACAATAGCTAGTGGTGGTGGGCACAGGGGGGACATGTGACAATAGCTAGCGGTGGGCACAGGGGGGGACATGTGACAATAGCTAGTGGTGGGCACAGGGGGGGACATGTGACAATAGCTAGTGGTGGGCACAGGGGGGGACATGTGACAATAGCTAGTGGTGAGCACAGGGGGGACATGTGACAATAGCTAGCAGTGGGCACAGGGGGGACATGTGACAATAGCTAGTAGTGGGCACAGGGGGGGACATGTGACAATAGCTAGCAGTGGGCACAGGGGGGACATGTGACAATAGCTAGTGGTGAGCACAGGGGGGACATGTGACAATAGCTAGTGGTGGTGGGCACAGGGGGGACATGTGACAATAGCTAGCGGTGGGCACAGGGGGGACATGTGACAATAGCTAGCAGTGGGCACAGGGAGGACATGTGACAATAGCTAGCAGTGGGCACAGGGGGGACATGTGACAATAGCTAGTGGTGGGCACAGGGGGGACATGTGACAATAGCTAGCGGTGGGCACAGGGGGGACATGTGACAATAGCTAGCGGTGGGCACAGGGGGGACATGTGACAATAGCTAGCAGTGGGCACAGGGGGGACATGTGACAATAGCTAGCAGTGGGCACAGGGAGGACATGTGACAATAGCTAGCAGTGGGCACAGGGGGGACATGTGACAATAGCTAGTAGTGTGCACAGGGGGGGCATGTGACAATAGCTAGTGGTGTGCACAGGGGGGGCATGTGACAATAGCTAGTGGTGTGCACAGGGGGGACATGTGACAATAGCTAGTGGTGGGCACAGGGGGGCATGTGACAATAGCTAGTGGTGTGCACAGGGGGGGCATGTGACAATAGCTAGTGGTGTGCACAGGGGGGACATGTGACAATAGCTAGTAGTGGGCACAGGGAGGACATGTGACAATAGCTAGCAGTGGGCACAGGGGGGGCATGTGACAATAGCTAGTGGTGTGCACAGGGGGGGCATGTGACAATAGCTAGTGGTGTGCACAGGGGGGACATGTGACAATAGCTAGTAGTGGGCACAGGGAGGACATGTGACAATAGCTAGCAGTGGGCACAGGGGGGGCATGTGACAATAGCTAGCAGTGGGCACAGGGAGGACATGTGACAATAGCTAGCAGTGGGCACAGGGGGGGCATGTGACAATAGCTAGTGGTGTGCACAGGGTGGGCATGTGACAATAGCTAGTGGTGGGCACAGGGGGGGCATGTGACAATAGCTAGTAGTAGGCACAGGGGGGGCATGTGACAATAGCTAGCAGTGGGCACAGGGAGGACATGTGACAATAGCTAGCAGTGGGCACAGGGGGGGCATGTGACAATAGCTAGTGGTGTGCACAGGGGGGGCATGTGACAATAGCTAGTGGTGAGCACAGGGGGGACATGTGACAATAGCTAGTAGTGGTGGGCACAGGGGGGACATGTGACAATAGCTAGCGGTGGGCACAGGGAGGACATGTGACAATAGCTAGTGGTGAGCACAGGGGGGGCATGTGACAATAGCTAGTGGTGAGCACAGGGGGGACATGTGACAATAGCTAGTGGTGGGCACAGGGGGGGACATGTGACAATAGCTAGTGGTGAGCACAGGGGGGACATGTGACAATAGCTAGTGGTGAGCACAGGGGGGACATGTGACAATAGCTAGTGGTGGGCACAGGGGGGGACATGTGACAATAGCTAGTAGTGGGTACAGGGGGGACATGTGACAATAGCTAGTAGTGGGCACAGGGAGGACATGTGACAATAGCTAGTGGTGGGCACAGGGGGGGACATGTGACAATAGCTAGTAGTGGGTACAGGGGGGACATGTGACAATAGCTAGTAGTGGGCACAGGGAGGACATGTGACAATAGCTAGCAGTAGGCACAGGGGGGACATGTGACAATAGCTAGTAGTGTGCACAGGGGGGACATGTGACAATAGCTAGTGGTGAGCACAGGGGGGACATGTGACAATAGCTAGTAGTAGGCACAGGGGGGACATGTGACAATAGCTAGAAGTGGGCACAGGGGGGACATGTGACAATAGCTAGTAGTAGGCACAGGGGGGACATGTGACAATAGCTAGTAGTAGGCACAGGGGGGACATGTGACAATAGCTAGTAGTAGGCACAGGGGGGACATGTGACAATAGCTAGTAGTAGGCACAGGGGGGACATGTGACAATAGCTAGTAGTAGGCACAGGGGGGACATGTGACAATAGCTAGTAGTGTGCACAGGGGGGACATGTGACAATAGCTAGTGGTGGGAACAGGGGGGACATGTGACAATAGCTAGTAGTGGGTACAGGGGGGACATGTGACAATAGCTAGTGGTGGGTACAGGGGGGACACGTGACAATAGCTAGTGGTGAGCTGACAACCTCACAAAGGTAACGACATGTAAGCGTAGCTGAGGGAGGAAGGAAGGACCTTCTATAGCACCTCTCACCTCCTGCCTGCGTGCGTGTGGGATTGCACTGACTAGCTTTTGTAATGTTACATGTTCCTACAGAATTTCGTGGGACACGAAAAGGGTGTCTTGGTAGGGCTTTCATATTGTTTCTGACTAACTTTGGATATTTAATGCTACCCTATTTATAGGAATTATGCGATCGACACGAAAAGGGTGTATTGAAGGACCATCAGAACTCGCTGCATAAGATGCAACAGATTAAGAAAAGGCAGATCTCCGCGCAAGCGAAGGGCCAGGAAAACATGGTGGACGCACTGGAGTCAAAGATCATAGAGCAGGAGGTGGACATCAGGTCAGCGCCGGCACTTACATCATTTTTATGCTTTTATGGACCCCAAATTAAAGCAGCAATGTCAACAGTTTACTTCCGGAAACGCGAAAAATATTTTAAAATTGTAAAAGCAGTGTGTCTATTGGAAGTTTCTTTGAGGATGTGACTGATAATTTAGAGCGGATGGCCCGTTAAATAGCGCGGATTCTAATAGATTCTTTTGTCGATTGAGGTTTTCGCCAGCCGTCCTGAAGTAAACTGGTGACAATGCCGATATAATACAGCAAAAGTGTTCTGGTAGAAGGTTTTTTTAATGGAAATTGCTCAATGTTCTGTTGGAATTTTATCTGTTGCTATCTTAACGTTTTGATCCACACTATTGTTTTTAATCTGATTTAGTCATTTAACAATGCGGTTTTGCATGTTACATATACCTAACGCTTAATTGAACTAAATACCTTTTTTCAATCAGCAACATGGAAAACAGGAATTTCTTCTCGCTGCATTGCCTTCAAATGGAAACCCAGCTCGTTCACGCCAACTTGAAGATGATTGCAGTCGCACTGAAGAAGATGGTCTATTCCAATGCTTTGGGGAATAAAGAAGTATGTATTCTTATCGAAGTCTACTCAAGACACCATTTTTACCTCTCTCTCTAACCCTCTCTTTAGCCACAGCCACTGGTACCAACACCACCATCACCACCACCATCACCATCATCCTCAACATCACCACCATCATCATCATCACCATCACCACCATCATCATCCTCACCATCACCACCACCACCATCACTACCACCACCACCATCACCACCACCATCATCCTCACCAGCACCACCATCATCATCATCACCATCACCACCACCATCATCCTCACCACCACCATCATCCTCACCATCACCACCATCATCTCACCATCATCATCACCATCACCACCACCATCACCACCACCATCACCATCACCACCACCATCATCCTCACCATCACCACCATCATCTCACCATCATCATCACCATCACCACCACCATCACCACCACCATGATTTTCACCATCACCACCATCATCATCATCACCATAACCACCACCATCATCATCACCATCACCACCACCATCACCATCACCATCACCACCACCACCATCATCATCATCACCATCACCACCACCATCATCCTCACCATCACCACCATCATCATCACCACCACCATCATCCTCACCATCACCATCATCCTCACCATCACCACCATCATCATCCTCGCCATCACCATCATCCTCACCATCACCATCATCCTCACCATCACCACCATCATCATTATCACCATCACCACCACCATCATCACCGCTATCATCACCATCACCACCATCATCATCACCACCATTATTATTACAATCACGTCACCGCCATCACCATCATCATCACCCTCACCATCACCATCATCATCACCCTCACCATCACCATCATCATCACCCTCACCATCACCACCATCACTACCACCACCACCATCACCACCATCACCACCACCATCACTACCACCACCACTATCACCACCATCACCACCACCTTCACCATCACCATCACCATCAGATAAAACAATCGGCTTGATTCATTTGCATGTACTTGCATTGAATACGGCTCATAGATAATACGACGTTTGAACTTAGCCTAAGAAAATATATTCTTTCTGTTTTGCATTCATGTACATGTGATTAATTTCTGAATATCGGCTGAGAATATGGCATAACACACATTGTTTTTGAAAAAAATTCGTATCATTAATCTTTGTGATCTTTAATTATGCTTATATTTTTGCACAGTTTATCGCTCAAGATATAGGGGCGCTGTTAGCTTATAAGGGCGGGAAATAGTTCTTTATTCAAGAAGTCAAGCGCGTACCAGGGGGGGGGGGTGCAAGGGGTGTGAATGCACCCCCCACACACACACAACGGCGGAAGGTCCACTTTCGGTTCTCAATAGACGTGCTACTTGTAGACAAAACTATAAAGCATAAGCTAGATCACTCTGGTACGTAGCCAAGTCCGACAGACAATAAACGTCTGTTGAGGCCACATTTGTAATCACCATCAGCACCATCGTCACCATCACCATAATTACCTACAAACCTGAGCCACATCTTGAATACACCTCGTTTCTCAGTCCTTTGATATACGGAGAGATACGTGCTGTAAACCCCACTATTTTAGATGTGTAGAGCAGAGACGAGGCCTTAAGAAATTTATGTAACCACTTCTGTCGCCACATCTTTGCTATTAAAAAAAGTTTATTTGATTCTAAACCAGTTTAGAATTGAACGCTCAACAGGAGCGCATTTTTTTTTTCATGTTTTTTTTTTCTATCCTAACCGTAGTCGTATATTGTTTGTTTTTTTATATTTTGCAGGTCGCGCAAGTCTGGGCGGAGATTCAGCCAACAATGGAGAACCTAGTACCAAAGGACAGCGGTTCATCCAAGCACTCGCCCCCAGGCTCCCCATCATTAATGTAGCAACACGGAAAATTTAGGTTTCGATTTGGAGGGAGGGGTGGGAAGGGGAAATTATGTGTTCGCGGTACAACAAACCTATGAACTTTTAATTAATGAAGAAAATAACTGATCATATGTATCAAGACATTCTCGTCGCACAATTCGAGCGAATATTTTGTAAAAAGGAGAAATGATTGTAGAAAAGAATTAAACAATGGCTTCATAATACTAGGGTTTCTTGAAAAAAAAACACTCCAATCTTCTTTTCCACTAATTTATTCAGAAATCCAATTACCATTCCATAACAAATACCTTTGATAAATTTCCCTAATATTTACCCGACAAATAACAAATCTTATTAAAATGAGGCTACTTCAGCCATTCAACCCTTTTTGGTCACATTGAAAATTTGTGAAATGTATAAGGATTTCTGTTTTCTTTTGTCTCGTTAATACTCCAGTAAGTTTATTTCAGCAGTGTTGAGAAACGCGGCAAGGTAACAGGTGATTTAATTCCCAGAAGTAACAATGCTCATTGTGTCCTTTGCTATGATTAATCGGGACGTTGCTATTCTATTTACGTTCCAGCGCGCTTTAATAATTGATATCTTAACTGTTTTGTGTCGGACTCTTTCAAGACTAGCCAAAATGTTCCTTGTGCAATTACACAAATCTTAAGTGCAATATCAACACGAAAGGCGACAACTTTCATTGCCAGTTGTCCTCCAAGAAACTCCGTCAAAACGCCATGCGAATTAACAGGTAACTGACTTTTACTAAACTTTAAATTCTATTAAACTGTCCTTGTGTTAACATTGCTAACTTTACAAGTTCACAAATACTTAATTTTTTAAGAATGAAAATATTTTTCAAGTGTGTTTACCTACGATGTTTCTTATATCTAAGTTATGCTCAACACCAAACTTTTCGATTATATGTGTGTTATTGCTAACTGTTTGAAAATAGATATAATCCCTTTTTGCTTTTTTGGTAACTTTTCATTTCAGTTACTTCTTAATTCGTGGCTTTACAGGGCTAAATACAAAAAGCCATCGGCTAGGACTTTTTACGACTTATGACAGATAGGTATCGACATTCGACACCGAACAATTAGACACCATCGAGAGTAAGAAAGAATCTTTTGAACGTTACAAAGAAATGTCTCGTGGAAGCAATCAGTTTCAAGATGTTCGGCGTGATGCCAGCTGAATTCTGTAGTTAACATTGCTCGTTGAATTGCACGCAGTTGGGGGCTCCTTGAGGCTAGCTGAGCTTGTTCTGTCCAATTTCCGTTTCTATAACAAAATGGAAAAAAAACCGCTAAACATCGATCTACATGGATACCATGGACGTGAAGTCCTTTGGGGGGTATGATTACAGTTTAAAGAAAAGAAGATGAAAACAGGGTTTTTATGACCAACGTTTTGAACATTAAATGATTTTGGTCTATTCTATAGTGCAGGGATTTGGTTCAAACGAAAAACCCCCTAGGCTAACAGCTTCATTGTCGCTACTCAAAAGTACTGTAAAAAAATGAAATGAAACCGTCACTTAAGCGACCAAGCAAGGTAGCGCGAATATTGGTTTTTACGCTATAAAAAGCTCTGAGTTTTGTGTTACATGTGATTAGTAGTTTCACATTTTATCCAATACCAGAGAAAAAATCACCGACAGCTATGATTGCGCTAGCGACGCTTTTTAATACAGCCTCGCGCATGTCATGTTGCGATAAGCAGGGTGAGAGCTCACATTTAGCTTAAATGATGGTATTTTGTAAGGCATTTCGTGATATTGTGGTGTTGCAAAAGAAATACTCCTTGTCACTTCTTGAAAAAAATGTCTGAAAAGTTACAGTAAGTTACCACACTATCTTAATGAGCCTATTTTAATTTTTTTAGTAGTAGAAATAAGAAGAAGGACCCACGTTCCACGCACTTGAGTGGAAACAATTCCGGTAAAAACTAAAAACCAAAAAAATATTGAGCAACAATATTAAGAGCTGTGAGCTAAAACGTCCGACTTAATTCATTGTTTTATTCAAAGAAAAGTTCATTCAAACCCTCCGTTAAAGCTGGTATTCCCTATTGAGATGTAGATATCTGTAAATCTTTAATAGTTTGATAGTCGACAAAGAGTTTACAAAAAGAAGTTTTAGGAATTCTTTCGGGTTTTTCCCGAGAGTAGAAAGTCAAACTGGAAAATTGAGACTGATAGCCGAGATCTGGAATATCGTAAATAATAAGATTTTTGGATTTTCAAATTAATTTTTACTTTTTCCCCGCTTCTGAATTTTGTTATTTATAAAACATTGCATAGCCAAGGCTCATTTTTACAATTGGTATCGTATATATCTTTTTTATTTAAACTAAAGTGGCTTGCAAAACCCGATTCCTCGCACCGCCACTTATATCTTCACTAACCCGCCTGCAGGAGTTTCGATCCGTTATGTTAAGCAGTATAGCTTGAAAGATTTTATAGGAAATCGGCCGTGGCTTTTCAACGGGAAAATGCAATATGTTTGTTTATGATATCGTCACAAAATGACGAGTTCCTTTTTGTGTGTCTATTCGTACCAAGGATTTTTCTTGGGGGCGCAAAATCCGAAAAAGTGGACCTAATTTTTTCTGGGGGGAGAGAGGGAGGGAGTTTTCTGATAAAAATCTGACCATCCCCGAAAGAGCAAAACGAGATTTTTTATGGCCATATATGTAATAACCTGCCACATTTGTTATAACGGCCACAATTGTAATAAGGTAGGCCACATTTGTAATAAACTATTTGATATCTCATGAAAGAAACGTCGTACGACAACCAAACTTGGTAGGTGTCATGTAGGTGTCAAGGGGGTGCAATCAGATGGTCACGGGATATGTGACGTAATCAATGACGTCACCAAAAACAAAAATATCCATATCCCATGCAAGAAGCACGTATGACAACCTAACTTGATAGGTGTCATGTAGGTATCAAGGGGGGTGCAACAAGATGGTCACATGATGTGTGACGTCATCGATGACGTCATAACAAATATCGTATGACGACGCTAGTGTCAAGGCAGTGTCAACAAAATGGTCACGTGATATGTGACGTCATCGATGACGTCATCAAAGAAAAAGGAAATAATATCTCAAGAACTGAGCTTATAAAGGCAACCTAACTGAGAGTAATTTATGTTATTTATACAGTGGAACCCCGATATACACGCGCCCATCTCTTGGGCGAAAGAAAAATATTATTTTAAGATCCACCACACAGTAAGTCGAGCGCAAACACTTAGTTTTTAGTTGGTCTAGAAGGGCGTGCATTGTGATGCCTTGTGTATGTGTCTAAAAATAATTTTCCGCCCGAGATAGATGGGCGCGTATGTAGTGCCAGATGGACACTCGTATCATTGTAATCACCTGCTATCATTCTTATAACATAATAAGGCGTGCGTTATATTATTAATGAGTTAAAATGATTGTTACTTAATTAAAAAATATTTACTATTACTGTTGGGAGCACATTGATTGTGAGAATAATAGTTGGTTATCATTAATTATCAGAATTGCCTTGTTTTTATCATGATGTGACTAAATATGCATTTTGTTGTCAAGAGCATATTAGTCTTTCTTTTACGGGATAAGATATAATCCTTGATGTTTGCCTTATCGACTTGAGTAGATGATCGATGACGTCATTTTGATTGATTCTGTCGCTACCTCTTCCTTGTCTCTCGAAAACAATCAAATTCTTCTTGTTTACCAGATAACTTAAGCCACTGCCTAAAAGCGGAGCTCCAAACCAGAACTTTGATTATTTTTGTTCGATAATTTTAATATAAAGCTTTATGACTGCTTGTGACGCTATCGATTAAGTCGCACATTACGTGATCTATCTCTTCGATCTGCCTACCTAAGCTACATGATATTATCCGAGTTTGGATGTCTGACAATGTTTCAACTTGAGATATGAATATCTTGATGTCGATGACGTCATACATCACGTAACCATTCTGTCTCACATTATCGACACTCGCATGGCATTTTATGTTTATATTTATTTTTAATGACTCCATGGATGACGTCACATATCACGTGACCACCTGGTTGCATCCCCCATGACACCCACGTGACACCTACCAAGTTTGGATGTCAAACGATGCTTCTTTCATGAGATATCGGATAGTTTATTACAAATATGGCCGTTATAACAAATGTGGCAGGTTATTACAAATGTGGCCTCAACAGACGTTTATTGTCGGACTTGGCTACGTACCAGAGTGATCTGGCTTATGCTTTATAGTTTTGTTTACAATTAGCACGTCTATTGCGAACCGAAAGTGACCTTCCGCCGTTGTGTGTGTGTGTGGGGGGGGCATCCACACCCCTTGCACCCCCCCCCCTGGTACGCGCTTGACTTCTTGAATAAGGAACTATTTTCGGCCCTTATAAGCTAACAGCGCCCCTGTATCTTGAGCGATAAGCTGTGCAAAGATATAAGTATAATTAAAGATCACGAAGATTAATGATACGAATTTTTTTCAAGAACAATGTGTGTTATGTCATATTCTCAGCAGATATTCAGCATTTCATCACATGTACATGAGTGAAAAACAAGTCCAAACGTCGTATTATCCATGAGCCGTATTCAATGCAAATTTATGCAAATGAATCAAGTCGATTGTTTTATATGGATAATATACGACGTTTGAATTAAGTCTTAGCTCACGTATTTAAAGTCTATATAACCTTTCAGAGTTGATAGATTTCGTCAATTCTTTATATATTCATCTTCCAAAAGGTATGTGGCCCGTGTGGATAAAACACGCGTTTGCGCGAATAACTCAAATCTGTAATATTGAGGTATTTTTGTCAACCTTCGGAAAAAAGGCCGTGAACTGAAAGGCCCCGGTCACTTGGGGCGTAGATCGAGATGTCAATCAAATTACATGAGAAAATATATGCACACATATTTAACTTAGTTATGGCTGAAGTTGCAGTGTGTTGTCACCTTTATATAGTATTCAACGTGGTAGTCGTGGTAGTATGTGTCTGTCCGTCCGTCCGTGTGTCAGTCTGCAAGGCCTGGAGTTCCTCATAGCACGTGAATAGGCCATTCCTCAACTACAAGAATGCAGCGCGCATTTTTAAGCTTGAACCAAACGAAGTGTGCGCTGCATGACGGTAGTTGAGGCACTCCATGTCGAGTGCGCGCGAATGCTGGAAATCACCCGTCCATGTGCTCTGTCCAACTCCAGGTCCGTACAGACTGATGTACGCCACATTTGAAGCTATTTTCGGAAAGTCGACCATGTTCGGACTTCAAAGAGAAGTTTAAAAATCATATTGATAGACTAGTCAAAATGAGTATTCAGGGAAATAAAAATTAAAGAAAGCCACTGGAATAATACATGCCTCACTTCATTCAATTCCCAACATGACCGCTGAGGCGTGTGTGACGTCACACGCTCGGAGCCTATTGACCAGAATGAAGTTATTTGCTTATTTTCAGACTGCCATAAGCGATTATCATGTGGAGGACTTACGTATTTTTAGTGCTGCTTACTTATCGGATATCTGTGATAGACGTAAACTCTCAAACTGATCCGCCAACCGATCCGCCAACTGATCCGCCAACTGATCTTCCAACCGATCCGCCAACTCTCCTAGCAACGGAAGCTTTGGCAACCACGGAACAAAGTGCCCTAGCCACGGAAGCCATCGCACCCACAAGTACCGCGGAACCCACAAGTACCGCGGAACCCACAAGTACCGTGGAACCCACAAGTACCGTGGTACCCACAAGTACCGTGGAACCCACAAGTACCGTGGTACCCACAAGTACCGTGAAACCCACAAGTACCGTGGAACCCACAAGTACCGTGAAACCCACAAGTATCGTGGAACCCACAAGTATCGTGGAACCCACAAGTACCGTGGTACCCACAAGTACCGTGGAACCCACAAGTACCGTGAAACCTACAAGTACCGTGGAACCCACAAGTACCGTGGAACTAACAACTACCGTGGTACCCACAAGTACCGTGGAACCCACAAGTACCTTGGAAGCTACTACCATGATGGCCCCAACGACCGAGTCTCCTACGAGCTCTCGGTCAACATCCGAGGTCGTCATCAAATTCAGGGTAACAAGCAAGTCGTTCAGTATAGGTCTGGTAGACGAAGACTCATCTGACTTCAAAGAGCTAAAAAATGACATCACCTCAGAGGTATGGAATTTTGCACTGGAAGCATGACTGTGTTCAAACGCTTTGCATGACACAGGCAACCCAAAGTTGGAATTATCGGGGTTCCATTGCAGGGTGTTTTTTATTTGTGTGGATTGTTCTCTTTGCTTTACAAATACAACGCATACAGGATACAAAAAGGAAGTTTCATATGGTTTGTCCTGACACCTTTCTGTTATTATTTTAGCTCAGGAAAACTTTGTCGCCTTTTCTTCTCCATAGCGTCAATGTGAAACAATTCAGGTAAGAAACAAACGATATTCATAGAACTTGTGGTGGCAATGCCGAAGCCAGCCAATTATTTCACATGAGACACAGAGACTCTTGATGAGCCCAACTTGTCCTTTTGTGCAGCGTGTCATGGTGTGTTGCATGGCAACGCGTGTAATAGCGTGTCATGGTGTGTTATGCATGGCGTGTCATGGGGTGTCATGGTGTGTTATGCATGGCGACGCGTGTAATGGTGTGTCATGGCGTGTCATGGTGTGTTATGCATAGCGTGGCGTGTCATGGTGTGTTATGCATAGCGTGGCGTGTCATGGCGTGTCATGGTGTGTTATGCATAGCGTGGTGTGTCATGGTGTGTTATGCATAGCGTGGCCTGTCATGGCGTGTCATTGTGTGTTATGCATAGCGTGGCCTGTCATGGCGTGTCATTGTGTGTCATGGCGTGTCATGGTGTGTTATGCATAGCGTGGCGTGTAATGGCGTGTCATGGTGTGTTATGCATGGCGTGGCGTGTCATGGTGTGTTATGCATAGCGTGGCGTGTAATGGCGTGTCATGGTGTGTTATGCATGGCGTGGCGTGTCATGGAGTGTCATTGTGTGTCATGGCGTGTCATGGTGTGTTATGCATGGCGTGGCCTGTCATGGCGTGTCATGGTGTGTTATGCATGGCGTGGCCTGTCATGGCGTGTCATGGTGTGTTATGCATGGCGTGGCGCGTCATGGCGTGTCATGGCGTGTCATGGGTGTTATGGTGTGTTATGCATGGCGTGGCCTGTCATGGCGGGTCATGGTGTGTTATGCATAGCGTGGCCTGTCATGGCGTGTCATTGTGTGTCATGGCGTGTCATGGTGTGCTATGCATGGCGTGACGTGTCATGGTATGTTATGCATAGCGTGGCGTGTAATTGCGTGTCATGGTGTGTTATGCATGGCGTGTCATGCATGGCGTGTCATGGTATGTCATGGCGTGTCATGGTGTGCTATGCATGGCGTGGCCTGTAATGGTGTGTCATGGCGTGTCATGGCGTGTTATGCATGGCGTGGCGTGTCATGGCGTGTCATGGTGTGTCATGGCGTGTCATGGTGTGTTATGCATGGCGTGGCCTGTCATGGTGTGTTATGCATGGCGTGGCGTATCGTGGCGTGTTATGGCGTGTCATGGTGTGTCATGGCGTGTCATGGGGTGTCATGGTGTGTTATGCATGGCGTGGCGTGTCTTGGCGTGTCATGGCGTGTCATGGTGTGTCATGTCATGGTGTGTCATGGCGTGATTCAATGCGTACAAAAGCCTCTCATAAGCGACCGCCCATTGACATTCTATTTATTCCATGCGTACAAAAAGCCCCTCATAAGCGACCACCCATTGGCATTCTATTGATTCCGTGCGTACAAAAGCCCCTCATAAGCGACCACCCATTGGCATTCTATTGATTCCATGCGTACAAAAGCCCCTCATAAGCGACCACCCATTGACATTTGATTGATTCCATGCGTACAAAAGCCCCTCATAAGCGACCACCCATTGACAGTCTATTGATTCCATGCGTACAAAAGCCCCTCATAAGCGACCACCCATTGACATTCGATTGATTCCATGCGTACAAAAGCCCTTCATAAGCGACCACCCATTGACATTCGATTGATTCCGTGCGTACAAAAGCCCCTCGTAAGCGACCACCCATTGACATTCTATTGATTCCATGCGTACAAAAGCCCCTCATAAGCGACCACCTTGATGAGATATTGCTTTGTATAGCGTCCACTCGACGCTACACATCGATACTACATTACGCATTGAAGTGTACTCCGGCGACGAGGAGAGTGTGAAGAACAAACAAAAGACGGCGGTTGAGTCGGGTAGCATCGGCACGTTCTCTGTCGACAAAAGCTTTTTTGTGTGGATTCAGCACGGTAAGTAACTATTCTCCATCTAGCTGGCTCTGCTACACTAGGTTGATCACATAACAAAGGAAATAATGGGGAACTGTTTTACGCCCCCCCAACCCTTCCCCCCCCCCGGTCATAACCCAACCCCCAACCCCACCAACATAATATTCAAACAGCGCCATTCGTAAAGGGTCTTCAAATATCTGCTGTGGGGGTCCAACGTTCATTCAAGTGAGGAATTCCGAGCGCCTTATTCATTAAGCTTATATAAGCTTGATTTCATTTTTATTTATATTAGTTTTAAAAAGAAAATTTGCTGACATATACTTTCTTTTAAAATCTTCAGACACCAAATGCAATTTTCCGACTGTAAAGATCCAAAATCTAGGGCAGACCATTCCTACAGCTAAAATCATCACCTTGTCCGAGTCCTATATTGTGCAGTCCTCTATCTCGCTTAACTGCTCCTTGCCCGATACGGCATTCGCGTGGTGGGTACGACCTGTCACCGGAGTTGCGCCATCCTTAGCCGTGTCTCCTTCATATGAGGTAACTATGATCACCCAACCAACGGAGTAAAGTTCTACCGTGATACCTCTGTTAAGCGGCCACCCTAGGGACCAAGACAAATGACCCATTTTTAGGGGGTGAACGCTTAATAGAGGTGACCGTTTTTAATAGAGGTGACCGCTTAATAGAGGTGACCGCTTAATAGATGTAGAGTAACAGCTTTTAATAGAGGTGACCGCTTAATAGTTGTAGAGTAACAGCTTTTAATAGAGGTGACCGCTTGATAGACGTAGAGTAACAGCTTTTAATAGAGGTGACCGCTTGATAGAGGTGACCGTTTTTAATAGAGGTGACCGTTTTTAATAGAGGTGACCGCTTGATAGAGGTGACCGCTTGATAGAGGTGACCGTTTTTAATAGAGGTGACCGCTTGATAGACGTGACCGCTTAATAGAGGTGAACGCCTGATAGAGGTGACCGCTTGATAGAGGTGACCGCTTAATAGAGGTGACCGCTTGATAGACGTGACCGCTTAATAGTTGTAGAGTAACATCTTTTAATAGAGGTGACCGCTTGATAGAGGTGACCGCTTGATAGAGGTGACCGCTTGATAGAGGTGACCGCTTGATAGAGGTGACCGCTTGATAGAGGTGACCGCTTGATAGAGGTGACCGCTTGATAGAGGTGACCGCTTAATAGAGGTGACCCAGGCCCGTACCCAGGATTTTTCTTGGGGGGGGGGGAGGTGCGAAATCCCAAAAAAATGGACCTAATTTTTCCAGGGGGGGAGGGGGAGGGAGTTTTCTCATAAAAATCTGACCCCCCCTTAAAGAACAAAAAGGGACATTTTTATGCCTTTGCAGTATCTCCAAGGGACGTTTATTGTCAGATTTGGCTACAAAAAGGTCTGACTTATGGATTGTTGACATACTAGAGTGATATCGCTTATGCTTTATAATTTTGTCTACAAATAGCACGTCTATTGAGAACCGAAAGTGGACCTTCGACCGTTGTGGGGGGAGGGGGGTGCGTTTGCACTCCCTGCACCCCCCCTGGGTACGGGCCTGACCGCTTGATAGAGGTGACCGCTTTTTACAGGTGATCGCTTGATAGAGGTGACCATTTAATAGAGGTGACCGTTTAATAGAGGTGACCGCTTAATAGAGGTGACCGTTTAATAGAGGTGACCGTTTAATAGAGGTGACCGCTTAATAGAGGTGACCGCTTGATAGAGGTGACCATTTAATAGAGGTGACCGCTTAATAGAGGTGACCGCTTAATCTGCCTAAGGCCTTTTAAAACAATTACCCGCGAGAGGCCTTAATAGAGGGTGACCGCTTAATAGAGGTGACTGCTTGATAGACGTGACCGCTTGATAGAAGTAACCGCTTTTAATAGAGGTGACCGCTTGATAGAAGTGGCCGCTTTTTATAGAGGTGACCGCTTGATAGAGTTGAACGTTTAATAGAGGTTACCGCTTAATAGAGGTGACCGCTTGATAGAGGGTGACCTCTTAATCTGCTTAAGGGCCTTGAAAACAATTACCCGCGAGGCGTTAATAGAGGGTGACCGCTTAATTGTGGTGACCCCTTTACGCCTTTAAGAAGTTACCGTTTGACATATGTGACCGTTTTAAAAATGACCGCTAAATAGACCTATTTTCGTTTCGTAGAAGAAGGCCACATCGGCTGAATGGACCATAAACAGGGGCGACCTCCAATACGGTACATACTTGGTGGAGCTACGAGTGACCATGAGCAAGTCGCCGACTGTGTATTCCTCCGACCTGAAGTTCCTCACGATCAAGGCTTCACCTCTAAATGTGCAGATCGCTGGAGGGTCTCTAGTCAAACGCGGGCTCACCAAACCGATAACCATCGACGCCTCGCCTTCTACTGACCCTGACATTGGGCCTGGGGATTACTCAGGGATGACCTTTTATTGGATTTGCAAAAAAAGCACCGAAACTTTCCCTTCGTTAGATGTATCGAAGATAGGTGTAATTCCTATTTCCGGTGGCTCAGGTGGTTGCTACGACACCGGCATTGGTCGGTTACCTAAAAACGACCGAACTATCACCATGAGTGTCAGCGGGCTTAATGTCAACCTTAAGTATGATGTGAAGCTTGTGGTAACCAAAGGAACACGTACAGGGGAGTTTGTACAAACGGTGGAAACTGTGCTTGGAGATCCGCCTCAGATTGCCATAAGGTAAAAGCAAATGAATTTATCAGTTTGCAAATATACATACTGCTACGGTAAGATTAATATATTGAGTAAAAGTTAATGTGTAAGCACTGTTCCTGAAGACGGCGCGGAACTTGTTTCTGTTTTTCTGGCCATGAGCCTTCAAACCATCCTCGGAAACCCAGGGGTATTTTGCTCTAACGTTTCACTCGCGAGAAAAATAACCCCTGGGAAACAGTAAGGAACGAACTTGGCAAAAAAATCGAGGCCTATGGTGAGCTGTGATTGGTCGACCTCCCGAGGTCGACCAATCACAGGCGCGCTTCCCGAACAATGCACCAAAAATTTACATAACTGCTCTGTGTTGGCTAGAGATCAAATATGGCTTCTAGCGCGAACAACTTCTTATTCGAACGGCTAATTCCCGACATCATTTCAGCGTTAAAAAACACGTTTAGAGTGTCTTCATTGAAGCCAGAACAGCTTTTGTACGTACTTAACGTTACGTCGATATTTGCAACCCAAAGAACACTGACATTCTAGTCAAGGGAAAAGCGAGGATCGTGCTTGAGTCATTCGGCAGTGAAACGGTAAAGCTATTACTTTGCACCGAAGTTTAAGCTTACAGAGGGAATGTCGTAGATCCTTGGCTTGCAAAATGTGCAAATAAAGTCCGTAAAACCTTCTTTTATGCTTTCCCCACTTAGCGTCCATAGAACGAGAGCTGCTTTAACCCGCGCTTTGTTTACTGGGCATTGATACAAAACAAGACAGTGTTTGAATCATAATGGCTGTTAGCCCAAAGCCGCTTTATTAATAAAATTTGTCAAAATATATAATTTGCTCTGATAAATCTAAAAATTGCCCAATAAAGGTGAGGGCAAACAACGCCAAATGCATTGTGGGTTATAATCCACAATGCAGCCCCACATTTCTTCCAGTAATTGGGGAGGGTTGTTCTTCAAGCAAATGCGATCCGAATAGCGTGTGCCTTTTTTATTATCTGAGACTGTTTCCCCGCAAACGCGGCAATAACTCACGATTGCCTTTTCCGAGTAGAGAAGGCTAAACCATTTTTCTTTCGTAAATTACAAAAGACCGAGCTGGCAAAACGGTAAACTATATCTAAACGCGTAAAATTTTCCCAAGTGATTTGCCTCCAAAAAAGATTGATCGATGACAGCTTTTGACATCTTTAATCCCCAGGGACCCAGGCGCCGTCGTCTGTTGCGACGGCTTTTTTGCCAAGTTCGTTCCTTACTGTTCCCCAGGGGTTATTTTTCTCGCGAGTGAAACGTTAGAGCAAAATACCACTGGGTTTCCGAGGATGCCTTCAAACTAAAGCAGACAGTAAAGTAGCTATAAATCAACGCGAGGTTTAAAAAATTTTATACACCTCTGTAAAACAGAGTTGTTGTGCTGATGTTTTGAGCGTTAGCCCCTCGTCGGAGCAAGAGAAACTTGTGTCGGATGGGGGTGGTATTAATATGGTACAATAGAGGGTAAAGGCCACTGCATTTTGTAACTTTTTCCATTGCGTCCTATAGCTGTATTACGAACTGTGGTTTAAAGGTGCGGCCCTCTTCGCGCCTTAAGCTCAGTACCAGCTGCACGGCATCAAGCGACGTCTGTAACAAACTTGTCTATCAGTGGGTCGTGGAGGAGGAAGATGGCGCCTCTTTGACCAAGACGGGAATCAACTCTCCAGATTTAGTCATCGCGAAGGACAAATTGAGCGGGGATGCCAAGTAAGGCCTTGTCATTTCTTACAGAGTGAGCCTCGCTTTCTTGAATAAGAAAATCTAAAATGGCTCGAATTATTGGGAACTCAAGGATGCGAATAAAGTAGTTAAAGGGGGAAAGAAATCACCTTAATTTACCGTGCCAAGCTTCGAGTTATCGAGAGGCTTGTCTTTAAAAACACCCCAAATTTCTCAGAGTTAAAAACTAAAGTGACTGCCCACAAAAACCAAATGCTTCTTGTCTAGGAGCAACAACGGAATACAGGGCCAATTGGGGCTTTACACATTTACGAGGCAGTAAAATATAATAAAAATGCAAATATGTTTGGATGGAGCCCTGAATTCTGTTGTTTCTATTAATCCGAAGAAGAGTTCAAGTATTGTGCTGTTGTCTATATCTGCTGTTTATGTTCAGGTACAGAGTAAAGGTTAGTGTGAAGGCGCCGAATGTGGCGGAAGGAATAGCGAACTACGAGTTCCAGACGAACAAACCACCATCTGGTGGGTCATGCGCAGTAACACCTGAGACTGGAGAAATGCTCAACACAAAGTTCACGTTATCTTGTCAGGTAATGCACGTTATCTTGTATGGTAATGCACGTTATCTTGTCAGGTAATGCACGTTATCTTGTCAGGTAATGCACGTTATCTTGTCAGGTGATGCACGTTATCTTGTCGGGTAATGCACGTTATCTTGTCAGGTAATGCACGTTATCTTGTATGGTAATGCACGTTATCTTGTCAGGTGATGCACGTTATCTTGTAAGGTAATGCACGTTATCTTGTCAGGTAATGCACGTTATCTTGTCAGGTAATGCACGTTATCTTGTCAGGTAATGCACGTTATCTTGTCAGGTGATGCACGTTATCTTGTAAGGTAATGCCCGTTATCTTGTAAGGTAATGCACGTTATCTTGTCAGGTAATGCACGTTATCTTGTCAGGTGATGCACGTTATCTTGTCAGGTAATGCACGTTATCTTGTCAGGTGATGCACGTTATCTTGTAAGGTAATGCCCGTTATCTTGTAAGGTAATGACCGTTATCTTGTAAGGTAATGCACGTTATCTTGCCAGGTGATGCACGTTATCTTGTCGGGTAATGCACGTTATCTTGTCGTGTAATGCACGTTATCTTGTCAGGTGATGCACGTTATCTTGTCAGGTAATGCACGTTATCTTGTCAGGTGATGCACGTTATCTTGTCGGGTAATGCACGTTATCTTGTCAGGTAATGCACGTTATCTTGTCAGGTCATGCACGTTATCTTGTCAGGTAATGCACGTTATCTTGTCAGGTGATGCACGTTATCTTGTCAGGTGATGCACGTTTCTTGTCGGGTGATGTACGTTATCTTGTCAGGTGATGCACGTTATTTTGTCAGGTAATGCACGTTATCTTGTCAGGTGATGCACGTTATCTTGTCAGGTGATGCACGTTATCTTGTCAGGTAATGCACGTTATCTTGTCAGGTGATGCACGTTATCTTGTCAGGTGATGCACGTTATCTTGTCGGGTAATGCACGTTATCTTGTCGGGTGATGCACGTTATCTTGTCAGGTAATGCACGTCAGGTAATGCCAAAATTCCCAGTCCTTCCAAGGTCTTTCTCCTCCCATTACAACTTAGCGAGTAGCGAGAAATCCTATTAACACCGCCCTTAATTCCTTTTACCCTCCCCCCACAACCTCACCACGATCCCCCCTCCATCCCTAATAACACCCCCTCTCCTTCTAAGATATAGATACTGCCGTTAACTGTCAAAACTTTATCTTGTTTAGGGATGGAATGATAATGACAAACCTTTAAAGTATCAGTTCACGTACCAATGGAAAGGGCTGACCAGCGTACTATCCCACGGAGCAAGCGCACAGGTGTCATGTCAGCTACCAAATGGCCCGCCCCCTACATATCAAGTGACTCTTACATTCATTATCATGGATAGTCTGGGGGCGTCTGCCCAAATAGAGAAACAAGTAAAGGTGAGTTTTTGTCTTGAAGCCGTATTGTCACCAGTTTTTTTTCCGGAGGGCCGACGGACCGACAAGCGACATAAAAGGCGTATGTGTAAGCAATTATCTCAACAACATATTATTATGAGCCGTAATGCTCTAATATTGTTCCAAATCAAAAACGAAGATATGATGTAGCCCCTCCCCCCGGATTTGAATAAGAAACGGAAATCACACTGGTTATTCGCGACAGAAGGAAAAGCCAAATCATTGTTCCAAAAAAAAGACGCAACAAAAATGTATATGATTGTATTTTTAATTTTGAAGAATGTACTTTTGAAAAAAAAATTCCAGGCATTTGTTAGGCCATATTGTGGAATGTCTGGATTTCATCTTGTAAAATAGAGGTGTTGATAGGGGAGTTTGAAGATGCTTTTGCCGTGTTTGTAGGTGAAGCCAGTGCAAGCTGACAAAAAGGCTACCCAAGAACTCGTAGACAAGGCGTCCAGGGACGTGAATAGCATGTTGAATACGGGGGATGTTAGGAAAGCCGCGGAGATCGCCAACGCTGCACTCGAGACGATTTCTAGCTCTGGTAACATGGAGGCGCAGGAGAAAAACAAGGTATATTTGAATCAGCCAAGGTAACAGCAGCGATCCCTCGCATTTTGCTCTTCTTTTTTAAACGTTGTTTTATTTGTCAAAAGGGGAATGAAGAACGTTTAATTGAAAATCCAACTTCCTATGAGAAAGTTTTGACTAGCATCGAAAAGTGGTCAGGTTATGACAACCGTTCTTCGATTCAAAATCAATGCTTTATATTTTTTTGTCATTTTTTTTTTTGCAGAAGATTAACAGTATCACCCAAGATATGCTCAAAGTCAAAGTGTCGAACATGAAAACTCTGATCCAGATCTCCTCGGTCATCGGTAGCGCTAGCACCGAACCGGAAAACCTCTCAGGCGATACGCAGGTAAAAACTGTCATCATTTTAAAATTATACGTTTTGCCTTCGCAGATTTATTGAATTAAAAAGTGACGTAAGATGATTTAGTTATACCGTGAAATTAAAGAAATTTAGGGATCACATTTCCCCCCAAAGTCACCCCCGATGTCTGAGAGGAACTTCAACCACTAAATTCTACGAGCTGCTATCAAAGTTTGATCTCTCTCGAGACCATCACATTTTCACAAACATTTAAAAATCGAAATTCTTAAAGAGCACGTGACACGAAATTCTCTTTTGCTTATTTTGACAAATTGACTAGTTAGTATAGTAGCGGAATATCCCAACAATAATTCCTCCAATTTTCGATTTAAACGGAAACCTGATTTTTGATCCTGATTTTTGAACCGGCGACATCCGAATATCTAATTTGCATATCACTTGTGACGTCAACAGTTGTACAGTTGTATAATTGCGAAACGATATTACAAGGCAAAAAGTAACGCATCTATATTTCTGCAAAGCAGAATGCATATTTTAAAACCGTCACAGAGAAAAAAATGTTTAATTTTTTTTTAATTTATTGCGAATTGTCATAAGAACAAAAACACGCTCTTAGAAGATCAATTTTTACGCACTAAATAATGCACTAAACGAAACCTTTAGATTACTAGGGAAGCAAGCTATAAATCATCTACTCAAAGAGATAAAAAAAATCGTCAAGATATCAAACTCAAAGAGAAACGACTAGAAATCTAGAATCTAAAAAGTAGGTTGAGATGCGAGGACCTAAAATCATCAATGAGTGAACGGCAAAAAAAATCGATTGTATTTATTTTTCTTTTAATAAACAAACAAACAAATGCAATAGATAGTACTAGCATTATAATCCCTGAATAGTTCTAATGTTTGTTGAAGAAAAACTGCCAACAAGACTTGGTATATGTGAAAGGGAATGCACAACAATCGCACAAAATGTACATTTACTTGCAAAACAAAGCGTACGGTGCGATAAGAAAACACTCACAAGAAAACTTGCACCCTTCACAGTGCTTTTCCTGGCTCTAGAACAAATTCGAATTTTATGTTTACCCTTCCTCCCTCCCGATTGTAAGGACTGATTATTGTCAATAACTCGACTGTTTGTAATGTAGAGAAATATCATCCCTTGAATGACTGAATCAAATGTTGTCAATCGGCACGGTAAAACAAACTATTTCGCTTTTCCCGTTTGCCAATTTGTTGTTCTTTGAGGATCAACAGTGAATCAGATTATTACAATTGCATGTGGTTCTTTCAACATTTTCCACCCCTGGGTGCTGTTTGAAGGTGAACTGGTATTTTTGCGAGTTTACTAAATTTAGTGAAGTTGTTCGCCCCGTCTTGGTTTTATGGCCGTTCGCATTCGCACATGGAAAAAATCGTATATCTACAACTCAGTTTGCAATTAAAAAAGTCCAATACAATAGAACATATTCTAATAATCAAACCATTTATCCTTACCAGTAAAAATAAAGCGTAGTGCTCAAGCCAAAAAAATCCGGTTGAAATTCATTTGCTTGAATGAACCTATCGACTCGAACTGGTAAACACTGTATTTTCATTCCATCCACTTCAGGTTTCGATTAAACCCCTATCTTAGTGATAGGAAGAAGTTATTTTTGGATTCATTGTTTGAACATTGTAATCATCTATCTTTACCAAGTCTTGAAAAGCGAGGAAATAGAAAAAATACAAGAGATATGCTCGTCCTCATCTTTACAAATCTACAATGGCAAGCGATGTTCGACTGGAACCCCATCACTGTACAACTTTTGATGTCAGCCAATCAAAAAAAAGTCGCCAAGACAAGACATTTTCAAAACACGATTACAAAAATTCCTGTAATCAATAAGAGCAAAGGCATTTTTAAAACCAAACATCGATAGCTATATTTTGTTATAAAAGCTTATGTATTTTTCGTGACATGGTCTCTTTAAATCAAACAACCACCCACAAAATACATAGTTGCATAAGGCTTGTCTGCGTTGTACTGTAACATCACTGACACGCATGCGTGCAGAAATCACTTATCATCCCACATGGATCTAGTCTAACGTGACATGACGGAAAAACATGACGTGACGTTTCAAATAAGCCCATTTCACATAATATAGGCGAAGAATATCTCTGAGTACTTAGTATCTTGTAGCAAATAAAATATCAAGTGCGACTTTTTTTAAATTGATGCGACTTTTTGTAAAGTGTCATTGAAATTTGAGCTTTTCGTCCCTGAACTGATACACAGTGCAATGATGATCAAGGAAAAATTATCTTAAAAAGTCAAAATCTGGTTATGTGCACTTCGGCCTTACGTTATTTGTGTTTTGAAAATCAGTCCGTAATACAAGGAACCTATAGCCATTGTAAGAAATTGTGTCTTCTCTATCAGGAATTCTGCGTGTGTTCTGCCTGTAATTGCGCGCTTTCCAGGTTTTTCCGTCATGTCGTCTAACGTTGTATCGTGAGATAATCCCACGGGGATATTCCCGAATGTTGCCTTCTATTGGTTTCCATGGTGAAAATTAGAAGACAAGCATCTTGGTTCTAAATTTTCCTCATGCATTGATCATGAGAAGAATGTAGAAGACAAGAGATTCGTAGATGTAAAAGAGATGTAGAGACAAGAGATTCTTTTAGATTCGTTTGGTTCTTTAAGTTTAATTAGAAAGAATTGTAACATGTCTGAGACATTTAGCATCGCGTTTTCAGAATCAACCGCAAACAGCAAACCGTTGCCGGTTTGCGGTTTGACGTACTTGCGAACACTAATTCATGGTCTCAAACGGGAGCTCATAGAAAATTTGAGGGGAAAACTGCTGAGGTAAATCTCTTACCGCTAGACGGTGCTCCTGTGGTCAAAACGCGAACCGCAGACTGCAAACTTGACCCCAAGGCTTTTTCACGTGACACCCAGAGGTTTGACGTTTGCGTTTCCGAGAAAAAACGCGGTGCTAAATGTCTCTATTATCTTAGACAAAAAGCGTGAAGGCACTTCAAGACATGACGCAACTGTTCGCGGAGCAGTCTAAATCTGGGAATGTTCTGGACGAAGAAGTTGCAGCGGGAAGTGAGAACATGATTCTTAGCCTGGGAAACCTGATGAACTCTGCCTCACAAAAGGCCAAGACGCCTACCGATAATAAGATAGGGGGGCAACGCGAGGTATGTGTAACGCGGCAAGTAACATAACTTTTTAATAGGGTGTTTTCATGGAAGCTGATCCGACACCTACAAAACGTTATTCGCTTGAATGACTCCCTAATCATTGAGAAAGTTTGTTTCCAATAGGAGACTTGCACTAAGAGATCACGTGAAATTTTGGGTGGTAAATTCAAGCAAAAAAAAAAAAAAAAAAGAAATGACTGCGCCCGTCAAGCAAAGGAACCACCAAAAAATAAAATCTTAAAATGAAAATAACCCCTTTTTGAAAGAAAAAAACTTTCTGGCTTTTTTCATAAGCACTACATAAGATGCTTTATGATGCTGTTAAAAGCCTGAGCGCGCGCTAGTTTGCCACCCAAAAAGTCACGTGATCTATTAGCGATCTATTGGCAATCATGAGCTCATATTTCTGACTCATCTCTATTATGTGTCTTACTCAGAGCAAAGCCGCTGCTCAGGAGACCCAAGTCCTCGTGGACAGGGTGGGGAGTGCGCTATTGTCTCGGGTCGGGATCGGCGAGGAGTCCAAGGTCATTAAGACCGCTCGACTGTCCATGCTACTTGAGAGACAGAGGCCGGGGAAGGTGGCAAACAGAAAGCTATCTGAACGAGATGCAGAATTCAAGCTACCTGAGATGGACTTGAAGGATTCCTCCACGAACTTCGTGGATTTTCAGGTATGTATTAACCTATGTCAAACAAGAGTCGACAGTTTTTGGTGAGTAAAATTTACACCTATTTCAAATAAGGTTGCACTTGGAGAATTTGTGTATCGTTACCCGCAGTGCTTCATGGGCCTGAAGTTCATAAGCAAATAAGCATAAATAAAATAAAAACCCAGGTTTCAATATTTTTTTCTTTTTTTAGCTTGTAGAATTCTTGTTTACATTCTTATGAACATTCACATGGCTGTTACATACAAAGATTCAGCCGTTTATACGCTACCCATGAACCACCGCGGGTTACGACACTTGGGTTCTCCAGTGCAAGCTTATTTCAAATAGCTGTATAAACTTGTTTACGAACACGGCTATTTGGGTTTTTTGATTGACTCCTATATTTCAAATAAGATTGCGCTCGAGAGTCGATGTGTCGTGACCCGCGGTGGTTCATGGGTACCGTTTATGGATCCTGACAACCTCTTTGCCAGAGCCCACGTACCTTTGTGCCAGCGGCAAGGTACAAGGCTTTGGGATAATCAATTCCTAGGGCGATTCTTATTGGCTCGTGGGATTGCTTTAGTAAGCATGCGCAAATAAAACGAAAGTGATTAGAACAATGGGAAAGCTCAACGATGGACGTCACACATTCTGTGCTTACTTGTAAGATTCCAGTTTTGGAAATAAAATGGCTGAGAATGCTCCCAAAAAAACAGCGAACATAATTTTGTCGTTGCTGCTACAAACTTTTAGTACCACAAGACAATCATTTGCGGCTTTTGGTCTTAAAACAAGGAGAGGAGCTTTGTATTATTCACTTGCTCGGGTATTCGTTGCTTGTCCAAACTTTGGGGAGTCGTCGCGTCGGCGGCGCGCGACAACGGCCTAGTTTTCCTTTCATTCCTTATAATACATTTATAAAATAACTTAAATTACAAAATTATATTGCTTCGACGTTTCGGCAATGCTGCCTTCATCAGGAATAACTGATAATTTAAACGCTGGTTTCAGGGAAAAGCCGAGGACTTGTTTTTGTTCCTTATCCACCCCCACACCTTCACCTTTCCAATAGTCCGTCTCGAAATTTTGGGTATGAATAATTGAGGAATTCTGATACTTGTAGGGGCCAAATAGCTGGTTTCAAAAACAAGGGGGAGGGTATGCAATAAGACAAGAAAAGGAAGACTATCGTTACTCAGACGGAGATAAAAGGAAAAACAGATGATATTGAACGTACTTTATTAGCTATATACAAAATATACAATCATATTAAATTCATAATTCCGATTAGTTAGCAAAGGATCGCCAGTAATTCATTGTCAATGCCACGCGTAAAGGATCCTAGCTCAACTCAGGACGGCTACTTTTATGCAAGTTCATAGCTCAATTGCGAATTATCTAGCGGGCGTGGACTCTTCTCGTCGATGAATCCGTTACAGCTCACGAACCGCATGATGTAACAGGCAACACTTCTTAGAGTCTTAAACTCGAGAAGAACAGCCTTCCCGTTAGGATGTCTAAACCCATTCTGGTCACGATTATGAGAATCAAACAACAACCAAGTTTGAGATGTCTTAAATAAGGCGACTGTATAAAGTAGGTATCTAATGATGAACATGCCATACTCGTTCAAAGATTCTATACTACTTTCAATGCCTGGTAGCGGATTGTTCTTGTCTGTGCCATCGTTCATAATATCACCACACATGACACCACCTCTCTTCAGGTGGAAGTGCCGACCCCGTAGTTTAATATCTAGATCAATCTCATCAATGTGCAGATATGCGGTTTTCGAGAGACCCATCTTCTCTTGAGTCTCCCTGTGTCTCTTATCCCCGGTGAAGATGATGTCGTCCATGTCCTCAGGAGTCCACAGCAATGGGATTTTGCTGGACGCTCTGAGGATGGCGCAGAGAGCAATGGAACAACACTGTACACCTGGGATGATAAGTCTTCCGTCCCCTTGGTGCATGTTTGCCTGGACGAGAAGACGCGAGATGCTCTTTCCACCATGTGACTCCAGGCTATGAACACAAATGTAAAACATCTAGTTTATTTTATGATCTGTGAATTTTCGGGATATAGGATGATAGAGCAGCACTCCTCTCCAGCAACCACATTTCTTCCTTTTTTAGCTTTTCCTTATCTTTCGCCATCCACGCTACTCAAAGTGAAATATTCCTTAAAAAACGAGATCTACTAATATTTTTAATATCAGGTTTTCACCATAGATGTTTTTTTTCTTAATGGAGTGATTCAATATCCTACGAGTTATAACTACCCAGCGAAAAAGTATCAGCCTGCTTAGCCTTCTATCTTAGCCTCTTACCTTTTAATTGATCTTGCGCCATCTTGTACCATTCCATTTGTCTGGTTTGATTCTCTGTGGGTTTCTCTCCCCGTGCTGTTTCCATTCTGGGCAGCTGTGGCGTATGAACTGGCCTTGGTGGTGGAAGGCGCGGACGGTCTACCCATTACTCCACAGGCGTGTCCCTTTCTGGGTAAATCATCTTCGCGATTGTTTCGGTTTTTCCCTTTTTTTATTGATCCCATTAGTTGAACAATATGATTAAATTACCTTCTCGTTGAGCAACTTAACTGAAGGTATGTAGAAAAATAACTTACTTTTTGCTACCTATTTCTTATTTTGACCACTTGCAACTTGCATCTCGACGGACAAGCTTTCCTTTCTCTTCTGGTTTTTGCTCTCTCGATTGATCTTAACTCTTTGCACAGACAATTGATCAGCCTCTACATCCATCTTGTTTTTCGTTCTTTCTAACTTGTTCTGCTTAGTCCGCAAGTTGAGCTTATCACTCCCCTTGACATTTCCTTCTTGTGCATCGGTAATATTTGCAGCGAGTTCAGATGCTGTCGGTGTCTTATGAAGAGTCCTCTCTTCAGCCTGATGGCCGATTTCATCAGGTCTCGCGTCTGATGACTCTGTCACGGGGTAGTGCTTAGGAGATACGACGTCTTGTTCGACTTTCGCTTCTGTCTTGTAGGTGTGAAGGATGGATTCCTTTCATATTACTGATAATTCTGGTTTGCTTTCTTTCTTCGTACACTCTTTGTCTTTCCGTGATCTGCATTGAGATGTTTTCATTGTTTTTGTTTTTGTGCTTCGCCTTCTTCTTCTGTGGTTGAGCGTATGTATAAAGGAGCAGCTGGTTTTCTTTGCTAGGGTCCCCGTCATTAGAAGACATCAGAGGTTTGTGGTCAGAGGGAAGCTCCCGATCATTGCCTTTATTTGGTGCATTCAAAACACCTGCATCAGTTGCTAGGTTAGCATGGTTGTCTTTCCTTGATACCCAATCATTATCGCCTCCAATCTCCAGCTGTAGTTCTTCTACAATTGATCAATTTTTGTCCTTTTTGAGATACTGATTAGATGAAATTTCTTTCTTCTTCTGTAACTCTGTTATCGGTGGAGTACTTTGAATACTCTTATCCGCGAGCTCTGTCTTGTTAGTTATTATCTTGGATTTACCATTGGCTTGCAGGTTGCTCCATCAGCGCCCCCCCGGATTATGTGTGTTTGTTCAACATTCACCGACGTCGGTGCCAGTTGTTCGCCACTGAATGCCACACGAATGCCAGGATGGTAAGGCTTCGTGAAACCGGAAGGAAATTCGACATCCACCTGTCTCACTGACGAGAACATTTCTTCAATCGCCATGATGCACGCTTGGTCTTGTTTCGTCTCCTCGTCCTGAGCTTCCTCCCTCACCCAACCAAATTTAGACACTAAGAGACGGCGGGCTGTTGTATCCGTAAAACTCTTTTTAAGTCCCTCAAAGCCTAGTTGCGTAGTTGTTACACTGATTGTGTAAGCCTTAAGGTGCTCAGATATCTCTGCCGCCATCCACTCATGCTCATCGTGTGACACCTGGCTGAGGGAAGCTAGAAGCGCTGACATGTGGTCTGGTTTGGTTGCGCAGTAATCCATCAGATAAACCTTGACGCGACGTCGAATGATTGCATGTCTTCCATTAAAGGAAACCAACACAGGTCGTTTAGCTGACAATGTCAGAGGCTCCATTTGCTCAAGCTTTAAACTGAGGGGTCTCATCAACCTGGTCAAAGACTTGGCGAGTGAGGGATAGAGTGTGACTCGACGCCCCTGGCGCGATGCACAAGCCGCAAGTCTCTGGAGGCTCTTTGTGTCCCATGATGCACCCAGGTCAAACAGGCGGAGCTTCTTGAGTCCTGTAGAGGATGCAATCCCCTTGTACTTTACTGGCGAGGAAGGCTGCACGTTCAACTCGGTGGTTACGAAAGCATCACTTCCTTGGCGGTCTGTCGACGCAAAAGATGGACAAGCACTATTCTCCTCTTGGATCTGGTGCACCTCGGTGATGCTGGAAAGACGACCTCCCTAAGAAGATAATAACAATCAACGTCATTGTGAATACGTTTTTAAACGTTTTCGTGTAATCGTTTGCATTTTGTAAAATAGGAAATGGTTTGTTAGGCGCATCTGATTTGAAAGCTTAAAGTGTTCGATTGGTCGCGCTTGTAATGAAAGTATGATAGAAAAGTATACGCGCTTTATATGTATACATTCAAATGTACTACTAGCACACAGAACATTGGTTATAAATGCCTGAATGATCACAAAACAATAATTACCACTGCCTGAATGATGCCGAAACATTATGACAGCTTTTAATGGAAAAACAGGATAACATAAAAGGAGTCAAGTATAACCGTTTAAATCTATACAAATGGAGATGCTATTTTGTCCGTCGTGTTTGTGTAGGTTTATGGTTTTTATTCAATTATCCAACTTAAATAAACGCTCACCTGAACACTTGGAGTTTTCCATGATCCACAAATGCGAGGGAGGTAGTGCTTCTAAATAACTGAAGACAATTCAACAACCATCTGTCTCACCCGCGAGGACGGCTTGAACATTTCTTCAATCGCCATGATGCAAGCTTGGTCTTGTTTTGTCTCGACCTGAGCTTCCTCCTTCACAAAACCAAATTTAGACATCGAGAGAGGGCGGGCGGTTGTATCCGTGAAACCCTTGTCAAGTCCCTCAAGGCCTAGTTGCCAAGGCCTAGTGGTAACACTGATTGTGTAAGCCTCAAGGTGCTCAGATATCTCTGCTACCATCCACTCATGCTCACCATGTGACACCTGGCTGACAGGATAGGAGCGCTGACATGTGGTCTGGTTCTGTTGCGCAGTAATCCATCAGATGAACCTTGACGCGACGTCGAAAGATTGCATGTCTTCCATTAAAAGAAACCAACACAGGTCGTTTAGCTGACAATGTAAGAGGCTCTATTTGCTCAAGCTTTAAGCTGAGGGGTCTCATCAACCCGGTCAAAGACTTGGCGAGTGAGGGATGGAGTGTGACTCGACGCCCCTGGCGCGATGCACAAGCCGCAAGTCTCTGGAGGCTTTGTGTGTCCCATGATGTACCCAGGTCAAACAGGCGGAGCTCCTTGAGTCCTGTAGAGGATGCAATCCCCTTGTACTTTACTGGCGAGGAAGGCTGCACGTTCAACTCGGTGGTTACGAAAGCATCACTTTGTCGGCATACTGTCGACGCAATAGATAGACAAGCACCAGTCTCCTCTTGGATCTGGTGCACCTCGGTGATGCTGGCAAGACGGCCTCCCTATAAAGATAAGACCAACGTCACTGGGTGTGGGAAAGTAAAGTATACCCGTTCCAAATTCATACAAATGTTCTAAAAATACACAGCACCATAGTTACAGGTGTCCGAATGATGCTCTTAAATCCAAGAGCCTTTGATGGGAACGTGATAACATAAAAATAGCCATAGCATAACCATACAAATGAAGATGTTCTTATGGCGTTGTGGCGTGTTGGTCTAGGGGTGCAGTATTTCTTTAACCTTTCCACTTAAATGAACGCTCACCTGGAGTGATTTCACCTTCGACTGGATATGCATCTTCATGACAAAGTTGATAACAAAACATATAAGAGCGGCGAAGGTAACCGCTGACACCAGGTACAGGATATCCCCCAGCACGACGGTGGGAGCGGGACACCCAAAGACAACGATTGCTTGCCTTGGAGCAGCCACGGGAAAGGCTACAACTAAAGAGACAAAGAAAAATAATTATTGATTGAGTTTGAGAATATATTTATCATCTTAGTATGTAATAGGTTAGTACAAGGTGAGAGAAAGGGGCAGTGGGTTGGGGAAAGCAAAGTTAATTTTAACCCTAAGAGATATCATGTGGGGTCAAAAGCAATTCTTAACCCAGTTGTTATTAGGTTGTGAGGATCTTTTAGCGCCAGCGGATCACCCCCGAAGGGATAACAGTTAGAAGGATTTTATGCCATATAAGATAGGACGAACACCCCCGTCTAGGGTATAATTATTATTGCACTTACTTGGCATCAGCAGTCGTGGCTTGATGAAGATCTTAAGCAGGTTCCGGGGGTGAAGCTCTGAGTACACTTGTTTGTAGCTGGGCAGCAAAAGCTCCCAAGAACAGGCTACAGATTCGAGAAAAACAGTGAAGCATCATCTCTATTAGTGGCTATGAAGATTGTAAGAATAAACAGCAAGTATGGCACATTGTTAGAAAACATTCCTGGAATATAACATTTTTCCCAGTGCTATCAGGCGTATGCAAGAGAATGACTGCTTCTACTCTAGCAAATACAAAGTTTCACTTGTGAATCTAGACAAACTGAAAAATAAAAATACTACTACTACTTCTACTACTACTACTACCACCACTACTACTACTACTACCACTACTACTACTACTACTAGCAACAACAACAACAACAACAACAACAACAATAATAATAATAATAATAATACTAATAATTATAATTTTAATTATACTTATAATAATAATAATTATTATTATTATTATTATTATTTATTATTTATTATTATTATTATAATAACATACCTTTGTAAATAACCAGCTCATGACATTGTGAAGACTTCTCCGCTTGCAAAAGCCCGGCTGTAAAACGAAAATAAAACACGCTTATACAAAAGAATCTGATAAAAATATATTCAGAAACAAACTGTATTTAGAAAAATAATTGTTAAATTGGAGTAGAAATTTGAGAACGAAGCTTTTTTTTACTATAAATATTTTGTGGAATACCAAAAATACCGATAAAAACAGAAAAGGCGGGACCCACCGGAATCATCTTCAACGGCGTCTTGTACCGCGACGGGTACTTTTTTCTTGGTCTCTTCTCCTTGACCATCACTCTAGAAAATTACAACAAAACCAAAAATTAACAGAAGGTAATAGTAGTGTCCGAGAAACACCGCTTGTTCACTGACAACAACACGCCACCGCCGGTACTTTTTCTCACATAACGACGCTACGTACCTCGACACTGGATGTTGTTCTGTAATAAAAGGCTGCGACTCATGCTGCACAGACTGCTAGTCCGGTGAGGACGGGGTGGTCCTTAAAAATCTCTATCATTTTAAAAATATGGTACGCTCCATGTATTGATGCTTTCGCTTCATGAACGTTTTGATCAGTTTGGGGGAATGCTGATTATGACGTCAGACAATACGCAATCTTCCTCGAGCTCTCACCAAAACTCATCAATTACAGGATTTCACTTAGAAATAAAATATTATAAGCGCATCCAATTAAACCGAGAACAAGAAGTTTCTTGTTGCAGTCATATATGAAAAAATTCCACCGGAGTCTGTAGAATTATCGACTTCTTTTTGATTCAGCGCGATCTTCGCTGCATCGCCCAACGCGAGGACGCGCGCGCAAGCTATGCAGTTTTCCCATCACGCGTAGAAATCAGACGGTACGACGGATATGTTAGAAAAAATAGAAAAAGGGTAATTTCGCATCGAACTTTGTTCGTATTCAATTAAGGTTCAGAGCAGTGTAAATAATCACCTCCGATGCGTGTCCACGTGCGAGAGCATTCTAAAGTGCGCACATCGCCAAAGATCAGATCGATCGCAAGCTTTGAAATGCCAACTAAACGGGTTTCGATTTGAACGAATTTTGTGAAACATTTACCCGCGAGAGGCCTTAACATTCTAGAAAGGCGCAAAATCGTAATTCGATGAATAAGCGGGAACCATGTGTTTGTGCGAGTTTTGTTAAATATTTTGTAATTTAGTTGATTGGGAAGAATTGTGGAAAAAAATAATTGGTGAAAATCTATCCTCTTGTTTTTGCCCTGAGAACAGAGGCTTTCTCTTATTACCCTGCAAACAGAGACCCTGCTAACAGAGGCAGGTAGGCTCGTGTTTCTTGGGCTTAGATGTCGCAGTTTTCATGTCGTTCCCAAAGCTTAGTACCTTCATGCCAGCCGCAAGATACAAGGCTCTGGGATAATTAATAACATCTCTGAAAGCCATGTTAATGTTTTCATGTACAGAAAAAAGAATGGTAAAACTCTCAAAATCGAAATTTGTGTTGTTTATGGTTATTTGCTGATTTATTTGATATCCATGAAACATGGGTGGCCCTTATCTGGGCTACGTAAACTTGGATTCTTTGAGTGATGCTTGAAGATCCAGTGTACTTTGCGGGCGCTCCCAAAGGTCACCCCTGTGTAAGAGCTCTTACGTCTAAATGTCTAAATCTGTCTAAAATGTCTAAATCTCACTAATCTCGTCGTGACAGACTCTTATCTCCTTGTATTGTGACCACAGATGACGACGACATCGTTTACTCCCTTCACGTGGGACCAATCAGCCACCAGCGTCAGCAACTCTGACGTCATTAGCCTCGACTTGAAGAATGATAAAGGAGCTGTTATCCCCATTAAAGACTTGGACCGAGACATTGTTATCAAAATTCCACAGAAGAAAAGCGACAAACCCACTGTGGTCTCAGATTCTGGACATCTGTTCCTAAAGCCCGGGGAGATCCGATCACACAAAGTGTTGATTCATACCGTGGGGACTGCATTTCAGTTAAAGGTAAGTCATCTCTAATATGCATTTCAAAATGAAAGGTAAGGTAATACGAGCAGCCAAATCTTACAACTAAACCTCGTTACACGATACAGTATGTCACACCACACCACGTTATGCTTTATACTATGTCACACAGGTATAAATCAACATAATGTTAAAAGGTATAAACGCCTCTGTGAAACAGAATAGTTCCGCTGACGTTTCGAGCGTTAGCCCTTCGTCGGAGCAAAAGAAACTGAATCGGATGGGGGAGTGGTATTTATAGTATAGTGTGCAAACAATAGGCAGTAAGCCGGCGCCGCGCGCGCGGGCCGACAAAGTAACAAGTAACAATAGGCAACTAGAGCGGGGCGCGCTAAAGAAATCGTAATAATCTATGCAAAGGCCAGTTTTCCGTTTATACCTAGGGGGGGGGGGGGGGAGGGGGCTCTACAGCCAAGAGAGAAAAATTATATTCTCTTCTGGATGCGAGAGTCATTGGAACCATTGTGCAAAGAAAATCCACAAATAGACAAGTGGTCGACAGATTGTCCTGGGAGGTTAAAATGCCTAGAGCAGTACCTCCCAGGACACTCTCACACAACACTACATCTCGTTACACTATACACACTGTCTGACAACACTACACCTCGTTACACTATACACTAAGTCACATAACACTACACCACGTTACACTCTACACACAATATCACACTACACTACATCTTGTTACACTATACACACTATGTCACACAACACTACACATCGTTACACTATACACTATGTCACACAACACTACACCTCGTTACACTATACACACTGTCACACAACTACATCTCGTTACACTATACACACTATGTCACACAACACTACACATCGTTACACTTACACTATACACTAAGTCACACAACACTACACCTCGTTACACTATACACACTGTCACACAACACTACACCTCATTACACTATACACACTATGTCACACAACACTACACCTCGTTACACTATACACACTATGTCACACAACACTACACATCGTTACACTGTACACACTATGTCACACAACACTACACCTCGTTACACTATACACACTATGTCACACAACACTACACCTCGTTACACTATACACACTATGTCACACAACACTACACCTCGTTACACTATACACACTATGTCACACAACACTACACCTCGTTACACTATACACACTATGTCACACAACACTACACCTCGTTACACTATACACTATGTCACACCACACATCGTTATACTAAACCTTATGTCACACTACACGTCGTTACACTATACACGTTGCGTTGTACCTCACTTGGATGGATTGGATTACACACACTACTTCTTTTTGTCCCCAAGGTCACTACACCAACTTTTAAGAAAATACCCAAAATAAAGCGACACAGCGCCACAAAACAACAACCATTACCATATCCTTTCCTCCTCGTTACTTGATTAATTGGCTTTTCTTTGATCACTAGGTTTTTACTCTTCCTAAGAAAGAAATAGCATTTTACATCAGATGGAAACAGAAACCATCATTAAGTGACTACGACTTTAAATCACCCAGCCCAGTCCCTCCATGTTCAGAAGGCACGCTGCCCGAAATCTGCAAAAAGACTTCAGATTCTTACTTCGTGTCCTCCAAAGTGCTGAAAGAAAAAGGTAAGGGAGGCAGACTTATGGGGTAAAAGCTAGCAGCCATATCCCTAACAGGGCTTGCTTTAAGCAATAATTTATATATGTTATTATCCAGCTAGGAGGTCAGTATGGTGAAATACATTTACCGAGGGACTCTCTCCCCATCAATTTTTCAAA
Source organism: Nematostella vectensis (assembly GCF_932526225.1). NCBI lineage: Eukaryota > Metazoa > Cnidaria > Anthozoa > Actiniaria > Edwardsiidae > Nematostella > Nematostella vectensis. Next base: position 2,845,714 of record NC_064045.1, read on the forward strand.
CATTTGCAAACAAGCTGTACCGTACATACCCCGTACATACCGCCGTTGCTACACTCGTATGATGAGCAACCCACGCCCGGTCTGCACAGAGCTATAGATAAAAAAGCGTACCCAACTAAGTCAGTTCTCATCTACAGGGACCGTAGACTTGCCCTTCATGGCTTGACCACTACCTTTTCCCCTTTCGACAGGAGTCTTCTACATCGGGATTGTCACTGTGAGTGAATCTCAGATCAGAAAGCGGCGGTCGTGCTCAACTCATGGCCGTCAAAAGCGATCTTGCGTTGAGCCAAAAGACCCTCCCAAGCCGGAGAATCGGACCATTATTCCTGTGTATGACGCCGCCACAGACGTGAACTACAGCATCAGCACACAGAGGTTCGGCTGCCGCTTTTGGGACGGGGCTCAGTGGATCGGCCCGGGCTGCAAGGTAAGGGTAGACCTAGACTTACTTTGGCGCTTGCCCCCACTTTCCAGAACGCATGTTTTTTTTGTGACGGGGCTCAGTGGATCGGCACAGGCTGCAAGGTAAGGCTAGACCTAGACTTACTTTGGCGCTTGCCCCCACTTTCCAGAACGCATGTTTTTTTTTGTGACGGGACTCAGTGGATCGGCACGGGCTGCAAGGTAAGGCTAGACCTAGACTTACTTTGGCGCTTGCCCCCACTTTCCAGAACGCATGGTTTTTTGGGGGGGACGGGGCTCAGTGGATCGGCACAGGCTGCAAGCTTAGGCTAGACCTAGACTTACTTTGGCGCTTGCCCCCACTTTCCAGAACGCATGGTTTTTTTTTGTGACGGGGCTCAGTGGATCGGCACGGGCTGCAAGGTAAGGCTAGACCTAGACTTACTTTGGCGCTTGCCCCCACTTTCCAGAAAGCATGTTTTTTTTGTGACGGGGCTCAGTGGATCGGCACGGGCTGCAAGGTAAGGGTAGACCTAGACTTACTTTGGCGCTTGCCCCCACTTTCCAGAACGCATGGTTTTTTGGGGGGGACGGGGCTCAGTGGATCGGCACAGGCTGCAAGCTTAGGCTAGACCTAGACTTACTTTGGCGCTTGCCCCCACTTTCCAGAACGCATGGTTTTTTTTTGTGACGGGGCTCAGTGGATCGGCACGGGCTGCAAGGTAAGGCTAGACCTAGACTTACTTTGGCGCTTGCCCCCACTTTCCAGAAAGCATGTTTTTTTTGTGACGGGGCTCAGTGGATCGGCACGGGCTGCAAGGTAAGGGTAGACCTAGACTTACTTTGGCGCTTGCCCCCACTTTACAGAACGCATGGTTTTTTTAAAGGAGGAGCGTCACGCCTTCTATAGCCTTCCGAAACGGATATCCCGGATCGATCTCGGAGAAGGGGAAAAGTGCCGTTGATAAATCTTCAAAATTCTCTCTGTTTTACTGCCCATCCGAAAGCGAAATCCAAGTTTCTGTTACGAACAATGTTTTTTTCTTATTACCTAGCGTTTTATTTTCAAGGATAATCGTTTTCTGATTAAAAAATCAGTGAGATAAAATTTGGAGTCGTTTGTGAGGTTTAGCAAGCGAGTGCAGCGATCACTATTGGAAGTCAAATCAGGCACGAATTTGGATCCAAGCGAGTACTCAGTATCTTTATTAGAAGGGTAATTGAATATTCAATGCTGACAAAAATAATATGATTGGTAAGACTTTTAGTGCAAGGTTTATTTAATGCATATGTAAACACAACATGACGTATATATATGTCATTCTCTCCCTTCGAGTATTGCTTTTGCTATTTCTCTCTTATCTCCTCTTTATCTCTTTTATCTCCTCTTTATCTCTTTTATCTCCTCTTTATCTCCTCTTTTGCTACTGGTGGTCTCTGCATATTCCTAGTCACAGTCACAGTCACCAACTTGGAAGAATAACCGGCAAGGTGACAGAGCAATATAATGGCAAGTTTTCCCAAATAAAGTCTGGTTAACTTCGGTAAGCTTGAATTTTTGCATAGAGGTCCCTTATGATATGTAAACCAACACATCAAAAAATATTTTTGTCTAATGGATTCGTCTTCGAAACATGAGGCTCGAAGTGCAATTTTCAAAGTATGTATTCTCCTCGTTTTTAGGGAGAAGTCGGGCTCTGATCAGAAATTAAGCCAATTTTGCTCGCTAATATCTAAATTTCATACCATCTAAATTTCTTTAAAATTTGGAATAAAGCTTTTGGTCAGAGAAACTCCTTGTATGCGGAATCTTGAGCTTATATATTGAGAATTGGAAAATTTCATGCCATTTTTTTGCTCTGTCCCGGCAAGGTTAGAATATTTTGTTAGTAGAAGGAAGTGTAATTTATTTGTTCAGCCACGCAAAGCTACGAAGCGTAACTCCGGAATCTACAACGAAAAAAACATCAAATACGAACCACAACATTGCCTTAGAGTCTTCGATATGGCCTCCAGGGATTTCGCCAAGCGCTGAAAACATATAGACGCTTATTTCATCAAGAAATAAGAGATTTCTCAGGGGGTTTGAGTCATAACAAACAGTACGATTAACTAGCGCGATTCTCTTGCAATCTTTGTTACACGATACTCTCGTATAATGGGCATCTCTGATTGGCTATTTTGAAAAATAGTACACAGGCTTCCCGTCTTTCGACGCTCCTCCTTTAATGAACGCCCAGTTTTTACATGTACCTCAATAGTGTTACATGTATAAATCGATTGTTTGATATAATATATTTTTTTGGATTTTTTAATCTATGTGAAAACCAGGTACCCCTATCCCCCTCCGAGATACAACCCCTCCAACTATATACGTTCAACTCTGTACTTTGTTTTCGCGTGTCTTTTGTTATTCAGGCAGGGCCCAATTCAGCGTCACTATCTGTCGAATGTCTGTGTAACCACCTCACGTCTTTCGGGGGGAGTGTGTTTGTCGCTCCAAACCCGATAGACTTCGACATCGTACTGTTGGAGTTGGGTCGGCTTGACAAGACAGGAAATGTCGCCGTACTGAGCACGATCCTCGTGTTCTTACTACTATATGCCGTCATTGCTGTGATTGCATGGAGGGCTGACAGACGGGACAAGAGAAAGGTAATGGAAAATCCCTTATTCGAGAACGGGATGGTCTTCGTCCCTTATCTGAAATGGGGATTATAGTTGCTAAAACGTTTATTTATTCAAACCATAGGTTTTTACCTTGGTTGTTGTCAAATCTGCGTCACTTCCAAACTGACCTACATTTGTAGACTTATTACATAGGTCGAACCCCTCCAGGCCAGTACTTTGTGCAACTAACCGGGATTTTATTATTTGATGTCTAAAGGCTGATTTAGACTGCTCGATTTAGTCGTATGCGACCTGCCTGCGACATGTCTTAGCCCTGATTTACACCCTACGACTCGAGTTGCAAAGGTGTTGTGGGCAAGTCGCGTACGACTAAATCGCTCTGTCAAATTCAGTCTTGGGATAACTTGGTTTACACGCACCAATTTCTTAGGCCGTTAATTCAAACATTTATTCACTATCTGACGTGATAACATATTTTCTCGCCGACAATTAGAGTGTGTTATTCCGCCTTTATAGAGTCTTAGACGCCTCACTCAAAATATCATTTTCTTTTGTTTTTCTTTAGGCCGGTGACCCGATTGCTTTGAGTTCTAATGAGGGGAGCACCGTCCAATATGAGATGACAGTATTCACAGGGGTCTGGCGGAACTCCGGCACGACTGCCAACGTTGCCATAGTGATACACGGAAGCGAGGCTACGAGTGAGCCCGTGGTCCTCTCGCCCAATATGAGTCCCTCTAGAATAGCCTTGGCCAGCGGTAACGCGGATCAGTTTGTGATATCCATGGCTTCGCCTCTTGGGTCGATAGAATACTTGAATGTTTTACATGACAACACAGGGCCGAGTCCGGCCTGGTTCCTCAACAAGATTATTATCAAGGACACTCAAAATGATCAACAATGGATTTTCATGTGCAACGACTGGATTGCCATCGATAAAGGCAGTGGGAGAATAAACAGAATCATACTACCGACGTCGCCAGAAGAAATGAAAACATTCAGGTTTGCGTTTAATTCAAGGACCTCAAAGAAGTTCACGGAAGACCATCTATGGCTGTCCATATTAACCAAACCGACATACAGCAATTTTACTCGTCTGCAACGTACCACGTGCTGCTTATCTGTGCTTTTCTCTGCAATGCTCTCCAACGCCATGTTTTACAATATTAACAACACCCCTGACACGGCAGTTCAAATAGGACCGTTCCAGTTCAGTTGGAGGCAGATAATGATAGGAGTTCAGAGCAGCCTTATAACTCTACCTGTTGGTTTGATATGCGTTGCTTTATTCCAGTACAGTAGGCCTCCCCCCAAACAGAAAGATGATGCCAGTGAAGAAGGCGAGAAACTGCCCGAGGAAACAAAGTTTTTTGATCGCTTAAATCCGAGAAATGGAAGTACAACGGCTGTTTCTAACAAGAAATCACCTCAAGCCTTGCTTTCAACTCCAAGTAGAGGAACATACAAATTATTAAAGGAAGACTCTGTTGATGAGGTCATTGTGAACCAATCCAAAGTTAGATTAAGAAGTCGACTGAGCCTAGCGGAGAATTGTTTGGTTGATGTGAATGATACAGCCGTGCCGACAAGAGACTGGGATGTGAGTGAGAGTCTTGAGTTAGACGCCTTTGCTAATCACGGAAGTAGTGTCGTAAACATAGGTTACGAGGTTAACCCCGAAGGCAATGATGCAGTAAACGAGATCATGGGCTTATCTCAGGATTCGAAGGAAGTTCAGATGAAGCCTGAATTTAAAACTGGTGGGGACGGATCGGCTGATATTGTATATCCCGAGCTCAGAGAGGTAGACAATCTTCAGAGTACTACTACTTCTTTGCCACAACCTGGACATGGAATACCCAATCACGAGCCTCAAACTAATGATATGAATAAAGCACAAACAAATTTCAAAGAACGTCTTCTAAAGGCATTCTTCTCATACGACGACGAAGAAGAGAGAAGCTTTTCCTTTCCCCATTTCTGTGTGTACATAGCATGGTTCCTGTGCATTAGTATGGTTCTCATATCAGCATCATTCACGTTTTTCTACAGCCTCGTTTGGGGGAAGGCTGTAGCCAATCAGTGGCTGACCTCTATGTTGGTGTCTTTCACGGAAGACTTGTTCGTTGTTCAGCCCGTGAAAATTTGCGTGGTTGCAATAGTGATGGCATTTTTCTTCCGTAACAACGGATCAAATGGCACTACCACTGATACAAAGGAAAAGAAGAAAAGAAAAAATCGCAAAAAGGCTGGCAAACGGAAAAAGAAAGCAAAGTATTATAAGTGCGAGAATAAAATAAATGTCCAACTACCGGACAAGGACGAGTTATTGAAAGCCAAGGAATACAAAGTCAAGGAAAATCAAATGTATGCGTTTGGGAAGGAGCTAGTAATCTACATGTGCTTTCTAGTGTTGTTGTGTATTATTTGCTATGGTAACCGTAGTTACCACGGTTACCTGATGACGAAAGACATCATGGATACATTAAGTAATTATTCAACATCAAAGGTAAGTAATTAAGATTAAGTAGTACATTTTCTACATTTCCTGGTCCTCTTTTAAGAGGACCAGGAAGAAGCTTAAAAGCTTAAAAGCGAAGAAGCTTAAAAGCTTCTACGCGAGCCGCTTTTTGCGACGCGCTTTCTGTGTTTTCTTTTAAATAACAATCGACAAAGTTACGAAGTCTGAGCTGCATGCTGTAGTTTTACATTCGGCACGAACAGATGCGAAAGCGTACGACTAAAACAATTAAATCTTTCTACTTTTCCTTAAGTTTTCTATGATTGCGGTTACTTCTGTGCTGTTTCAGATCGGCACATCATCCAAGTACTGGGGTTGGCTTGATGGCCAGTTTAGCGCTGGTATTTACGCTGGTAGCTGGTATAACGGCGCGAAGGAGTCAAATGAAGCATACGTTGGCAACAAAAGATCCCTTTTGGTAGGAATGCCGAGGCTAAGACAGCTACGGATAAGAACAGGCAAGTGGTAAAGTAGTATACAGGGAACCAAACTGAGATGATTTTCAGAAAATAACTATAATTGACATTTTAAAATGTTTATATGTTTACATATATATACTCCTATGTTATTTCAAACTAAAATACAATATAATCTTACCAAATTTTACTATTTTTTTTTAGATTTCCGGAGAGCTCAGTTCATGATTTGAAACTGCGTGTATCAGTCCGTATCTGCACGCTGACGAATAAAGTCATATTATCATCTTGCGCTGTACAAATGCTAAACATGCCATTTCATTTTCGTTTAGATTTGGAGATTGTGTACTTGATTTCCAAAAGTTTGTTTTGTTTACAAAAAAAGTAAACAATAATGAGATTAATATAAAAAAAGCTTCTTATAATAAGGTCAAGGTACTTATAAATGATTTTACATTGTTGAAGCAATGTCTTCTATCTCTTCTATCAGATTCCTGTGAAGTACCAAAGGATATGCGAGCCCTAATCTCAACATGTCATGACGAGTTTTCATCCAAGGAGCAGGACAAAACACCACTTAGTCTACCCCGGTGGAAACCAGTCCCTCCAAATACGGCTTATCACAACCTTTCCCGGCTCTGTCCACGCCCCTGGCGGTACAACACGGCCGAGCAGCTAGGATTCCACGATTCCTGGGGATTCTTCCATATGTATGATGGTGGTGGATATGTTGCTGATCTGGGTTACAACAACGAGACAAAGTCATCTGTTGTGTTTCCATTGCGTCTGAATCACTGGATGGACCGTAGGACGAGAGTGGTTCTCCTGGAGTTTGCTATGTTTAATCCCGCCACTAACTATCTCAGTGTGGTGACATATTATTACGAAGTTCTTCCATTTATGTTTGGACGCGCATATCGAAGGATCGACACTTTGCCACTTTATGGGAGTGATCAAAGCTCTTATGATTTTTATTTGATTTGCAAGTTTCTGTTTATTTTAATGGTATTATTCTACTGTGTTCGGATCACACGTGCGGCTTACAAGCAGAAGGCGCTGTTCTTTAAGGATATTTGGAACTGGATCGAGATCCTCCAAGTAATTTCCGCCTCAGTTATTGTCATCTGCTATATCGTAAAGCAAAATATGATTCTCCAATCAATTCTACACATAAAGAAGAATCCATACGGCGTCGTGAACTTCCAAAAAGTTATTGTTTGGAGAAATGCAGAGGATGTCGCCACATGCGTCGCTGTGTTTCTTGTATCTTTGAAATTCCTAAACATGCTACGCTTTAATCCGCATATCATAATATTCATGACGTCACTGAAGACAGCTAGAAATACCATTATTCCATATTCCATCATCATCTTTATTCTAATGCTTGCTTACGCTATTCTCGGGACCATGGTATTTGGAAATACAATGTATGAGTTCTCTGGCATGAAAGAATCTATCTTTACCGTCCTATTGATGTCACTTGGAGCTCAAATGAAATTCCCAAATCTTATAGAAGACTTCAAGGTTGAAGGCCCTATTTACGGCTTTTCTTACAAACTGCTGATGTCTTTTATTTTCGTGAACTTTTTTGTTGCAATTTTGAATGACTCGTACGAAGACGTAAAAGCGAGTACCGATAAGAACTCCAAGGAATTCGAAATGGCAGAGTTTATTCTTGATCGACTGAAACAATTACTTTCTATAAGGAAAAAAGAAGAAGATGATAGCGAAAGTGAACGATTGAGGAAGTTACAAAAAGAAGCGGAAAAAGAGACACGTGATATATTCAAAAATAAAGCTGAGGATTCAGGTGGTATAGGCGAGAGCATTAACAAGGATGTATCAGTAGATATTGATGGAAAAGACGAAAATAATGAACACGACGACGACCATGATTTTGATGATGAAAATGATGATGATGATGATGACAATGATGATGATGATGGTGATAGCGATGATGCTGATAGTAATAAAACATCGAGTCAAAAAGATTCTGCTACCTCAAGCTTCATATCGATACGTAATGCAACCCGTGCTCTTGATGCCAGTAACACCGCAAATCAATTTCTACTCTCAAAGAAGGAGGCTGAACTTTCCAAAAGAACAGAGATTTTGGCCGATGTATTTGAGGAAGACGTTGAAATAATGCGACTGATTTCGTTATTAAGGCTGCGTTACGCTCCTCGTGGAGGGGAGGAGGAGGAGGAGAAAGACTCTTCTTCATTAGAAAGCGAGAATCATGGCGGTGATGTGTTAGGTGATGCTATTGATGGCATTGAAGTGATTGATTTATCAGGTATAAGGGAAGCCACGAGGTTAGAGATCGTGCCCCGGCATCTCAGGATCAATAACTACATGGCCCACATCCGGAAGGCATTAACCACTAAGAGTAAATTTCTCAAGGGTAGGGCGCGAAAAAGAAAACGTTGATGTTATTTTACAAATGTAGGCATTAATAGGTTAAAAAACATTTCTCAAGGGTAGGGCAAAATGTTGATGCTATTAAAAAATGTAGGCATTCACAAGTAGGAATAAATTTCTCAAATATTCCCCGATAATTTAAGTTAGATGTGATAACAGCACTTTCACTTTGTATTGATTGTATAGATAACTATCAGTGTCCCTAAATTTACACGTTTAAAACGTGTTTGGTATGTATCTCTTTTCGTGAATAATGTTGATTGATTCGCTCTCATTGTTACCTGAGCAGCTTCCCGGGCGGGGTGGGGGTAATCAGCCTGTGTTTGGGTATAGGGGTGCCGCTGGGGGTTTTGAAACCTGAACCTGTTTAGAACAACAATTCTGAAAAACCATACCCTGTTTAGGACAACACCCTCAATTTGTAGGACCCTGTTTCAAGAGCTATATCCGGCACAATTATATTTGACTTTGACCTCCCAGCTTGCGTTTTTGTCAAGGTAACTTATCCCTGCAGAACTAACAATATTTTTTCGCGGCAGTCTTTTATCGCAAAATCGATCGCAGAACCAAGCACCCTGTTAGCACGTGAGAGCAAGCAAGGCAATCAGATCGGTACCCTGTTTAGGACAGCCTTGCTTAAAATTATGTACGCTGTTAAGGACAGAGGCCTGAAATATATACCCTGTTCAGGACAGAGAGGCCTGAAATGTATACCCTGTTCAAGACAGAGAGGTAAAAAACCATACCCTGTCCAGCGGCACGTCTCCGTATAGCCCATATAAGGGAGTGCCCTCCCCCCCCCCCCCTCCGGGAGCAACTTATACATATGATATTTTATCTCGGCTAATTTCCGATAGCAGCTCTAATCGCGAGAGAGGCTGTCCTCCGTAATACATGTGTGAGTTTTCTTAGTGCGGTAATGAGCGATTTTAATCTATTTAAAAAAAAGACATTGCACAATGGTCTGTTTTCCAGATAAGGGAGTCCTGTAGAATGTTCATTCAAATGCATGAAGCGAGACGTAGCCAAGTCGAAGTTTATATACAGCCGTTCTGTGATGTTTTGTTTTACGAATTCACCTTTTGACTGTAATGTTTTGTTTTACGAATTCACCTTTCGACTAAAATATTCAGCTTCAGACTTTGCCGTAAGACGGTGCAAAAAGTTCAAACTTTGCAAAGGACGACTGCAAACAAACTCCGAAATGCCTATTCCTCGCTTCCACGCTCAAATCCCACCTCTGGGAATAGCGAATTATGCACGCGCACGCGGTGCTTCCTGAAAAAGGCGAATAATGCGCGCGCACGGCGAATAATGCGCGCGCACGGCGAATCCGAATGGGCGCGGATTTATGAGCGCGTGTGATCTGTAATGTGCCAACAGCAACAATAATAAAGTGTACGCTTCATCTGCACACAAGAAAGGAAAATGTTTATGAAGTTGCTCGCAAGATTTTGTCCAATTAGCTCAATGCCTGACCGATGTCCCCTTTTTGAATATACCGACGCTGTTTGCGCTTAAATTGATTTCATTAATGATATGTTGGCTATGAATTGACTATGAATTGGCTATGAATTTACTGTTTGTACAGAATGATTTGATTGAATAGGAGTAACTGCGTTATGATTAGAGATCCTGATACAAGGACAAACTAAATTAATAGTTTCATTTACACTGTTTCGTATTTCTCGTAGCTTCCAGTAATAATTCAACGGATTTACACTAGAGTTAAAGTAAAGTATTGTGCCAGTAATATTCCAAGCGAGCATGGAGGCCTATGGTACTCCACTCACTTCGAATACGATCACGACACACCCGAAAGGACCATACACGAGAAGCAGCAACCCCAAGACGTACACAAGCCCTGTGGTCTCTTGAGAGACATGCATAGATTGGTTGATCTTAGCATGATGGTACTTGAGAACTTGGTAGATCTTGTAGTAACAGAACGTCATGGTGGGATGACAAGACGAGATCACCACGGCCGCCGCAATGTGGAATATTCGTGCGCCCAATAACGTGAGAAAAGAGAAAGCGAGGCCCGCAAACCATACCCCTCCAAACACAAGTATAACTCGTTTGGAAGTGACTGTGGATTTGTAACTCAGATGTAAACATAGAGCCAGGTATCTGTATACTGTCACTAATGTTATTGTCACTATAGAGACGCTCACAAACGTGAAGGAAAGCATTATAGATGTAGAAGCGATCCGACAATTGCTTTCTAAGTCAGTACTTAAGAATTCTGATAACTTCCAAGCCACAGCAAAAGGCTGGACTACGAGACCAATAGCGAGGTCAGACAGCGCGAGATTGCATAGGAATAAGTTAGATGTGACTTGGAGTGATCTCACCCTCCATACGGTAACTAGGAGCAAGGCGTTTAGGGCAATTGAAGGTATACTCAGGATTAGGAGTGTAATACAAATCACGTACGTGCTGGCTCTCAACTGATCCGCATGGTCGAACCAGGAAATTGATCGCACGAGTTGTTGAAGGGCATTGTAGTGGGAATTTATGAGTTTTAAACACTTTCAGCCTTTTTAATTTACAGAAAAGACCTCTTGATGAGATGCAGCTTAAGAAAAATTGCTTTGCCGACTATCGATCAATCTAACGATGATCTTGAGTGAAAAAAAACAAATTAAAACTCTTTTGGCCGCTCTCAACCTTTGCTCAATCTAACAAAGAAGAGCTGCAGCGCACGCCAATTTCATAATAACTGCTGCTAATAACTGCTACTTAAAAGAAACATCGCTTAAGAATTCTTAAAACTGAAATAATCGACCATAAATAACTTGGCTTCTTTCTAATCTTCCCAATCTTCTGATGAAGATAAAGAGAGTGTTGAGTTAAGCTAGGTAGGTAGGTAGTTTTGAGTTAGGCTAGGTAGGTAGGTAGGTAGGTAGAGTTTTCAGTTGTTGTTGTTTTTCATAAGCAACCTAAATCGGTTTCTTAATAAAAATTGATCATATCTTCGAGAACCAAATACATATAATAATTGTTTATATTTGCAGATATTGCATCGCAGGGGCACAATCACTCGCTGAAAGGATGTTAAATTATACAAATAATAAGAAGCGCCCAACCATCAATGTGCTAGTCCATTTTCTAGGAACAATCATCAAGACAGAAATTTCTTTTTTTGCAATTTATAAATTGATTACGTCTCAACGGCACACCATAAAAATAATCAGTTTTACTCAGTTTTCTGTTGTAAATAGTAAAGATACGTAACCAGCTGGCGAATTTTTTAGCGAACACCTGTCATCCAACTGACCAATCAGATAAAAACTATTTTGTCGAAAACAATGGAACTTAAAAAAAGGTGATCCTTAATAAAAAATAAAATAATCCTTAATAAATAGCATTTTTTATAATTATTTAAATTAAGTAGCTAAGAAAAAAGTTATTTGAAAAAATAACTGACGTGACTTTTTTTTTCACAAATGTTAAAGTTCTTAAAGAGTGTTCATTAAAAACAAGGAGGGGGGATTTTTTTTACTCAAGACACCGTAAAATTTCATTGAAACATTTCATTGAAACATTTTGTTTGAGCCTCAACCCCCTCCCCCTAACAAAAAACTACCCTAACTACCCCGGAAAGCTAATAACATAAGGCTTTTTCAAATACAATACACCAAAAACTGGAATTCGACTCTGACAAGTTTTCGTCTTTAATAAGACTTCTTCAGGGCAGGAAGACGAATTCCAGTTTTTGGTGTATTGTATTCATTCTTCTGCTTTTTGTATTTAGGCTTTTTTCAAAGTTATATTTATTCTCTCAAATTACTTACTTAGGATCTCCTGTCATACGAATGATTTGAAAGATTTAAGGTTATGCCCTAAGGATCACCTGTCATTTGAAAGAAAAGTTATTGTTCCATCTTTAATCAATCTCAAATGTCGACCAATAATTCTACGCAGTGGCTACTGTGTATGCCCGCAGTCGAAAAAGGTCCTCGATGGACTTAAAATTGTTACAATTATAGAATTGTAACAGACAGAATTGAAGGGTCACTAACATGTGACATTATAGTGTATACAAGCAACGAAAAACATTCAATTCGGACAATAAAGCTCAATTCAGAATCGCTTGCTCTTTCTAAACTTACTAGGTCGACAATTTACTGGGTTCTTTGAACAAATTGAAAACTGTCGGGCATTTAGTCCACTGAGGACCTTTCCCGACTGTCGGGCATATAGCCACTGCGATAATTCTAACTACACTTTGGCAAGAGATAGAATATTCGGCAAAAAGAGGGCTGAACTGTTACCATTTTTTCGTTTGTAGTCAAACTATGACACATTCATGAGATTTGAGGTCATCTTGCACAACTATGAGGAAAATATCTAAGTATTGAAGAAGATCGCAACGGATGATATCCAAAGCGCACATAAACCCATGGTAAGTCTTACGCAGGCGGTTTGCGTATACGTGCCAACTGATTATCAGTATTAGGATTTGATGTATTAGATAAATAGATTTTTTGTACAACTAAAGTTAATTTAGGAACCTTTGAATTTAGCTCTTAATCTATTTCTTCACATTTTTCTTCTCTATTATTGCTTTCGTTTCTTTCATTTTATTCCTCATTTCGTGCACTATCAGAATCGCTATAAGAGAAACTGCTACACGTTTAATCATTCCACTTGCTTTTAAGGAAATTAGACCGTCGACCGGATAACACCCCTCAAAGCATTGATAAGCCGGTCATTATTATTATCTTCATTTCTATTATTACCACCCTCTTTTAGTGGGCTAAAACAAATCTTAACTGAAAAAAGGCTGCCTAATTACGTCGATTTTTTTTTATTTACATAGCTGATAATTTAGACCGGAATTGTCCTCTAAAGGTGACAGGTGAAGTTGTCGACGTTGCTCCGAGTTACATGGTTATAAGCTTTGAAAGGTTTCTTCCACTAAGAATTGCGAAAAATTATCCCAAATTTTGGCCATAAGCGCCTAAACAAGTTTATCTATGGAAGCTTGAATCACGTTCATCACGGCTTAAGATATTTAACTTTGAAATTTCACTTGGACCATCAAAAATGTTTAGCTCCAAAGCTGTATTGAGCTGAAAGACCGATTGAGCTGCCGAATCATTTCAAGCAGCCAAATCATTTCATCTGGATTGGCTTTTCCACTTGGTAAAGCAAAAAGAGCTGGACTATTATTTCGTCCTCAGGAACTAAGCGCAGTGAGCTGAAAACCGCCAGATGGCCCAAAAGACCACCAAATTGCATCTTATTATACTCAATGGCATTGCTGTATCCAAGAACGGAAGATCTTCACAGTTTTTCTTTGGATTCAACTAGGCTCTTATTTCTTTTACTGTTCCTGGCATGAGCGCTTTACAAACCTTATCTTTCTGGGAGTACGGCGAACGACAGCTATACCAAGATACCCAAACAGATTTTTTCGACTGCAACGCTTAAGAAATAAAATTAAACAATTCAACCGAAGTCAAAATGGACTTCAACTATTCATGTGACAGCTTTCCCGGATGGGCAAGTTATGCAGTTAGTCTACAAAATAGTACATATTTTCTTGTAACGATGTTTGGAACTCTCACTCTCCCTTCAATCTTCTTCAACGCCTTAATCTTGATAACATTAGCCAGGATAGGGTCACTGCAAACCCCTTCAAACTTGTTCCTGTGTAATCTCGCTGTGTCGGATCTTGGTGTTGTGCTAATATCCCAGCCGGTAGGGTACGCATGGAAGCTCCTAGAATTCCTAAGCCCTGACACACAAAATACTTGTGGCATCGCTAACGTATTTCTTATTACCGCTACTTTATTTTACGGTGTCTCCCTACTTACGATAACTTGCGCGAGTATAGACAGGTACCTTGCTCTGTACCTACACCTGAGCTACAACTCCACTGTAACTTGCAAGCGTGTTCTGGTCGTATGCGGAGGGAGCTGGCTGTTAATGGCATTCATATCTGTTATCACTTCATTTGGTGTTCACGCATTTCACATTGCTGCAGCCATTTTCATAACAATTTGTCTTCCCATTATGGCGTTCTGTTACTACAAGATCTACAAAGTGCTCAAGTATCACCATGTAAAGATCAACCAATCATTGCCGTCCGCAGAAGGAAGGGTACCGAACCTCTTGCGTTACAAGAGGTCTGTTATCGGGCTCTTTTACGTCCTTGTCCTAATGGTTGTTTCATTTGCTCCCTTTGGTTGCGTCGCTGCTGTGTTTGAAATAATCGGTCTATCTGAGTCATTGGTTCTAGCTTGGAACGTGACTGCCTGCTTAGCGTATGTGAATTGTATTCTTAACCCATTGATATATTACTGGAAAATGAGGGACCTGCGCAGTAGTGTCAACCAAACGGTATCCCTTATTTGCACTCGCCGTTCGCTTCGGCAAATCCATCCGATACGTAGTGCATGGACGGTTGATCAAAGTAACTCCCGAACAGCTTAAAAATTACAGCCAAGGTGTAGACCTACAAGGATGTACGCCTGCTGGATCCAGAGAATTAAATCAACAAAATATTGAGATGGTATCCTTTGCGCCTCTATGCAAACAGAGAAATTTCGCTGACTTTTTAAGCGTTAGTCCTTTGTCGGAATCGGGATTAGGCGCTAATCTAAGGCCTAAGTCAATCCGTCTTTCAGGAACTGGCCCCTGGTGGTTGCCTAGATGTGTCAAAGCCATTGAGTCAAATCACTTGACTTTTCGACTCGCGCTTAAAAAAACACAGAAATGGCTTCACCTGTCACGCGGAGGAGTGACGAAAGAAAATGAAATCTTTTTATGAAAATAGGGCCGCTCTGAAATTTTCTGGCTGATTCCTATGCGCTGAATAAGTTACTTTTTGCTGATGTTTTTGACGCCAGAAGCCGGGGCGCGCACGAATCCATAGCTAAGAATGCTCATTGTCCTCTTGACATTTTCTCCTTAAGCTCGACGGATCGAATGAACACGTTTAAAGCTCCCGCGCTCCGAATTCAAGCGTTGTGATTGGTCAGCATTTAATTACTCCCATGGGAGGTGCACCGACCCGTGCCCTAAGTACCTGTCAATCATTTTTTCGATTGACAGCAAAGTAAGGAAACGCTTGACCGAACATTGGCTGGTTTCTCGCTTTGGGCGTTGGGCTGCGCTTTGCGAGAAAGACAATACCAAATAACGACAAAGCGACATAATATTAGAGCTAGTATAAACACTTCTTCCAAAGTAATGAGCGAGTAACAAGGGTTATCTGAAAATAAAAAGCTTGAATAAATTACTTGTTCCATAGATTATTGGCGTTTATTGCTGATAAAGTAGCGAAACATGCTGAACTATAATAATAACAACAACAACCACAACCACAATATTTACAGAGGGCTATGAATAGATAAACCAGGCCCGTACCAAGGGGGGGGGGGGGCAGGGGGTGCTAGATTACTCTAGTATTTCATTAATCCATAGGTCAGATTTGTATTTGTATCCGGGTTGTTTTTATTAGAAAACTCACTCCCCCCCACCCCCCAAAAAGTTAGGTCCACTTTTTCGGATTTCGCAACCCCCCCCCCCCCCCTGGAAAAATCCTTGGTACGGGCCTGTAGACAAATGCATCTTGTCATGATCAATAATCGGACCCTTTTTCTTTGCCGAAATTAGATACATTTTCTTTTACAAACGGCGTTTTTATCGATGCGCACTGGATGGATGAGAGGAACGCGTTAGACTCTCGGTAGACTTATTCGGTAGACTTATTCGGTGGACTTATTCGGTAGACTTATTCGGTGGACTTATTCGGTGGACTTATTCGGTAGACTTATTCGGTGGACTTATTCGGTGGACTTATTATTCGGTGGACTTATTCGGTAGACTTATTCGGTAGACTTATTCGGTGGACTTATTCGGTGGACTTATTCGGTGGACTTATTCGGTAGACTTATTCGGTGGACTTATTCGGTGGACTTATTCGGTAGACTTATTCGGTAGACTTATTCGGTGGACTTATTATTCGGTGGACTTATTCGGTAGACTTATTCGGTAGACTTATTCGGTGGACTTATTCGGTAGACTTATTCGGTAGACTTATTCGGTAGACTTATTCGGTGGACTTATTCGGTAGACTTATCCGGTGGACTTATTCGGTAGACCTTTTCGGTAGACTTATTCGGTAGACTTATTCGGTAGACTTATTCGATAGACTTATTCGGTGGACTTATTCGGTGGACTTATTCGGTGGAGTTATTCGGTAGACTTATTCTTAGCAGCAGCAGTTGGATCAGGAAGAGATCACTATATATATTTATCGTTTAAACAAAATGCTCGCTGAAATGTGAAACGCAAGTTCACTTTTGTGAAGTCGTATTTTTTTTTGTTTGTTTTTTTTTTAAATAGTGGTTGCAACAAAATTATTGCCCAGCGAAACACAAGGTGGCCCTGTCAAGTCTGACTTTTTAAGAACTCGCGTGTTGATGCACACCTCCTTATAAGATTTGTTACTTTAGCTTAACCACCAAAAACTAGTATTCGACTCGGATATTTTTGTCCTAGACTTGTTACTCCAGGGAAACACTAACTTAATACGGTTAATACGGCATATAAGACCCATTGAACGTGTCTGGTCTCCTCTACACTTACCCTGACCCTAAGCCTACATGAAGTGATGGCCTTGCAGTATTACATGAGGTACTGACCTAACCGAGTCACGAGTTTGCGCGGCAAAATCTATAAATGCTCACGCGCTTGTGTTCCGCCCTTACACAAAAACAAGGCCAACATAAGCAATAATCTATCACCAAAGATATTTTCTTTGATCAATATTAACAGAGGGCTTATAAGCACACGTACTCACGTTTAAACTCTGTGTATTTTAATTAAAAGTTCGCAATCACCTGAATAATGTTTGTAAACTAAAAAACGTAATAAGAAAAGTTACATAATAGTCTCGTCGGTTTCTGGTAAAAATAATATAATTTTGTTTGTTTGGATAAGTCGGAAGTTGAAGGGACTTTTATTGTGCATATATGTGTGCTTTTTACTAATAACGTTTGTGCTTAAAAGTTGTAAATGAGAACTATAAAATTAGGTAAATGTTTGATGTTTTTAAATGGGAATTTTTAGTAGTTCTAGCCGATTATGTAAATGAAAATATTTTTCCCCTCATATTATTCTAAAAATGTCTTTAAGGTGGCCTCTAACCATATTCCTTATGATCCAGTTCCTGAGAATTTTAATGTTTTTGTTTACTTTTGCTTTTTAGTTTATGGAATTTTGCTCGCTTTATAGCGATAAAGAATAGAAGCTACTAGATTACCTAGATTGACCTCTCGTTGGCTAATAAATCACATTTGTTAATAAACGCCCGTGTCTCAATATAGCTATTGCATTTGCTGGCTCGTCTCAAGAAAAAAAATTTCTAAAAGACAGATAAGCAAAAGACAGGAAACATCGTCACATCGATTTTTGCGATTTGCTTAGAATTTTTTTTTTTTTTAACAATTTTATCAAAGTTCTATATGAAACAAGATGGTGCAATTGTCCTCAAAGGAAAAAGGTTCAAATGGCCATTCTGTTTTATCATTCCCATTCATCATCTTCTCCTTAACTCTTTCCGTGATCTTTTTTGGCGTTTTTTTATTAAATGAATATAGCGGAGTCTGGGTTCAGGTTTATTTTTTTCTAAATGAATGTATTATATGATAATTCCATGTTTTGCATTCGCTTATTTAAACTGTCACTTCGTGTGTACAGCTGAATTGAGTTTGTGAATTCATTTGTTTTTCTTACATAATTGAAGGCGTAAAGTCGTTTCGTTTCTTAAGCATTGGTTGCTGTTCAAATAATTACCCGCGACCAATGCAAGGATACGCTCAAACACATGTAATTCACTGGAAAACACACAATAATACAAAACGTTGTGAAGAATTCGCCGCCCATCGTCAAAACAGTGGGCGAAGTTTTTGGCGACGAGGATGGTGTCGCCTTGATACATGGTGGCAGCGGCGAACATGAGTGCATCAGCGAGGACGATCGGTCGACCCATTTACTGACAGGCCGTTACGCCGAAAACTCTGCAAATTTATTTAGCAAAACGGAAAAATCCTCAGACGGTTCCTCTTGAATAATCTTCACAAAGTGGCACGTATTATTTCTAAAAACGCTTGTCTTTAGTTCGGCAAAGTTCGCCTTCTTCAGATAACGCGTGCGATACTTAAAGCGCATCGTTATTCAGTTGGTAAAATCTTCGTTTATTTTGAATCGTCACTGAAAAATCAACCACTGAAACTCGAACTTGACTGTAATTTATTGGCTTACTGAGCTTATTTGAGCAATTCAGAAATGTGAAACAACGACCCTGTATTGTTAAACTTGTCCAGGTATATCAAAATACGCGATTCGTTGTTGGATACAACTTTACATTTCCTGTGGTGATTTACGGTTTCCGGATTGTTGCTCTTAATAACTGAAGAAAAGTAGTGTTTGTTTAGGATACGATTTATTCGATAATCACACTCAAGGTTCCTATGTTACATCTTAACGTCATCAAGGGAAAAGGCATCGAATTCTAATTGTAACTACAAACCATTGCATCCTTCAAGTTTGTCCTACGCTTTATTTGATGCGTGTCCCAATATAAGACGTCTTCTCTTCACCTTCCTGGGTTTGTCGGCAACATGGCTTAGCTGCCCTTAACAATCTTCAACGACAAAAGAGAAGAAGGAAAAACGAATGTGACAAGTTTCTAACGAGACAGGCAAAATACAAAACTTCGAGACTATTCCGATTTTACTAGTCGAATAAATCGTTTGATGAAGCCAGAACCATCTTCTCAAACTGTAACATAAATGTCCTTATCCATCGGGGGAAGTACTGTAATTGAATCCCCTTGTTTGCCTAAGCATTTTCGATAAGGCAAATCAGCGATAGAATCCTTAATTGGTTTTTCACGATAATGGAGAGTAAGAATCTGCCGTCTTTCTGCTGGCCTTACGTAGACTGGGTTGAATACGCTAGCGACAATGCGGTAAAAGTCATGACACTCTACATTATCCTATTAATAGCAAGTATTCCAGGTTCTACTCTCAATCTCCTGATTCTCGCCACGATTTGGAGACGAAGCAGTTTACAAACGCCTTCAAACCTATTCCTGTGTAATCTAGCACTTTCAGATTTTATCGTAGGTGTTGTGTCTCTTCCGCTAGCGATCTCGTGGAAGTACGTGGAAATTTTTGGGAAAAACAAAGAGGTGTTGTGCAGTGTTGGGCTGACGGCTTTCGCGCTATCATCTGTATTTGCAGGAATCTCTATACTCACAGTGACCGCTGCAACAGTTGACCGATACTTAGCGCTATACCTTCACCTCAGCTACCCCGCCAAAGTCACCACCAAACGGGTAGCTGTGGGCTGCTTGCTCATGTGGGCCACATCCCTCGTTACAGCCCTGGTCGTATTCACTGGGTTTGCAAACTTCAACTACTTGACTATTGTTATTTTGCCACTATGTACTCAAGTCTCCGCTGTCAGCTTTTACAAGATATTCAAAGTGATTAAACACCACCATACCCAGATTTCCAGTCTGAGCGCGCAGTTCCAAGCAAGTTCTACTTTGCCCAGCATGCTCCGCTACCGGCGCTCCGTAATGAGTTTAGTCTACGTGCAAATTCTTCTAATTATTTCGTGCCTCCCGTTCACGTGCACCATGATTGTATACCAAGTCAAAGGGCCATCCGTCAACGTGCTCCTGGCCTGGAATATCGGCACGTTCTTTGTCTACCTGGCTTCGAGTTTAAACCCAGTGTTATACTGCTGGCGTATCAGGGAGGTGCGCAATGCAGTATGGGACACGGTGAGGCTATGGGCGTCACGGACCAGGCACCGACTGTTGGGTATTGAAGGAGCTGTGAGTGATCAATCGGGTGGTACTACCCTTAATAACACCCGTGGAACTGCTACAGTGATACGAGTGAAGGAATCTCGTGTAAATAACGGCGTCATAGAGGCGTCACATTGGAATAACTCTTGCCTGCGATGACAACACTCGTGAGGTGGAACTCCTACAGTAATAAGAGTGACAGAATCTCACTTGTAAATCGCGCGCTCTGATTGGTCAAGGGTCCATGTGTTATTAGAGGACACGCGCACGCTTGGCGTCAAAATGCGCGCGCTCCCCAAAAACTAGATTGTAAATTAAGAAAACATTTTTATAGTTGTATAAAGCAAATAGATCTCATTTCATGGTGCGTCTGTCCTTTTATAGATGCACAGAAGACGCCACAGCGTGTCATGAACAACACTCACGCAACTCGACTGCGTCTCGCTGAGTACTTTTTGTTCATGACACGCTGTGACCTCTTCATATGCAGCTATGACGTCATCATGTGCACCCTTTAGATGACAAGACCACAGGTAACCCAAGCACTCGGTTTGTATTTAATACGCAAGAGAATTTGTATAGTGAGGAAAAAAATGGAAATTTAAGAAAAAAGACTTCATAGTGGACTCACTTTATTATTGTCTTTTTTTTGGGATTTCTCCTGAGTATTATATGGGCCATTTTACTTACTCGTTTCCCTTTCAGCACCCATACAAGACGAGAGAAGAAGAGAAGGTTGCACCCTAGAGCATTCTCCGTAGCCCAAGGTCTCCGAGAATTCGGCCCTAAGAATTTGAAAAAATGCTCTAAATCACCTCGAAATCGGTAAGCAGTACGCTCTAAGGTTAAGCTAAACAGCCGGTTAAAGTCGTCTTTTTTGCGAAGGAAAACTTGGCATGAATTTTTCACTTCGCTGACCTCGATCGCTCTGTCAAGATGCTTGAACCGACCAGCCGTGCACCCAACTGCGATTTGGGTCGGCTTGGTAACCACTCCTCAAAGCAAATGTATCTCCCCGCCCTACCCCGTACCTATCAAAACCACTTGATATAATCTTATGCACCCGCAAACATGCAAAACATGCAAACACGCAAAAATGAAATGTTTCAGCAACAGCTGAGTATTGTCCTATTTGTTTAAAGTTGCAGTCACTTCAGCTTTCAAAATAGAGACCTTTTGCCAATGGGCTATTTTAAACACAATCATGTAATACGTGAACACGCTTTAAGGCCATTTCTAATGTATTTTTCATTAACTTTCTTAGCAATAAAGTGGCTGTTTTCAGCTTGTCCAAGCGAGAGTAAGGAGTTCTGGCAAAGTTTCTTGAAGTGATATGAAATAAAGATTTGGGGTCGACTATTCTCCTTTTTACGATACGCTTTATTCAAGTCAATTCAATTTATATATTTCATTTACGATATTTACAAATAGTTACTCATCCCATGTAAATAGACGAAGGGAAGAAAGAAAATGAAATAATGACATAAGAACACAATCATCTACCAAAGACAAACAATGACGAAAAAGGAATATCTAAATTGTGCGAGAAATAATAATTTGTAATGGAGCAATCTGCGACTGATAGATTAGTTACAAATCAACGCATTTGTCACGTTTTGCGAGATAGAACGAAGTTGAGATCTAGATGCTTTTTAAGTATGTTTTCTAAATCTCTTAAAAAAAGGGCTCGAAATAATTAGTTTGATATAGACTATGGGAAACCCAGTATCTATAACAACCAAAACTTCAATTTCATAGAAAGGTATAACGTACTGATCATTAATTTTTCCGGGTTAATAGGAATCACCAAAGCAACGCAGTTGTCCGTTGAAATCGAGAAAATTTAATATTATTTCGAGCCCCTTAGGGTCGTTTTCAAAATCCCGTGCCACAAAATGTAGTTGTTAAAGTGTAAGTCAAGCCAGAACAAAAGAACAAAGGCATTACAATGTATAAGTACTAAATAAACTAAACAACTATTTCACAGGTTTTTGAAAACTATTATAAGAGAGCTGGTATCTTAACGATATCCTTGCCTAAATTTAGAAAAGCTTTGTAATTAATGAACAACTTTGATTGGTTTGTTTAAACATCGAATAAAATTATAAAATATGTCTTATATAGTTTCTAGTTGATAATTTATGAGAAGCTTTTTATTTGGCTAATGAGGTAAAAAAAAGTACAGTCTTTGTTATTAAGCAGTACAGGGGATAATCGTCCACGGCCTCTTTACTAACGTGCCCGCTTAAAGGAGGACAATTTTCTAGGTTTTAACTATATGAAAACAAGGACTTAGGAAAGTGTCCGTTTTTAAGAAGTTTTCCGTTAAATGCAGTTTTCAGTGTATGTATATTGGGCGGCGGTACCAGTGATAAATTAACAATTATGGAACAATTATTTTACGCTACGCATGACGATCTTTAGAGAGCACCTATGACGTCACGGTTAATTGAATTGAAGGGCTGGATCCATCAGCATGTCTTGTCAACACTCAATGCTGTTGACGTTTACCCCCTGTCATGTGTCCAGGAATGTTTCGCTTCAACGCGTTTAATAAGTATAATATTCTATCAATTGGCTCTAGCCAGTTGCGCGCTGTTTTTCCCGCCGGATCTAAGTGAGACTTGTGAGTAAAAGTGGTAAACTGTAGGCGATTTTCCAAGCCAGTTCGTACGATTCTCCTTTTTGGGAAATACTCCTTTGCTTAGTAGTAATCTTTTTTAGCGGATTTAACGTTAACAAGCTTTTTATAACTCATCAAAAGTCATTCACAACCCTCGAGTAAAGATGCTTTCGATGTTTTCAATTAGGGCATCTTGCGAATGGACCGGTTTGCGTATTACTTATCGGCCACAAGACCGCGCTCAAGACGCAGGTAATATTGTCTCAAACGTATTAATAAAAATACTGCATTTGCCTTTGCTTCCCTCTAGGACTCTTCTGTTATTAAGTCTTTAGATTAAATAGATCGGGGAAAATACCGGGGCATTTGCTTGCCTGTAGGACTCCTCCGTAATTTAGACATACAAATAAATAGATCGGGGGAAATACTGGTGCATTTGCTTGCATGTAGGACTCCTCTGTAATTCAGACATACAAATAAATAGATCGGGGAAAATACTGGTGCATTTGCTTGCATGTAGGACTCCTCTGTAATTCAGACATACAAATAAATAGATCGGGGAAAATACTGGTGCATTTGCTTGCATGTAGGACTCCTCCGTAATTTAGACATTCAAATAAATAGATCGGGGGAAATACTGGTGCATTTGCTTGCATGTAGGACTCCTCCGTAATTTAGACATTCAAATAAATAGATCGGGGGAAATACTGGTGCATTTGCTTGCATGCAGGACTCCTCTGTAATTCAGACATACAAATAAATAGATCGGGGAAAATACTGGTGCATTTGCTTGCATGTAGGACTCCTCTGTAATTCAGACATACAAATAAATAGATCGGGGAAAATACTGGTGCATTTGCTTGCATGTAGGACTCCTCTGTAATTTAGACATACAAATAAATAGATCGGAGAAAATACTGGTGCATTTGCTTGCATGTAGGACTCCTCTGTAATTTAGTCTTTAAAACAAAATAGTCGGGAAATATAGGCATCATCTAATTTAATTATTTTCATTAACGGACGGCTTAGAATAAACCTTTGATCATTTCGCACCTCAAGACTTTGATAAGTATACTTTTAGTCCTTTGTAGCGCTCTTTGATAAAATTTAATTAGAACGCGCAAACGTTGACACGTACTTCACCGATCATCTCAGAGCACCTAATCGGCAGGGGGGCTTTACCTTAAGCTCGTCATGAACGTAGCTTCTAATTTTCTTTTGCTTTTTTCTTTTTAATTCGGTTATTATTTTAATCATATTTTATGTGTAGTGTCAGCAGCAGAGGGTGGGGCATTGGGGATTTTGGGAGCTTTAATCGGTGACCTTACTGGTTGCACCCTTTTGATCCGCCTCTTAAAGGGGCAGTGTCATGGTACTGCGCATGTCTGTGTTTATTGTAGGCTTCTTAATATTTACAAAAACGTTGGAAGAAACCACTGGACAGCCTCTATCTGCTGGTGTGCGTCGGACCTTGTGGTCTGCGTCGACAGTTGATTAAT
This sequence comes from Nematostella vectensis, assembly GCF_932526225.1. Taxonomy (NCBI): domain Eukaryota; kingdom Metazoa; phylum Cnidaria; class Anthozoa; order Actiniaria; family Edwardsiidae; genus Nematostella; species Nematostella vectensis. Next base: position 2,870,069 of record NC_064045.1, read on the forward strand.
TAATAAAACCTTTAAAAGAAAAAGTCGACAAGAACGCAGATTTATGTTTTTTAGAAAAGTATTTCGGCAGGCCAAATACCTGCCTTCTTCAGGTTATAAATGCGTTACAGTGGCATGTTACAGCTAGTATCTGTACAAAGTTCTTTGATGACAAAAGATAAAAATAGTAATTGAGTAAAGAGTAACTTATGGAAGATGGTAAATAGGGTGGTGTGGACTACTAAACAGCTAAACGGTTTCTTCACGCCGGTTGAGGCGAACGGGTTCAAGAGTGCCAGCGCTAGCTATCAGTGTGGCTTCTCTTGCTTCGCGGATGAAGTCGCAGTTATTTCTTATAACCCAGTATGGAGGGGGTGGGGTACTCACGAAGGGGACCTAGTGCGTGTGCATGTACGGTAGTGTGGAAGGGGTGGGGTACTCACGAAGGGGCCCTAGTGCGTGTGTATGTATGTAGTGTGGAAGGAGTGGGGTACTCACGAAGTGGCTCTAGTGCGTGTGTATCTATGTAGTGTAGAAGGGGTGGGGTACTCACGAAGGGGCCCTAGTGCGTGGGTATCTATGTAGTGTAGAAGGGGTGGGGTACTCACGAAGGGGCCCTAGTGCGTGTGTATGTATGTAGTGTGGAAGGGGTGGGGTACTCACGAATGGGCTCTAGTGCGTGTGTATCTATGTACTGTGGAAGGGGTGGGGTACTCACGAAGGGGCTCTAGTGCGTGTGTATGTATGTAGCGTGGAAGGAGTGGGGTACTCACGAAGGGGCCCTAGTGCGTGTGTATGTATGTAGCGTGGAAGGGGTGGGTTACTCACGAAGGGGCCCTAGTGCGTGTGTATGTATGTAGTGTGGAAGGGGTGGGGTACTCACGAAAGGGCTCTAGTGCGTGTGTATCCATGTAGTGTAGAAGGGGTGGGGTACTCATGAAGGGGCTCTAGTGCGTGTGCATGTATGTAGTGTGGAAGGAGTGGGGTACTCACGAAGGGGCTCTAGTGCGTGTGCATGTATGTAGCGTGGAAGGGGTGGGGTACTCACGAAGGGGCTCTAGTGCGTGTGTATCTATGTAGTGTAGAAGGGGTGGGGTACTCACGAAGGGGCCCTAGTGCGTGTGTATCTATGTAGTGTAGAAGGGGTGGGGTACTCACGAAGGGGCCCTAGTGCGTGTGTATGTATGTAGTGTGGAAGGGGTGGGGTACTCACGAATGGGCTCTAGTGCGTGTGTATCTATGTACTGTGGAAGGGGTGGGGTACTCACGAAGGGGCTCTAGTGCGTGTGTATGTATGTAGCGTGGAAGGAGTGGGGTACTCACGAAGGGGCCCTAGTGCGTGTGTATGTATGTAGCGTGGAAGGGGTGGGTTACTCACGAAGGGGCCCTAGTGCGTGTGTATGTATGTAGTGTGGAAGGGGTGGGGTACTCACGAAGGGGCTCTAGTGCGTGTGTATTTATGTAGTGTAGAAGGGGTGGGGTACTCATGAAGGGGCTCTAGTGCGTGTGCATGTATGTAGTGTGGAAGGAGTGGGGTACTCACGAAGGGGCTCTAGTGCGTGTGCATGTATGTAGTGTGGAAGGAGTGGGGTACTCACGAAGGGGCTCTAGTGCGTGTGTATCTATGTAGCGTGGAAGGGGTGGGGTACTCACAAAGGGGCTCTAGTGCGTGTGCATGTATGTAGTGTAGAAGGGGTGGGGTACTCACGAAGGGGCCCTAGTGCGTGTGCATCTATGTAGTGTGGAAGGAGTGGGGTACTCACGAAGGGGCCCTAGTGCGTGTGCATCTATGTAGTGTGGAAGGAGTGGGGTACTCACGAAGGGGCTCTAGTGCATGTGTATCTATGTAGTGTAGAAGGGGTGGGGTACTCACGAAGGGGCCCTAGTGCGTGTGCATCTATGTAGTGTGGAAGGAGTGGGGTACTCACGAAGGGGCTCTAGTGCGTGTGTATCTATGTAGTGTAGAAGGGGTGGGGTACTCACGAAGGGGCTCTAGTGCGTGTGCATGTATGTAGTGTGGAAGGATTGGGGTACTCACGAAGGGGCTCTAGTGCGTGTGCATGTATGTAGCGTGGAAGGGGTGGGGTACTCACGAAGGGGACCTAGTGCGTGTGTATGTATGTAGTGTGGAAGGGGTGGGGTACTCACGAAGGGGCCCTAGTGCGTGTGTATGTATGTAGCGTGGAAGGGGTGGGGTACTCACGAAGGGGCTCTAGTGCGTGTGTATGTATGTAGTGTGGAAGGGGTGGGGTACTCACGAAGGGGACCTAGTGCGTGTGTATCTATGTAGCGTGGAAAGGGTGGGGTACTCACGGAGGGGCTCTAGTGCGTGTGCATGTATGTAGTGTGGAAGGGGTGGGGTACTCACGAAGGGGACCTAGTGCGTGTGTATCTATGTAGTGTGGAAGGGGTGGGATACTCACGACGGGGCCCTAGTGCGTGTGTATCTATGTAGCGTGGAAAGGGTGGGGTACTCACGGAGGGGCTCTAGTGCGTGTATATGTATGTAGCGTGGAAGGGGTGGGGTACTCACGAAGGGACCCTAGTGCGTGTGTATCTATGTAGTGTGGAAGGAGTGGGGTACTCACGAAGGGGCCCTAGTGCGTGTGTATGTATGTAGTGTGGAAGGAGTGGGGTACTCACGGAGGGGCTCTAGTGCGTGTGTATGTATGTAGCGTGGAAGGGGTGGGTTACTCACGAAGGGGCCCTAGTGCGTGTGTATGTATGTAATGTGGAAGGAGTGGGGTACTCACGGAGGGGCTCTAGTGCGTGTGTATGTATGTAGCGTGGAAGGGGTGGGTTACTCACGAAGGGGCCCTAGTGCGTGTGTATGTATGTAGTGTGGAAGGGGTGGGGTACCCACGAAAGGTCTCTAGTGCGTGTGCATCTATGTAGTGTAGAAGGGGTGGGGTACTCACGAAGGGGCCCTAGTGCGTGTGTATGTATGTAGCGTGGAAGGGGTGGGGTACTCACGAAGGGGCCCTAGTGCGTGTGTATGTATGTAGTGTGGAAGGAGTGGGGTACTCACGAAGGGGCCCTAGTGCGTGTGTATGTATGTAGTGTGGAAAGGGTGGGGTACTCACGAAGGGGCTCTAGTGCCTGTGTATCTATGTAGTGTAGAAGGGGTGGGGTACTCACGAAGGGGCCCTAGTGCGTGTGTATGTATGTAGCGTGGAAGGGGTGGGTTACTCACGAAGGGGCCCTAGTGCGTGTGTATGTATGTAGTGTGGAAGGGGTGGGGTACTCACGAAGGGGCTCTAGTGCGTGTGTATCTATGTAGTGTAGAAGGGGTGGGGTACTCACGAAGGGGCCCTAGTGCGTGTGTATGTATGTAGCGTGGAAGGGGTGGGGTACTCACGAAGGGGCTCTAGTGCGTGTGTATCTATGCAGTGTGGAAGGGGTGGGGTACTCACGAAGGGGACCTAGTGCGTGTGTATCTATGTAGTGTGAAAGGGGTGGGGTACTCACGAAGGGGCTCTAGTGCGTGTGTATCTATGTAGCGTGGAAAGGGTGGGGTACTCACGAAGGAGCCCTAGAGCGTGTGTATGTATGTAGCGTGGAAGGGGTGGGGTACTCACGAAGGGGCTCTAGTGCGTGTGTATCTATGTAGTGTGGAAGGGGTGGGGTACTCACGAAGGGGCCCTAGTGCGTGTGTATGCATGGTAGTGTGGAAGGGGTGGGGTACTCACGAAGAAGCTCTAGTGCGTGTGTATCTATGTAGTGTGGAAGGGGTGGGGTACTCACGAAGGGGCTCTAGTGCGTGTGTATGTATGGTAGTGTGGAAGGGGTGGGGTACTCACGAAGGGGCTCTAGTGCGTGTGTATGTATGTAACGTGGAAAGGGGTGGGGTACTCACGAAGGGGCCCTAGTGCGTGTGTATCTATGTAGCGTGGAAAGGGTGGGGTACTCACGAAGAAGCTCTAGTGCGTGTGTATCTATGTAGTGTGGAAGGGGTAAGGTACTCACGAAGGAGCCCTAGTGCGTGTGTATGTATGTAGCGTGGAAGGGGTGGGGTACTCACGAAGGGGCTCTAGTGCGTGTGTATCTATGTAGTGTCGAAGGGGTGGGGTACTCACGAAGAAGCTCTAGTGCGTGTGTATCTATGTAGTGTGGAAGGGGTGGGGTACTCACGAAGGGGCTCTAGTGCATGTGTATGTATGGTAGTGTGGAAGGGGTGGGGTACTCACGAAGGGGCTCTAGTGCGTGTGTATGTATGTAACGTGGAAAGGGTGGGGTACCCACGAAGGGGCTCTAGTGCGTGTGTATCTATGTAGCGTGGAAGGGGTGGGGTACTCATGAAGGGGCTCTAGTGCGTGTGTATCTATGTAGTGTGGAAGGGGTGGGGTACTCACGAAGGGGCTCTAGTGCGTGTGTATCTATGTAGTGTAGAAGGGGTGGGGTACTCACGAAGGGGCCCTAGTGCGTGTGTATCTATGTAGTGTAGAAGGGGTGGGGTACTCACGAAGGGGCTCTAGTGCATGTGTATCTATGTAGTGTGGAAGGAGTGGGGTACTCACGAAGGGGCTCTAGTGCGTGTGCATGTATGTAGTGTGGAAGGAGTGGGGTACTCACGAAGGGGCTCTAGTGCGTGTGTATCTATGTAGCGTGGAAGGGGTGGGGTACTCACAAAGTGGCTCTAGTGCGTGTGCATGTATGTAGTGTAGAAGGGGTGGGGTACTCACGAAGGGGCCCTAGTGCGTGTGCATCTATGTAGTGTGGAAGGAGTGGGGTACTCACGAAGGGGCTCTAGTGCGTGTGTATCTATGTAGTGTAGAAGGGGTGGAGTACTCACGAAGGGGCCCTAGTGCGTGTGCATCTATGAAGTGTGGAAGGAGTGGGGTACTCACAAAGGGGCTCTAGTGCATGTGTATCTATGTAGTGTAGAAGGGGTGGGGTACTCACGAAGGGGCCCTAGTGCGTGTGCATCTATGTAGTGTGGAAGGAGTGGGGTACTCACTAAGGGGCTCTAGTGCGTGTGTATCTATGTAGTGTAGAAGGGGTGGGGTACTCACGAAGGGGCTCTAGTGCGTGTGCATGTATGTAGTGTGGAAGGAGTGGGGTACTCACGAAGGGGCTCTAGTGCGTGTGCATGTATGTAGCGTGGAAGGGGTGGGGTACTCACGAAGGGGACCTAGTGCGTGTGTATGTATGTAGTGTGGAAGGGGTTGGGTACTCACGAAGGGGCCCTAATGCGTGTGTATGTATGTAGCGTGGAAGGGGTGGGGTACTCACGAAGGGGCTCTAGTGCGTGTGTATGTATGTAGTGTGGAAGGGGTGGGGTACTCACGAAGGGGCTCTAGTGCGTGTGTATGTATGTAGTGTGGAAGGGGTGGGGTACTCACGGAGGGGCCCCAGTGCGTGTGTATGTATGTAGTGTGGAAGGGGTGGGGTACTCACGAAGGGGACCTAGTGCGTGTGTATCTATGTAGTGTGGAAGGGGTGGGATACTCACGACGGGGCCCTAGTGCGTGTGTATCTATGTAGCGTGGAAAGGGTGGGGTACTCACGGAGGGGCTCTAGTGCGTGTATATGTATGTAGCGTGGAAGGAGTGGGGTACTCACGAAGGGACCCTAGTGCGTGTGTATCTATGTAGTGTGGAAGGGTCGGGGTACTCACGGAGGGGCTCTAGTGCGTGTGTATGTATGTAGCGTGGAAGGGGTGGTTTACTCACGAAGGGGCCCTAGTGCGTGTGTATGTATGTAGTGTGGAAGGGGTGGGGTACTCACGAAGGGGCCCTAGTGCGTGTGTATGTATGTAGTGTGGAAGGGGTGGGGTACTCACGAAGAAGCTCTAGTGCGTGTGTATCTATGTAGTGTAGAAGGGGTGGGGTACTCACGAAGGGGCCCTAGTGCGTGTGTATGTATGTAGCGTGGAAGGGGTGGGTTACTCACGAAGGGGCCCTAGTGCGTGTGTATGTATGTAGTGTGGAAGGGGTGGGGTACTCACGAAGGGGCTCTAGTGCGTGTGTATCTATGTAGTGTAGAAGGGGTGGGTTACTCACGAAGGGGCCCTAGTGCGTGTGTATGTATGTAGCGTGGAAGGGGTGGGGTACTCACGAAGGGGCTCTAGTGCGTGTGTATCTATATAGTGTGAAAGGGGTGGGGTACTAACGAAGGGGCCCTAGTGCGTGTGTATCTATGTAGCGTGGAAAGGGTGGGGTACTCACGAAGAAGCTCTAGTGCGTGTGTATCTATGTAGTGTGGAAGGGGTGGGGTACTCACGAAGGAGCCCTAGTGCGTGTGTATGTATGTAGCGTGGAAGGGGTGGGGTACTCACGAAGGGGCTCTAGTGCGTGTGTATCTATGTAGTGTGGAAGGGGTGGGGTACTCACGAAGGGGCCCTAGTGCGTGTGTATGTATGGTAGTGTGGAAGGGGTGGGGTACTCACGAAGAAGCTCTAGTGCGTGTGTATCTATGTAGTGTGGAAGGGGTGGGGTACTCACGAAGGGGCTCTAGTGCGTGTGTATGTATGGTAGTGTGGAAGGGGTGGGGTACTCACGAAGGGGCTCTAGTGCGTGTGTATGTATGTAACGTGGAAAGGGGTGGGGTACTCACGAAGGGGCCCTAGTGCGTGTGTATCTATGTAACGTGGAAAGGGTGGGGTACTCACGAAGAAGCTCTAGTGCGTGTGTATGTATGGTAGTGTGGAAGGGGTGGGGTACTCACGAAGAAGCTCTAGTGCGTGTGTATCTATGTAGTGTGGAAGGGGTGGGGTACTCACGAAGGAGCCCTAGTGCGTGTGTATGTATGTAGCGTGGAAGGGGTGGGGTACTCACGAAGGGGCTCTAGTGCGTGTGTATCTATGTAGTGTGGAAGGGGTGGGGTACTCACGAAGGGGCCCTAGTGCGTGTGTATGTATGGTAGTGTGGAAGGGGTGGGGTACTCACGATGAAGCTCTAGTGCCTGTGTATCTATGTAGTGTGGAAGGGGTGGGGTACTCACGAAGGGGCTCTAGTGCGTGTGTATGTATGTAACGTGGAAAGGGTGGGGTACTCACGAAGGGGCTCTAGTGCGTGTGTATGTATGGTAGTGTGGAAGGGGTGGGGTACTCACGAAGGGGCTCTAGTGCGTGTGTATGTATGTAACGTGGAAAGGGTGGGGTACCCACGAAGGGGCTCTAGTGCGTGTGTATCTATGTAGTGTGGAAGGGGTGGGGTACTCACGAAGGGGCTCTAGTGCGTGTGTATCTATGTAGCGTGGAAGGGGTGGGGTACTCATGAAGGGGCTCTAGTGCGTGTGTATCTATGTAGTGTGGAAGGGTTGGGGTACTCACGAAGGGGCTCTAGTGCGTGTGTATCTATGTAGTGTAGAAGGGGTGGGGTACTCACGAAGGGGCTCTAGTGCATGTGTATCTATGTAGTGTGGAAGGAGTGGGGTACTCACGAAGGGGCTCTAGTGCGTGTGCATGTATGTAGTGTGGAAGGAGTGGGGTACTCACGAAGGGGCTCTAGTGCATGTGTATCTATGTAGTGTAGAAGGGGTGGGGTACTCACGAAGGGGCCCTAGTGCGTGTGCATCTATGTAGTGTGGAAGGGGTGGGGTACTCACGAAGGGGCTCTAGTGCATGTGTATCTATGTAGTGTAGAAGGGGTGGGGTACTCACGAAGGGGCTCTAGTGCGTGTGCATGTATGTAGTGTGGAAGGAGTGGGGTACTCACGAAGGGGCTCTAGTGCGTGTGTATCTATGTAGTATGGAAGGAGTGGGGTACTCACGAAGGGGCTCTAGTGCGTATGTATGTAGCGTGGAAGGGGTGGGGTACTCACGAAGGGGCTCTAGTGCGTGTGTATGTATGGTAGTGTGGAAGGGGTGGGGTACTCACGAAGGGGCTCTAGTGCGTGTGTATGTATGTAACGTGGAAAGGGTGGGGTACCCACGAAGGGGCTCTAGTGCGTGTGTATCTATGTAGTGTGGAAGGGGTGGGGTACTCACGAAGGGGCCCTAGTGCGTGTGTATGTATGTAGTGTGGAAGGGGTGGGGTACTCACGAAGGGGCTCTAGTGCGTGTGTATGTATGTAACGTGGAAAGGGTGGGGTACCCACGAAGGGGCTCTAGTGCGTGTGTATCTATGTAGTGTGGAAGGGGTGGGGTACTCACGAAGGGGCTCTAGTGCGTGTGTATCTATGTAGCGTGGAAGGGGTGGGGTACTCATGAAGGGGCTCTAGTGCGTGTGTATCTATGTAGTGTGGAAGGGGTGGGGTACTCACGAAGGGGCCCTAGTGCGTGTGTATCTATGTAGTGTAGAAGGGGTGGGGTACTCACGAAGGGGCTCTAGTGCATGTGTATCTATGTAGTGTGGAAGGAGTGGGGTACTCACGAAGGGGCTCTAGTGCGTGTGCATGTATGTAGTGTGGAAGGAGTGGGGTACTCACGAAGGGGCTCTAGTGCGTGTGTATCTATGTAGCGTGGAAGGGGTGGGGTACTCACAAAGGGGCTCTAGTGCGTGTGCATGTATGTAGTGTAGAAAGTGTGGGGTACTCACGAAGGGGCCCTAGTGCGTGTGCATGTATGTAGTGTGGAAGGAGTGGGGTACTCACGAAGGGGCTCTAGTGCATGTGTATCTATGTAGTGTAGAAGGGGTGGGGTACTCACGAAGGGGCCCTAGTGCGTGTGCATCTATGTAGTGTGGAAGGGGTGGGGTACTCACGAAGGGGCTCTAGTGCATGTGTATCTATGTAGTGTAGAAGGGGTGGGGTACTCACGAAGGGGCTCTAGTGCGTGTGTATCTATGTAGTGTAGAAGGGGTGGGGTACTCACGAAGGGGCTCTAGTGCGTGTGTATGTATGTAGCGTGGAAGGGGTGGGGTACTCACGAAGGGGCCCTAGTGCGTGTGTATGTATGTAGTGTGGAAGGGGTGGGGTACTCACGAAGGGGCCCTAGTGCGTGTGTATGTATGTAGTGTGGAAGGGTCGGGTTACTCATGAAGGGGCTCTAGTGCGTGTGTATGTATGTAGCGTGGAAGGGGTGGGGTACTCACGAAGGGGCTCTAGTGCGTGTGTATCTATGTAGCGTGGAAGGGGTGGGGTATTCACGAAGGGGCTCTAGTGCGTGTGTATGTATGTAGTGTGGAAGGGGTGGGGTACTCACGAAGGGGCTCTAGTGCGTGTGTATGTATGTAGCGTGGAAGGGGTGGGGTACTCACGAAGGGGGCCCTAGTGCGTGTGTATGTATGTAGTGTGGAAGGGGTGGGGTACTCACGAAGGGGCTCTCGTGCGTGTGTATGTATATAGTGTGCTGGGGGTGGGGTACTCACGAAGGGGCCCTAGTGCGTGTGTATCTATGTATTGTGGAAGGTGTGGGCTACTCACGAAGGGGATCTCGTGCGTATGTATGTATATAGTGTGCTGGGGGTGGGGTACTCACCAAGGGGCCCTAGTGCGTGTGCATGTATGGTAGCGTGGAAGGGGTGGGGTACTCACGAAGGGGCCCTAGTGCGTGTGTATCTATGTAGTGTGGAAGGGGTGGGGCTCATACTATAACAGACAGTAGACGGTAGCATAACGGTTCCCAGGATTGTTATTTATTAGCCTCGAGTAAAACGCACTTTATAACAATGTGTTTCCTCCCTGTAATCTATTGTTTATCACTTTCTTTTTACATGTTTGTACAACTAAAATCTGACTCATTAAACTACACGTGACCTTAGGCTTAAACACTTCTTTCAACGCGTCAAATGCGATTGTGGTCGCGCTTATTGATTATTTGAATCAGTCAGAAGTCATGTTCATCAAGAATAAATACAATTTGCACGGAATCAGCTTTCTCCCCCCGGCAACTGGTCAGGTCATGTTTCATCTATCGATCCAAACAAATTTTTTAAGTTTTGGATTTATAACTTAAATAACGTATGCATAGTAAATCTAAAACAGAAAGGATTCGCGCTTTTTCTTCAACATGACCATCGGCAGTTGCTATATTGGTATGAAGTCGATAGTTTTATTTCTGAAGAAAGTATGTATTTTGTTTTAAAGGAAATAATTTGTTGAGGTTTCTCTTACTCAGTTGTTATATCGGCTTGTACAAACATCGAATATCACTCAAAAGGTTTCAGCGATATGATCAGCCATACACAAGAATCGCTTATTTAGCTCCCTTATCTGAATATGGCCACTAAGCTAACTAAGGGATACTTGCTGCTTTGGCAATCAGATATGCGCGTGGCCTGGGAATGAGCATGAGTGACACGTAGATCAATAGATCTCAAAATCTATGGATATGCTAAGTTGATGAGGCGTTTTGTTATAAGCATTAAAGCTTGTCGATCCGACTTGCGTGACCCGTGGTTTCGTGGGCTATGAAAACCTATGCAAATGAGATGTTCATCTTAGTACTGAATCAAATCCGCTTGATCACGGTAGATTCAATCTAACTAAAATAGCTCAGTTCTTTTTGTAAGAGTGAGAAGAAAATGTCATATTTTTTAAAACGAGGAATGCGTGACCTGTCACGCAGGTCGGATCTATGGACTTTAACTACGATCACTGCATGTGTCACGCAGGCTTTCATGTCACGCACTCGTTCCATGTCGGGGGACCTTTCTAAGCTGTTACACTTCATATCTTTGAGGTTTTCATGTGTTTCCCTGACTGATGCTTGTGTATCTTCTCGGGAAAAAGTTCGCTGTACAGCAAATCAGTTCTCTCGACCAGCTTCTCAAGCCTATTCTCCAACTCCGACACCTGATCTGGGCAGAACGTGTTGGAGTTGAGAGAAAACAGCGAGTTACTAAACGCCGTGACGGCCCTGATTTTCGAGGACGCCACATCCCACAAGACCCGTCGCTCTGATCTTCGCGGCCTCTTGACCTTTCCGATTCCGGCCCAAAGCTTGAACCGGTCAAGAATAAAGTCCACGATCTCATGCTCATTCGACTGCTTGTCCAGATCTCGCCGTACCACATGAAAAGAATCGATGATGATGGACAAAAACATGTTGATGAGCACCATGGAGACAAGGAACATGAAGGTGAAGAAAACAAGTGGACCAAGGATCCGATTCACCTCGTACATCCCGAGGAACGACGCCTTTCCGAGCATCAGGCTTAACAGGGACGTAAACGACTTCGGAGCGCTTCGGTACTCTTGCATAGCCGTGCCGAACACAACGGTGGAGATGAGGGTAAAGGCGAGGAAGATGATGCCGAACAGAACGCCGAACATCGCGAGTGGGAAGGCAGCGTGCTTGAGGGTGGAGGAGAGGAGAGACATTCTCTTGTTGAATCGCAGCAGCTTGTTGAGTTTGATGGTGGTGAACATAACGAGGATAGCCAGGGTAAAGGTGTACATCTCGTCCCAGTAACCTGAAGTGTTATAAAGTCGAGAAAGTTATTGAGAATTTGTATGTTGGGCATAATGGGGTTAAGCTGGGTATTAGAGTTATAAACGATGATAAAATACCAATTTATAAACAGTGCTAGATTTATAAAATCTAATAAAAAACATTTTAAACATATCAAGGATTGTAGTGATTAAAGCAACAAAGAATAACCCACGATGATAGTAACAGGTATTTCTATTTTTCTGAAAGTTCTACCCTGTAAATAATATGATGTTTTACTAGAGTGGTTTTCAAAATCCCGTGCTACAAAATGTAAATGTTAAAGTTAATAGTCTAGCCAGAACAAAAGAGAAAAACGATATTACAGTGTATTAGTAATAAATATATTAAAAAGTATTTCACGGGTTTTTGAAAACAACTTCATACAGCTACGCCGCTACGCGCGCTCTCATTGGTTAAAACGCAGGACGCGTACATCCCCTTACCGTGAGCTCGATTGTCGAATGTTTACGCTACCTTTGTGTCATCCGTAATGGTGGCATTCTCTAAGGGTCAGTGAACACCAACCCCTATTTCCCACTTCCGCCCCCCTCCCTCTCAGGGTTTATAGCCCTACCCCTCCCCCTTCAGGCTTCAAAGCCCTACCCGCCACAAACCTGCAAGTTGGAAGCTCATAAACTGGAACGGCGCATTCCTCGACTTCGTCACGACGTCTTTAATAGTGAGCATCCTGTAGATGTACAACGCAATCGCGATAAGCGCCGACACATTAATGACGAACTCCACAACGTTCCAGAACTCCTTGAAGTGGTTCCATCCTTGCTTCACCAATAACTTCAGCTCTTTGTACGAGAAGAAGAGAATAAACAGTACAAAGACGCCCTCTAGCGTGAGCACGAAGTACATGATGTCCTTGGTGAAGTTGTAGAGTCTCGCAGTCTGGATGCTGACGAAGGGGACCACGCCCCCGGTGGCTGGAAACTCGGCCGCGAGGGTGACGATTGAGAAGAGGTTGGTCTGCGCGTTGTAGGTCGTGAATTCGGTGATGATCACGCGCGATTTGCGGTCAAGCCAAAGTTTCTCCTCGAGATTTTTCAGATTCTTCATGTTGTCCATCCCAGGCTCAAGAACAAACACGTAGCTACAACGACAATATAATGGTAACAAGCACGTTGCTACAACGACAATATAATGGTAACAAGCACGTAGCTACAACGACAATATAATGGTAACAAGCACGTAGTTACAACGACAATATGATGGTAACAAGCACGTAGTTACAACGACAATATAATGGTAACAAGCATGTAGCTACAACGACAATATAATGGTAACAAGCACGTAGCTACAACGACAATATAATGGTAACAAGCACGTAGCTACAATGACAGTATGATGCTAACAAGCACGTAGCTACAACGACAATATAATGGTAACAAGCACGTTGCTACAACGACAATATGATGGTAACAAGCACATAGCTACAACGACAATATAATGGTAACAAGCACGTAGTTACTACGACAATATGATGGTAACAAGCACGTAGTTACAACGACAATATGATGGTAACAAGCACGTAGCTACAACGATAATATAATGGTAACAAGCACGTAGCTACAACGACAATATAATGGTGTAACAAGCAAGTAGCTACAACGACAATATAATGGTAAAATTATTTGACACTGTTTTTTTTTCTATTTTCCATATCAATTTTAACTCAATTATTATTGCATATTTGCATGATTTCTCAAACTTTGAAAACCCTCCCTCGCAGGGTATATTCACCAAGAGGCGGTGAGTGTATATTTACCGGTGAGTACCGGACTCTGGCGTGAATCACGCATGTTTTCTTACCCTCCTCCGGAGTATGAAGACACGTTCGCCCAAACAGGGTACCCGTCGAGTTGTGCGCCGCTCTGGTGTCTCCATGACACGTCCTTGCGTGACACGGGCTTAGTGTATTTCGTGACGTTAGACCACCCCGGTAAGTAGTCGTTCTCGTCGTCATCCCCGATGCTGTATTCTCCAAAACAGTCTTGCGTGACAAACGTGATGTCTTTGGGGACTGCGCAAGTTCCTAGAGGGAGGTAATGGGACAAGACAAAAGATCATTTTTACAGAAAAGTATTTTTCCGTCTCGAGGGACGACACAGTACCGTAATGACATGAATAAATGAAATCATAATGGCATCAATAAATCGATTTTCCAAAAAAAAAAAAGACTATCAAGAACTTTTTTCACTAAAGAGAAGAGAACCATTTTTCACTAAATCAATTCCATTAGAAGATAGTTTGGTATCGCGAGAACAAAATCTCGTCAGGGCTTTCTTCGCGAAATAAAGTGCCCGCGAATAACAACTACCAATATGGTACAAGAGAACACAAAAATGTTGAAGTTATAATAGAAAAGAAAAAAACAGTTAAAACATGTTTAAAATCAGGCGTGACATAATCCAATCTGTCTTTTTCTTCTTTCCTCTACTTTTATGTAGATCATGCCAGCCCAGTCACGTGTCTCCCCTGACTTCATGACCACTCCTACCCCAAGACACGAACACCTCCCGCCATCACCAACACCCACTCCACCCTCAAGGCTAACCTGTCTTGACGCGTATCAGCCTGAGTCTCGCCCCGCCCACCATCTGACTATTGTGATCGGCCAGGAAGCCATTATGCGGTATTTCCTTGCCGTTGTACCATTTGCTTGGGAACAGATTCGGAAGGAGATCTTTTTTAGCCCACTTCCAAAAGCCAGCATCTGTCTGAATCTGCAACAGGCATAATAACAACAAGTATAACAACAAAAACAATAACAGGTACATTAACAACACGTATAACAACAAAAACAACAACAACAACAACAGGTATAATAACAGCAACAACAGGTATAACAACAACAAGTATAACAAAAACAATAACAACAACAGGTATAACAACAAAAATGATAAAAAAAAACACGGATAACAACATGTATAAGAACAACAACAACAACAACAACAACAACAACAACAGGTATAACACCACAGCAAGCGTTATGCTTCCTGTTAGCGAGAATAAGGAGTACATGCAAAGTTGTCGATTCAGAGTGAGGATTTAAAAAAGAAGGCCAATCACGCCGCTATTTTATCCTCCCACTCAATGCCGAGCCACACAAAGCATCCATTTCCATCGGCTAATTCAAGCGAGCAACCGAGATATTTTCAATCATATATCGTCAATAATATATCAGACTTCATTCATATATGGTTATTTAAAGTTGCCAATACCAATGGAGTGTTTGGCCGACATTCTTTTAGTAGGAATTCGCTAACTAGGGCCAGGGTAGGGCAGGCCAAGGCGCGCGCGTACCCCTCACCCCCCCCCCCCCCCCCCCGGCTACTAGCTTATTCCGAACGGTCTATCGCTCGCCTAAACACTTACATTCAAGAAATCGTTAGAGAATCTGTCCTTGAACTCGTTGGTCTGGATGAACGCGACTGTGTCCTTATGCGTGTACGCGATCATCAGCACGAGACACAGGAATATGTAGAAAAAGCCGAGCTCCCTCAGGACAGCGTACATCTTCCTCTCGCGCATGCGTGCATGCCGCATGGTAAGCAGTTTTGCCTGATCCGGAGGGAGGATTTTCGCCTTGATCTTCTTCCCAGCATTCTTGTTGTTGTTGGCCGCGGAGTACAGCCATTCCTCGTCCTCTGCAAGTTGCGCTGCCTCGTTTGGAATCTCGAACTCGCCCTTGTCTGGCTTTTTCACAACAAGGGCGAAGAAGATGGCTGTCAGGAGAACCTACAATAAAAATACAAGATTACCTACTGCAGCGCTTGGAAGCTACGAGATGAGCATGCGAAAAAAAACCCCTAAAACTTCGCGTTGGTATATATCACAATACCATCTTAAATATCAAAACACAGTACAAACCCACGAGTGAGAACCTTTATCTTGGAATCTTAACAGGTTCTTATTAATGGTTAGGTACTCCCTTGACAAATAGGATTCTTGCATAGCTTGGTGCTGTCTAGTTATGATGTGATGATTTTAAAAAACATGATTCTGCTCTAGGTAATTTTCTTCTTTTTTTTTACTTATTTATTCATTGATTTTTTTATTTTTTTCTTTGATTCATTGATTTTTTTTTTTTGGGGGGGGGGGGTTAAAACACATTTTAGGCTAAAAAATTTGAGGTTCTTACTTGAGTTTTTTTTTACTGTATTATTAATATACACGAAGTAGTCAGTAGATGAAGCACGGTGCTTGGACTCTAACAAGCAAGCCTTCATGGAGTTATAAGAGTATCGAGTTATAAGAGTCTTTAATTTGGATAGGCTAGGATGTGGGCGTTACTTTCCTATTCGTCATTCAAGTTTGAACGCCAATACTTTTACATGCTATGTTATCAGAAATATCGAATCATACATTGTCACTCGCATGCCAAGACGATTGAATAAGAGATTAAGCTGGAATGCTTAAGAGGCTGTGTAATAAGTAGCCTGCGAACAGGCTCTCTTTGTGCTCAATCGAACTTTTAGCCTTTCGAGTGTTCAGGAGCCCTGTGGCGCGCGGTTTTAGCCCGAAATCCCTCGCTATCGCGAGAGGAGAGGATTTCTCCTAAAGCGTCCACAACAAACTGCCTACACAAACAAACTTTTCGTCGGCCCACACACTAGCGCCTGTGTGCAGGCTATGTAATAAGTAGCAGGGCCGTAGCAAGGAGTGGGGCAGTGGGGGCACGTGCCCCCCAATATATAAAAAAAATATATAAGTAAATGACCAGTAGGGGCGTGGCTGTGCTCCCATTATTTACATAATGTTTCTCCGAGTTTCTTTCGATTGGGGGGAGGGCACAATACCTTGAGAGGTTGAGTTATCAAGACGTCTTGGATAAAGCTGACAATAGAAGATGTCAGCCAGCTCAGTGACTTGACATTCTTGAACTGCATGCCGTATAGGATGACCACGATAGCGGAGGCAGTGGTGAGTAGGAACACAAGGACCCAGGCGACGTACACCCAGTAGTAAGGTAAGCTACTGTGCTTCTTCAGCCAGATAATCGCGCGACGGAACCGGGAACCATCTAAATGTAACAAACGGGGGGCTTAAAGATCGGGCTCTACAGAGAACAACTGTGACCTCGACCATGTTTAAAACCTCGGTCATATGGGCCAACAGTAACTGGTTATGCTGTTCGTGTTGTCCCAGTCTACTATTTATTTTTGAGCAGACGAAGCTAAATATAAAAACAAGCAAACAAAATAAATAAATGAATGAATGAATGGATAAACGGATGGATGGATGGATAAATAAATAAATGGGCTAATCGGATATATCAAACATGTTCTAACATAAGTGTTGTAATAATTCCGGAGTTGAAATCATTACGGCATAATAAGCCCCCTGCTTTCTGTCCCCAGTCCCTCACCATTCTCCCAGACCGTGCTGCGTCTACGGTTATCAACGAGGAGTGGGCTCGAGGTGAAGCTGACGCGATCCACGTCCGTGTGCACATCGTTGATTGACAGCCTCAATCTGGCGTTCTTCTCGTGTGTGGAGTCGATACTGTTATTAGAGCCGTTGGAATCATCAGATTTATCCTTCATCCTATCACAGAGAATCATATTCCAAGATAAGTGTGTATATAAGGGTGTAGTGTAGACTCAGATGCTTGTGCCACAAGAGAATCCTCAAGTCTTTGTAATAATTTCAATCATCAAGAGAGTATGGTTAAAATGTTTGAGTTTTGAATTTGGGCTCAAGCCATTGTGAAACCCAATACAGCTGTTTACGTTTTCTTGTTTCAGGTGGGTGTTGTTTGTTTTATTGCTGGAAGTTACAGAACGTTATGCGTGGTTTCGTAGGCTATAAAACTCTAATGATATGTTCATCCAAGTAGTGAGTCTAATCCGCTTGAATCACGTCGAATTACAATCCATGCTACTACTAAAACAGCTCGATTCTTTTTAAATAATTATATAACACAGAGAAAGTTGTATTTTTAAAAATAGTTAGAGTTTTGAATATTTAAAACAAAACAAGCATAAACAATCAAATTGTCACGCAGTTGTATCTAAGGACTTAATAAAGAAATAGTAAAATTAAAAACAAATAAAAGGCGACTGTAATGGAGGGATTGCAATGCCCAAAATGATGACGTCACCTGTTGTAGCTTGTGAGGTTCTGTACAGTGAGAGAGAGCCTGGGCGGGTTGGGTCCCTTCTTATGCATGACACGGTGGGGCTTGGGTCGGACGCTCCTGAAGATCTGGACCACGATCAAGTTGACCGGGAACACGATGAGACTCGAAATGATCCCGACAAACACCTGGCGAACAAAACGATACAAACTCAGCTCTTTGTCGTCATAACACATGCTTTTTTGTCTATTAATGATGATGATGGTGATGACGATGATGATGATGATGATATTTAGTGTCTCGTGTTATATTAAAAAAGATATTTTTTTTGTTTCTGATAGCTTTTGAGTTATTATTCGATTGATGCACCGCAGACGAAGAACTAGAATACAAAAGAAAAATGAAAACCTTTTAGTGCAAAAGGCGAATGGCAACTCTCAGACCGACCTTCTGAGTAAACACATGATCTACTCATATTTTTCACTTTTAAAAAATAAATCAGCAAAAAGCCTCTAAGAAAAAAAGAGTTGTTTCCCTGACGTTTCGTTAGCCGTTCGTATGACAACTAGCCCCGTACCCTGACTTCTATTGGCTGGGGGGCTTGTCACGTGATCATGGCTTGTCACGACGCTTTTGCCGCACGCCCTGAAGCCTGGCTAAACACTCGAAATCGGCAAATCGACGTGTCTATGGGCTTGTACGGAGCTGGGTTGAGATGTTTATGGTCAGGGCCGTAGCAGAACTCGCAATATTAGGGGGAGGGGGGCACAATACAAAAACATTAAGAAAATATTGGGGGGGGGGGGGGGGCACAGCCACGCCCCTACTGGTCATTTCCTTATAATTGTTTAAATATATAGGTAGGTCTAGATACAAAATTTCGGATTTTTTTTAAGGATTTTTAGAGTCAAACGGGATTTTTAGAAAATCTAAAGATTTTTAGAAAATGAGGAATTTAAGAAAATTATTTAGGGTTTTAGGAATTTTAGGTAAAATTCCTAAAATTTTTTAGGTAAAATTCCTACCAAATACTGCCGATTTTCGATAGAAATGTGATTCATTCCACTGAACCGATCGTCAATAACATTGTCTAGTAACCTTGCTTGGCTATTTAGTCACTGTCGTACAAAAGAACCGATCAGCGGCTTACCACAAGACTAGCTGTGTATGGTGTGTATGTATGGTGTAGTATGATACGGTATGATACACTATCTTATGATACACTTCAGGATGCGTTACTTAAAGTAATTACCGACACTGTAATCGTCGCACCAGTTAGAAGTCAGTATTTAGAAGTTAGTTGTCAGAAAAACATGCGCAAATCGAGAAAAGTTATTTCTTTCGATGCGAATAATGCTGAATTGCGCATTAATACATATACAATAAATAAAGAACATAAGATAAAGGTATTTTTTATAATTAGGGGGATTGGCATATTTATGGAAGAAAAAAAAAGAAAATTCAAGATTTTTAGGAGTAGAAATCGGGATTTTTTAGACAAATTCGGGATTTTTAGACTATTTTTGAGAAACTCCGGAGAGAGTTTTAGACCATTTTTAGGGAGTTAAGTATCTAGGCCTATATATTGGGGGGCACGTGCCCCCAGTGCCCCACCCCCTGCTGTGGCCCTGATGGTTTATAAAGGAAACTGTTATACGAGCATCTCAGCATAAAACCAGTCGAGTACGAACTCTCACATATCTCACTACAACTGAGATTATTCACTTCATCTAAGGCTGGTTTTACCTGTTGCCATGTGAACAGGAATCCGGCGAAGTTATTAGCGGAGCCTTGCTGCGCCTCAGGAATACGACCCCAGAACATGGCGCTAGTCATCATCGACATCATCATCAGACACAGGCAGCAGGAGAGGCGCTGGACCCGAGTGAACCTAAACACAGGGAACCCATTAGCAAACAAACACAGGGAGCCCAATCCTCATGAGACAAAGGCAACAGGAGAGGCGCTGGACTCGAGTGAACCTTAACACAGGGAACCCATTCACAAAAAACACAGGGAGCCCAAACACCACCAGACAAAGGCAACAGGAAAGGCGATGGACCTGAGTGAACTAAACACAGGGAGCCCATTAAAAACATACGAAAGCCTAAAATAATAAATAGGGAGATATCTTATTAGATAATGACAGAAAACGAGGAAATAAATTAAGGATCAAGTGACAGATGCTTACCTGCTATTGGCTGGTCGTGCAAAGACTGAAAACCATAAGTGGCTGTCGCTAAGGTTACGGCGCGTGCGCGCTACGAATAGATGCTGGAACTCGGTAAGTTCCTCCCTGCTAGCAAGAGGCACAAGACGCTCGACCTGCGAAACACGGACAGGGTGAACATGTGAACCTATGTCAAGTGACCATCCCTAAATCACTTTACTTGTCTGTAGAAACTAAGAGCTGCAGCCGTGAGAAAATAAACAATTGCGATATTTGAAGCCGTTTTTCTTATTTCCCCCTACGGACTGGTTTCCGTCCTCATCCCTCGGCTCGACGTTTTCTATTTTCCCCTGCGAATTTGACTAGTACTTGGTGTAACCTCCTGATAGTAATCCCCTTCGCATTTGACTAGTACTTGGTGTAATCTCCTGATGGTAAGCCCCTTCGCATTTGACTAGTACTTGGTCTAACCTCCTGATGGTAATCCCCTTCGCATTTGACTAGTACTTGGTGTAACCTCCTGATGGTAATCCCCTTCGCATTTGACTAGTACTTGGTCTAACCTCCTGATGGTAATCCCCTTCGCATTTGACTAGTACTTGGTGTAACCTCCTGATGGTAATCCCCTTCGCATTTGACTAGTACTTGGTGTAACCTCCTGATGGTAATCTCCTCCGCATTTGACTAGTACTTGGTGTAACCTCCTGATGGTGATCCCCTTCGCATTTGACTAGTACTTGGTCTAACCTCCTGATGGTGATCCCCTTCGCATTTGACTAGTACTTGGTCTAACCTCCTGATGGTGATCCCCTTCGCATTTGACTAGTACTTGGTCTAACCTCCTGATGGTAATCCCCTTCGCATTTAACTAGTACTTGGTCTAACCTCCTGATGGTGATCCCCTTCGCACTTGACTAGTACTTGGTCTAACCTCTTGATGGTAATCCTTTTCGCATTTAACTAGTACTTGGTCTAACCTCCTGATGGTAATCCTTGTACTAGAACATTTGTAAGGTTGCTTCACATTTCGAAAAGTCTCTGTACTTTTTGTCACAATCTCCCTACTAACTCCCCCCCCCCCTATTTTTTCTCTATTCACCCCGGGTGCCATGGTCCACTTTTAACACCCGCTTTTAACCACCCCCTTTTTTTCTTCTCCACCCACCCCTGGTGCCATGGTAACCAACACGTCATCTCACCTGCCCGTCATCCTCGTCCACAGCAAGCCAGCGGTTGCATATGAAATAATACCGATCGTCATTCTGCAAGTCGATCACCATCACCCGGCTCAGGAACCACGACCCCCCGGAATTATCATGCCAGATGCGTATATACGGGAGGGGTCCTAATATGCTGGGCGTGGTGAGGAGGAAAGTGTTCACGCACCCCCTCTGGAAGGGCGGCCTCTGGGGATCGTCGAGGACGCGGGCTTCCGTCTCGTTCTCCTCGCCGTACATAATCATGCTGACCTTAGAGGTGGTGCCCGCGCCCCGGCGCATGCTGGTCCAAAGGGTGATCTCATAGCGGTACGTATCGGACGGGTCATTGTCCGGGAGTGGACACACACCGACCTGCGAAGTGAACCGACACAATTTTGAACTTCTAAAGGCATTGACAGTACTGGATATCAAAAATAGAGAAAACTAAATTGCATTGGGAATAAAAGACGTTTAAAATAAATTTATAATTATTGTCATATCTGGAAGTAACAGAAGGCGATATACATATTCTTTTTTTTATTAAAAATAGAGGGAATTGATGGCTTCGAGAATAGGAGACATTTTAGTTACTTCGTTATTGTCATTTCTGGAAATAACAGAAGGCGATGTAGTTTTTGTGATTCTAAGTGATTTGGTTCTACATGTATGTTACTGTGTGATGGCATTAAGAAGTGTATACCACAAGGCCAATGTTCGGAAAACAGAAACAGAGTCTAGATTGCCAAGAAATGATAGGAATCATGCCCGGAATCACGTGATGCCCGATGTTGACGTCACGTGCTCGCAGCCTCATGTATAGAATATATGTTTGAACAATTTTTATACTTATATGACTTAGTGCGGCTTATTCACCTTGACTAAGTCAGCCCTGTCTTTCTTTCTTGCCCAAATGAGCCCGAGAAAGTAGACACAGAATATGCCCGACACGAAGATGAAGAGGGCGTAGCCTTTCTTGAAATCTTCTGCGGTGAGCGGACCAATAGGGTTTGGTGCCACAACAAACGAACCGAAGAACGTCAGATGGTTACACAGACAGTGGGTCTCCTTGATGGAAGTCTTGTTGGATACCTGTGGACAAACGCACTATACGTGAACACTGGAACAGGGAGCTCTGGTATGGCCTAAACTATCTGTACGTAATCACTCGATGAATTAAGAGACATGAAAACGTCATCTTTTGGAAACAGAAGACTGCGCGAGAAAGCATTTTTTTTATATTTCAGCGTCTATTGAAATAAATAGATCGTGAAATAAGGTCGTGGCAATCGTTAGACCCCTGGAAAAGTTCAGCCGTACATGTACAACGACATGTTTATATGACAGAATCAGGTAGGTGGGCGAAACCACCTGTTACCCTTGGGAGCTTTAATCTTGCATAATCAACCTTCCCCTCCCCTCCCCCCTTCGTTATGGTCCATTGGAAGATCCTGGACTCTCCCCTGGAACCATACCTTGCATCCCGAGCTCCTCCATTTCTCCGAGTCCCCCTCTCTCCAGTACTGGCAAGCAACACTCCGCACGTCTATTGTGTAATTAGCCTCGAACTGGGACGCCACGCCCACCGAGCTACCCGCACTGCTTCCTGGGATCTGAACAGACTGCTGTATCGCCTGGGCTTTGAGAGTCAAGTGTAGGTCTGCGCTTCTTTTAAATGAACTCAAATCCATCAGCAGAAACGTATAGTTGTCGACTCTTTGGAACCGCTCAGGCAAGGCATCGTCGGAATTTGGAAGTCCAACTTTCAGATCATACTCATTGGGCGTCGGTTTTGACCCAAATCTTACAAAAAGTGTCAATGGTTCGCTAGGTTCAACGTAGATAAGTAGTGGTGAGTTCAGCGCGACTTCGCTCTTGATTCTGTAAAAGTGCGTTCGGTTCTTATTGTTCTCAAAGGTATTGGTGAATTTCCTGGCCGATTTCTGGTCAGCTGGTATGACAACCTCGATATCTTCCAGTGTGTTTTGGACACTGATTTCTTTGTTGCTGTCGGCGAGACGAAATTCTAAGCCTATGACATCGCCAGTGATGAATGGTGAGATGTCGGAGTCCCACGACATAGGGTTACCATTGAAATTCACCGCCTGGAGAGCAGAATAAATACCAATTATGAGAGCTTTGCCATACTTCTCATATCATCAGAAATGATTGAAATACTCGGTGGAAGTTCAAAGGGTATTTGTGTTACCCACAGAAAGCCGACCCCCACTATTAGGAGCGCTACTCTAACGGACCATGACTATGGAATTTTAAGGATTGCAATGTGTTCTTCAATGAGCTCGAGTAGGTCCGACAAACCTAAGTGACCGAGATTTTTAGTCAACTGAATGTAAAAAATGAAAATAATAATAATAATAATACAATTTTCATAAATAAAAAGAAAATCTCAACAACGATGGTTACGTGTCTAACCTGAATATTGATCTTATCCTCGTCGCCAATCCCCGCCTTCTTCCCGTCAATGAGCGCGCTTCTCGAGGGGAGCACAAACTGTCCCGACTTTAAGGCTATGGACTCGCTCCCGACCGACATAAACGTCTTCTTCTCTAGCTGTACATTAAAGGTCTTGGTCCGGACTGTAGTCTTGTTTTCGGACACAACTTTGCTCAGTTGAAGAATTACATTGAGCGTGTTTATAGCTTTATTCAGAGTATCAACCACCACCTGGGCGTCAGCGGCAGACTGAAGAGAAAGAGGGACAAAAAGTGACGACTATTGGACAAGGATGGACCAACAAAGAGGGACAAAAAGTGACGACTATTGGACAAGGATGGACCAACAAAGAGGGACAAAAAGTGACGACTATTGGACAAGGATGGACCAACAAAGAGGGACAAAAGGTGACGACTATTGGACAAGGATGGACCAACAAAGAGGGACAAAAAGTGACGACTATTGGACAAGGATGGACCAACAAAGAGGGACAAAAAGTGACGACTATTGGACAAGGATGGACCAACAAAGAGAGACAAAAAGTGACGACTATTGGACAAGGATGGACCAACAAGGAGGGACAAAAAGTTGGCGACTATTGGACAAGGATGGACAAACAAGGAGGGACAAAAAGTGACGACTATTGGACAAGGATGGACCAACAAGAGGGGACAAAAAGTGACGACTATTGGACAAGGATGGACCAACAAGAGGGGACAAAAAGTGACGACTATTGGACAAGGATGGACCAACAAGGAGGGACAAAAAGATGACGACTATTGGACAAGGATGGACCAACAAGGATGGACAAAACGATGACGGTTATTGGACAAGGATGGACCAACAAGGAGGGACAAAAAGATGATGACTATTGGACAAGGATGAACAAACAAGGAGGGACAAAAAGGTGACGACTATTGGACAAGGATGGACCAACAAAGAGGGACAAAAAGATGACGGCTATTGGACAAGGATGGACCAACAAAGAGGGACAAAAAGATGACGGTTATTGGACAAGGATGGACCAACAAAGAGGGACAAAAAGATGGCGACTATTGGACAAGGATGGACAAACAAGGAGGGACAAAAAGATGGCGACTATTGGACAAGGATGGACCAACAAGGATGGACAAAAAGATGACGGTTATTGGACAAGGATGGACCAACAAAGAGGGACAAAAAGATGACGACTATTGGACAAGGATGGACCAACAAAGAGGGACAAAAAGATGACGACTATTGGACAACGATGGAACAACAAAGAGGGACAAAAAGGTGACGACTATTGGACAAGGATGGACCAACAAAGAGGGACAAAAAGTGACGACTATTGGACAAGGATAGACCAACAAAGAGGGACAAAAAGATGACGACTATTGGACAAGGATGGACCAACAAAGAGGGACAAAAGGTGACGACTATTGGACAAGGATGGACCAACAAAGAGGGACAAAAAGATGACGACTATTGGACAAGGATGGACCAACAAAGAGGGACAAAAAGGTGACGACTATTGGACAAGGATGGACCAACAAGGAGGGACAAAAAGATGACGAATATTGGACAAGCATGGACCAACAAAGAGAGACAAAAAGATGACGGCTATTGGACAAGGATGGACCAACAAGGAGGGACAAAAAGATGACGACTATTGGACAAGGATGGACCAACAAAGAGGGACAAAAAGTTGGCGACTATTGGACAAGGATGGACAAACAAGGAGGGACAAAAAGATGGCGACTATTGGACAAGGATGGACCAACAAGGAGGGACAAAAAGGTGAGGACTATTGGACAAGGATGGACCAACAAAGAGGGACAAAAAGATGACGGTTATTGGACAAGGATGGACCAACAAAGAGGGACAAAAAGATGGCGACTATTGGACAAGGATGGACAAACAAGGAGGGACAAAAAGATGGCGACTATTGGACAAGGATGGACCAACAAGGATGGACAAAAAGATGACGGTTATTGGACAAGGATGGACCAACAAAGAGGGACAAAAAGATGACGACTATTGGACAAGGATGGACCAACAAAGAGGGACAAAAAGATGACGACTATTGGACAACGATGGAACAACAAAGAGGGACAAAAAGGTGACGACTATTGGACAAGGATGGACCAACAAAGAGGGACAAAAAGTGACGACTATTGGACAAGGATAGACCAACAAAGAGGGACAAAAAGATGACGACTATTGGACAAGGATGGACCAACAAAGAGGGACAAAAGGTGACGACTATTGGACAAGGATGGACCAACAAAGAAGGACAAAAAGATGACGACTATTGGACAAGGATGGACCAACAAAGAGGGACAAAAAGGTGACGACTATTGGACAAGGATGGACCAACAAGGAGGGACAAAAAGATGACGAATATTGGACAAGCATGGACCAACAAAGAGAGACAAAAAGATGACGGCTATTGGACAAGGATGGACCAACAAGGAGGGACAAAAAGATGACGACTATTGGACAAGGATGGACCAACAAAGAGGGACAAAAAGATGACGACTATTGGACAAGGATGGACAACATGGCTTATTGCCAAATTAACTTATTTAGCATACTTTGTCAATTGCTATCATCTCTGCTGAAATAGTTTGCTTTTTGTACAAGGAATCGATGATAAGCAAACACTTTTGAAAGAACATTGTAGTTCATTCCTTTTGTTGTCATCATTATCTTACAAGTTGTAGATAAGATACTGTAACGTCCGTCTAGCTGATGTGCAGTGACTCTTTGAGCTATCACTGTCCAGTAAATGCAATGCTTCTGGTTTTTACTTTTAGTAACGTGCAATGCTCTTCAGCGTCTGCAAACACGTTGTATGGTGTCATTGACATAGACATAGAAACATTGTTGGACCACTATATTTGGACAAGACACTAGGTGAGACAGCCCCGTCCGAGTAAATAAGGAGACCCCCTTGAATTGAGTCAAACTAAACAATTAAAAAAAAAATGCCGGAGGAATACAACTTTCCATGCATTATTCGATAGTTTAAAACTATTCATTATTCACCGCTGAGAAGAGCATCTCATTTGCAACGGGTTTCATTAAACACGAGGTTCCGCTATTAAAGGAAAAGGACCCTCCACGAATTTGCAATTATAATTAGAACACTTGCCACGCTAGCAGTGAAAAATTATCACAAGTCTCCTGTAAAATTGCTTGTCACTGACCCTCAGTCAGTTTGAATAAGACTATTTTTGCACCTGTAACAAGACATTTATGCTAAGAAATTGTTTGTTATAACATTATTTTACTATAAATAGAAACATTTGAGTGAGTCTAGGAATGATATTTTATTTGGTTTAGAATATGAAATTTGAATTTAGCGCTCAGAGCAATTGTCCTGACATGCTGACTTATTGACGGCTGATTGATAACTGCTTTTTCTTAAGTCCAGGGGTGGGAGGAGCTTTCCCTTTTACAGCGGAATCTCGTGTTTAAGTCCAGGAATGCCATAATCACCTGATCGGTGTTTCTCTCCCTTATCCGTACCGCCCAGTTGCGAGACGGCATCTCGTCCTTGGTCTTGTTGAGATTTTCACGAGCTATCAATAAAATGAGTGTGAATATGTCATTCATGATATAATATCGACATTCAAATAGCAGGAGCAAGAAATTCTATTGGATTTGTTGGCGCCAGGGTTAAAATAAGCTAAGAATGATATCGCCGATGAGTTGTCTAAGAGAACTTATCTTGACTATAATTATTATGATTATTGAACATTAGAAGATTACACATTAAAACAACAGTTGCTATAGTTAATTGACCTTATGTTACATTTTGTAGAAAATTGCGTAATTCAAAATGGTGGCTTCTAGAGGCTTATCAAAACTTATGTAATTGGAATGATTTTGCGCGTCGCATTATACTTCGACAATTTTCATTTGTCGATGCTCTCCTTGCTCCTCTCTCCTGGCCACGCCCCTGGTCACGTGATCTCGACTTACCAAGCTGCATGAAGTCCTGAGTGGTTTTATTGGACGCCTGCAGGTTGTTAGACACACCGCTGAAGATCACTTGAGCTGTTTCCTCGACTTTCTTAGCACTCGTCTCCTCCAGCCCGGTTTTCTGTGCCTCTTCTAGAGCCTTCTGGCTGATTCTGCTCAGGAAGCCTGACGCCTTCAACTGCATCAAGCGGCAAGTTGTTAAGGATGGGACAATGGAAGCGCCAAAGGGGTTGAGGGCTTTGGTGGTACATAACTAAGTGCATAACTACCTGTGTATCTGAGGTGACTTCATCCTCGTTGTCCATCGACACTGTCACGGCGTTCGCAACTTGCACAATAGCGGGGAGACCCTCAGGCTCGGTCTGAGTCGCGAGTTCTATACACTGACTTCGTAGCTAGGATGGAGTACAGGAATAATCAGTCTCATCATCATTATAGTATCATCATCATCATCATCATAATTCGAATCGTCATCATCATCATCATTGCCATCATCATCATCATCACCATCGTCATCGTCATCATCATCCCCATCACCATCATATTTCTAATCGTCATCATCATTATCATCGTATTATCCTCACCATCATCATCATAATTGCATTATCACCATCATAATAAAACTAACAACTCTTATCGTTATA
Source organism: Nematostella vectensis (assembly GCF_932526225.1). Classification (NCBI taxonomy): domain Eukaryota; kingdom Metazoa; phylum Cnidaria; class Anthozoa; order Actiniaria; family Edwardsiidae; genus Nematostella; species Nematostella vectensis. The sequence continues at coordinate 2,897,886 of NC_064045.1, forward strand.
GTCACAATTACCACCATCAATACAGCTTTTGAAAGGTCTCCATTTTAGATAGACTTTGTACAGTGTCTGCTTATACAGAGAGCTCAACAGCGGCACACTGCACCCAACCGCCGCCTTCGTCATTTGGTATACACAGTAAGTAATACTGGTGGAAATAAAATAAAATAAATAAAGCATCATCATAATCTCCTTTGTCGTCATCATCTCAATCATCTTTGTCGTCCATTCCGCCATCCAATCTAACATATTAATCTTGAATCCATCATACCTTTGTATTTTCCACTAAGCGTTCACTTCCTGACGCTTTCTGACTGCTGAGTACGGAAACAACCGACGCGACCAATTGCAGCGCCCTTTGGGGGTCCTGCTTGACGTCAACTGTCTGTGAAGCCAGCTGGTCCTTGATCTCTTTAACTTCCGTGACAGAGAGCTCGACTGGTATTACCTTGAGTAGTAAATCATTATCATCATTATCATCACCATCATCAATATTACCATTTTCCTTATCATTACCATTATAATAATCACCATCATCATAACCACCATCATCAGCATCATAATTATCATTGCCATAATCATCATCAATACCATTATCCTACATTACCATATAATAATCACCATCATAATAACAATCCTCATCCTCATCATCATCCACATCATCATCATCATCCTCATCATTATCATCATCATCATCATCATTATCATCATCATCATCATTATCATCATCATCATCATCAGCAGCAGCACCAGCATCAGCATCATCATCAGAATCAACATACCCATCCTCATCCTCATCACAATTATAATCACCATCCATCCTGTTTCCATGATGATCACATTAACAAAACATACCGTAACGTTGAGCTCGAACTTGGAGTGGGCGCCATACTTGTTGGAAATCTCCACAACTAGTGGCATCATATAGTCCCTGTCCGCATCCCCAACAGGGAGCACGCTTGCGGGAGCCTTACGGAACAAACCGTAGTACCACAGATTGGACAACTCGCTCTGCTGAGGGAGAGAGTTGATCTGAGCTTCCTCGTTGCGTTTGGTAATGTAATGGAACTCGTAGTTTAGTGGAAAGTCTAAAGTCGTCCAGTAGTCGCAGTCAATTGTGAACTCGGTTTTAGAAGCCGTGCCGGTTGACGGTCTGAAAGAATAAACATAAGAGTTAGATAAAGGTCGGGCAAGATGTTGTACAAAACTTACATGACAATAAGTCTCCTGTGGGGAGTGCTGCGGTAGGAACTAGACTTACATGACAATTCAAAGAGCCTAACTGTTGGGGGTACTGTGGTAGAAACTAGACTTACATGACAATTCAAAGAGCCTAACTGTTGGGGTACTGTGGTAGGAATAAGATTTACATGACAATTCAAAGAGCCTAATGATTGGGGGTACTGTGGTAGGAATTAATCTGACATGACAATACAAAGAGCCTAATTGTTGGGGGTACTGTGGTAGAAACTAGACTAACATGACAATTCAAAGAGCCTAACTGTTGGGGGTTCTGTGGTAGGAATAAGACTTACATGACAATTCAAAGAGTCTAACTGTTGGGGGTACTGTGGTAGGAATATGATTTACATGACAATTCAAAGAGCCTAACTGTTGGAGGTACTGTGGTAGGAATTAGACTTACATGACAATTCAAAGAGTCTAACTGTTGGGGGTACTGTGGTAGGAATAAGACTTACATGACAATTCAAAGAACCTTATTGTTGGGAGTGCTGTGGTATGGAAATAGACTTACATGGCAATACAAGAGCCTCCTGTTGGGGGTGCTGTGGTTTCTACTCGGTACTCCACATTGACTGTTAGACTTCTCCTCGTCACTCTCAGTTGTAGATAGTACACTGTGCTTTCACTCAGACTGCCAGCGGTTATTGCCAGCTCCATCTTGTCAAAGCCTGTAGTAGTGATCGATTTGTTACCATGGAGACGATCTTGGCCTCGATCTGAGTCCAGTAGCTTCCATATCGCGCTGAGTTCGCTTGTCCCTCCGTTACAATTTTTACAGGAGGCCTCCAGGATCAGGCGATCCTGAGGATTCACTTTTTCCTTGCAATTCCTAAGGCACCTTGAAATAGAAGATAGAGGTAGTTGGAACAGAGAAAACAAAATATTGAAAAATAAAGAAAAAAAACGAAGGACGTCGAACGGACGGTCAGTTGGGTAGACGAGCGCACCGAACAGTTAAAGACAATTTCCACAACAAAGGGGAACACAGAAAGATATAAAAACAGCTACAAAAGAGATAAGACAGTTTATTTTCTCAGTTTATTTACTCACTTTATGACTATTTCTGGGCTAGCTTCCGGTACGATTTTTATAACTTGCTCAGTGAACGCCGTTCGCGCATCCTTCAAGATTTTCAGGCGAAACACATAAGAAGCTCCCTCCAGGAACTCCTTCAACGGCAGTCCTATTGTACTCCGTGTACCACTCAGACCTGTGAAGTTCAGCTCTCCACATCGGCTAGGCGATGCTGGGACTAAAAATATTTCATTCGTGGCGTTGTCGTTATTTCGTCGACATTCCCACTGGTAGTTCGGCTTAACCTTCGGCTCGTCGGGATCAATGGATTCGCTACCGTCAAGGGTTAGGTCCGTTTCATCGGCTCTGTACGGGACATCCCGAGGGCTACCCCCCGTGATTCTCGCGATGAGCGAGGACTGCTGCACGTCTATGTACGTCTTGTAGGTGTATCTGGCGAAATAACAAGGGGTTTAGTAGTGTCACATTAATGGTCATCATCACCATCCCTATCACCATCACCATCCCCATCACCATCCCCATCACCATCCCCATCACCATCACCATCACCATCACCATCACCATCACCATCACCATCACCATCACCATCACCATCACCATCACCATCCCCATCACCATCCATCACATCATCATCATCATCCGCACCTCGACACAAAGAACGAGAAGAATAGAGACAAGAACTTTGTAGAACAAAGATAATAGGAGACAAAGCAGCTGCGTACTTACTCTAGAAGGATGGTTAGGAAACCCGGCAAACTTCAAAGGACATAAACAATAGGCGCTCTCAGATGTTGAAAAAGCCTGTCACGTGATCACGAACGTGCACAAACCAAGCGTACAGTACAAGAAAACATATGGACGAAATTTATGAATACGCGTATTCGGGTACAAATCGTTTTTTATTTACATTCAATTACTTTTAATCTTTGTCTTTATCACTTCGCATGTTTTATCGCCATTATATCCCGAGCTCCATAGCCCTAGAAAGTTAGTTTTAGACAGCCATGTACATTAGTTTTAGACAGCCACGTACATTAGTTTTAGACAGCCACGTACATTAGTTTTAGACAGCCATGTACATTAGTTTTAGACAGCCATGTACATTAGTTTTAGACAGCCACGTACATTAGTTTTAGACAGCCACGTACATTAGTTTTAGACAGCCATGTACATTAGTTTTAGACAGCCATGTACATTAGTTTTAGACAGCCATGTACATTAGTTTTAGACAGCCATGTACATTAGTTTTAGACAGCCATGTACATTAGTTTTAGACAGCCATGTACATTAGTTTTAGACAGCCATGTACATTAGTTTTAGACAGCCACGTACATTAGTTTTAGACAGCCATGTACATTAGTTTTAGACAGCCATGTACATTAGTTTTAGACAGCCATGTATATTAGTTTTAGACAGCTACGTACATTTTTTTAAGTGCCTAGCGCCGCTAAAATTCTATAGTTAGTAAAGCTCTATCAAACAAACTCTGTGAGCTTTTACGGCAAGTATAGTAGTGTTTGTATGAGTATGCATCAATACTGAAGATTTTTCTAAAGATCGAAGTGCGGTATTGATGCAAATAACAACGATTCTTCGTTTACTCCATATAATCTCTTGCACTGTGCGCTCGGCTTGTGCACGGTCATGGTCAGATAACTCTGATATAAAAGAACGATATATGCGCAGTTGAAAATTTTTATATTGATAATTGCGCAATATAAATGCAATAAATTATTAACGATAACATGTCTCTTTCAAGTTCGCCGCGCTTCCAAACCAGTCCACACTACTAACTATGTCAAAATACATAGCAGAGCGCTAGTAGCGGGAGGGGAAGAAGGTAGTTTTGTCCCAAGTATTAATAAAAAAATCAAACGAAAACGAAATATTCAACTCTTGTCTCACCTTGAAACACTATTATCAGTCGCTGTAAAAGTGATGGTCAGGTTGACACTGTAATTCCCCTCTCTCAATGCCAATGGTGGTATGACAAGTGCGGGGGACTCCACATCAATATTCAAACCAGCAATCTTAACCTCAGGGACTTTCAGAACATCGTAGATATTCCACTCATACACCAGACTACCAGGTTCGCATCCAGCATTCTGTGACGTCACAGCACGTGTTTTGAGTTCCACCTGGTCGCCCCTGGTTACGGTGTGACTGGAATCCCTTCTGTTGGCAACAGGAAGATAAATGGCGGGAGGACCGCAGAACTCGACTTCCACAGGGATATAAAACCTGATAGACTCCCCATCTGCAGAGGCGATAATTGTGATATTTCCCTCCAGCGGTTCCAAATACTTATGCTTCCAGGTGGCCTTGCCGGTCGATGTGACAACTGTGGTATTCACCCCGGAGGTCTCAATAGTGTAGTTGATAGCCTTTTCCAGTGTCGAGGAAATAAAGAGCTCGAAGGGCTGCATAGTGGAGATTCTGATGAAGCCGTCGGATGTCTTGACAGGTTGTGTGGCTATGGTGATGACACCCATGTTGGTTTTAACTCTCTGTTTGAATGCCCGAGAAAATCCAGCGCCAGCGATAGCGTTGTCAGCAGTTACAAGAATATCTTGCATTCCTCCATTTGAGAATCTAAAAAGTGGAGACAAATGTGTAGTAAGAGTAGATAGAAACCTAAAGTTAACACATACCTTCAAGAATGGCGATGACAGAAAGCAATTAAATCACCTCCTTGCAAACAAGACTTGAATCCAGTTAAAGAGGGAAGCAGAGGGTTAAGGTCTCGGTCTTCAAAGAAATCTCTATCTTCGGTGGTAATACAGTGGAACCTTCGAAGGGTGGACACCCACGGAAACGAAAAGTTGTATGTTTCCGTTAATGTAAGTTAGATTTAATTTATAAAGAATGTCTGCAGAATTATAAATCAGGACTTTATAGAGTGTCCGTCATATGGAGGTGCTTTGCTTGATTTACGGTTGGTTATATGGAGGTTCCACTGTATTTGAAGGCCGGTAAAAGGACCGGATGTGTGCACGCATCCGTGCGCTTCGAAGAAATAACTGAAGGTTAAAAGAATCTTACGTATGAGTGAGATTGAACACTGAATTGTTTGCCTCGGTGAAGACACGACTGAAGACAACACGTCCTTGTATCTGGACTGTCACCGACACATTGCTACCAGCGGTCAGCATGAATGAGTAATTTCCAGGAATACCAATTTCCAGTTCCTGGTTCATCTGTTCCGATGAAGGCCAGACAAGCCCGACCGTACCCACTTCCTCCAAGACGCTGACGGTGATTGAGGCAAACACTGCGCTAATATTGTTAAACGCGTACAGAGTGAGCTGGTGAAGACCTAGAAAAGATAATATGTAAGTAGTGGGATTGAATATGATGAAAGAACCCTCGTGTGCTTCTAAGAGATACCTCTGATAAGCAACGGCAAGAGTAAATCTATCACTCAAAATGGAACCCACACGATAGCTGAAATTTATAATCAAAGTTCAAGCCGTTAAAGGATGGGCTTTCGCACTTACAAATGTGCCTTCACTCTTTAGGATGGACGCTTTGCTTTAAGGGGTAGCCCTTAAAGGGGTGGTCTTTTCCATACAAGGGTGGACGTTTGTTTAAGGTTGGAAATTCTTCAAATAATGATGAGTTATTAGTTTACAAGGGGTAGCGATGATTTCAACGTACAACGTACCTTTGAAGCCTGCAAGATTTGCGAAGTGTTTATTATGAGAAAATATTACATGACTTACCAACGGAGTTGAATCGCATGACGGCAGGGTTGCTAGTTGTCGTGACGTTGCTTATGTCACCCATCCATGTATATGTCACGTTACTCCCTTGCGTGACGGCCGCGCTGAGTGACAGGTCCTTGTTCACAGGGTACGCAACGTCACCTTCAGCCCCGGTCCAGCATTTCGGACCCGTGATTTGCAAACCTTTTATCATTTCCTGCCATAGAATTTTGAGATAATGATTACCAAGGGCCCATGATTCCTGGATGGCAAACATTCCAGATGAATAAGTCAAATTCTCATTTTCGCATCTCTCTCAAATGATAAGTATGAGTTTCATTAATGATCATCTAAACAATTATTATGGGAAATGATTTCCATCCCTGATTACTTAAGTATTATGGGAAAGGGGTTGTGGGAAATGGGAATTGTTGCGCGCACATCTAAAATGCCACGATTGGGGGGCCACAGCTGATCCAAAATGCGAGAGAAGGGGTATTTCACTCTAGCGCCAATTTCACTATAGAAATCTGAAAGCATTTTCTATAGCTTTGTCTGTAAACTCCAATTCGTACGCCATTTTATATCAGCACTGGCCCGCCAGTCTGTGGCGTTTTGGATGCGCGCGCAACATCGTGAAAAGGTCTATACAGGTAATATGGGAAACCTTTAAAAAAAAGCTTAAGGACGAAAACCAGGATGAGATAATTCTAAGGCTCCAACGCATGAATACTAGCTCTATGGCTCTCTTTCTGGACATTAGTTTATCGTCCTCAAAATCAAAGCAAATAAGAACCCACCTGAACAGATACGTAGCATCTCTCTATGCTCACCGGCGTGCTGCCGTTACCTTCGCCATTCACTATCACCGTCACCTCGTACACCCCAGCCGAGTTAAACACATAGTCATGCGTCGCCCACGAGGTCCGCGTGACATGAGCCTGCAGTACATGCTTGATGTCATAGCGCTGACCAGCGGTTGCCGACAACAGGTCACCAGCATTTATGCCAGGGGTTGAGTAAAAGAACTCCGGGTCACTTGTTGTTGGCTCAAAGGCGAGATCACCCTGTCCGTTTGTTGTCCATCCTATGACGTCACCGGGCTGGACGGCCTGTTCCTTACCGTGGCTCAATGAGACAAGTTGGTGTCCGAGGGTGGAAACGTTCATGATGGTGTCTATGAAAGCAAAACGGAATCAACTAAGTTTTGCAGGCACCTTTTTCAACAAACATTCACGCAGCCACGCAACTAAATTACCAGACAGCTATACAATTAATTTCCAGCCAGCTAAACTACTACTACTCAGACAGCAATACAAATAATTTCCAGCCAGCTAAACTACTACTACTCAGACAGCAATACAAATAATTTTAGTAAGGTATGCAACTTATTTCCAGCCAGCCATGGAACTGATTTTAGCCAGCTAAACCAATAATGTGCAGACAGACATACAATAATGTTTAGCCAGCTAAACCACTAATGTGAAGACAGACATACAATAATTTTTAGCCAGCTAAACCAATAATGTGAAGACAGACATACAATAATTTTTAGCCAGCTAAACCAATAATGTGCAGACAGACATACAATAATGTTTAGCCAGCTAAACCACTAATGTGAAGACAGACATACAATAATTTTTAGCCAGCTAAACCAATAATGTGCAGACAGACATACAATAATTTTTAGCCAGCTAAACCAATAATGTGAAGACAGACATACAATAATTTTTAGCCAGCTAAACCAATAATGTGCAGACAGACATACAATAACTTTTAGCCAGCTAAACCACTAATTTTCAGTCACCCATACAAGTAATTTCCAGATAGCCTTACAGCGATTTCAACACAGCCAACACCAAATTCCCATCTAGGCCTTCCAGCCAATATATGAGAAGACTTACCAACTACAAGTGTGTAGTTCACCAGTGGTACCGCCGAATTAGGATATGTAACATTCTGTGCCAGACACCCGGTCAAACAATGCCCGGTACCGGCGCATAATTTGCCATCCCCTGGGCATGTGAACTGATGGGGAATACCGCAGTTATCGGATCTTGGAATACAGGATCTTGTTTGGTGACAGTACTTCTGTATTGTTAAACATCTTGGACGAAATACCTAAGGATAGGGAAATAACTTGGAAAATAAATGGCCGTTTTCACACTAGAAGACGAACAAATCGTCTGGACGGACAAATCGACTGACGATTTGTTCGTCTGATGTGAATTCGAGACGACCTAGGATGATTAGGTTGTTCGTCCTAAATTCATACTAGACGGACAAGCAATGGACAAATGGTCAGCACACACGCAAAGAAGACTTGCACTAGGCTTTGCTTGGTATACATGGGTCTTGCAAAAAAAGATGGCGGCGGCATATTTGCTCAGCAGGTTTCTCTTTGGAAAACGGGAGTTAAGTCAGGGATTGTGGCCAGGGATTTAGTTCGAGTTGCAGTTTGTCGCGAATCTTTTTAAAAACACTCTCGTTTGCGCTTTTTAGAGCCATTCTTCACAGTAAAAGTGCCCATGGTTTATCTCTACTTTCAATAGACGAAAGGACGCGTGTAATGCAGCCAGATCGTCATCTGACCAGCATTTGTTCTTCCTTAGGCTTGGCGTTTTCTTCTTTGCCTTTGCAGACGCCATTTTGATTTTTGTGCTTTTACCCATAAGCCACCGCTGATTTTGCTAGTCCCATTCCCCCCGACCTGCAAAATCGTAAATTTGTTCGTCTTTGTACGTCTAGCGTAAATTTAGGTCGGACTTTAGTCGATTTGTTTGTCTGTACGAACAAATCGTCTATGAAAAATCGTCTTCCTAGACGGCCAAACAGACGAACAAATTCAGACAATTTGTCCGACTTAAAATGTGTTCGCCCCGTTTTCACATCAGACGACTTGTCCGTCTAAAACGATTTGTCCGTCCAGACGATTTGTTCGTCTAGTGTGAAAACTGAAAGATAGATACATACGTACAATAATTATGCGATAATTCTGTCGTACATGGCTCTATTGCTTTAAACAATAGGTTGAAAATTCAACGCTGTTCTTACTGGTAATGGGTGGCAGTCATTTAAAGCAACTCGTAGACTTAACAGCTCTGCTTTAAAATAGAGGATACAACGAGTTTTTGGCTAGAACGATTGGTTACATGTATCTACACACAAAATCAACATGGTTGAATATGTGTGACGGGTAATATACAGTACTTTAATGACCCAGGACGTTTAAGGACCGCTTTGGAGTAATATCGGGATGCTATATTGTCATATTAATAACTGTAATTTCCCGCACCCTCGCCCCAGCGCACCTCGGCCTTCGCGCGCCACAAATTCTCAACATTCGAGAGCAACACATTTCCGAATATTCCCGATTGAGAGCCGGCTAGCAGGCTAATCAACAAACTAAGAACTCACTTGAAAACGAATGCCTCCCAGTTTAGCGGCGTTGAATTCCCATGCTACTAGAAAGCCTTCTTGTTCAATTGTGGCCGTTGGTATGACATACACTCCGGAGGTCTGGGGCGAGCCGCTGATGTTACCAAAAGTCGCCTTTGAACCGACTCCATAAAGAAGAGCGTCTAGGAATGAAAGGAACAAGGAATGTTTATCAAAAATATAAATGAATGTGAATGTCTGTCTGGATAAATCGTGGTGATACACTTAACGTGGTTGAAATTTAACACCACGAGTTGTTCATCCGTCAGAAATTTGTTTGGTTTCTGCGCCATTGAGAGATGCATTGGGAGACTGAGAAATATCTAGCACCATTGTAATATCGATATCCAACAATACGTGAGAGTGAGAATTTATAAAAAGCAGCAAATCAATCTTAAATTGGGTGGATTTACTGGGTGCGCATGGCGACGGATGTTTGGATGAGGAATTCTGAAAACCTTTTTGGGGCCAACCAAAATATAAAATAAGAGTAATAATTAACCGGGTATGAAATAAAACAACAGGGAGCTTAGTACCATTTGAACTTTAAAGCTGATACCGTGGTGTTCTTAGAAGGTGCTTTAACATTGATGTGTTTCTGTATTTGGCGGACGTTAGGGTATTATTGTGTGGTAGATGCAGCGCGCGGTGGCGTATGGGGTAAATGCAGCGCGCGGTGGCGTATGGGGTAGATGTGACGCACTGTGGCGTATGATGAAGATGCGGCACGCGGTGGCGTATGGGGTAGATGCAGCGTGCGGTGGCGTATGGGGTAGATGCAGCGCGCGGTGGCGTATGGGGTAGATGCAGCACGCGGTTGCGTATGGGGTAGATGCAGCGCGCGCTGGCGTATGGGGTAGATGCAGCGCGCGGTGGCGTATGGGGTAGATGAGGCGCACGGTGGCGTATGAGGTAGATGCAGCGTGCGGTGGCGTATGGGGTAGATTCAGCGCGCGGTGGCGTATGGGGTAAATGAGGCGCACGGTGGCGTATGGGGTAAATGCAGCGCGCGGTGGCGTATGGGGTAGGTGAGGCGCGCGGTGGCGTATGGAGTAGGTGAGGCGCACGGTGGCGTATGAGGTAGATGCAGCGTGCGGTGGCGTATGGGGTAGATGCAGCGCGCGGTGGCGTATGGGGTAGATGCAGAGCGCGGTGGCGTATGGGGTAGATGTAGCGTGCGGTGGCGTATGGGGTAGATGTAGCGTGCGGTGGCGTATGAGGTAGATGCAGCGCGCGGTGGCGTATGGGGTAGATGCAGCGCGCGGTGGGGTATGGGGTAGATGTAGCGTGCGGTGGCGTATGGGGTGGATGTAGCGCACTGTGGCGTATGGTGAAGATGCGGAGCGCGGTGGCGTATGGGGTAGATGCGGCACGCGGTGGCGTATGAGGTAGATGCAGCGCGTGGTGGCGTATGAAGTAGATGAGGCGCACGGTGGCGTATGGGGTAGATGCAGCGCGCGGTGGCGTATGGGGTAGATGCGGCACGCGGTGGCGTATGGGGAAGATGTGGCGCGCGATGGCGTATGAGGTAGATGCAGCGCGTGGTGGCGTATGAAGTAGATGAGGCGCACGGTGGCGTATGGGGTAGATGCAGCGCGCGGTGGCGTATGGTGTAGATGAGGCGCACAGTGGCGTATGGGGTAGACGCGGCACGCGATGGCGTATGGGGTAGATGCAGCGCGCGGTGGCGTATGGGGTAGATGCAGCGCGCGGTGGCGTATGGGGTAGATGCAGCGCGCGGTGGCGTATGGGGTAGATGTAGCGTGCGGTGGCGTATGGGGTAGATGTAGCGTGCGGTGGCGTATGAGGTAGATGCAGCGCGCGGTGGCGTATGGGGTAGATGCAGCGCGCGGTGGCGTATGGGGTAGATGTAGCGTGCGGTGGCGTATGGGGTGGATGTAGCGCACTGTGGCGTATGGTGAAGATGCGGAGCGCGGTGGCGTATGGGGTAGATGCGGCACGCGGTGGCGTATGAGGTAGATGCAGCGCGTGGTGGCGTATGAAGTAGATGAGGCGCACGGTGGCGTATGGGGTAGATGCAGCGCGCGGTGGCGTATGGGGTAGATGCGGCACGCGGTGGCGTATGGGGAAGATGTGGCGCGCGATGGCGTATGAGGTAGATGCAGCGCGTGGTGGCGTATGAAGTAGATGAGGCGCACGGTGGCGTATGGGGTAGATGCAGCGCGCGGTGGCGTATGGTGTAGATGAGGCGCACAGTGGCGTATGGTGAAGATGCGGCACGCGGTGGCGTATGGGGTAGATGCAGCGCGCGGTGGCGTATGGGGTAGATGCAGCGCGCGGTGGCGTATAGGGTAGATTTAGCGCACTGTGGCGTATAGTGAAGATGCGGCACGCGATGGCGTATGGGGTAGATGCAGCGCGCGGAGGCGTATGGGGAAGATGTGGCGAGCGGTGGCGTATGAGTTAGATGTGGCACGCGGTGGCGTATGGGGAAGATGTGGCGCGCGGTGGCGTATGGAGAAGATGTTGCGCGCGATGGCGTAAGGGGTAGATGCGGCACGCGATGGCGTATGAGGTAGATGCAGCGCGCGGTGGCGTATTGGGTAGATGCGGCACGCGGTGGCGTATGAGGTAGATGCAGCGCGTGGTGGCGTATGGGGTAGATGTGGCGCGCGGTGGCGTATGAGTTAGATGTGGCACGCGGTGGCGTAAGGGGTAGATGTTGCGCGCGATGGCGTATGGTGTAGATGCAGCGTGCGGTGGCGTATGGGGTAGACGTAGCGCACTGTGGCGTATGAGGAAGATGTGGGGCGCGATGGCGTATGGGAAAGATGTTGCGCGCGATGGCGTATGGGGTAGATGCAGCGCGCGGTGGCGTATTGGGTAGATTCAGCGCGCGGTGGCGTATGGGGTAAATGAGGCGCACGGTGGCGTATGGGGTAAATGCAGCGCGCGGTGGCGTATGGGGTAGATGCAGCACGCGGTGGCGTATGGGGTAGATGCGGCACGCGATGGCGTATGGTGAAGATGCGGCACGCGGTGGCGTATGGGGTAGATGCGGCACGCGGTGGCGTATGGGGTAGATGCGGCACGCGGTGGCGTATGGGGTAGATGCGGCACGCGGTGGCGTATGGGGTAGATGCGGCACGCGGTGGCGTATGGGGTAGATGCGGCACGCGGTGGCGTATGGGGTAGATGCGGCACGCGGTGGCGTATGGGGTAGATTTAGCGCACTGTGGCGTATGGGGTAGATGTGGCGCGCCATGGCGTATGAGTTAGATGCGGCACGCGGTGGCGTAAGGGGTAGATGTTGCGCGCGATGGCGTATGGTGTAGATGCAGCGTGCGGTGGCGTATGGGGTAGACGTAGCGCACTGTGGCGTATGAGGAAGATGTGGGGCGCTGTTGCGTATGGGAAAGATGTTGCGCGCGATGGCGTATGGGGTAGATGCAGCGCGCGATGGAGAATAGGGTAGATGCTCTCCTGGTGGCGAATGGGTAATATGCTGAGATAAGCTCGTCTACTTACCATTCATCCCAAAATTTATCTTTTCTCCAGATGTTGCCACCCACGACCCACTCAGATTCGTGCCTTGCGCGACGTACAGAGAAATATTCGTCCTATTCCCGGCTGCTACGATATGCGAAGGGCACAAGGCATTGGATTGACCAAGGGGTGCTTTTACCGTCACCTTTTTCCCGCCGTAGATAGGCCCTGATTGGTTGTTCCTTGCCGCGACGTTAATGTTAAAGAGCCCTGTGCGCCTGTAGCGATGGGAGGAGCTCTGACACGTGGATAGAACGAATGATCCATCGCCATAATTATAGATGTACGATGTGTTCAGATCGCCTGAGACACAAATGATTAAGTGTATGTTATTTCACGATGTTTACATAAAGCCACAGCGACAGACAAGGAGGGCATTGTTTTCTTATTTACCACACAATTCGTTCTATCGGGGCTTTATCGGTACGTTATCGGGGCAATGTCGACAGTAAGATCAGCGTGTTCCAACCTACCTTTTGCAACTGTGGACTGAAAGGTGGCGGGACTAAAGACGAACCCCGTGTCTGGTCCTGTCACGGACAGACCTGCAATGGCGTTACTCGTCCCGTAAACACGTAAGAATCTTATACCTGGACACACCTAGAAAAACGGAAAGGAAGAATGTCATCCATCACGCGAATATGTGGGGTAGTGTGAGGGGTAATCTACAAGATACCGTTATTAGTCTCATTATAATCATCGTTATCATCATCATCATCGTCATCGTCGTCATCATCATCAGCATCATCCTCCTCCTCCTCATCATCATCATCATCACTCACCACACAACAAGACAGCAACCACTACCACAAGCAAAATATCACCACCATCGTCGTCGTCTCTATCCACGACCATCAGCTCTACAATTGCATTTAAGTCAGCGAATCCGAATTGCGTGACACTGTTGTTTTGTTTTTGTTTTGAATGTTTAAAACTCCCATCATTTTGAAAAATATAACTTACCCAGCATTGTTTGATATCGTAGAAATATAATCGAGTCGATTTTATTGTAGGATGGATTGAATTTCAGCACGATTCAAACGGATTTCATTCACATTTTTCATAGCCTACAAAACCACGCGTCACGCAAATTGGATCGACTGCCAAAGCCACCATCATCATTGTTATTACATCATCGTTCATCGTTATCATCTTCGTAAGTATCATCATTTTAATAATGATTAAAATCATCATAACAAGAACAACAACAGCAAAGCACCCCCATGCCACCATCGTCATCAAGAGGAAAACAGTGGTACTTCTATAACCACCCAGGGAACCGAAACAGAAGTGGTGCCCCGCGTAAAACAGGTCGAAGGTTAATGTATAATACTCCCATCCTGAAGACCAAGACCGCTTAATGGGCGGTTGCCGCATAAGTACAAGCCACCACTAACATACCTTCTGTGCACAGATTTCTCCGCACTTGCTGTCATCTACCTTAACCGCACCTACAAGCGAGTTACTACAGAAGCACATCATCCCCTGGGGGACCCCCTGCGTACACGCATAAGTAGCGTTGAGCAGAGCGCAAGCAGACGTGCATTCTTCGGGGGAGGTGTCGGGAATTTTGAAGTTCCCTGCGATGATATTAAATACTCTGTTGCTGGCATCGTCGGAGTGGCAACCGATGTACCATGCTATGGAAGAAAAGAAACGTCCTTTTTTATTCGCAGCTAAATAACAATTCTCCTAATTTTCGAATTGCTCGAAAAATCAAGCCATTGCTCGACTTGCTTGCTATGGTCGTGCAGTCCAGCTCGGAAGGTCGTTTTCTTCAAATCTAGTTAATATAACCAGACGCATATCATCATCTGTCACGCAATCTAATACAGGCTAGACGCATATCACCATCTGTCATGCAATCTATTTAATACAGGCAAGACGCATATCACCATCTGTCACGCAATCTAATGCAGCCTAGACGTATATCACCATCTGTCACGCAATCTAGTAAATACAGGCTAGATGCATATCACCATCTGTCATGCAATCTATTTAATACAGGCAAGACGCATATCACCATCTGTCACGCAATCTAGTAAATACAGGCTAGATGTATATCACCATCTGTCATGCAATCTATTTAATACAGGCTAGACGCATATCACCATCTGTCACGCAATCTAGTAAATACAGGCTAGATGTATATCACCATCTGTCATGCAATCTATTTAATACAGGCTAGACGCATATCACCATCTGTCATGCAATCTAGTAAATACAGGCTAGATGTATATCACCATCTGTCACGCAATCTAGTGAATACAGGTTAGACGCATATTGCCATCTGTCACGCAATCTAGTAAATACAGGCTAGATGTATATCACCATCTGTCACGCAATCTATTTAATATCGCTAGATGTATATCACCATCTGTCACGCAAGGCGACCAGCAACAGCTCGAGAATCTCCAAGCATCCTTCCTCGCGCCATGTATGTATATGTAGTGTGTTTATGGAACCTTAACAAGGTGCTTTATAGCTTAAATAATCATCCACCTTCCACATCCTGCTTTATAAGAACTTTTGTGTTATTCAAAAATAGCTTCATGAATACTTGTAAAAGGGCTTACACTTAAAAAGTGTTAAAAGCGAAATAAAATAGGATTATATTTAATAACGCTTTCCAACATTTTTTCAACAATTTTGCAGCTGAAATAAAGGTCTAGATTATCTTTACTTAATTGTAAGTTTTGCATTAGTTTGCATAAGAAATTCAATACCTTTCTTAAACTGATCATAACACCAGCAAAAATTGAATAACAGGCATTTTTCCACTTATTTCGGCTTAACGTTACTTATCCAAAACGCAATATTTAAAAAGAAGCCCTTGGGTAAATATTAAGTTTTGCGTACAATTACATATCAAAACAGGTTTTATATGCTTTATTCCTTTTACCATTGGTTACCAATCTCAATCTATACGATGTCGGGTTAAACATCTCTAAATGCTAAGAATATTTTTATAAACTTTATTTTAAGATGCGATCTAGCTCCATTCTCCAATTGACTGTATCTAAGTCGATAAGGCAGCCAAGCTAACGCAGGCAGGGACGTTTAAAGGCTGCTTCCTACAGTCAATAATTCCAAGTCATGCAACTACTCTCAGGGAAGCACTGGTAACCTTCTGCGCGAATTAAGTAGTAACTTTTCGGACAAGAGAACTAACAACAAAGATAAACACAGAAATGGCTGTGCCGCCAAGGCAGACGGCTACGAAACTTACAATGGAAATAAGACCTTTCTGATACATAAACTTTCTGGTTGTTTTGTAAGCGCTAAATAAGTTGCATTTTGTTGTAATTATTTTGCCGCCAAAACCCGGTGCGCGCTCAAGTTGTCACCCACAAATTTACGTGATTTCATAAGTCAGCCTATTTTTCATATTGAATCCGCCATGTTTGAAAATAGTCTATCAATTTGAGGGCAGATCATATTCTTACTTCAGAGATGCTAGTCTTGAGACTACTAATTTCCTGTATTTCATATCAATGTATCTTTACCTACATTAAGGCGAGTGTCGGGAAGACAGACCGCCCGGAAATATTTCTTTAGAAAATGACAGTTTCATTTTACCTTGAATTTTTTTTTACGAAAATGTCTTCATTTCCAAGCAAAGATGTTGCGAATGGCATCTATATCGTTATTGTTGTGATAAATTTTTATACCTCTTTTTAAAATTACATTTGTAGGCAGGTTTAATAGCTCTTTTTATCAAAAGAGTTGAGAAACGTTTCTGCTGCCGTGTTGTTTTACGCACTTGCGAGGAACTGTTTTCGCACTTGGTTCTTCGCTAGGTGCTATTTCGTAGTATGGGTTGTAAGCTTCGCTAGGTGCTATTTCGTAGTATGGGTTGTGAGCTTCGCTAGGTGCTATTTCGTAGTATGGGTTGTGAGCTTCGCTAGGTGCTATTTCGTAGTATGGGTTGTGAGCTTCGCTAGGTGCTATTTCGTAGTATGGGTTGTGAGTTTCGCTAGGTGCTATTTCGTAGTATGGGTTGTGAGCTTCGCTAGGTGCTATTTCGTAGTATGGGTTGTGAGCTTCGCTAGGTGCTATTTCGTAGTATGGGTTGTGAGTTTTTATTTCGCATGGTTGATTTAAATTTAAGATTTAAAATTCTAGTTGACGAAATTGATTTGATGAACTAGCAGCCATGCTTTCTGGATCGTAAGGGATGTCTTGGTCTGTTGCGTAAATGGAGATGATAAAGGTAGTGTATTTCGAGATGACAAAATTGGCTAACGTTTTAGGTTTTTATTTCAGTCCTTTTTCAGAAAAAAATCCTAACCTAACTTTCTGGTGTTTTACAAAATAAACTTGAGAGTTTATTTTGTTGATTTTATCAATAGAATATTATTCTTGTTTCGTAAAACAGTATGTTAACAAAATTGGGAAGCAAAGTAGGAGATATTCTGAAAATGTGCATTTTGTAAATATCGAACAGATTCGTCACCTTTTTTAGCAATTCATCGCGAAAACGCTATTAAGTTAAGACGCTGTGTTCTTGCTATTTTGTTAACGGCTCTTTTCTTGGTCTGACATTTCACAAGGCGATGAGTGCAATATGAAAGTGCACTAGCTTTTCTTACAGTTGAGTTAGCTTTTCTGATGGTTTCCGGAAAATGATCAATACAACACTTATATTTCAAAAACTTTTACCGAAAGAGTCTAATACTCGGTCAACATCTAATCAAAAAGCGGAGACTGAATAAGAAAGAATTATAAGGATTAGAAGATAAGAAAGAATTATAGGGATGAAAAGTCGAGACGTGGGCCATTTGCCTAGCGGAAAAGATAAGATCGTCATTTAATAGAAGAGAACATTAAACTAGAAGGATCTTTAAGCACTAATGCTTGAGGAAACAATAGTTTATGAAGTCATGATAAATCGGAAAAGAGAGAGAATTCCTAAAGTCTTTGAATGAACTTTGGCTTTTATGCAGATTCACCGTTAAGAAGTCTTGGATGTTAGTCACGAAGAAAAGAAAAGTCACGTAAATGCGTTCCCTAAGCGAGATCCTTAAAGCCAAGAATTTAGTGTTGCCGCCTATGGCGTATATTAAGTTGAGAAAACATTAGTCTTAAAGGCCATAAAGTAGGGACTAATCAGGAATTTTAACGGTGATTATTTCGGAAAGGAATCAATTTTTTATTTGCGTATTTCTACATTTTATATAATATTTTACATGTTAATGAGGAAATGTATTTTATATCCTTATTGGTCTGAATAGTTATCATTTGATATTACTATTTGCAATTAGGCTTGATTTTTAGAGGTCATGGAATCCGCCAATTGTATTTAGTGGCCACCATATATTAGAGCTATTTAGAAGACAAATTCATACTTTAAGAGAGAAATCAGTTGCTTAGCGCCGCATAATGAGGTCTTTCAACTACTTTTTCGTATTGTACTGAAATTATCATAAAACTATCTATTTGTTAAAATATATTACTTTGTCGTCGTTTCTCTTTTTTTGTTTGACATCAAGAAAAATCTAGTGAAAAATGACGGAGGCGGCCTTCAGCTTAACGACTACCTCGTGACGCACAGGGAAAAAAAATAAATTTTGCGAGTTTTCTCTTGCTTTTACTGAAAACTTATTTTCTGTGTGCTTACAAGAAAATTGTTTTTTCTTAGGCACATATTATTGTCAAAACTTTACACGACCTTATTCGCTCATCATTTAAAATCTGTGATGTTGAAATTGAAGCACCCCGCATTCATAATCTAGAGTTTCACAGTGCAGTTTTGCCACTTGATCAAAACAACAACTATGACATAGTTCACAACGGGGGATATATTCTCGTAATATTTTTGTATCTAAAGCCCGGTTCTTGGAAGAATTTAAAATTCATTTAAAACTCTTAAGACTTAAAAACTATTTAGCATTTAAGCGGTAAGAGGATCAATTTTAAAGTAATCGTTGTTTGGAGTGCTTTAAGTCGGTTGCTGCACGCTTTCCGACATAGTTTTTTTATTTTGCTTACTACCTGCTGGTTTTTGATAATTCTGAAAAAAGCGGATAGCGGAGTACTCAAAACTTCCTCGTTCGCGAGCAATCAGCATTAAAAATTAAACCAAATATTAAATACGATTTTTCTATTTCGGCGTTTTGTTTTTCCCGCTGGGACAGAGTGCGAATTGATCATGACCCATAAAAAAAATTAGATATAATTCTAACTTAATTTCATGAAATAGTATAAAAAAAAACATAAAGAGCTGAATTTAACCCTCGAGGTAATATATATGCAGCAAGCTCATTCAAGTTTTTATTGAAAACCGGTAGCCGATTCAGAACTTGTTTGTTTTGAATATCAATGAAAGTATTTTTAAAGATAGGATATATATATATTTAAAACCCCCTATATGTAAAATAATAAACTTCACTGAATAAAATGACTTTTCGCATAACGAATTGGTTATTTAGCTTTTCGTACGTCGCTTTCCTTAGTTTAATGTTTGCTCATTCACTCTGCATCGCTTTCAGTATATAGCTTATACGGAAGGAATCCATAACCGAAAAAAGAAAAAAACAAAACATCACTAGAAAAATATGACTCACTTTTCGATGGTACTTTAAGTTATATCTGATTTGTGTTTTGCACGTTCTCTTTTTTCCGCCTCTCTGAAATTTTAAGCGGCTGAATAAACATGACAAAACAGCGAAAACAGCTCAGGGTTTGGCTAGCAGCATTTATTACTAAAATGATTTAAATCCAGGGTTGTTTCCGCACGCGTTTAAGTTCTGAGTAAAAGTAAAAATCGAAATTAAGGCTTGTGACAGAAAGTGACCAGTTCGCTATATCCCAAAGTACAAGAAGTAGAAATCCCTACCTTCGGTCAAGTTCCAGCCCAGGAAAAAAACAACCCACGAAACCTAAGGGGGAAAATGACAATAAAATTAGAACTAAGTATTTTCCTTAAACCGTAAATCCGTAGCTTTGAATACTTTCTGTTATAAATATTCATCGTTCCTCTTTCTACTTACCGCAAATTTGTGAGCAGCCATTCTCTAGTATATCCCAGTCTGGGATTCCATTTGTTCACATACTCCTTCCCTTAGACTTTGTATTCCACGAACCTTGATAAGCAAAAGTGCTATGTATCAATTACTGGGTTTGAGTTGAATTACGCCTCACAAAGTGACATAGAATATTGTAGGACTACCCGTATATTTTTCCCGCGAAGAGCAGCTGGCAAAATGGTTTCTCGCGGACAACTTAGTGACACCAGAAATAATTGAATACATGATTACATTTGCATTTGATTAAAATTAAAAAGCGCTGGAGTTTACACGCGTCGGGCTGCTGGGTAGACCTATAGGAATTGCGGAAATGTTAAGATTAGAATTCTTTTTTTCATAATCCATGCGTTTGAGATAAACATAGAAGTTCTACAGCAGCGAAGAAATAATGATCGAAAAAAAAGTAAAGCGGAGAATTGCTAAAAAGCGTAAATAACACAAGAACATCGACGATAATTTGTAGATTTTTATTAAAGCAATTTTCCTAGTTTCCAAAAATAATAACACATATAACACTGGTCACAGAGGGGAACCTAATATCATTTTCCCATAAAACTCATCAAACAGACCGTCCCTGACAGCTAACGAGCAGTATTTTACCATGGTATTCTAAGGGCATATTACGATAGTTTTTGTTTTCCCTTTTCAGGGAAGTCACGGCACAAAGTTTACAAACTACAATCTCGTGTCCTAGCATTCTTGACGCTATTATTTCACACTAGTTTGTAAATTGAACAGATCCCCTAAATGTAGTTAAGTATCGTATGCGCCACATTGAACTGTGATACAAATGTCTTTCAATATTTCAAATTGCATTCAAGGTCACATGGTTGGGTATTTAGGGTTTCAAACAAAGCTGAAAAAGTTTCAAAGCTTTCTTATCTTCTTTCTAAATCATCAAATTTGAGTTGTGATGAATTTGAAGTAACTTTTTTTTTTTAAGAAAAGCTGTCCTGCAGAGAGCTGTACTGAAAACCCGCCACATTTCAAGGAAAATGTTATTATGCATTATTACTTTGTGGTTTACGCTGTAAATAATTTGATATCACGCTGTTAAGTCTATCCAGAATAGCAATAAATGGAAATTGATTTATCTCGTAAAATCACAAGAAGCTAAAATGAACCTTTCGCAGTGTATATCGACTAAGTCATCGTTCCCATGGTAACATTCAAACGGTTTCCCCAGTTGTTTTAATAAAAGAAATTTGTGACAGTTAACTGACGTATTTGTTTAAAAAAATATTGACTCTGGGAATATAATTTGAAGGGAAAACGGAAAACTAGGAAATTACTTTGAGGTTATTCAAAGCTGCGAATGAATAGGTGAATAAAAGGTAGATACAAACGCGACTCTATACGTAGGTATTAAATCACAAAAACAAACAACAAAATGTTAAAACTCGAAATTTCGCAATTAACAATGAAAAATACCTAGGCTTATATTTTTTCCAGTGGGGGTATCCTTTTTAAGGGCAAACATGACACGGTTGCCATAGTTACTGTTGACATAGCAAAGCTGCTATTGCTTAATGACGTCTTTGTTCAAAAGCCTTTTCTTCAAGGCACGCTGTCATTGGTGGGCTCAAGCGTTTCGGTGCTCTAGTCCAAATAGAGAAAGACAGAGGCAAATTGAGAGTCGCGAATATTGATGTCTGCCGCATTGTACTGCTTTTAAAGCTGTCATATTCGCGACAAATTTGTCAAGGAACAGCCAGAACTTTGCAAATTGACACTAAATGCAGAATTGGGGTCTAAAGAGGAGGTGAGGTAGATAAAAGCATAAACAATAGCATTTCAAGGGTGATGCTTATGCGACAGAATCATCCAGAAAAAAACATTAGGGGTGAAATCATTTTTAAGGACCAAAAGTTGCTTTTTTTTTCATGGGGCGGCTATCAAGCAGTATGTCATGTTTTGCGGTTGTTTTTCTTTAATCATTGAGGATATATATATGGTGAAATGGTGTTTTTACTTAACTTTTGAGCGCTTATTTGAAGGCAGCAAAACTTTTAAAACCTGTTAAATAGTTACGCAAAAATCACGCACTTTCCCCCACTAAATTGTGCCGTCGCTTTAGAAAGCTCAAGCGCATACATCGGGCCCCCCTTACCGAAACACGTTTAAATGGCATATTTCGTTGTTTGGATATGTTCTGATGCCGATAATATCCATTTTAAGAGTTGCTGGCGAAAAATTACTGTTCCTAGTTCCCATTCCTTTTTTAGCCAGCATTTGGTTACGATTTTTTCCCAGCCAGCAGTGGCTAGGCATTTTAGCACAATAGTAATTGCCCGGATAACCAATCAGGACTTTTTCCCCAAGCATCCGCTCCAGCGCCCCCAAAAATATTCCCAGCACAACTAGTTCGACTCCACGAATTTGCCAACAGAACCATTCGGGGCGATTTTTTTCCCAGCAACCGAGGGGTGTAAAAACCTTCCGAGCCAGCAAAAAACGGGCTGCGGGAACAGAACCGTTTTGTGTTCTTGAAAGCTCATAAATAGAGAGAGACCTTCGCCCGAACTTTGTCCTAACTTTAGCGAGAAATAACATTTGTTCCCTCGCCTTAAAACAGCTTATAAAGAGACCTTCGCCCGAAATCTTCTAATATAGGGGGAATTAATATTTATTCCGTCGCCTTAGAAAGCTCACCTTCACCTGAACCTTAGGGAGGATCAACATTCGTGTTCGCTTTAGAAAAAGCGAAGTTTTCTGCAGCAGAGCAAGAACGCAGGTTGTTCTTTTAATCGGAATATTAAATGAGTGCAAAATGCAATCCATTCCGGTAACGGGAAGATTTTCTCAAAGCAGCTTGGATATATTTTCACATAATTTACCTCAACTAGACACCAGTGAGAATCAATCAGTAAGATGCTAGACATACTGTAACCCACAATGTTCAACAATCATCACTTTCGGCGACGAAAAGGCCCCGAAGGCGCTAAAGAGATTGAAAAGTTTGCACAAGCATCTTCTATAGGATATCAGTTCAATTGAATATCCTTAGCAAAAGTAAACACAGACAAGCATTGATCCAAATAGTGATATCACTGATGGGCTAGCATAGAGACAAATAACGATTTTTATTTTTTTTCGGGGTCCGGTATCCATCAAATCGCGCGCTCTGATTGGCTCTCTTGAGGTCCGGTATCCTACGATCCGGACCCCGCGATACCGGACCGCTCACCTCACCTCCAAAGCTCGAAATAGTGAGTTTATTTAGAAAAATGATCATCGAAAACTGGATTTTTAATCCCGAGGTTATAGATCTTCACACTACAACGGCACTTATTTGTAATTTTATCTAGAATCATTGACTTTACGGAAAATCGGCTTCAAACTCCCTGTGTTTTGACAATTTCCCGCCACATGCAACGCGCGCGACAATATCAATTTTGCTGAAAGTTTATTTGGGATAAAAAAGGCAGCAAATCGTTTCTTCATACGGAGAAAAACGACAAATCACTCTAGGAATTTACCTGCATAACAAGCTTTAACGTACCCACATTCAAGAGAAGTTCTTTAGTGAATATACCTTTGTCTGTGGAGGATTTAAAGCGAAATAAGACATTTCTACGATCAATTCGACTAAAAAAATTGTAGGTCAAAACCCAGAGAATGTCTTCTTTGAAGGTTCTGTATTTCTGGAGGATTTTTCTGTAAAGCGTTGTGTGGAAATACAAAATGGAGTTTATTGAATGATCATGAGCGAACAAAATCTTCACGAACATCGACGAAAGTCAGAAGCGAAACCTCGCCACGTGCGACCATAAGCCCGTAAGGTAAACAAAGTTGGAAATTGTATTGAGGAAAAAATAAATATGTTATTTCCCAGCTAAGGGTCGGTCCGTATCGTGAAGGCCTCGGTCACGGTATTTCAGGATACGGACCTTCAGTTGGTAAATTCTAACGCGCGCTCTGATTGGCTAATTTTCTATGAACAAGAAATGGATATACAGATTGTTAGTTCGTCCATCCAGAGGATGATGACGATGACATCACTTCAGTTGCGTTCGGTGGTGGGCACGGAGAAGACTGATTAGTTCTATTTGTGCACAGAAACGTCTTTCGCACGTAGGACAGATCTGTGGGTGGCGTGACTTTGGTTTGCCTCTGTTTTCTGGTCGCTCTTTTCTTTTGTGCCAGTTCTACTCTTGTGCTTCCGTAGTGGCTGGCACCTTTGTGGAGTAAGCTGCGCCATGTGGATCGCTCTTGTGATGCTTTCTCCCAGATGTTGACATCGATGTCGAAGCTCTTTAAATTTGCCTTGAAGCGCTTGTATTGGCCGCCAGTAGATCTCTTTCCTGAGGCTAGTTCGCTGTAGAAGAGCTTCTTGGGAAGGCGATCATCATCCATGGGCACAACATGCCAGCCCAGCTGGTTCTTGCCGAGGAGGGTGTAGATGCTCGGCATATCGGCGCGGCTGAGGACCTCGGTGTCTGGTACTTTGTCCTGCCATCTGACCTGGAGAATCTTGCGTAAGCAGTTCATGTGAAAGCGGTCCAGCTTCTTGGCATGGGAGCTGTACACTGTCCAGGTTTCGCAGGAGTAGAGTAGTAAAGGCAGCACGATGGCCTTGTAGACTTTAAGTTTGGTTTTCATGCTCAGTCCCCTTCTTCCCCATACCTTCTTCCTCAGTCTGCCAAACGCTGTGCTAGCCTTGGCGATTCTACCATCAACTTCAGCATCGATGCACACGGATCTGGAGAGGGTACTGCACAGGTAGGTGAAGGTGTCTACCGCTTCCAGATTCTCTCCCTTTACTGTGGTGGTCGGCTCGCTGTAGGCTTTGTGGGGGGCTGGCTGATACATCACTTTTGTTTTCTTTATGCTGATGGTGAGTCCAAAGGCATCGCAGGCAGAGGAGAAGTGGTCCATGCTATAGCTGGCAACAAAACGTTCGCCAGATAAATACTAATAGCGAATTTTTCGGTAACTCTACAACCTTTATAGCGGAGACATATATTACATACTCTCTAAAACCACTCATCAATATTCAATAGGCATGTTGATCAATCGGATGTCCTTCTTACTTCATTATTTTCAACAGTTTTGACAAATAAACACTCATTTGCTTGTCATAATGACGTCATACTAAGTGCTCCTTATTGGGTGACGCATCGAAGCAACATTCTGATGCCATGTAGCTAATCCAGCTGCTAGAATAATTAAAGACGTGCTTTGGAACCACCCATCAGATGGACTTTTCAAAGAATTAGATTTGGTGCCATTTTATACCAGGTTTAAGCGCATGAAATGCATTATGGTATTCAAGATTTTGAATGGCCGTACACCCGAATACATGAAAAACAAACTTGAAGCGCACCATCCTGTTACTCCTTAACCTTGTTTCTTATTGTAAATAGTCTAAATAATTCTTAGCGGAGCCAGCGCCGCGCGGCTCTCCATAGGCATAGAGAAATGCGACTCAGCTTTTTTGGTCACCGCGCGGGTACCCTCTGGTAGTCGCCAGAGGGTTAGAAATGAATACACAATTCGGGATTGCTGAATTCTTTATAAAACCCAGACAGTTACGGTTAAATTTGACTTTTTGTGTTTGCACTCACGGGAACCCTGCGTCTATTTTTCGAGAGTTTTGCTCTTGCAACTCGCGGCCATCGCCAACCACGGTGGGTTGGGAAAATATTTACATTATTTTTGCCTTGGTACGCAAACAAGAAAGAAAGAAACACTAAACACTTTTAAAATATAAAGATGTAAAAACGATGGATAGAAGGACTAATGGTGGAATTGAAATAAGAAAGTAGCTTTTTGAGGTATGAAAATTCCATATTGTTTTTTACATTTTTTAGCGAAAAAAATCTTTCTTCGATAACTTAAGTAACTTAAAGTTATAAAATAAAGGGATGCTTTATCAAGTATACCTTCCCACTAATTCAGCTAGGTTTAGCCCATAAAAAAGATAGGGAATTCGTCGGCTTAGTCCGCAAACAAACGTTCCCTCTTGATAATCACTCACATGCTTTTTCTTTGTTTCAATCAAAGAAGCCTCCATGATAAATTGAAGATAAAAGCAAAAGTGTCCTGTTGTTATTGGATAGGATGATCCATTGGCATAAAGACCCCCTAAGAAATAGCAGAATAAATTGAATCTCTGAACACCCTTAAAGGGGTATAGCAGTTGGTAGATTGTAGAATCCACATCTACCCTTAGAGTCCCCCACCCTCCTTCGGGGTTCTGCCTTATGCTGTTCTCAAATTTTTCAAGTGAATCTCACTTACAAAAGAAACTCCAAGCAAGCTGCCAGCTTAGAGAAATAATGCTATGTGGCAGGATGTATATAATGCATTTGTGTATTATGCAGCATAGTGAAAATTAACACATCTGAGTAACAAAAAACTAGTTTTTTTCTATTGTATGTTTTAGCACACAAATAGCAGGCGTAATGCACCACCATGTTATAAACCCCCTGGGGCCGGTTCCTGAAAAGCCGATAAGCGTTAACCCAGGGTTAAATTTGCCCTTACCTATGATTAAATTTTACCCCCGGATTAGTTCTGTTCCCGAAACGCTGGTTATAGCGCTAAATCTGGATTAGTTTCGAGGTAAAATCCAACCCTGCTGGCGATGTGGGTTAACTCGCTAACCTACGGTTTAGTTGGCCTAATACAGGCCTCCCAGACTTTGTAGTAGAACTAAAGTTTCATAAAATAAAGTTGCCGACCAAAATACGCTACACAAAAACAATGTAGGGATAAGATAATGTAGGGATAAGACTTTGTAGTAGAACTAAAGTTTCATAAAATAAAGTTGCCGACCAAAATACGCTACACAAAAACAATGTAGGGATAAGATAATGTAGGGATAAGATAAGATGACAAAAAGCACAACACAACCAAAGGCAACAAACAGAAAGCGAAAAAAAAAACACTGCCAAGGTGAGTTATAGACGACGATCTTTTACTGTTGTGCTTTTATAATGCTCGTTTGTTCATGTTTTTTCCATAATCAATAGGGTACCAAACTCTCAATCTAAAACATCGTACCAGCTTTAGTTTGAAGTCAAGATGACATATTAAAGTCATCCACCCTTGTTTTGATTGGCCAAAATACCATATACTTGAATGTAGATTGGCTTATAATTTTGGCTTGCACTTGAATGGTTTTTATAAGTTCTATAAATTCAGGCGTAGGTGAGAATTTAACGACAGAAATACCTAGTTGTTTTGTTACTGTATCAATGTCACTTGTTGGATTTATACATTTGTTTCTAGAGTTTGCTTTGAGAATTCGTGGTTTAATAAAACAATTTGAGCATTAGTAAGGCTATAAATGGCATGATGGAAATATTGTTTTGAAAGAAAAACAAATACTTAATTGTTTTCACTTTTATTTAGGTAAAATCAACCAAAGACTACTGAGGGCCATGATTGATGCTAAAGGCTGGAAGGCATGAAAATAGGCAACCATGCTAAAGGGTGGGTGGACCAATATGTAATGAATTACTAACATACTGTGAAAAGAGTAAACGCGGCTGGGGTTCAACTAATTTATTAAAATCTGCCACTGATCTAAATTACAAGTGAATTATTAATAATAATAAAATACGATAAAATGAATAAACCCCCACTTGGGAGGGTGGGTGTGGTAAAAAGCTAAGCGTGCTCTCAGTTGAATAGGACGGTGAACTGAGCAATCACATCACATGCTTGAGATTAAATATCGTATAACCTGGCATTACCAACATGCCATTCTGATTGGTGTACTAATTGATCTACGTTAATAATTACCCATTTTGACAGGTCAAAATTAACAAATTACTAACATACTGTGAAAAGAGTAAACGCGGCTGGGGTTCAACTAATTTATTAAAATCTGCCACTGATCTAAATTACAAGTGAATTATTAATAATAATAAAATACGATAAAATGAATAAACCCCAAACCCGAAAAAATAATAAACTAATTAAAAATATGAATAGAAAGAAATAAGAAAAAAATATATTAATAGAAATAGAATGGCATGAAGAGTATTGACACGTATAACGATAACTGTGTTATTGCTTGTTGGCAAGCCTAGTTGTAATAGAATTGAGAATAGCAAGCTTTTTTCTACTTGATAGAGTTAAGTAGACTAAATATGCATCACTCTTCCAATCACCCTGCGCTTTGATGAATTCAGTCGATGCCCCGCGATTAAACGCGAATGTAGCCCCGCCTTTGCGAAAGCTGCGCGACGAAAAATTGGAGGGATTCAGCCCTATGGCATAAACACATTTCTTAAGAAAAGAATTAAAGTGCGAAGCTAAAACTGGCGTCGTTTGGATGCCGCGAGGAATTACAAAACAGGGACTATTCGGCGCTGCAGGAACTATATCGAAATATCGCTTCAATGCGGAAACAGGGCAAAGTGGCGAACCTGGTATGGTTGGCAAAGGAATCTCTAAGATCCGCTCCTGAAATTGAAGTGTTTTAGTTCGATAAACCGACAATGCATACATGAAATACATTGCGAGAATCAAAATTCTGAACACATTTTAGTAAAATCGTGATGGTTATCGGCAGAGTGTGAGACACCTGATCACCCATCATGCGCCGAAGTGCTTTCTGTGTCAACACACAATCGTATCCCTGCATAAACGATAAGTCGGCACCTAGCGAATTGTTAACGTGCTTCAAAATGTTGACATAATTAATCACCGAGCGATAACACGATAAGGAACGCGAAAGAAATACATGGTACGCTAGATAAGTTTGCTTAGTCACCGGAAATGGCACTAACTGATAATAAGAACAAAAATGTATATACGCTTGAAGTTGACTTCGCATGTTGCGTTTCGTGGACTCTTGAAAAGCGAAGCGCTGCACCTCATAGGCGTAATGGATGAGTTGCTGAGAACGATCTGAAAAATAAAATTTAAAATAAACCAAAGAAGATATGTATGAACTAAAAGGATACTTGAGACATAAAATATATTAAGACGCAGCTACGAAATCGAAATAACCATCTGGTATCTCAAGCTCGAACAAATTGTGGAGCTCGGCATACTCGTTAAACTGTGCGCGACAATTAAAGTCGGCATGGGAACGGCTCAGTTGATCTGCCACGAAATTAAGGCGACTGGGTACTAAGCGCGCGCATAAAGAAATATTATGAAGAGCTAAATAAAACCATAGCTGTAAAACTGAACTGGCTGAACTATTGTTATTAATGGCGTAAAGACAAGTGGTATTGTCCACGAAAAGTTCAATTGTAAGCCCTTGTAGCTTAGTAGCCCATAGCCTAACCGCCAGCACCACAGTTAACAGCTCCAACTCGTTGATATGTAGTTGCTTAGATAAAACCCTTGGTGGGAATGGGCAACGGAAATATTCCCCGAAACATACAGCCCCGCATCCGGTCAAACAAGCGTCAGAAGCAAATAATTCCGGATTTGCCACCGTGATGTTGGAAGGAATAACCGAAACACCATTGTAAAGACGCAAAAGATATAACCACCAGTCGATGTCAGCACGTAGCTCATCATCAACGTGCAACTTGGAGTGACGTGAACTGATTGCGCGTAACGCATTAAGAAGACGACACATGTAAACTCGGCCTGGACGAATGCAAGAAGTAATAAATGACAGTTTGCCAAGAAGACGCTGAAGATCACGTTTAGAATAGAGTGTCCTAGTTAACCACTCATTTAACTCTCCCTGGAGTTCAGTCACCCGGAATTGTGGGACAGTCAAAGTCATGTCTAGGGTGTCAATTTCCACTCCCAAACAGGTCATACGATAGCATGGTAAGACGTCTTTAGCGGCTGATGCGGCAAGCCCGAGTTCGTCAAAAACAGAATTCATCCGGTTGAACTCATCCTGTGAAACGTCCGGCATTGCAGCACCATAAAAATCGTCAATGTAGACATCCACTAAAATGCCCATGGTGTTTAGAATGTAAACCACAGCTTTTGTAGTGCGCTGACAAGCCAAACTGGCCGTGCGGAGTCCAAACGGGAACGAAGTATGGAAGTATAATTGATCGTTGATTTGGAATCCTAGATTGTGATAATCCGCGGGATCCACAGGGATCTGACGGAAGGCACGGCTCAAATCTTTTTTGAAAACGTGACAACCACGACTGAGGCGATTAACAAAATCAACGAGCCTGTCGACACACGGCAGTTGTAATTGGTACTGATCGCCCAGATAGGAATCCTTTGGAATTCCATCATTAATAGAATGTCCCTCCGGAAAGCTGAGGTCATGTACAACGCGGAGGTCTTCAGATCGCGTTTAGGAACGCAAAGTAATGGCGAGATAACACATTCCGTATCAAAAGGATTGGACGCGAATGGCCCGCAAATAGAATTAAAATCAAGTTCTTTCTTTACATACAATTGTAAATAATTAATGTGCTGATTCGCTGAAGGATGATTTCTAAATGTAGACGTAGCATGATCACTACGAAAATTAATTGGCCAACCAAAACGTAAAAAAATCGATTACAAGTCTGTCCTGATAATGTTCGAGATACGCGCTCCATTTATCAATCACGAAAGTGGAAGACACTGGGATTCGGGCACCACGAAAATTAGGAAGGTGAAAGGCGCGGACAGAGTTCGCCAATACCACGGCTGATAGTCAGTGGCGCTCGCCGCCGGGTACGACAACCGGACCAGTGTTAGGTATCGGGAATCGCCGCTTTGCACACGACAGCATAGAATGGTTGGCATCACAAACTCGGCAAAGGTGAACAGACTTGTAGGCTGGATCCGTTGGGGGACAAGAACATTTCCCCGTATGGTTCCAATCCTTGCAATAAAGCTCTTTCTTGGCCTTTGCCGCAGACGAGATCCCATTTCGGGGTGCCGATTGCGAAGCCGAACGCAAATCCGCGTGAGTGAATGCGATCTGCGCCCTATCGCGAATGACGGTGGCGTCATTCCAAGTGAGCCGCCCAGCCTCTATTGCGGAGCTGATAGAAAAATGGAAATTCCTGACACTGGACCAAGAATATGATGCTGCTTTCTCCATGAGCAGCTGGAGGTGTGCTAGAAGAGTGGGCCTTTCTGGCTCGCTCTTGCTCTTAATACACTCCAGGAAACCCCCAACAAATTCCGAAATGTCGAGCTTGTCGTACTCGAGCGTACCTTTAGAAGTTGTGAAGAGGAATTCGCTGGGAAGGACTGCCCGATCGCGACGGAGCTTGCGAAGTGTCGCCAAGTTGGGCACATCGGTGAGGGGGCGTGCCGGCGTGGAACTCAAAACATCAGCCAAGGGTTCTACGGGCGCTGAAATGGGAGCGTTGAAACGAGCCAACTCCAGTTGCGCTTTGGTCAGCTCCAGCTGTAACTTCAGGTTCTCCTGCTTCGTGCGTTCCAGCTGGAGCTGCTGGGCCAGAGACGGGGCTTCTATGGCCTGGAGAGTTAGGAGGGGAGCTACTCGTTGTTGCGCTCCCGCGTGGGATGGTGAAGCCGAAGGCAAAGACATTTGTAGCTCCTCGATTTGAGCCGAGAGATCAGCAATCTCTTGAGCAACATTAGATGTTTGTGATTTGGATTTGGACCGAGTCCTGTAGGATTTGGATGCCATTCCGGCGGATGAGTTCGGATTGATAAAAAGCTAAGCGTGCTCTCAGTTGAATAGGACGGTGAACTGAACAATCACATCACATGCTTGAGATTAAATATCGTATAACCTGGCATTACCAACATGCCATTCTGATTGGTGTACTAATTGATCTACGTTAATAATTACACATTTTGACAGGTCAAAATTAACACATGACTGGAGGTATATTTGTGCATTTTAATTTCCTTGGTGATGGAGTATCACCAGTATATGATAGATCAAACTTCCATTATATGGCACCTGAAATGTATAACTATATCATTCTATCTTTGGAATGCTGTTTCATCCAAGGGCAAAGCTGGACAGAAGCTTTTATACAAGTGTAAATTAATGGAACATCTATAAAGGAAAGCGTTTTTTTATTAGAGCAAGGTACTTAAAGTTATATGAAGACAACAACAAACTTGTGCTTTTTCAATAATAAATCTGCGAACTTTTTCCTTACTAGGTATCTCCATTTTTCCTCCTCCCCTAGCATCCCCTGGCTCCCAGTTTCCATTCTCCCCTTCGCATTTGACTAGTACTTGGTCTTACCTCCTGATGATAAACCCTGTACTAGAACACACGTGAGGGTGCTTAACCTTTCAAAAAGCTCTATGAAATATTCTAGTCCTTATTTACCGTAATTTATTATACATTCTACCTCGCATTTGCATACAATCGGAGGTCAGGCGACAAAGCCGACCAGAAGACGAACCTGATGATTTGAACTTGGATAGTGAACATGAAGAACAATCCAAGATGGCGGCCATGCCGCCGGAGGGCGAAATTTCACCTCCTAGTATCACGCCTACGGACGTGAAGTCTCTAACAGAGGCTATTTACTGCCTTACCAAAAGGCTAAACAATGATGTGCAACCTTCCATGAAGCCCAAAGAGGGCAAAAGGAGCGGTGATTCGCGATCCGAGATTCCCGCCAAAAAAAGTCGGGGAAGAAGTCGGGGAAGAAGCTCCATGAGACTTCCAGCTCTCGCTCCTCGAGCGATGAAAGCTCCTCAGATGAGCAGGATACTCGCGAATCTCTCCTTAAAAAGTGCTCTGCGGCTCCATCAGACGATGAAGATGACTTTGTAAAGGGACTAGCGAAAGAATACGAGTCAGAAGACTTGATTGGTGACGATTTGCAAAACAAGCAGCTTGCCAAACTCCTTGAGAAAATGCTGCGCAATCGTCTCCCCGATAAAACGCTTAAAGAGAAGCTTGTCAAACAAGACAGGCCTGAAAACTGCCCTGCTGCTAAAGCTACGAGAGTCAATCCGGGAATATGGCGTAAGCTCCGTGAGCATACCCAAAAACGAGACCTTCAGTTTTATAAACTTCAACATGCGCTCGTGAAAGGTATTATGCCTTTGACTCGATTGACAGACATGTGCATGTCAGCCAAAGGAAGCTTGGACGCAGCCTCTGTTCAGCAGATAAAACAGTTTGGGCTTAATATGCAAAGAAGGCTTTTGATGAAGCCAGACATTGGTAGAAAATATGCTGCTCTGTGCTCCCCTCAAGTCCCATTCACGGACATGCTTTTTGGGGACGATTTGCAAAAGCATCTCAAAGACATAATAAAATTGGGGCCAAGTTGCAGTCAAAAAAGGGACCCCAGAGCTTCAGGTCCTCTCAAGTCAACAACCACAGAAGGAGCTCAAAAAACTGGAACAGCCAAAATTACAAGTTTTGGAAACGAAGGGAGCCAACTCAGAAGAGCTCCATCCAGGGCAAGCGCCCATCACAGTAGGCCAAGCCTGCTCAACAACACCAAATGTAAGTGTTGCCAATACTTTTATTGCTGGCAATATATCTAATCATGTCTCAAATTGGGAGCTGATCACATCAGACCCTAGCATTCTTGAGATTGTTACTGGCTACCAGTTGGAACTCAATAGCATACCTCATCAATTAACTGTACCCCATTTCAGATTTTCTAAAGGGGAAAGTTTGATTATAGCTAATGAGATAGACAAGTTACTTCATATAGGAGTAATATCAAAGTCTTCTCACTGTGAGGGTGAATTCATCTGTACGGTTTTTACTAGACCAAAAAAGGATGGATCACACAGGCTCGTTTTAAATCTTAAGAGATTAAATACCTTTGTAGCCTACCACCATTTTAAAATGGAATCCCTCCAATCAGCTGCTCAGCTGCTAAAAAAGGACTACTGGATGGCAGTTTTAGATCTCAAGGATGCTTATTATTCTGTATCTGTACATCCCAGGTACAGAATGTACCTCCGATTTGAGTTCAATGGCTCTGTTTTTTAGTATTCCTGCCTTGCTAATGGATTGGCATCTGCACCTAGGGTTTTTACAAAGCTTATGAAACCAGTTCTTGCTAGCCTGAGAGAAAAAGGAATCTCTTAGTTGGCTACATTGATGATATCCTTCTCTTGGCTGAAAACCCTGACAAATTGTTGCAGGAAATTTCAGAAACTGTCTCATTACTAAAGTCACTGGGGTTTACTGTACACGAGACAAAATCTGTCACCACCCCAGCTCAAACAGCCAAGTTTTTGGGGTTCATTCTCAATTCACAGAACATGACCATCTCCATGGTCCCTGAAAAAGTAGACAAAATAAGGTCAGCATGTTCTGCACTAGAACAGAAGGAAGGTCAGGTAAACATCAGAGATGTTGCCTCTGTTGTAGGCCTTATGGTATCTGCTTTTTCAGGGGTACAATATGCTCAACTCTATTATCGAGCTCTAGAGAATGACAAAACTGATGCATTGAAATGCAATGGTTGGAATCTTGAGGGAAAAATGGTCCTCTCCCCTTTGGCAAAGCAGGACCTACTATGTTGGATACAGGGTGTTGATAAACATCCTCAAGCCATTCTTTAACCTCCTCCTGCAGTGATACTTAAAACTGACAGCTCTCTAAAAGGTTGGGGAGGGGTGTTGGAAGATACAGACATGATAACAGGGGGTAGATGGTCATTCAAGGAGTCTCAATCCCATATCAATTATTTGGAACTCAAGGCCATCTTGCTTTCCTTGAAATCCCTCTGTGACCAAATGCAATCTACCCACAGTAAAGTGCTATGTGATAATACAACTGCTGTGTCTTATATACGTAACATGGGAGGCACTAAATCCAGAGAGTGCAACACTATCACCAGAGAGATAATAATGTGGTGCATGAGCAGACAACTGAAGTTGTCCATTTCCCACATACCAGGCAAATTGAATACTGAGGCTGATGCTGCTAGCCGGAAAGTTAACAGTAACACTGAATGGTCATTAGATGCAAATGCATTCAGTAGCCTTGTATGCAGATGGGGCACCCCTGACATAAATATGTTTGCTTTCAGACTGAACTATAAAGTTACTCCTTATGTTGCCTGGAGACCAGACCCTGGGACTATAGCTATTGATGCTTTTTTGTTAGACTGGAGCAAATATAATCTGATATATTGCTTTCCTCCTTTCAGCCTTATAGGCAAAGTTCTACAATTTATAGAGGAGAGCGGCACAACAGCAATCATAGTAATCCCTCATTGGCCAACACAGTTTTGGTACCCCTACCTGCTTCAGCTGCTCAAGGCTCCACCAGTGCAAATCAAGATGCGCAAACAGACCTTAGCTCTGCCGTTTCAGCCAGAAGAGGTACATCCACTGTACCCGAAGCTTCAGCTTCTTGGTTGTCTTGTATCCGGTCATTGCTAGTTGCGCAGGGGGTACAAGGAGAGCCTTTGGAAATCATTTTAAAGTCTTGGCGGTCAGGAACTCGAAAGCAATATCAAACTTATGTCAAGACCTGGGTCAAGTATTGCTTGGATAATGGAGTTAATCAGATACAGCCAAGTCTGCAAAACGTTCTGAATTTCCTTACATCTATGTCTAAAACTGTTGGTTTTAGTGCTGTTGCTACACCCAGAAGTGCA
Source organism: Nematostella vectensis (assembly GCF_932526225.1). Classification (NCBI taxonomy): domain Eukaryota; kingdom Metazoa; phylum Cnidaria; class Anthozoa; order Actiniaria; family Edwardsiidae; genus Nematostella; species Nematostella vectensis. The sequence goes on from NC_064045.1 coordinate 2,933,295, forward strand.
CTATCATCGTTTTTTGATAGACGGTCTCAAAGTTGGTGAGCACCCACTGGTGTCACGATTCATGACTGGATTGATTAATAAGAAGCCCGCACTGCCACGATATGTTTCAACATGGAACCTACATACAGTTTTGACATATCTTAAAAGTCTCCCATCTTTTGGGGAAATGTCACTAAAGCAACTTACTCAGAAGCTGGTTATGCTTATGGCTCTGCTGTCAGCCCAGAGAACTCAAACACTACAGACATTATCTATTGAGGATATGACTGTCACTCCTGGGAAATACGTATTCTATGTTTCATCCATCTTAAAGCAGACATCTGCCAAAGGAGGCAAGAACAGACATTTATCGCCTATAGTTTTCACTAGTTTTACCCCAGATAAGAGTTTGTGTGTTGCTCCTTTTCGAAAACAAACAAAGCAGTTACTAATATGCCATACTGCACCACATGGACCAGAAGTGCTTCTACATCAACAGCTGAGGCTGCAAATGTTCCTATACAGGAAATTATGCGAGTAGCTGGCTGGCGTTCTGATTCTGTATTTACGCAGTTTTACGATAGGCCAGTCAAGACTGGAAGTATGTTTGCCAATGCCATACTTAATAGCTGCTCATGAAACGTCTAGTTATTATTGTTACCTTGTTAGAGCAATACGAGGTTTGCATACAGTTTTGGGTGCATTGTAGCATTACCGTTACGTTATTATATTTGTGCATGACTGTATTCATTCATATGAACCTTTCGTTTTTATTTTGGTGTCTTTGTGCTTTGAAGTCTCACGTGACCTCCGATTGTATGCAAATGCGAGGTAGAATTGAAAAATTAAACGAGACTTACCTGAAGTCGAAGTTTGATTGAGATTCTACCGTAGCATTTGTGAACGCTGACGTCGTCGTTCGTAGGGTAGAGGTTGGCTACGTATTTGCAATCAAAGGGCGTTGGCTAAATGGGCCTGCTTAGCGATTCCGCAAAGGCTCTGCTTTCTGCACTGCATTGCCCATATCTGATGTCATTAAGAAATTTAATCAATTCCTCATCTTCTTGACGGAATATATGCTGCAGGTCGATGCTATGGGTGAACGTGTCTTTCCACGCTCGTACAGGCCAGGGTCAGAGGTGTTGGGTACAGGCGGCAGCTGAAAGTAATCGCGTGACGCAACAATCTGCATGCTCCCAAATGGATAGTCGTTATGGCGAATGGAGCGAGCTATAAAATCTAGGGTCTCGAACGTGGCCGCGCTCAACATTGACACTTCGTCTACGAAGAGGACGTCTGTCTGCTCCCACCTCCGCACTACCTCATCGCGCTGGCTGACGAGACCAAGCAGGGACTCCAGTGTACCCCTCCCGCACTTGATGCCAGCGAATGAATGGATCGTCATTGGCTGCAGCTCTTGTGGGAAATTCTGGCAGCCGATACCTGTAGTGCATGTTACTGCGACTCTCTTCGTCTTAGAAATCTCGTTAATTGCTCCCCCAATTAAAAAGCTTTTTCCAGTACCTGCCTTCCCTGTAAGAAAGGTATTGTGGCCGCCGGCTATTAAATCTAGTGCTAGCTTTTGATCAAAGGATAACCTGGAAGTACATAAAATACGGTATATTAAAATATGACAGATTTTAAACCCAAATCTACTGCGAATTCAATCTGTTACGAATGTTCATTCCTAAACTTTTGTGCTCCTTGAAAAAGGCCAGCAACGAAAAAGCTGCAAAGTTTTGAGCTCGTGTTCTCCAGGAAAGATATGGGTTGTTCTGTCAACACTTCCAAGAACATGCTAGCCAGTTGTTTTTAACAAAGTAGGAGTTTAACCGTATATGCAAGTCAATTGATAGCACTGTGTCAAACTGGAGAATAACATCTCATAAGCAAGCATATCTTGAAAAGTTCTCCATGAAGAACTGGAGAGATAGTAAAACCATCACGAAGGAAACAAAAAAAAAACACACCCTGACTAACTGCAAAGCATGCATGCTGCACAATTCCCAATACCAAGCTACTTATCCTATGAGCAAAATGTGCAGGAATGGTAACAGAGGGCCGCTCACTGATCTGAATGGAAGTGCAACAAAGCACTCCACACTACCAAAAGGTTTACAAAATGTGAGAAATAAACAATTAAAGTCCATAGGAAAATCTATCTACTCTTCATATAATGAAAAATGCAAAGAGAATCTTGGTACATCTCTGGGAGACATTCTTGCCCCTGCCCCAGAAGCTGGCCTTAAAAAAAACTAAACAGGAAATGGAACAGAAGATTACTGCACGTGAACGTTGCAGGATTGCAAATTTATTTGAATCTTAAGATGCTGCTGACAGAGTTCGTGTAACCCCTCCCCAAATAAGAGAAAGAACTTATTCTGCTGCAGTTGGAAATGTAACAGGGGATATTGATCAACTTTTGCATGACGTGGCCACATGGACCCATCAGTTGGTCAGAGAAGGCTAGAAAATATAACATTTGCCACCAAATGGGGGGCTAAAAAAATGCTAAAAAAACTGCTCGGCAAGACTGATTCCGTGGTTACACTAGGATGCCAACTGAGGTTGGTCCTGGTTGACGTTTTGCGCGGTTACACAAGCTCACTTTACCTTAGTTGAGTTGTCAACAGCGAGTAATCAAGTGTCCTCGTGTCACGGGTTACTTATCAAGTGATCTACACTGATTATCATTCGTATACTATAGCAGAATTTATTCTGTGAAGAATTTATCTTGTGTTCAACATGGTACGCTTGGAACGAATATATATAACATATTGAGCATCCATTTAGCAACAATTTGCTTTCGAACATGGCTAAACAAATTTACGTTTTAAAACAACAAATCATTTAGAGCTTAAAACTCGTTATCGGGAGTGAAACCAAAAGTCACACTAGAATTACCATCATAAGTCGAATAATCGTGAGGAAAAGCGACTAGGTTTTGAGCAAAAACACAATTTAACACCGTTACACTTTTATATCTGTCAGCGCTAATTACTGCAACCTTAGCTGAGGCTATGAACCATGGGTCGTAGGATGGTTCGCCGGAACACTACTGCAGTAGAATTTCCTTTGTCCTCGATTTCCTATGTCCTCGATCTACTGAGGTTTCCGGTCGCGGTTATACACATAAAATTTCAACCTCAGTTAGCCAATTACCGAACCTAGGTTGGAAGCACTAGTCTAACCACGGCATGAAGGTGTTGACATCTCATGCTTCACTGACACCTTAGGCAGGCATAAAGGTATCATCACTCCACACCACGAGTGACACTTCAAAATCGTTGTCATCTATTCGACTATCACCTCCTGCAGTTTTATGTAGATTGGAGTTAATGCGCCGAAGTTAGAGCGATTCTTGTAAGGTCAATATCCGCATGTTTTCCCCTTATACATGACTTGATACCCTGTACCCCTGTGTACACACCCCTAGCTAGCCTGCACCCCTATACCATACCCTAACTAACATACTCCCGTATGACCCGGCCCTTACTACCCTATACCCCTGCTTACCCATCTATGAATAATCTGCACCCCTATGACCAATCTCTTGATACCCTGTACCCCTGTGAAACCCACCTCTATCTAACCTGCACCCCTGTGACCAAGTCCTAAGTACCCTATACCCCTATATACCAACCCCTAACTAACCTACAGCCCTATGACCCAGCCCTAAGTACCCTATACCCCTGTGGAGCCATCCCTAACTAACCTACACCCCTATTACCCAGCCCTAACTACCCTATACCCCTGTGGACCCAACCCTAACTAACCTTCACCCCTATGACCCAGCCCAAGTTAAGCAAAAAAAAAAGTACGCCCTTATACCCTATGTACCTTGAAAAAAGCCCACCCACGTTGTTCTCAGCTTGGAAAATAAACACGATAAAGGCTCTCTGCGCGAGAGACTCGGCCTCATTTCTTCGAAGAAATGAGGCCGAGTTAATGATGAAGACCTATTAATGATAAAGATATATGATGAAGAATACTGTTTATTAAGTCCCGAGTAGCGCGAAAATGGCATTGCATAGCGCCGAATTGCAAAACTTAAATCTTATATTTCCCTTTTTAGGAATGTGATGGAATGGATGGAGAACCATTATGTTGCTTTGGCGAGGGAGGTCCTCCTTTTACAACCCTACAAGTACACGGCTAGGTCAAGTGAAAGGGGCAAAGTCTTTCAAACAATTGCAGACAACCTAAATGCTCATACAACTCTATAGTTCCACGTAGTGACAAAATCGGTGAGAGAGCATCTAAAACACATGCTAGATAAACACCGTGCAAAGAAAAATAAAGAACGCAAAGTATCTTGAATAAAAGCTAAGGACACAGAACTTGACCGAGCACTTGAGGAGATGTCCAAGAAGTGGGAAGCGGCAGAGGAAGAAGACATCACATTGATTGCTACCAAGAATAAAATAGAGGAGGATAGAGCTATGGGCGAGGAAGTGCACAAACGAGCCTGCAAGAAACTAGGAGAAACTAGTCACCGCAGAAAAGAATAGGGTTCGTCAGTACCGAAAAGGAAAAAGTCAAGAAAAGGAGGAAGTTAGAGGTTCTTAGGGAGAAGGCTAGCATTGATATGGCGAAAACGCGAGAAGAACAGTATTTAAAAAGCTATTTTTTATGTTGCCAATTATGATTCTCTTAGCTGTCAAGATACCTTAATTTTGCATTGAGTACTCACGCTACCAATCAAATAATACCAATTATTGATCAAGAGGTAGAGAGAACCTGTGTGGTCAGTCTGATCTAAAAATTCCTGTGTTGATATATTACACCATAGAATTATTTTCCAAATCATCATAAAATAATTTTCAATCATCATGCATCCATCTCATGAACTACATGCTTCTCAGTAATTTTATATAATTTCATTCTTGAGAGAAAAGGAATTTGAAGTTTGAAGAGTAGTATTCCTGAAATCTCTTGGTTGGACCAAGCCACAATTATACATGTATTTATACATGTACTTATACACTGCACTGCACTGTACTTTTGTTTCAGGGACCCACTTTTTGTCCCGCGGAACAGTTTAACCGTTTTTGTCTATAAAATCAATAGTAATAATAATTGTCACTTACTTGTCACCTTGTAACCGTTTTTGTCCATAAAATCAATAGTAATAATAATTGTCACATACTTGTCACTTGGTACTGTAGATGCTCTAAAAGTAGGATTTATTGCTGTTAACGTTTTGTGCCCGTCCGCTTTCTTTTGAGCTTTCAATTGCAAAACTTATGCGTTTAAAGGGATGCTTCCCAAATGGTCGGATATTTTTACGTAAATTCCCGAAACTTTTAGCATGTGATCACAAGCCATTAAACTGCCATTACATATTAAACTATAGTTATTCGCTACTAAATGAGTGAGGGGACAAAATTATTGATGATTTTCGACTTCAAGTGGGGTATGTTGATTGTCACGGACGTGTAAATAGACTAACCTACAGAAAGGACTGTTGTCTTGTTTTGTTTTTAGATTATATTCACACTCAATAATTAACTTTGATTTATAATTAGCAGTTACAAGGTATTTAGTTACAAGGCTTTTAGTTACATAAGCGCTTTTGGTAGCACAGAGTTTGGAGCAGATCGAAGTTTTTAAAGGAGTTCAAGTTATATCGATCACATCTTTAGGAGACACATCAGACTAAGTTACAATCTTTCATTTAGCTTGATTTTTTATCTTAGTAATCTCATTTGACAAGACCAGGCGTTTTAACTTTTTATCTCGTTTTTAAAAAGTACAATAATTTCGCGTTTTGTGCATCTATGTGCACAGCATCCACACACGACATTCAGAAGACACTGTAAAATGTATACTGAAAAGCCTTGCTTTGTTTTCCTCGTAGAAAAAAACATTTTTGACATTTTCTTATAAACTAGACCTTATGCCAAGTTTAACTCTTGCCCATTCTGCATAGGTAAGCTAGTTTTATATTGGCAGTACAGTACATTCATTATGAGAGTAATTATAGTGAAAGTTATACAGGGTCTCTAAATAGTAATTCCCATGTGTGTGTTGCTTGAAGTAAGAACAATAAATCATAGAAGAGAAGCAATACTTTCAAGTTCTTCATTAAAACAGCACTGTTCAATTTGAACTCAGAGGTGTACACATTAACAAGTCGGGGGAGATTAAGTCAAATAATTAACGAAATAAATAATCTTTTTTTCGCATTCTATACCATAAAATAGTTGGCTTTAAGCGCTATTTAAAATGACTGAAAACACTTTCATGTCATTTCTAAATTTTTGAGCGGGACAATTTCCTTATTGTTGTCTCCTCTTAATGCATGAAAATAAAAGCAGTGATTAAAAAACAATTCTTAATCAATACCAGAAGAATTGTTTACTTTACTATCGTAAGGACTTTTTACTTAGATTTGCTTATATATACAGACATTACTTAAAACACAAAATACAGACATAACTAAGAATACAGGAGAAAATGTCTTATATGTCCCGTTTTTGGGCCCCTGTTAAAAATCCTGGCTGTGCAATGGTAAAATGTCATTGACAACGAGAGACATAATAATCAGTTACAATTCATCGTCAATCAGTTACATCCTCATTCAACTTGCTCTCCTTGAGTTCCGGACATTCCATTCCGTCAATTTTCTTCGTGAAGTTCAAGGAAACGAGGTAAGTTGTTGACCTTTTCTCTCTGTTATATTTTGAAAATCCTCAAATACAGAATACAACGTAATTAACACGAGGCAGACAGTGTATCATTTGATAAGGACCTATTCAATTAAAATATAACATGCAACTTGTTTTTCTAAGATTTACGTATGGTGAATTCGTTATTTTTCAAGCGAAGTTCAATATGTTAAAAATTCAAACTATCAAAACAATTTTGGGTCTTGGGACAGGAAAACTGACCACAAAGCCTGTATGATCCAAGGTTTCTAAGACATTTCATACTTTTCTTAACTGCTTTAGCGAACTTTTTGTAAAACTAGGAATGGAGTTGTAAATAGGAGCGGAATTTTTCTAACTACAATTATTTATTTATATTTTTTTCGTGAGGGGGGGAATGATACACTGTGGCATGGATTTTCGTTAAAACTAGCATTATTTTATTCAAGTTGCTTCACGATTATGGCGTTTTTCGTAGTCATCTACTTCACAAGTCGTGAAATTCTATCACAAGTTAATGAGGTAAGGGGTCATATGAAAAAGGATTCGCATAGTTTGGCAGTGGCGAAAGAAATTCAATATAATTACAAATAATGTACCCCACCTTGTTGTGTTAGCAAGTTGGTTGTGGTGGTGGTAGTGGTGCGAGAGGTATACTTCAGCTCATGTCGCTTTTTCTAGTCTGTTAGAAACTATTCCAGTTAGAAACGATCCCAGGCAAAAAAGCAAATTATTCACCCCACCTTGTTGTGTTAGCAAGTTGGTTGTGGTGGTAGTGGTGCGAGAGGTATACTTCAGCTCATGTCGCTTTTTCTATTCTGTTAGAAACTATTCCAGTTAGAAACGATCCCAGGCTAAAAAGCAAATTAAGAACTTTCAGAACACTTAAGACTGATTATTCACTGGAGGACTATCTTTCAGGTCACCAACTCTAATCATAGAATAGCTTTAACAAAATTAAGATTAAGCAATCATAAGCTAGAAATAGAAACAGGGCGCCATCAAAGACCTTACAAAGCCCTTGAAGAGCGAATTTGCGAATTATGCAAATCAGGAGTAGGAAACGAAGAACATTTCCTTACCATTTGTCCAGCTTTTAAAGAAAAAAAAAGGGAAGCATTAAAGAATATAGAGAGACAAACGGAAAAATCAAATTCAGTAGAATGACGGCACAAAATGCGTACCATTACCTTAAACTATCTAAAATATTTCAATTCAAAAGGCGATCCCAAAACACATGCTTCTCCCTTAGCAGCTCGGGATATTGCCTTCTCGGGAAGAACATATGACATCACGATTTGATTGTTCTAGCGAAAAATTCGAAAAAATCATAGAAAATATTCAGACTATTTCTATGCCCTAGCAGCCAATATCCGGGACTTTTACGATTTCATTGTGCGAAGAATAGAAATGGCCGCGTTTTGACAGGAGGATAGTGTAGCAAGCGAGAGAGATCTTCAAAAAATATATTTTTTAACGACACCACTTCACACTCGATGCCACATATGACCGGTAAGTTGCAAGTTTAAACCCCTCCTATCTACCAGAACGCCTCGCGGTCGTGCAACTGTTGATAAGCAGCACCCATTATGACAGGCGTTCCTTGCTTTCCATTGTTTTACTTTGCGCGCGAACACAGCGAAGCGCTACACAAAACAAATGGAAGATCACATTGTTAATTTTTACGGCAGCGAGGTAAGTTTACCTAATAAAGGCCGTTTTTTTTCATAGCTTTTATACCAAAAAGGGCAAAACGATATTGTATTTCTGTGAGTAAAGGTCTCGATAGGTGAACATTCCAATGTCGCCGTCGAGGATCCACCTGGCGAAAACCCCGTTATTTCTTGTAAATGCAAGTCAACTTGTAAAACGAAGCAGAAAGATGGAAGTGGGAGAGGATGTCCATGCAAAACAGCAAACGTAGAATGTAATCCGCGGAAAATGCGGAACAACCAAAAAAGGTTGTGCAAACAAGGTTTGTGTCTACTTGTTAACTCTTGTTGCGGTTTCAATTTACCCATAAACGGCAATGAATCTAGTGTATTAATACTTACTTTTTTTACACTAGAATTTACGAACTGTAAGAGCCGGTGCTCTTTCCGGCTCTCCCTCGAGCGGCAGCGCTTAGATATCGAAGCGAAACGGGAAGAAATAAATGTATGTAAATGGAATAGATTATATAATTGATATCCCATATAATAGAGATATAAAGAGCATGCTCTTAGTATTATTCTTTGATGTGTGAACTGACAACTCAAACATTGCACCCCTACCTTGCACTGTAAACATTACCTCAGACTTTTCCTTTATGTTACATAATAGACAATGTGACACTATTTTCTATTTTATAGAATTTTGTAATCAACCTTGAAGTCCAAGAGATGCAAACCATACTGGTACGCTTGTTGAACAATGGGCGGGGCAGCTTTGACTTTGCCAAGAGGCTACTTGAGCCAGCACCAAAGCCTAACCAACCTCGATGGTGCATTTGTGGCAGATGTGTTCCTATGCCAAATCCAGAGGAAAATAAATGCTGTGACCGCCCAGAGTGCATCACCTCATACGAATTGTTTGAAAACCTTTGTTTGGACAGGCATGTGCTTGAGATGGCAATAAGGTCTAGATGTGATGCATTTGTTGATCAGCTTGATTTTTCTGCAGCAAATTTCCGCAAAGCGGCATTTAGGATGTTTGTGCTGTGGGAGCATGGGTATTTGGGAAAGGGCAATAGGCGTGTGGTGCCGTCATGTGCTGTAAAGGCAATTCGCCATTCATACAGGGCACCTGACAATGTGTACATGGGATCAGGGCAGAGTGAGAGTTTACAGATAAATTGTGTATTTATTTTTCCTTATGGGGTTATTGTTGCTTTTTTTTTTACAAAAAAGAGTTGACATAAATCAGGTGAAATGTCTTCTTATTCCTTTTGCATTAAAAGTAAAACAAGCTCATAGGGACAGGAGCAAAAAATGGCAAAGTTCAAACTGTTAGGTTGTTAGCTTGTGATCTTGCGATATGACTGAGCAAAAATGCCATAATAAAAAAGTAGTAATCTGGCAAATTGAGCAATCTCACACAAATCCAAAGTCTTCTTCAGTATTTCAAGAATGGATCATCTGCCAAAAAGACCAACGCTTTTTTTGTTTTATATAACACAAGGAACCTCTAGGCAAAAAATCAAACAAATATAAGCTAATACAACAAAATTAGCATAAGCCCAAAAGTCATTTTTGTCAAAATTAACATTCAACAAAAGAGCAAAACTTTTGACCGACAGAATTGAACAATATGCAATAATATATGGTTCCTGGCAAACCAACCAAAGAAAATGTTTTTGTATCTATTGGTTTAAAGATTTAAAAATTACTGGTGTGGCCACAAGTAATGCAAAATCCCATTTCAAGTAAATCAATGTAACTGTGCATGGCTTCAAAGTTTAACAGTACTTGTTTTGTTACTCAGTAACCTAAGAGATCCTGTCTTTCCAGAGCTGAAAACTATATAGAAAGTAGTCAACATGCTTGAATATGTATTACTACAGTATTGCATTACTAAGTACATTTTTAAAGATCCAAACAATTATAATGAACAGTAAAACTCTTATTCTTCTTGTAGAAATTGAACACTGCATAAATTGATGTTTAGACAAATAGCAAATAAGCATTACACTATTGTTAATTGATATTTGTACCTGTATATCAATGGTAGCTGTCAGGTGCCGAGGGTGGTACTCTGGCAGTGGCACAACTCTATCGGCAGGGCCTTGGTCATGTATCCTTGCCTTCATGATGTGAGCCATGAGATATGGCATGTAGCTGTGCTTCTTCTCCAGTTCAAGGATAACACCTAACTATACATACCTGCAACTGCAGTGTGGTCGAAATTCAGGTCCTCTTCTAGCAGACTGTTGATAGGACGTGCTTTACTTCCGGTCTCTCCGCTCATCTGCCATGGCTTCTTGGAAAGGTTTTCTTTTTCTAGCTCTTGAATCTTTTGTTTTAGCTGCGAAGAAAACCCTGAGAAAAGTCTTAATCTAGGAAGGTGGAAAAGGTGACAGTGCTTGAGAGGAACCCACCTTTTTTTGTCTTTTCTCATGGCTAGAAAGGTGGCCTTCACTTTTATTGTTGTTATTTGTATCTGAATCCTCACTGCCCTCCATTTCATTCTCATGATCTTTATAATCATCTGCATCATCCTCTGACATGAAGTTGTCTTCACCACTTCCATTATCATTACTTTCATCACTATTTCTAGCTGTTCCACTGCTTGCTTCTCTTAGAATACTTCTTTTTGTAGATGGGTTGGCCTTCAGCTGTGGTAAGCTGCTTTGGGTGTATGTGCATATTGTGGTCAATAGCAGCAATTTGCATTCTTGTGCAGAAGCCTGTAAAACTGAGAAGGAAACATACTTAATACATTTTTTATCATTCTTTTGAATTTTCAGTAAAAAACGAGACACTGTCTGATCTGTAAGATATAAGATACTATAAACGGGAATATTTTTGTCACATCTCTTTTTCCCCACCCAGAAATAAATATTATAGCTTTACCTTTCCCAGCCAACTGAGGTCCCAATTATTATTCCCTCCCCCCTGTCCACCCATCCAATTAAGGGCAAACAGTTGTATTAAAATAAAAACATTGTTTTGACTGTTCTGTACAGTGTAGTATGGAATTCCATAGATTGCTGAATGGCATGAATACAATCTTCTATTGTGAGAAGGTGAAAAGAGTCATAAAGGCAGCAAAAAGGGTTTTAAAACTTACTAAAAGTAGTTGCGTTTTGAAGCATACTTCAACCACATACTGTTGAAGTTTTCCACATAGCTTATGTGCCTACAGAATAGGAAAAAAAAATATGAAGGCATTACTATTGTGGACAAAATACACCATATGATATAGATATATTTAAATACAAAAAATCTCCAAATGCAAAAAGAAACACTTACTTGAACCAAACATAATATTCCATACCCACTTCCAGCCACTTCTTGTCCATAGAAGGGGGAGGGAAAGTCAACAGGTTTATTGACCAGACATCTGCTGGAATTCCCTCAGCAAAAGAGTGTTGAGGATTCAAAGGACATGAACTAGAAAAACAAAAAACAACGTTACGCATTGGTCAGAGAGAAAATAGCGAGGAAGCGACCGAGTGATATATAAGCTTACGTACTGGAGTAAAACTTTGGCAAACTCGTTGTCTGTCAGTCGTTGGAAGCCCTTGGAAATCTTACGTGCTCCCCAAAGGTCTCTAACAGATTCCTTTAGATAAATAACTTTGAGCTTTTCTTGTCTTTTCGGTCGCCCGCCTTTCTTTTTAGGAGGACGCTTCTTTGAAGAACTTGACTCGGCCATCACAAGACCAAAACAAGGCCTTGAAAATCCGTTCTACATTCAAGTTTGTTCGAAAATTTTTGTCCAAAGTTATAAGAAATTTGATTACGATTATCTAGGTGATGATAGAAAGCTAACGATGCTAAATGGTTTCAGATTTCTGTGGATTGATAACACTGCTCAAATTCGCGGTCGGTTTTTGAGTTCTCGTATGATCGCTCAACCACGCCCGCAAAGCTTCCTGGGAGATAGGAGGGGTTTAATCTTAAACAACTTTTTTATTAGTCAATAAATATCTAATTTAATAATTAATGTGTTTTTTTTGTTATGTATAGTTTTTATTATATTCGATATGCTGTAATAATACGGTATTTTCCGTCTTTTTTTGTTGTGAATGGAGGCTGCTTTTGAAATTCGCGCCATTTTCCCAGTGTCAATCAGACCTTTTTTTCCAGTCTCACTCTTTTTTTTACAAAATACTCCGCTGTGATACCTTAAATTATGGAACAATATAGTAGGTTGAAGTTTTGTATAGCAGGGGTTGTTTAGGGTTGGTGGAAAACTTGTTCATAGGGGTGCAGGTTAGTTAGGGGTGGGTATATATGGTATCAAGGGCTGCGTCATAGGGGTGTAGGTTAGTTAGGGGTGGGTACACAGGGGTATAGGGTATTTAGTTGGTCTTTTTTCCAATGACATTGCACATGAGGTCTCAAAGAACGCAACCTACTTCAGGGTCTTCGCTTCTCGCCAGACTGTGTACAAGAGCCCAATCTGAACAGAGCCCCACCTGAAAAGCAACCAGGGCCTGTCGGTTTTAAGCCTGCTTGTATACTCTCTGTCAATCCAGAGTTTCCTTGATTACGTCATGTCTGTGTTCACAGCAAAAATTGTAAGCAAGCTAAGGAAGGTCTAAAATGGCCACATTAGTTGCAACAAACATCATAAGTGCATAACTTCTTACCTTTCTTGTATATTCTTGTTTGTAGAAAAAGCCTCAGGAACACGATGCGACCTGGGCCAACCAAAAGAAGGTTGGTTGATGTAGTTCTCTGTAATTTATACTCTGGCATCATTCATCATTCTCGCCCTCGTATGTCATTCAACACGTTCATTGTCATCTTCTGTTCCAGGTGAAGAAAGCCAAGATCCATTGGGAACAGGTGGAGATGCTACCTAGCATTAATGACATATTTGCAATGCTCTCATCGTGTTTTCTCCGAGATAGCCAAAACAAGCAGGATCTGTTCCAACTTCTAGCCAACTGTGTGGCCTCAATTGATTCAGGGGAGAAGTGTATTGTCTCGTCATTTCGCCAAGGGATCCTAAGCAGCATCCCCATCGAGGAAGTCACAAGGATTACCCCGTGTTCCCATGAAGAGGCGGATACGAGAATGTTCCTTCATGTCGCCCATGCCCTTTCATCCGGCTCTACTAGAGTTGTCCTACGAACCGTGGACACTGATGTCCTAGTAATAGAAATAATTGTAAATAATTATTGCAGATGTTGAGTCAAGCTAGTGGCGAGCTCTGGGTAGCGTTTGGCACCGGGGCTAATCTTCGTTACATCGCAGCACATGAGGTGGCATTTTCATTCACCGGTAATGTAGCCGCTCTTCTGACCTTCCACGCTTTTACCGGCTGCGACACAGTCTCGTGCTTCTATGGGAAAGGCAAGAAGAAAGCCCTCGAGACATGGCACATCTACCCTGAAGTAACCCCGGTTTTCGCTGCTATGGCTAGTGCTCCTTCTGAGATGCTTGACGAGTGGATGCCAATCCTTGAGCGGTTTGTGATTCTGTTGTATGACCACACAAGCAGCGCCTCCAGTGTCAATGACGCCAGAAAGGAACGGTTCACTCGCAAATCACGAAGGTTTGACACCATCCCCCCAGCATGCCAAGCGCACTGTGTACCAGGCTGGACACTTCTGGGGTCAAGCACTAGAGCCAAGTCCATCTCTACCAAGTCCGCAGGAGTGGGGGTGGATCCCTGATAATGGTGAATGGCGTCCATTGTGGTTACCAGAGGTCACCAAGGCTTGCCGTGAGCTGGTAAAGTGCAGCTGCAAGAAGGGTTGTAAAGTCGGATGTGGTTGTCGTAGAGTGAGTCTTCGATGCACGGCTCTGTGCAAGTGTGAAGAGGGTTGTGAAAATACCTAGGATTACAACCAAAGGAACTGTTCACTCGCAAATCACGAAGGTTTGACACCATCCCCCCAACCTGTGATGCACACATCCAGCATGCCAAGCGCACTGTGTACCAGGCTGGGCACATCTGGGGTCAAGCGCTAGAGCCGAGTCCATCTCTACCAAGTCCGCAGGAGTGGGGGTGGATCCCTGATAATGGTGAATGGCGTCCATTGTGGATGACGTTACCAGAGGTCACCAAGGCTTGCCGTGAGCTGGTAAAGTGCAGCTGCAAGAAGGGTTGTAAAGGCGGATGTGGTTGTCGTAGAGTGAGTCTTCGATGCACGGCTCTGTGCAAGTGTAAAGAGGGTTGTGAAAATACCTAGGATTACAACCAAAGGAACTGTTCACTCGCAAATCACGAAGGTTTGACACCATCCCCCCTACCTGTGATGCACACATCCAGCATGCCAAGCGCACTGTGTACCAGGCTGGACACATCTGGGGTCAAGCACTAGAGCCAAGTCCACCTCTAGAGCCAAGTCCGAAGGAGTGGGGATGGACCCCTGATAATGGCGAATGACGTCCATTGTGGATGACGTAACCGACCGATATGGGTGTTGGAGAGCGAGTCTTCGATGCACAGCTCTTTGCAAGTGTGACGAGGGTTGAGGATTCCAACCATTATGACTTTTTCCGTTTTTGCAGGTTTCCATTGCATCGTTTACAGAAAAAAATTCAAGAACTCGTAACACAATTCCATTAAAATGCTTCAAGGAAAAAAATAGCCACCCCTGCCTTTATTTGTATCTATTATAAATCGTATAATCCCATTAAAATGTATCATCATGCAAAATACCGATCTTTTTTGATTTTTAAGCATTTAAATAGGTTTCGGGATTCTACTTCCGGTTCAAAATGGCCGCCATTTTGAAATATACTCTACAAAATAAAATTGACCGTCGTTTTTGATATTGCGACTCCTAGTGACACTTCAATGAACAAGACACTTGAAAATTATAGCCAATCCAAATTTCATGCATTTTTACTGTTTATACGCATAATTAAAGATAATGTAAATTTTACTTACGGTTCAAAATGGCCGCCATTTTTAATAACTCCAAAATTTCGAAAAAATTACAGTTTTGAAAATGGCTCTACATCCTAATCATCTTAGCATCTTAAAAGCTATCAATACGCCAAAAATCATGATTTAAACAGCAAGGGAGCAATTTTTTCACATATCTGCTCTACTACTGGTAATACTCCATCATCAAGGATATTACAGTCATGCATTACATATTGGTGCACCCCACCCTTTAGCAAGGTGGCCTGCTGTTTTATAGAAACCCTGGATCCACACATGCTAATGCTACTCCAAAATTTAATGCAATGGAGAAGAACAAATTTACTTGGAAAGCAAATTCTAAAAAAAATAGTAGTGCTGAATGAAAATGTCTTATGTCAAACCTAACATATTTTAATTTATTTAGGGTGCAGAGGGGAAACAGCAAATAATATCAATTGCATACAAAAATAGTCAGCAGAGAGAAAAAAGGAAGAATGGGAGTATATCTTTGATAAAAAAATTAACAGTAATGCAACAACACTCTCCTAACATTTCCCCTTTACTCATTATCTTTAGGTTGATAGATAAATGTTTTCTTTACAGATTTATCATTGAGAGTAAGTATCTTGCTCTAAAAAAACTATTACACTTATACTGTTGTATAAAAGTAAGAAATCCCCTACTATATTATCTTAAGACATTTGCCTATTATTATGCCTTCCAGCCTTTAGAATCAATCATGGCCCTCAGGTAGTCCTTGGTTGGTTTTACCTAAACAAAAGTGAAAACAATTAATTATTATTTTTTCTTTCAAAACAATATTTTCATCATGGCATTTATAACCTTACTAATTTTCCACAACTATTTGAATAAAAATAAATAAACAAATTAGAAAGTATGTAAGATGAGACAATATGAAAGCAAAAACAATATTGGTAATAAGGGTTGCATTTTTTTTGTGAAGAGAAAATTCTTTTGTAATTGTAAAGTTAATGTAGTTATGATAATGTTGAAAAAATGTTGCTGTATCTTTAAAAAGACTAAATATACAGAAAATAAAGACAAGAAAGGTCTTCTTTAGCAATATATGACAGGATGATTTGTCAGCCTTTATTAAATATCTCGAAGCAGTCAATAAAGTATAGAGAGAACGAAGAATATCAAAGGATGTGTTATGCTCAACATGTATGATTAGACCACGAATTCTCAAAGCAAACTCTAGAAACAAATGTATAAATCCAACAAGCTAAGTGGCATTGATACAGTAACTAGACTACTACGCCTGAATTTAAAGAACTTGTAAGTATTTACGTATTTACATCAAAACAGGATATATTACTTTGATCGCTGTGTCTACTTGAACGGCTTCCGGTAAAGGAGGAAAAAAAACCTAGCTATACGACTGTCTCTCATTTTCTCGATTTTTAGCCTAAATAACAAGTTTCTGGCTTTGAAAAACTTCCACGACTATTAAGAAAAGCCAAGAGATGTTTTTAGCTTGAAAAGCTGTGCATTGAGTGACCCGCAATTGCTTGGCACAGCATAACAGCTGTGCAAGGATAAAAAAGTAGATGCACTTCCCTTTTTTCTTTTTGCCATTAAGCCAAAATGAAAAGTTCTGACTTTAAAAACCTCCCAACGTTGTTTACAACCGTCAAGCGGTGGCTTCGAGCTCGAAAAAAATCGCAAAAGGCGACATGCGAGTGCTCAGCACATAATGAACGATGCATGAAATGTAGAACTCCACGCTTCGTTCTTACTTTGCCGAGCATTTACGGGCCGCTTGTTGCATAGCTTTTCAGGCTAAAAATCGTCGCTTGCCTGTTCTAAATAATCGTGGAAGTGCTTTAAAGCCAGAAACTTGTTATTTAGCCTAAAAATCGAGAAAAATGGAGACAGCCGTCAAACAAAAGCTGGTACGGTGTTTTAGTCTGAGCGATTGGTTATGGAAAAAAAAACGAACAAACGAGCATTATAAAAGCACAGCAATAAAAGAAAAATAACTTTCATATTCTCAATACAAATCGTCGTCTAAAACTCACCTTGGCAGTTTTTTTTTCGCGTTCTGTTGTGGTTGTGTTGTTCGCTTTTGTTGTAAACTGTGAAGTTGTCGAATTTCTGTTGGAAGCAACTCGTCGACACAAGTGAATGATTTTTATAGCCGAAAACAGACATCAAGGCCCTTTCTTCTCAGGATCTCCTTACATAAATATAGACGTGAATGAACATACATGGTAGTGTATATCCTCTATAGTCCTCCTCTATAGTCCTCTTTTTAGCTGTTGCGACGGGCGGGATTCACGAACACTCAGGATGATTTTACTATCGACTCGTACTTCAGACAAAACGGTTCCTAAAAGACTTCAGTCCATTTCAATCCGCATATTTTCTCATTAAATACTGCCTTTTTTTCTGTGAACATACGGACTTTGAACATATAGAAGCGTTAGACCGAGGGGGGCCTGAGAGTTGTGCGGCTGGATTACTGGCTGGCTGATTTGTGACACCACAGGGTAACCGCGCGATGACCTCAAAACCAAGTCGCATAGCTTATCATATTTCTATACCTATGGAGCTACTATGGAGTACTGTATATTTTTTTATGGTTATGGTTTTTATTATTTTATTTATGCAAATGCAAAGCAAACAATAACATCTATTTATGCTACCATATTGTTTAGACAAAAGTATTTTTAAGCCAAATTGAAAGGCTGAATTTAAACACTAAACCCCACCAACACATCAGAACCCAAAAGAATCCTCTTGTTTTTTATTGCAAATGTTTAAAAAAACATATGACATTCGATAAGAAAAAGAGGTTTTATCTT
This sequence comes from Nematostella vectensis, assembly GCF_932526225.1. Lineage (NCBI taxonomy): Eukaryota > Metazoa > Cnidaria > Anthozoa > Actiniaria > Edwardsiidae > Nematostella > Nematostella vectensis. The sequence continues at coordinate 2,951,281 of NC_064045.1, forward strand.
AGAAAGAAGAAGAAGAAAAAAAAAACAAATCAAGGCAGGCATATGTTATTATTATTAGCAACAAATGTCCTGTGGAGGACAAAATGTTTTTATATTAAGAATGGATCCAAACCTCAGGAGTAGAAAAAGTCAATAGGCATGGGCATTAAGATTACCTCTAGTTCATTCCCGAGCACCCAGAGAATTTTAACTTAGGCCTTGAAGCAGTCTTTATGTATCTCTATGCTATATGACTACAGTACAATAATTCGGAGAATCGAGTCTGCCCCGTCGCTTGTGCCCCTTGTTGAATCGCAAACCTTTCCACGACGAAATACGGAGTTAAATTCCAAATTTGGTATGACTTTCAGTTGTGGCATTATAGATAGCAAAGCCTTGATTCCATTTGCAGTAATAAAAAAGCCAGTCTTGCCTTTTTGACCGCACAAGTACAAGCGATTCTCAGGTGAGATTTCAATTTTCAAGATGGCGGCAATCAAAGCTTTGTAGATTAGTAAGTGCGCAAAGACTCTTGGATATGATGTTGCGCAACTCGGGACGACGAAAAAAAAAATCAGTTGCATTTTATGACTGGGCTACCACAGGTATCCCAGAAATAAATCACCCAGTTATAGGCTCACCTTATCCTCTACATTTTTGTATTTTGTCTATTTTGCCGTTTCAGTATTTGTGTGGTTTGTGGCATTTATTTTGGAAAAATTCTATCAGAACATTTAGTTTCTTGCACTATGGATTTGTTAGCAATACGCGAGCGAAAGCCCATTGACGATTGTTGGTTTGTTAACCTGCTGCATTGCAAAGTAAAAATCATTTTTATACAATTTAAGCAAAAAGAAAGGGATTTGATATGTTATTCAGTAAATATGTTTTTATTCTCAAATGAAAAAAAAAAACTCGTACCAGACGACAGAATTTTATAGTGATACGGAACTATGCCCGCTGCTACGGAACTACTCCCATTATATGAGTAGGGTCCGAGAGTTCCTGTCACAATCCGCTAATCGTGCATACTTTACGAAGTCCTCATTAGCAACCTAGCGAAAAACAACTGACGAAGGTCTCTTCATTAAGAGTCCGAAAACCAGTCTTGTAAACGCTATAACCGCCCGCCGATTTTTCATCAAACGATGACATCGGAAGGCACCTTAGACGAGATGAGCGAGCCCTCTCTCAGAAAAAGCCAGATCTAGCCAAAGTGCACTTTGAATTCTACGAGTTACAGTGGCGATTCTCGGCAGCCTCAAATCTTTCTGTTTGATTTTAAGAAATCTATTAAAACAGGAGTGAGCTATACTGCAGAATTGCGCACTTTTTGCTAAAGTTATCAATTTTAGCATAGTGATAGTTTTTGATACCTCCTACAAGACAGGCTATAGAGCCAAGCTCAGTTCGGCTTTAATTTCTGATTAATAATGAATTGATTTGGCCGCCATTTTGAACCGGAAGTAACCTAACTTTTCCAAAAAAAATAAATAAACTTGCACATTTTAAGAAAGTTTACTCATAGACAAATAAAATATAATTCAAAGAATGCATCTAAACAAAAGAGTTCTTAAAGTAACAAGTTTTTTTTACATTTTTGTAACTTTTACGGTGACAGCAATTTTGAACCGGAAGTAGTCAAGAGTAAATACTGGCACGCTTGTTTCACTTTGCGCCTTTAAACAAACAAAAAAAACTTGTTTCAGGAGTAGTTTAGGGTCATCTTTTCAAGATAAGCTATGGAGCCAAAAGAAAATCTGATTTAATCACGGATTATCTTGGGATATTAAAATGGCCGATAATTTAATCCGAAAGTGAAAAGTCACGCGTCGATACTCACTATTTTCGAAATTTGTCAAATGATTTAAAAGACACATATAGCCAGCCCAAGTATAACAAACATTTACGCTCAATAGCTGGATCAAGAGAAAAGAAAGAAGACAAAAGCAACTGCTTATGTGACAAGCCTGGTGGGGATACCAAGTACCCGGGGAGCGAGCCGCTCCACCAATTGACTTCAACGTCTTTAAACGACCGCACACATGAATGTGTGCAAGTGCTATAAGATAACAGTTTCTAACAGTAGGAACTGTTAATCTGGTGGCCTTGGGTGTGCGCTTATCACTCTTCTGGCCTTTCTTCCTTTTTCTACAGAAGGGAGTATCTCGCTAATTAGAATTTCACGCATTTACAGGTGATACTGTATCCTGTTGTGCGGTTAGGGGGGAAAGACAGTACTTGCTGTATTCCCTGAAGCCACAGATGGCCTTCGACAGCTAGCCTTCAGGCCAGTTAAGATAAAAGACTTCAAGGAGTTTTTGATATAATTTCGTTTTGAATGCTTTTTTGCCATTTTCTTTTTGGGAAGCTGGTAGCTTATTCCATAGCCTTGCGCCAAGCCTGGAAAATGATTTGTATTGGAGCTGGAGTTTTGCATGTTTGATATAGAAATTATTAGATGTCGATGATCTAGTGTTATATGAATGAACTTTTTTAGTATCTGTGAAAAGTTCGACAATGTTCTTAGGTGCTATACAATTTCGAACATCATGCATTAGGTTGCATATATTTTCGAAATAAAGAAAATTTATTGGTAGAATATCTGCATCAAGGAAGAGCGGGACTGCATGGTCTCGTCTTTTAGCAAAGTATACGAATCGCAGAGCTCGCTTTTGCAATAAAAGAATTTTATTCGTATGACATTTGTCAGCCGATCCCCAAACTGATATGGCGTAAGATATACATGGCTCAATTAAGGACTTGTATATTTGTAAAAGTACTTTGCGTGGAAGAAAATGTCTAATTTTTGCGATAAGTCCAATTGTTTTACTTATTTTAGTTGTAATTTGATTAATATGATTTTTAAAGGAGAGATTCTTGTCAAGAAGCATTCAGAGATACTTGACAAAATTCTTACACTCAAGGCTCGATTTAGATTTTTTATCAGTATCGAATATCTTTATTTTTGGTTTAAAAGGAAGCAGTTTTTGGTAAGGGCGAAATATAACATAATTCGTTTTTTTAATATTTAAAGTCAGTTTGTTAGCTGTTAACCATTCATATACATTATTAAGTTCATTATTTATGACAGTCTCTAGAGAGTTTAAGTTTTTGTCGGCGTATAAAATGTTAGTGTCGTCGGCAAAGAGGAAAAAGCTGAATTTAGTCGACGAGTACTGAATATCATTGACGTATATCAAGAAGAGCAGTGGGCCCAATATAGACATCTGGGGCACTCCACAGTATACATAATTTTGTTCAGAAACAAAACCATTCAGCTCTGTAGTCTGTCTTCGATTTCTTAAGTACGATGCAAACCAGTCCGGTATTATTCCGCGAAAGCCATAGTGTTGAAGTTTCTGCAATAGAATATCATGATTAACAGTATCGAATGCTTTTTTAAATCAATAAAGATTCCACACGAGAAGAACCCTTTGTCCATGTTAGTTTGTATTGAGTTAACTATATCTAAGACGGCATGTTGAGTCGAATGGGCTTTGCGAAAACCGTATTGAGCTTTATACAATAAATCATGTGTCTAAATAAAAGGGATCATTCGTGCGTACATCAGTTTCTCAAATATCCTATTGAAGTTTGATAAAAGTGAGATCTATAATTATTTGGGTAATATGCATCATCAGATTTGAATATTGGAATAATTTTTGCCAGCTTCAATTTATCAGGACAGATTCCCTGAGAGACAAACATGTATTATTGCTGCAAGAGGGTGGCTAACAATGTCACTGACCTCTTTAAGTAAATGTGTTGGGCATGAGTAAAGGCCATGAGATTTATCAATTGGCATTGATAGGATTTCTAATCGTACTTCGGTGTCTGTTACGGGACTAAATTAAAACGAAGACTGAGGTGACAAAGATTTCGATAGAAAACTGGGAAAATCCTGTTTTGTGGAAGGAAGTTTACCGGCTAGTTTTCGACCAATAGACGCGAAATGTTTGTTTAAAACATTTGAGATTTTGGAAGGATTCTTCGTCATGTTGTTGTTGTTTTCAGGATCTTTTATTTTTGTTAGACAGGTTGATGATTTAGAATTTCGTGATAGAACAAGGTTTATTCCTTCCCAAGGTTTTTTCATGTTTGTCACATTATTCTCAAAATAATCTATATAGTATTCCTTTTTACTTATTCTTATCAGCGTACTTAATTTATTTCGATAGTATTTATAATTTTGGGTGTCGCCTGATAAATAGAGGTTATTCCTTATTTTAATAGATTTTTTTCTTTCTTTGATATCCATGGTTTACGCAAATCTTTGGATCTGCGTTTAGATATGGTTTTAACTGGCGCATGTTTATTAATGATTCGATTAAGCCTCTTGAAGAACTTTGAAAAGCTTTTGCTAGCATCATTCTCAGTGTTATGAATCAGGGCGTCCCAATTAACACCAGCAACGTCCTTTTTAAAGTTATCTGCAGAGAAATGAGAATAGTCCCGTGCCTTCTTGATACGCGTGCGACTATTGCCTTTAGCGGACTTTAAAATGCAAATTGCGAAAAATGATCAGTGATATCATTGACAATGTTACCGCTAACTGCAACATGTTCTGGATTACTAACAAAGATGTTGTCAATAAGCGTTGCTGATTTTTTTATGGATGCGTGTTGGCTTGTCAATAGTTGGAATGAGGTAGCAGCTTAAAAATGTTGTTAAAAAATCATGCGCATAGTTACAGCGCCCGCTTTTCAAAATATCCACGTTGGTATCCCCCATGAGGCAAAGAAGTCATTTTTCCTATTGTTTCTTCAATGTACTTTTGAAATTGTTCTGGCGAATTGTTGTATATAGATCAGCCCGCAAACTATGCTTTTCTTATCAGGAAAACAGAGCTCTACCCCACAATGCTTGAAACGCATTGTTTGATGTTTTTTCGAGAACTGTGTAATCTAGGGAATCATCAATGAGAATGCCGACGCCCCCAGCAGATAAAGGCGTTGGTACGTGTTCGAAATTATATCCAGCTATTTTCGGAATACCGACATCTGGATTTGAATTTGTAATTCTTGTTTCACTTAATCCTATGATGTCAAAATGGTAATCAAGTTCACCCAATAATTCGTTTTCGAGGTTTTCTAGATTCGATCTGATGCTCCTTATATTACTTTGAAATACGGATAAGTTATGTTTTTTGTCATTTTCCGTAAACTTTGATTTCATTTGTTCGAAGCTGTGCGGCGAGTAATATCTACTATAGATATATGGAAATGAGTCAAAGTTGTTAATATTATTGTCCACGATGGAATTTATACTAAATGTATCGAGATCATAAAGACTAGGAGTGTTATCTAAACAGAGTTTTGATTTCTTCAAACAAGATACACTATTATTAAATCTACCATGAATCGTCCTGAAGTCCCCTCTAGTATTGAAATAGGGGAACTCACAAAGAGACCTCTTCATGTTAGTTTCATGTTCTTTGTTTCTTCTTGGCATCATTTGGGTACGGGCCTGAGGTGTTTCTTCAATCATGCATTGCTAGCTACCAGAACTGGCACACCTATGCCAGGCTGTAATTACTGCTATTTCTATTTTATCTGAATATACAGCTCTCAACATCATCTTCCTTTTTCTCTTTGCAGGGCTCGGCTGACTTTTCATTAATTAAATAATAATAATATATTAATCTTATCAATTAATTGTGACTTTTTATATTCATGCTATTTTTATTGCTCAATATCTGAGAATTGTGATTACTTAGCACCAAAGGTTAAAGCTGACACCATTAGATTTGATCTGTTCTTACTATCAGCTTTTCAACAAACATCTGAATTTTTTTCTTAACTTTAAAAATTACCATCAAAGCAATTTATGTAATGCACAAAGATAATGCCATGGCTATTGGCTGTTATACACTCACATGTTTTTTTACATTTTTTTTCATTCCGAACCATCTTTTTATCACTATGGCATCTTGAGGGCAACACCCAGAACACCTGTGTACCCTGTCCACCTTAGGACATCAGCTGTGCAGGTGTTCCTGATGAGTGGGGGTTGAGGCGGGAAAGGATTCCGCGACACCATGTTTATATGGGCCCCCATGATTCCGAGTTGGGTGTGGCCCCTCTAGTATTGACTTATCACCCCTTGCACAGCCACATGAATGAAACATCCCACATAAACTGGCTTGCCGTGAGTGTATAACAGTCAAGTTATTATCTGTAAGAAGGAAAAGACAAATATTGAATAACTTTAATCATAGCTAGTGTCATAATGTACAAAGAACTGTAAATAGATAAGGAAACAGAAAATAATGTACTTGCAGTCGAACTACAGAATTGAATGAAAATCAATATATAATGAATAGAAAGACTGCAAAACCTACATCATTGTACTAGTTGATTATTTGGAGAAATGTTTTTGAAGAGCAGAATCGGGAGAATCATCGAGCGCTCCGCCTAAGAAATAGCATTTGGTAAATTTTATACCCTAAAAGATAGGACGACCCCCTCTTACTTCTATGGAGAGATTGTTATTGTTATTGTTAAGAATTTCGCACTTACGGGTTTAACTTATGCTCTAGCTCAATCCCGAGTCACAAAAAGCATTAGGTGAATTGTACCGCGGTAATCCTGGTTCCTAAAACTTCTTGGTTCCTAGTCTGGCTTTTGGCCGCGTAACGTACTACTTCACGTGCGTGACCTATGAGACGAGACACGTAATTGGCTTATAACTAATAACTAGCCAATCAACTCAGCTCATATATATTCCTATTACGGTCAGTTTTAGATCCCCTGTCTGGCATCGGTCTCTCGACGTTTCGCAAAAAAAAACTCACAAACTCACACGATGTGCTTTAAAAAAATATATTCATCATCACGAAGTTTTCAGGAAATTACAACTCAGAGTCTCCGAGAATATTACTTAACCTGGAGATTTAGGTTTTAACCTGGAGATTTTCTTCATAGTTGACAGGTCTGAAGTGGGACAGTACCACAAACCCACACAATCATCTCTTCCAGATTCCCTGTCCGCCCCTCGCTACGATCTCGTAGGGATTTAAAAAATTGTATACGACTGCTAGAATTTACGGAAACAACGAAACTTCACTTCGAGGCAAAGGTCGAAATTCTTTTAATATGCTCGTAACAGTACAAAAGTTCTTTAGTGCGAATTTAGATGAGTCAGAGGCAGATACAGGAGGTTGTATAGAATACCAAATATCAAGCTTATGTTTGGACCCTATTAAAACATTCTGAATCCGCTCCTGAAATTAGATTATGTTCCTGTTATGAAAGTAGCTCATTTAAGTAACCATGTTACTAACGTTAGTCACACAATAATAACCGAGGCAATATTACTAAATAGAAAGAACTGAATAAAGGTGTATCTGAATTATTGAAATCATGATTGAGAAATAAGCTACGTTTACAATACTAACTAGAGCTTTCTTGTGTCTTTCTGGTAGTTTTTATTGTTTCAGAAGTGGGCTTTTGCTCTCGTGGGGGGAGGGGGGGTGCAGGAGGTGCACTTCCTGCCCCACCCTTACATCTCGTAATACAGTCATTCATGAGTCCATGATAATTTGTACAGGAGTTGTCCAAGTATAGAGCCGTGTGGAACCCCGGAAGTAACAAAAAGAGAGTCAGAGTTCACCTGCGAAATAGGAACTGCTGCTTTCGCCTGTTAGATAGGGCTCGAATTACGTACAACGATAAATAAAATTCGCGATAAATCAAACGAATGCCGTTCAAGAACCATTTTGATAGCTCTGATGCGGGCTCAGCTTAGCCATAGCGGTAACTCACAGTACGCGCGCTATTAAGTTAGTCATGATGTAACTTTCTCATGATAACGTAACAAAGGTTACGTTAATCGAGCATACTTTACGAAGTCCTCATTAGCAACCTAGCGAAAAACAACTGACGAAGGTCTCTTCATTAAGAGTCCGAAACCGGTCTTGTAAACGCTATAACCGCCCGCCGATTTTCATCAAACGATGACATCGGAAGGCACCTTAGACGAGATGAGCGAGCCCTCTCTCAGAAAAAGCCAGATTTAGCCAAAGTGCACTTTGAATTCTACGAGTTACAGTGGCGGTTCTCGGCAGCCTCAAATCTTCCTGTTTGATTTTAAGAAATCTATTAAAACAGGAGTGAGCTGTACTGCAGATATGTCCTAAATAACTCTAAGAAACTTAACATGCACAAAGAAAGCGCTTATGTCAGGTCGAGCAACGCTCCTATAGACGTGAAACATAAAGACCAGTCTTCAAGGGATATTTACCTAAGGGCGAAATATATTTTTTTCGGAAATCTCCTAACTTTGCTCATTTGTTTCTCTACAGGTTCTATTATCGCTGTGAAAATTTGAGGTCGATACGATAAATATTTTTCACGATCGAGCTTGCGATCGGATTATCCGGCTTATTGCCCCGTTCAAGGCCATTTTTAGCCTGCCTCAAATTTGGCTAAAAATTTCAAATTTACGCAAACCAGTTCAAACTACAGTGTATTATAACTAAAGACCAGACATTTCCTGGCACTTTGAGTGAATTTAAAGCCTCTCGAATAAATAAATATTTTACAAATGGCTAATATATCAATGTCGACGGCGAATTTAGCCGGTTTTTTAATTCTGTAGGCAAGAATGGTCCTTCGTGCTTAGATTTCTTGATTGAAAATGGAGGGCTATGCAAAATTATAATTTTGGGAAAACATTTTACAAGTGCCAGTTTTAGCTAATTAATGACAGTTGTAAACTACTCCGATCACGTTATCGTCGAGTTAAAAATTCACAAAATGCCAATGCCTACGATAGAAACACTACTAAATGATCTGAAAAACATTTGATGTAGCTGTGTATAAATTACAAATTAGTGTTCTTTGTTGGGCCTTTGAAGAATTGAGTTTCCAGCACAAAATGGTGCGGGATTCTGTCCATCCAGAGTAAATATGAACTCCGAACTCGGTAGTGGTCGACATTTTCAACAATATTTGCAATTTCTTCACCGCCTCGTGCCCAAATTATGATTCCAAGACAAATTAAAATGTCAAAATCTGTTATTCGATAAATGTAGAACAAAATCTAGGCCAAAAGAAGAGATATTTTGCTCTCTCTGTTCATTGCTTTCGTTGCGAAAACACGTGACCAGTGCGTGACCCAGTCCGTACCACAGGAAGCCCTGGTCAACTACAGGCGTCCTGCTGCTAGGTATCACTTTACACGCTGACGAAAACACCATGGAAATGGGGTGACAAACAGCAAGGAAGCAACATGACTTGTATTTAAAGTGAATATACTGCTGATCCTGTTATGTAACCGAGACTACTTTAAATAGCTAACAAGAGTGCAAAGTGAGTATAATAGTCTTTATTGTGGTTTGTATGTTTCTGGCCACACAAAGTCCTTAAAATTGGGCCGCGGATCATCTCTGAACAGTGAGGCGGATCTCCTTACTTCGTGTCTAATGTGTCTATCAGTTGACACAGTATTTATCAAAACCTCATTTATTGACTATTATACGTTTTATCTTCAGGTCTTTTCGAGAAAAACGATGGTCTATTAAAGTTAACTGTGTGCCCAAGGCATCGCCGTAGTTATGGTATCGGGTTCAGTATTGGTGGAAGGAAGTTGTGTGCGGTGCCAACAAATTGGGCTGGTCATGCGTCAAAACCTGTGGGAGACAAATCCATATCTGTAGCTCAGTCGCGTGTCATATTTCGCGCCCCTGGAGAAGTCGTTCCCGTCGGAATGCGTAAGTTTTACTTTTGATTTTTTTTACTTTTTACTTATTTTTCATACCATACCATACCATAGTGGATTTCTTAGCCTACCGCGCAGGCGTGTTTCTGGTGGTTTATTCTTCCTTCCTTTTTTAAAAAAAAAAACAAGATTTGGGCTTCCTGTGGTGCCAAAACTTCGAAAAAGTGGGAGGAGGGGTGGGAGGAAAAAAAAAGGGAAAAAAGACGCAATCTCTCTCCAGTCTTCTCTCCTTTTATGTCCCCACTTCCCTCTCCAAGTTCCTACTTCTTCTTGCGGCTTTTCGCCCAGTGCTCGGTGGCCGCTCGTAATTTTTAGTTTTTTTTTTTAGGATGCTTGCTAAGGAGGCTATGGATTTCTATACTTCATAGGACTTGAATATAGCCTCAACGTGCAGTCGTCGCATCTTATTGAACTTCCTGTATTATGTACGCCAGTTATTTTTAATAAAGGACTTCACCATCAGAAGTACATATTTTTTGAATGTTATTGTTTGTGGTAATTCAATTTTGTTGGTTCAATTTTGTTGCAGCTATTTGCAAACGATGTCGAACAAAAGCAAACGCAGCCGAACAACCTACAGCGCCCGAAGAGTCGGAACTACTGGAACCCCCTTGTCCTCCTTCCACACAAAGCGAAGAACCAGCTGTCGGTACGAGCTCGCAATGCAGCTCACCAGAAGAAGAGGTGAGCTTGCTTTATTTACACAAATACAGCAAAGCACTCTGAACTAAAACACATATCATTTTAATTATTAGAATCCCGATGGCGCACACAGCCAAGATAGCACAGAGTCTCTGACGGACGCCCTACAACACCAAGTCTATTGGACCCGACTTACATTTTTTCAGAAAATGGAAGTACGGCTCCATCTGACACAGATACGGAATCGCGCAGTGGCATACAGCGGCGTGTTGCCTTAAGAATTTTTCTTAGGGCTTGTGATTTGTCAGAGATCAAGGTTGGTGGTCCAAAGAAAAGATGGGAAGAAACATCAGCTCGTATGAAACAAATCCAAGTGAACCAGGCATCAGATGCGATCGTTTCAGTGTTACAGGTGCTGACTCCTAATGATTCGGACAGTCTCTGGCAGGCAATCCAAGTATCACAACGAGTAGAAAAAAGATTGGGTCTAACGTCGTCAGCTGATACAAAGTACTTAGCGGCACTGGCAGAATCATATGAAAACGCTAGCAGCTGGGATGCACGGTGACAGTTTTTGTCCATCATGGCAGATCTAGCGCCACTAAATACCATCCGTGGTTTCATCCCTCGACTGTCTGAATACAGGTTCGAGTCTGCAAGGCACCATCTGCTCCAACACGGTCGCGGCAATCCTGTCCCTGATGACAGATCTCCCGGCTTTGTATCGATAACAAAAAGTTAGACTACTTCCTAGAATTCATTACCAGTCCACATGTTGTCCAAGACCTACCATTCGGCGAGCGCCATCTCAAACTGGAAGACGGGCGCGTGCTGGAGGCTCCCAATGTTATTCGTGCCATGATCCTGGCAAGAATATGTTCCAAGTACCGCCAGTATTGCGAAGAGTCGGGAGTAACGCCATTTAGCGAGACCACAATGAGACGAATCCTGAAGGTCTGCGCCGCAACCCAGAGAAAGTCACTGCAGGGGCTTGATTACACATCTGCAGAGGGCGCCAAGGCATTCGACGACCTGCTTGATGTCCTGAAAACTATTGAAAACTGCGCCTGCTTCGGCCCCACTTGGGCCAAAGGCTGTGAACGGGACCTAAAGGAAGCCAAACAATACATCAAAAGTGACTACAAGGTAATACCACAAGTGTGCTTTACTATAACTCTATTTTTGCTGTCACAATTTTCAATATGTTTTTATAACAGGTCCACATTTCTACCACGAGCAACGTGCCAGACCATTGCGCCATGTTTGCTCTCAGCGACCCAAAGTATCCATCATTCCCCTTCGAATGTAGTCATGACCACGATTACGAGTGTTCCTCCTGTGAGCGACTGCGGTCAGTACTCGCCGGGATTCAGCGCGTCGTAGAAGATGCTGCACAGCCGCTCTCGAATGATCAGTGCGATGACCTGCGTTATACAGTGGACCAGGCGGTGGTGGCTATTTCAGCATGGAAGGCCCATCTGCTGAGATCTATCCAGCAGGATCTACCGCGTTTGACCTTGCTCAGGAACATGGAGCCATACGACGTCATGATAGTGCAGGACTGGGCTATGAAATTCCTACCCCAGAAGTACCGTGAAACGCAGTCTGATTGGTTTAGGAAGAGAGGAATTTCGTGGCACATTTCTGTTGCTATCAGACGCCTCCCAGATGGCACTCTACAGCACCAGACGTTTGTCCATGTTGTCCGAAACTGCAGTCAAGACAGCCCAGTCGTAATTGCCATCATGTAGCACACGCTGGCTGCCCTCAAAGCGCAGAATCCAAACACCACCGTGGCGTTCTACAGACAGGACAACGCCGGTTGTTATCACCGCGAAGCTATGGTTACCGCCTGTTATCGGATGCGCAGCTTGACAGAAATTGAGGTATGTCTTATGATGAATAGGGAGTAACTTGGTTTGTGTGCGCGCGGAAAACGGAAGCGATATACCTAATGTGTCTGGTCTGGCAAACAATGGTTATTTATGGTGTTATTCTGTTGATTTGGCATGTTTTTAGGTTCAGCGTGTGGACTTTTGCGACCCACAAGGTGGTAAAGGCGCATGTGACAGAAAAGCAGCTTCGATCAAAGCACACGTGCGCCAATACATTAACGAGGGGAATGATGTGCAGTCGGCAGAAGACCTCAAAGATGCTATTCTCTCCAATGGGGGCATTCAAGGAGTGCGAGTGGCCCTTGTCGACGCCGGTCATTTATCAGTGGTGAAATCTGCTAAACTTGATGGCATCAGTAGTTTGAATAACTTCAAATTCACCCCTACTGGTATAACGTCCTGGAAAGCTTACAATGTCGGTCAAGGGGATACTAAAATGTGGTCAGAATTGAATGGTAATTTACTACACAAACAGAAAAGTGGAATTCAGATGAGTGTCTAAAGTATGTCGGATACTTATCTCAAATCTGCTCTTTTAGGGGATGCGGGCTGTCAAAAAATCTCCAACCTTTTTTGTATCTTGGGAATGTAACACAACTACCAAAATGCAGCGCGCCCAAGTTTGTGAGATGATCAATCAAAACCCCAAAACGCTGTGACAACCATTGTGATTCCGTCTATTCAGATTTTATGAGGCTAGCGATAACTCATGCCAAATGCAGACTAACAGAACGGCTATATTTGAACATGCAATATTTGCGTTCTTTTGTTTAGTTCCAGGCGGTCCCCTACCAGTATTCCCACCAGACTGTAAGATGATCGAAGGCAACTTTGTTGATATAAAAGTGCCAAGAAGCGAGATCATGCGAGAGAAACAGTTAAGGGGGGGGGGGGGGACAGGACGAGGACGACGCCGAAGAGGAGGAAACCGCGCTCTTTAGCTGCCCTGTCCAGGGATGTGTGAAGACCTACCAGCGTTTCTCATCCTTGGACAACCACCTTCAGTTTGGCACGTGCAAGTTGAAACTCGAGCGGCTCAGCACGCTTGACCGTGCGAAACTGGGGTACCATGACAAGCTACAGAGCGGCGCAAGTGCACAGGCCACTATCCAAGTACCTGTAGCACCCTCCAGACAGCGTCAACAGGAGCTGAGTCAGGGATGGGCTTTAAAGACGACCAGAAAATCCTCCCGTTTCTCGGAGAAGCAGAAAGATTTCTTGAATGAAATGTTCGATAGGGGCCAGGAGACTGGTCACAAGCTTGACCCATTGACAGTCTCCAAGGAAATGCGCTACGCAAAGAGCTTAGATGGCAGTCGAAGATTTAAATTCGAGGAATTTCTTACCGAGAAACAGATCCAGTCTTTTTTCTTGAGAAGAGCTGCCAAGTCAAGAAAGGGAGCTTCAGGAGACAAGGTTGCTGAGGAAGAGGGTGAAGACGATGATGCAGCTGAAGCGGAGTACTCATTCGCAGGCATGCGTAGTGCAGTTCTAGATGAATGTGCCTTGACACACCCAATCACCGTCGACTCCATCAAACTTTGCCTACGCAAAGAACCGACGAAAATCCTTAGCAATTCCCATGCTGAGAAAGGCATGTGAGACACATGACTTGGACATTTCTGATATTGCTGCAAAAAAGGAAGGATCCGTTTCTCGTCAAGTTGAAAGGCGCCCTAGATAGTTGCAGCTGCACAGAGTCCACAGTCGAGTAAACGACCGCATTTTTCTGTGGTTTGAAAGCGTGTGTGTATATATCCTGTAGCCCAGTGTATGTATCAAACAATAAACCTTTTCGCACAAAAGATTGGCGTGCGCGTAAGCTCCAGAAACATTTACAATTCCAGCTTTACACTATTTGAACGCGCGCTCTCCTTTTTATTTTAAAATGCCTAAAGGTCAACGTGGCAACACAGGAATTCCGAAATATATATTTTGATGAGTTTCGGATATGACAGACCACGGAGTCGCCGTACAATTTATTTTCAGTTATAATTTTTCAATAAGTAAATAATTTAAAGCTCTTTCATAAAAAGTGGTTACAATTTCTAAAAATTTGGTCTTCCTGTGTGTCACGCACTGGTCACGTGTTTTCGGTCTTGACAGCTCTTCGACTTGTCACGTTTTATTTCGCACTCGAAGCGATGAACAGATAGAGCAAAATATCTCTTCTTTTGGCCTACATTTTGCTCTAAATTTATCGACTAGCAGATGTTGACATTTCCATTTGTCGTGGAATCATAATTTTGGCACGAGGCGGTGGAGAAATTGCAAATATCCTTTAAAATGTTGACATGGTGTACAGAGTTCATGTTTACTCTGGATGGACCATTTTGTGCTGGAAACTCAATTCGTCAAAGGCTCAACAAGGAACACTGAATTGTAAGTTATACACAGGAACAATAATTTTTTTTTCTGATCATTTAGTAGTGTTTCCATCGCAGGTATTGGCATTTTGTGTATTTTTTAACTCGATTATTACGTGACCGGAGGTGTTTACAACTGTCACTAATTAGCTAAAAGCGGCACTTGTAAAATGTTTTCCCAAAATTATAATTTCGCCTAGCACTCCATTTTCACTCAAGAAATCTAAACGCGAAGGACCATTCTTTCCCCCAGAATTTAAAAACCGGCTGAATTCGCCGTCGACATGGATATATCAGCCATTCAATTTCAACTTTGAAAATTTAGTTCGGAAACTTATAAATAATTCAAAAATCTGGAAAATATTTATTATTTATTCGAGACGCTTGAAATTCACTCAAAGTGCCAGGAAATGTCTGGTCTTTAGTTATAATACACTGTAGTTTGAACTGGTTTGCGTAAATTTGAAATTTTTAGCCAAATTTGAGGCAGGCTAAAAATGGCCTTGAACGGGGCAATAAGCCGGATAATCCGATCGCAAGCTCGATCGTGAAAAATATTTATCATATCGACCTCAAATTTTCACAGCGATAATAGAACCTGTAGAGAAACAAATGAGCAAATTTAGGAGATTTCCGAGAAAAAAATTATTTCGCCCTTAGGTAAGTATCCCCTGAAGACTGGTCTTAAAGAACGACAAATTCAACCACAAAGACATAATTTGTCACCTAAGGTTTTTGTCACCTCACAAACCACGTCTAGCGTATATCGTCGAAAGATTCATTGATTTAAATATCCTTGATGTCCATAGCTTACTTAAACTTTTCAGTACACGCATTCTCTCCTCTTGCCACCCTCTTAGTTATAAGAAGGGTCTGTGTCTAGGGAGATGGCCTACGTCCGTTGAGAACAAATTCCTCACTTGCCACCTTCTAAGCCGAAATCCGCAACTTATTCTAGATACGGTTACGCGATTTCACAAAATACATAACGGCGAGTGTTGAATTCACGGACAGGCAAAATGCGTTTAAAGGCAAACATGGTATCTAATAAACGAATCTAAACATTTTGTCATGAGGTTCCACCCGGCTTAACAGAATCTTCTAAAGATTCTTATAAAAAACTGGCAACTTATCACGGATCTTAGCCTCATACGGCTAGAATCTTTAATAAACCTATAGTCTCTTAAAGAAAGAAGAAACCGCTTATAGACTTTTAAGTCAGAGCCACAATCTCCCATAAAGGACTAGGTATCAAAGCATATTTATTTACAATTGTGGCGGGTGTGGCTGTTGGCAATATTACACAACTATAAATCGATAGAATTTGAAAATGTGTAGTCTTTTCTGTGCATATTATATGTGCACAAGTAAATTTGTAGTCGTCTTAGAAAAAATCACGAGCATTGGGCCCTCCACAAAAAAGATAGAGCAATTTTAATAAGAAGTGATATGGAACTGGTCATCGTACTGTATTGTCCATTAGCAAATTATTTTTCATCTGGTCACAGCCAAAAAAATAAATTAGATATTGATGTCATGCCACTCTCCTAAAAAGAGGATTCTTCTAAAACAAACTGGTAAAAAGTAATCCTTTCTTTAATCCCTTTAGGAAATGAAGTTTGTTTACATCAAACGCCGCTGCATACAATTTACAGACGGCCTGGAGGTGTCTTATTCCTGCTCATGCAATAAAGATGAGGAATCTCTTTTAGACGGACTGGATGATAAAGTAGATATTTCTGTTCAAGGTATACAGTATGCATTTTATGGAATATGTGGTTGTTTTTTTATTTTGCTCATTTATTTTGAATGGATGCTTGTTTAATGGAGGATTTGTTTGTGTTTTTACAGAATGGGATACCACCCATCCAAGTAGCTGCCTGCATGTCAAGACCTGCAGACTTATTCTTTAATGATTTGATGCAATATATGGTAATGACCCAAAGAGGAGTGTTATTCCAGTAAGCACGTACTATCTGGACATCATAACAATAATTATTATTTTTTATTTGTAGCCGACACGTTAAACCAAGACCAAGAAGTTTGTCTAAAAATTAAATAATTGTTCATCTAGATGATAAAAGTTGGGATGTCACTTTGAACAAGGGAAAGCTGATGAAGTTGGCGAGAGTTTGTCTTGCCGACATTGGAATGACCGTATGTGTTTGTCTCCGTAGTTCATTTTGTGGAAAGTGTGAGAAAAGTGGAAAAAACGAGGTCAACAGAAGACAAATGTAGTGACATGCCGTGTTATTATGCTGACAGTGAGTGACACACTCACTGGATCGAGTGTGAGGTGTGGGCTCACAACTTCTGCGACTAAGCCAGTTCTGATGCATCAAGTTACATCTGTTGAATGTGTCGCGATTCAAAGCAATAAAGTTATTTCAGAAAAACAACTTATGGCTGAACCTTTATGTAATGTCTCACTGCTCTGTTTCTACCAGAAAAAACAAACAGATATTTATTTCAGGGAGGTTTTGGGGAATGCCTTGCCATATGGCAAGTGGTAGGCTGCTATTTCAATTTATGTAAAAATGTCCCTAATACCCATCCCCCAGTCACTTATCCAGATCCCTCATTTCGTGACCAGTAAAGTATTTATTACCGAAGATAAAGAAATACTTACTGTCTTAACTAGTGGGCATTGTTGAAGAAGAAAGCAACATGACTGAGCATGAGACTGCAAGAAAACGGCCAAGCCACACTTCAAAGTGTATAAAAAACAATGCAAGGACACAGTGAAGGTAATGCAATAAATGATTTACTGTATGTTATCCTTACATTCTATAAATTTTAGTCAGAGTCGAAGAGTACCTCTCGCTTTGATTTCCTTCGCTTCAAATGTTTGAAAAACGAGAGCATATTACATCTATATTGTTGCAGTTTTATGAACACAAGGACGAAAGAATGTTTTTTTTACAGCCACGATATTGTGGGATGATTTACCCCGTGGTAAGACTAGTGCTTTTAACCTAGGTTCGGTAATTGGCTAACTAAGGCTGAAATTGTATGTGTGTAACCGCGAAACCTCAGTAGATGTACGCCATCGAGAACAAAGGAAATTCTACTGCAGTACAGTTCCGGCGAACCATCCTACCACCCATGCATGGTTCATGGACTAAACTGCTGTTTTCCTCAAACCTAGTCGCTTTTCGCAACGATTACCTTATTATAGGAATTAAAGGTGGTAGATATTAACGTGTATTAAATGAACGCGTATCAAATTAACGACAATTTTTGACAAAACAAATAAATTTGGGCCTAATGTATTCAAATTAACGCGGATCCTGAAAGGTTTTTTTGGTAATTTGCTGCTCGCAAATATTCCATTCATAAAATACTATTATCATCAAGTATGCAAGCTTTTACGGCTAAAGAGAACAACGACCGATTGAAAAATTACTTGATGAATATTAATAGTTTATCGGGTCCTCGTTCAGTTGTATCTCTTTGGGCCAACACTCGTGGAGCACTCGTCAAGCAAAGAATGGTCTCGTGCTTCCCAAGATAAGACACAAATATTGAGAGAGAACTCTTTTTTAATAAACAGAGTATGGTTTTAAAATTCGTTGAATTTTGTTTTCGATCTTTCATAAAATTCAGTATTTATTAACGTTCTCTAAATTAACGTTCAACTTAATTAATGTATTACAAAAAAACAATAAACGTAATTAAGGTAATCAAGTGGAACCTTAATTTCCTATAATAAGGTACTCTACTTATAATAAACTCAGTAACTGTCTGAGTTACCGCCGCAGTTATATGAGGCGGTTAGGCAGTATCCAGGTACAACAGTGTTATTTAAGTCTATATCACCTTTCAGAATTGATAGTTATGGTCGATTCCATCATATTTTCATCTTTCAAATGGTATCCGCTTGGATACCATATAACATGTGCTCGCACAAATCACACAAATCTGCAATATTGAAGTGTTTTGGTCAACTTTCGAAAAAAAGGCTACTTACTGGAAATCCAAGGTACTAGTTGTGTGTTACAAGCTTTCCTGTCATTTTTTATTTCTTGCCCTGTAGTGGGTTGATTATTTAACTTTAGGAAACAAATCTGTAAAATTTAGCAAATATTTTATAGACTGTGAGTTGTATTTGCATTTTGTGCATTTTAGCGCTTGCTATTATAACCAGCCTGCATGACAGATTCTTACTCATTTCCCTCACTCATGTTCTCGAAGAGTGCACACGTGTTCGACTCCTCCCACGTGAATATGGCTACCTTTAGGACCGATTGTTGAAGAACGAAAACGAATGACGATTTTTTTCACTTTTCTAGTAGCTGAGAAAGAAATTGTCGATGGTTAAGGGCTAGAACATGCCAGGACGCTTGATGATGAGCGGCTTTCCCTTGCAACAGAAAATAAAAAAAAAGCACACTCTGGTCACCGTGATTGTAATGGATGCCTGACACACTATTACCCAATGCATTCCCTGTTGGCTTCCATTCCAAATAATGTAAAACAAACAACTATAAACACTTGGCTTTAATCAAGGAAGCGAAAAAGCAAGGGAAAGGAAAGAACAACCCGAGAGCCAAAGAGTCAAAGCTGCAAAATTGATCCTTTTGAAAAACTGACTGGAATGACCTTTGCCGAGGCTCAAACCAAAGTCCCAAGTCTAGGCCTGCAACTAAAAAAAATCTCGAAATCAGCTCAAACAAAAAAGGCGACAGAGGGCACTTACGGAAAAGATACACCTGCAAACAATGATGGCAAAGCAAGATTGAGATGTTCTCCTGGCCACGAGGCAGTCGTATTCTCAACGAGAAGAACAACGACTTGCTCTCTACTTTGAGACAAAAAGCGAAGCGTCGTATCGTGTACTAGAGAGGACCTCAGGTCGAGCGAAGAGATCGAGGAGTTCAGACGTGTTTTTATGTGCTCCGCTAAAATCACTTAGAATCGATCTTTTTCAACTCAATTTTTTTTTAGTTAATTAATACATGTTCACTCAACTGTGCATTTATTTTTACTTAGTTTTGCATAAATTTACTTGAGGCTGTTCCGCGGGACTCGCGGGATTTACTTCACGTTCACATTATCATATAAATTAAATTTTAACATTTTCCACTCAACTTCAGAAATTATTTGAGCTATTTTTATTTTTATAGAATATTAGAATCTAAGTTAAATTGAATATATTTACTTAGACCATAGTATAAGGAAATTTTAATTGTTCTTGTCTCTTGTGTGTGCAACGCTAATCAGACACGCGATTACAATTGCTTTCATTTGTTACCATACAAGTAAGGAAAAGATAAAGAATATTACGGCTAACACCATATATTTTTATATATATTATTAAGTTTCTCATAAAAGTTATACAAATACAATCTTAAATACAAATACAACTAAATGTCCAAAACACAACATCGATTGTTGAATAAAAAGAATAAACATTTATTCATAAATTAAAAAATATATAAACAAAACAAAATAAAATAAACTCATAAAGTACTTTAATTAGTCATTTTTATTGATATATTTATATTGATAAACAGTATTTGCCAAAATAAGCAAAAAAGTCTACAATTTTCTTAATCTTAAAAATGTTTCACAAACAGTTCCTCGCAATTATTTTTCTTACACTTTGCCTAAACACTCTACGACCGAACTCTTGAGAGTGAATACTTCCTGTCTAGACTCAGACCTAGACCTTCGTCTGGATAAGGGTTGTTCTGTTGTATTTGGAGGAAAGACAGAAGGTTTAAACGAGCCCGTGAATTACTACAACAACTCTTGTGCGTCTTTTCACCTTGAGCTGGAGGGAGACTTGGTATTTAAATTAAACCCTGGTCCCGAAACAAAGCCTGAGGTTCACTCTCCTAGACAACCTTGCCACTCTCCCCTGACATCCCTACTTGGTACAAAATCACATCCTAAACCTATTTCTGCAATACCTGTGTTAATAACCAACAAATACACAAATCCATTTCATTTGAACCCGCGTTTCAGTCCTCCTGTTCGCAATCCATCAAACCTGATCAATATCAAAAGGGATCCCATGCTTGTTAACTCTTGTTCCGGAAACGCGAGGCTCTGTTTACTGAACGCAAGGCCGGTAAAGAGCAAATCTTTTATAATCAAAGACTTTGTTGTAGATAACAACATTGATATCTTAGCAATAACTGAGACTTGGCTAAAGGATGACATTAATGACCAACTTACTGTGAATGACATCTGTCCCTCGGGTTTTTTCTACATCACTTGCCCCGTGTTGGGAGAAGGGGTGGTGGAGTAGCGCTCTTGCATAATAAGCGCTTTAAACTTAAAAAACTCTCACCTGATATTACATTTACATCATTTGAATTTACTGATCGCCACATAAAGTATATGTCATCGAGTCTAAGAATGGTTGTTGTCTACCGACCCCCGCCTTCAAATAAGAATAAACTAAATGTTTCTAAGTTCTTGGAGGAGTTCAGTTCTTTTCTTGAGATGGTTATAACTTCCACCACCCCTCTATAATAACAGGAGATTTTAATTTTCATTTGGACGATGAGGGGGACCGACCTGCTCAAAGGTTCCAAGATTTGCTTGATGCTTTTAATCTCATCAGGACGTCCAAGGCTCTACCCATAAAAATGGCCACACGTTGGACCTAGTCATAACAAGAGCTGGAGAGATACCTCTAAACAATGTTCGGGTCACTAACCCAGAGATATCAGACCATTCTGCTGTGCACTGGGAATCTAGGTGTCTTAAAAAACCTAATACTGAA
The DNA here is from genome assembly GCF_932526225.1 of Nematostella vectensis. Lineage (NCBI taxonomy): Eukaryota > Metazoa > Cnidaria > Anthozoa > Actiniaria > Edwardsiidae > Nematostella > Nematostella vectensis. The sequence continues at coordinate 2,972,622 of NC_064045.1, forward strand.
AAAATAAAATTACAAAGGCGAAAACTAAAGTCCATCGATCGCGACGGGTTTTGCTAAGATATCAAAAGCTCTCACTTAATGACACAATCATTCGAAGATGTTTCCAAGCTAGCAAAATGCTATGATGATACCCTGGCATCTCTCTTAAATAATCATGCTCCGCTAGTTACAAGTATTGTAACAGTAAGACCTGCTGCTCCCTGGTATTCTGATGAGATCAGGGAAGCAAAGAAACAGCGGAGAAAACTTGAGCGGCTATGGCGAAAAATCCAAAGCACTATCCATCGTGAGATGTATGTTGAACAATGTGTTAGAGTAAACCAGTGTATTTATGATTCCAAAATGAACTTTTATGCTGAAACTATAAAAGAAAACGCCAACGATCAGCATGTTTTGTTCACTTCTATATCCAAGATGTTAAATTCTAAATCTAGTAAAAAATTACCGTCTCATGACTGTCCTAAAGATCTCGCGGAAAGTTTTTCAAACTTTTTTACAAAGAAAGTTGAAACTATTCGTAACACTTTCCCTTCAACACAAACAGATCTGTTTCCAGAAGAGAAATGCTTCTCTAATCGGCTTGATAATCTCTCTCTAACATCAAATAAAGAACTCAGCTCTCTTTTCAAGCCCATGTGGAAGAAATCAGGTGTGCTGGATCCAATTCCAGGGCTGTTTGGTTCCTTTGGTCTGTGCGGACGTACATTTTTGTGCTCTATCAGATTTCATCCTTAGTTATTTATTATTGCTCAATACTGCTCAGTTTGAATCTCTACTTTATCTAGAGATCATAGTTTGGACTGATTTGGATTTATTTGAGCTCTATCGGATTTATTGAAACTCTCAAGCTTTCATTTTCATCGCTTGGGCGCCATGATGACTCGTGGAAAAGCTTTAAAAGAGGACGCTAATTCGACAACCAACAAGATGCCCGAGAGGTTCAAGATGCCCGAACCTCTTTCTGCCGTAGATGATCATGTAATCCTAGTCAACGACTCTACCGATATTGATAAGTTGAGATCCGTTGCTTGCCAAACCTTTTTGCTTCGAGAGTCGAAGATGAAGAAAATGGCGGCCGTCACTATAATGACACCTCAACTGCTGAACTCTCACAAATCAAATTAGAGTTATGCGAGATTAAAAACCTACTACTGTCAGTCGTGGAGGATAACAGACTGATGAGACGTCGGCTGGAAATGGGGGAGCAACGGGAGCCAGATGCTTCTGCCTCTGCTCGTGTTTCCCGCGTTGATGATCCTTCGTCACGGTCGCCAATCATGCCTAGACCTTCGACCCCCGCTTCGACTTCCAATCATGAGAGCTCGCCTTCAACGACAGCTTCTACTTCCACTTCGACTTCCAATCATGAGAGCTTGCCTCTAATGACAACTTCTACTCCTACCAATGAGGAAACATCGGCTAATATTAGCCTTGGTACCCAGCCAGAAGCCCCTAAACCAGTTCATTTTATTAATCGGCGACTCAATGCTCAAAGGCATCGAGGAAAAAAAGCTCTCCCAAAGGAAGGTGGTAAAACAACTCTTTCCAGGTAAAACAGTGGAGTATATCAAGGATCATGTAGATAAGCTCTCCCTTCCCTGACACGCTGCCCCAAGTCAAATTATTCTACACGCAGGTACCAACAACCTTCCCTCTGATTCAGCGGAGACCTGTGCTGTCAAGATCGGTAGCCTTGCACGGAAAGCTAAAGTGTTGTTCCCGGGCGCAAAAATTGATGTGTCCAGTCTAACACACCGGTCCGACGTCAAGACTTTAGCCTTGAAGATCGTCGCTACAAATGCAAGACTTAAAGAGCCTCAGTCACGAAACGAAAATAGAGTTTATTTGAATATTGATATCTGAAAAACACTGGCTGAAAATTTGAGCGAAATCGGTAAAAACCTCGAAACGTTATTGTTTTTTAGGGAATTTCGAACTTTCCGCAGTTTTTGTCCCCTCCATCAATCGCTCGGCCAAGCAATCACGTGACGACGCTTCCGATCACGTGTGCGTGCTCGGCGTCATAATGTTGGTTTAGTTCAATATGGCGGACAGAGAAAGTAAGACGTGCGACGGTGACCCTCGCAATAAAAGGAAAAATAAGGGCCGATTTTGTGTAGCAGGCCTACCGAATAATGTTAGCTTCCTCCCTAATCCAGGAACTGAAGGAAGTAGACCAATTAAGAAATTCTGCAAGAAGCTCTGTTTTTCCGCGCCGTTTTCTTCTTTTCAAGACTTTTTCTATTCTATAGACGTTCTCAGATATTTCTACTTTTTGCAGCTCCGTTTTATAAAATCGACCTTCAATATCTTCCTGATTTAGATCCTGTAAACGATAAGTCGTAGGTCTTGATCTCTGCCAGCTGACGATTTTAAAAACTTCGTCTGACCATCCTGGCAGATACTTATACGCACTTTGTCTCCAACTTTTAGTCTGAAGACTACGTGTAACTGACATGCATCAATGTCCGATGCTTCAATGTTTTCGTTATCACTTAGCTATATCAACGCACGCTTAAGATTATGATTAGCTCTCAACATTTTGACATTTAAAGGAAAACCGCTGTTTAGCCGCATCTAGCTTTTCCTGTTGTAATCACTTTGGAATGCATTGTATCCTCTATTGGGACACGTTCGGTGACCACATTATTCACTCAGTCAAAGCCAGCAATCAGGAAGCAACAGCACTTAAAGAGTTGGAGAACTCTATTATTTTACAATCCAGAACAGACGTAAGTTTCTAAGTTCAGCTCTTGCCATTTTTGTCTTTATCTGAATTTCTTAGAAATCATTGTAAATATTAGAATTGTAATTTTCTGTAATTATTTTGCTTCCTAGTTTTTTACCGCATCGTGCCTGTGATCCTGTAATTCTGCCAGCCAAGTAATAAAGCCATTACAAAAACCAGTTTGGGCTCAGTTTTACACACTACGCGAAGTGGTTAATGCTAGCGAACTTGGTCCTCAACACACCAGCGTGTCTGACTAAACCGGGAACGCAACAGTAAAAAAGTCTGTTAGAAGTCTGGTAAACTACAACACAGAGGTAAACCGTATTGTTCTAACGGAGCCTCCAAAATGAGTCATAGTGAAGCACCAGAACACTCAGAGGAGATCGAAGCGGACGGCACACGCCGCACGAAAAAGACGCACAGCGGACTGTGCTATTCTGTCGAACTCAAAAGAAACGAAATTGGCAAATCTTTGAAAAGGCTCCTTAAATTAGTAGAGAAGGCTGAGAACGCCAATGAGGAAGACTGGGGCAAAATGGATATTGGGGCGTTTCTAGGCGAGCTAACAACGGCCCACGACGAATTCACAGGGTTGTTTGGGCGGTTGGGAGGGCTGTACGAACAAGATAAATTTGGGGAATTTGGAGAAGAGTCCAAAATGGTTCCAGAACGGGCTTACTCGAACGAGTTGGTCCACTACTCAATGCAATAAAACGTAGACAATCCGACAAATTGTCGGAAACAAGATCACGTCATTCTCGTACTTCGCGGCATTCTTCAGTAAAAAGTACAGCGAGCAGAGCTAGAGTTAAAGCCTTAGCCGAGGCAAAAGCAGCGCGCGAGGAAGCACACTATGAGCGTCTGATAGCAAAAAAGTATTTAGAGCGCAATGAGCGCGAAGCAGAAGAAGAGATAAATCGCGCAAAAGAGCGAGCGCGGCATGAAACTGAAATAGCGATCTTAGAAGCGGACAAAAAGGCGGCGATAGCTAGCGCGAAGCTTAAGGCTATAAAACAAGCGCTTTGTGAAGAGGAATACGGGGTTAAATTCAATTTACCCGAATGTCCTAAAAGCGGAGGGAGAACGCAGGATTGGGTAAGCAAAATTACACCAGTAGACCAAGGGTCCCTACAGCGCGCAACCGAGCCGGGAAACGTGCCTAAAGAAACCGTATCACAACACCGCACCCAAACCGCAAGTCACGCCGCGGTTAAACAGGAATTTGGTGACAACCCCGAAAGATCCGCTGATAATCCCTTTGTGAAATCAGAGACCGCCACAATGACACCAACCATTAACACCCACTTAGCTACTTCCGGAAACGATCTATTGAACTATAGCGCAAACTTAAACCAACAAATACTAGCCGGGTTAGCACGTCAAAATCTGCCAAAATGCCAACCCGACAAATTTTCAGGCGACGCAACCCTGTTCCACCCGTGGAAATCCGCGTTTCTGGCAATGTTAGAAGATGCCAGCGTCTCAGCCACGCAGCAAATAAATTACATGCGCAGTTTCACAAGCGGGGAGCCGCAACGACTAGTAGATAGCTATCGCAAACGCCAACACCGTGACCCGAGCACGCTATTGAACTATTGAACTCTGGGCAGAACTTGAGCAACGCTTTGGGAGCCCCGCAGTGATAATTAAAGAGCTGTTGCAGCGACTGCGCGAGACGGCTAAATTTGGTGAACGCGACGTAAATGAGTTACAGCACTTCGCTGACCTCTGATCTGACGTAGAAAGCCAGATTGATTACCTCCCGGGGCTTGCGTGTCTTAACTTTCCAACAGCACTTCAACCTGTCATAGAAAAACTTCCTCAGTTTATACGCTCTAAGTGGGAAAAAGTAGTAGCACAATTCGGCGACGCCAACTATGGGGCTTATCCGCAATTTTCTATTTTCGCAAAAATCGTAAAGGAGCAAGCCAGGATTAAAAACAATCCTAACCTTGTGTCACTCGACACAACGACCCCACCAACTCAGTCACGCAAAAAAGTGCTTAAAACGGAACTTGAAAAACCGCCAGGGAAAGACGAAACTATAAATAAAGACAAACACTGCCCCTTTCATGAGAGAGGTCACGCACTCACTGATTGTCACGCCTTCGCGAAGAAATCACTCAATGAGCGCACCAAATGGATTCGCGACGCACGCCTATGTTTTCGATGCTTTGATCCTGCGCACGTAGCGCGACTGCGCGACCAAAATAAAATGTAGCGTGTGCGCAGACGAGCTACATAACGGACTGCTACATAGAGAAAAGCCACCGGCTCGATCCCGAACCCCGGAGAAAAGGAGCAGTCCCAAAGAGAAGTCTCGACGAAGTGTACACTGTTGTGTGACAGGAAAAACAGTCCGACATCCTGTAGCAAAGTACTCCCGGTCAACGTCTTCTTAGCCAACTCCCCCAGAACAAGCGCACCGCGTCTACACCATCATCCATGAGCAAAGCAACTCGACCCTGATTACCAGTGAACTAGCAGATGAGCTCGGCGCAGATGGTCCCTCTGAAAAGTACTTTCTTTCTACCTGCTCGGGAGATAAGAAAGAAAAGCAAGGACGCCGAGTCCTCGGGCTGATGGTGTGATCGCTCAACGGAACCGAACACAAACTCCCCACTGAAGTCGAGTGCGACTCAATTCCCGAAGACAAGCGAGAAATACCAACACCTGAGATGGCGAGGAGCTTCCCACACATACGCGAAATCGCCGCTCACATACCTCCCCCTGAACGAGAGGCCAGAGTACACCTGTTGATAGGACGAGACGCCCCGGAGCTACTGAAAGTGAGAGAGTTTCGCAACGGCCCCAGAGGAGCCCCTTAGGCCCAACGCCTCGACCTCGGCTGGACGATAACCGGGCAGATGTGCCTCGATTTCGGCAGGAGCCCCGCGCATGTCCTCGCCCGACGCACCACTCTCTCACCTGAAGTACCCATAGCGGAACCTGAAAGAGAAACTGCAACCGACTACGAGCTAGTCCCCTGCCCTAACCAGCTTAAACTGACAGACGGGTTGCTTGGGCACAACGCTCTCCCGAAAGAGGAGGAAGTCTTCGCGACCACTAAAGACGACAACGTGACCAGCCTGTCTATAGACGACCAAAGATCCCTGGAGATAATGGAAAAGGGGATACACAAGAATAGCAGTGGATGGAAACTGGGAGATGCCCCTTCCCTTCCGAGATAGTAACCCAGAGATGCCAAACAACCGCGCGCAGGCGATGAGCAGACTCCAGAACCTCACGAGATCCTTCGCAAGGAAGCCACAGCTAAAAACAGATTAGGTTGAGTTCATGGGAAAGGTGCTGGGCAAAGGCCACGCCTCACCCGTCCCCCCTGATCAGATACAAGCGCCCCCCGGACGCCTGTTTTACTTATCACACTTCCCGACGTATCACAATACAAAGAAAACCATCCGTGTAGTCTTCGACTCAAGCTGCGAGTTTGACGGCGTGTCCCTCAACAAAGTAATCCTGCCGGGACCCGACCTAATGAATAACCTTATCGGAGTTCTCATGCGATTTAGAAAAGAAGAAGTGGCAGTCATGTGCGACGTGGAGCAAATGTTCCACTCGTTCCACGTAAATCCCGAACACAGGAACTTTCTCAGGTTCCTTTGGTTCGAAAACAACAACCCCGAAGCGAGGATTATAGAGTACCGAATGAACTTTCACCTTTTTGGCAATGGGCCAAGCCTCGCCGTTGCCACCTTCGGTCTTCGAGCCACAGTAAACGACGGCGAGGAGAAGTGCAGTGAAGCAGTCAGACAGTTCGTCAATAGGAACTTCTACGTGGACGATGGGCTCGTCTCGGTAAGCACACCTAAAGAAGCCGTACAACTGGTGACAAACACACAAGCTGCACTCGCCACCAGAAACCTGAGACTACACAAGGTGGTCTCAAATTCAGTAGAAGTCGTCCAATCCTTCCCCGCCGAAGACCGGGCGAAGGATCTCAAGGACCTAGACCTGAGCCATGACGATCTTCCAGCCCAAAGATCCCTAGGGGTATACTGGGAATTACAGAGCGATTCCTTCGCCTATCGGGTCTCGCCTCCAGACACGCCTTTCACTAGAAGAGGAGTCCTGTCTGTGGTAAACTCAGTTTACGACCCCCTAGCTCCAGGAGGGGTCCCTCAAAGCTATCGAAACATTTCAGTCGGTAACAAAGTACGTAACAGAGCAAGGATGTACGTGGCTCTTCATCCCTCCCCATGCCTCACACTTCGGCGGCGTGTGGGAGAGGCAAATCAACACCATCCGCCGAGTCCTAGACGGCGTGTTCGCAGAGCTCGGAAAAGCGCAGCTAACGCACGAGCTGCTCTCCACGCTTATTGCCGAAGTCGTCACTATCGTTAACGCGCGACCTATTACAGCAATACCATCTGATGTCGATAACCCACAACCACTTTCACCTGCAACCCTTCTCACTATGAAGACACGCCCAGCCGGCCCCCCTCCAGGTCAGTTCCTACCAGTGGACCTGTACGCACGTCGCCGCTGGAGACAAACTCAGTACTTGGCCGAGCAATTTTGGGTAAGGTGGAGACGTGAGTACCTACAAAATCTACAGCCTAGGCGCAAGTGGAACGAGCAACAGAGAAACCCCCAAGAGGGAGACATCGTGCTTCTCAAGGACGACTCTGCCGTACGCAACAACTGGCCCATAGGACGCATATCGGAGGCGATCAAGAGTGCCGACGATAAAGTTAGAAAAGTTAAAATAGATGTAGTTAGAGACGGAGAAAAGAAGACCTACCTACGCCCAATCAAAGAATTAGTCCTGTTATTACCGAACGAGGGTAAAGTTTAAAATAATGTATAAGTAGCAAGGATAAGAATCCTTGAGCGAGGAGTGTAACTGACATGCATCAATGTCCGATGCTTCAATGTTTTCGTTATCACTTAGCTATATCAACGCACGCTTAAGATTATGATTAGCTCTCAACATTTTGACATTTAAAGGAAAACCGCTGTTTAGCTCTTTAGTTTATTTTACGATCCTATCTTAGCCGCATCTAGCTTTTCCTGTTGTAATCGCTTTGGAATGCATTGTATCCTCTATTGGGACACGTTCGGTGACCACATTATTCACTCAGTCAAAGCCAGCAATCAGGAAGCAACAGCGCTTAAAGAGTTGGAGAACTCTATTATTTTACAGTCCAGAACAGACGTAAGTTTCTAAGTTCAGCTCTTGCCATTTTTGTCTTTATCTGAATTTATTAGAAATCATTGTTAATATTAGAATTGTAATTTTCTGTAATTATTTCGCTTTCTAGTTTTTTACCGCATCGTGCCTGTGATCCTGTAATTCTGCCAGCCAAGTAATAAAGCCATTACAAAAACCAGTTTGGGCTCAGTTTTACACACTACGCGAAGTGGTTAATGCTAGCGAACTTGGTCCTCAACACACCAGAGTGTCTGACTAAACCGGGAACGCAACACATAATTTTGCGGATCAGGGCATGCCCCCCATTAACGCTAGATATCCGTATGATCCAACAGTTCAAAACATGATTAGAAATGAAGTCAAGCGGCAGATGGGAAATTTCCGAAACCCAGACCAACGCGCTCAGCCAAGGTATAATCTCAGGAACCCTAGGAATATTAGGGGTAGCCCATTGTGTTACCGTTGCAATCGTTATGGCCACACCCAACATTTTTGCCGTAACCCTCCTCCGCCACAACGCCAGTCACCTAGACAACCAGACCCACGCGTCCCACCACGCATGTATGCCATACGCACACCTCAGGGCCGTCCCAATTCGGGAAACTAGATTCGGTCCTCAATACAGCAGACATAGTAACCGAATTTAACGTTTTTGGGGCCGCTAATTTACATAATTTTTCTGACAAGCCAGAACGTAAGGTCAATCACATACAGTGCTATGTAAACAATTCTTTTACCAGCTATAACGGAACCGGAAATTTTATCTCCCCACAACTTAACCCAAACAAAAGATTCGTTAGAAGTTTTGAAAGAGGATCAGTTCTCCGCGCAAAAGTCAGACAAGGATTTATAGAGGGACATGGCTAAACCGAATTTTGAGAATAGAAAAAGATTAAATTGTAAAGAGATCTCAGAGGACAATTTTTATGTAGATGTCCCTCGCATCAGAGAACGTTCTCTTGTTAGGGAAGTTATTGATGAAAACTTGAGCTCAAGTGGCACTTGTAATGGGAATTCCCTTCGTGTACTGAACGCACAGTTGGGAATATTAAGTTCAGAAAGAGTTACCAAAAGTACAAGTGCGAAACCACATTGCGACACTGATGTGCCTGCTGTCCCTAGCGGTTTAGCGGGATTGAGTATGGACACGAAGGGACTTTCTTTTAACTCAATTCAACATTCTGACGCGGGAAACAAATGTATTATACAGTTTATGGGCCACACAAACAGTATGAAAATTGAAGGTCACATTGATGACAAGCATGCTGTATTTCTTGTTGACACGGGTGCACACGTCTCGGCAATTAATAAGTCTGTTTGGGATCAGCTAACACATCAACCTTTTTTGGATAAAACAAATCTAAGAGCGATTACTACGGCCAGCGGGGAGCCTTTACAAGTACATGGCACTGTTTCAATTGATATTACGTTAGATGGGCACAACTTTCCATTAACTGCTCATGTTATTGAAGATTTGACCTACCAATGTATTTTAGGAAGAGATTTTCTATCTCAGCACAACGATGATTTGAATTTTCAAGAGAGTAAACTGGTCCTCACTCTTCCGGAGACTTTCCTTTTACTATATCTAACAATGTAGAGGAAAACGCAGACGAGGCAGATGTATTTTCAGTTATTGCAAATCAGTATTTTGTCCTGCCTCCTCAATCAGGGACCTTGATCCCAGGAAAGATTAAGGGACCAGACCATACACACACTGTAGGTTTGATAGAACGGAGAGAGGACCTCCCTGACAAATTTTCAATAGTAGGGGCTTCAGAATTAGTCACGGTTTCAGAAGGAAATATGGTACCTATTCGTCTGCTTAATCCTACATCAGAAGGGGTTAAAATCTATGAGAACACTAGACTTGCCTCTTTTTCAAAACTAGACAACCACACTAAAACAATCGAGTTCCCAGGGGAACAAGATATGACCTTTCAGTCAGGACACACCTCTCCAGGTTCAACATGTGACACGTCACACCTTCCAGACATTTCACATGCTGCTTTTTCAGATGCAAATAAGGCTAAGCTACAGCAATTGCTTTATGATTATCGAGATGTTTTGCATCATCAGTTGAACAATTAGGTAGATGCTCAATAATTGAACACATCATAGACACAGGGGATGCCTCACCGATAAGACAGAGGCCTTATAGGACCACACCCGAGAAAAGAGAGGAAATCGATAAACAGGTTACGGAAATGTTAAGAAACAACATCATACAACCATCAACTAGTGCTTGGGCATCACCTGTAGTTTTAGTTGCTAAACCTGATGGTTCCATGAGATTTTGTGTTGACTATCGCAAACTTAATGCAGTTACTAGACGAGACTCGTTCCCACTCCCCTTAATCTCTGAGGTGTTTGACAGTTTATCAGGGGCACAGGTATTTACTAGTTGTGATATGAAGGTGGGTTTTTGGCAAATCCAAGTTTCAGAGGAGTCCAGAGAGAAAACCGCTTTTATAACGGGTTGTGGGAATTCCAGGTATTGCCTTTCGGGCTCGCCTCGAGCCCTCTGACATTCTAACGCTTAATGGGTCACATTATAAGGGGACTTGAATACAAATGTGCTCTGATCTATATTGATGATCTCATCATCTTTTCCAAATCAGAAGAAGAACACTTAGAGCATTTGGCTGAGATATTTGAGCGCTTACGAGCAGCCAATCTTAAGCTTAACCCTGCCAAATGTGACTTTGCCAAAAAGAAATTGCAGTACCTAGGCCATGTAATCACACCTGAGGGAATAAGTCCTAGTGGAAGCAAAGTAAAGGCAGTTTCAGAGTATCCACCCCCACGAAACCTCAAAGAACTAAGATGTTTTCTGGGTATGATTAACTTCTACCGCCGGTTCATTAAGGACTTTGCAGCCATTGCTAGACCTCTCAATGACCTCACTAAGAAATCTGTGCAATTTGTTTGGTCACCAGAATGTAACCAGGCTTTCCAGACACTGAAAGACTCCTTGCTCTCAGCACCAATCCTAGTTGTCCCTGATTTTTCTAAGGCTTTTCATTTGATCACCGATGCATCTGCCACAGGGATTGGCATGACATTAGCACAACAGGATGAAAAAGGCACTGAGCGGCCAATTGCTTTTAATGGACGCAGTCTCAATTCTAGTGAGCGAAACTACTCGGCCACAGATCATGAATTGTTAGCTGTCATAGAAGCAATCAAAAAGTTTTCACCATACATACATGGTAGAAAAGTGTTCATTCACACAGACCATGCAGCCTTACAGTTCCTAGCTAAGGCTAAGGATTTTCAGGGTAGATTGGCACGCTGGGCCCTGTTGCTGCAACCACAAGACTATGAAATAGTCTACAGACCAGGGAAATCTAATGTTGTCGCAGGTGCCTTGAGCAGACGGCCTAATGAAAATTTGCAACTGTATGCCTTTAATCAAGGACCTAGACAATTTCTAGACATTTTCCACCACCAAAGGAAAGACAAGGATCTTGCAGCAATAATTGATTTTCTGGAGAGTCATGTCTTGCCAAAAGACAACAAACTAGCTCGCCAGCTAATCCTAACAAAGGATAATTTTTATCTAGATAAACACGGACTCTTGTTTCATTTGGAACACAAAAACAACAGGCGAGACCAGGTTCCAATTTCACAACTAGTAATCCCTAAGTCTATGCGTCATGAAGTGCTCACACATGCACATGACCACATCACTAGTGGACATTTCGGTACAAATAAAACATATCACAAACTCAGACTTCGGTATTGGTGGAAGGGCATGTATCAAGACACTGACCACTGGTGCAAATCTTGCACCGACTGTTCCATGAGGAAATCTCCTAAGAATCAGCTTAAAGCAACCTTGGTTCCCATCCCAGTAGAGGGACCCTTTGATCGGGTGGCTATGGATATTTTAGGCCCCTTTCCTACATCGTCACGGGGAAACAAATACATCCTAGTGATTAGTGATTACCTCACAAAGTGGCCAGAAGCTATCGCCCTGCCAGACACGACAGCAAGCACAATCGCTGAGGTTTTTGTGAATGAGATCATTGCTCGTTTTGGTTGCCCTCGCACCTTGTTGAGTGACAGGGGTCCAAATTTTATGTCCTCTCTAGTTGGCGAAATTTGTAGGATCTTTAAAATCAGAAAGATTAACACTTCTGGGTATAACCCTAAGTGTGATGGGCTAGTAGAGCGTATTAATTCCACCCTACTTCAGAGTCTCTCTATGTATGTTAGCTCATCACAAAAAGACTGGGACCGATTCATCCCTTGTTGTCTATTTGCTTATCGAGTCACACCACATGAAAGCACACTCGAAACACCACACTACTTACTAATGGGTCGCGACGCACGATTAGTTATTGATACGAAGCTACTTCCACCTGAGAACCTTTCCTCCTCTGTATCAGAACACAGGAAGCGAATTGTAGAAGCAGTGGAATTTAGCCAAAGCTTAGCATGAGAAAATATCATGCGCACTCAACAAAAGATGAAATTGTTTTACGATCGCAATGCTAAAATCAGAAACTTTGAAGTAGGGGAACTAGTTTGGATTTTCACTCCGAGAACTCCTAAAAACAAGTGTAGGAAATTGATTTCGAAGTGGACAGGTCCCTATCGTCTTGTGAAACGAGGGGCCTCGGGTGTGCATTTCTTTGTACGAACGTTAGACATCACCGTGCTAGATTCGCAGTGAATGTGAACCGCATGAAACGAGTTATCGACAAAAACGAAAGACCTATAGACCCCCCTGACAATGACAACACTGACGAACCTTACCTGGATGAAGACGATCTCCCTTCACACAGTTTCACAACAGTAGAACCACTCAAACAAGCGGAGGACGCTCTTACCAACCAGTCGACATCCGTGCCAAGCACGAGCCAAACTACACATAACAGAACTCCAGACGAGACATCAGAGAACAAATCCAAATCCTCACTAACACCGACCGCTACAGAACAATCCACAGACAATGACGGGATTTTCATAGTGAAAAAGCTGTTGAATTGTCGCCGAAGAAGCAAAACAACCGAATACTTAGTCTTGTGGTCAGACGATTCACAAACTTGGGAACCGCGCCATAACATTTTAGATAAGCGACTCATCACCCACTACAACCACAGGTAGCCCAGGCAATGGTTGCTTGTCGTAGATCGGAATTCGGCTGTTCTGAGATCGGTCGAGTACAGCGTTTTTTTGTGTGTAAAATGTTGTCAATAAAATTGCCTTAGAACTTAGAACATGCCTTGTTGTTGTCAAATTCACGTGTAATAAACGATTTGGGGGGGTTTTCTCAACGGAATTTATGACTTCTCTCTCCCTACTAAAGAAAGATACAAGGTTTGAGACGCCATTTTCGGTAGCACTCAAATATCGTCGAAATTCCAGAGTAAAAAACAACAAACTAAATATTTTTATCTCGCAGACCTATGCCAGGGTACACTTACATTCGATATGTGGCAAAACATCCGAGCTAAACTATTTTCCCTGGCCGCTAGCCGTATTTTAAAACGAGAAAGTAGCCACAATTATCCTTGACCGATGCCGTTGGACAATTAGTTACGCTTGACCGCGCTGGGAAGGAGAGCAAACTATATTACCCTCCCTGCCAGGTGGGAAAATGTCGCGCTCGGCCATTGTTAGGCCATCCAATCCGAACGCGAGTTGACCAAGACTCTCCAGTGGAAAACCCGCGATGCTGTCAACGGCGCATTACTTACTGTAGTAGATACGGATTTCACACTTTTTCACGATCTCAAATTCAGTATTATCAGTTTGCGGAGCGAGATTGTCCGGAATCCAACATAAACAGGTAAGTTTTAAGGTGACAGCATTTTTTTATTTTTAAATCTGAAGTATAAACTCGGCCAAGACGAACAACAGAGAAGGCGAAGAGACGGACTCAGATTGCAATCCTTCGAATTTTGTTTGTAGGTAACACACTAGAAACTTTTGAAGACAGCAATCCCTTTTTGATGCAATACTCTAAATTCTTTTCTCTGCTTTGCTCTTCTCGAACGTTTGCCAACACTATTAAAACACAGATTTTGTTGAACGTCACGTTCGACACTAAAACTTTTTTTTTACTTCCGGTTGCCGTTACGCAGAAAACCGACCAACAGAAACCTCAGGCAGGGAAGGAGCAGTCACAAGAGCCAAAAGAAGAAGAGGAAGAGAAGCCCCCGGCCGCCATTTTCGCGGGGATGGAGCTGGATTCGGATTCAGAGGATGATGATGTGGATCCGGACCAATTAATCGATGACTACCCGTTCACACTGGACACAGTCGAAGATTATTTTGACGCCATCGCCGACGGATACATCCGTCTACACTAGTTATATTCATAAACCACAATTCTTATCTCTCGTAATTATCGACGTTCCTCTTACAATATATCTTATTTTATAAAAAAATTAGTTTTTTTTCTGCATTTCAAGGCTATACGTAGTCTTTTAATTTCTTCTGTCAGTATGAGCGCCTAAACTTAGGGGAACTCGATAGTTAATTAATCTGTTTTATCATTGTAGCCAAGTACATGCAATATAAATAAATCCATTGTAATCACCCAAATTTAGCTTTCTATTTGAATTTATCTTTCAGACCAATAGATGCCGAGTATGTTGTTTTACGGAACACCTAGCCTTTTTGCTACTTGCTTCATTTTCACAATAGTGATTCGGCTTTCAAATGCACAACAATTTGGCGAATTCAACAAACAAGTGACCTTTTACCCTGCAGCGCTTTATGTTTCCCATCACCCCCAACAGCTCACTTTTTATGACGACACCAAATTAGCACATATTACGGCAGACCTTAGAACATCTCCGCTAGGTCCCAAAAGAACCATGTCAACGAAGTGTTCACAGGCTCATACAACGTTTTATAACCACCTCCTATCTACTGTTTTTGTTACGCGCGATACAATGCAACGCCAAATGTCTCTTTCTATCTTGACCGAGTGTAACACACTCCTATCCAATTTATACTATTATGAGACCGGAACGTCTCCCAGCATGTTATGCTGGTCTCTTCGGTTTACTTAGACTTCTTTACAAGAGCGCACTAGGGAAATGCGAAGAAAACCACGTTAAAAACTTGCGTGCGACCTTGCGTAGTATGACAAGCGAGCTACAAACTTCTCAACATTTAATTAGAGCGGTAAACGGTAAAACCGTTTATCTATTCAAACTCACAGACACAATGTCCACCAAGATAAATAGGCTCTCCCACAATATGCAACAAGTCGATCAGACGTTCAGAACCTGGCAAAAAAACAATTAGTGCTTATGTCACGACATAGTAGATGTCACGACAAACTTCTAATGGAATTTCTGTCAAAATATACGATGGAATCAAGCCACGCAATGAGTGATCTTCTGCGATCCTTTGAGGTACAGAGTACGGTGGACACTGTCATGCGTATCAACTCACGAAAATTGATTTTCATTTTCGAATTTCCGCAGTTTATCATTCCGCACATTCAGTGGCGTTTTCGTGAAGATCCCGATCTCGCTTTAACAACAGACGCGTTATCACACGGTATAAATTTGATCGCAGCCCCAACAGTCGAAGTAGAGCACAGAGCGAATAAAATCAACCTTCACATTTTAATCACAATTCCTGTTGTCAAGGATACTGGTTCCTTCTGCACAGTTGAAAACCTTAGCCCTTTAACTGTCAACCTAACAGGATCATGTGTCTCGGGGCCAATTCGCAAAAATGACCTTGCATTAATTACAGGCCCCTCGGAAAAATATATTGTAAAGCAAAGTGCCCTGTCCAAATGTTTTCAAAATGACAAAGCTTTTCTATGTCCAACCAACATACTACATAAAATAGGTAGTAGTGAATGGCTCGGTCTTCCATTTAACAAACATACTAAAGTCAAGTATGCAAGGAACTTTCTACCAACAAGCTGAGATACGCTACACCCGTTGATTGTATTGGGAGGACGAACCTATCTCTCAACAACCCACGACTCATTGCAAACAACGCAGGGAGCCCTGGAACTACGGCCTCTGCAGGTCTTTACACTCCCATGCAACGTGTCCTTTCAAGGGATGAAATCAGGAATAACAGACTGTTCGGAACGACTCGATGTTCACTTGCCAATATTTGCTGAGCAGTCACTTCAGTACGTAGATTGGCACCTCCAGGATCGATTTACACTGGACTTACATCACAAATCACTTGATGTGCCATCACAAATGGTCATCAACCAATCAGTGGCTAAAGAACTGGATAATGTTAACCTCACCTATGACTCTCGTTTGACGGAGCAGATCGCGGAAGCAAACAAACAAATCAACAAGATTCAAGAGGTTATCTTAACCTACTCGGATCAGATCCTGCTCTATGTCATATCAGACCTATGCATTTTAAACACGATCCTCTTCATTACACTGTTAGTCGTGTATTACCAGCACACGTACAGCAAACGCCACGTGCCTGCCACGTGCCACAAGTGTAACCTCAAAAAGAGGAACGATACAGAGAAAGAAACACTCAAAGAAAAACCAGGGAAAAACAAAAAGGAACAGGAGCCAATCATCAAAAAGCAAGAAAACATCAAGGTTACAAGAGATAACTAAAACACAAGAACAAGTGCAGCTTCCACCAGACGTGAGAACAACCAGCAAAAACTAAAATGCGCGCCAGGACAACCAAGTACACAATACAAAAAAAGTCAACGGATCATGCAAGTATTAACGGACATGATTACGGATATGGACAATCATATATTACTCATATTATGTGTGAACACTATATTCAAACAAAAGGAAATACATAAAGGACAAATGAACATTATTTTAACCACGTAATTATCAGCTATTACCTTGATTGATTGATTTAGTTGATGCTAATGCGTAATTAACTTTCGCTGATTTGTAGTTTTGTAGGACAGCCTTACCCGTCTTATGCGTTTCAGGGACTGAAACGAGTTTAAGAAGGGGGGACTTGTCACGTGGGAAAATATCGCAGGCTGTCGGGGCTACGCTACTACTTGCTACGCGGGAAATTATTGCTTGGAGTCGGGATAAGCTAGTACTTGCCAAGTGGGAAATTAATACTAGGTGATGGGTTTCGCTATTTTTATAACTTTAGCAGTTTAGTTAAATTACCGCCAACTTATACCGGGAGTTAATGATGCGTTTTGTTTAGTTATGAGTCAACGAGATTTGGCCCCTCCCCCAATGGTAGACGGGTCCATATTGTCGTGAATCGTAAATCGAGCATCTATGCCCGTTCCGTATTTATCAACCACCGGTAGAAAGTTGGTTTTGACTTCGGGAGCAGGTAACTCTAGGTATCGTTTAGGTCTAGTGAAATTCTAGTATAGCCAGAATTGGTATAAAGGAAGCAAGTGCAAAAATGATTGGAATGTTGTCGATCATTGTGGTCACGCATGAAGATTGTCATGCGCACTAGTTCGGCAAGCATGAAGTGCGTTACCTCCGAAGTCAACAATAATCATATAATCATTATGAAGGTCACGGAAAGTCCAAGGGTAACCCACTGGCATGCCTATGTTGGAATGTCGTTCTTCGAACACCCATTGGCTGAGAACCTTTATCCAAACGAAACTAAACGTTTGCGGGGTGTCAGTGAAGGTCTCTTGTTTGGGCTTGCCGTCATTAGAGAGCATACAAAAGGGGTGCGGTAGAAGCCGCAGTCAGATCTGGTAAAACTCCAGTTGGTAACAGCGAAGTAAAACCCGGCGGTACCTGTACCGCCCCAAACTACAGTCTACTCTCGTTGTTACACAACTATGTTGACAAAATGACTTTTTGGGATTTTCGCTCAAAATTTAATTCTGACTCTAAAACCCAATATTTGTGGCTAAAATGGCTGAAACCACTCTTACACTTAGACCTTGCCTAGGTCTATAAAGTTTTATTGAGTTAACCCCAATGGTAAGGAATGGTAAGGGAGATAACTCGTTTTAAATTTTGAAAAAAATGGAAATATGCTCCCATATGCTCCAAATCAGACAAACTATACGTTGTTGGAAAGCCCATACAATGGTCTTTCACCTTCCGTTTACTGCTTAGAAAAATATCAAAAAACAAAAAAGTATTTGCGAAAAAAACATGTCGGGCGGAAATCCCAAGACATAAAATTCGGTTTAGCGAGGGAGTTTGGTCGGATTCGAGGTCCGAGTCCATTTCCTTGATGTCCTTGACATAACGATTCCAACGATACCAAACTTGAAGCAATCCAATTTCAGAAAAGTCACTTTTTGCAAAAAAGTTCTACACAAGGTCCTGTATGGATTAGTAGTACACATAGTGGGTTGCCGGCCGAAGTGGAACCTCCGCTTCTGAGGTCGCGTTTAAGGTCTGATCTTCGGGTTCCCAAGTATGCTTGACATTGTCTACACGATAAGACAACTGATGTTTGGAATGGACGCTTTGTACCCGAGACCTGGAACAAACCTGGAGAAAGTACCCTTCACTTAAGAGGCTTTACACCAGCTGTTTATGGGGTTAACTCGATGATCTCCCACCGTTGGAAAGAGCAAGGATTGGGCTTCCAGAATACCTAAAAACATTTCTTAGTTGGACTTCAAAAATACCCGGAAACCTTGTCAGAACTTGGCCCAAAAAAATGGGATATTTGCCCAGGGTTATAATGATTTTCATCAACACCATTCATGACAACAACGTGAACTTCGATTAAAAGATTAGGGTGGAAATTGCCTTCCTAATCGATTGAAAAAAATTGCAGCAAATAAAACAAAATTTCCTTTTTATCTAGCTGCTCTTCAGAGATATTTTCTTTCTATTTACGAACCCAACTTTGAATTACGAGGATCATAAATGAAGGTGCAGAGGAAAAGTTCGACGCAGACAGGTACAGCGGCTTTTCTTTTAGACAAAGGCCATTGTTAGGACTTTTTTATTATAACTCGACCTTCTAACTTCCCAGCTACGGCCCTGTTAATCCAATCCCATATCGACGGTATATGGAATAGGTTATTTTCTGTTTAATTCTAGAAACTCACCCGAAGGACTCGTGTTAAAAAAAAAATCAATGGAGCATGTTGAAGAAGAGGGAGACGGTAGAGATTCTAATATTTAAGTGTATGTCGAGAGATGGGCATCGTTTTTGTGTTCCCTCTTATTCATTTCTTAAAAAAAAGTGGATTTCTATTTTCTATTGTTTCCCAGCTAGCATTCATGGTTCTTTGTATCTATGATATTTCAGAGATGCCATAGCTGCAATCGCAGCAATTCACTTGCGCGAAAATGTTGTGAAACATTTCCTTCCCCAACAGAAAAAAAGAAATGAGAGGGGATGGGAACGTGACCCACCAAAGAAGACATCTTTTTGATAGGGTAAATTTTTATTATTATAACGGAGCCAGCGAAAGGGGAGGTGGGAGGGGTAAAAGAATTCTGCCGGACTTACCGAGTTTCAAGGATATATTGAAAAGCCACGAAGCTCAGTCAGATGTTTCTTAAATAGGCCCATACTTTACAAATATCTGCATACCATACACAGGAATGTCCTTAGGAAGATGGACGCCAAACTTACTCAAGCACGGTTGCATCTCACGGCATATTCATCAGGGAAAATAGAATTCTAGTTGCTCTCACTATCTCTGTCAGGAAAATGACTTGGTTACACGACGGTAAGTTTATTCAATCCAAAACAATTCGCGCTGTTTGAACGATTTTCTGTCACTTTGTCTTTACTGATGATCATTCATTCAAACTGGTGATTTGGTTGAACCAAAACCAGAATACTAACTTGCTACTTTGATTTTCTAGTTGTAGTTTGCATTATCTCAGTCGTGGCTGTGGTCGTGGCTTACGTTAAACCTTCAATAAGCCTCTTCGGCCGAGTAAAAAAAACGAAGCCATTGTGGTTTGATGCAAAGGTAAGCCTTTGTTGAAGCGGCACACCTTTGTTATTCTTGAGTTCTCGCCTCTTTAGATATTTGCTCTTGAGATTCGACTATTTGAGTCAACTTTATATATTGCCCTACACGGTAAATGGAATATTCCCTGGAACTACATGGTATTTTAACTTGCTTTTGTGAAGGGCTCTCCAAGAGGTTTTTCCGGCTCTTCGCGAGTTTGTAGTGTGAACTCATGGATAGCGCTCACGACTTTTACCAGATTTAATGGGGGAACTTTCTGTCGAAGAGGGAGAAGATCTCCAAGCTATTTTTTTAGAGAACTTTCTATCCGGTTGGAAAACTGATGATTTTTTCGAGAGAAAAAGAGAGAATAAAACTGGCTTGTTTGGAAAAAAAACCAAAGAGTTATTATCTTGGAAAAGCTTTGTCCATTTCTTCTTTGATGAACACAAAGGATTCTGTCCAACATGTTGCAAGACTCCTTTCAAAACTTCAAGCGCGTTCTCTAGTCATTATTATAGAAAACACATTAAAATAAAAGTCAAGGAAAGTGATACGGGTGCCTATGAAAGCAACAACAACGTTTTGGTATCTGATCTCAGCGCTATATGGTATGAATTTGAGGGTTGTTCCAATAGACTTATCAGGAGTTGGAACAACTGCAGAATACCCCTTCACAGATAGCTGTACCCCCTTTTAAACTCATCCACACGTCAACGCGTCAACTCAACAACGCGTCAACTTAGCAATGCCTCAACTCAACACAGTGTCAATTCGTAAATGCGTCATCTCAACAAAGCCTCAACTCAAACAACATGTCCACTCAACAACTAGTCCTATAGTAGGGGGGCTCACTACTACTAGTGTTATATGTAAAGTATACAACTTTGTGGCCACATCCAAAGTAGTACGCGAGGTTAGCTTGCCAATTTCGAACAAGCCATTCTATTAAGTTGTGTGAAAACTGTATTTTCTTAACTCAGTTTATTTTTGGACACTCGGTCACTGGAAAAACAATAGCAGAGAGCTGTGCATTTTTTTTAATAAATGAGGCACACCTCGGCCTAACTTCATCGGTAGTGGTGCTCGTAAAAATGGGGAAAGAATTTGAGGGGGAGGGGATGATGGATATAGCCCGCAACTATATGTTGTTTATTGCGGAAACTTTGGCTGATTCAGATCTTAGTCGCAACATACCACATAACCGCGCAAAGACATCTTAGGTAAGCGACTCATCGCACACTACAACAAGTTCACTCTCAAAAACCAGTGACGTCACACACGGTTCTCGAAGAAAAAAAATGGCTTACAAGCAGCTCATTACTATAGCAGCAGACGACTTCTCGTTCGCCAGGAAAGTGGAGTTGCCATACATGAGAGCCCTAATTCAAAATTCTTGACGATTCCAATATACACATACCAGGACATATGGGAAACGTTGGCAACATCAGCGGTAGGCGCTCATTAGTCACGGGTGGATTTTTGCAGACAGTATGGATCACACTAAGATCTGGTACACAGCGCTTGCTCTTAGGATGTGTTTTGGGCCCTCTCTCCATCGACAATATGTTGGACTGAGACGAAATAGAGGATAACCAACAACAAATTTTCTATGCACTGAAATGAACAACAACAAAAGCAACCAAAAAATCTTAATACTCGAAGCTGTGAATGGATTTTAAGGCCAGGCGTGGCGCTTTCTGAACTCGCCCAATGTGTAAACGAGAATTACGACCTAATCACTAATACAGATATCTTGCACAAACTAGAATCGATTACTGACAAAATAGAACCTTTGATAAAGACACTGACGAATTTGGACACAACGGACAAACAGTCATCGGCGACTGTAAATGACATATACGTTGCTACTTTCCTTATTTTCACAACAGTGATTCAACTTACAAATGCAATTTGGTGGATTCATCGAAAATGTGACCTTTTACCGTGCAGCACTCTGTGTTTCACATCACTCTAGACAGCGCACATTTTATGAAGACACATAGCTGGATGATTCATCTTAGGCAGTTATCCACAAATCACTGCATGGGCCTTTGCAAAGTGATTCAGCTGGATGATTCATTCAGGAAGGTTATCGTTTTATCACTGGGCGGGCCCTTGCAACAAAGTGAAAGTGCTGGTTGTGGATGAAGTACACACAGTAGAAACTTGACGAGTTAATATATCTTATTATTAATTGCGTCATTTGCATGTACATGACAGATCCTATCAGGATTATATTTTGGGTCTTAAGTCTGTAGCTTCCCATCCCATTTGTTGAATATTCACACATAAAAGACAGAAACGCCACAAGGCACTAGCACAAGCCGTTCCTTAGCTCGATGAACAGAGGCCTGCCCCCTGGAGAGCAACGTTGCATACATTCAAATGATGTGAAAGAGGAAGTAAAATAAATTCATTTTTTCCCATAAAAATGTGAGTATATGTATCTATGGATGAAGGCCCTACGAGTCAGGGACTTTCTTATGTTCAACATCAATATACAAAATGGGAACTGGGCAGGAATTAACAGTCGAAGATGTGATGAAGGGGAGTGAGGAGAGCAAGGTAGTGCAAATGCCAATTACCGCCACAAGACTGCACTTTGGGGGCATGGCGCAACCTTCATAACAGTCACGCAGAAGTTACTGGTAACTGTTGAAGTTATAATATATAAGGTAAAACCTCTTTCCTAATCAACCTCGTGTGTTCTGCTCAATCACATTATATACATAGATAAAGCTTATGTTGCCTTTTTTTAATGCATCCTACAGAAATATCAGACCAGCTCTATCCTGTAGTGATGAGCACCTGTTTATGACAATTTCCGGTGGAAAAATTTGTCCAGCAGGTGTTTGCGTGGGAGCGGGGGCAATAGAGAAATCCAAGGTGACGCAGCTCACCACAACGCTCTTAAGAAAGGTAAGACGAGAACAAGTGTAAATCTGATTTATTCACAATGCTGAGAATCCTCATAGAATCCTTTAATGCCAGAGTATTTCCACAAACTTAAAGATCAGATCAAAGACAGACAAAATAAATAGGAGGATACCTTGTTCGTTTTGAATGAAAAAACACACACACAGGAATGATACCCTGTGACGCTGGAAATACTTCAGTGGATATTGTTACATGACAAGCAATAACTGCCTCTCATGGAAACAAGTAAAACATGTATGCACAGTCGTCAGCTCAGGTTTATTCAGCACCTATACAAACCTGGAGACTTCCTTTTGTATACTTTCTTTCCAATACATTCAAAAATTCGCCCTCTGAGCACCAAAACCAGCATTCAACACACACATGGTATGAGAAGAAAAAAGACAGACTCACGCACAAAGAGTTACTAGCAAACAAACTGTTCATTTATCTTGCTGTTAAATAGAATGGTCATAGCGATGTTAATGTAGACTCAGAATCAACCAAAAATATTTTCCTTGATACCAAGGGCTCTGCATGTGGCAAATGGGTACAGTCCTGTTTGGATATAATGCCAAAGAAGCATACAAGATGAACTGGCTTCGACAATGAGACTCTGTATACACAATGTGTCAAATGTGTAAACTTTTATCATAAAATGATCTACAGTACGCCCAGAAAAAGACCTCACAAACTAACCAACTCGAAGAAAAGGGAGGAACAGAATATGTACTACAAACAAACAGGACTACACCTACTCTTCTTGATACAGAGATAAGTAACATGCCTTATTTGGCTCAGTCCTTTAGCTTAGTGCTATTACAGTTTTATCTACTAATAATCAAGAACTTCAAAATACATGTACCAGTCCGTTTCCGTGTTTAAAAGTCAAACAAAACTTATATCAGGCAGAGATAATCATTTGAACAACATCATGGATCAGGTCCCATTTATAGATGATGCAAGAACTGGCCCAAGGGCACATGTCTGTGTGTCTGTGGCTGGCCAGGGAAAAGGTTATACAGGCTAACCTTGGTTTTCCACCGTGCAACAGTGAAAGCTAAATTCGTATCGTGATTGTAGAAATGTAACCTCTTTCACCCTTTATTCACTTAAAAAAACAAGTTTATAATAACACCAAAACTCAGAAAGATTTGAAAAGCGGAAAGCCAAGCAAACGTAACAATGCCACAACACTGGTCATAAGGTGAGCCACCTATTTAGATGAGAAACAACCATTTGTATGACCTGCCACCTGGAACAAGGCTACACACAATATGAGCCACCTATTTAGATGAGAAACAACCATTTGTATGACCTGCCACCTGGAACAAGGCTACACACAATATGAGCCACCTATTTAGATGAGAAACAACCATTTGTATGACCTGCCACCTGGAACAAGGCTACACACAATATGAGCCACCTATTTAGATGAGAAACAACCATTTGTATGACCTGCCACATGGAACAAGGCTACACACAATATGAGCCACCTATTTAGATGAGAAACAACCATTTGTATGACCTGCCACCTGGAACAAGGCTACACACAATATGAGCCACCTATTTAGATGAGAAACAACCATTTGTATGACCTGCCACCTGGAACAAGGCTACACACAATATGAGCCACCTATTTAGATGAGAAACAACCATTTGTATGACCTGCCACCTGGAACAAGGCTACACATAATATGAGCCACCTATTTAGATGAGAAACAACCATTTGTATGACCTGCCACCTGGAACAAGGCTACTCAGAAATCTTTTTATATTCAAGGATGCACTATTTTTGAGTTTTCAAAATAAATTTATTATTCTTCACATTATCATTTCATCATTATTTCTATTTGACCCTTTCACTATCAAAACGGCCAAAAGCGGCCAAACGGAAATGTGACGTTTTACCTGGAGCGGCAAAAAGCGGCCAATTTGCATACAACTCAAAACAATCGTCCAACTCCTCCCTAGGGAATTCATGCTGCAGGAAAACACGTGGACTATTGTTCTTACGACATTAGCCAATCAAATCCCACCAACCGCGCCTAACTTTTCATTGTATAAGGTGCCTGAGCGCCGACCGAAAACTTATCAGTCACCCCTGTACTGTCAACATGGCGGAATCTTTAGCGATCGATGCGAGCGAATTTAGAGCGATTTTTGGTGTTAATCTTGACGAGAATGATGATGTAAACAATTCGACGAGAGCGATGAAGATAGTGTTAAAAATTGGTCGGAGCAACTCACGCATTTCGACCTCGAGGACTTCACCGGGCAACAACGGTTGAAGAAAACGGTATCAGAAGATGCAAAAGCTGAAGACTATTTTAGCTTGATGTTTTCGGATGAACTTATTGGTTTAATTTCTGACGAAACTAACCGATATGCACAATTTATTATCGGGCAGAAGGCCGATAGAGAGGCACGGCTGGCGAAGTGGAAGGACGTCACTCCCGACGAACTCCGCATGTTCCTTGGGGTAGCGCTCGTGATGGGGATTAATTCCTTGCCACAGCAAGCCCTTTATTGGTCTCAAAACCCCCTATTTGGAAACCTTGGGATTCAGGACGTGACAAGACAAGGTTTGAAGAGATCGCCCAATTCCTGCACTTCAGCGATCCGAACAACGAGCCACAACGTGGGGACGCCGATTACGACCGTCTCTTTAAAGTTCGCCCGGTACTGAGCGATGTCTTAAAAAGTATCCAGCAAACTTACGAGCCCTCAAAGGACATGTCAGTCAATGAGGGAATGATTGCCTTCAAGGGAAGACTTGGCTTTCGCCAATATATGCCTGCAAAGCCGACGAAATACGGCATAAAAGTGTGGATGGCGGCCGACCCGAACAACGGCTACGTGTGCAACTACAAAGTTTACCTTGGGCAAGAAAACAGACAGCGTGTCCATGGACTCTGCTACGATGTGGTTATGGATATGGCTAAGCCTTTCCTTAACAGTTACAGACACATCTTCTGTGATACCTTTTTTACAACTGTTCGGCTTTTTGACTACTTGATCAAAAAACCTATGCATGCGGGACTCTGCGCGTGAATCGCAGGGAATTGCCGCCATGTGCCAAAGAGAAGTTGAAGCCCGGTGAAATGCTTCAGCGTCAGCGAGGCCAGCTCCTCTTCACAAAATGGCACGACAAGAGGGATGTCAGTCTTCTTTCGACAAATGTTTCCCCTCTTGAGCCGGGTCGCACAGTGAGAAGTATCGCAGCCGCGAAGAAATAGACATCGAAAAGCCGAAGGAGACACGGCGCACATGGGAGGAGTTGACCGCGCGGCCCAGCTCCGATCGTTTTATTCCTCGGGCTGGCAATCGCGTAAATGGTATAAATACATGTTTTGGTTTTTGTTCAATCTGGCGGTGACCAACGCATTCGTCCTTGAAGGATTTAAGCGCCAATTACAAGGAAAGGCGAAGAGGACTGTTATCGTTTTCAAGAAAGAACTAGTGCAATCGCTTATTGCTAAGTTCAACTCGAGAAAACGCCCACGAGTCCCTGCTCCCCCAACTCCCCAGAACATCCCAGCCTCAGCTCATGTCGCCGCTCATGTAGAAGGAAGGAAGAGGGCATGTGTTCTTTGCAGCAAGAAGGGAAAAACGACCCCGAAAGGCTACAAGATCGAGACGTACTATGAGTGCGCGGTCTGCAAAGTCGGTCTCTGCCATAAAGGTTGCCACCAGGCATTCCAAGAAATGGACCATGGCACGGCATAAACTATCATAGTACAGACTTTATTTTTACACTATTTCTTATGACTATATGCTTACAACTACCTTTACTATATGTTCTATTTATATTTTGTGTCTAAGATAAACAATAATCTTGTAAATGATGCAAAATTTGAGATCATTGGTAGAGAAGATGGCGCGAAATTTGAATTTTTGTATGAAATTGTAAATTCAAATCATTATAGCTCTAAGCAATAGTGGCAAAAACGCCAATATTTCGGTTCATTAAAAACTTCATTATCTGCACTACTTGTTTCTGTGCTTTATTCTTTACAATCTGCCTCCAAAACCTACTGAGCATGCATGTTTTGTTTTGGTGTGTAAATTAGTGGGGAATGCTAATTAGGCTCCAGGAACAGCAGGATGTGACACACATTGGGCTGCAGTAGTGAAAGGGTTAAGTTAATTTTTCTAATATAGATCTATTAAGCTTCAAAAGTATAAATATCATATATTAACATATATAATGTAATTTAATTGTGCTCATGACTCCTGCAAATTGTTATCTGCCTCTAAGGCATCTGATAGCAACACCCAAATACTCATAAACATTTTATGTTGCCTGACTTTAACACTGAGTTAGCCAACTAGATAAACTGATCTATAGGGAAAATATCCTACTAACACAGACCAAGGTTCAAACTCATTTGCTGCAATTTTCCTACTATTTCATATATTGCTTGATAAGTGTTGTCCAAGCAATTGTGGTAAACTATAATGCAAACACATCCACAAGCAGAGGAGCCCCCCAGCTACAAATTCCTTGCTGTAAGATTTAACGTTTTAACCCCACAACCCTGGTCTATGGGTTTATAGTATAGCCCGAGTGAATAGTTTTATTTTACAGATCGCTGCATAGGAAAGCATATGGAAGGTTAGCTGACATAACGTTTGCAAAAAAATCATACCCCCAACATTCTGTTCTGTAAAACAGAAGGAACAGAACTGTGCTGTCAATGAACTAGAGTTTTAAAGTGATACATTGCTAAAACTAAATTGTATAGAATAATGTTCCCTTACTCTACTTTCACAAATTACCATACTTGCAATCACTGGTACAGCAGATGCAATCGCCCCCAAAAATACATTGCTGAGTTCCTTTTTTTAAGTCCAAATCGAGTGAATCTGAAGTTTGATGTCTGCAAGATGAAGAAAAAGGACTTGATCGAAAAGCTGATGTGGCTTGAAAAGGAAATCAAAGAAAAAGAGCCTGCTACTACACAAACATTGGGATCTAATACTCGCTCACCACGGACAGTTGCAAGGAGAAAGTGTTTAGGGATTTAAAAGAAAATTAACCAAGATGGAGCTAGCAACAACAGCATTCAGAATGGGAGTTAATTAGGCATGTGATCATGTATGTTCCCCCAAGAAGCTAAACGTGGTGGTAGAGACAGATTGTCGGCCAAGTGCTGCCTAGTGTAAAAGGTTACATGCCTGAGAAATCACATCAAGTTTGATTTGAATATTATTTTTCATCTTTTTTATACAAATTGTAGGCTAGTGAGGAACATTTTTGTGGTGCTTCCTCAGTTTAAAATCAGCAAAAATTCTTTATTCTGGGCAAAACGGGGAGGATGCCATAACAAGCCTTTGAAAGCTGTTTGATGATTTCTTCCCAGCTGAGAAACTGATGTAGGCCAAGAATTTTTTGGCCCAAAATCATTCAAGCATTGTGTTAGAGATTGTGCTGATGAGTCTATCAAGATGGCAGCATTTTACTGAGCTTCTTACATTCCAAGCATCAACCCTCTATAGCCATCTTCATCCTATTTAATTCGAGTCTATGAAAATACCATCTCAATGCCGACATCTCAGCTATTAGATAAATACAAGATTAAGACAACTATTTTTATCACCTTCCTACTCTGTGTCGCAATTTCCAAATGAAAAAAAACACGTTTAATCAGAATAAATGCACTCTACTGTATGCAGAAAAGGGAAAAAACCCCTAAGTATACACGGACAAGCCACAGTTAACCTTTAAAAAGATGCTATTTGCACAAAATAAGAATTTGAAGGCTCAGGAAAAACTAAAAAATAAATAAACTTGATTGATTGACTATCAGGCTGGGGTCATATTATGGAAAACACATGTGCCCATGAAAAGAGTCACTTTGGCAAGAAAACCTGAATCCTGGATGGGAATCCTGCATGAGAAAATCACAGCAGAGAAAAATGCTGTATAATATTTTGTATCAGAGATTGAACTAGTTTGGTTTTTCACTCCGAGAACTTCTAAAAACAAGTGTAGGAAATTGATTTCGTCTTGTGAAACGAGGGGCCTCGGGTGTGCATTTCTTTATACGAACGTTAGACAATCACCCTGCTAGATTCGCAGTGAATGTGAACCGCATGAAACAAGTCATCGACAGAAACGAAAGACCTATAGACCCCCCTGACAATGACGGCACTGACGAACCTTACCTAGATGAAGACGATCTCCCTTCAGACATTTTCACAACAGTAGAACCACTCAAACAAGCGGAGGACGCTCTTACCAACCAGTAGACATCCGTGCCAAGCACGAGCCAAACTACACATAACAGAACTCCAGACGAGACATCAGAGAACAAATCCAAATACTCACTAACAAAGACCGCTACAGAACAATCCACAGACAATGACGACATTTTCATAGCGAAAAAGCTGTTGAATTGTCGTCGAAGACGCAAAACAACCGAATACTTAGTCTTGTGGTCAGACGATTCACAAACTTGGGAACCGCGCCATAACATTTTAGATAGGGGCGACTCATCACCCACTACAACCACAGGTAGCCCAGGCAATGGTTGCTTGTCGTAGATCGGAATTCGGCTGTTCTGAGATCGGTCGAGTAAAGCGTTTTTTTTGTGTGTGAAATGTTGTCAATAAAATTGCCTTAGAACTTAGAATATGCCTTGTTGTTGTCAAATTCACGTGTAATAAACGATTTGGGGGGGGGGGGGGGTTTCTCAACGGAATTTATGACTTCTCTCTCCCTACTAAAGAAAGATACAAGGTTGGAGGCGCCATTTTCGGTAGCACTCAAATACCGTCGAAATTCGAGAGGAAAAAACAACAAACTAAATATTATTATCTCGCAGAACTATGCCAGGTACACTTACATTCGATATGTGGCAAAACATCCGAGCTAAACTATTTTCCCTGGCCGCTAGCCGTATTTTAAAACGAGAAAGTAGCCACAATTATCCTTGACCGATGCCGTTGGACAATTAGTTACGCTTGACCGCGCTGGGAAGGAGACCAAACTATATTACCCTCACTGCCAGGTGGGAAAATGTCGCGCTCGGCCGGTCTGGGAACTAGGGCAAACTATTTTACCCTCCCTACCCAAGAGAGCAAACTTCGCGCTCTGCCATTGTTAGGCCATCCAATCCGAACGCGAGTTGACCAAGACTCTCCAGTGGAAAACCCGCGATGCTGTCAACGGCGCATTACTAACTGTAGTAGATACGGATTTCACACTTTTTCACGATCCCAAATTCAGTATTATCAGTTTGCGGAGCGAGATTGTCCGGAATTCAGGTGACAGCATTTTTTATTTTTAAATCTGAAGTATAGACTCGGCCAAGACGAACAACAGAGAAGGCGAAGAGACGGACTCAGATTGCAATCCTTCGAATTTTGTTTGTAGGTAGCACACTCGAATCTTTTGAAGACAGCAATCCCTTTTTGATGCAATACTCTAAATTATTTTCTCTGCTTTGCTCTTCTCGAACGTTTGCCAACACTATTAAAACACAGATTTTGTTGAACGTCACGTTCGACACTAAAACTTTTTTTTTACTTCCGGTTGTCGTTACGCAGAAAACCGACCAACAGAAACCTCAGGCAGGGAAGGAGCAGTCACAGCCCCCTACAGAAGAGCCAAAGAGAAAGAGAAGCCTCCGGCCGCCATTTTCGCGGGGATGGAGCTGGATTCGGATTCAGAAGATGATGTGGATCCGGACCAATTAATCAATGACTACCCGTTCACACTGGACACAGTCGAAGATTATTTTGACGCCATCGCCGACGGATACATCCGTCTACACTAGTTATATTCATAAACCACACTTCTTATCTCTCGTAATTATCGACGTTCCTCTTACAATATATCTTCTTTTTATAAAAAAATTAGTTTTTTTTCTGCATTTCAAGGCTATACGTAGTCTTTTAAATTTCTTCTGTCAGTATGAGCGCCTAAACTTAGGGGAACTCGATAGTTAATTAATCTGTTTTATCATTGTAGCCAAGTACATGCAATATAAATAAATCCATTGTAATCACCCAAATTTAGCTTTCTATTTGAATTTATCTTTCAGACCAATAGATGCCGAGTATGTTGTTTTACGGAACACCGAGCCTTTTTGCTACTTGCTTCATTTTCACAATAGTGATTCGGCTTTCAAATGCACAACAATTTGGCGAATTCAACGAACAAGTGACCTTTTACCCTGCAGCGCTTTATGTTTCCCATCACCCCCGACAGCTCACTTTTTATGACGACACCAAATTAGCACATATTACGGCAGACCTTAGAACATCTCCGCTAGGTCCCAAAAGAACCATGTCAACGAAGTGTTCACAGGCTCATACAACGTTTTATAACCACCTCCTATCTACTGTTTTTGTTACGCGCGATACAATGCAACGCCAAATGTCTCTTTCTATCTTGATCGAGTGTAACACATTCCTATCCAATTTATACTATTATGAGACCGGAACGTCTCCCAGCATGTTATGCTGGTCTCTTCGGTTTATTTCGACTTCTTTACAAGAGCGCACTAGGGAAATGCGAAGAAAACCACGTTAAAAACTTGCGCGCGACCTTGCGTAGTATGACAAGCACGCTACAAACTTCTCAACATTTAAATAGAGCGGTAAACGGTAAAACCGTTTATCTATTCAAACTCACAGACACAATGTCCACCAAGATAAATAGGCTCTCCCACAATATGTAACAAGTCGATCAGACGTTCAGAACCTGGCAAAAAAACAATTAGTGCTTATGTCACGACATAGAAGATGTCACGACAAACTTCTAATGGAATTTCTGTCAAAATATACGATGGAATCAAGCCGCGCAATGAGTGATCTTCTGCGATCCTTTGAGATACAGAGTACGGTGGACACTGTCATGCGTATCAACTCACGAAAATTGATTTCCATTTTCGAATTTCCGCAGTTTATCATTCCGCACATTCAGTGGCGTTTTCGTGAAGATCCCGATCTCGCTTTAACAACAGACGCGTTATCACACGGTATAAATTTGATCGCAGCCCCAACAGTCGAAGTAGAGCACAGAGCGAATAAAATCAACCTTCACATTTTAATCACAATTCCTGTTGTCAAGGATACTGGTTCCTTCTGCACAGTTGAAAACCTTAGCCCTTTAACTGTCAACCTAACAGGATCATGTGTCTCGGGGCCAATTCGCAAAAATGACCTTGCATTAATTACATGCCCCTCGGAAAAATATATTGTAAAGCAAAGTGCCCTGTCCAAATGTTTTCAAAATGACAAAGCTTTTCTATGCCAAACCAACATACTACATAAAATAGGTAGTAGTGAATGGCTCGGTCTTCCATTTAACAAACATACTAAACTCAAGTATGCAAGGAACTTTCTACCAACAAGCTGCGATACGCTACACCCGTTGATTGGATTGGGAGGACGAACCTATCTCTCAACAACCCACAACACATTGCAAACAACGCAGGGAGCCCTGGACCTACGGCCTCTGCAGGTCTTTACACTCCCATGCAACGTGTCCTTTCAAGGGATGAAATCAGGAATAACAGACTGTTCGGAACGACTCGATGTTCACTTGCCAATATTTGCTAAGCAGTCACTTCAGTACGTAGATTGGCACCTCCAGGATCGATTTACACCGGACTTACATCACAAATCACTTGATGTGCCATCACAAATGGTCATCAACCAATCAGTGGCTAAAGAACTGGATAAGGTTTACCTCACCTATGACTCTCGTTTGACGGAGCAGATCGCGGAAGCAAACAAACAAATCAACAAGATTCAAGAGGTTATCTTAACCTACTCGGATCAGATCCTGCTCTATGTCATATCAACCCTATGCATTTAAAACACGATCCTCTTCATTACACTGTTAGTCGTGTATTACCAGCACACGTACAGCAAACGCCACGTGCCTGCCACGTGCCACAAGTGTAACCTCAAAAAGGTTATTAGAGATTATTCTCTATTGTTTCCCAGCTAGCCTTCCAAAATTTTGCAGTTTTGTTTTAACAAACGTCGAATAATTCCAAGCACTTTTAGCATGCTTTTTTCAAAATTGTATGTTTCTTTGTATCTCTGATATTTCAGATGCCATAGCTGCAATCGCAGCAATTCACTTGTGCGAAAATGTTGTGAAACATTTCCTTCCCCCACAGGAAGTTGGTCAGCGGTCGGGATGTTGGTCAGCGGTTGGATGTTGGTCAGCGGTCGACCAAGATGGCGGCCAATTTCCTCACTCCTGTCTTTATAGCTTTTCTTGCAATTTTATTCAACCAAAAGTTGCACTATTCACCAAATTTGACTTCAGGGATAAATGGATTTGGTCTGAACTGCATCCTGGCGAACAGTGAGTCGATATTAACTGGTCTTGAAGCCTTTTACAGCCACAATATACGAGCAAATAAGATGAACGTCGGCCGAAGCTCAAGTGAACACAAACATCTCTTGCTTTGCTTACTTCTCTTAGGTGGCGATATTCAATTAAACCCGGGTCCCAAGTGGAAATTTCCATGTGGCTCTTGCAACAAACCAGTTAAAAGCAACCAAAAGGGTATTCAGTGTGACAATTGTAACTTATGGTATCACACAAGATGCTGTTCCATCAATGATGATTTATACTATACCCTCGCAGCTTCGTCTTGTACGTGGTTATGTGTGTCTTGTGGCTTTCCAAGTTTCTCAAGCTCACTATTTGAATCATCCTCCATCGAGCTACAAAATTCATTTTCTTCATTAGACTCATTGCATCAAGATACACAGAATATTAGTAGCTCTACTATTAGATCACCTGAAACTAGCCCGCTCGACTCCAGCTCAAGAAATTCAAGTAATACAAGAAAGCAGTCAAAGGAAAAACTAACTGGCATGATTCTTAATTGTAACGGTCTTAAGGGAACTGATCATATTACTAAATTCCAAGCTCTCATAAACTTACATGATCCTGACTTTATCCTTGGAACTGAATCGAAGCTGTGCCCTGATATTTCAACTTACTCCATCTTCTCTCAGAACTATTCAGTTTTTCGAAGGGACAGAAATAAATTTGGAGGCGGTGTCTTTCAAGCCATAAAATCAGATCTAGTTTGTACCGAAGAGCCAGATTTTGAAGTTGATAACTGTGAAATCGTTTGGACCTCCCTCAAGCTAGCAAACCGTAAATCAATATATATGTCATCTTATTATAGGCCACCAAACCAACCTTCTGATTCTATCGATAATCTGAATGAATCTATAAGACGAGTCTTCAACAAAGTTAAAAATTTCCCAAACATCATCATTGGAGGAGATTTTAATCTTGGAGACATTGAATGGAACTCAAGTGTCCCAACTCCAACAAATCCAGCTACAGCTTCCTTACATCAAAAGTTCCTTCAAACCATTGATGATTTTTCTCTCTCGCAACATGTCAAAACTACCACAAGACCATCATCTGGTAAGACTTTGGACCTGTTATTAACTACCTACCCGAATGTTATTGTTAATACCTCTACTGCTTCTGGCTTAAGTGATCATCTTGCTGTCATCTTTGAGGTTAACTTAAAGCCTTCTAGATCACTAAAACCTCCTCACAAGGTTTATCAATACAAGAAAGCCAACTTTCCTGATCTGTGTAAATTTATGTCAGACTCATCAACTACATTCTTCTCGACAAATCCAGAAAAGAGAACAGTTGAAGAAAACTGGGTCCTGTTTAAAACCTCATTGTCTACTGGGATATCTCAGTTTATTCCACAAAAATCTTCACGCCCAAAATATAAATTACCATGGATTAATACCAACATCAAAAGAGAAATGCGCAAGAAAGATCGTATGCATAAAAAAGCCATTAAGTCCAAAAATCAACAACACTGGGAGGCTTTCAAGCGTCAGCGTAATCTGGTTTCAAAGCTCATCAAAGACTCCCATAATGATTATCTTAATAACATCATAGGCAATAGCTTAAAAGATAATCCCAAAAAGTTTTGGTCTTATGTAAGGAGTAGCAAATCAGAGTCTATTGGCATCCCGCCTCTAAAGAACAATGATTCCTCTGTTTCTGTGACAGACGCACATAAAGCTGAAACTCTTAATACTTTTTTCCATTCAGTATTTACACAAGAACAACTACCAACACCTGTTCTTGGAAATTCACCATATTCATCAATTCCAGATCTTCACATTTCTGCTGAAGGAGTCTGTAAGCAATTATCTGAATTAAATCCCAAGAAGGCATGCGGGCCCGACGAAATTCCTGCAAATGTTCTGAAAGAAGTTTCCCAATCAATATCACATTGGCTAGCATTCATTTTTCAACAATCTTTTGACTGCAACAAGATTCCATCTGAATGGTCAAATGCTTTAATCACAGCGATTCACAAGAAGGGTTTGAAATCTGAGCCAGCCAATTATCGACCCATTTCATTAACTTCTATTTGCTGTAAAATAATGGAACACATCATTCTCAGCCATATGGCCAAACACTTGTCATCTCATAATATCCTTATCAACCAACAACATGGATTTAGGGAAAAATTTTCCTGTGAAACTCAACTAATCTCTGCAATTCATGACTGGGCAAAAACTATTAATTTTCGTGGCCAAACTGATGTTTTATTATTAGACTTCTCAAAGGCCTTTGATTCCGTTCCGCACCAACGACTGCTCATTAAACTTGATTTTTATGGAATCAGAGGTAATATGCTCAATTGGATCAAAGCATTTGTATCAAACCGCAAACAAAGTGTTTCAGTCAATGGTACTGTTTCTTCATCCAAGTCTGTAGTGTCTGGCGTGCCTCAGGGCTCTGTTTTGGGCCCAGTGTTATTCCTATTGTTTATTAATGACATTTCAACATCTATACAATCTAACCTTCGTCTATTCGCAGACGACTGTGTATTATATAGAGAGGTAGCTTCATTACAGGACTGTCAAGCTTTACAACAAGACCTCGATCGTTTATCTGTGTGGTCAAAAACTTGGCAACTTAAATTCAATGTTTCTAAATGTTATCATTTAGGAATTACTCGAAAGAAAATACCTGTTAAGTTTACTTACTCCATGGATGGAAAATGTATAACCCAAGCATCTTCTACCCCCTACTTAGGAGTAACCATCGCTGATAATCTATCATGGAACGAACACTGTGATAACATCTGCAAAAAGGCAAATTCTACCCTTGGCCTTTTGAAACGCATTCTATCTGGTTGTTCTCCTGAAGTAAAGGACTCTGCCTATAGAACACTTGTTCGTCCTAAATTAGAATATGCCACCAGTGCATGGAATCCATATACACAATGTAATATAAACAAGATTGAGATGATTCAACGACGTGCAGCAAGATTTGTTTTCAATGATTACTCACGCTATAGTAGTGTTTCTCCTATGATCAACTCACTAGGATGGGAATCCTTGGAACAACGTAGGCAATTAAATCAAGCACATATGTTCTATAAAATCTACAATGGCCTTGTTGGTATATCTTTTCCACCCGAAGTAACACCTATCACAAGAGTCTCAAGACAACCCAACTGCGCGCCCTTCCATCAACTTGTAACATTGAATGACACTTATAAATATTCATTTTACCCAAGAACTATAAGAACTTGGAACAGTATAAATTTATCTACAATCCCAGATTCGTTAGCTAAGTTCAAGGACAGTTTATTATTAAAAGTCCAAACCAATTAATAATACCTATTGATATATATATGCATGAAAAGATATATTTATTTTTATTTAACATTTACATTAACAATTAACATATTTTTTACTAGTTTCTGATCTTTAGGGTGCATGCCATGGATGCATGGAGCGGCTGCCAAACTAGCGGGAGTTGGCTCAAGGGTGAGGCAAAGATTCTTTGTTTCGCGCTTGGGTTGATTCTTGTTGGTTGGCTGTTTCATGCATTTATGGCATTCACTCTATTGATGATAACTTTAATTTCATGTATATATAATTAATTATTTAATTTTATCAAATATCTAATTTCAATAATTTTCAAGTAATATATATTTATGCTTCATTTTCAATTTAACCTAAATTATTTTTCCGATGGCCGATAATTATTATTATTATATTTTTCTTTTGTATTTATATATTGTATTTTCTTTTTCAACTCCTAGTATAGTCTTAACTGTTTTTTAGGAGTATAACTATTAAAGATTAAAGATTAAAGAAAAAAGAAATGAGAGGGGATGGGAACGTGACCCACCAAAGAAGACATCTTTTTGATAGGGTAAATTTTTATTATTATAACGGAGCCAGCGAAAGGGGAGGTGGGAGGGGTAAAAGAATTCTGCCGGACTTACCGAGTTTCAAGGATATATTGAAAAGCCACGAAGCTCAGTCAGATGTTTCTTAAATAGGCCCATACTTGAAAAATATCTGCATACCATACACAGGAATGTCCTTAGGAAGATGGACGCCAAACTTACTCAAGCACGGTTGCATCTCACGGCATATTCATCAGGAAAATAGAATTTTAGTTGCTCTCACTATCTCTGTCAGGAAAATGACTTGGTTACACGACGGTAAGTTTATTCAATCCAAAACAATTCGCGCTGTTTGAACGATTTTCTGTCACTTTGTCTTAACTGATGATCATTCATTCAAACTGGTAATTTAGTTGAACCAAAACCAGAATACTAACTTGCTACTTTGATTTTCTAGTTGTAGTTTGCATTATCTCAGTCGTGGCTGTGGTCGTGGCTTACGTTAAACCTTCAATAAGCCTCTTCGGCCGAGTAAAAAAAACGAAGCCATTGTGGTTTGATGCAAAGGTAAGCCTTTAATTTTAAACTCGCCTTTGTTGAAGCGGCACACCTCCTTTGTTATTCTTGAGTTCTCGCCTCTTTGGATATTTGCTCTTGAGATTCGACTATTTGAGTCAACTTTATATATTGCCCTACACGGTAAATGGAATATTCCCTGGAACTACCTGGTATTTTAACTTGCTTTTGTGAAGGGCTCTCCAAGAGGTTTTTCCGGCTCTTCGCGAGTTTGTAGTGTGAACTCATGGATAGCGCTCACGACTTTTACCAGATTTAATGGGGGAACTTTCTGTCGAAGAGGGAGAAGATCTCCAAGCTATTTTTTTAGAGAACTTTCTATCCGGTTGGAAAACTGATGATTTTTCCGAGAGAAAAAGAGAGAATAAAACTGGCTTGTTTGGAAAAAAAACCAAAGAGTTATTATCTTGGAAAAGCTTTGTCCATTTCTTCTTTGATGAACACAAAGGATTCTGTCCAACATGTTGCAAGACTCCTTTCAAAACTTCAAGCGCGTTCTCTAGTCATTATTATAGAAAACACATTAAAATAAAAGTCAAGGAAAGTGATACGGGTGCCTATGAGAGCAACAACAACGTTTTGGTATCTGATCTCAGCGCTATATGGTATGAATTTGAGGGTTGTTCCAATAGACTTATCAGGAGTTGGAACAACTGCAGAATACCCCTTCACAGATAGCTGTACCCCCTTTTAAACTCATCCACACGTCAACGCGTCAACTCAACAACGCGTCAACTTAGCAATGCCTCAACTCAACACAGTGTCAATTCGTAAATGCGTCATCTCAACAAAGCCTCAACTCAAACAACATGTCCACTCAACAACTAGTCCTATAGTAGGGGGGCTCACTACTACTAGTGTTATATGTAAAGTATACAACTTTGTGGCCACATCCAAAGTAGTACGCGAGGTTAGCTTGCCAATTTCGAACAAGCCATTCTATTAAGTTGTGTGAAAACTGTATTTTCTTAACTCAGTTCTATATGTTGTTTATTGCGGAAACTTTGGCTGATTCAGATCTTAGTCGCAACATACCACATAACCGCGCAAAGACATCTTAGGTAAGCGACTCATCGCACACTACAACAAGTTCACTCTCAAAAACCAGTGACGTCACACACGGTTCTCGAAGAAAAAAAATGGCTTACAAGCAGCTCATTACTATAGCAGCAGACGACTTCTCGTTCGCCAGGAAAGTGGAGTTGCCATACATGAGAGCCCTAATTCAAAATCTTTGACGATTCCAATATACACATACCAGGACATATGGGAAACGTTGGCAACATCAGCGGTAGGCGCTCATTAGTCACGGGTGGATTTTTGCAGACAGTATGGATCACACTAAGATCTGGTACACAGCGCTTGCTCTTAGGATGTGTTTTGGGCCCTCTCTCCATCGACAATATGTTGGACTGAGACGAAATAGAGGATAACCAACAACAAATTTTCTATGCACTGAAATGAACAACAACAAAAGCAACCAAAAAATCTTAATACTCGAAACTGGGCGAGTTCAGAAAGCGCCACGCCTGGCCTTAAAATCCATTCACAATGTGTAAACGAGAATTACGACCTAATCACTAATACAGATATCTTGCACAAACTAGAATCGATTACTGACAAAATAGAACCTTTGATAAAGACACTGACGAATTTGGACACAACGGACAAACAGTCATCGGCGACTGTAAATGACATATACGTTGCTACTTTCCTTATTTTCACAACAGTGATTCAACTTACAAATGCAATTTGGTGGATTCATCGAAAATGTGACCTTTTACCGTGCAGCACTCTGTGTTTCACATCACTCTAGACAGCGCACATTTTATGAAGACACATAGCTGGATGATTCATCTTAGGCAGTTATCCACAAATCACTGCATGGGCCTTTGCAAAGTGATTCAGCTGGATGATTCATTCAGGAAGGTTATCGTTTTATCACTGGGCGGGCCCTTGCAACAAAGTGAAAGTGCTGGTTGTGGATGAAGTACACACAGTAGAAACTTGACGAGTTAATATATCTTATTATTAATTGCGTCATTTGCATGTACATGACAGATCCTATCAGGATTATATTTTGGGTCTTAAGTCTGTAGCTTCCCATCCCATTTGTTGAATATTCACACATAAAAGACAGAAACGCCACAAGGCACTAGCACAAGCCGTTCCTTAGCTCGATGAACAGAGGCCTGCCCCCTGGAGAGCAACGTTGCATACATTCAAATGATGTGAAAGAGGAAGTAAAATAAATTCATTTTTTCCCATAAAAATGTGAGTATATGTATCTATGGATGAAGGCCCTACGAGTCAGGGACTTTCTTATGTTCAACATCAATATACAAAATGGGAACTGGGCAGGAATTAACAGTCGAAGATGTGATGAAGGGGAGTGAGGAGAGCAAGGTAGTGCAAATGCCAATTACCGCCACAAGACTGCACTTTGGGGGCATGGCGCAACCTTCATAACAGTCACGCAGAAGTTACTGGTAACTGTTGAAGTTATAATATATAAGGTAAAACCTCTTTCCTAATCAACCTCGTGTGTTCTGCTCAATCACATTATATACATAGATAAAGCTTATGTTGCCTTTTTTTAATGCATCCTACAGAAATATCAGACCAGCTCTATCCTGTAGTGATGAGCACCTGTTTATGACAATTTCCGGTGGAAAAATTTGTCCAGCAGGTGTTTGCGTGGGAGCGGGGGCAATAGAGAAATCCAAGGTGACGCAGCTCACCACAACGCTCTTAAGAAAGGTAAGACGAGAACAAGTGTAAATCTGATTTATTCACAATGCTGAGAATCCTCATAGAATCCTTTAATGCCAGAGTATTTCCACAAACTTAAAGATCAGATCAAAGACAGACAAAATAAATAGGAGGATACCTTGTTCGTTTTGAATGAAAAAACACACACACAGGAATGATACCCTGTGACGCTGGAAATACTTCAGTGGATATTGTTACATGACAAGCAATAACTGCCTCTCATGGAAACAAGTAAAACATGTATGCACAGTCGTCAGCTCAGGTTTATTCAGCACCTATACAAACCTGGAGACTTCCTTTTGTATACTTTCTTTCCAATACATTCAAAAATTCGCCCTCTGAGCACCAAAACCAGCATTCAACACACACATGGTATGAGAAGAAAAAAGACAGACTCACGCACAAAGAGTTACTAGCAAACAAACTGTTCATTTATCTTGCTGTTAAATAGAATGGTCATAGCGATGTTAATGTAGACTCAGAATCAACCAAAAATATTTTCCTTGATACCAAGGGCTCTGCATGTGGCAAATGGGTACAGTCCTGTTTGGATATAATGCCAAAGAAGCATACAAGATGAACTGGCTTCGACAATGAGACTCTGTATACACAATGTGTCAAATGTGTAAACTTTTATCATAAAATGATCTACAGTACGCCCAGAAAAAGACCTCACAAACTAACCAACTCGAAGAAAAGGGAGGAACAGAATATGTACTACAAACAAACAGGACTACACCTACTCTTCTTGATACAGAGATAAGTAACATGCCTTATTTGGCTCAGTCCTTTAGCTTAGTGCTATTACAGTTTTATCTACTAATAATCAAGAACTTCAAAATATAATTAAACATGTACCAGTCCGTTTCCGTGTTTAAAAGTCAAACAAAACTTATATCAGGCAGAGATAATCATTTGAACAACATCATGGATCAGGTCCCATTTATAGATGATGCAAGAACTGGCCCAAGGGCACATGTCTGTGTGTCTGTGGCTGGCCAGGGAAAAGGTTATACAGGCTAACCTTGGTTTTCCACCGTGCAACAGTGAAAGCTAAATTCGTATCGTGATTGTAGAAATGTAACCTCTTTCACCCTTTATTCACTTAAAAAACAAGTTTATAATAACACCAAAACTCAGAAAGATTTGAAAAGCGGAAAGCCAAGCAAACGTAACAATGCCACAACACTGGTCATAAGGTGAGCCACCTATTTAGATGAGAAACAACCATTTGTATGACCTGCCACCTGGAACAAGGCTACACACAATATGAGCCACCTATTTAGATGAGAAACAACCATTTGTATGACCTGCCACCTGAAACAAGGCTACACACAATATGAGCCACCTATTTAGATGAGAAACAACCATTTGTATGACCTGCCACCTGGAACAAGGCTACTCAGAAATCTTTTTATATTCAAGGATGCACTATTTTTGAGTTTTCAAAATAAATTTATTATTCTTCACATTATCATTTCATCATTATTTCTATTTGACCCTTTCACTATTAAAACGGCCAAAAGCGGCCAAACGGAAATGTGACGTTTTACCTGGAGCGACAAAAAGCGGCCAATTTGCATACAACTCAAAACAATCGTCCAACTGCTCCCTAGGGAATTCATGCTGCAGGAAAACACGTGGACTATTGTTCTTACGACATTAGCCAATCAAATCCAACCAACCGCGCATAATTTTTCATTGTATAAGGTGCGTGAGCGCCGACCGAAAACTTATCAGTCACCCCTGTACTGCCAACATGGCGGAATCTTTAGCGATCGATGCGAGCGAATTTAGAGCGATTTTTGGTGTTAATCCTGACGAGAATGATGATGTAAACAATTCGACGAGAGCGATGAAGATAGTGTTAAAAATTGGTCGGAGCAACTCACGCATTTCGACCTCGAGGACTTCACCGGGCAACAACGGTTGAAGAAAACGGTATCAGAAGATGCAAAAGCTGAAGACTATTTTAGCTTGATGTTTTCGGATGAACTTATTGGTTTAATTTCTGACGAAACTAACCGATATGCACAATTTATTATCGGGCAGAAGGCCGATAGAGAGGCACGGCTGGCGAAGTGGAAGGACGTCACTCCCGACGAACTCCGCATGTTCCTTGGGGTAGCGCTCGTGATGGGGATTAATTCCTTGCCACAGCAAGCCCTTTATTGGTCTCAAAACCCCCTATTTGGAAACCTTGGGATTCAGGACGTGAAGAGATCGCTCAATTCCTGCACTTCAGCGATCCGAACAACGAGCCACAACGTGGGGACGCCGATTACGACCGTCTCTTTAAAGTTCGCCCGGTACTGAGCAATGTCTTAAAAAGTATCCAGCAAACTTACGAGCCCTCAAAGGACATATCAGTCGATGAGGGAATGATTGCCTTCAAGGGAAGACTTGGCTTTCGCCAATATATGCCTGTAAAGCCGACGAAATACTACTTGCTAGATCAAAAAACCTATGCATGCGGGACTCTGCGCGTGAATCGCAGGGAATTGCCGCCATGTGCCAAAGAGAAGTTGAAGCCCGGTGAAATGCTTCAGCGTCAGCGAGGCCAGCTCCTCTTCACAAAATGGCACAACAAGAGGGATGTCAGTCTTCTTTCGACAAATGTTTCCCCTCTTGAGCCGGGTCGCACAGTGAGAAGTATCGCAGCCGCGAAGAAATAGACATCGAAAAGCCGAAGGAGACACGGCGCACATGGGAGGAGTTGACCGCGCGGCCCAGCTCCGATCGTTTTATTCCTCGGGCTGGCAATCGCGTAAATGGTATAAATACATGTTTTGGTTTTTGTTCAATCTGGCAGTGACCAACGCATTCGTCCTTGAAGGATTTAAGCGCCAATTACAAGGAAAAGCGAAGAGGACTGTTATCGTTTTCAAGACAGAACTAGTGCAATCGCTTATTGCTAAGTTCAACTCGAGAAAGCGCCCACGAGTCCCTGCTCCCCCAACTCCCCAGAACATCCCAGCCTCAGCTCATGTCGCCACTCATGTAGAAGGAAGGAAGAGGGCATGTGTTCTTTGCAGCAAGAAGGGAAAAACGACCCCGAAAGGCTACAAGATCGAGACGTACTATGAGTGCGCGGTCTGCAAAGTCGGTCTCTGCCGTAAAGGATGCCACCAGGCATTCCAAGAAATGGACCATGGCACGGCATAAACTATCATAGTACAGTATGTACATAGTACATTTTTACACTATTTCTTATGACTATATGCTTACAACTACCTTTACTATACGTTATATTTATATTTTGTGTCTAAGATAAACAATAATCTTGTAAATGATGCAAAATTTGAGATCATTGGTAGAGAAGATGGCGCGAAATTTGAATTTTTGTATGAAATTGTAAATTCAAATCATTATAGCTCTAAGCAATAGTGGCAAAAAGGCCAATATTTCGGTTCATT
The DNA here is from genome assembly GCF_932526225.1 of Nematostella vectensis. Taxonomy (NCBI): domain Eukaryota; kingdom Metazoa; phylum Cnidaria; class Anthozoa; order Actiniaria; family Edwardsiidae; genus Nematostella; species Nematostella vectensis. Next base: position 3,016,240 of record NC_064045.1, read on the forward strand.
AAAAACTTCATTATCTGCACTACTTGTTTCTGTGTTTCTGTATTCTTTACAATCTGCCTCCAAAACCTACTGAGCATGCATGTTTTGTTTTGGTGTGTAAATTAGTGGGGAATGCTAATTAGGCTCCAGGAACAGCAGGATGTGACACACATTGGGCTTCAGTAGTGAAAGGGTTAAGTTAATTTTTCTAAAATAGATCTATTAAGCTTCAAAAGTATAAATATCATATATTAACATATATAATGTAATTTAATTGTGCTGATGGCTCCTGCAGATTGTTATCTGCCTCTAAGGCATCTGATAGCAACACCCAAATACTCATAAACATTTTATGTTGCCTGACTTTAACACTTAGTTGGCCAACTATAGGAAAAATATCCTACTAACACAGACCAAGGTTCAAACTCATTTGCTGAAATTTTCCTACTATTTCATATATTGCTTGAAAAGTGTTGTCCAAGCAATTGTGGTAAACTATAATACAAACACATCCACAAGCAGAGGAGCCCCCCAGCTACAAATACCTTGCTGTAAGATTTAACGTTTTAACCCCACAACCCTGGTCTATGGGTTTATAGTATAGCCTGAGTGAATAGTTTTATTTTACAGATCGCTGCATAGGAAAGCATATGGAAGGTTAGCTGACATAACGTTTCCAAAAAAATAATACCTCCAACATTCTGTTGTGTAAAACAGAAGGAACAGAACTGTGCTGCCAATGAACTAGAGTTTTAAAGTGATACATTGCTAAAACTAAATTGTATAGAATAATGTTGCCTTACTCTACTTTCACAAATTACCATACTTGCAATCACTGGTACAGCAGATACAATCGCGACCAAAAATACATTGCTGAGGTCCTTTTTTTTAAGTCCAAATCGAGTGAATCTGAAGTTTGATGTCTGCAAGATGAAGAAAAAGGACTGAATCGAAAAGCTGATGTGGCTTGAAAAGGAAATCAAAGAAAAAGAGCCTGCTACTCCACAAACATTGGGATCTATTACTCCCTCACGACGGACAGATGCAAGGAGAAAGTGTTTAGGGATTTAAAAGAAAATTAACCTAGATGGAGCTAGCAACAACTGCATTCAGAATGGGAGTTAATTAGGCATGTGATCATGTATGTTCCCCCAAGAAGCTAAACGTGGTGGTAGAGACAGATTGTCGGCCAAGTGCTGCCTAGTGCAAAAGGTTACATGCCTGAGAAACCACATCAAGTTTGATTTGAATATTATTTTTCATCTTTTTTATACAGATTGTAGGCTAGTGAGGAACATTTTTGTGGTGCTTCCTCAGTTTAAAATCAGCAAAAATTCTTTATTCTGGGCAAAACGGGGAGGATGCCATAACAAGCCTTTGAAAGCTGTTTGATTATTTCTTCCCAGCTGAGAAACTGATGTAGGCCAAGAATTTTTTGGCCCAAAATCATTCAAGCATTGTGTTAGAGATTGTGCTGATAAGTCTATCAAGATGGCAGCATTTTACTGAGCTTCTTACATTCCAAGCATCAATCCCCTATAGCCATCTTCATCCTATTTAATTCGAGTCTATGAAAATACCATCTCAATGCCGACAGCTATTAGATAAATACAAGATTAAGACAACTATTTTTAACACTTTCCTACTCTGTGTCGCAATTTCCAAATGGAAAAAAACACGTTTAATCAGAATAAATGCACTCTACTTTATGCAGAAAAGGGAAAACAAGAAAACCCTAAGTATACACGGACAAGCCACAGTTAACCTTTAAAAAGATGCTATTTGCACAAAATAAGAAATTGAAGGCTCAGGAAAAACTAAAAAACAAATAAACTTGATTGATTGACTATCAGGCTGGGGTCATATTATGGAAAACACATGTGCCCATGAAAAGAATCACTTTGGCAAGAAAACCTGAATCCTGGATGAGAATCCTGCATGAGAAAATCACAGCAGAGAAAAATGCTGTATAATATTTTGTATCAGAGATTGAACTAGTTTGGATTTTCACTCCGAGAACTTCTAAAAACAAGTGTAGGAAATTGATTTCGTCTTGTGAAACGAGGGGCCTCGGGTGTGCATTTCTTTGTACGAACGTTAGACAATCACTGTGCTAGATTCGCAGTGGATGTGAACCGCATGAAACAAGTTATCGACAGAAACGAAAGACCTATAGACCCCCCTAACAATGACGACACTGACGAACCTTACCTGGATGAAGACGATCTCCCTTCAGACATTTTCACAACAGTAGAACCACTCAAACAAGCTGAGGACGCTCTTACCAACCAGTCGACATCCGTGCCAAGCATGAGCCAAACTACACATAACAGAACTCCAGACGAGACATCAGAGAACAAATCCAAATACTCACTAACACCGACCGCTACAGAACAATCCACAGACAATGACGACATTTTCATAGCGAAAAAGCTGTTGAATTGTCGCCGAAGACGCAAAACAACCGAATACTTAGTCTTGTGGTCAGACGATTCACAAACTTGGGAACCGCGCCATAACATTTTAGATAAGCGACTCATCACCCACTACAACCACAGGTAGCCCAGGCAATGGTTGCTTGTCGTAGATCGGAATTCGGCTGTTCTGAGATCGGTCGAGTAAAGCATTTTTTGTGTGTGAAATGTTGTCAATAAAATTGCCTTAGAACTTAGAACATGCCTTGTTGTTGTCAAACTCACGTGTAATAAACGATTTGGGGGGGGTTTCTCAACGGAATTTATGACTTCTCTCTCCCTACTAAAGAAAAATACAAGGTTGGAGGCGCCATTTTCGGTAGCACTCAAATACCGTCGAAATTCGAGAGGAAAAAACAACAAACTAAATATTTTTATCTCGCAGACCTATGCCAGGGTACACTTACATTCGATATGTGGCAAAACATCCGAGCTAAACTATTTTCCCTGGCCGCTAGCCGTATTTTAAAACGAGAAAGTAGCCACAATTATCCTTGACCGATGCCGTTGGACAATTAGTTACGCTTGACCGCGCTGGGAAGGAGAGCAAACTATATTACCCTCCCTGCCAGGTGGGAAAATGTCGCGCTCGGCTGGTCTGGGAACTAGGGCAAACTATTTTACCCTCCCTACCCAAGAGAGCAAACTTCGCGCTCTGCCATTGTTAGGCCATACAATCCGAACGCGAGTTGACCAAGACTCTCCAGTGGAAAACCCGCGATGCTGTCAACGGCGCATTACTTACTGTAGTAGATACGGATTTCACACTTTTTCACGATCTCAAATTCAGTATTATCAGTTTGCGGAGCGAGATTGTCCGGAATTCAACATAAACAGGTAAGTTTTAAGGTGACAGCATTTTTTATTTTTAAATCTGAAGTATAAACTCGGCCAAGACGAACAACAGAGAAGGCGAAGAGACGGACTCAGATTGCAATCCTTCGAATTTTGTTTGTAGGTAGCACACTCGAATCTTTTGAAGACAGCAATCCCTTTTTGATGCAATACTCTAAATTCTTTTCTCTCCTTTGCTCTTCTCGAACGTTTGCCAACACTATTAAAACACAGATTTTGTTGAACGTCACGTTCGACACTAAAACTTTTTTTTTTACTTCCGGTTGTCGTTACGCAGAAAACCGACCAACAGAAACCTCAGGCAGGGAAGGAGCAGTCACAGCCCTCTACACAAAAGCCAAAAGAAGAAGAGGAAGAGAAGCCTCCGGCCGCCATTTTCGCGGGGATGGAGCTGGATTCGGAGGATGATGATGTGGATCCGGACCAATTAATCAATGACTACCCGTTCACACTGGACACAGTCGAAGATTATTTTGACGCCATCACCGACGGATACATCCGTCTACACTAGTTATATTCATAAACCACACTTCTTATCTCCCGTAATTATCGACGTTCCTCTTACAATATATCTTCTTTTTATAAAAAAATTAGGTTTTTTTTCTGCATTTCAAGGCTATACGTAGTCTTCTAAATTTCTTCTGTCAGTATGAGCAAACTTAGGGGAACTCGATAGTTAATTAACCTGTTTTATCATTGTAGCCAAGTACATGCAATATAAATAAATCCATTGTAATCACCCAAATTTAGCTTTCTATTTGAATTGATCTTTCAGACCAATAGATGCCGAGTATGTTGTTTTACGGAACACCGAGCCTTTTTGCTACTTGCTTCATTTTCACAATAGTGATTCGGCTTTCAAATGCACAACAATTTGGCGAATTCAAAGAACAAGTGACCTTTTACCCTGCAGCGCTTTATGTTTCCCATCACCCCCGACAGCTTACTTTATGACGACACCAAATTAGCACATATTACGGCAGACCTTAGAACATCTCCGCTAGGTCCCAAAAGAACCCTGTCAACGAAGTGTTCACAGGCTCATACAACGTTTTATAACCACCTCCAATCTACTGTTTTTGTTACGCGCGATACAATGCAACGCCAAATGTCTCTTTCTATCTTGATCGAGTGTAACACATTCCTATCCAATTTATACTATTATGAGACCGGAACGTCTCCCGGCATGCTATGCTGGTCTCTTCGGTTTATTTCGACTTCTTTACAAGAGCGCACTAGGGAAATGCGAAGAAAACCACGTTAAAAACTTGCGCGCGACCTTGCGTAGTATGACAAGCGCGCTACAAACTTCTCAACATTTAATTAGAGCGGTAAACGGTAAAACCGTTTATCTATTCAAACTAACAGACACAATGTCCACCAAGATAAATAGGCTCTCCCACAATATGCAACAAGTCGATCAGACGTTCAGAACGTGGCAAAAAACAATTAGTGCTTATGTCACGACAAACTTCTAATGGAATTTCTGTCAAAATATACGATGGAATCAAGCCGCGCAATGAGTGATCTTCTGCGATCCTTTGAGATACAGAGTACGGTGGACACTGTCATGCGTATCAACTCACAAAATTGATTTCCATTTTCGAATTTCCGCAGTTTATCATTACGCACATTCAGTGGCGTTTTCGTGAAGATCCCGATCTCGCTTTAACAACAGACGCGTTATCACACGGTATAAATTTGATCGCAGCCCCAACAGCCGAAGTAGAGCACAGAGCGAATAAACTCAACCTTCACATTTTAATCACAATTCCTGTTGTCAAGGATACTGGTTCCTTCTGCACAGTTGAAAACCTTAGCCCTTTAAATGTCAACCTTACAGGATCATGTGTCTCGGGGCCAATTCGCACAAATGACCTTGCATTAATTACATGCCCCTCGGAAAAATATATTGTAAAGCAAAGTGCCCTGTCCAAATTTTTTCAAAATGACAAAGCTTTTCTATGCCCAACCAACATACTACATAAAATAGGTAGTAGTGAATGGCTCGGTCTTCCATTTAACAAACATACTAAACTCAAGTATGCAAGGAACTTTCTACCAACAAGCTGCGATACGCTACACCCGTTGATTGGATTGGGAGGACGAACCTATCTCTCAACAACCCACGACACATTGCAAACAACGCAGGGAGCCCTGGACCTACGGCCTCTGCAGGTCTTTACACTCCCATGCAACGTGTCCTTTCAAGGGATGAAATCAGGAATAACAGACTGTTCGGAACGACTCGATGTTCACTTGCCAATATTTGCTAAGCAGTCACTTCAGTACGTAGATTGGCACCTCCAGGATCGATTTACACTGGACTTACATCACAAATCACTTGATGTGCCATCACAAATGGTCATCAACCAATCAGTGGCTAAAGAACTGGATAATGTTAACCTCACCTATGACTCTCGTTTGACGGAGCAGATCGCGGAAGCAAACAAACAAATCAACAAGATTCAAGAGGTTATCTTAACCTACTCGGATCAGATCCTGCTCTATGTCATATCAGACCTATGCATTTTAAACACGATCCTCTTCATTACACTGTTAGTCGTGTATTACCAGCACACGTACAGCAAACGCCACGTGCCTGCCACGTGCCACAAGTGTAACCTCAAAAAGAGGAACGATACAGAGAAAGAAACACTCAAAGAAAAACCAGGGAAAAACAAAAAGGAACAGGAGCCAATCATCAAAAAGCAAAAAAACATCAAGTTTACAAGAGATCACTAAAACACAAGAACAAGTGCAGCTTCCACCAGACGTGAGAACAACCAGCAAAAACTAAAATGCGCGCCAGGACAACCAAGTACACAATACAAAAAAAGTCAACGGATCATGCAAGTATTAACGGACACGATTACGGATATGGACAATCATATATTACTCATATTATGTGTGAACACTATATTCAAACAATGAATGCATAACAAAAAAAAAGAACTATATAGGAAATACATAAAGGACAAATGAACATTATTTTACCCACGTAATTATCAGCTATTACCTTGATTGATTGATTTAGTTGATGCTAATGCGTAATTAACTTTCGCTGATTTGTAGTTTTGTAGGACAGCCTTACCCGTCTTATGCGTTTCAGGGACTGAAACGAGTTTTAGAAGGGGGGACTTGTCACGCGGGAAAATATCGCAGGGTGTCGGGGCTACGCTACTACTTGCTACGCGGGAAATTATTGCTTGGAGTCGGGATACGCTAGTACTTGCCAAGCGGGAAATTAATACTAGGTGATGGGTTTCGCTATTTTTATAACTTTAGCATTTTAGTTAAACTACCGCCAACTTATACCGGGAGTTAATGATGCGTTTTGTTTAGTTATGAGTCAACGAGATTTGGCCCCTCCCCCTATGGTAGGCGGGTCCATATTGTCGTGAATCGTAAATCGAGCATCTATGCCCGTTCCGTATTTATCAACCACCGGTAGAAAGTTGGTTTTGACTTCGGGAGCAGGTAACTCTAGGTATCGTTTAGGTCTAGTGAAATTCTAGTATAGCCAGAATTGGTATAAAGGAAGCAAGTGCAAAAATGATTGGAATGTTGTCAATCATTGTGGTCACGCATGAAGATTGTCATGCGCACTTGTTCGGCAAGCATGAAGTGCGTTACCTCCGAAGTCAACAATAATCATATAATCATTATGAAGGTCACGGAAAGTCCAAGGGTAACCCACTGGCATGCCTATGTTGGAATGTCGTTCTTCGAACACCCATTGGCTGAGAACCTTTATCCAAACGAAACTAAACGTTTGCGGGGTGTCAGTGAAGGTCTCTTGTTTGGGCTTGCCGTCATTAGAGAGCATACAAAAGGGGTGCGGTAGAAGCCGCAGTCAGATCTGGTAAAACTCCAGCTGGTAACAGCAAAGTAAAGCCCGGCGGTACCTGTACTGCCCCCAACTACAGTCTACTCTCGTTGTTACACAACTATGTTGACAAAATGACTTTTTGGGATTTTCGCTCAAAATTTAATTCTGACTCTAAAACCCAATATTTTTGGCTGAAATGGCTGAAACCACTCTTACACTTAGAGACCTTGCCTAGGTCTATGAAGTTTTATTGAGTTAACCCCAATGGTAAGGAATGGTAACGAAGATAACTCGTTTTAAATTTTGAAAAAATGGAAATATGCTCCAATATGCTCCAAATCAGACAAACTATACGTTGTTGGAAAGCCCATACCATGGTCTTTCACCTCCCGTTTACTGCTTAGAAAAATATCAAAAAACAAAAAAGTATTTGCGAAAAAAAACAGGTCGGGCGAAAATCCCGAGAAATAAAATTAGGTTTAGCGAGGGAGTTTGGTCGGATTCGAGGTCCGAGCCCATTTCCTTGATGTCCTTGACATAACGATTCCAACGATACCAAATTTGAAGCAATCCAATTTCAAAAAATTCACTTTTTGCAAAAAAGTTCTACACAAGGTCCTGTATGGATTAGTAGTACACATAGTGGGTTGCCGGCCGAAGTGGAACCTCCGCTTCTAAGGTCGTGTTTAAGGTCTGATCTTCGGGTTCCCAAGTATGCTTGACATTTTCTACACGATAAGACAACTGATGTTTGGAATGGACGCTTTGTACCCGAGACCTGGAACAAACCTGGAGAAAGTACCCTTCACTTAAGAGGCTTTACACCAGCTGTTTATGGGGTTGACTCGATGATCTCCCACCGTTGGAAAGAGGAAGGATTGGGCTTCCAGAATACCTAAAAACATTTCTTAGTTGGACTTCAAAAATAACCGGAAACCTTGTCAGAACTTGGCCCAAAAAATGGGATATTTGCCCAGGGTTATAATGATTTTCATCAACACCATTCATGACAACAACGTGAACTTCGATCAAAAGATTAGGGTGGAAATTGCCTTCCTAATCGATTGAAGAATATTGCAGCAAATAAAACAAAATTTCCTTTTTATCTAGCTGCTCTTCAGAGATATTTTCTTTCTATTTACAAACCCAACTTTGAATTACGAGGATCATAAATGAAGGTGCAGAGGAAAAGTTCGACGCAGACAGGTACAGCGGCTTTTCTTTTAGACAAAGGCCATTGTTAGGACTTTTTTATTATAACTCGACCTTCTAACTTCCCAGCTACGGCCCTGTTAATCCAATCCCATATCGACGGTATATGCAATAGGTTATTTTCTGTTTAATTCTAGAAACTCACCCGAAGGACTCGTGTTAAAAAAAAAAATCAATGTAGCATGTTGAAGAAGAGGGATACGGTAGAGATTCTAATATTTAAGTGTATGTCGAGAGATGGGCATCGTTTTGGTGTTCCCTCTTATTCATTTCTTAAAAAAAAAGTGGATTTCTATTCTCTATTGTTTCCCAGCTAGCCTTCCAAAATTTTGCAGTTTTGTTTTAACAAACGTCGAATAATTCCAAGCACTTTTAGCATGCTTTTTTTCAAAATTGTATGTTTCTTTGTATCTATGATATTTCAGATGCCATAGCTGCAATCGCAGCAATTCACTTGCGCGAAAATGTTGTGAAACATTTCCTTCCCCCACAGAAAAAAGAAATGAGAGGGGATGGGATGGGAACGTGACCCACCAAAGAAGACATCTTTTTGATAGGGTAAATTTTTATTATTATAACGGAGCCAGCGAAAGGGGAGGTGGGAGGGGTAAAAGAATTCTGCCGGACTTACCGAGTTTCAAGGATATATTGAAAAGCCACGAAGCTCAGTCAGATGTTTCTTAAATAGGCCCATACTTTACAAATATCTGCATACCATACACAGGAATGTCCTTAGGGAGATGGACGGCAAACTTACTCAAGCACGGTTGCATCTCACGGCATATTCATCAGGAAAATAGAATTTTAGTTGCTCTCACTATCTCTGTCAGGAAAATGACTTGGTTACACGACGGTAAGTTTATTCAATCCAAAACAATTCGCGCTGTTTGAACGATTTTCTGTCACTTTGTCTTAACTGATGATCATTCATTCAAACTGGTGATTTGGTTGAACCAAAACCAGAATACTAACTTGCTACTTTGATTTTCTAGTTGTAGTTTGCATTATCTCAGTCGTGGCTGTGGTCGTGGCTTACGTTAAACCTTCAATAAGCCTCTTCGGCTCTTCTGTCGAAGAGGGAGAAGATCTCCAAGCTATTTTTTTAGAGAACTTTCTATCCGGTTGGAAAACTCTGATGATTTTTCCGAGAGAAAAAGAGAGAATAAAACTGGCTTGTTTGGAGAAAAAACCAAAGAATTATTATCTTGGAAAAGCTTTGTCCATTTCTTCTTTGATGAACACAAAGGATTCTGTCCAACATGTTGCAAGACTCCTTTCAAAACTTCAAGCGCGTTCTCTAGTCATTATTATAGAAAACACATTAAAATAAAAGTCAAGGAAAGTGATACGGGTGCCTGTGAGAGCAACAACAACGTTTTGGTATCTGATCTCAGCGCTATAAGGTATGAATTTGAGGGTTGTTCCAATAGACTTATCAGGAGTTGGAACAACTGCAGAATACCCCTTCACAGATAGCTGTACCCCCTTTTAAACTCATCCACACGTCAACGCGTCAACTCAACAACGCGTAAACTTAGCAATGCCTCAACTCAACACAGTGTCAATTCGTAAATGCGTCATCTCAACAAAGCCTCAACTCAAACAACATGTCCACTCAACAACTAGTCCTATAGTAGGGGGGCTCACTACTACTAGTGTTATATGTAAAGTATACAACTTTGTGGCCACATCCAAAGTAGTACACGAGGTTAGCTTGCCAATTTCGAACAAGCCATTCTATAAAGTTGTGTGAAAACTGTATTTTCTTAACTCAGTTTATTTTTGGACACTCGGTCACTGGAAAAACAACAGCAGAGAGCTGTGCATTTTTTTAAATAAATGAGGCACACCTCGGCCTAACTTCATCGGTAGTGGTGCTCGTAAAAATGGGGAAAGAATTTGAGGGGGAGGGGATGATGGATATAGCCCGCAACTATATGTTGTTTATTGCGGAAACTTTGGCTGATTCAGATCTTAGTCGCAACATACCACATAACCGCGCAAAGACATCTTAGGTAAGCGACTCATCGCACACTACAACAAGTTCACTGTCAAAAACCAGTGACGTCACACACGGTTCTCGAAGAAAAAAAATGGCTTACAAGCAGTTCATTACTATAGCAGCAGACGACTTCTCGTTCGCCAGGAAAGTGGAGTTGCCATACATGAGAGCCCTAATTCAAAATCTTTGACGATTCCAATATACACATACCAGGACATATGGGAAACGTTGGCAACATCAGCGGTAGGCGCTCATTAGTCACGGGTGGATTTTTGCAGACAGTATGGATCACACTAAGATCTGGTACACAGCGCTTGCTCTTAGGATGTGTTTTGGGCCCTCTCTCCATCGACAATATGTTGGACTGAGACGAAATAGAGGATAACCAACAACAAATTTTCTATGCACTGAAATGAACACCAACAAAAGCAACCAAAAAATCTGAATACCCGAAACTGTGAATGGATTTTAAGGCCAGGCGTGGCGCTTTCTGAACTCTCCCAATGTGTAAACGAGAATTACGACCTAATCACTAATACAGATATCTTGCACAAACTAGAATCGATTACTGACAAAATAGAACCTTTGATAAAGACACTGACGAATTTGGACACAACGGACAAACAGTCATCGGCGACTGTAAATGACATATACGTTGCTACTTTCCTTATTTTCACAACAGTGATTATTAATTGCGTCATTTGCATGTACATGACAGATCCTATCAGGATTATATTTTGGGTCTTAAGTCTGTAGCTTCCCATCCCATTTGTTGAATATTCACACATAAAAGACAGAAACGCCACAAGGCACTAGCACAAGCCGTTCCTTAGCTCGATGAACAGAGGCCTGCCCCCTGGAGAGCAACGTTGCATACATTAAAATGATGTGAAAGAGGAAGTAAAATAAATTCATTTTTTCCCATAAAAATGTGAGTATATGTATCTATGGATGAAGGCCCTACGAGTCAGGGACTTTCTTATGTTCAACATCAATATACAAAATGGGAACTGGGCAGGAATTAACAGTCGAAGATGTGATGAAGGGGAGTGAGGAGAGCAAGGTAGTGCAAATGCCAATTACCGCCACAAGACTGCACTTTGGGGGCATGGCGCAACCTTCATAACAGTCACGCAGAAGTTACTGGTAACTGTTGAAGTTATAATATATAAGGTAAAACCTCTTTCCTAATCAACCTCGTGTGTTCTGCTCAATCACATTATATACATAGATAAAGCTTATGTTGCCTTTTTTTAATGCATCCTACAGAAATATCAGACCAGCTCTATCCTGTAGTGATGAGCACCTGTTTATGACAATTTCCGGTGGAAAAATTTGTCCAGCAGGTGTTTGCGTGGGAGCGGGGGCAATAGAGAAATCCAAGGTGACGCAGCTCACCACAACGCTCTTAAGAAAGGTAAGACGAGAACAAGTGTAAATCTGATTTATTCACAATGCTGAGAATCCTCATAGAATCCTTTAATGCCAGAGTATTTCCACAAACTTAAAGATCAGATCAAAGACAGACAAAATAAATAGGAGGATACCTTGTTCGTTTTGAATGAAAAAACACACACACAGGAATGATACCCTGTGACGCTGGAAATACTTCAGTGGATATTGTTACATGACAAGCAATAACTGCCTCTCATGGAAACAAGTAAAACATGTATGCACAGTCGTCAGCTCAGGTTTATTCAGCACCTATACAAACCTGGAGACTTCCTTTTGTATACTTTCTTTCCAATACATTCAAAAATTCGCCCTCTGAGCACCAAAACCAGCATTCAACACACACATGGTATGAGAAGAAAAAAGACAGACTCACGCACAAAGAGTTACTAGCAAACAAACTGTTCATTTATCTTGCTGTTAAATAGAATGGTCATAGCGATGTTAATGTAGACTCAGAATCAACCAAAAATATTTTCCTTGATACCAAGGGCTCTGCATGTGGCAAATGGGTACAGTCCTGTTTGGATATAATGCCAAAGAAGCATACAAGATGAACTGGCTTCGACAATGAGACTCTGTATACACAATGTGTCAAATGTGTAAACTTTTATCATAAAATGATCTACAGTACGCCCAGAAAAAGACCTCACAAACTAACCAACTCGAAGAAAAGGGAGGAACAGAATATGTACTACAAACAAACAGGACTACACCTACTCTTCTTGATACAGAGATAAGTAACATGCCTTATTTGGCTCAGTCCTTTAGCTTAGTGCTATTACAGTTTTATCTACTAATAATCAAGAACTTCAAAATATAATTAAACATGTACCAGTCCGTTTCCGTGTTTAAAAGTCAAACAAAACTTATATCAGGCAGAGATAATCATTTGAACAACATCATGGATCAGGTCCCATTTATAGATGATGCAAGAACTGGCCCAAGGGCACATGTCTGTGTGTCTGTGGCTGGCCAGGGAAAAGGTTATACAGGCTAACCTTGGTTTTCCACCGTGCAACAGTGAAAGCTAAATTCGTATCGTGATTGTAGAAATGTAACCTCTTTCACCCTTTATTCACTTAAAAAACAAGTTTATAATAACACCAAAACTCAGAAAGATTTGAAAAGCGGAAAGCCAAGCAAACGTAACAATGCCACAACACTGGGCATGAGATGAGCCACCTATTTAGATGAGAAACAACCATTTGTATGACCTGCCACCTGGAACAAGGCTACACACAATATGAGCCAGCTATTTAGATGAGAAACAACCATTTGTATGACCTGCCACCTGGAAAAAGGCTACACAGAAATCTTTTTATATTCAAGGATGCACTATTTTTGAGTTTTCAAAATAAATTTATTATTCTTCACATTATCATTTCATCATTATTTCTATTTGACCCTTTCACTATCAAAACGGCCAAAAGCGGCCAAACGGAAATGTGACGTTTTACCTGGAGCGGGAAAACGCGGCCAATTTGCATACAACTCAAAACAATCGTCCAACTCCTCAATAGGGAATTCATGCAGCAGGAAAACACGTGAACTATTGTTCTTACGACATTAGCCAATCGGTGCGTGAGCGCCGACCGAAAACTTATCAGTCACCCCTGTACTGCCAACATGGCGGAATCTTTAGCGATCGATGCGAGCGAATTTAGAGCGATTTTTGGTGTTAATCCTGACGAGAATGATGATGTAAACAATTCGACGAGATCGATGAAGATAGTGTTAAAAATTGGTCGGAGCAACTCACGCATTTCGACCTCGAGGACTTCACCGGGCAACAAAGGTTGAAGAAAACGGTATCAGAAGATGCAAAAGCTGAAGACTATTTTAGCTTGATGTTTTCGGATGAACTTATTGGTTTAATTTCTGACGAAACTAACCGATATGCACAATTTATTATCGGGCAGAAGGCCAATAGAGAGGCACGGCTGGCGAAGTGGAAGGACGTCACTCCCGACGAACTCCGCATGTTCCTTGGGGTAGCGCTCGTGATGGGGATTAATTCCTTGCCACAGCAAGCCCTTTATTGGTCTCAAAACCCCCTATTTGGAAACCTTGGGATTCAGGACGTGATTCCCAAGACAAGGTTTGAAGAGATCGCCCAATTCCTGCACTTCAGCGATTCGAACAACGAGCCACAACGTGGGGACGCCGATTACGACCGTCTCTTTAAAGTTCGCCCGGTACTGAGCGATGTCTTAAAAAGTATCCAGCAAACTTACGAGCCCTCAAAGGACATATCAGTCGATGAGGGATTGATTGCCTTCAAGGGAAGACTTGGCTTTCGCCAATATATGCCTGCAAAGCCGACGAAATACGGCATAAAAGTGTGGATGGCGGCCGACGCGAACAACGGCTACGTGTGCAACTACAAAGTTTACCTTGGGCAAGAAAACAGACAGCGTGTCCATGGACTCTGCTACGATGTGGTTATGGATATGGCTAAGCCTTTCCTTAACAGTTACAGACACATCTTCTGTGATACCTTTTTTACAACTGTTCGGCTTTTTGACTACTTGCTGGATCAAAAAACCTATGCATGCGGGACTCTGCGCGTGAATCGCAGGGAATTGCCGCCATGTGCCAAAGAGAAGTTGAAGCCCGGTGAAATGCTTCAGCGTCAGCGAGGCCAGCTCCTCTTCACAAAATGGCACGACAAGAGGGATGTCAGTCTTCTTTCGACAAATGTTTCCCCTCTTGAGCCGGGTCGCACAGTGAGAAGTATCGCAGCCGCGAAGAAATGGACATCGAAAAGCCGAAGGAGACACGGCGCACATGGGAGGAGTTGACCGCCCGGCCCAGCTCTGATCGTTTTATTCCTCGGGCTGGCAATCGCGTAAATGGTATAAATACATGTTTTGGTTTTTGTTCAATCTGGCAGTGACCAACGCATTCGTCCTTGAAGGATTTAAGCGCCAATTACAAGGAAAGGCGAAGAGGACTGTTATCGTTTTCAAGACAGAACTAGTGCAATCACTTATTGCTAAGTTCAACTCGAGAGAGCGCCCACGAGTCCCTGCTCCCCCAACTCCCCAGAACATCCCAGCCTCAGCTCATGTCGCCACTCATGTAGAAGGAAGGAAGAGGGCATGTGTTCTTTGCAGCAAAAAGGGAAAAACGACCCCGAAAGGCTACAAGATCGAGACGTACTATGAGTGTGCGGTCTGCAAAGTCGGTCTCTGCCGTAAAGGTTGCCACCAGGCATTCCAAGAAATGGACCATGGCAAGGCATAAACTATCATAGTACAGACTTTATGTTTACACTATTTCTTATGACTATATGCTTACAACTACCTTTACTATATGTTCTATTTATATTTTGTGTCTAAGATAAACAATAATTTTGTAAATGATGCAAAATTTGAGATCATTGGTAGATTAGATGGCGCGAAATTTGAATTTTTGTATGAAATTGTAAATTCAAATCATTATAGCTCTAAGCAATAGTGGCAAAAACGCAAATATTTCGGTTCATTAAAAACTTCATTATCTGCACTACTTGTTTCTGTGCTTTATTCTTTACAATCTGCCTCCAAAACCTACTGAGCATGCATGTTTTGTTTTGGTGTGTAAATTAGTGGGGAATGCTAATTAGGCTCCAGGAACAGCAGGATGTGACACACATTGGGCTTCAGTAGTGAAAGGGTTAAGTTAATTTTTCTAATATAGATCTATTAAGCTTCAAAAGTATAAATATCATATATTAACATATATAATGTAATTTAATTGTGCTCATGGCTCCTGCAGATTGTTATCTGCCTCTAAGGCATCTGATAGCAACACCCAAATACTCATAAACATTTTATGTTGCCTGACTTTAACACTTAGTTGGCCAACTATAGGGAAAATATCCTACTAACACAGACCAAGGTTCAAACTCATTTGCTGCAATTTTCCTACTATTTCATATATTGATTGATAAGTGTTGTCCAAGCAATTGTGGTGAACTAAAATGCAAACACATCCACAAGCAGAGGAGCCCCCCAGCTACAAATTCCTTGCTGTAAGATTTAACGTTTTAACCCCACAACCCTGGTCTATGGGTTTATAGTATAGCCTGAGTGAATAGTTTTATTTTACAGATCGCTGCATAGGAAAGCATATGGAAGGTTAGCTGACATAACGTTTGCAAAAAATCATACCCCCAACATTCTGTTGTGTAAAACAGAAGGAACAGAACTGTGCTGTCAATGAACTAGAGTTTTAAAGTGATACATTGCTAAAACTAAATTGTATAGAATAATGTTGCCTTGCTCTACTTTCACAAATTACCATACTTGCAATCACTGGTACAGCAGATGCAATCGCCCTCCAAAAAAAATTGCTGAGGTCCTTTTTTTAAGTCCAAATCGAGTGAATCTGAAGTTTGATGTCTGCAAGATGAAGAAAAAGGACTTGATCGAAAAGCTGATGTGGCTTGTAAAGGAAATCAAAAAAAAGAGCCTGCTACTCCACAAACATTGGGATCTATTACTCCCTCACGACGGACAGTTGCAAGGAGAAAGTGTTTAGGGATTTAAAAGAAAATTAACCTAGATGGAGCTAGCAACAACAGCATTCAGAATGGGAGTTAATTAGGCATGTGATCATGTATGTTCTCCCAAGAAGCTAAACGTGGTGGTAGAGACAGATTGTCGGCCAAGTGCTGCCTAGTGCTAAAGGTTACATGCCTGAGAAATCACATCAAGTTTGATTTGAATATTATTTTTCATCTTTTTTATACAGATTGTAGGCTAGTGAGGAACATTTTTGTTGTGCTTCCTCAGTTTAAAATCAGCAAAAATTATTTATTCTGGGCAAAACGGGGAGGATGCCATAACAAGCCTTTGAAAGCTGTTTGATGATTTCTTCCCAGCTGAGAAACTGATGTAGGCCAAGAATTTTTTGGTCCAAAATCATTCAAGCATTGTGTTAGAGATTGTGCTGATGAGTCTATCAAGATGGCAGCATTTTACTGAGCTTCTTACATTGCAAGCATCAATCCTCTATAGCCATCTTCATCCTATTTAATTCGAGTCTATGAAAATAACATCTCAATGCCGACATCTCAGCTATTAGATAAATACAAGATTAAGACAACTATTTTTATCACTTTCCTACTCTGTGTCGCAATTTCCAAATGGAAAAAAACACGTTTAATCAGAATAAATGCACTCTACTGTATGCAGAAAAGGGAAAACAAGAAAACCCTAAGTATACACGGACAAGCCACAGTAAAGCTTTAAAAAGATACTATTTGCACAAAATAAGAATTTGAAGGCT
Organism: Nematostella vectensis; assembly: GCF_932526225.1. Lineage (NCBI taxonomy): Eukaryota > Metazoa > Cnidaria > Anthozoa > Actiniaria > Edwardsiidae > Nematostella > Nematostella vectensis. The sequence continues at coordinate 3,033,323 of NC_064045.1, forward strand.
CAGGAAAAACTAAAAAATAAATAAACTTGATTGATTGACTATCAGGCTGGGGTCATATTATGGAAAACACATGTGCCCATGAAAAGAATCACTTTGGCAAGAAAACCTGAATCCTGGATGAGAATCCTGCATGAGAAAATCACAGCAGAGAAAAATGCTGTATAATATTTTCAGAGATTGTAACTTTGCAAATAAAAAGGACATAATGACTAAAAATGATAAAGAATAAGTGCATCTGATTTTGCAGTTGTCACAAAAAATGCAACTTTTAATTAACTTAAGGTCACACTAGAATAAAGCATTAAGGCATTTCACCTTCCCAATGAGATACAGTGAGCTCTCCTCCAAAGATAGGAAGTCAGCACGCTTTGTCACCCAGTTTGTCACAGGAATGAATTTTGATCTTGCACCAGGATCGAGCATCCCCCATGTAAAGCTTGGGCGTGTCGTCAAGGGTTGGTACGACATCTATGGTCAAGGAGGGATCGTGGCCTACAAGGGTGGTAACTGCGAACGCAAACTCCTAACGGGGCTCGGTATCCCCTTTGTGAACATGGAACTGTTTGGTTGCCCCAAGTACAAAATTAACTTAAGGTCACACTAGAATAAAAATGACTCAGGACCAACAATGACCTGGAGGGCTACCATAATGCCTTGATAATTGTGCTAATGGATGATACCATTCACCATTCTATGTACTCTTCAAGCACCTCGACAAAGAAGCAGAGCTCTGTCAACTACAAATCCATCTTGTAAGTGCAAAGCGAACTCAAGCAGCTCCAAAGAAAAAAGTACCACAAAGTACAATGGAAGTTTTTTAGTGCGTGGGAGGACTACACGGCAAACAAGCTACAGTAGGCAGTTACTTAGAGCATGTAGTTATAATAATAAGCCTTGAACATATACTTACAGTTATCTTTTTACTGGCTTGAAGATTATACTTTTTATTTTTCATGTTATTTGTCATTGTAGAAACTTTAATGTTTTTTTTAATAAGGATATATAACTAAAGGATAAATGGAGACTTGTTTATTATAATAAACTAGAGTTAAAAGTAAATTTGATATATTTACATGAGGAATTCAGCTCAGGTTAAAAATTCACTTAAGTTGATTTGTCAATCAGCAGGGCCCGCAATATTCTGTAATGTTCCGACAAAAAAACTTTGCCAAAGATTTTCCTAGATCCAAAGCGGTCCATGTGGGCGTCCCCTGTTTACCCGACGTAACTAATTGATAAAATTAATATATCGGGTGTCAAATAACAGTTCAGTGCAATTCGCTCAATGAACAAAGAAGAATCCAAAATTACAGGATACACCAGTCCTTCTATCTCCTCTACAAGTGATAAAAAAAGTACACCAAGCACTGTGTTTGTGTTGTGGACGAGCTAACGGGTTCGGTCCGAAGAAACTGATCTCAACGCAATACGAAACAACAAACAAACGCAAAATACACGCGGCTCAATGCTTAATACAAGCAAAAATAGCTTGAATATATTAAGAAGGCGTCGGAAATAGTACACCTCTTACCTGGAGGCAGGTACAATCAGTGGTTCGGTTCCCTTCAACTGGTTTCTCTCAGTTGTGTCCGAGATGTGAAACCAAACTCCGCAATGTCCAACTCGGAATTGAATGACCGATGGAATTTGAAGTTTATCGCTACATTTCGAGGCAAAAATTCAATGCCTACTATCTGCTACAAAGACTTGGCAAAGGAAAAGAGCAATAAATTGGCGAATTCACTTCTTGAATGTTGAAATACCAGCCGGAGATGAGCACCACGCTCTCCTCTTCGCCGTCTTGTGACTGATGCGGCATGCGATGCGCGAAAGCATGGGGAGTCACGTGGGAAATACCGACCGCTGACCAGGAACCTCCCACAGTGTTACACAGGCATACCATCCTTAAATTGTTATTTTTTTTTTATTCCATTTCATTTGTTATTTTAGTTACAGATCGACACATTGCATAGCTAACAGAACATAAGTCCGATTTTCTTTTATAGATTAAGATTAGATCAAGCTTCACTTCGTCGCCTTCAATAAAGGGGGAGGTCTTCTAAATGTACTCGTAGCTACAAGCGTTTTCGCTCACGATTTGAACAGAAAAGAAAAATAAAGAGACAAGACAGCAATTTCCAAAACAAGATACTGTACGCGTTTTGGTGTAGCATATTTCGGCGGACTGTGAAAACATTTGGTTGCTTTTGTCACGCGGGAAATTATCGCAGGGTGTGAGGGATAAGCTAGTACATATCACGCGAGAAATTAACGCAAGTTTATCATTTTAGACAATTTACGGCCAACTTGTGCCGGGAGTTAATGATGCGTTTTTGTTTAGTTAGGGATCAATGGGAGTTGGCCCCTCTCCAATTGTAGGCGCGTCCACATTGTTTTCAAGTGATAGGCGAAAATCGTATATCAAGCGCCTATTCGCGTTTGTACTTGCCGTCTAATGCTGTGGACTTTAAAAGCACACTAGCATACACACATTGGCACCTGTCGGGCCAAGACGGGACGCTAGCACAGTCTATTACCCGTGCAGTTCGGCAACCATAGACAGCTGTTTCGTCCTTATTAGGACTCGTCAGCATGGCATAGCCGGTTTGCCTCAGTTAAACTTCATCGGTTTAAAGCACTTAAGTTCGAGTCGAAGTCGCCCTGCAGTTTTTTTGCTGATGAAGTTAAACTGAGGCAAACCGGCTATGCCATGCTGACGAGTCCTAATAAGGACGAAACAGCTGTCCATGGTTGCCGAACTGCACGGGTAATAGACTGTGCTAGCGTCTCGTCTTGGCCCGACTGGTGCCAATGTGTGTATGCTAGTGTGCTTTTAAAGTCCGCCGTCTAATGCTGCATTCACACCAAAACCATGTTTAGTTAAACAAGGTTTTTTTTTGCCTGATAATTTGCCAAGTTTCTCATTGTGTTGAATTCTTACTAGCTAAATGATCACTTAGTAATATGTACAGCACAATCTATTCAGTTTTGTTCTTGGTTCTGTTCACTCTTGGGAGATTTAAACTGGTTTTTAAACTTGGTATTAGGGACACATAAAAGGGATGCGGTACTATACCCCCAAATCATTATTCTTAAAATCTTATTGTAATCATTTTGTAATCATCTTGTACATCCACACCATGTTTTAACACTTAAAAGTGTTCTTGGATTCGTCTTCTATACACTGTGTAAGGCGTTCAGTTTGTAACAGCGAACAAGTAAAACCGGTACCCCCCAGCATAGTGATTATAGTCGTCATTTAAAGAAGGCCGTTTCAACTGGTAAGAGAACCCAAAAAATAGCTGTTATACTTTTATGTAGACGATTAAACATTCCTTGTGACGATGATGGGTATTTTAGATGAATATATTAATTATTTTTCTGATCATTGCATGGATGGATTGAACTCAAAAGACTCTACTGTCCACGTCCCCTTAAAAAGCACTTCGGATACCATCGCCATCGCGAGGATCGAAAGGATATACGCAAAAATGCCATACGCATCAGTCATTAATTATTCGAATACTCTGTATTATTTTTTAGCGGTCACGGTAACGAATCCTGCATTCTGATTGGCTAATAGAGCGGTCCGGAGACCCGGCAAAAACCCCTATATAAGCGCCAGGGCGCATATTTAATTTTGTCCTTTTTAGGGGGGGGGGGGGCGCTTATTAGAGAGGGGGCGCTTATTCAAGCAGGGCGCTAATATTCGAATCATTACGGTATTTTAAGTACACCGTAACGGCTCGACTAAGAGCCACCGTACTCATCATGTCCCAGGTAAGGCGCAGGTCACGCAATATAGTGTTTTTATCGGAATGACGCACTACATATCACGCTACTTTCCCTTCGTAGACATGTCTGCCGCCACCAAACTACCAGTCGTGGACTTCGACGCATTTAGCATCGCAAGCAGCACAAGGCCTGATGCGAACAGCGATGAGGCCCAGCAACTAGCAAATAACGTGTTACAGGGCTTTGATACAGCAGGCTTTATATACCTGAAGAACCACGGCATACCACGGAACAAGGTGACATATATACAATATAATTTTTTTAAATAGGGAACGAGGCCTCCATAAATATAGCAAAATCCTATCATGATTTCGGATAGAAGGTATTGTGGTCCATGTTTAGTATAATTGTGTTGGCATATATGAAATCAAATATAATAAGTACGGGGGATATATCACATTGCAAAGAAACAAGCGTCAAACTGATCACACACCTGGTACAAAAGGCACCACAAAGATAAATAAATTTAGTATAATAATAAAAAAGATCTACCTTCGCATGAAAGTGATAACATTCCTGTCCATATGTCACTATTAGAAAAGTCTATAGGATAATTTTATTTCTCGATTACCAGGAATGCCTACGTCAACATAGTCGGCTAAGCTGTCGCAAGCGTCAACAACAAAGCCAGTTTTTTTACAATACACTCAATCTTGACTGGTTGCATACTTGTCATCGCCTCTTTCTTAAATAATAACCTTCCTGCAGTGCCGTGGCTTTGAAATATTGGGGGGCACAATACAGAAACATTTAAGACTATACTGTCCTGTCATTGTCATTCTATCATCGTCTTTGTCATCGTCATCAGCATCATACAATAATCTGTAAAGTTATAATATTTTTTTGCGGGCCAGCTTTTTATCTTTATGTTGTACCTCCACAGTTTGATTCAGTTGTCCACGCATGGAATACGTTTGTTGCTCTACCGACTGATGTTAAGTCCGCTCATCAATTGCAGCCTGGCGGTTTCAATGGCTGGGGCAGCATAGAGGGCGAAAGGTTTGTGTTCAAACATAATGATGTTCTTTATAAACAAAATAATCGCTGAAAAACTCCGAATGTGTGTATGCCTGAGTGTCAGGCCCACAAATTTATTAATTACCCACACATGTAAAAAAAACTACAAATGTAATGTAAGAAGTTGCCCACAAATAAACCCACAATTATAATAACATGTTGCCCACAAATGTAATAAACTTACAATCATAATAGCAAGTTGTCCACAAATGTAATAAACCCACATTTATAATAGCAATTTGCTGTACTAAGTACGTATAATGTCAATCAATCTTGACCATCGGGTTCGTCTACACAAGTGACAATCAAACAATACAGTTCAAGAGGATCACCATGACTGTATGTTAGACCAATTCAGTGTATTTATAGCAATTTTTACAATACCCACACTTCTGTTTAAACCGTGAATTACCCTCTTACAAAAAGTGTTCTCAAACACGTTATTACAATCGAGGGTTTATTAAATTTGTGGGCAAATTCTTCTTACATTTGTGGGCTCTTCAACATACTCTATTTAATATAAAAAAAAAGTCTTCCCCCCAAGGGTAATTTCCGAAAATGTACTACAGACGCAAGCTGTAAGAAATTAAGGTTAAATAAATATATTCATATATTCAATGTTATACATGTTCATGATGTCGTACATATCTAGTTCAATATCTAGCTTTTATTGACTAATTGCAAATATCAGCATTATCACCATCAGCATCATTATGACCTCCACGCTACCAGGGGCATACCCAGGATTTTAACATTTTGCAGTCAAAGCATTCAGAAGCTAAATGTGGGCGAGGCCCCTTATCCCGCACCCCCGCTTTTGGGTTTGAAATTGGCGTCAATGCGTCAGACTATATTACTCGATCCCCTGTCATCCTCGATCTGAAATAGGACTTTAGTCGTCACGTGGCACTGAACGACATAACAATGTTTGGAAATCATCTGTAGACTAACATGATTAAGAAAATTATAGTTTTTATCCTCATCATATATATAAAACTACGTACATAAAAATGAACGCGTAAACATTTGATTTTTTCCCCCTCTTAATGCAAATAAGATCGCTAAATTTTTGTGCAGTCCAGTGACTGCAGGCCTATAGGCTGCGTACGCCCCTGGTTACCATTCTCTAAATACACAGGCAAAGTATGTAAGGGTGAGGCCCTCCGTGTGAGTTGTATTAGGGTTTAACTTTCTTGTTGTGCGTTCTTCTCGTTGATATTACGGTGAAGAAGTGTTGAATGTGTCTAATCGAGTACTGTAGTTTTGTTTGATTTGCTTTGTGTTTGTGTATTCAGATCTATGCCGATTATCAGTTTTTCTGTCTTTCAGACACTCCGTACATAGACGTGTGGGCGATTTAAAAGAGGTGTTCCATGTTAGTGCTATACACGATCCTGCGTTTGAATGGGTAATTATTGCCTGATACAGCTACTACCCAGTAATAGCATTCAAAACACGGCAAGACTTGGAACCGCTGAATTTAGAGAAGGGCCAATTAAGAGAAGGGTCACTCTGGAGCTAAAAAATAAAGTCTTCCCTTGACCTTCTACATACAATTTATCCAAGCATGATAAGATTTCTTTTGTGTTGGGAGCCTAGTCTATGATAATACCTGTCAACACTCCGTATTCCTGTTTTCTAGTTCGTTGGTTCTGTCATTGATTTTCCGGCTTTTGGGTGTGATTAACTTAACTATACTCTCCACACACGGCTATTGCGGGAATCTAAAGTGCTTTTATCGATCGCTTAGGCCATGCCATTTTATATCTATTTGGATTTGGGATAATACCCTTGACATATATATCATACTGTGGCATAGATATGGCCAGCAAAGAGCGTACCTGAGTTTAAACCAGCGGTTCGCTCGCTCTATCAAGACTTTCATCTCCTGTTGAAGAGGGTGTTGTCGGCAGTTGCCATCGGCCTTGGCTTGGTAAGTGTTCCTCTTTGCACAGGCGCGTACACAGGGGGTGCGCGCACATCCCCTCCCTGGTTGCCAGGAAGTGGATCGTCAAATACTATTTTTTATAATTAGACCTATCACTGTGTACTCAATCCTTCCCAATCCAGCCAATCCTGGGTACTTGAAGGAGAATTGCTATATTATGGCAAGAAAAAACACCGGGACCATGCATAACTCTCCCTAATGGTGCAAGGGAAGAACGGATGACGAACATTGAATGGTGTGTCAACTAAACAATTTATTTATTCAAGAGTAAGTTACAGTGAGTAATTTGAGGTTCTAATTTATTTCGTTACTTCTAACTTTTTTCCAGCCCCCTGACATCTTTGACATACCTCATCTCAATATTGGAACATCCAAGAATATGTCCGAAATCAAGTGTAATTTTTATCCAAAACCAGTCGAGGCCAAGCCAGGCCAAATAGGATGTGGGGAGCACTTTGACGCTGGGAGTCTCACTATTCTCTACCAGGACTCAGATGGACTCCAGGTAGGTAGTGATGTGCTGAGACGTTTGCATCAGGGGAGTAGAGGGGGATAGGCGTGGCTGTCAGAGAGGGAAAGAGGTAGAGGGTTTCGTGAGCACTTTGACGCTTATAGTCTCACACTTCCTTACCAAGACTCCAGCTGGGCAGGGGCGTGGTTAGAGGTTTGCCTAAGGGGAGGGGAAGTAGAGGCGTAGCTCCATCTCCAAATATCGGTGTCAGCGTTGTTTAAAGTATCGGGATTTTGTGTTAATCTTTTATCTAGTTCCTAGATTTCCTGATTGTGAAACAAATATGGTAAACGGGTTTACATATAAACGGTTTCCCTTGACTTTTTAAAGTATTTGCCAGTTTCCAAAGTAAGAAGACTTGTGTACGATTCTCCAGAAGATTGTGTTATACTAAAGGTCATTTAGATTTTCCTTGAAGGTCCGAGTTAAAACACCTTTATTTATTTAGGTAGAAAAAGAAGATGGAACATTTATCCCTGTTCCATTCATTGATGGTACTCTGGTCGTCAATATAGGGCACCTGATGCAAAGATGGACTTCGGACCGCCTCAAAGCGAATGTAAGCTTTTCCCAAACTGGGCGAATCTATCGTTCATTTTTATGTTATTCCAATGATAAAGACCTTCTCAAAGCAAATCGTAAGCTTATCCCAAACCCTCACTAACGTCCTTTTTTTATGTCTTTCAAATGGACAAGGACCGTTATATAATATATAAGGAGTATATATGTTGTGGGTTTATTATGATATTGGTTCAACAGTAGCGGATTTAGGGGGAGGGTTTGGGGGTTTAAACCCCCAACCCCTCCCCTTTGGGCTGCCAGAAAGCCATATAAAACAATACAAAAATACCTCCCCCATTTGGCACTGAGCAAAAACCCCCCTTTAGCGAAAAGCTAGATCCGCCCCTGTTCAAATATATTCAAATCAGATTCAATATATTCTTAAACCAGCTTCACTATCCCATCAAATTGATGTTCCCATAATTACATTGGTTAAATCAGTTTCAAGATTGGTTCAGCACAGGGTCTGGATGGGGGGGGGGGGGGGGGGTCTGAATGTCGGTAGTCAATTAAAATTTCCATAATTTGTCGGTACTCGTTAAATCTAAGTTAGTGTTCGCATTTGTACCAGATTTTATGTATAAACTAGACTAACCGTTGTTTAGAATTGATTAGTAATTAATGATTTATTGATAATAAATTAATTATGGATTAATAATTGACAGAAAAGTTGATGCAACAGGAAATACATAGTACATACTGAAATGGCTGAATTTAAGAGTAGATTGACCGATGGAAGTAAAACGTAAAAATACGGGGGGAAAATCAAATTTCGGTAATCGGCAAATATTTTTTGTCGCTAGTCACTAGTTTTTCTCATGTTTTGTTGGTAGTCGGTTACTTTTTAAGCCGTTTGTCGCTAGTCGGTTAACCCAGACCCTGTCAGCAGGGGTTAGGGAAGTTTAAACACGGGGTCAGCTTTTTTAAATATGAGGGGATAGGGTTAGTTTAAACACGGGGTTAGCTTTTTTAAATATGAGGGGATAGGGTTAGTTTAAACACGGGGTTAGCTTTTTTAAATATGAGGGGATAGGGTTAGTTTAAACACGGGGTTAGCTTTTTTAAATATGAGGGGATAGGGTTAATTTAAACACGGGGTTAGCTTTTTTAAATATGAAGGGATAGAGTTAGTTTAAACATGGGGTCAGCTTTTATGAATTAGAGTTTTGGATTAGTTTTTCATTGACATCATTATTAAGAAAGTAATACACTTCTTGTAAGGGCGTGCTTTTTTACTGGCTGTTGTAAATAAAACAGACATTTTTTTTAACTATGCGACATTCGTCGATTCGTTCATGCAAATGTTTACTATAAATTACCTCTTTCCCTTTAACTTCGAGAATGCAATAACATTAAAAAATGTCTTCAATAACTGATCTCACTTATTAGGACATAGTCTTTTGACTTTCTTTTAGTTACTTTCCTTTAGTGCGCTAAGAACTCTTCGCAACTTGCGTGTAGTAGCGGATTTTTGTCGAATGCTAACTGTATTTATGGACCATGATTTACATTGAAGTTAGGAAGATCACACATTAAATTCTTTTGAATTTTAACTATAGGAACTTTTAACGCATTTTGTTATGTGCAAGCTTAAAAAAATTGGTGTGTAAAAATGTTGCGGGGGATTAGAAACGTGAGCTCATTTGGTCATCAATCAGTTCCCATCATGTCATCACATGACTTGATGGCAAAGTGGTCTGGACAGTAGCCGATCGATCCGTGGTTATAGCAAAAGAAGATTCTTCCCTATTCCTATGTAGGATTTGGAAAGTATTAGAGCATAAGGATAGTGGAAAGGTTCGTAAGAATTTTTCTACGCTACTTCCGATTAAGTGGAATTTCGCTTAATGTCAGAATGGCTATGAATCTCCCAAAATAAAAATACCTTTTTAGAATATATTAACTAGATTAACTATAATGAAACCAGCACTTACATTGAAACCACAACATATATTTTCTAAAAGGGATGGAGTAAGAAGGTTCGCGTCAGAATTTGTCATTTGTGCAGATTAGGGAGCAACCTAATCTATTGTAAGATCCGTCCATAAAAGGATAGCAAAGTCATTGAAAATAACCATTTTCATATCGCCGAACCTTAATAACTTTTTTTCATAAGCAAAGGTTACATTCCCTATAGAAAGCTATTCCTTGGATAAACTTCAAAGGGCACAAGATCAGGCCCGTAGCAGCGAATGGGGCGCTGGAGGGGCGTGCCCACCCAATATTAAAAAATATGAGGAAATGATGGCGCGGCTGTGCCCCCCCCCCCACCCCCTAGTGTTTTTTAATGTTTCTGTATCGTGCCCTTCCTCCACCCCCTAGTGTTTTTTCAATGTTTCTGTATCGTGCCCCCCACCCCCACCCCCTAATGTTTTCTTAATGTTTCTGTATCGTGCCCCCCCCCACCCCTAGTGTTTTTTAATGTTTCTGTGTCGTGCCCTTCCCCCACCCCCTAGTGTTTTTTTAAAGTTTCTGTATCGTGCCCCCCCACCCCTAATGTTTTTTTAATGTTTCTGTATCGTGCCCCACACCCCCACCCCCTAGTGTTTTTAATGTTTCTGTATCGTGCCCCCCCTACCCCCTAGTGTTTTTTTAATGTTTCTGTATCGTGCCCCCCACCCCCACCCCCTAGTGTTTTTTAATGTTTCTGTATCGTGCCCCCCACCCCCACCCCCTAGTGTTTTTTAATGTTTCTGTATCGTGCCCCCCACCCCTACCCCCTAGTGTTTTTTTAATGTTTCTGTATCGTGCCCCCCACCCCCACCCCCTAGTGTTTTTTAATGTTTCTGTATCGTGCCCCCCCACCCCCTAATGTCTTTTTAATGTTTCTGTATCGTGCCCCCCCCCACCCCCTAATGTTTTCTTAATGTTTCTGTATCGTGCCCCCCCCCCACCCCTAGTGTTTTTTTAATGTTTCTCTATCGTGCCCCCCCACCCCCTAATGTTTTCTTAATGTTTCTGTATCGTGCCCCCCCACCCCCTAATGTTTTCTTAATGTTTCTGTATCGTGCCCCCCCCCCCCCACTCCCTAATGTTTTCTTAATGTTTCTGTATCGTGCCCTGCCCCCACCCCCTCAGTAATTCGGTGCCTGCTACGGCTACGAGTATTATTTCGAGTATTATTCTATCTCCAGGTGCACCGTGCGGTCGTGCCGGATAACGCACGAGTGTCCAGGAACTCCGTGGTGTTCTTTGGGGTGCCTGACGTGGATCACCTGATCACGTGTCTCGACGGGTCCAACAAGTACCCGCCCATAACAGCCGGGGAATATTACGCCTACCGGCTCCATGAGCTATTCAAGTAAAGAGAGAGTCGCATAGTCATATCCCGTTAAAATTTTGCCATTTTCAAATATATGATATGCTCATTATTATTGAAACTTAAATAGAAAAAAACATCATCTTCTTCCCAACTGAAATATTTTTACACATCTATTCATACGATACAATCTGAAAGGTTAGTAAGGGGTGACTTTGACATGAATTGAAATTGGTAAATTCAAGGATGAAAGTTAATAAAAACCAATACTGTAAAATATAAAAAAGTAGAAGCCACACATTAAGGGATAGTGTATTTCAATGCCAGGCAAATGAAAGTCACGAAAGTGCATGCAAAAGGCGCATTACATCCATTTATCTATTTTATATGGGTTCTGCAGTTCTCTCCTGAAAGAAAATTAAAATTCCAGATATTTAGGGGACTCGGAAATTGATCAGAATACCTGTTCAAAAAATCGCAACCCTCTCCCCAAACTTAGCAGCCCTCCCCCTCTTCCCCCGTTAAATAATTACCCTTCCCTAACAACATAAGAGAAAGTTAGGACACAGGACCTCCGGCAATACGAACGCGCGCTATAAAAGGAATCGCTCCGCCCCCTTTTTCGCAAGCTCTTGCGCAGGCCGTCGCCTTTCAAAGCTAGACTCTAATGGGTAGGACCTCTAGAATTGCCAGAAGAAAACATAGCAAAAAGTAAAGCCAACTTCGACAACTTTAAAGTGCAAGAGATTGTTAAAGAACTATCAGGCATATTCGGGAAAGTGTTTGAAGTCAATTCTCTACAAAAACAGGAGCAAAAATCGTCATTGAGAAATTAAACTCAGCGCGCGCTCGTTTGGATTGAAAAGTTGGAAAATAAAATTCAAAAACAGCGTGCGTGCGCTCATTGGAGATGGCGTCATTCAGGTGCGCGCGCGAACAAACAACAAACTTTCAAAATTCATCACTTCAAAAACCTATCTAATCCCAACTTGTTATTCGTTTTGTTATAACAATATAAATAGACTCTGTTTACTTCAATGATGTGTTTTCGACCAATCTTGAGCTCTATTATACCTTTCTGGCTCTTCTCTACGGAGCTCTGCACTGAGTGAAGTCAGATGACGAATGACAGCTTGCCTAAGGCGAGTCCCTTTTATAGTGCGCGTTCGTATTTGTCCTTCTCCGAGAATTCGAGAGATCTGCAGTTTCTAACGTAGAGAGCCAGGATTTTACACCTTTCATAAAAACTTGAGATACGCTTGAGAAGAGAACACTGAAACTCCCTCAGGCCACGTGATCAGATACCAAGACACCATGCTCGGAAGGTCACGTGATCAGATACCAGGAGTGTATGCTCGGAAGGTCACGTAATCAGATACCAGGAGTGTATGCTCGGAAGGTCACGTGATCAGATACCAGGAGTGTATGCTCGGAAGGTCACGTGATCAGATACCAGGAGTGTATGCTCGGAAGGTCACGTGATCAGATACCAGGAGTGTATGCTCGGAAGGCCACGTGATCAGATACCAGGAGTGTATGCTCGGAAGGTCACGTGATCAGATACAGGACACTGTGTTCGGGGACGAAGAGTGAATGAAGCCATATAAATGACTGATATAGCAACAAAGTAATCTCATTTCTAACAGATCAATGAAATCGACCCTCCCATCCCGACTTATCTATTATTCATGTTGAAAAAGTGCGCTAAATCAGTGGTTGATAATCGTTTCAGCTGCAGCATCAAGATAAACCTTTCCGGATAGGATTTGACTGATTTAAATTTTACGTTTCGCATTAATGTGCGGCTATCGACGTTTCGCATTAATGTGGCTACTAGCACTGATGTCTTCAGACATTGCGTTACCACAACATTCCGGTACACGCCCAAGCCTAGAGCGCCGACAAGGAAATTGTGCCCTAAGTTATATCATTCACTAATTCGCTGTGCCCAAATGAGCGGCTAATTTTCCTGCTGTTATACCTTTAGGCGTCATTTTGTGATGATAGACGCATTGTCTGCTGTATCAAAATGGCTTTTATTTATCAGAGTTGGTCATTCGACATAGATGTAAAGTATTTTAGTATAAAGACAAAGCTATTCGCGAGGAAAATAAAGAACAATAATAAAAGCGGTGAATCGCCTTCCTTTCCCGTGTTTTTCTGTTATAAATAGAGCTGGGTAAACCAAAGTTGAATTTGTTTCTAGATCGGTTCAGCATATTATCAGAACATGTAAAATCAATAGGGCAAAACAAAATGGTGCGGTTTATTTGTGTCCAGACTTTTATTTAGAAATGAGAAAAAAAAGTAATGGCATGTAAAAACTAGCTCTACACACATCAAGTTCACTTGGAGTAAAGGATCTAATAATATAGATGCAGAGATGCAGATTTCATTTCTCCACGCGCGGAGTTTTGCGTATTCTCACTTCTCGACATTTTTGCGCGTTTCTACTTTCGATCGTATGCGATCATATGGAAACACCCTGCGATCGTGTGCGATTATATGGAAAACATTTTGCGATAAATTTTTCCTAAAAATTCCCCTATCTTCCTTTGTAAAACTGTATTTACAAACGACATTTTAACATGTACGACATTCTAACATGTATCCATTTCTTACAAGTCCATGCGAGAGAGTGGAGGGTTAGTGGTCACGTGGTAGTAACAAACCAATGGGTGACTCATATCCGGCGGGAAGTTAATCAGCTGACGCGCACATTCTCAGATTAGCCGCAACAATATGTTCCCCTGACTTGCTCATGACTTTTTAAGGGCATAGATTATATGTAAACGCAGCGCTTCCGCTAACGAGACAACAGTAGACAAATCTTATCGCAATAAAACGGAATTTCTTTTGTGGTTTAATCAACAAAATAATAATGCCTTATTATTTGCGTTCACTTTTTTGGTTTAAATTTTCCCTTTTAGTTATCGTAAAAGAGTAGTCAGAATTACTTCGTCACGCAAATATATCCAAATTTATTTTTTCCTGTCACAGTTTGAAGTAATAATTATTCTGTGATAGAAGGCTTCTACACACGTAGTCTTTGTCGAAAGTCATCACGATTGACCAAAACAAACACATATTTTATCATTCTATCGCGAGGGAATTATTTTTGCTTTGTCATTGCCGTTTTTGCTTGGGGAAAACCTAGCGTCGCTTGCTCTGTTTATAGCACTTTTGGCAGAGCATTATTAAACATATTCTCTTATTCAGACAACCCGTTGAAAGGATAATTGCTTTGAATAAAAATCACAAGAAAGAAGGTTCCCCAAAGCCTTGAATGAATGAGTCACCGGGCGACGTGACCAAGTAGCGTGTCGTTTCAAAGAGATTCTCCGTCTTCAAGCAAAGCGATTCCTTTAATGCTGAGACCAATGATCTCTCGGAAGGAATTGAATGAAAGGTTTTCGCACCAGTAAATGTTTAATGACCTGGAAATTATTGATTTAGCCACGTCGTATTGTGAGGCGGTGGTTGCTGAATCACCCGGCTTCAGATTCATACTTTGTCACACAACGATAGCATGTGGAGAGAATTTAGCATTTGGTCAATAAGGCATGCTACATTAAATCGAATAAGCATTGAATCAAAAGAAAGTATCTTTGAGTATGAAAAAAGGCTATGCGACCGATATCATTTTGGCCCAATTACTACTCGTTGTTGAATTTTGCATGAAGCGTCTTCGCTAGTTTTCTAACTTCAGAAAGAATTCCAATTGTTTTCTTTGTGTTATTGTTGATATGATAAGAAGTGATTTTCTCCTAACAAATGTCCCCTCGTGTGCGTTTCATTTCTATTCTTGCCGGCTCCACGCCTCCCTCGGCTATCGTATTTCACGGCTGAGCTCAATAGTTGCGTCCGGTTTCTGTGGTATTTCAGCTCACTCAGGCGGAAAAGAAAGTCCTTGTTCTGTATCGTCCGTGTATCCAAGTCAAATCCCTTCAGTCGTTCTTCGCTCTTGTCTGAAAAAATGGTCGAACCATCTAAGTGGAATATCGGTCTTATGAATGATAACTCGTCCAAGTATCTCACCGCTGAGACATTCGGATTTAAACTGAACTCGGATGGCGTTTCCCTTCGAAAGAAGCAGACATGGTCTCTTGAGCAAGTTGACGGGGAGGCGATCTATCTGAAGTCGCACTTGGGAAGGTATCTGACGGCGGATCCTAAAGGCAATTTGTGTTGCGAGGCGGAAGAAAGAGAGAGCAACGCAAAGTTTACAGTCGAGATAAAAGATGGGAAATGGGCACTGAAAAGCGTCCACGGCGCGTACTTTGGTGCGAACGGTGACCAACTAAAATGCGTGGCGAAAATCGGGAAAACGGAGTTATGGACAGTACATTTGGCCATGCACCCTCAGATAAACCTGAAGAGCGTTTTGCGCAAGCGATACGCGCATTTAGACGAAGAGGATAATGATGTGAAAGTATCCGAGCTGATCCCGTGGGGTGCTGATGCCACCATCACTTTGAAATTCTCGGGAGGAAGGTATTTTCTCGTCACGAGTAATGGCAAATACGTAAGTGCAAGCGGGGACTTACAGGACGAGCCTAATGATGATTGTTCGTTCTCCGTGGAGTTCCACCAGACAAGCATTGCATTTAGGGATCACAAGGGCAAATACTTGACGGCTGTTGGTACCGGTAAACTTCAGTCTAAGAAAGAAACCGCGGGCAAAGATGAGCTCTTTCAGTTGGAAGACAGTCATCCGCAGGTCTCCTTCATCGGTCACACAAACAAGAGGGTTTCCATAAAGCAACGTGAGTTTTATTTGATTTTAATAGTGTTTGTGAAATACTATTACTGTGTCCATGTCTTTGTTTGGGCTGTCTTGAAGCACGTTCATGTTATATGCAAATCGCTAATGTTTTGTTTGCATAAAATCATCTGTGTTTGATCTGCTAAGCAGGTTATAAACTATTCCACGTGCCAAGCACACATAAAACTTTTGTGTCTCACCCTAAAAGTTTTAGTGCATGCTGCTTTTTATTCTTTGTGAATGAATACATCCCCACTACATCGCCTCCGGGAACCCATTCATGTTTACGACGCCGAACTAAAACAGCACAACGGTTTCCTTCATAAACACAAAAAGTCCATTCCGAATATTATAAATTACCCTAAATGCCTTAATTAGCATTTTATATTAAGTCGAGCGCGTGGTTGACAGGGGTACAGCTGTCCTGTGTATTTATCACCGTGACTATATCGATATAGTTCGTCTCGCTTGCTGATTTTACAAGGTTAAATATCTCTTCCTTATAATCACTCATAATTATTGGCTTGTTGTTATCAATATCTGTTACGCTTGTATGCACACAGTTGCTCTCTAATTACTCTACGCATTGTATACAGGTATTCCTATACATACTGATTTTTTACACCCAGCGGAAATGAATTCTTGCTTGCGTTATTTATGCGTCTGGCTTTAGCGCCGATAAGTCGCGATTCACTTACGGCTAATAATCCAAGGCGTAAGGAGTAGTCACGTTCCAGTTTCGGTTGTATTATAAATCATGGTTAATTTCTTGGCGATACAGCATGCTGAGACCACGGATTGCTATTGGATTTTATCAGACACGACATGCGAGATAAAAAGGACATATTTTGTTGACCCCGTGCCTTCTATTAAAAATGCGACAGCTTTAAATTCAACAAACCATTCTTGTGTCTCTCTTTGTTTTATGCCCTTTGAAGATGATATCGCTTTATTCCGAAATTAATGTTAAATTTGCATGCTGGGAGCTAATTGTAAAATTGATGATTAGAATTTAGCATTGTCAATCCCTCCTGCACCCTTATGTAGCCTTGTCCAGATATTCGCTTTTCTCATTTACTGATAAGCCACCCTGAGCCTTCTAGGAGCTTGAAGCACCTTGTAAACACCAACTAGTTATGTCCGAGCCTCGCATTTGCCTTTTACTGAGAAGCCGCATTGAGTCTTGGGGAACTTGAAGCAC
The DNA here is from genome assembly GCF_932526225.1 of Nematostella vectensis. Lineage (NCBI taxonomy): Eukaryota > Metazoa > Cnidaria > Anthozoa > Actiniaria > Edwardsiidae > Nematostella > Nematostella vectensis. The sequence goes on from NC_064045.1 coordinate 3,050,380, forward strand.
CTCTTTAAGCCGCATTGTCACCAGTTTACTTCCGGCGATTACTTAACAATCTTCGATGATTTTTAACGGAAAACGCAAAAAATATTTCAAAATATTGAAAGCAGTGTGTCTTTTGAAAGTTTCTTTGAGGATGTGACTGATAATTTAGAGCGGATGGCCTGTTTAATATCTCGGATTCTAATAGATTCTTTTGACGGTTGAGGTTTCCGTCGGACCTCCGGAAGTAAACTGGTGACAATGCGGCTTTAAGCACAATCTACTTATAACCGAAACAAACCCTAGCTAGCTTTGCCTGAGGCACTTAAGAGGCCATGGTAAATAAATGCAGACATTTTTGCCCACACTTAGAGTGTGGTGACGTTTTCATCGGTTATTGCCCAGCCTTTGAATGCTGCTAGAACCCCCTCCTCCTAAGTCTAATGTTTACAGATATTGTGTAACCTTCTTCTATCTGCTTGTGACTCTTGCCATGGCTATGCAGTTTGCCTTATCGTCTGAAATTTATACCCATGTTCCCATCCCTTTCGATCTCTTCTCGCATGAGCAACCAGTAACGTGTAGGAAAGGGGGGGAGGCAAAGTGTGAACACATCCCCTCAACCACCAAAAGTTTTTTTTTTTGTAATAAAGGATTGTCAAACTATTCCTATATGATATCTATGACTACGCGCTCCCCCCTCTAGTTTAGCAACTCCTAGAAACATCCATGTAAAAGACTCCCTCACCCACCCACTCCCATCCCTCATTGAGGCTTGGCTAGGGACTTCACTTTATAGAAGACCCTCCCTCTTCCCACAAACATTTCTGCCACCACTATATCCCTCCCCCCTTCCCCTATGCAGGCTGCTTAGGACTTTGGTCCTCAAAGACCAATTTAAAATAACAGGCGAAGAAACATTAAGATGTCAAAGCCCCTTTAATGAACTAATGATGAATGACAGTCACATTTCTATAAGACTCATCGCTAAGGGCTATCACATGTTTATTATCGCGATAAGCCTGGTATAAGATGTGATCCACTTCACTCTGAAAACAGGGGATTTCATATATGTACATATATGAAATCCCGTTATCACAGTGGAGTGGATAGCATCTTAAACCGGGGCTTATCGCGATAATGTGATTAACACATACTGGGGATACTATATAGTTACCCCTTTCCAGAGAATACTTCAAAGAAAATTGCAATCAAGAATCGTTGTGGTTGGCGTTTATACAGACAAATAAGCAAATATGCTTACATAAAAGGATATTTGAAAATCTGTAACTCTTTAATTTATGGGCCTCTCAATATGGCTTTCCTAGACGTGACGTAAATGTGATTTTAAATAAGATTAAGCACGCTGTAAGGCTTGCAATGAAGATAATACTATTAGGCTGTTTTTTTTAGCTATCATATTTTATTCAGCACAGTTACATGAGGGTACATGTCATTCGACACTAATCATCTCGTGACTTTCAGGTTTTGCTCAAGTTCAATATCAGCTTTCAATGAAAACAAAATACAAAACATGCTTCGACATGCCCTGGCGATTTATTGGTTAACAGATGCGTATCGGTATTTAACGGGATTTGCTCACTTTCCAGATGGAGTACACGGTCCGCAGAACTCTTTTATTTGGTAATCTGTGATTCCCCCAAATTGTACAAAGTTAAAGTTCGTTAATCTGACTTGCGTGACTCGTATGGTTTCATAGGCTATGAAACTCTATGAAAATGCAGGCCCGTACCCAGGATTTTTCTTTTTTGGGGGGGGGGGGGGGGGGTGCGAAATCCGAAAAAGTGGAACTTTGGGGGGGGGGGGAGGGAAGAGCTCTCTGATAAGAATCTGACCATCCCCTAAAGAACATTTATGCCTTTGCAGTATCTCAGCTCGACGGGACGTTTATTGTCGGATTTGGCTACATAACAGAGTGATCTAGCTTATGCTTTATAGTTTGTCTACGAATAGCGAACCGAAAGCGGACCTTCCGCCGTTATGGAGGGGGGGGTACGATCGCACCCCCTGCACCCCCCTGGGTACGGGCCTGAAATGAGATGTTCATCTCAGTAGTGAAATAAATCCGCTTCGATTACTGTAAAGATTAAACCATCCTAAAAAAGACATTATATTTCTTTATACAACGACACTCGTTAATCCTGTAAATCATGCGCTCTGATTGGTCAAGGGTCCATGTGTTATTATAGGACACACGCAAGCATGCGCGCGCGCTCCCCAAAACTAGATTTTAAGACATTTTCATTGTTGTATAAAACCAATAATTTTTTTTTTCTGTGCGTCTGTCCTCTAATAGATGCCAAACAGACGTCACTGTGTGTTATGAACAACAGTCTTGCAGCTCAACTGCGTTTCTTTGCGAACTTGTTTGTTCTTGACACGCTGTGACGTCATCTGTGCATCACTTAGAGGGCAGACGCACTAAAAGATGAGATCTATTTTGTTTTATACAACAATAGAACAATAAGAAAATGTTTTCTAACGTTACAATCTAGTTTATGGGAGCACACGCGCATGCTGGCGCCAAGCGTACGTGCTAATAACACATTAACCCTTGAGTGACGTTGTATAATATAGTGTCTAGCGCTGCCACTCGTAACCCCCCTCCTCCCCCCCTTAAATCCCAGACCATCCTCTGCCCCCCCCCCCCCCCTGCCACGTTATATCATTCTATGAAAGAACCTGTATTTATAACCCTGTTCGTGTTGCGTGTGTAACGAGTTTCTTCTTCCCGCAGACACGGACCTCCGCGCCAATCAGATGGACATGGGAGACACCGAGATCTTCCAGCTCGAGTTCAACGAAGACGGCAAGACCGTGTCCCTGCTCGGTAACAACGGCATGTACTGGGTTGCCAATGGACCCGTCTCCGCCACCGAGAAGACCATCACCCCGAAAGCCCAGTTCACCATGGAATACCATAACAATCAAGTAGCGTTCAAGGCGCATACTGGGATGTACCTGACCTCAAACAAGCAGGGACAGCTACTCGACGGCACACCAGAGCTTGAGGAGGCCGGCAAGTTCTCCATGGAGATCGTCAATCGCCCGCTGTTGATCCTGAAAGGCGAGTTTGGGTTCATCGGGTGCAAGACCTCGACTAACCGCCTTGAATGTAACCGCGCCGCCTACGACGTCTTTACGCTGGAAGTGGAGGAAGCGGAGAGCGAAGAGGAACGAGGGACGTGGTATAAGATTGGATCTGAGAAGGGCAAGTACTGGCGCGTGGAGGGAGATGGGAGTATCTCGGTGTCTGGCGAGGCGAATAGCGCTGATCTGTTCGAGATTTTCCTGGAGCGCAGGAATTATCTGTGCATCAAGGCGAAGAACGGGGCGTACCTCAGAGGCCAGCAAAATGGAGTGTTCAACGCAAACGGAAAGAGCATCGCGAAGGACAGTCTTTGGGAATACTAGAAAGGAGGGGAGGTTGCCAGAGAAACGGCGTATACAATAACGCAAAGTAAGGTCTTGGGACACCTTAAATAGCTATAAATCACATGCCAAGAGGCAGGAGTGCCCAATAGTAAAATTACTTACTTGGACATAGATAGAATAAGGTATAAACGATTTCAAATTATTCCAGTGTCAAATGTAGGCTATGTCTTTAAATTAATGGATCATAAGGGTACATATCTTACTATCCGACTACTAGATAATTATGTTTATTTTCTGTGATTATAACTCAAGAACAAAATAATACCCCTGTTTCGTATCTTTCATTATTTTTGTTATATTTTTGTCCTCTTACAAAGAGAAACCTGAAGAATTCCGTAAATAGAGGTGTTTTGCTTGAAAGAAATCAATTGTTAGATCTTTTTTAATGTGAGTTAAATTATTTGTCTTAGAAATATTTCTAAAAAAAAGTATTATTTTCGTTATCAAATATTTTTGTGATTGCGATTATCTGCTCCTTTCACTAGTCACGTGATCATCAAAATCCGAAATCTTTAGTGTAGGGTATCAGATCAGAGTTTTTTTCCTTTTTTGTCGAATTAAGACCTGCAACAAATAACGTAAACAATTGTCAGATAAATTAAGGAACTCTCGATGTATTCGATATTACAATAGCGTAGTTATTGTAGAATGTTTCAATATCTCAGACTTATAAAAGAGACGAAGTTTGAATTGTGTTTTTAACCCTGTAACCATCACCTTTTAATAATTAAAATGGAGCGAAAAATGAACTAGTGCCAAAACTGGTAGTTTATGGGGGGGGGGGGGGGGATTTATTATAAAGGGGCAAAAGCCTGGTCCCTGGAGTTCTGATTGGGTTATGACGTCACAGGATGAGAGCTCTAACTTCCGGTGACGTGTTATCTGAGAAGGACTAGGCACAAGACAGAGAGAAGTCCAGACAATCTAAGGTTTTTGGTACAACGTATTGTAAAAACAATGGAATTAAGCAAATTAAAATTTTTAGGCCTGCGTCTTTCGCTTGAATTTCTTAGAATCAGATTCCGGAAGAGCCGCTTCTTCTTTAGAAACTGCGAGCTTTTGATCAATGTATGCTTTGGATTTTTCAAAAACGTTAGGGAAATATGTAAGGGGGCTACGTTCTTTTGGGCGCCGATTTAGGGGGGGGTCATTAAAGGGGGGTCACATTTTTTGGGCGCCGAATTAAAGTCTGGTTTTAATATAATACTGAGCAAGAGAGTCATTGTTCAAATGAAAATTTAATTCAGTTTACAATGTTTCCTACAATTTTATATCTAGTTCCATATTGTTTCAGGTACCAATCTTGTCTTTATATAAAATTTTTTTGAGAATCCCTCTCATGGTTGACAGACAAAGCTGCCCGTTCTAATCAGTTGAACAAAACGAATTTTGGTATGCTTACCTTCCCGACCCTCCTATAGAGAAGCATTTGGTGAGCTTGGGCCCGCAATGACCACAGTTATTGCTCAGCAGTCTATCCTAAGGGATTATGCGTGCAACAGGGTGCAAGCAGAGCTACATTTTGCCATTCTTAGCGTGTTTAGAAAACATGTTACGTTGAGCGATTTTGCCTCATTTATTCGCATTTTTCTTGGCCGAAAGCATTCGTATTTCAATAAGACATTCGGTGAAATAATGAAGAGCATTGTACTCTGGAAAGAAGCACCTAAAATGGGGAGCAGAGGAAAGGAAGACAGGAAGAAAGAAGAGTGCAGAAAATAATAGCACACAACAAAGGGGTGTCTACAAAACGAAACCTAAAACCTAAAACCTGCGACCCCAAAAGCTACGACCCCAAAAGCAACGACCCCCAAAATTTTGCCGTTATTAGCCTACCTTGTTTCCCAAAATGGCTACACAGCGTGGAAGTTTCATGTGAAATCAGTGATCCTTATGAGAGAATAAGCTTATTCAATTGTTTTTTTTTAATTGGGAAATAGTGAAATACTTGTGTTTCAAGTGGTCGTTTCTTAAAACGCCAATAAACTCAGAAACCCGGAATGTCACCCGGTAAACTTTTTCGGGTGTTTCCTCCAAAATCTTAATTGCCCGCTAACTTTATACGGGAAATCGCTTCATGTTCTAGTTGTGTCGAGTTGTAGAAAGTTTTCATCACAGAGAAAACCATTCCACTGCCCGGAAAAAGTGGGCCAATAAAGGCTTACATCATTTTATCGGATTTCCTTCCAACCAATCAGGTTTCATCTCTGTCAAATGATTTGACATTGAGCTGTCTACATCTCATCTACATCTACATTTATTAAGTCGGTAAAAATCTTGCGATATCACACCAACCTTAAATAAAAGTATTTACATATAAATAAATAAATAAGGAGATAAGTAAATAAAAATATATACATATATACATGGATAGGTACTAAGTATATATAGAATATATAAAATATTAAATAATGTAAAGAAAATTCAATAATACAATTCAATAATATATAGAAATAAAATTATAAAATTAAAATTCAATTCTTATTATTATTAAGATAGATTTCGAGGTCATGCTTAAAATGTTCGATTGAGCCTAGCTCGACAAGTTCATTAGGTAAAGTGTTCCAATGTCTTATCGTTCGGGGGAAAAAAGAATAAAAATACTTATTCTTTGTAGCTTTTTCTTGATAATATTTAAAATTATGACTATTTCTAGTTCTGAGATCTTGGTGTGGCCGGAGATACATGCTTGTGTCAATGTCAATTTGGCCTCGACTCAATTTGTAAAGGAGGGTAAGTCGTGCCATTGTTCGTCTTAACTCCAAGGTGGACCACTTGAGATCACCTAGCATTTCGGTGACACTTGCAGTAGGGATGTAATTTCTAAGGCAGAATCGTGCTGCTTTCCTCTGAACTTTCTCGAGGGAGGCGATGTCCTTCTGGAGATGAGGGTCCCAGGCGGCGCTTGCATATTCTAACATAGGACGAACTATTGCTGTGTAAGCAGTAACTTTTACTCTTTGGGGGCAGTTCCAGAAGTTCCTTTTTATCATGCCCATGACTTTACTTGCTTTTCCTGAAGTTGATTTAACATGTTTTGACCACTTTAAGTCATCATTTAGGATGACACCTAGATACGTAATAGATTGGACCTGCTCTAAGTGTACCCCGCAGAAAACATATGACCTCTGTGGTGGGATCTTCTTATTGGATATGCAGATGGTCTTACACTTGGAAGGATTAAATACCATTTGCCATTTGCTTTGCCACATTTCTAATCTCTTTAAATCTTCCTGAAGCTGGTCACCATCTTCTTCGTTTACAATCACACCGTATAACAGGGCGTCGTCAGCGAAGAGTCTTATTGAAGACTTCAAATTGTCAGGCAGATCGTTCACATACAATAAGAATAACAAGGGTCCTAACACTGTCCCCTGAGGGACCCCTGATGTTACTAGTGAGGGGCAGGATCGTTTACCATCGCAGACAACAGTCTGGGTACGGTTCCTAAGAAACGACATAAACCAATACAGCAAGGGACCATGGATGCCATAGTATTGTAATTTCTTGATAAGACGCTCGTGGGGAACTTTATCAAATGCTTTGCTAAAATCTAGCACTGCCGCATGGATAGACTTATTTTCTTGAATGGCCTTGGCCATGTCATGGATTGTCAGAATTAGCTGGGTTACTGTTGATCGTTTAGCTCTAAAGCCATGCTGAACATCAGTGAGAATTCCGTAATGCTGTAAATGTTTCATCACATGACTGTGGATAATATGCTCTAGAACTTTTGATGCAATGCAAGTTAAAGAAATGGGTCTATAATTTGCAGGATCTGATTTTTCTCCATTCTTATACACACCACAAACATTAGCATGTTTCCACCTAGAGGGTACAAGTCCAGTGTCGATCGAAGTTTGATAAATAGATGTTAATATAGGACCAATTTCCAGAGCATAATCCTTAAGAAACCATGGGGGTATTTCGTCCGGACCACTCGCCCTGTCACAGTGCGCCTAAAAATATAAACAGCTTTGCGAAATTATTAGAAGTTTTTCTAATGAGACTTTATTTACTTGTTCTTTTTCTTTTTTTTCGAAAAATGTTGACGCCACAGCCATTTTTGAGATGCAAGTTGTCTACAGACATCGACAAAACTTGGATTTCAATAACTATTTAGCCAATCTATTCAAAATTTGGAAATTATAATTTACTTGTCGGGAACCCGTATCGGCACGCTACGCAAAAACTTTGTTTTGATTAACACTCTTCCTCGCCAGGGAGTTCGAAAACTTTTCTGGACGCATTTTTCTAAATTACCGATAATTGCCGGGTCTGTTAGGTTACCAGGAGAGTTTTTGGAAAAATTTTTCAGGCAAAGGAGCGGGTATAAAAAATGAGTGCAACTACGGCGATTAAAATCGTTGATTGGCGCGCACGTGAGAATATTTCCTTCATGAAAAGCACAACAAAATCCGCTGAATTACCTCATAAGGATCACTGATTCCTTTCTCTGGTGCCATCCTGCTGTTAGTACCAGACTTCTTGATCCAGAAGATAAATTAAGGCTAAGGGAATTTGTCAACTTACCCTCACCACCCTATCTGTCATTTATAAGTATACTCAACAGAGTCCTAGGTACACCTTTTGAATAGGGAGTATAGTGCAGTCAACTTGATTTGTTGGAGAGCACTTGGTCATTACCATTGTGCCCTCGTGTTAATTTATCAGATGCAGGGTTAAAAGTAGGGCTTAGTTACGTCCCAATAAAATGCAACACTTACTATTTTTCTGTACAAAACAAGGGATTGGTATACAATAAAAAAAAACATTTGTTTCAATATTTTTTATAGTGCATAACTGGCTCACAGAAACAGCAGAAACCCTTTGTACAATGTCTCAGCTTATATACTTACACATATATGTACACCAAACAACTGAAAGGCTACAAAAGAAATGCCTGATATCCATCTAAGTGAGTCTTTCTACTTTTTAGATCAGAATGCACCTGTATAGTATTTTGTTTTTATCTTGCAATCTATGATGACTACAAATGACTACAAATGATAACAACTGAATTAGCTATGTGTTTCATTTTGTTGAAAAAGGGTCTGGATCCTTAGTTTTATGAAGGGGTTGCCCAAACATGTTTTATACTTTATAAGTTAAATTATACAAAATAAAGACATAACTTTTTCTGTTTTGATTCCATGGATATCCCCCCTGTATCTAAACTTGCTTTTACTGTAAGAATGAGAAGTCTTGAACTGAATGGATAAAAGACAAGGCATTTTGGTTTATTCAAAAGTATATATATTATGCAGTTTATAAAATATGACTGGTAGCTAAACACTTCAGTAACCATAAATCAATTTGATAGCAATGGAACATGTTTCCTTTATAAAGGAATGTCGATGATTTAAAATCACAGGGAAAATGTTATACTGTATATGTCTATGTATCTGCTTTTTCTTGAGGAATATATCTTGTTGATTATTCAGATGTCACTATGACTTGCTTCTTGGGTATAGCTAGGATGAAATCATATAATTAATTAGAAATTTTATATAATAGATTCAACATTCATGTTCTGCACTCAATCAATTTAGAAAGATTTACTAAACTGTTTAGTTAACATTACTAGAATACAAATAATGGACTGCTTTCTCTGATGATTTATGTGTATTGATAGAAAGATCCCAAAAATAAAAAAAAACAACCATTTGAGTACTACATATTTATACTTAAATTCCAACTCATAGTAGCTTGTAAATAGCATTAAAACTTCACAAACCACAAAACAATCTTGTCCGAGCTCGAGGCGATGAAAAAAACAAACAAAACAAACAACAGTAAAGTTAGATTTGATCTACAAGCAACATCTTTTCTATAGAAGGCCTGCATTACTTCTATCGGCAGTTATGTGGACAAAGTCAAGATGCATTTTCTAGCAAAACAGATTTTCCCCGCTACTTTAAGTGCCTATTAACTTTTGATGACTAATTTAAATCCTGTTTTCTGAGTTTTAAAGATATGAAAAGTACATTTTAGGCAAAAAACTCCCCTTTTTCGAGGTTTGCAATCGTTGTTTTCTTGTAAGGCGTTTGCTCCTATTTTTTTCGTAAATCATCGATGGTTTCGTAGCTTTATTTCTACTGAGTTTCGTTATTTACACATTCAATCGGACTAGAAGGTAGAATTGGCGTTTTTATACATCAGAAAGCGCTTTGAAACCTCTCCCCTCTGTGTTTTGTACTTGACTCGGGCCGCCATCACTCCACGGCGGTTGATTGACAAATGAGCCGATGCTTCCCTTTTATAACGCGCCTTCGTGTTTAAATCAGGGCTCACACCAGCACATATGGTTGCTTAAGGGTGGCTACCCTACAATTTTTCAAATAAGGTTGTACTCGAGAATACATTTGAATAGATAAAAGTAGAATGCATCCTGTCAACTATAACGTTAGTCATGATAGTGTAAAAAAAAAAATTTACGACCTCATTGTCACGCAGGAATAAGTCACACATGTAGTGAAGACATACTTAGCATCTAGAAATAATATACTGATTGGCTGTCAGCATATTGAAGTCCACGAAACGATTAATAGCATTTTGTTTAGTTTGCTTATCGCATTTAACAGGGAAATCTAAAACGTTCACATGGAATTTGCTCAGCAAAGCAGTTCATATTTTTAGAAGATTGACCTTTGGCTCGGGAATTTTATAGGCGTACCGTTAGTTCTCAAGTTGTACTCGAGAATAGAGTTTTGAGCATGTGTTTTGGTCATGTGTCCGTTAACTACATAAGGAACGTTAGGTCTGAGTTCACACAAGGTTTACCCTAATAGGCTTCAGACCTAGCCGTTGGTACAATAAAGTTTTGGTAAGTTTTAAGATTTTTGACTGCAAAAATGATTGGAATGCTGTCAATCATAATAATCACGTGTGTAGCTTGACATGCGCACTAGCAGTGTAACAAGTTAGTGTGTGACATTGGTAGTCAGTAGCCAGTCATTCATTATTATTTCAGAATCTGATATCTCTTCTTCAGAACTTTCATAATTTCATTTTTTTGGTGTAAAATCATAAAAAATGGTGCAGGATTGGGTTGCAGGGATATTTTTTCCTTATTAATCAGTTGCTTGCAGGAACTTTTTTTTCAAAATCACTCCCCCCCCCCCCCCACACACAAAAAAAAGTCACATAATCCGCCCCTAAGGACGTCTGTGAAGGAGTATACATTTGCAGGCGCGTACTAAGGATTGTCTGGGGGGGGGGGTGGGGGGGGTGTGCAGTGTCATAGGTATCTCGTGAAAAAAAGCACAGTATATGAAGATTGCTTTACAAAAAAAAAAGGACCCAATTTTTGGCGGCCAAGGGCGCCTGCATTTGTTCAAATTTAGTTTTAAGAATATTTTTCGGTATAAAAAGGGATAAAATGCCTAACGTATAAAATATTGTATGTATATCGTTTTGTGGATTTGCATGCTCCACCACTGTTTAGAAGTTTATTTCCATTTGTTCCTGTTAACTGATAATAAACAGTATCGGTAAATCCTAGTTATATACTGAAAGCTGGAAGTATCTATATCATACGAAGTATATATATAAAACAAAAATATTAATAAAATAAAGTATTAAACGTTGGTCATTTGGCTTAATATTCAATCTGTATTTGTGCTTCAAACTAAATCATATCCAGTAAAACATTAAAGCTGAAAAGTACGTCTCCTAACAAATTCAGAGCCCCCCCTTTAGAGGACCTTTTTCGGAGCCCCCCCCTTAGAGGACCTTTTTCGGAGTCCCCCCTTTTGGTGGTTAAAAATTTTAGGAACCCCCAATATCTCCCCCCCCCCTCGGTGTATTCAATCATGTCAAACATATTCCCCATTGATAGTGTCCTTCGTTTGTATTGCCTTTATATGGGCATTGATGCCCATATTTAGAAGAGCTAAAGTTTTCCCACTTGCAGATCTCCAGAAAACATGGAGAAAAGCTGATTCCTGTCAATTTGAGACTCGCGGCACAAATTTGACAAGAAAAACTTGATCGCTTGGTCAAATCTTTCTCACTAATCTTGAAAAGCCCCTAGACCCAGGCCTCCAAGAGATTGACCGAGCGGGTTTTAAGGTCACCCAAATTTTGATATGGAACACTCCCTTAGGAGTGTGAAATTTATAGCGAAAGGCACGGCGGAAAGAGGAATCCTCCCCCCTTGTTTTTGGCCAACTTATTAAAAAACAATGAAATGAATTCCACGCTTAGTTATATAAGTTCTGCGCAAAGGAGTACGGGAAGGGTAAAGGCTTGAGCAAAGAGTACGGGAAGGGTTATGCCTGCGCAAAGGAGTATGGGAAGGGTGAAGGTCTGCGCAAAGGAGTACGGGAAGGGTAAAGGCTTGAGCAAAGGAGTATGGGAAGGGTAAAGGTCTGCGCAAAGGAGTATGGGAAGGGTGAAGGTTTGTGAGCAAAGGAGTATGGGAAAGGTTAGGCCTGTGCAAAGGAGCATGGGAAGGGTTAAGGTCTGCGCAAAGGAGTATGGGAAGGGTTAAGGTCTGCGCAAATGAGTATGGGAGGGGTAAAGGTCTGAGCGCAGAAGTATGGGGGATCAAACCTTTATCCAATCACACAACATATGAGTTACCAATCACGTCAAACAAACTTTATTCATTTTCAATCTGTAGTACTATGAACTATTCGAACATCTGATTGGGTGAGATTAACTAAAACATATTAAACCTTAAGATATTTTAAAACCACGAAATATTTTTTTCCAGCAGCCACCCTTAATATAACTTATAATTGTAAATAAGCAAATCTTCATCGCTAGTATTAACACTGGACTTAAGCTGTTTTGATAGCATTTTAAGTCTGATGATTTCACTTCTGCACCAAGCAGAAGGGGTGAAAATGAAATCCATCTGTCTCCTACCAATTCCACTCGTAAGAAACAATGGCAACAACAACAGTGGCAAAAATAGTCTAGGTGTGTACAGAAAACTACAAGGCGGCCAATCCTGGGTACGCGCCTATGGGCGTGGTCTACCCTGTGTTAATATCCCCCTATTGAGAGGCGTCTAGCCAGTGTTTCTCGATGTTATAGTTCTGTTGCACACGCAGTTACTAGCGCTGTACTTGGCTCGTTTACGACGCGAAAACCCAAAGACTGCTAAACAGAGAGAGAAAGCTCCATTATTGGTTTATACCGCCTTCGTAATCTAGGTGGTGTAAGCCAATGATTGTTGTTGTTTCATCGGGTCATGGTATGGGTTGGCTCTAGATATCTAGCAAACATAACACATTTATGCTATGTACTTTGCTGTTCATTTTCTATATTTTGTTTAGTCATCAATATTTACTTATTTACTATTTATTTTAGTCGCAAATCAAGTAATCATGTCATGGTGTTTCTATATTATGTTTCTAAATTAATATCCTGGTGTATATTGGGGGGGGGGTAAGATGGTAAGATGTTGGTAAAATGTTGTGAGGTATTTGGTATCACGAAGACAGCAGTTGCCTTTCCCTTGCAGTGTTCAAAAGCAGGTAGGTTCCAGGAAGACTTTGGCCTGAGCAAATAACAGAACAAATGAAGGGTACACAAAGAAACATAGTGCTGATTCTGTACAGGCAACTGAGTCTCTTAAAAAGAGATTCAGTGGCATCGACAGTATCATCATATAATTAACATCAACAACAAAGCTTACTATAATCATCACCATCATCATTGTCATCATTATCATCATCAAGTACCAATCCGTCATAAACATCGTCACATAAAACCTGTAACTGTCATCACTTGGCCATCTTCCATCTTCAACATTTTCATGTCCATCAAACACCATCATATAGCAGTCTTCTCCTATACCCATCTGTAACCGTCGGAACTGGACATTAAGAACCGTGCGGTTAGAAAAATGTAGAAACAAATGCAATACTGAGAGGAAAACTATCAGGTTATGACACCAGCCAAAAAGTAGGCAAAAAAAAAATGAAACGAAACGAAAACGATCGAGCGAAGGCAACATGAGAACGAATACATGATGAAAGGCATGGACTTATAAGTATTTATTAAGAAATAAAGAAATAATACATTTTAAATAATAATGAACGTAGTGTAAATATGAGAAAAGGTAACTTAAACCGAAGGTTAGTTTTGCAAGCAAAGTACTTACAACCGGTAAATCAAACTGAACACAACTAGCATGACAGGCCCGTACGGCAGCGCTCTAAGCTTGTAGCTTATCTCTGCTGACTGTCTTCCCTGAGCAGCTGCGATTGAAGTATGTATGTCGATCTATATTTATAGAGTGCGTTACGTGAAGAATAAGTATGTGACAGGAAATGAGATCATAAGTACTAATCTGATAACAAAATTGACGAATCTTAAGCGTCACGCGTTATGGATGTAACAACAGGAATTAGAAGAACGAACTAGAATTCCAACAAGTGTAACTGTGACAGAACAGCTAAAGGACCTAAATCTAGTTACAGAGCAAAAACATAGTTAAAGCACGAACGTAAAACGTTATTATAACAAAAAATGAAATGGACTCTAAAAGTGATAAAAGATAAACGTGCTACAAAAACAGATCGAGTGTTTAAACTTAAAGTGTTTACTAACAAGACAAACAAACATCTTTTTATCACGATAAGAAAACAGGATATGATTAATTTTAGCACGTTGAAAGTAAATACCTAAATGGGAACGGATCAAATTAGAATCACGTTTGAGAAACAATTGGTAAAATACGTGAAACAATTATAATCGCAATCCAAAAATCGCTGACTCAAAATCTTTGCAAAATCTAAAATAACCAAAAATACCATGCGGTCACACATCACTAACATTATCATGTTACACATCACTAACGTTATTATGTCCATCAGATGCCATCATATAGCAGTCTTCCCCTATACCCATCACTAAAATTATCATGTTACACATCACTAACAGTATCATGTCCATCAGACGCCATCATATAGCAGTCTTACCCTGTACCAATCATCAACATTACCATGTCCAACATACACCATCATATAGCAGTCTTCTCCTATACCCATCACTAACATTATCATGTCCATCAGACGCCATCATATAGTAGTCTTACCCTATACCCATCACTAACATTATCATGTCCCTTAGATGCCATCATATAGCAGTCTTACCCTATACCCATCACTAACATCATCATGTCCCTTAGATGCCATCATATAGCAGTCTTACCCTATACCCATCACTAACATTATCATGTCCCTTAGATGCCATCATATAGCAGTCTTACCCTATACCCATCACTAACATTATCATGTCCCTTAGATGCCATCATATAGCAGTCTTACCCTATACCCATCACTAACATTATCGTGTCCCTTAGATGCCATCATATAGCAGTCTTACCCTATACCCATCACTAACATTATCGTGTCCATCAGATGCCATCATATAGCAGTCTTACCCTATACCCATCACTAACATCATCATGTCCTTCAGATGCCATCATATAGCAGTCTTACCCTATACCCATCACTAACATTATCGAGTAAGTACGCAGCTGCTTTGTCTCCTATTATCTTTCTTCTACAAAGGGGTTCTATTGTCTCTATTATTCTCGTTCTTTGTGTCGAGGTGCGGATATTGTTCATTTGCCCAATCAAATTGCATCTTGTAAGAGCTGCGTACTGACCCACATTATCATGTCACACATCACTAACATTATCATGTCCAACAGATGCCATCATATAGCAGTCTTACCCTATACCCATCACTAACATCATCATGTCCATCAGACGCCATCATATAGGAGTCTTACCCTATACCCATCACTAACATCATCATGTCCTTCAGATGCCATCATATAGCAGTCTTACCCTATACCCATCACTAACATCATCATGTCCTTCAGATGCCATCATATAGGAGTCTTACCCTATACCCATCACTAACATTATCACGTCCCTCAGATGCCATCATATAGGAGTCTTACCCTATACCCATCACTAACATTATCGTGTCCCTTAGATGCCATCATATAGCAGTCTTACCCTATACCCATCACTAACATTATCATGTCCAACAGATGCCATCATATAGCAGTCTTACCCTATACCCATCACTAACATTATCATGTCCATCAGACGCCATCATATAGGAGTCTTACCCTATACCCATCACTAACATCATCATGTCCTTCAGATGCCATCATATAGCAGTCTTACCCTATACCCATCACTAACATCATCATGTCCTTCAGATGCCATCATATAGGAGTCTTACCCTATACCCATCACTAACATTATCACGTCCCTCAGATGCCATCATATAGGAGTCTTACCCTATACCCATCACTAACATTATCGTGTCCCTTAGATGCCATCATATAGCAGTCTTACCCTATACCCATCACTAACATTATCATGTCCAACAGATGCCATCATATAGCAGTCTTACCCTATACCCATCACTAACATTATCATGTCCATCAGACGCCATCATATAGGAGTCTTACCCTATACCCATCACTAACATTATCATGTCCATCAGATGCCATCATATATCTGCCTTACCTTGTGCATAGTGCTCACGACAACTTTCTGGAACTGTGCTGTGTGTCATCATTAACTATAAGCAAAATTCAGAAATAAAGATTTTAGAAGAATGAAGTCAATACACTTCCAAGCCATTGTTTAGTGAACCTCAGACTCGTTTCATCCATAAATCAATACCTTGAAGCAAGAACTTGCAAAGAATTGTCTCAGATCCTGTCCATGTATTGTCTCAAGAAATCGTCGCAAGGGGAGAATATGTGTGAGAGGCGCTTGCCTGGAATGGTCAATAACAAATATCATCCTCATCATTACACCACAACAATCATAGCCACCACAATCAGCACTATAACAATCATCACCATCATCATCATCATCATCATCATCATCATCATCATCATCATCATCATCATCATCATCATCATCATCATCATCATCATTGTCATCATCATCATCATCATCATCATCATTGTCATCATCATCATCATCATCATCATCATCATCATCATCATCATCATCATCATCATCATTGTCATTATTGCCAAGAAAGGACTGGATAATCATCATAAATATCATAATCATAATCCGCATTATTATCATCATGATTATCAATATGAAAATCATCATTGTAATCATTATCATTATCATAATTATCATCAATATCATATTCATCATTATCATCATTTTTAGAATCATCATTATCATTTATTTCTTCTCACCATGAAGTCAAAAAGTCCTCCACAATGTGATGTATGCGGTCAGGTCTAGGTAACCGGATGTCTTTCTCAACATTCATCCCTGAAAACATACAGATATTTCTCATAACTTTGAAAACAATAACAAAAGTTAGAGTACTCACCACCAAGTGGCTATGTTTTATAATACTCACTTTGGGGTCTATGGTATAACACTTATTCTTAGAAGACTATGTCATAATACCCATTTTTAGGATCTGGTACAACACTAACTTGTAAGTGGCCATTTCATACATCTTAAGGTCTATGGTTTAACACTTCCCATGCAGCTATGTGATAATACTCACTCTAGGGGTCTATGGTATAACACTTATTTCTTATGCCATTATACTCAGTCTTGGGGTCTATGGTATAACACTTATTCCTAAGTGACTATGCCATAATACTCACTCTTGGGGTCTATGGTATAATACTTATTCCTATACGTGACTATGCCATAATACTCACTCTTGGGGTCTATGGTATAATACTTATTCCTATACGTGACTATGCCATAATACTCACTCTTGGGGTCTATGGTATAATACTTATTCCTATACGTGACTATGCCATAATACTCACTCTTGGGGTCTATGGTATAATACTTATTCCTATACGTGACTATGCCATAATACTCACTCTTGGGGTCTATGGTATAATACTTATTCCTATACGTGACTATGCCATAATACTCACTCTTGGGGTCTATGGTATAATACTTATTCCTATACGTGACTATGCCATAATACTCACTCTTGGGGTCTATGGTATAATACTTATTCCTATACGTGACTATGCCATAATACTCACTCTTGGGGTGTTTCTTGTAGAAGTAGAAGACGGGGTGAAGGAAGTTGGACATATGGGCCTCTGTCGCCTCCCCATGTGCACGATCTGGTCGAAAGATATCTTTGCTGCATATGGCAAAAGAAAAAATAGATCATCAAAGGAAATATTAATTTTAAGCCAGGATTTGTTGTTGTTTAGGTGGCTGTAGCAACAGATATTATACAAAACTGGGCAAAATCCAGTGATTTTAAGAGCTGTAGCAGGCCTTGAATTATTGGGAGGGGGGACGATGACACAGCCATGCACCTTCTGGTCTGGTCATTTATTTATAATTTTCAAAAATAATAAGGGCTCCCCAGCCCCTGATATGGGAAAAAGTGTATACTTTTCCATAGCCTACTAATAGATCATTTAGTAGTTTGCACTATTTGACACAAAAAAATATGCAGTTCTTAGTTATTCCAAATTGGTACCCATTTTACCCAGCTCCAGAGAAGTTCGGGCCGTACTCCATGTTAAGCACAACCATTGGTCCTGGCTTGTAGCCTGTAATCTCTAGAGAACAAGAAAACAAGATCAGCACTGCATGGTCAATGATTCCCTGTAATATGATCAGCACGGCATGGTCAATGATTCCCTGTAATATGATCAGCACTGCATGGTCAATGTTTCCTGTAATATGATCAGCACGGCATGGTCAATGATTCCCTGTAATATGATCAGCACGGCATGGTCAATGATTCCCTGTAATATGATCAGCACAGCATGGTCAATGATTCCCTGTAATATGATCAGCACGGCATGGTCAATGATTCCCTGTAATATGATCAGCAAGGCATGGTCAATGATTCCCTGTAAAATGATCAGCACAGAATGGTCAATGATTCCCTGTAATATGATCAGCACGGCATGGTCAATGATTCCCTGTAAAATGATCAACACGGCATGGTCAATGATTCCCTGTAATATGATCAGCACGGCATGGTCAATAATTCCCTGTAAAATGATCAACACGGCATGGTCAATGATTCCCTGTAATATGATCAGCACGGCATGGTCAATGATTCCTCTAATATGATCAGCACGGCATGGTCAATGATTCCCTGTAAAATGATCAACACGGCATGGTCAATGATTCCCTGTAATATGATCAGCACGGCATGGTCAATGATTCCCTGTAATATGATCAGCACGGCATGGTCAATGATTCCCTGTAATATGATCAGCACAGCATGGTCAATGTTTCCTCTAATATGATCAGCACGGCATGGTCAATGATTCCCTGTAATATGATCAGCACGGCATGGTCAATGATTCCCTGTAATATGATCAGCACGGCATGGTCAATGATTCCCTGTAATATGATCAGCACGGCATGGTAAAAAATTCCCTGTAATATGATCAGCATGGCATGGTCAATGATTCCCTGTAATGTGATCAGACATACTTTTAAAAGCGTTTAATGTTTTGATCGGGTACTCTTCAAAGTAGTCAACTTTTCCATCTTTACCTGCAAAAGATAAATATGAAGGATGTCAGTGCTTTTAAGCACTTAAAAGAGTGGTGACATATATGGGCGTCATTGCTTGACAAATAAAAGTTCAATAGGTTATTGGGTAAACTCTACCAAGAACAGACTATAAAAATTTGAAGATGTGAAGCGCTAGAGAACAAAACTAAAGAAGTGCAATCTGGATCATGTTGAAGTGATTTCAAACAAAGGGAAATTTGCATACATATCAACAAAACAAGAGAATATTATGTCTGTCTATAACTGTGTAAAAAAAACAAATCCTGAAAATTGCCTGAAACAGGGTCAAAATCACCCTTCCCAAGGTCCTTTGCATAATCCTTCCCATGATGCATAGTAAAGAGCTTTGGTCTATTTATTCGAGACGGCCTGGGACAAGCACTGGAACTTCACTGCTTCACATCTTGTGGGCATGCTCCAAATAAGGAGCTGCAAATAGTACTTAATAGGATGCCTAACACAGGCTTATAACAGGCCTGGTGCATGATGGGTATTTTAAGGTAATAGGTAGTTTAAAGTTACAGTATGATATCTTAGATAAAAAGCTTACGGAAGACAATGACATCGCCGAGGACTCCAAACATCTGGTAGATTCCCTACAAGACCAACAGAATAACATCATCAGTAATCAAGATACATGGAGCAGTCGAAACGTAAAGACAATGGTTATCACGGTGTTCATGAAGTAAGGGGAGACATGCAAGGGGACAGGGGATCCTAGGGGAAACAGTTATCACACACACTATAGAGATTGAAACTTGTAACAAAAAATTGGGGCAGCTAAGGCCAGTCAAGGAGAGATTAGAGGAGAGATAAGAGTTAAGGATACTCTAGACAAACTTATTTTCATGGATACTCTTCTTTGCAACTTGCATGGAGGCAGGTAAGGGGAGTCAAGGAGAGAGGGTAGTAGACAGGGATATTCTTGCAACTGGGAGGGAGGCCAAGGCTGGTTAAGGAAGATAAGAGTAGACAAATTCATTGTGTCAACTGGCAGAGACGGGGAAGGGCAGTTAAGGAGAGGGAGGAGTAGACAATGCCATTAATACACTCGTTTATGGCCATTTTAGGCAGGACATTTTGAGGGGCTGTTCATAATAATGAAGCAAAAGAATAGAAATAAACTCGAAAGGGAAGCAAGTGAGGAAGTACAGGGAGGGGGGAACAAGGCAGGAAAAATGGTAATCATACTCACAGAAGCCTCATTGATGCGTTTTATAATGTGATTCATAAGGTCAAGGTACGGTATAGTAATGTGTGACCAGATGACCTTGTTAAACTTCCACTCAAGATGATGGAACAATGCACGTGCTGGGGATAAACAAAGGTATGTAGGTTGATGAGATCAAGTGTTGCAAGAGACAGTGCAATCCTGTCACTAGCCCAAACCAGAAACCAGAAACCATTTTTTTTCAACATATGATAAAGAGTGAATCTCCCATGTCTTTATTATTAGATGAAGATGTTATCAGATGTTAACAACAATGGATGATGGAAAAACATTTCTATATCTTTTATTCTTGACTTCTTTTCTTACTAAGGTTAAGGATTTGTCGGAATACGTACTGGTGTAGCGGAACCCATGGATGAATCCTCCAGCAGACTTACGAAAATCCACAGAATGAGTGTTAGTTCCAGCTATAAGATAAAACACAAGTCAGTCCAAGTGTTAACTGTTTATGACATCCTTAGACAAGCAAAACCCTGTAACTCACCAAAGAACATCCCAGGAACAGAGACAGACTCGTAGTTCGGATAGACCTCAGGGTATTTCTTGGAGCGCTTGCCCATGCATGGTTTCGGAAGAGATGAGTTGTCAAAGATTGAAAAATCAAACTGCAAGAAAGAAGGAATTTTCAGGTATGAGTTAATCATATAACACTTAAGGAAAATGATTTCTTACGTTACCTTGAATCCGAGACAGCGAATGATGCGGTCATAGGGATCACGCATTGCATAGTTGTCAGCTGTAGAGAAAGAAAATATGGACTATTGATGCTATAAACCAGTTGGTTTGGTGATTGAGAGCAGCGGCAGCACATGGGGAGAGGCAGGGGCGCTATCAGAGGGGGGACGGCACTCCTCACTTCACAGACACAAGGGGTTGATCCAGACCTAAATATGACTGATTTGAAATGGTCACGGTCATGCCCGATTTGGGGCTTTTGCACCTACCCCCTACTTTTGGGACGGCTCCCCTTCCCCTGGAGACTAATGATTGACTGCCTGACTAACTAAATGGCCAAAGGCTTCACTTATAATCATAATTGAATTACTAAAAAACTAGAATACTGACGGACAACAAATAGGCTTTTACTGTAGGATCTGTTGTATTGTGACACCGCATTTTCAAAACATTGATTTGTTTTTGTCTTTTGTGATTTTCTGTTCCGGCAGTCAAAATATTCTAAGCCGATCAGATTCTTGCCATCTCGCCTAGTGCAGTTGCCTGGCATTCTGTCGCGACACTGTCTGGTTTTCGTCCATAGGAAAGCCAGGGAAGTGCACAAGGTGAGACTCTGATTGGCTCAGAATGGTTTGACTGACAAAACAGAAAACCAAAACAAATCGTGTTTTGAAAACATGGGTCGCAATACAATGGATTCGACAGTAAACAGCTGAATGGACTGATGGCAAAACCGACTCTTTGACCGGATAGGTGAACATGCATAACGTAACCTGACTGAAGATGTCTGGCTTAGTTGCATAAACAAAATACACGAAGAAAAAACAAAATACAGGAGAAAATACAAAATACAGAAGAAAATAAGACAAATAAAAATACTGTTTCACTGGTTATAATCAAGCGGCAGTAAAAAGTGACAGACAGCTTAACAGACCGATAGATGTCAAAAGAATGACTGCTGTTTTAAGTGATAGTCTCCTTTATTCCTAAAACTCGAGCCCATGATGTCACAGGACGTCTTACAAATATGGCCAATCATACAACACCTCCCTTCATAATGTCACAGGACATCTTACTAATGTGGCCCATCCTACAACACCTACATTCAAGTTTACACTAGGGTGGTTCAACAGTAAACTTGATAACAAACAAATAGTAACAAAATTGTTCTTTCACTTTCTAATCTACCTTCTCTAATAATAAACCATGTCTGGCCGCTGGTTCAATCTAACCAGTCTGCCTGACTTACGAACTGTTGTAACGCATGGATTGGGGTAGGTAGCAACTGGATAAGGGGCTTGGACGTGGTGTTTCTGTGATGGAACTGGATCTCCGCAATTGGCGGCTGGTAGTGGGTCATTGGCCAAGCTCTTGGTAGCCTCGTCGGTCTTCTCTCCTAGGTGGATGAGATGGCGTCTGTTTCGGCGGACACTGGATCCTGCATCTGTGAGAACCTAGCAGGATCTGGGATTGCTTAGCCTCTTTTGTACTTCTCCAAATCTTCCTTGGTCTGTGACGTACACTTTATCTCCTTCCTCCAGGGCTGGGAGTGATATAACCCGGTGCCGCAAGTTGTAGCTTCTTGTCTAGGCCTCTCTGTATGCCTCTTCTTTAGCTTTTATCTTTTCTTTGTCGATCTTTGTGGTTTGCATTGCTTCTGGAGGTGCTGGCAGTCTGGTACTGAGCTTCCGGTTCATCAGAATTTGACTTTAAGACAGACTCACTTTGCTCCTCAACTTCATCGACAAGCTTTAAATCTTCCAGCGTTGGCTTGCTTGTCAGGGCACGTGACAGGGCGTCCGCTGTGTTCTGGTGGACCCCCTGAACATACTTCACGTCTGGTGCGTAACTTGCCATCCTCAGTCGAGACCTGAGGATTCTTGGCGGGAGCTTTGATAGATCGGTGCTTGAGAGTAAGGTTACTAACGGGCAGTTATCTAATTCTAAAGAGAATGTTGTTTCCATGATGTAATCTGAGAACTTGACACACACCCGTGTGGCTGCTAGTGCTTTCTTTTCGATTACAGCGCACCGCTTCTCTGCATCTGTGAGTGAACGGGAAGCGTAAGCTATAGGGCGGCGGTCGTCAAGGTCATCAATCTGCATAAAGACCGCTCCAAGTCCATCTTGACATGCGTCTGGGGCGACAATGCTTCTCTTTTCAAAGGCATAGTGTTCTAGGACTTCAGTAGATGCCAGCTTCTTCTTGATCTCTTTGAAAGCCTTTTTTTGTGGCTGATCCAAAAGCCATTGTTGCCCCTTTCTTAGCAGCTGGTCTTGGCAAGGTCTGGAAGGAACTTGGCAAGTTGATTGATCGTGCCGTTGAAGCGCTGTAGCTCTTTAACTGTGTTGGACCTTGGGAAGTCTTTGATAACTTTGTTCTTCTCTGGGTCAGCTTCATCAGAAACTTAATCTCGTGCTTCGAAAATTCACATTTCTCGTTCAACATGATTCCCGCCTTGAGGAGACGCTCGAGGACTAGACGTACACGTTTGTTGTGAACTTCTTGCGTTGGTCTATGGATCACGATATCGTCAATGTGACATACGATGCCTTCTAAACCTTCCAATGTCATAGACATGGTACGTTGAAGGACTTCTGGGGCAGAGCTTATCCCGAATGGGAGACGATTGAAGCGGAACCGACCAAAGGGGGTCACAAAGGTGGTAAGGTGAGCTTAGATTCGTCGTCGAGGGGAATCTGCCAGAAATAGTTGGCATCAAGCTTCAAGAAGATCTGGCTTTCTTTCGTTGATTTCCTTCTTCAAGGGCTTGTTAAGCGAGGTGAGGTTCACACAGATCCTGACGTCTCCATTCCTCTTGGGGCAGTGACCATCCCCTAGAACCAGTCAGCAGGTGTGGTTACAGGTGATATGACTCTCTGGGCCTTCCCTCCAGCTTCTGTTTTACCTGGGTAACAATGGATGTGGTATACGGCTTGGAGTGTACAGACAGAATGGTAGTGCGTCTTCTTTCAGCGGTATCTTAAAGGGCTCATCATGCCAAGGCCAAGGAAATTCTTCCCCAAAGTTTGGCACCTTTTCCATGTTATTTACCTTAGGTGCTGGAACGGGTAATCTAAGCGCCTGGATAGCTGATTTGGACAAAAAGTCAAAATCAGCTATCCAGCTGATTAACAAGGTTACTCATGACGTAGACATTCTCGTGGTGCGCCTTATCTCTGACATGAAATGTTGCGTTCGTAATCTGCCCCTTCATGAGGTGAGACAGTTTTACTCCACCGGGACTTCTTAACTTCAGTCTTAACTTCATCGAGCTGCATGTTTTGATCCAAGGTGTTGGGTCGCTGACGACTGTCACCTTAGACCCTATTGACAAGCAATTACACTGACCAGAAGTTCTCGCTGATACAGTTTACTACGCCCATCGTGTAGAAGGTGGCAAAGTCGCTGTCCTCATCTTAATCCACTTCATGGATTTGTTTAGCTGATTGGCACACTGTTGCGAAATGGCCGCTCTTCTAACAGTGTCTTCCACCAGCGGCAACGCGGAATCTGCTGCTGGTTTCTGGCGGTTGTGTGGATTTTCCGAAATGGCCAGAAACTTTCTGTTGCCTCTGGGAGCACCTCTTTTCTTTGCAGGATTTTTGCGCCCTTTGTCTGTGTGGTGGATGTTCGGGTTAAGGTTTCCTGAAATCTCTGCAACTCGTAAACTCTCTACTGCCCTAGCAAGGTCTGGAACAGGTCTTTCTCGCAGTAGCCGCGACAGTCTCGCCTGCAACTGAAGTCGTACTAGTTTTCCACTACATCCCCCCCTAGTAAAGATAGTTTGAGGGGCAGGTATCTGATATGTAGCAATAATTTACAAATAAATGCAGTGCACAATGTGTTAAGCTTAACAAAATCCACGAAACCCACAAATATAGCGAAAAACACTAAAATACGTTTCAGCTGCCGCGGGAATTGTGTTGTTTGTTATTTTAGCGTTGCGTACCTGTGGATAAACCCAGTTCGCGCGCGATCGCTGTATCGCTGTGTCAAACAATCTCGTTCCCAGAGTCCTTATTTCTGCGCAGAAAAAAAGGATTCTGGGGACGAAATTGTCTTTGGCAGTTTACTTGTGTGGCGAAAACGTAGTACTTTTTCTTTTTTCAAACGGCTCTCTTTTCTCGCTTGTTCTTGAATGATGACGATGGTTGCCTTGGTCGTTCGTCTTTCTGTCTCGAAATCGACAAATTTTGTCCTCTTTTTCCACTGTCCCTTCGTCCTGACTCAGCTGTTCCTCTTCGCGGATGTACTGTAAGGTCTTGGGATGATTGAGACTGATTTTGGCGTTAATGTTCGGCGTTTTACGGCTCACAATCCACGGAGCGAAGCAAACTATTATTAGCCTGCGAGGTGGAAAGTCTGCAAGGCTGTCATCGGCGCATAGTAATCTGTTATATAAATTAAAAATAAGAGATAACAGATTACTTACCTTGCTTCGAAAACTGATAGTTCTGAATTTTAGACCACGAAAAATTTTGAAATCCGTATCGAATGCGCCGGTGACAGCCTCGCGCTATAAGTTGTTTGCTTATAGAATAAGCAACTGGATGACATGTATAATGGCAGAAAATGAAGGACAGATAGATGGAAAATATTATTGACTGGCTAAAAAAGTGAAAGACAGCTTAACAGACCAATAGATGTCAAAGCCAAACTGGATGACCGAAGACATAATAATGGGAAAAAATGAAGGACAGACAGATGGAAAATATCGTAGAGTGGCTAACATGACAGATAGACTGGCTGTTTGCTAAATAAGCATGTACAGGGGGAATATTTTATAGACAGAAAGATTGGATAGACTTGACAGACAGAAAGTAATACCAGTTACAAACAAACCACTTACGCAGGATGCTGTTACCATCTAGGCGGTCAAAGCTAATTTGTTCCAGGTCTTCTCTCTCCGTGACATACAGTTTTCCATTTCTCTTGATGATTGTCATCTCTTCTACTGGCGCCCCTGAGACACAAATAATGATACAGTGGTAAATATATGATAAAAATGTGATCATAAGGACAACAATGCATAGCTGTCAACTCTCTCGCATTAGGCGAGAGTCCCAATATGTTGAACCTTTTCTCAAGCCTAATTTTCTTTAAAATATCCATACATTTACTGCATTCTCCAGCATTGGCTATCTTGGTACTTCTGATACATTCACTTTATTTTCTCAAGATTTTTCCTACAGCGAGGTTGACAGCTATGGCAGTGTATGAAGAATATATAATCCATCTCTATACCTAGTAGTGCATCCAATGACTTTAGCTGGTAAGTATCCAGAATCCCATTATTTATTGCTCTGAAATAAATTTTTTTATCAATAAATCAATATAATATTTTCTCATTTTTAAGAGTACTGTAGGTAGTTTTAAAATTGCAATAAAGAAACAAGTACCTTAAATCTCCAACATAATGTGTTTCCCATGACAATCGGACACGTGACCTGAGAGAAGAGTAATTTTTCCATTTTTTTTATCCCACTCAATATAGAACCTAAAAATTTTGTACCCCAAAATACCAACATTGAAACTATAACCATCCCTAAAAAAACAGATTGCAGAATTTCGCAAACAACATGTCTTGTAATGCTAAACTCTGGTGTTAATAAAAATCATATAATATACAAATTTTGAATAGTTAGGGCAAAATAAATCTAAGAACCCTCTCCCAATTTCTTTCTCTGAAACTATTCCCCTGCCCCTAAAATAGTGCTTGTCTGCTGCGCACCTGTTATTGTGCTAAGAGATTAATAGATTATACATTAAAAATTAATGTCCATGTTAACAGCAATCTTACAGATGAATACGCCGGGTTGGCTGAGGAGGGGTTGAGCTGTCTGAAGGAAAAAGGGCTTGTTGTAACCCAATCAATAAACGGCCCATTTTTTACTCACCTTGCCATCATATGGATCAGGTTGGTGGCACCCATGATGCTATCAGCTGTCTCGAATGCTGAGTTGCCTGAAATTAACAGACAAACATTGAAATGGAAATATACATTCATACTTACATGGGTACCACTTACAGTGTGCACAATAAAGTATTTGTTTAGACTGTTAGCCATTAATTCCGGTCGATTAAGTAATAATCACCGATGAGTTTTAATGGATGATGGTGACACAGGGACATTAAGATGACTGGGAGGCACAGCCATGCCCCTGGTCATTCCTTTAAAAAAATGTTTTTCGGCTCTTAGCATGTGGTCCGTGACGTTCTCATCGTCTCTCATATTTAGCGTTGTCAGCTCAGTGTAGAGGGCAACGCCTTTGTCTTGGTAGTGTTCTCGGGGAAGTGCCAAAGCTTTTCTTCTATCGTCTCTTGCCACTAAAAACGAGTGCCAGACTCCTGTCGTCTAGAAGCTGGACTAAATCCGTGAAGGCATTTGCGTTCTTGTCCGCATCGGGCGCTGCTGAATCGCCCTTCGGGATAACAGTGTCGTACAACTTCTGGAGGTGCATATGGCCAAGGAACTTTACTTCCCATAGCTCATATCTACTCTCGTCTCCGTCAAACATGGGCATCCTCCTGGGCCCATAACATAGTATACTATGTCGCCATAGTAGTTACACTAGATGAACGACTTGATATTTCAGGAGGAACAATACATTTTATTTAACAAGCATCGTCACATATATACACAATTGGTAAGGCGTATTGAGGCATTTCCTCAATAATCAATCAAAGTGTCACTAATCCATAGGTGTGGCTAATAATTCATGAGTATGGGTAATAATCTATAAGTCTGGGTAATAATCTATGAGTATGGGTAATAATCTATGAGTATGGGTAATAATCTATGAGTATGGGTAATAATCTATGAGTATGGTTAATAATCTATGAGTATGGGTAATAATCTATGAGTATGGTTAATAATCTATGAGTATGGTTAATAATCCATGAGTATGGGTAATAATCTATAAGTATGGGTAATAATCTATGAGTATGGGTAATAATCTATGAGTATGGGTAATAATCTATGAGTACGGTTAATAATCTATGAGTATGGTTAATAATCTATGAGTATGGGTAATAATCTATGAGTATGGTTAATAATCTATGAGTATGGGTAATAATCTATGAGTATGGGCAATAATCTACGAGTATGGGTAATAATCTATGAGTATGGTTAATAATCTATGAGTATGGGTAATAATCTATGAGTATGGGTAATAATCTATGAGTATGGGTAATAATCTATGAGTATGGTTAATAATCTATGAGTATGGTTAATAATCTATGAGTATGGGTAATAATCTATGAGTATGGGTAATAATCTATGAGTATGGTTAATAATCTATGAGTATGGGTAATAATCTATGAGTATGGTTAATAATCTATAAGTATGGGTAATAATCTATGAGTATGGGTAATAATCTATGAGTATGGGTAATAATCTATGAGTATGGGTAATAATCTAAGAGTATGGGTAATAATCTATGAGTATGGGTAACAATCTATGAGTATGGGTAATAATCTATGAGTATGAGTAATAATCTATGAGTATGGTTAATAATCTATGAGTATAGGTAATAATCTATGAGTATGGGTAATAATCTATGAGTATGAGTAATAATCTATGAGTATGGGTAATATTCTATGAGTATGGTTAATAATCTATGAGTATGGGTAATAATCTATGAGTATGGGTAATAATCTATGAGTATGGGTAATCATGTAATCACGTATGTAACCAGGTAGGCGTGGTCATGAGCTCAGGCCATAATTGTAACATCCTGTCCTATTGGCGCTACAGTATCGTAACCACAAATGCAACTGCATTAGATTAGTAATTCTAAATATATATAGGAAAAATACTATAACAATATACCTCTACCAATTATCAGGACAGACTGCCCTTCATAATCATCAGGATTGGTGGATACGCTGCTGTAGCTTTGTAACAAAAATTTGATGGTCACCACTCAGTCATGCCTTACAAACTTTAGAACCCAAAAGTAAGTGAGTTTATATAAAGCATTCAAAATTCGATTTACCTCAGTGTATTCGACTCCATCAAACTGGGTTGGCAGGTTCTCTACCCAAATGCCAGTACTAGAAAAAGAAAAACATTTCGTCCGCTAAGGTGAGTGTTAAGGATTGGTGGTGCAGTTGGTTGAGCATTGGGTTCTGGGTTTTATATTTAGTTCCGAGATGAGTTTAATAAGTTGATTATCGCATTTCCTTTTTCACCTGTTCATCAGTTTTCATATCTCTACAAAAACCAACAATTTCAATCTAAGTTGTGTTTTGTAGTCACATATATTTATATTGAAACAGAAACAATTGTGAGAGTATGGAGAGCATATGTGAGTCGTAAGTTTAAGAGTTTGCCGCTTCGGTTAACAAATAAAAATGCCAGTGTGAGCTTTATTTCTGCCATGCTTCCCGAGCGATCGTGACATCATTACAACAAGGTTCACCCAACATGCAACTGGGTGCGTGACACAGGGATACCGTTCAGAGGATTACCTGACAACGAGTGTCCTGCACTCATAGACTGTGTCATTCTGGTCCTTAATAAAAAATGACGTTGTTTTGCCCATGACTTTTCTAGAGACATTCCTGATGTTTGTGTTGTACTGGACATTCAGCTTTAACTTGGTGGCATAATCATTCAGATACTTGACCTAGAACCAATATTCCTGTTAGGAAAGAGCTTTTGGGGCTGCATCTTAATTATGAAAGTTTGTGTCAACTTATGGGGTGTGCAATGACCTGTCCAGCTACTGATAGCAGAATGGTACATTGCCATTGAATACATACATAATCATCAGCATCAGGGAAGAACTTCTTGGAGTAATGTTTCATCAGCAGTGATTCGTCATCACTGATCAGCGAATTCCAGTCATGGCGAAGGTTGAATTCTTTATTTGTTTTTCCTGTCAAGAAAATAAAAACTTTTGAATAAATGTGATATTCTTTTTACCATATAAGAGTGAAATGTTGAATCACATCTTGAATAGCATTTCAGGGCTGTGAACACTTCTTTGTAGTCTTCTGGAGGTTTTTTTCAAAGAACTCCTACCAATGATGAACACGATTTTGGGGTATTTTTATCTGCTAGTTGTTTTATGTTGTGAAAATTTACAATTTTTTACACTTGTCTTGCATTCCACAGTGGTAGTAAAATACACAAACATACCAAACATGTATAATTCCCATGAGCCTTTTGTATAACATGGTGAAAATAAGTTTTGAATGTCATTTAACAACTCCTTTTAAAGCAGCTAGACTCCCATGGGATATTTTTGGGGTTTGGATTTTGGGGTCCTTGCCCCCTCTTCCTCTGCACTTGGGATTACCCCCCCCCCTAAGCCCCTACCCCCCTAGGTATACTTATACCCCACTAAAGCCCCACCCAGTCTTCACATTTCATATTTTAGGACATATTAACATCACCAATACCTGTATGTCTCTTGTTAATAGAGATCAGAGTTCTGTGTCTTGGAAGCTCTACATAAAAAGAACCTGCAAAAACAAAAAAATAACAACAACAATAATAAAAAGAATGTCAGTGACAGGAAACCATTTAGCAGGTAAATAGTGAAAATAGTGTGAAGTTTGTATCCACTCACATAATTGTTTTTATTCTAAAATAATAAAATAAATATATGCCAATTGTGTATGTAAATGTGACCTTCATGGCTCCCCCCCATACCAAACACTCCCCATCCTAAATTAGCCCTTTCCATGATTGGAAAAGAAATTAGTAACTACTAATTAGTAATTAGAGAAGGTCCAGTAGTAAAGAAGCAAATGATGCTGTTTCCAGCAATGTTTTTTACATTGTTTTGGCTTTTCAAAGTTTGAAAATGTCAAACCAATGAAACATCTTAAAACAAATATTTGACTCTAAATCAACATTCCCTGACCCTACAGATGTCTTTGATTTATTCATTGAGTCCTGGAGCTTTTAGTTCAGCCATCGCCACTGTACCAGCCAATCAAAGGAAGCCTAGTCTATCCAAACAGGACAAGAAACAAGAGAAAAGATGTCCCTCTGTCAATATAAATCTACCATTAGCATAAACACATGTTTTTCATGTTTCTAGGTTATACCTGACTCAAACCAATAAAGTTGCATTCATTGAATGTTTTTTTTATTTGATAGGTGACCAACGACGATCAAATCGCATACTTTCTAGAACTTTGATTTAAATACCAGGTGTTTTTCTAGCAAAGTTACGATTTGAGTCTGCTGGAGAAGTGTAAAGATGAAGATAAAGTAGACTGCCAGTTTTTGGTGGACTATATTCATTATTAATTCTGGTTTGACAACATGGTTTTGCAAATGATTAAAAATATGTGTTAAAATAATTACATGTAGTAAAAAGTAGTTATGAAAACATATGGTTTGAAAAATAAGGATGATTTAGGCCATAATTCTGATTATTAAATTCTTCCAGAAAAATTAAAAAAGCAACCTGTTTTAATATTTTGCTATAAATTGGTGTTCCCCGCCTCTTTTTCTAATACTCCAAATTAGACAAGAATCAACACCACTTTGCACTTGTTTGGAATGATCTGGGCCGTAGCAGGGGGTGGGGCACTGGGAGCATATGGTCCCCCCTAATATTTTCAAAAATTATAAGGAAATGACCTGAAGGGCGTGGCTGTGCTCCCCCAATATTTTCTTACTGTTTCTGTATTGTGCTCCCCCAATATTTTCTTAATGTTTCTGTATTGTGCCCCCACCCCCAATATTTTCTTACTGTTTCTGTATTGTGCTCCCCCAATATTTTCTTAATGTTTCTGTATTGTGCCCCCCCAATATTTTCCTTATGTTTCTGTATTGTGCCCCCCCCCCCAAATTTTATGTGGGCTGCTGCAGCTCTGATGATTGATAAGAATACTTTCTGATAAGTAACTGGACTGTCATAATAAGAAGGCAAATATAAAATCCATTATTAGATGTAACAAGAGAAACGTTCTTTTTGGTTGGGGTTTAGACAGGTGCTAAACATGATTCATTTATCCCCCTCCCAAAAACATGAAGGAAATGGTTGAATACCCTATCCTCCCACATCCATTATGTAACCACATCTCATAAAAATCAAAGCGTTCATAGGTAATTGAAAGATTGAGAAAGAAGAAATGCGATCTTATCCTAAAAAACTTATCGCAATAAAAGCTTTTTAATGGCACTATCTATTATACCATTGGCTACACTCAGACCGATTAT
Source organism: Nematostella vectensis (assembly GCF_932526225.1). Lineage (NCBI taxonomy): Eukaryota > Metazoa > Cnidaria > Anthozoa > Actiniaria > Edwardsiidae > Nematostella > Nematostella vectensis. The sequence goes on from NC_064045.1 coordinate 3,082,449, forward strand.
GTTTCATTTAAATTTTTTTTAAGAACTTTAAACGAGAAAAAGAAAAAGAGAAAGACAATGAATAACAGTCCATTTCAAATGATAACAATTAATACAGCAGGACGTCACCGGGAGATTAATAGATAAAGGAAATTAAAATCGTCAGGATAACTTAAGCCTTATATTTAACAACAAAAAAGTGACATGAAAATAGCCGGTTCTTGGTATCCGTAAGTTATGAGTACAGATTATTTTGATAACAGAATTGTGTCAGTTGAAAAGACAGAAAGTCAGAATTTTTTCGCGTTTCGTTTCAGCAAACACGGAAGAGAAATCAGGAGGCTATTCGTTCCTACCTGCAACGCCATTTCGCTCGAAGATCACATAATCTCGAGAAGCTCTTTCAAGAAAGAACCCCATTTGAAGACCTTGGCAAAACCAAGAATGTATTTAATTCATTAAAAGAGTAGAGGGATGTGTTAGACAACAAATATAAAAATAATGTAAGTAAGTTATCTTATATCCTTTAGTCAAATTGATGATAGCTGCATTGCATGATTTGTTCAATGCAGCAAACTTTTAACATACTTTTGAGTAAATCATGCCAAAAACAGTTTGTAATGTTGTATTATATGTGTATTCAAAATGTTTATTTAAAATTCGTTTTGTTATGTAACATGTAGTTAGCTGTGACTTGTGTGTGAAGCAGTGGGAATCCGGTGAAATTGTTGTTATCTGGCAGGACGCGATGGTAAGAAATAAAACACGATTTTTTCCATCTTTAAATGCTTAAATGGTAAAGATAAATGAATGTTAGAACAAAGGAAGTCTCCTTCAAGGACTCACCGGCTGGACCAGCTCCAATCACGCAGTAATCATGATCATTTGAGTTTGATTTCGAGAGAAGAACATGTACACAACAAAGTAGCAGAAATAAAAAATATGTCAGTGAACCTAAAGCTTGCATATCTGCTGTCAGTGCACAGGACAAACCAGGCAAGACACGGCCCCTCGTCTTTCTAAAACGGTGTTTTTGGTTAGTCCGTGGACGTCAATCATCCGTATCCATAGCAATAGAGGTCGAATTTCCCGCGCGAACACCAAACTGCACGGTGCAGGTTTGACAAGGGGGGTTGTTTTTTTTTAGCATTGATTTGGGATAGGGCCTCATTTTATGATACATGGTTCAGGAGAGGGCCTATTGTTTTTAACAGTTATTATGATCGGTTTCCGAACCTCCAAAAATACTGGAATTTCAAATTTTCATTTCTGGGGAGAACCCCAGACCCCCTACAAAATAGATACTATTATAGCGCAACCAAGAAACCCGTAAACACCGGAAATGAATATTTGTTCCGACCAACCACTCGCGAGATATTCAAACGGTCAACTAGAAACATGTCTCAACAAGTTTCAGTGTCCGAATTTTCGCGTCTGATTCGTCAGAAAAGGAATAAACATTCCAAACATGGTTTAGATGTTCACGGTTTTACTGGTTGTGCTGTAATCATTATCCCCTAAAGTGTGTCCTTTTTTTAACCTGTTTTATTAACTTCCATCAATGAATTTACTAAATTCGATTCATGTCAAAGCCACCCTCCCTATTAACTTTTCAAATTTTTGGTATGAAAACATATTTAAATAAGATTTCAGTTGGAAAGGAGCTAACGATGCTTTTTCTTAACAATAATTAGAATTTCATACATTTGAAGATAGGGAAGCAAGCCCAAGACCCCCCTATACAATATTATTTACACCCGTAAAATACGTAAAATGGGCTCAAAATCAATTTTCTCCTTGCTTGGTGGTGTTTAAGGCCAGCTTCTTCGTCCCTTTATGTGCATGGTGTCTAAGCCATTGCCCCACCCCACCCCCCTACTCCCACACACACAGTAATTTTACTTCCTCTTCGTTTTTGGGGAGGGCCTTACTTTTGGTCGCCTTTTTGGGGGAGGGTCACAATTTTTGCGCTTTAGATTAGGAGAAGGGCCGCAATTTTTGAATCAGAAGAAAACTCAACTTAGCAGCCCTCCCCCTCGATAAATAATTACCTTTCCCTTATCAGAACACTTTTACCGAGGAGAAAGGGCAGGCGACGAATTATTACAGGTATTACAAACTTTATAGTTTTGTGTAACAGCTATATTTTTTGTTCTATCAGCAGACGTAACCGTTATATTTTTGGGTTCTCTAACCCCATGTAACAGAACGACTATAACCCACTTAGCTGGGGGAGGTACCGGTTTTTACTTGTACTCGCTGTTACAAACTGAAGACTTTACAAGATCTTTACGAGATGATAACAAGATGTTTTTCTCATATGTTTGTTCTTCATTCTACAAGTGTGTTCTTCAAGTCTGTTTGTGTGGGTCTTCAAGTGTCTCTTTAAGTGACTTGGGGCTTCGGTACGCACCCATATTTATATGCTCCTAAGACGGCATGTCCTTTAGGATAACCGACCATGACATCCAGAAGGGCTTTTAGCACTGTTTGGATAAGGGTTTAACCGATTAGTGTACGAGGGGCGACCTTCCTATGTGGGTGTGCCAGTCGGTTACCCTGGGGCTACCGTGACATGTGTTTACAATGTCGCTACTGACAACGGATGTCACACACTAACTTGTTACACTGCTAGTGCGCATGGCAAGCTACACACGTGATTATTATGATTGACAGCATTCCAATCATATTTGCACTTAAACCGTACTAAAACCTAATTCTATCGACGGCTAGGTCTGAAGCTTACTTAGGGTAAACCTTGTGTGAACTCAGACTCATAGCACAATATTTGCGGATGACTCAACTTTTCCTAACATAAATAAATTCCTCGACTAAACAAAATAGCATGGCTCTAAATATAAAAAAATGCATGCTCCTCGCAACACCTCAGAAGCTCGCACTTTTCCCTTTCGATAATACTTAATGGAACCTTTATTATTGAACAGGCCACCACAGGCCCGTTCCCAGGATTATTCTTTGGGAGTGGGGGGAGGGTGTGAAATCCAAAAGCGTACCTATTTTTTTCGGGGGAGGGTAGGGATTGCGGACTGAAATGGCTAGTTTGCTTACACCCTCCTGGCTACGGGCTTGCTCCAGTGCACATTTCCTGGGCATAATATTCGACGGACATCTTTCTTGGAAGCCCCATGTTGATTTTCTAAAAAAAAAGCAACAGCAGAGTATCTCTTCTACGCCGAATCTCTCCTTTCTTACTCGTGCTGGTTCTCTCTATTATTATTATTATTATTATTATTATTATTATTATTATTATTATTATTATTATTATTATTATTATTATTATTATTATTATTATTATTATTATTATTATATATAGTATATATAGTGTACATATGTATACATTATTCAATTGCTCTACTGCAAGTGTGTGGGGAAATTGCTGCCAGAGTCTTCAATTGCGACTCCTCCGTTCAAAAGCGCGCTGCGCGTACTACTGTATTCTATCCGTTGACTTTAAGACGCCGTCACGTTTCGCATCTCAAACACTCCCTTAGAAGTGTGAAATGTATAGCGAAAGGCACGACGGGAAGAGGTGACCTCCCGCCCTTGTTTTTGGTACAACTTATTGTAAAAACAATGAAAGCTTAACACATTGACCCCTCAACCGGCCTGTACCGGCTTTGGGAAGTTCTTTGACAAATTTCAAATCGAACAAGGAAAGAAAAGCAGAATCACCCCTCTCAATAAAACGCACAAAATACCACACAAGGGAGAGAGATCAGCAAACACAGCTCAAGACACAAATAGATACCTTTATTCTGATCCTCCAGGTTCATTTCCATGGCCTCAAAACACAATGTCCTCTCCATGAAGGCTTGTAAAACCACTTGGATGCCTTTACGGATTGCAAAGCATTCAGGGAGATCCAGGGAAAAATTCACGAGGGGGGGGCCAGTCAACACTCCTCTCCCCAAAGTCAGATGGTTTTTTATAAGTCTTTTCACCCCGAAGCCAAACAAATCAATTCCAGATCATACAGACCCAGAATAGCAGTGTAAACAGTTTTGGAATCAATTTGGTTTCAGAAAAGACAGCATTAAGGAGAGCTGTGATGATTCGTTAAAAAATTATTTTCTCATCCAGGCAAAGCCAAACAAGAAAAAATCACCATGAATCCACCTTCGCTTGCAAATATCCATAAGCAAAGCACTCAATTATGCCACAATAGACTACATGATGTCCTGAGACACTCTTCTAATATGCTTATAGCTGTATTTTTGATGAAAAATACAAGCAACCATCAACTTGTGCTCGCTGCAACACAACGACGAGGGATTAAAAGTGGAGACGGCAAAGCACTGTTGGGAAGCTTGGATACCGCTGACTAGGTGCAGCTGTGTTTGACTTTGACGGGCTGTATAAAACCCAAAATAGGAGGGGGAGGTATCTGTTCTCAGTCTGTTTTTTGTAAATTCAGCTCAGACATAGCCAGGAGTCAAAGGGGTTAATAATATAAGTTCTGCGGCGGATTATGGAAAGGGTTTAGGCTTGCGCAAAGGAGTATGGGAAGGGTGAAGGTTTGAATTAAGGAGTATGGGAAGGGTTAAGGTCTGCGCAAAAGAGTATGGGAAGGGTTAAGGTCAGCGCAAAGGAGTATGGGAAGGGTTAAGCTCTGCGCGCGGAAGTATAAGAGCGATCAAGCCACACACAACATATGAGCCAACCTCGTCCCCAGGGTCTTCTTGGTAATTTTCAATATGGCGTCTAGCTGATTACCCAGAAGACCCTGGGGACGAGGTTGCATATTAGCTGCCAACCACGTCAAACAAACTTAATTGATTTTCACTCAGTAGTAATATGAACTATTCGAACATCTGATTGGGTGAGATTAGCTAAAACAAATTAAACCTCAAGATATTTTAAAACCGCTAAACCTTTTCCCAGCAGCTTTAATACTTTTACATTTTTCATAATATAAATATGCCATTCTTCTTTGCTAGTATCAACTCTGGAAATGCTATTTTGAAAGCATCTCAATTCTAATGATTTCAAGATTAAATGTTATACTTCTGTTACACACGCAGTGTACTCGCGCTGTACTTGGCTCGTTTACGACGCAAAAAACCCAAAGAATGCTAAACAGAGAGAAAGCTCCACTATTGGTTTATTCCACCTTCTTTATATAGGTGGTGTAAATCAATGATTGTTGTGGCGTCTGGTTATGGTACGGGCTGGCTCTAGATATCTAGCAAACGTGTAACACATTTATGTATCCATTTTGTATATTTTGTTTAGCCATCAATATTTACTTGTTACAGCTCATAAGCTGTCGCACACCGTATTTTAGTCTTTAATCAGATAATCAAATAATGTCGTGGTGTTTCTACATTAGCATCCTGGTGTTTATTGAGGGGAGATGTTGTGAGGTATTTGGTATCACGAAGACAGCAGTTGCCTTTCTCTTGCAGTGTTCAAAAGCACGTAGGTCCCAGGAAGACTTTGGCCTAAGCAAATCACAGAACAAATAAAGGGTACACAAAGAAACATAGTACTGATTCTGTACAGGCAACTGAGTCTCTTAAAAAGAGATTCAGTGGTATCGACAGTATCATCATATAATTAACATCAACAACAAAGCTTACTATAATCATCACCATCATCATTATCATCATCAAGTACCAATCCGTCATAAATATCATTACATAAAACCTGTGACTATCATCACTTGTGCCATCTTTCATCATCAACATTATCTTGTCCACCAAACACCATCATATAGCAGTCTTACCCTATACCTATCACTAACATTATCATGATACACATCACTAACATTGTCATGTCCAACAGATGCCATCATATAGCAGTCTTACCCTGTACCCAAAACTAACATTAACATGTTACACATCACTAACATCATCATGTCCAATAGCTGCCATAATATAGCAGTCTTAACCTATACCCAACACTAACATTATCATGTCAAAGATCACTAACATCATCATGTCCATCAGATGCCATCATATAGCAGTATAACCCTATATCCATCACTAACATTTTCATGTCCATCAGATGCCATCATATATCAGTCGTACCCTGAACCCAACACTACCATGTCCATCATACACCATCATTAGCTGTCTTACCTTTTGCATAGTGTTCACGACAACTTTCTGGAACTGTACTGTGTGTCATCATTAACTGAGCAAATTTCAGAAATAACGATTTTAGAATGAAGTCAATACACTTCCAAGCCATTGTTCAGTGTAACTTTACATCCATCAATCAATACCTTGAAACAAGAACTTGCAAAGAATTGTCTAAGATCTTGACCATGTATTGTCTCAAGAAATCGTCGCAATGGGAGAATATGTGTTAGAGGCGCTTGCCTGGAATCAATCAAATAACAAATAACTGATCATTATTATATACACAATAGCAATCAAAGCCACCAATAGGTGATCACAATAATCATCACTGTCATTATCACCAAGGAACGACTTCATTATCATCATTATGATCATCATATTATCGTCACCATAATAATCATCATTCATCACGAAGAACTAGATTATCATCATCATCATCATATTATCATCATTCCCCCTCCTTTTAGCAGTTCCAGCTAACTGCCTAACCATGACAGCTCTGTGATTGACCTTAGCTCCCATATATGGGGTTGGGTAAATAGTTTTTATTTATTTATTTATTTATTTATTTATTTATTTATTTATTTATTTATTTATTTATTTATTTATTTATTTATTTATTTATTTATTTATTTATTTATTTATTTATTTATTTATTTATTTATTTATTTATTTATTTATTTATTTATTTATTTATAAGGCTTCTACCACTATTACACATATTGGAATAGCGGTAAGGTTGACACAACAGAGCACGGCTCCAACTCAAGTGTAACCCTTTACAATAAAAGAAAAAATAATTGGCAATAAGCTTTTATATTCTAAAACACGAGGTATTAAGTTCAGTTTACCTTTAGTATTCGTAAGCACATCTATTTTTTGTTAGCTTTTTAGACGATATTTTCCTTCCCTCCTACCCACACGGTGGCAAAGAAGCTTTATTTGTCAATTAGTTATTTATGTATCATTTTCTTCTATTATCATTTTCTTCTATTAGCCAAATGTGCGAGCAAAGTCTCCTCGATTTTGTTGTTGTTGTCACGGATGGGAAATTATTGTAATAATCATTAATATCATCATCATAATTATAATCATTATCATAATTATCATTATAATCATCATCATTATTTTAACACATTGACGCCTCAACCGGCCTGTACCGGCTTTGAGAAGTACCCACAAACCAAAAAATTCATAAATGCAAAATAAACACAACAAGATAAAAATACTCAGGCATCAGTCTAAGGGATAAATGGTCTTGAAGATATGCATCCAGCCAAGGTGTTGGCAACTACTCTTTAGCCAAATAATAGCACAGGTTCTTTGACAAATTTGACTTTGACTTTGACTTTGAAGGACTGTATAAAACCCAGAATAGGGGGGGGGGGTATCTGTTCTCAGTCTGTTTTTTTGTAAACTCAGCTCAAAAATAGCCAGGAGTCAATGGGTTGATCTTCATCAGTATGATATTCCACATCATCATTATTATAATCACCATTGTCATTTATCTTCTTACCATGAAGTCAAAAAGTCCTCCACGATGTGATGTATGCGATCAGGTCTAGGTAACCGGATGTCTTTCTCAACATTCATCTCTGAAAACATGAAGATATTTTTTTAAACTTTGAAAACAAGTACAAAAAATGAGTGATAGAAAGTTAGGGTGCTCACTATGTCATAATATTCACTCTTGGGTTCTAGGTATAACACTTTTTCCTAGGTGGCTATGCCATAATACTCACTCCTTGGGTCTATCGTATAACACATTTTTCTAGGAGGCCATGCCAAATACCCACTCTTGGGTTCTATTGTATAACACTTTTCCTAGGTGGCTATGCCAAAATACTCACTCTTGGGGTCTATGGTATCACACTTATTGCAAGGTGGCTACTTACTATTAGGGTGTTTCTTGTAGAAGTAGAAGACGGGGTGAAGGAAGTTGGACATGTGAGCTTCTCTGGCTTCCCCGTGGGCACGATCTGGTCGAAAGATGTCTTTTCTGCATATGGCAAAATAAAAGCACAATCACAAAAATATTAATTTTAAGCCAGGATTTGTTGATACTGGAAAAGGGTATCTTTTTTAATAGCCCACTATAATAGACCATTTGGTAGCTTGCGCTATTCGACACAAACAAATATGCAGTTCACCCATCTTACCCAGCTCCAGAGAAGTTCGGGCCATACTCCATGTTAAGCACAACCATTGGTCCTGGCTTGTAGCCTGTGATCTCTAGAGAACAAGAAAACAAGATCAGCAAACAATGGTCAATGATCCCCTGTAATATGATCAACACGGCATGGTCAATGGTTTTCTGTAAAATGATCACCACGACATGGTCTATAATTTCCTGTAATATGATCAGCAAGGCATGGTCAATGATTTCCCTTAATATGATCACCACATACTTTTAAAAGCATTTAATGTTTTGATCGGGTACTCTTCAAAGTAGTCGACTTTTCCATCTTTACCTGCAAAAGATAGATGGAGACATATATGGCCATCATTGCTTGACAAATGGAAGTTGAAAAGGTTATTGGATAAACTCTACTAAGAATAAGACTATAAACAATTGTTGTAAGATGTGGAGCGCTACACAACGAAACTAAAGAAGTGCAATCTGGATTATGTTGAAGTGATTTCAAACAAAGGGGTAGATTTCTAGACTGCCATGGTATTCAGTCAACAGACTGAAGAGTACTTGAAGTCCCTTAATTTGCATACATCTGCATAACAAGATTACATTATTTTTGCATCTATAACTGTTTCAAAGAGAGAAAAATCCTGACAATTGCCTGCAACAGGGTCAAAATCACCCTTCCCAAGGTCCTTTGCATAATTCTTCCCATGATGCATAGTAAAGAGCTTTGTGATACTGATTAGAGACGGCCTGGTAAAAGTGCTGGAAGTTGACTGCTTCATGTCATGTGGGCCACTCCAAATTTGGAGCTGCAAGTGGTACTTAATAGGTTGCTAACCCCAGTTTAAAGTTACAGTATGATACAGCTATTTCAAAAAACATTGTCCAAAAGCGCTCAGCCGTTTGAGCCATACCGTAAATAGACTGTTGTTCTGCTATTCTAACAGTGCTAAACGAGTTTAATCCAGCAGTAAAGAATCATAGTCTGAAACAACATATACTACCCATACTACCTCGCAGTATGGGCGCATGTGGCAGAGCGATCTTGGACAACGTTTTTTTGAAATAGCAGTATCTTAGATAAAAAGCTTACGGAAGACCATGACGTCGCCAAGGACTCCAAACATCTGGTAGATTCCCTACAAAACCAACAGAATAACATCATGTAAGTCAAAGGAAAGATTAGAGTAGACAGATATGAGTTGCAACTGGCAGAGAGGCATTTCAGAGAGAGAGAGAGAGAGAGAGAGAGAGAGAGAGAGAGAGAGAGAGAGAGAGAGAGACAGAGAGACAGAGAGACAGAGAGACAGAGAGACAGAGAGACAGAGAGACAGAGAGACAGAGAGACAGAGAGACAGAGAGACAGAGAGACAGAGAAGGAGTTCACGGGAATACTCTTGCACTGGGAGAGAGACAGGAGGCTGGTCATGGAGAGAAGGAAAAGTGGTCTATTCTTGATAGGGCTTTTTACCCGGGGGGGGGGGGGACTCTCCAGAAAAGTAGACGGGGTGATCGTCACATCTTTTAGGGTGTAAAATTTCGACCAACTGACATCCCTTAGGGGGTGTTCCGATTTTGCCATTTCTTAGAAAATAAAAATAGACCAACTGCTATTTCTAAGGGGATGTTTAACTTGTTTTTTTTGATTTGCTATCTCTCAGGGTATAAAATTCAACCAATTGCTATTTCTAAGTGGGTGTTTAACGTCTTTTTTCGATTCTGCCATTTCGTATGGTTAAAAATTCCTTTGACCACACCAATTTTTCTATCTCTTAGGGGTAAGAATTTCTGTTGACCTCGCCCAAAGTGCCCTCTCTTAGGGTTAAAATCGATTTTTGCTGTTAATCACCCCCGTCTGTTTTTATTGGAGTCCCCGCTGAGCTGTTTATAATAATGAAGCCCAAAGGAGTAGTGAAGAACTTGAAGGGAAACAAGCAAGGAAGGCCAGGGAGGGGGGAACAAGGCAGGAAAAATGGTAATCATACTCACAGAAGCCTCATTTATGCGTTTTATAATGTGATTCATAAGGTCAAGGTACGGTATAGTAATGTGTGGCCAGATGACCTTGTTAAACTTCCACTCAAGATGATGGAACAATGCACGTGCTGGGGATTAACAAAGGTATGTAGGTTGATGAGATCAAGTATTGCAAGAGACAGTGCAATCCTGTCATTAGCCCAGAGAGCCTATCTATACCGTTTTTTTCAACATAATATAATAGTGAATCTCCTATTGTCTTCATTATTAGATGCAGATGTTATCAGATGTTAACAACAATGGATGATGTTATCCTACTAAGGTTAAGGATTTGACCAAATACGTACTGGTGTAGCGGAACCCATGAATAAATCCTCCAGCAGACTTACGAAAATCCACAGAATGAGTGTTAGTACCAGCTATAACATAAAACACAAGTCAGTCCAAGTGTCAATTAACTGTTTATGACATCCTTAGACAAGCAAAACCCTGTAACTCACCAAAGAACATCCCAGGAACAGAGACAGACTCGTAGTTCGGATAGACCTCAGGGTATTTCTTGGAGCGCTTGCCCATGCATGGTTTCGGAAGAGATGAGTTGTCAAAGATTGAAAAATCAAACTGCAAGAAAGAATGAATTTTCAGGTATGAGTTAATCATAATCATATAACACATAAGGGAAATGATGTTACCTTGAATCCAAGACAGCGGATGATGCGGTCATAGGGATCACGCATTGCAAAATTGTCAGCTGTAGAGTAATAAATATCACCAATGTGATACTATAATATATAAACTTTCCAGTGACTGATTAATTGGTTTGGTGAATGAGAGCAGTGGCAAACCATGGAGAGAGGCCGGGGCTGCTATAAGAGAGGGGACAGCGCCCCCTCCCTTCACACACACAAGGGGTTGATCCAGATAAAGTTGACTGATTTGAAATGGTCACGGTCATGACCGATTTGGGGCTTTTGCACCTGCACCCCACTTTTGGGACCGCTCTCCTTCCCCTGGAGACAAATGCCTGATTGACTGTCTAACTAAATGGCCAAAGGCTCCACTTATAAGTATAATCGAATTACTCTAAAACAATTAGACTTTTAAACTTTTACACACCTAAATGGACTGACGTCAAAACCGACTGTCTGACCTGTCAGGTTAACATGCATATAATAACATAACATAATAGTGAAAAAGATTAAAAGACTGAATGTGTCTGCTAAGTTGGATTAAGAAAATACATGGCAGAAGGAAATATAACAGATAAATAAAAATACTGTTTAACTGTATGTAGCATGGACAGGGGGGATATTTTTTTAGACAGAAAGACTGGATAGTCTTGAGAGACAGATAGGTTAATACCAGTTACGAACAAACCACTCACGCAGGGTGCTGTTATCATCTAGGTGGTCAAAGCTCATTTGTTCCAGGTCTTCTTTCTGCATGACGTACAGTTTTCCATTTCTCTTGATGACTATAATCTCTTCTACTGGCGCCTCTGAGACACAAATAATGATACAGTTGTAAATATATGATAAAAATGTTATCATAAGGATACATAGCTGTCAACTCTATAACAATTGGCAAGAGTCTCAATATTTTGAACCTTCTTACATTTACTGCACTCTCCCGTATTAGCTATGGTAATTCTGATACATCCACTGTATTTTCTCAAGATTTTTCTTGAGAGAATACAGTGAGGTTGACAGCTAGTGAGGTTGACAGCTATGGCAATGTTAATGAAGAATATATAATCCATCTTTTACCTAGTAGAGCATCCAATGACTTTAGCTGGTAAGTGTCCAGAATCCCATTATTTATTGCTCTGAAATAAAAATTTTATCAAAAAATCAATACAAACTGTTTAGATTTTTTAGTCCAGTAGGTAGTTTTAAAATTGCAATAAAGAAACAAGTACCTTAAATCTCCAACATAATGTGTTTCCCATGACAATCGGACACGTGACCTGACAGAAAAGATTTTTTCACATTGATGACAAATTCAAATTCAGATTCAAAACAAAAATCTGATCATTAGCCTTAACCAGAATGTATATATGGAGGAGGACTGTACATATTTTCCCAGAAGAAAAGAACTCATGCTAATATCTGCCAACAATACAAATTTTGAATAGTTAGGGCAAAATCAATCTGTCTATAAGAGCCCTTTATATTTCTACTTGTCTCTCTCCCTCCCTCCCTCCCCCCCCCCTCCCTCCCTCCCCCCCCCCCCCCTCCCTCCCTCCCTCCCTCCCTCCCTCCCTCCCTCCCTCCCTCCCTCCCTCCCTCCCTCCCTCCCTCCCTCCCTCCCTCCCTCCCTCCCTCCCTCCCTCCCTCCCTCCCTCCCTCCCTCCCTCCCTCCCTCCCTCCCTCCCTCCCTCCCTCCCTCCCTCCCTCCCTCCCTCCCTCCCTCCCTCCCTCCCTCCCTCCCTCCCTCCCTCCCTCCCTCCCTCCCTCCCTCCCTCCCTCCCCTCCCTCCCTCCCTCCCTCCCTCCCCCTCCCTCCCTCCCCCCCCCCCTCCCTCCCCCTCCCCCCCCCCCTCCCTCCCTCCCCCCCCCCTCCCCCCCCCCTCCCCCCCTCCCTCCCTCCCTCCCTCCCTCCCTCCCTCCCTCCCTCCCTCCCTCCCTCCCTCTCTCTCTCTCTCTCTCTCTCTCTCTCTGTCACCAGTGACTTGTTACTATACCTTGCCATCATATGGATCAAGTTGGTGGCACCCATGATGCGATCTGCCGTCTCAAATGCAGAGTTGCCTGTGAATTAACAGAGACCCTTATAATGGGAATATATTTAGACTCCTCTAGGCATTAAAAGGTTTACCTATAAACTCCTAATTAAGTGTCATTCTCAAACACAGGCTTCGGTATGATAAATTAAATGGATAGTGTAGCATGTACCTAAATAATGTGAATATTACATGGGGATAAATAGCAAACTAATCAGATTAATTATAGGGGAAACAAACTAGACCCTCAAAATTTGCATTTGTTTAAATTTCAGTTGGTTTCTGGTTTTAAGCATTTCAAAGATTATTTATCTAGGAAGCACTGCTTTGAGTGCCCTAATGAAAGGGCAACTCAGGGCTATTAGCAGTCATCTTGAGATAACGAGAGAGTGGGATAGGGGATGGGGGTGTTCCTTATCCTTTGAAAAAACTTGTTTGGAGGGAGTTGCCCTCGCCCTATTGGTGCTACAGTGATGCATCCACAAATACAACTGCATTACAGATAACTTCTAAATATAGGGAAAAAATACTATAACAATATGGAATATACCTCGACCAATTATCAGGACAGACTGGCCTTCAAAATCATCAGGATTGGTGGATATGCTGCTGTAGCTCTGTAACAAAAATTTGTTGGTCACCACTCATGCATGCCTTCCAACCTTTAGAGCCCTTAGTAAGTGAATTTATACAAAGCATTTAATGTAGGTGTCATTTATAGTGAATGTGGTGATTATTAGGGAATTTTCTAAATATGAAGATGCACATGGCCGTAGCAGGCCACGTAAGAAGTGGGGGGAGGCATAATACAGAAACATTTAGAAAATATTTGGGGGGGGGGGGCAAGGGACGCCCCTACTGGTCATTTGATGATCATTTTTTCAAATATTGAGGGTCACACCCCCAAGTGCCCTTGTTGTAAGCACAGCTGGCATCTGGTTTCTCGTTGTATAAGGAATAAGAGAAAACATTTGATTTACCTCAGTGTATTCAACTCCATCAAACTGGGTTGCCAGGTTCTCTACCCAAATGCCAGTACTAGAAAAAGAAAAACATTTCATCCGCTAAGGTGAGTGTTGAGGATTGGTGGTGTGGTTGGTTGAGCATTGGGTTCTGGGTTTTATATTCAGTCCCAGGATTTGTTAAATAAGTTTATTCTCCCTTTTGATCCAAGGGTTTTCACCTGGTTCATCAGCTTTCCTATCTCTACAAAAAAAAAAAAAAAAAAAAAAAAAATTTCAAGCTGTTTTTTGTAGTCACATGTGAGTCATACAGTAAGCTGGATGCCTGAAGCACCTTATATCCCTTTCACTAAACCATGTTGTATCTGCAGCATCCTCATACCCCATAACAGGGCTTGGGTATCCCCCCCGGGCAGATCATACCCCATAACAGGGCTTGGGTATCCCCCCCCACCCCCCGGGCAGATCATACCCCATAACAGGGCTTGGGTATCCCCCCGGGCAGATCATACCCCATAACAGGGCTTGGGTATCCCCCGGGCAGAGGATTACCTGACTACGAGTGTCCTGCACTCATAGACTGTGTCATTTTGATCCTTTATAAAGAATTGCGTTGTTTTGCCCATGACTTTTCTAGAGACATTCCTGATGTTTGTGTTGTACTGGACATTCAGCTTCAACTTGGTGGCATAATCATTCAGATACTTGACCTAGAACCAATATTCCTGTTAGAAAAGGGCTTTTGGGGCAGCATCTTAATTATGAAAGTTTGTGTCAACTTATGGGGTGTGCAATGACCTGTCCAGCTACAGATAGCAGAATGGTACATTGCCATTGAATACATACATAATCATCAGCATCAGGGAAGAACTTCTTGGAGTAATGTTTCATCAGCAGTGATTCATCATCACTGATCAGCGAATTCCAGTCATGGCGAAGGTTGAATTCTTTATTTGTTTTTCCTGACACAAAAAGAACATTTTTTTAATAAATGTGATAATTTTTAACCACACGAAAGTGAAATGTTGAATCACATCTTGAATGGGATTTCGGGGGTGAACACTGCTTTGTAGTCTTCTGGATTTTTTTTAAAAGAACTGTTGCCAATGATGAACAAGATTTTGGGGTATTTGTATGTGCTTCTAATGTTTTATACATAAGTCCAGGCAATCTAGTGTTTTACCCAAAAGTAATTGCAACACAAGTAATTTCGAAAGTTCTCAAGAGTTCTTGTAAGGGAACATCTTGAAAATTCCGAGCAAAGTTTTAACCATTTTATCATATTTTAACAAATAGATATAAACTGGGATTCTACAACCGTTATATAGATTGAATATATTATTCAGAAAATTTGTTACAAAGTTTATTGATGTGATTTGCTTATCCCCCCACTCCACCCCCCTCTAAAATAATCTCCTGGTTTTTCAAGTCTGGCATTGGCAGGTTTGCATTACCTCCCCCCCAGCGCGTACACAGGGGGTGCCCAGGGTGCACATGAACACCCCTTGGTGTCCAAACAGTGGGTCATTTCTTATTAAGGAATCTCCAGATACTGTGGTTTTCCAATATGATACCTATGACTGCACACCCCCCTCAGCCAATCCTTGGTACACGCCTGCCCCCTCACCCGGACCACATGAAACAAGGGTAATTTTTTTTTAAGGATAAAGAAATATTACCCATCATTATTACCTTTTTCCAAATAATACCTATGACTGCACCACCCTGGGTATGTTTATACCCTCCTTAAGCCTCGCCTAGTCTTCACATTCCATTATTTTAGGATAGCAAAAAAAAGTTAAACCTTCCGTGTAAGCTAAGGGTGGTATTTTAAAAACATATTTACAACACATGTACCTGTATGTCTCTTGTTAATAGAGATCAGAGTTCTGTGTCTTGGAAGCTCTACATAAAAAGAACCTGCAAAATACAATAATAACAACAATAAGAAGAATGTCAGTGACAAAAAAGAAAACCATTTAGCAGGTAAATGGTGAAAATAGTGTAGAGTTTGTATCCATACACTTATAATTGTTTTATTTCAAAAAGAATATATGCCAAAGGTATGATTTCTTAACTGTAATGTGACATTCATGGCTAGCCTCCTCTCCCTACCAAACACTCCCCATCCTACAATAAGCCGGTTTCATTTCACAGTTCACTTTCCACGATCCGAAAAAAAGTAGAAAAAAGGAAGAATTCAGCGGAAAAGAAACAAATGATGCTGTTCCCAGGAATATTTTTACATTTTTTAGCGCTTCAAAGTTTGAAAATATCAAACCAATAAAACATCTTGAAAAAATATTTGATTTTAAATCAACAGATGTCTTTGATTTATTCATTGAGTCCTGGAGCTTTTAGTTCAGCCATCGCCACTGTATCAGCCAATCAAAGGAAGCCTAGTCTATCCAAACAGGACAAGAAACAAGAGAAAAGATGTCCCTCTGTCAATATAAATCTACCATTAGCATAAACACATGTTTTTCATGTTTCTAGGTTATACCTGACTCAAAACCAATAAAGTTGCATTCATTGAGTTTTTTTTTATTTGATAGGTGATCAACGACGATCAAATCGCATACTTTCTAGAACTTTGATTTAAATAACAGGTGTTTTTCTAGCAGAGTTAAGTTTTGAGTTTGCCCTGGAATGAAATGAAAATAGAGTAGACTGCAAGTTTTTGGTGGACTATAACTAATACTTGTTTGAGAACATGACTACATAGCTGTCTACTCTCTCGCATTAGGCGGGATTTTTTAAAACTGTAAACTTTTTCTCAAGCCTAATTTTCTTGAAAATATTCATAGATTAACTGTATTTTCCCGCATTAGCTGTCTTGGTTTTAATACATTGACTGTATTATCTCAAGACTTTTCCTAAAGCGACAGTTGATAGCTGTGTGACTTCTCTGGTTTCGCAAATGATTCCAAAAATGTGTAAAATAATATATTAATACACATACAAAAGAGTGGTTATCAAAACATAAGGTTTGACAAATAAGGATGATTAACAACCATAATTCTAATTAAATTCCACAAGAAAAATAAAAAAATGGTTTCTCATTTTCTTATAATACTGAAAAAATAGACAAGAATCAACACTTGATGCACTCTGCACTTAAATGGAATGATTGATAGGAATATTTTCTAGTGAGAAACTGGACTGACATAAAAAAAAGGCCAATATCGTATCCATTATTAGTTGTAACAAGAGAATCGTTCTTATTGTTTGGGTTTTAGACAGGTGCTAAATTCGATTCATTCATCCCCCTCCCAAAAACATGAAGGAAATGGTTGAAGACCCTATCCTGGCCTCCCACATGCCATTATGTAACCACATCTTATAAAAATCAAAGCGTTCATAGGTAATTGAAAGATAAGAAATGCGACTCAAATTACTTTAACAGATTAACATTCTTACCATAAATTTGTTTAATTTCGGCTAAGTATGATAACAGACGCGACATCCAAATTATCGCATTTTTAATCTATTTTTTTTCTTTTCCCATAATCCTGTTTACAACAAAACTATAATAATAAGTGAGGAAACGGAATTTATATATAATGTAGTGAAATTGAGAGTGATTGTGTAAAAATTGCGGATTGATTTAGATCTAATATTTCACTTAACGCATTATTTCGAGAGCCATTTCCATACCGGAAACTCTCAGGATCCGACTCATATAGCAAACTGTTCCTTATCCTAAAAATTTATTGCAATAATAGCTTTTGGCATTATCTATTATACCATTGGCTACACTCCGATCGATTATGTTACAAAAGTTTTTTTAGTACTTTAAACAAGAAAAAGGAAAAGAGAAAGACAATAACAGTTCGGTTTCAAATAAAAACAATACAGCAGGACGTCCCTGGGAAGATTTTAATAGAAATTAAAATCGGCACGATATATCTTTAACAAGAAAAAATAACATGAAAATAGCCGGGTTTTCGCATCCGTATGAGATACAGATTATTTTGATAACAGAGATGTGTCAGTTGAAAAGACGGAAAGTCAGAATTTATACGAGTTTCGTTTCAGCTAACAGGGAAGAGAAATCCGGAAGCTATTCGTTCCTACCTGCAACGCCATTTCGCTCGAAGATCACATAATCTCTAGAAGCTTTTTCAAGAAAGAACCCCATTTGAAGACCTTGGGAAAACCAAGAATGAATACAATTCATTAAAAGAGTAAAGGGATTTGTTACATATAAAAATAATGTCTGATCCTTTAGTCAAATTGATGATAGCTGCATATTGCATGATTTGATCATTGCAGCAAACTTTTTACATACTTTTGAGCACATCATTCCAAAAACAGTTTATAAGTTTGTATTAATTTGTGTCATCAATTATATAACTCTTAAAATTCGTTTTGTTATGTAATATGTAGTTAGATGCGACTTGTGTGTGAAAGAAGAGGGAATCCGGTGATATTGTTGTTGTCTGGCAGGACGCGATGGTAAGAAATAAAACACGATTTTTTCCATCTTTAAATGCTTAAATGGTAGAGATAAATGAATGTAAGAACAAAGGAAGTCTCCTTCAAGGACTCACCGGCTGGACCAGCTCCGATCACGCAGTAATCATGATAATTTGAGTTTGATTTCGAGTGAAGAACATGTACACAACAAAGTAGCAGGAATAAAAAATATCTCAGTGACCCTAAAGCTTGCATATCTGCTGTCAGTGCACAGGACAAATCAGGCAAGAAACAATTTTATCAGCTAAAATTAAGAAAGCAAGCGAATGTAGAATCATTCAGTTGTCTATGTTCAACACTTTGGTCGTCCTTTTTCGCTCCGCTTGTATTTACGCATTGGAATCACCATCGCGTGCTCTGATTGGCCAGGAGAACAAAGGAGTCACGATAGTGACAGTTCGATGCCCAGATCTGTTGAGTAGCTTACGTGTTGGTTGTGAAGTCCATGGTTTATTCACGGTGCAATATGAATAAGATTCAATAATGCATTCATAATATATATTTTGCATTTCGTCATTTTTTTTCTCAGTTTGATTCTAAGCACTACAAAATTAAATTGTTATGCTCGCTTTTTGATTTCTCAACGCAAAAGAATGCGCAAGAGAGCGCAATACCTACCAAAATGCTTTAGTAACTGTAAAGTTCTGCGACTTCCTATTTGTTTAAATTTAAAAACACACACAATCACAAACACGAAAAAAAAACTTTTAAACTGATTGTTGGCTAAACGGTGCCGCAAACAGCGCGAACCCATCAGCCAGTTTAGCTGGCGTAGACTCGCTTGACTACGACCAAAAGTTATACAGAGCATTTACAGAAAATTAATTATCGCTTGTCATATATGTGATGATCCTGGGCTGATGTGGGCTATATTTTTATGATTCTGGGCTGATGTGGGCTATATTTTTATGATTCTGGGCTGATGACAAAAACGAAAATTCCACCTATAAACGAGAACTAAAATGCATCTTTGATACTAGAAAGGGGGAGAAAGGTAGGGTCAGACAAAATAGGCAATATACCCACTTCCAAACTAATTGATATAGACGAATAAAACTAATTGATATAGATGAATAAAAACTAATTGATATAGATGAATAAAAACTAATTGATATAGATGAATTATTAAAATAATTATTGACTATTCTGTAATTAATTCATCCTACGTCGAAGTATAATTTAAAAAAGCCTTAAATGTTGCATTTCACGCCCACAATGTATAGCCTATTGAAAGGTAGGCTATACATGTGGAAGTTGCCCTTATCTTAGCTCGAAGCTATTTTTCTAACGTTTAGAGTGTACTCGGGGCAACATAAATCCAAATTATTCACAGATAAACAATTATCCATATATTGTGTGTTCTGTTATATTTTGTCGGATGACATATAAATAGAAACGCGCTTTAGTCACTAAACAAAGCAGCTTCCAGAATCTAATTTTTCTTTTTAGTTTTTTGTTTACTACAGTAATTGGCATTTTCTGTATGTATGTATGTATTGTTATAGGAGTCTTCCAGAATATAAATGATGTTCACTTTTTAGCATCTAATGCCAAGATATATAGCGGAGGAGGCTTTGGCAACGAGAACGCCAGATATAGACAAAGTGTTTTTGGCTGGATATGTATTGTTTCAAATCCCTCTAAAATAGTAAAGTGAACTAACCAATAGCTTAAAGCAGCTCTTCCATCATAAATATAAAAAAAGTTCCGCCCACTTTAAATAGTCTTCTTTTAACAATAGCACTTTTACCATTACAGATGCAGCTGTGGCATACGCACTTAGCACTCAGATACACACGTTTGGGTCCTGTTCGGCTTTTTGTTTGACCTCTAGTGCGAATGCGATTTACAAGCCAATCGATCGGCCAGGAAAAAAAATCGCTGGCTGTTTGTCCCAGCCAGACGAACTTTATCCTCCTAGTGCAATTAGGCCTTTAGCGCTAAATAAGTATAGCGTAACATTTTAGAAATGTATATTATAGTTATTTTCTTGTGTATTGAATAGAAATTTGTAAGCGCCTAAACCAGAAGCCAGACAAAATATTCAGAGTCTTGGATCCACACAATTTTCAGAAGTTGCTGCAGGCGAAAATAAAAGCGCGAAAATATCACAGTATCCAATGACATTTCATGGTTTTATCACGTTTTTAACATTGTGGTGTTTTGTCTGGTGATTTGTGGGCCAACAAAACAAAGAACCTCCTCAAAACTCTCCGATGTTAGTCTCATGTACGAGCGATATATGTGACCTTCTAGCCTCAGCTCTCAAATTTTCGTACATTCCGTGTGTTTCTCTTCGCAAAATCCATTCTTTGGACCAGGTGTTGTCCCATCTCTTTGATCTTCGTTTTTTCTCGAGAATGCAATAAATACAACGCAACAAGCAACTTTTTTTCGTTTGTTTACATAGGATTGGCTTGACAAACCGCTGTGCAATAGCTCCCGGGCGAAGAATATTCGCTGACGGATCGCCAGGTGTGTCCGCGCAAGCGAAGATTTCGCTGGCGATCGTCGGCGATGCTCATACGAGCGTGTACAAAATCGCCTAGTGTGTCGTGGGCTGAATGAGCCCTTGTTAGACACACCTTTGTTATTGTTTTTATCTAATATTGGAATGTGTAAAAATCTCGAAAAAAAAATCACATCTCAAAACAAATTTTAATACTTCATTTAAAAAATTCAATCAAAAATATCATATTGGTCCCAAAAATTAGCCGATGGAAATGGATGCTTTTTCACACTTACCCAGGCTGACAAAAGATTTAAATGAGTTTAAGATAATGGAAGTTGTTCTCTCACGGCTCTCACTGTGCCTTTCAGCCAGGTTTTCTCGTTCGTCCCTCACCCGGTAATCTCTTTTAACTACCCGTCAGAAATCAAATGGTCGGTCCCTAATTTAATGCCAAATGAAATCCCTATAGTCAAACCTTTAACCCGAGCGCTTGACCGGGTTTCCTGTGGAGGGCATACGTTCATCAGGGACACAGGCGAACCACGTATAACACCACGGACTAAACAAATTAATGGCGTGATATTCTCGAACCCTCTCCTGCCTCTATTTAACAATTAGACTACGGGTTCGAGTTTTCTATGAGTCAATAGATAGTCAACGAGGTGCGTAGCGCCGAGTATTTGGCTTATAGGAAACGAGAACGAGTAGAGCAGTCTTCTGGAATATTGTCAACTGCTATTAACTATGTACTAGCTCTGGTGTGTGAAATGGGTAGTCACGCAATATAAACTCGTTACAGTAGTCATCTATAACCTTGTTAATATTAACGGCTATTACTATGTTTAGTTCTAGCTCTGGTGTGTGGAGGGTAGTCACGCAATATATACTCGTTACAGTAGTCATCTATAACCTTGTTAATATTAACGGCTATTACTATGTTTAGTACTAGCTCTGGTGTGTGAAATGGGTAGTCACGCAATATAAACTCGTTACAGTAGTCATCTATAACCTTGTTAATATTAACGGCTATTACTATGTCTAGTCCTAGCTCTGGTGTTGTGACGCCACGCAGTACTTCACGATTTCTGTCAAAGACAAAACGAATAATGTAAGGGTAAGCATTATTGTGGCTCGAACTATAAGAAAAAAAAAACTAAAATATGAGGAGGTCCTTTCCTAATGTGTAATGTGTAGTGTGTAATGTAAAATGTGTAGGGCTAGATAAGATGATTTTCATAATTTTACATAGTTGTAAGGTATAGCTTTTATGTTGAAAATAAATCGATACTATTTGCATGGCCGTTTTTTTTTTACGTATTACGTATTCTAAGAATGTTACCACGATGTGCGTACTTTCTATGATGTCTTTATACGATGACGTGGCGGGAGAGTCTGGTATTTCACTCAGGAATGACTTCCCCTCATCACACGCACGACCTGGAAACGACAGGCGTGTGAAAACACGCTCGCAAGTCAACATAAGGGATGGTGGGAAAACACGCTCGCAAGTCAACACAAGGGATGATGGGAAAACACGCTCGTAAGTCAACGCAAGGGACGATGGGAAAACACGCTCGCAAGTCAACACAAGGGATGAAGCTGTACTTTAGACGTGAGACTATCACAAAAAGTTGCGAGGCTATCGAGGAAGTTGGCGGAAATAGCGCACAGTCGTCGAGTGATCGCTTACAAGTCGCTAATTGATCGAGCACATGTCGCTGACTGATCGAGCACAAGTCGCTGACTGATCGAGCACAAGTCGCTGACTGATCGTTTAACAGCGGGACAGTGAACAGTGAACACAACCGAGAACGTGTCGCGAGATCTCTTCCATATAAGCAGCTGAATGATCGTGCAAAGAAGAAGTATAGGCCGGTTTAACAACAATATCGCAATGAGATATCAGGACAAATTGCAGGTTTGAATCAGCCTTACCTATGCGAGGATCGAGGGGGATACGCCCAAGAAAAGGAACCTTCATTTCCACCGCCATTTTTTCAGCACCTCCTGTTGTTGGTGGGAATATCTGAGATTCCTTCTGCAAATACAGGGTGTCTTGTGAACGTATGTGGCAAACGGTACAAGGTTTTACAACAACAACAACAAAAAAAAAAATCAAGAAAAAATACAGTTAACCGGTCAAGAAAAAACAGTTATCGGGTCAAGGAAAAAAAAGTAAAAATACAGTTATACGGTCAAGAAAAAACAGTTATGCGGTTAAAAAACAGATAAATGGTCAAGAAAAAACAGTTCTACGGTAAAAAAAAGTTAAACGGTCAAGAAAAAACAGTTCTACGGTAAAAACGGTTCTACGGTTAAAACAGTTATGCAGTCAAGGAAAAAGAACCCAGTTGTACTAGGATTACCTTGCAATTGGGGCATACGAAAACACTCATATTCTCAACAACACCAATAACAGGAAGCCGAACTTTCTTGCAAAAACTGATCTCTTTGCGAACGTCAAGGAGGGAAACTTCCTAAACAGAAAGTAACAGCGTTGTTTTATTTAAAGAAAATCAGGAATCATGACTACACTCAAAAGTACTTTGCTGCAGCCAGTGGCGGATCTAGGGGGAGGGTTAGGGGGTTTAAACCGCCCCCCCCCCTTTGGGATGCCAAAAACAAATGACCACCTCCCCTCTTTGTCACTGAGTCAAACCCCCCCTTAAGCGAAAAGCTTGACCCTTCCAGGCAACAGTATCCCCAAGTCATTGGAAGTCTTACAAAGGACAAAATTATTGTAGAGAATTATCATTACTGTAAATTCACCATTATCATGCCCGTAGCCTGGATTTTGGGCGAGGGGGTTCGTCTACCAATTTAGCGGACCATTTTCTCTCGCCCTAGCTCTCAGTAATACTCAATTTTCCTTCATTAGAGCACACCTTAGAGTCGAGTCTTCCGAACCCCCCTGGCAACGGGCCTGATTATCAACACCTTCATGACCATTATTTATGTTGTTTGAATCATCATCATCATCATCATCTATCAAGCATTCATCATTATCATCATCCTCATAATCATTATAACCACAAGTGGCCATCAATGTCATAACCACCACCACCATCATAATTATCCCCATAACCATCATCACCTTGAGTGGCATTTCTTAAGTCATCACTATCATCTATCTAGTAATCATCATTACCATCATCATCACCACCACAATCATCATTTCTCTCGCATGGTTCCACATTATACCTGTGGAGTGGTAACAACCACAGCCCCATCCACTTCTGTCTGGTTGAGATACTGGATGATTGACAAGTGCTCATCCGATGTGCCAGGGGGGGTGTCCACAACCAGGAAGTCAGCATCACCCCAGTCGACATCTCTCAGAAACTGTTTAATAAGACCTGTAAATAAACAAAACAAAATAATGGCTTAAATCAATATTGTAAATCAGTATTGTAAGCTTATAGAATTCTCAAAGGTCCTATAAACACCCCCTGGGTCATTTTTGGGGATATAATAGAAAATCTGGCGTAGAATACCAATATCAAGGTTTTTTTTGCCCGCTTCTGCCTTTAAGTTTACCATTATACACAATGTATTGCTATGGTGACAGCTTTCAGTAACAGCAAAAGTAACAAATATTGTCAAATTGTAAAGCATCTTTGCTGTATATAAGCCTCAACAATGTCTCTAAAAGATGAATTTAGACCTTTTTTCTGATAAAAACACTGGAAATGCATGAACAGAAAGACAGGTTGTCAGGCTAATTCTATTTAAATGTGAAATGTGTTTTTGTGATGCGATATTTGTGGAGCACTCGATGTGTTTACTTAGAAAGCCAAGACAAGTTACATTGTCACATTAGGCCTGCTAGCTCAACTGGACTGTCATAAACTTTTAGAAGATATCTCTCGAAGCATCCCATGAAATGGCAGCAAAACTAAAATGATCTTCAGCCTTTACATTAAAGCCGCATTGTCACCAGTTTACTTCCGGTGGATTACTTAACAATCTCCGATGATTTTTAACGGAAAACACGAAAAATATTTCAAAATATTGAAAGCAATGTGTATATTGCAAGTTTCTTCGAGGATGTGATTGATAATTTAGAGCGGATGGCATGTTAAATATCTCGGATTCTAATAGATTCTTTTGTCTTTTAATGGTTGAGATCTCCGTCGGACCTCCGGAAGTGAACTGGTGACAATGCGGCTTTAACTGAGCGTAGCCATAACAGGTGCTATGGGGTATGCCACCTACTAACAGCCTTGCTCTAGCTATGTATTATAAAGAATGGATGCTGACATGCTAGGCGAAAAGTGCTATCCATTAATGAAAATCCATTCTGTGAAGTGCATATAATTTGGCTATAAAGACACATTTGTTCTGGCAAGCCTACAATGTATAAAGTAGTCTTAATTGATTAATTTCTATATGTAAGTTTTTGTTTTTTCTGTTTCATTTTATTTAGCAAGTTAGAATATGTACACGAAATTTAATCGCTTTATAAATAAATATATTATTATTATTGTATTATTATATTATTATGCTCAATAGGTAATCCTTAGCAATGATCAAGTTCTTGTTTTACCATTTTTCTTTGGTCCCCTCCATATTACTGCATCAGTTGGTTTGGCGAGAAGAAATCCCACAGACATCACTCCAAGGTTGTCCTCAACATACTAAAGGTTAATGATGAAAAACAAGCTATTATTCAAGTAAATAACTTCACATTAAGGGTGCCATTTTAAAAACACAAAGGACATCCCAACCAGGCATTCCTATTTAACAAATAAATCCCTTTTCTGTGTGCATCTGTCCTCTAATAGATGCACAGATGACACTACAAATGTGTCGCGAACAAAAAAGTATGCAACGAGACCTAATTGAGTTGTGTGAGTGTTGTTCATGACATGCTGTGATGTCTTCTGTGCATCTATTACAGGAAAGATGCACAAAAAATAAGATCTATTTGTTTTATACAACATTACATATAAGTTTTGGGAGTGTGCACACGCTGACACCAAGCATGCATGTGTCCTCTAATAATACATGGACCAATCAGAGCATACAATTTATGTGTGTCGTTGTATAAAGTCATCTATAAAACTAAACACAAATGAATTAAACATATAAAGACATAAATTAATCAGTAAATAATTAAACACATAAAAAAATAAATAAATAACTAAATAAATACATAACATGCCTAATAAAGGCTACATTAAGAAAAAAGGACAAAGGACACCCAAGACATTACTACAAAGTTATCCTCTACAATACTGAACACAGCTATTTCCAATGCACGAAAGAAACCTCCTTTGAATAACAAACCTTACCACAGGGGACCAGCCAGAGCCGCTTTGATGAACCTACGTACATTACAAATATATTAATCATTGTTTCTCTTAACATTGGTGAATAATTGTCACAATAAAGAAAAAAGGTGATACCTGCTCTCCCTGTAAACCAAACACTGTAGGAATTGAAGGACCACAAATATCAATATCCAAAACTGCAACCTGAAAATTAAAACATACAGTGCAAATAAAGATCATATCCTGACATGAATGTGATTGACATAATAACTCAGCCAGTCAGAACCCCTTGCAGATACATGCTGACATTAACTTCCTACAAGCCATTGATTAGGGAAAACTGTCAACTAATACATAATACAAAGCAACCACAGAGTATTTTTTAAATCTGCTAGATTTTGCCATCTTTGTGGATTTTAGTGGAAAAAAGTCTGCATACTAAAAATATGAGAAGAGAAAAAGACCAGAAAACAGCTGGCAAATACCCGCAGTCGGCCGCTATTTTAAACCCTGCAGAGGTTTCTCAACATTTAATGTCTGTCTGCATACCTGTCTGTCCTCATCAGCAGCTAACCCATGGGCCAGATGGGCTGTAAATGTGCTTTTGCCAACACCCCCCTTTCCAGATAGAACCAGAATTTTGTGTTTTACAGAGGAGAGTCTCTCTTTAATTTTGCCAAGGTCTGTATACAAGATAACAGTAAAATTGACAGAAGTACATATCAATTAACAAAAACAATAATAACTCATCTATTCCAATTATAAAATGCTTTAAGATTCAGAATCAGATAATCTAATTACTTGTGGTAAGCTTAGGAGTTGAAAATTTGCTATTTTCTAGGTTAAACTTTACTGCTAATGATCTGAATAAGCCCACAGGGCACTTTAATTTTTCCAGTTTTTTTTGGGGGGGGGGTGCTTATTGAAGAGGGTGCGCTTATTTGGGGAGGGGGTGCTAATTTCATTTTGGCAGAAATATACCAGCACCTGAATCGATTGAAAACAATGGAGCTTTTGTTTGAATATTTTAGGGGTGGGGCAGGGGGCCCTTATTGGGGAAGGGGCACTTACTTCAAAATTTCAGGTAGAAGGGGGGCACTTATTCATACCTGTCAACCTCCGAAAATCTCAAGGCTTGAGAATTTTTTGGGGGAGGGGTGGGGTATATTCATTATTGGGGGAGGGGTGGGTTTAACTTGCAGGAGATTGCTGTATTGAAAGCTCTTACAACAAATCCACTTATAGATCTCACGAGGGTGTTAAATTGCACTATGCAAGGGAATTATTGTTTCAAATATTTTGATAGAAAATAGGCAAAATGACAATATTCTATAGAAAAATCGCTAAAAACCTGGAGATTAGGTGCTCAACGCGGGAGAAGGGGTCCAAAATCTTGAGACTCCCGCCTAATACAGGAGAGTTGACAGGTATACTTATTGAGAGGGCACTCATTACAGTAAATGATAATTTGATATAAAATTTTTCTATATAAGGATATATGCTCCATATCCCTTGTCAGGAAAAGAATAAATCTGGAGATAGGAAAAATTTTGATCTGGGTCTTTGTTCATCTTTATTATTGTTACCTGGGTCTGGAGGTGCCGGCTTGCTGGATGCACAAATTTGTTGGTTTGGGCATCCCTGACATGCTGATACTTTTCCTGCCTTGTCACTCTCTGTACCTGGACAATCTGATGGGACAAGAAACACCATGATCACATGATACCCCATGATCACATGATACACCATGATACACCATGGTCACATGATACACCATGATCACATGATAACAAGATACACCATGATAACAAGATACACCATGATCACATGATACACCACGATCACATGATACACCACGATCACATGATACCCCATGATCACAAGATACACCATGATCACATGATACACCATCATCACAAGATACACCATGATCACAAGATACACCATGATCACATGATACACCATGATCACATGATACACCATGATCACATGATACACCATGATCACATGATACACCATGATCACATGATACACCATGATACCATGATACACCATGATCACATGATACACCATGATCACATGATACACCATGATCACATGATACACCATGATCACAAGATACACCATGATCACAAGATACACCATGATCACATGATACACCATGATCACATGATACACCATGATAACAAGATACACCATGATAACAAGATACACCATGATCACATGATACACCATGATCATATGATACACCATGATAACAAGATACACCATGATCACATGATACACCATGATCACATGATACACCATGATCACATGATACACCATTATAACAAGATACACCATGATAACATGATACACCATGATCACATGATACACCATGATCACATGATACACCATGATACACCATGATCACATGATACACCATGATCACATGATACACCATGATCACATGATACACCATGATCACATGATACACCATGATCACATGATACCCCATGATCACATGATACACCATGATCACAAGATACACCATGATCACAAGATACACCATGATCACATGATACAACATGATCACATGATACACAATGATCACAAGATACACCATATCACAAGATAAAAGATGACGGCACCCATTAAACGTCATGGTCGCTATTTTGTTGCTTGCAGAAATCATGTTTCTTGCAGCTCTTTCGTTCTCTTTAAAGATATCAAATTCTGATTAACATGAATAGTGTAAAGACAACTAAATTTTCAATCTTTCCTGGTGACTGGACAGAAAAGAAATGGGGACTGGAAAGATTTGGAAGCAAAAACGTTTTCAAGTTTTGTTATTTTTATGCTCGCGCTAAAGAATAGCGCCATTTTAAATGAGCGTGCGCATATATTGGATATTATTTTTCGCTGCAAAAATATGCAAATTAAAAATCGAAATTGTGCAAACAGAACAAGTCGTTGTCTCCGCGTTCCTGATATTGTTTTTACTGAGGAAAATACCCACCCACGCGCTCCTATCAGGGAAAATCAAAGAGGGCGACTTGGGGCAAGTCTACATGAGATACAACTTTGAAGTTACAATGACAATTACCAGGAGCAGTTACAGGGTACACTTCCGCACAAGCACCGTACATTACAGCTCGACCAAGAAAACCGTGAACACTGGAAATATGTATGGAATGTTTGTTCCGACCAATCACTCGCGAGATATTCAAACAGTCAACTGGAAACATGTCTCAACAAGTCTCAGTGTCTGAATGCTCGCGTCTGATTCGTCAGAAGACAATAAACATTCACGTTTTAACTGGTTGCGCTGTAATAATATTAATTCTCTAAAGTAAGTAAATTGTAATGGTGTTGACATCTTACGTTCAGGAGCATCTTTCGGTACGTCCGCCATCTTAGGGTCACTCGTGGTCAGCGGAGTACGACCACAGGAAGCCCGTGCCGTACTATTAATCTTGCCAAAATGTTTTTTGAAACTAATGATGCAACAAATTTTTTTTTTTTTAAAGTTAGATTTTTAACACTGTTTCAAATAAGCTTTGGCGAAATAGTAGAAGCTTTTTGTGGACAAGGGCTGTTTTTTTAGTGTGAGATTCTGGGGTTATCTGCGGTACTGTCATGCGCACTGCGTGCTGAGTCAAAATGGCGGAAGAGGAAAGCACTGTAAATGGTAAGTGGTGTTGAAATTACGAGAAAAAGAGAGTGTCAGAGGCAGATTGTGATATAACCACATGTGATTACAGCTTGTTCGATGGATTGCGATACCAGGCAAGAAAATGCCACTTCAAACGAGGCGGCGCTGTCAGAAAATCAAATTACAGATGAAGAAGAAATCGTTTCCCCGAAAGAACAACAAAGCGTCGAAGAAAAAGAGGCGGACACATCCGATAAAGCTAAATCTGCCGCAGAAATGGTGAATTTTCGCGTGTGTTGGAATAAGAAGAATTACGATGTAACCTTTGATTTGGACAAGAGCGTAGACAAATTGAAAGAGCACATCGAAGAGTTGACAGGTAGGTCGCTTACGTGGTAAGCTTTGCCGACAAAATTGTCATACGATTATCAAGGGAAGTAGAAAATTTGCCTTTCTACATTATTTTTCTAAACATTCTTTGTTATTCATCCCTTCATTGTTGTAAATTTTTTACCACCAACACATACTGTTCAGCCAATGTGTTAGATGACGGTACAGTAATGGTGTATTGTGTTATTGTTAGATGACGGTACAGTAATGGTGTATTGTGTTAGTGTTAGTATTGGGGGTTGATGTTATGGGTGGTGGGAAGGCTGTGAGGAAAAAGTTGTTTGAAAAAGACTTTGAGTGACGGGATAAGCAAAACATTTAATAAATAAAACTTTCAATTTAGATTTTTATTCTCAGGTTTACCAGTTGCAATGCAGAAGTTAATGTACAAAGGTAATACAACTAAATCTTGAATTTTCTATCACTGATCTTATCAAGTGTTCCATTAAGTATGTCATATGGTTTAGATAATAAGTTTTGTTTGTGATTTATTTGTGACCAAATTATATTCTTCCTTCCAATTATATTTTCATTATTTTCATAAATTTGACTGTTACCATTCTGAAATGCTTGTCTATTACTTGGTCTACCTGTGGAACAATTTCTTGGACTTCCTGTGGATTTTGGTCCCATGGTTTGGACTTAACCCATTCTTCCCCAGTTATTGAACTGTTGGTTGACAATTGTGTGTTTTACGTTCCTAAGATAATTTTTTTGGTGCTGAAATGTTTTTCAATTTTTTTTGTACATTTGCAATTCTGTCTCTTTTTTACGAAGTAACAGAAATAATTCAGAGTGACTAAAACAGCTTAGAGTAGCAATTTGTTTGGGATTTGAGTAGCAGGAGAGGTTAGTAAGACAGTACACTGTCAAACTACAGTACTGTTTTTTTATGAAGTCAGGATATTTACTTAAACAACATTTACTGTACAGTATTGCAATCTAACGCTCATACAACCGCTTTTAGATCTTCTAACTTCTACAGTTACTTCTAAACTCTGAAATAAAGTAGCCCGAGTGGACCCAAACTAGTGTATGTAGTTTATTTAGTAACTATTTATAAAGCAATTTTATATTTTTAAAATCATATCTACTTCCAGGTCTTTTAAAAGATGGCACAAAAACGCTTCGGGATGTGAAAATTACCAAAGGTACCAAGATGATGGTGGTTGGCTCGACTATAAATGATGTTTTGAAGGTGACGCCACCCTCTCCTAGTCAACTTAAGGAGGAAAAAACAACAGCAAGTAAGTTTTGTTGATGTTTTACCAAATGTATTGAGGTACAGGAAATTTTCTGTGTGAAGCATCAAAATTTAAGTAAAAAAATATTGAAACACCTTACCCCTTATGAGCCTTTTTGTTTTCCGTTCTATACCTCCCTACCCACTACCTCCTTCCTAATCTTCCAATTCACCCTATATGCCATGGTAAGAACAACTGCATCACTATCTTGGACACTCCTCGTAGTCAAACTCCACTGACTTTAGCATTATCCCCACAATTACCCTCTTGCCCTCACCCCTGCCACCTACCTCTACCCGTATCACAACCATTATCCCCCTTTTATGTCCCCCTTCTCCCCAGGTGCCATGGTACGAATACCCGCTTTTAACCAAAAACTAAACCCTGTACTAGAACACACATGAGACTGCTTAACCTTTCAAAGAGCTCTATGAAATATTCTATTCCTTATTTACCATAATTTATTATACATTTATGTGCATGTTTATGAACTTTTGTTGTTTTCATTATATTTTAACTCACTTCTTTCTCCACCAGCATGTACACCTTACCCCTTATCAGCCTTTTTGTTTTCTGTTCTATTCCCCCCTACCCACTACCTCCTTCCTAATCTTCCCATTCACCCTATACGCCATGGTAAGAACAACTGCTCTTAACCAAAAACATGTACATAACAGTCAAGTGGTTAAGTAAAGGTTGATGTTTTATTCAGTAGTATAATGTGAACAAGACAATTAAATAATACATACATACACATGTGCTAAGTGCAAAAACCATTCAAATGTGAAAGATGGCCATTGACAAATAAGAATAAGTAGTGATGAGCTGGTCTGGACTTGTTATTCCTCTAAACATTGAATGAAAATCCACACGAAGTTCATTTGTTGCTCTGAATTCAGTCCTTGGATCATCCTGATCATCGGCAAGCAGATTATGATCGTGTCACCTCTCAGTGTGCAAATGCCATACAATGCAATCATGTTATACCAGCCTCTGTAACTCACAGCCTGTCTGGCACTGATATTTTGTTGTGCTTTAGGTTGACATATTGTGTTTGCATGTTCACAATTTTAAAGATAAACTGGTTTGGTGTTTTGACTGTACCATTTTCAGGTGCTGCTAAAGAACCATTCTGCAAACAAAAGGTGAGGGCGCTTGTCTTGCTAGTTCCAGATACTGTATTTGATTGTTTTAGTGAACTCATTAACCCTGTGTGACTCAGGTTCTTGTATTGCAAGGACTTTGACATCATACATACATACATACTTTTGCATTGACACCTTTGGTGAAGTGGCCGGCACCTGCATTAAGCAGCCACCCTCTATAACACTTTGCGAGTGATATTTGATCACAAATAATATAGCTCGGGGTAAGGATATCTCTCAAGATTTGGCTCCATAATTTGGCCCAAGAGTAGGGAATTTGACTGAAAAAATTACAAAATATCAAATCCTCATCCTTTGCTGTACCCCCCCCCCCCCAACAGCTTAACATGGCTTGGTGCATAATAAAATATTATTTTGCTTTCTCTTAATGATGAATCCTTCTTTCAGATGCACAAGAAAGTATTAGACAAAGGCAAACCTGATGATGTAATGCCTGGAATAAAAAACAGAAAGGTACAAAACCATTACTCATTTACCGGACTCTGAGTACCACTAGTCAAGGATCAAG
Source organism: Nematostella vectensis (assembly GCF_932526225.1). Taxonomy (NCBI): domain Eukaryota; kingdom Metazoa; phylum Cnidaria; class Anthozoa; order Actiniaria; family Edwardsiidae; genus Nematostella; species Nematostella vectensis. The sequence continues at coordinate 3,115,478 of NC_064045.1, forward strand.
CACTTTCAGGGAGCAGGCCATTTCCAGGATTGGCTCAGGGGGGGGGGGGGAGGTGCACAGTCATAGACCCTGCTCAAGGATCTAATGCTTTTTCAAGGAGTACCTGCAATGCACTTCACTAGTCCAACCTATCTTTCTCTGGTTTGAGGCAAAAATATATCTAGCAAAATCAAACTCACTACTATATTATTTTTTCTAATGAGCTGAGCATACAAAGTTCTCAAACATTTTTTGATCTAAACATGCCAAAATTGGACCATAAACATTATTTTTTTCATTCCATTTTGAATGATATTGTCGTTTATTAACCATCTCAGTTAATCTCTCAGCAATGGTATAATAATTATAAAAAATAGTATATTTATTTATAAAGAGCTAAAACTATGTGTACATATTGTAAAGCGCTAAATAAAATAAAACAGAGAAAACAAAAATTTCAATATAGAAAAGAAAAATTAAGACTAGCCGTTTTTTTGCAAATTTCAATTAAAATACAATGTGATTTAAGTATAGTTTCTTTTATGTTTTGTGATTTGTTACAGGAAAGCCTCCCAACTGTACCGTTATCTGGGATGTATAACAAATATGGAGGGAAAGTAAGGTTAACATTCAAGCTTGAACTAGACCAGTTATGGCTCGGCACAAAAGGTAATTATTCACTGTTACTGTTAACAGGATGCTGACTGCAGGCAAGGTTTTGCCAATAAGAGGTGCACAGATATAGTTATCTAAGCAAAAATTGTATGGGTGGGCAATTAATAGGAAAGAACGGTTTTCTGTCATGTCTGCTTGAAATTGTTTGCTCATCAAAATGGATTTTACTTTCTTATGGCGTATGCATTTTATTATTTTTATGTTTCCTATAACTCCAGCATCTTGTTTTTGCTTTTAGAACGCACGGAAAAACTTCCAATGGGATCCATAAAGAACATAGTCTCCGAGCCAATAGAGGAACATGATGATTACCATATTTTGGTATGTATGACTTGATCACGTGATAGAGGACGTGATGATTACCATATTTTGGTATGTAGGATTTTATCACATGATAGAGGACGTGATGGTTACCATATTTTGGTATGTATGACTTGATCATGTGATAGAGGACGTGATGATTACCATATTTGGTATGTATGACTTGATCACATGATAGCGGACGTGATGATTACCATATTTTGGTATGTATGACTTGATCACATGATAGAGGACATGATGATTACCATATTTGGTATGTATGACTTGATCACATAATAGAGGACTTGATGATTACCATATTTGGCATTTATGACATGAACACATGATAGAGGACATGATGATTACCATATTTTGGTATGTATGACTTGATCACATGATAGCGGACGTGATGATTACCATATCTGGTATGTATGACTAGATCACCTGTATGTTAAATATCCCTGAATGCTGTGGGAAAGTCACACAAGTGGGATCAATCTTGAATAGAAGCCAGTCTCGGAATGTCGCTCCCTCTTCAGTATTGCCTGGTGCACGCTAGTGACATAACGACATAGGCTTTTATGTCATTATGTCCATGTTGTTATGTCGGAGTTAAAAGACTGTGCGCACATGTTTTTATGTTGTGATATCACTAGTGTTCCCCCGGCATATGCAAACAAAAAAAACGTATAAAGGCCTTATATTAAAAATAGGATAACCGTATATATCGCGTCCCATTCTACAGGCTCTCCAGCTCGGCCCAACAGAAGCCTCACGCTACTGGATCTACTGGGTTCCCGCGCAATATGTTGATGCCATCAAGGATACAGTTCTTGGAAAGTGGCAGCCATTTTGAGAACATTCTAGACAATGTCTGATCTCTGTTAAGAGAAGCGCGAAATGCATTCTGGTAATCAAGCCGCTGGTTGCCATGGCTATCTGCAAAGAAATTTAGCCAATCAGCAAGCTTATCTGAGGCATGACTAGCTTTTATTTTTTTAACCGACGTACTTTGGGCCAAGCCAAAGTAAAACGAGGTACCCGCCTTGAGCACCAAAAACAAAGCTCTCCGTAACACCAAGGAATACCGTTTTAGGCTTTTAGAACTGTAACACCTTTGTTATTGTTTTCAACTAATATTGTAGGACAAAATTGGGAAGAAATCTCAAAATAACCACCTAAAATAACTTATGTTTTATTTACCAAAATCAATAACAAATATCGCAACAACTTTCCCAATTCAGCCGAAGGAAAATGATGCTTTCTTACACTTGGTACTTTGCTAGGATGACAAAATGGCGAAGGCAATCTGGTAAGACGAGCAGGATGCATAGCGCGCATAGCAAAGACAGGTTCACTGTGTGTACCTGTGTCGACCTGTGTTTACCCATACAATAGAAGAATTTACCAGATCTAACCAGGCATCACATTTTCCATACAATGCCGCTGTATTTTTTTAGACAAAATGTAATTCGGTGCAAAGCAAGTTGGTGTCGATGTGAAAGCTTCAAATTGCTTAAAATGAAAAGAAATCTAAAACCAGCTTCTTTAAGGAACAAACTAGCCATTATCTCGGGTATAGTCCCCATTAACTGAAAATCTGACAAGGAAGAATAGATGAGCTTTCAGATTCCGTGTCCTACACTCTCTGACACTGACACAGCTCAAGCTACAGAGTGGTTTTCAAAATCCCGTGCAACAAAATGTAGTTGTTAAAGTGTAATAGTCGAGCCAGAACAAAAGAGAACAAAGACATTACAGTGTATAACTAATAAATAAGCTAAACAATATTTCACGGGTTTTTGAAAACCACTCTTAATACAAACATGGCAAAAAGATTTGAAATAAGATAAGGAAATACGAGCTTCAACGGAGAACACCGAGAAGGATTGAATAGCGCGCGGTGCATTATGGGGTGGATTCCATTCTTGCTACTTGTTGCAATTCTGTTAACTTTTTCAAGGTTGTTCGGTTAAAAGAGAGAAAGAAGAAGGAAGAAGGGTTCTGTAGAATTATTTGATATTTTGTACAAAGTGCCGCAGGAGAATATTTAATTGGCATTTTAGACTCGCTGAATCATCTGTATAACAGTTACAGTTTAATTGCTGTCAATAAATGCGATTAACATCATGTCTATAGAGCTATATAATGTCAAATTGCTTTCGAGAATTGTATTAAAATGATGTCTGTATAGAGAGGTATATAGAGTCAAACTATATTAACCTGATTTCTGTGTTTTGTATCAATAAAAGTGCGGTAAACCGTGGCTAGTGTCGAATAAAATAGGATAATTACATTACACGTCTTTTATTATATAGATTCTAAAATGGCAGCAACAATCTGTTGGAATGCTATGGTGGGAATGTATTTTAATTATCATGTTGGCCCCTCAAAAATTCAGGGCGAATCAAAAATTTAGATATGAAGGAAAACCAGGGACCTTTTGTGGTCTCCATTACATGTGGGACTGCAAAACTATCTGGGACGTGATTCGCGATATAACCTTCTTTTTTTCCAGGCATGAGCTTGTGGTTTCTTATCAGTACCAACTTCTACATACTCGTGAATGAATGAAGATGCGGACTGCGAGTGTGCTGACAAGAGTTCGATTCTCGTCAGCGTCAAAGGTGTATTCAAAGGGCTGTAAAAAAAATGGGTGATTATGGGAAAAGAAGAGAGCATGATGGTCTCTTGAAAAAAACTTAACACCACCGTCTTTGCTCTATCGTTGCGTAACAAGTGTTTTTAGGGCGAAGAAACAAGAAGAAAACGAGTGTTTCGACAATTTGACTGCGCGAAAAATGGGGCCTACTGTCTTTCTTCTTATGTCCGCCCAAAAAACACAGAAAACGTTTGCTACTTAGTGTATACTAGCTTTGCCCAAACTATCTCGCACAGGAGTACAAAGCAAATAATAAAAAATAATAACCGACATTTTGAGCTCAAGAATAATTTTAATCGCTGACAAAATTTTGAATTTTAAAATTTGTGAATTTTACTCCCGAACAGAATGAGTTTCCCACATTCGACAGATTTAAATCTTGTTGGAATAACCGGAAAAACTTCAATCTTTCAAAATTCCTCAATTACGGAAAGCTACAAAAGCAGTAAGATCACCCTTTATTTAGGTGCTTTATTTTAGAGGGGGGAAAGGGTTCATAGCGGAGCCGCGCGCGGAGCTCCATAGGTATAGAGAAATGGGGTCGGTTCCGGGAAGGCCGATTAACTTAACCCTCGATCAGCGCCTAATCCCGGGTTAAAATTCGCTAATCGTAGGTTAGCTAACCGACGGATAACTCGCCTTTCCCGGAAGCCAAGTAATACCCCGATTTACTAGCCCTGGATTAAGCGAGTGAAAAACTGGTTTGACGAATTAAATTCACACAGGATACCCAGTAGATTACAGAGAGCAACTTAAATTTACCTTTGGTGGTTTTATTTTTGCAGAGAAGCCCAAAAACACCTCTACATTGCCTGTTATAAACTCCATTTCATTACCAAAAATGTCATTTGCAGGATTCGAGTTGGTGCGTGACACTAGCGAGACATATTCATTTCAAGTATAAATTTCATGTAACTTTCTGTCTATCCCAGCACAAATTTTAATGTATTTGTGTAAATGTAAATGTGTAGAAACGCGTTGTGTGCTGGTTTTACATGTTAAAGAAAATAACCCATTTTGCTGTAAGAAACTATAATTCATTTTCAATTCTTCAATGTTCCATAATCGATGATACCTCCAAATACACCCAACAAGTTTTCCCGGGTTAAACAAGAACAAAAATATACATACACACATATTCCACTCTACACCTGTGCATCAAGCACTCTATGAACGGCTTCACTCACACATTACATATACGCGTACATATATGTATTAAAATATATGTATTATAATATGGCGTAAATTGATTGTATGCTTGGAGGAATTCGAAATTTTTTCCGGGAAAGTAAGCCTAAGATAATGTGCATTTTGCCCAAAACGGTCTTCCCTTTTCCTGGAGCTGCACTTCAAACGTATACGGGCAACATTTTTATGTTAAATTTCCACTATTTATTGACGTTTATATTTTTTGAAGATATGCAATGATTTCCGAAATTATTCAATATATATGGCGATACAATTAAACCCAAGGATATAGTTTATGTATACCGAGAATCCCTACGAAAATAAATAGTTACTGGGATACCTGTGGTAGCTCAGTGCAACTGTTTTTTACTGTTTGTTCAAATGCAACTGTTTTTTTTTCTGTTCGCGATATGACCAAAGTTGCGCAATGACCCAAGAACCTTTGCGCCATTGTCGATCCCTTCTTATCTTTGATTTTGAGATTCCAGCTCTCAGATCCATGTTATTTGTGCAGTTGAAGGCCAGATGTCAGTAGTCATGTGTAGTAAAAGATATGTTAAACTATGAACATTATTTTGGTATTTTGGTGCTTATTTCTTGGAATTTTGGTCCTTCCTTTAGATAATTTTTGTTTTCTTCCTAAATATCTTTATCCTTCATTAAATGTCATTATCATTTTATGGAACATTTTCAATGAAATATAGAGTATTGTGTTGTCTTTCTAGTGCTGTTAAGAATATGTTTTTGCTATAATTTCAAGTCTGGATATTCTATAGCCCTCTCATTTACTTCAAATTAAAAATGTTTAAACAATTGATAGCATACATATATATTGTTGTTTACTTTGCACTTACATAAATGAGATAATAAATGTTATCTAAATTATATTGTTAAAATAATATGGCTCACTTTGGGTGTTAAAATAAATTTACCACTGAGTGATAGCACATTGAGGGCAGTGAGCCCCGGGCCCTCTGGGCCACCCCCTGAGATTATACATATACTTTTTATATCCAAAGGTGGTGGGCAGTAGCATCTTTGTCATACATGTCACAACACAGGGTCCAAACAAATTGCAGATCTCAGGTATCCCAGTCAACCCAGGAACTAGCACACCGTAACTACAAAAGACAGGGCCGTAGCAGAGGGTGGGGCACTGGGGGCACGTGCCCCCCAATTTTCAAAATTTATAAGGAAATGACCAATAAGGGCAGGGCTGTGCCCCCCAATATTTTCTTAATGTTTCTCTTATTTCGAGGCCTGTTTCGGCCCTGAAAGTTTCAAATACAGTGACAAACAAGAGAGCAAATATCAGTAGTAGCCTTAGTGCTTCCTAGTTCTTCTAGTTCTCTTTGACCTGTTGACATAGTTTCTCGGAAACCTTTCTTAAAAGTGCGGATTCACTCTCTTCGGATTCCCTTATTGTGTTTATACAGTAACCCAGGTTGTCAAGGCAACGTGACAGCTTATCAAGTGCGTGACGTTGCTTCACATTGACCGGGCCCTGCAAATTATTTTCCCTAGCATCATTTGATTCAATCACTGTAGGAGAACTCTCTCGCGCATTGTCCAAGACTTTGTACAATCTTCGAATTCCAAGAACTTCTCTGACACGCTCAACAGTAAATTCCATTATTTCAAATTCATTTCTAGCCAGCTCAGGGGAAAGTTTCACTTCCGTAAACGACTCCACGATGATAGCTATAAACATGTTCAGTAACAAAAAGTTTGTCAGAGTCATGTACAGGAAGAATCCAAATGCTCCCATGATACGGAAAGGATTAAGGAACTCCTCAAAGGAGAATCTTCCGAGAAGAACGTTGATAAGTTTCTCGATAGACTTTACAAAGGTACTGAAGGAGTCATAGTCGCTTCCGAGAAGAAGGTAGTAGAATTGTGCAAATGATAGAAACACTATAAGGAACATTATACCGTAGTGTGCCAGGTCTTTTGCGGACCGACTCAAAGTGTAGGCCAGTAGAAACATCTTTTTGTTGAAGCGCAGAAGTTTTATGAATTTGATTGTAGAGATGAATACCAGAATTCCAAGGATACTCTCGAAAGACATCTGCCAAGCAGATATATACTGGAAGTTTGTGTAGTCATTCGGGTTTTCTTGGTGTAATTTTAAAGTCCATTTTCGAATCCCAAGACAAATAAAATAGTCGGCAACAGCGATCCAAGCAAGGACCATTATTACAATTTCTGCCCAGTTCCAATAATCCCTGAAATAAGAGCATTTGTCCTTGTACAGTTTTTTCAGTTCACGATAGGTGAAATAGCTGGTAAATAACAGAAACACGACGTCACAAACAAGCGTAAAGATATGAAAGTCCCCAACAAGGCTGTATAGCCTGAATGTAAAAAACTCAGGCCTCACATGAAATCCTCCTGTTGGCAGAACCTCAACAAGGACTGTACTCGCTGTAAACAAATTGCTGTAAGGGTTATATAACGTGAACTCGGTAAATAACCCCGCCGTGTAGCGATCAATCCAGAAGTTATTCCTCGCGTGTTTGATTTCCTTCACTGCTTTGTAATAAATAGAGGAGAATGGGACGATGTAGCCGCCGCCGGAGTATGTTCTGATCTCCCCAAAGTAGGGATAACCGTTCAGTTTAGAGGCGGAGTTGAAGCTCCAGATGGTGGCAGGAGATGGCGGGACGTCGCTCGTGTTGAACGGGCGCCATCTTGAATTGTAGTTTGTCTCGTCTTGGGTAGACACGGAATAGGGATCAGTACAATGGTGTATGACTCCACGCATTACGTCAGTGATGAGGCAAGTATCTGAAGAAAATATATTTTGATGGCGTCATATAATTCAAAGAAAAAAAAAATTCCATATCTACTTGATCTAATCCGGTTTTTTTTAAATCTAAGTTCCGAGAGCACAATATCTGAAGATAGGGTGAAGTTGATCGCCGAAAATGTGAAGCCAAATTTGTGCCCAACACATTAAGTATTGTACTTGTATCTTTGACCAAATAATTATCTTACCTTTCTTCTTTCTTAGTTGCCTCCATCTTGCAAACCCAACCACAAGTCCTGCACCGCCTCGGACCAGCTTTGGGGCTGTTTTAGTGTAGTAATACCAATCCAAGTTGTACAGGGCGGGTAACAGTACGTGATTTGTCCAAAGCCAAATTTCAGAATCGTTGCTAATCTGCTTATTATATAAGGAAAATAAAAATATAAATGTAGCTAGATTGCTCGTTTAGCACGCGGAGAAGGTATAATAAGTAGAGTGAAGACAGACACAATAGAAGTCGAGAGATGCCAACGTTTTGGTTTTTACTTGCTTTCCTTCATAGGGGCGGCAACTAAAACCGTTACAAGTATGTTAACGCAGAGAAACCTAACGCGTGAAACCTAACGCGAGAAACCTAACGCGTGAAACCTAACGTGTGAAACCTAACGCGTGAAACCTAACGTGAGAAACCTAACGCGTGAAACCTAACGCGTGAAACCTAACGCGTGAAACCTAACGCGTGAAACGTAACGCGAGAAACCTAACGCGTGAAACCTAACGCGTGAAACCTAACGCGTGAAACCTAACGCGAGAAACCTAACGCGAGAAACCTAACGCGTGAAACCTAACGCGTGAAACCTAACGCGTGAAACCCAACGCGTGAAACCTAACGCGTGAAACCTAACGCGTGAAACCTAACGCGTGAAACCTAACGCGTGAAACCTAACGCGTGAAACCTAACGCGTGAAACCTAACGCGAGAAACCTAACGCGAGAAACCTAACGCGTGAAACCTAACGCGTGAAACCTAACGCGTGAAACCTAACGCGTGAAACCTAACGCGTGTGTAGTGGACATCCCTTTGCAGTCTTAAATCTGAGGTCCGCTGTTATTTCATGAAATAAGCAATATCTCATTACAAAATAGCGGATTTTGTCCGCGATAAGGAGAAAGAAACTTCCAGTAAAGGTGGACCTAGCCATGGTTCAAGGAGAGGACAACATTTGCACCACTAAGGCCGTTTTAGACAGCATGAGTTAGTTGTATGCGACCTGTCTACGACATGTCTTAGCCCTGCACTATACACTACGACTTTCGTAGTCAAGCATCGTAGCTGAGTCGTAGGCTGATTTACACTCGAGTTGTAGTCGCATACGACTAAATCCTGCTGTCTAAATCAGCCTTCAACTTGTACTTGTAACTTATATGCTTTGATTAACCTCAATATTTGCCTATACCTTTTGGAAAGTTTTCGTCAAGCCGCTCTCAGGGGGACTTTCGTAGGTTGTCTTCATCAACACATCGCTGATAGACCTACTTTGCCAATACGCCGCCGAGTCCACCCTGCTGTGAGCAATCACCAAAAGCACCCATAGAAATGTCAGGTACGTCCCTATGTCTGTTAATATGACACTCATCTTACGCTCCTTATCGTTTCTCTCTCGCGCTTTCTCCAGTGCATCATTAGACAACGCGCCTAGTGGAACAGAAGGTGCTTCAACATCTATAACCTCATTAGTATCTCGCTTGTTACACTGTTGTAGCAGCTCCTTCGAGTCAAGTTCATTTGCATTGTTATTTTGGTCGCTGGGTGGTTTCTTGAGGACGTACGCGAAAAAGAGCGCTAGAAGAATCACCTTTAGTGGTTGACTGATGAAGATGTCTTGTGTTACTGATATAAACATAGAGAGAAGCCACTTCTCTGAGGTATGCTTTCCGAACTGGATGCCGTACATTAAGGTTACTACTGTTGAAGCAAGAACTGTTAAAGTAACCAAAAGCCAACCAATGTAGGTCATCCACCATGGTAAGCTCTTTATCTTTTTCGGATTCTTTGATCTCTTGTTAGACCAAAACGATGTTCGACTTGTGTCACTAGGAAGAGATATGTGTGTGTCTATATCTTCATGATGCAAGATTTTGCTATTGCTTGTAACACAAACTCTATTTCCCCCTTTTGGACTTCCCAGTAACCTTTTACCCCTGTTCTTTTTTGCCTTGCAGTTACGGAAGATTTGCACAATGACCAAGTTAATTGGGAAGACGACCATGCTGCTCATAATCCCGATAGAAACTTGTTCCCAGGAAAACTGAACGGGTCCTATATCCACCTGGGTGTTGGATCCAGTTGGGACCTCATACCACATCGCATTCGCCATCATCGTACACAACAGGAACGACAGACAACACGACACTCGCTCTACCCTCGTGAAATTACTATCAGGCGGGCGCCACACTATTGAGAACCACAAGTGCGAGTCTGTCAAATCCTTCTTAGTCTTATCCATGAAAATAGTCTTGAAATGTTTGAGCTCCTCTTGGCTCGTCATTGGTACAACTCTGTCAATCATTCCGTCGCCCTCGTCAACAGCAAACCAGCGGTTGCACAGGAAATGCCATGTATCACCGGTCACATGGTCTCGCACTATGACCTTCTTGACGAAAAGAGCAGGATTTGAGCCCGTGTTATCGTGCCAGATTCGTATGTAAGAGAGCTGTCCGAGTGCTTCTGAGGTAGTAACGATGAATGAGTTGTTTGATCCACGAGATAATGGTGTGCTAGGAACAAAGAAATAGACTTGTTGGAGTTTGGGGGTGATATAAACACAACCAATAGTATGGTGCTTCAGCATGGTCCTGGCACGGATTCCTTGGCTGCCTTAACAAAGCCCTTTAGTTGGCTAGCTAGACGGTGAAATTAAAGGCTGGTTCTCACTAGGACGCAAGCGCTTGCGCAAACGGAAGCGCAACACAAGTGAGTATCGGTACAAGCGCAAGCCAAAGAAAATCAAGCAGTTGCGTTCTCTTGAGTTTGCGTTCTAGTGAAGATAGGAAAATTAGGTGCGCTGCGCTTGCGCTAACGTCCAAGTTGGAACCAACCTTTAGTTAGACAATTACCGTTGGTGAATGAGTCAATAAGTAGTATTACACGACGTTATTACGGCCAGATCAGCTATGGTGTAATTTCAATTGTGTTTTCTGCGATTTTCATGTTTACTGTAAACTCGCCCCCATAAACCGAATAAATTTTGGCTTCTGTCTTCAACTATATTTATTGGCCTACACTTTGATGGCTTATAACCAAGACATGTCACTCACTGATTTATGCTTGACCAATGAGAGGGTACAGAACATATTCCGTTACAAAACTTAACTGACGGAAGTCAGAAGCGGTTTTAGCATTTTTGAAATCGTTTGCGTGAGTTCTCAGAATACTCAATATCGCAATAATTAAATGCTATCATTTACCACCTTTTCCACCCGAAATTCCCCTAAACAACCACTAAACAACCCCTAAACAACCACTACTACTTCGCCAAAAAAAGGGTTAATGCCCCCCCTCCCCCCCTTATTCTACCTGTTCCGATTGCTGTCGTCCAAAAGGAAAGGCTGACTATCTTGCTGATCACCGTACAGCTTTATGGCGACATTTGCCGTAGTACCGGCCCGGCGTCGGGTACCCACACACACTACGATCTCGTAGAGGTACCGGCTACCGGGCCTATTGCTAGGGCTGAAATGAACGCCAACCTAGCAAACGAGATTACATCAAAATTAGTCCAACTGTAAACATAGCAGCATCGCTGGCAAATTGGGTGCTGGTTGCATGGAGGTATGCAAGAATCCAAGCAGGACAGTGCAGCAACGCAAATAACTTGCTTGATGCTCTCGACAATGCTTACATTGTTTTCTGCAAATGGCAAAAAACAATTAACGGCGTTATTTTCAGTACAACAGTAGCATGATTTTACATTATAGTTTCTGCTCGGAAGTGCTAAACATGATATCCATTTTTACAGCGCACTGTCGATTCTAAAAGTCAGCCATGATGCATTCCATTGGCGACCGTGTTCCAGGTTGTACATTTACATCCTAATAGAAGATAATCTTAAAAAGATATACAAACTCTAGGATGTGGATTACTTAGGTTTTCTTAAGAAAACGACTGTACAGATAAGGCTTTTAGGAACCATTCCTGTACCTTCAAAGCGTCGTTCTTGTCCTGTCGCCTTGCCCAGACGACACCAATAGCGTACAGCCCCCAGATGATGCACATGACCGACACCACCGCCGCATACTGGGCGGGGTCTTGGATGTTCGCACGGATCAGACTGAGGTCAATAGCGCTCGGAGGGACGAAGATCTTACTGCCAAACCAGGTGAGATGGTTACACAGGCAGTGAGTCCGGGAACTTGAGGTGTTCGGCCCAACCTACAGGAAAGGTAAGATGAGACGAAACGCGTGCTTCTAGCTTGTTTCATTATCACTTGCCGCATGAGAAAATGAAAACATTGGTACAATGCTAGTGTTGTAAATGATGATGATGATGATGATGATGATGATAAAGATGATGATGATGATGAAGATGATGATGATGATGACGATAAAGATGATGATGGTGTTGACGCTCATGGTTATTAAGAAGATAGTTATATCATTTTGATATGTTGTTGATGGTGGCGATAATTGTCATGAAGATGATTATTGTTTCTTATAATAGTTTTGATGGCGATTCTATGGTAGTGACTACGGTGGCGATGATGGTGTTGTTGTGATAATGACCTCGGTGATGATGGTAGATATGATTGTGTTGATAATGGTTATAATGATGATGAAGATGATGGTGATGATTATTATGATGATAGGGGTGAATGGTGTTGATGATGGTAGTGATGCTGATGACAGTGATGATGTCGTTAATGTTAGGTTATGATAACAGTGTTCATGGTGCTAATAGTGATGACGGGTGATGATGATGATGATAATAATAATGGTGATGACGATGATGATGATGTTGTTGATAATGGCAGTGATGTGGGGGTTAAAGAATAATGAGTACAGGAACGATCAATCAATGTTTTACGCTATTACCCGACATCCTCTGGTGCTCCAGTTCTCCTGCACCTCATCCCAGTACATACATCCCACGACTTGCAGGGATATATTATAAACCACGTGACTTGCCATCTCCATCACGTGAGCTCTATTAGCCACCACGTTCTTATCACGTGATGCATTACGCACATCACGTGTCGCGTTGCGTTCGAAGCATGACAATCCAATGTAGTATACGCCACTTTCGTAAATGACCTCTGAATCCAAAAGAACTGAGAATGAGCTGTTCTGTTGTGTAGTGTTCCACCTCAAATTAAATGCATCCAATGTGGGATGCATAGAATAGCGCCACATCACCGCGCATGCGCTGCTATTCTCCAAACCACTGAAATTAGCCACCATATAAAGAGCTGACTTGGGACTTGAAAAATTGACTTTGTACACTACCATATTTGGCGAATTTAGTGTTAATTCTCCGTTAAGTGACGAGAGTTTATCGATTTGTCCATTGTTTAAGTAGATCGATATTGGCTCGGAGAGGTTCTTGATTGCGATTGGTTGATCTGATGGGTCTCGGAAAGCAAGGCTTGAGACGTGACTGTTGATCTTGGAATTTTCAGCTGAGAGAAACGGGGATTTTTCCATGCTGATAACCTGTGCATACAAAAATTTTATAACATTGCATTATTCCGAACTCAAATGTTAGATAAAAATACCAATACGGCAAATAGAACGGCCACGGTAGAAAACAATGGAATAGATTTGAGGATTCAAAGTCAGCACGCGAAAATGCGTTCTGATCGATAACAACCGTTTTCCGCCTGTAGTGTTTGTCTCAAAGGAGGCTTATGCTGAGTTCATTACAGATCACAATGGCGGCACAACAAGAACTAATTTATTACATACGTCACGTAACCATGACAACTAACTACGTCAGTACAGAGCTGACTGTTGTTTAGCGTGCATACATAACACCGCCAAACCTCGACGACGGTCTATGTCGAGGACGTTGACGCTTTTGAGTATAGACTTGCCTCATGAATCATGCTCGCTATAGTAGAAATAAAGTTTGTGTCTGTTTATGAGTATGAAGGTATTTACATTGAAACTTGGAATTTATCGTTCGGAGTCAAAGGTAATCATACAATAATTAATTAATTTTCAAAATAGAGAACCTAGTATACTCACATGATTCGTCGAAACATGGAGAGATTTGAGCGATTCAAGCAAGAGAGTTGAGCGTCAAGTACAGATTTTTAAGTTTCCTGGACGAATTGTGGTCTTGTAGACATTTTAAGTTTTGGCGTCCAAATTTTGGCGATCGAAAGATATCCGAACAAGCTCCGAGTTATGTTCGACTTTGTTCCGGAATCGATTAGCTGTGCAGCAAAGTTTTTTTCTCGACTAAGTCCCTATTTTCTTCGGAAATCTACGATATCCACAAAAGGCTGAGCTCACATCTAGCCTACCTGCAAGTCCACGTACTCCAGGCTAGACAGTTTCCCAATTGTCACTTCTTCAGGTACCGTGAACTGGGCTCCCTGACTCTCTAGTGCCAGTCCCTTTCCTGCTGCTCGTCTTTCCACGACTATCTCTAGTCCCCCACTAGTCAAGCGGCTCTGTTCGTCCCCAGGCTTTTTACGGGTGGTTAGCGCACGCGCAGTTTGCTCGACTCCTTTAACGCATGTTTGGGAAGCAGCTTCGCTCTGTTTAGAAAAATCATATACGATTGAAATATATACAATGCTCTGATTTTTAAAATACCCAAACATTATGTTGTAATAGTGCTTTGAGTGTTTTTAGGTGATTTTTTTGTTTGCAATTCAGAAGGTCATAAAATGCTCGAGCGCAACATAGGTCTAACCCGACCAAGATGCTGTAACTACGAAACCTGTACAATTCAGGGATTAATTCCGTGTATATTGCGTAGGGTTAGTATTGAATATGCCAATTTTGTGCCGGTATCTTCTTGTAAAACAGCCAAAAAGTACCGAATAAGCCATTCACATTGCTCAAACCATCTCAAGTATCGGTACAACTGATACAGCACATTTTTTAATAAGAAACACTTTGAAGGGTAGAGTTTTGTGAAAATACGCGGACGAAACGACGAAACTTGTGGACGAATCGACAATACTTGTGGATGAACTGGGTGTTAACAGCGCTGAAATGTTGGCTTTGTAAAGCAATGCAGGCAATGTGTTACATGGCTTTGTCAATGTCACGTGGCTTTGTCATACCTTCTGAAGAGCTTCCGTGTTTCTTGCAGCATTACTGTCATCCAACCAATCAATGACTTCACCGCTTCTCATCTTCTCATTTAAACCGCTGACCATGTTCCCTGCAGACTCAAGAACATCGGATAGACCTTCCATAATACCTTGAGCCTCGTCTTTAATCGGCCTTTCTTTATACTTTGTTGCTAGTGTTGTTGCCATAGTTTCAAAACCTTTTGAGCCATAAAGCTGAAAAATAGGATTTTCAGTAACCAAAGCGCGAGCAATGACGTCAAATGTGTGTGTGTTCTCTCACCATCTCGCTATGTAGGATATGGCAAATGGGCCCGTAATTTGGCTTGGCGCAATATAAGACATAAGACAATTGTTGAGGGCCCGTAATTTGACTTGACGCTATATATGGTAAATACAGAAGGCCCTTAATTTGGCTTGGCGCTATATATGGAAAGTGCGAGGGCCCGTTACTTGACTTGGCGCTATATATGGTAAGTGCGAGGGCCTGTAATTTGGCTTGGCGCTATATATGGTAAATATTGAGGGCCCGTAATTTGGCTTGGCGCTATATATGGTAAGTGTGAGGGCCCGAAATTTGACTTGGCGCTATGTATGGTAAGTATTAAGGGCCCGTAATCTGGCTTGGCGCTATATATGGTAAGTATTAAGGGCCCGTAATCTGGCTTGGCGCTATATATGGTAAGTGCGAGGGCCTGTAATTTGGCTAGGCGCTATATAAGACAATTGTTGAGGGCCCGTAATTTGACTTGGCGCTATATATGGAAAGTGCGAGGGCCTGTGACGGTTATGGGGAATGCATGTACCCATATAAACCCCCCAAGCTATGCGCCAGCATAGTTAATGTATAGTCACTCATTTTGAGTGTTTGATTAAATTATTTTGGAATTATTCTGATATCTTATAAACAATAAAGAAAATGAAAAAAAGTAACATTGTTCCTTGCTTGTATTAGCCGTAGGAAATAGGGCCTTTGTGTGTGAATTAACATTGTGCCCACATTTGTGTGGATTTCAATTAAACAAAAACAAAAAAAAAAGCCAAATTCGTGGTTGCCAACTCATCAGGAGATGAATATATTACTACCATCATTACCATATATATACGACATTTACATAAAAATAGTGCGCGAAATTTGAATGGCTGCTATGATGAAATTGAATAGTTCAGCTGTTGCATAACAAGGCTTTGTTCCTGTGGCGGCACGGAGACACGAGCTCGTTACGCTTGTTTAAGGTTGACAGTTTGGGTTGGCGAATAATGATCAGTTTTTTTCTTTGAGGCAGAGATTACATCTTTTATTTGAGCTGTTGTAGGCGGAGTGAGATGAAAGGATTTTCCATGAAATAAAGTGTTCGATGTTGTTGTCTTTGAGGCTCCATACGTACTTGCTAAACATATATATATATAATGCGTGAGTGCAGGCGTTCATATAACAGTGCTCAATACATAGGTGTAGAGCGGGATATATCTTGGTTTGTAGGAAAAAAACACGCGAACTACCGTTTCATATATCTATATCTATATATATATATAGACTGTTTATTACCTGTGAGTTTGCAGACAGCTCTGTTGTCACGCGGGTACTGCTTCCCAGTCCCCCTAAAACTTGACGCAGCCCCACAAAGCTTGAGCAACACGCGCCCGCAAGCTCTCGGGTCAGCGTATCACGCACCTAAAATAACATAACCCTGTTTTTTAATGTTTTTACTTTAAATGGAGAATGAAATATAGAAGAAACCAATCAATTTATAAAAACAAATCCATCATAAAAAGCAGTGAAAATTAACTTCAAATAAACAAGAGACCTTGATTTGGGGCGAGCGTGCGAGAAACCTGTGGTCCTCTAGAACGTTAGGGTCTGGTCCGGTTTTTGAAATAGCGGGTAGCAAAATAGCAGAAGACACGAACAACTTACACTGTCGGGAAACGATTGAGGCGGACTCCCAAATATAGCATGTGATGTCCTAATAAGGAATTGGCCGAGTGAGCATAAAATACAACAGTTTAAATAAAAATTGTTTGATATGAAATATCGGGAGGGAGAAAATATTTTTGAAATGAAAAAAACATATGTAGATGGAAGTCATTGTTGTGACGATGTGACCCAGGAATTGGTGTTTATTACGATTTTGCAGGCCACCATTTTGAAATTAGGCCCAGTACCTTAACCTTTTTTTAGAATATCAAAGGTTTACAGCGCGCCCGCTCAGGCTCTTTTTGAAAATTTAGAAAAAAAAAAGACAGCCATTAATTGATGTGTTAAAATAACAGAGAACCCTCTACCTGCAGGCGATCTTCTTTGCCAGTTCCAGTCCCCGAGCTACTAGCCGCGTCAGCGTTTAACACTGTGCCCACTGTCGTCATGAGTTGGACTCCCTGCTGAGCATCACCCCGCGCAAGGATCTTTCCCAGCTTGCTCGACGGCCCCTGTACAAAGCCTTTTAAAAGTGTAGATACGGGACCATCTTCCGCCGTGAACCCAAGAACCTGTGGGTTTAACATTCACAACAAACGTTAAAAAAAAAAAAGAATACAGGGACCATGGAACAGGGGTAGAGGGAGGAAGGAAGGAGAGACACCTTATCAACTTTTGGTTGTCAAAAAAATAAACGGAAATTTCAAATCCTAAGAGATAGAAAAACAAACGAAGTCACAGGAATTTCATCCCTAAAGTGTTGGAATGTGACACTGTCAATTCGAGCTAAATAAAATGAAGTTTACACTTTTGTTGAGGTCTTTTTCTAGCGGGAGGGGTGGGGGTGGGGGGATAGATCGTTTCAAAGGGATGAGATAACTTATTAGGCTTTCTACCTAGCTCAATGATAATAAACCCAAGCCTGTACTTGAGCACAACTTTGAAACATTAAAAAATTTAGTGTGAGCAACTCTTCTAGCCGAATTCTTTTATTTTTTTTTTCAGGATACGCACTAAAAATATGATATGGTGGAAGAGAGCTTCTGAGGAGAAATGCGACCGAACAGTGCATTTGGGGGTTTGATTTACAAAGTTTGGCGATCAGCTTAGAAACTTTGAGTAAAACAGCCTTCTAACTCAAACCCCTAAATGCACTGTTCGGTCGCATTTCTCCTCAGAAGCTCTTTTCCACCATATCAATTGAGTTTGTGCTCAAGTACAGGCTTGGGATTATCATTGAGATAGGTAAAAAGCTTGATAAGTTATCTCATCCGTGTGAACAATGAATTAATATGGCGTCGCATGGAATCGAGGACGTCGGACAATGGCTTATGCAAATGTGCATCTGTTCTGTATCTGTTCCGTACTGTACATTACTTACCTGTGACGTGTGTTGTAAGCTCGTGTTAGCAGGGTTCTACTGTGTAGGTTTGATAAGCAAGAGGTCATTCCAGCTATAAGCATGCGCACGCACTCACCATGGGAACCTACCTCAACTACCAGAATGCAGCGCGCGCCTTTTAAAACCCGTACCAAACGAAGCGCGCACTGCATGACGGTAGTTGATGTAGGTTTCCATGTCGAGCGCTGGAATGGCTTATTTGATGCATCTGTTACGCTCTCCTGTTATCACATTGCGCGCGGGCAGGTGGCTCATTTTTTCACTCGTCTTTTACTCGCTAAAATTGTTACAGACTAGCAAATCCCCCTCCCCCTCAGCTATTCCACTGCATTTCCACATAATATGAAGAATATACCTTTACAGTGAGGCCCACAATCCTTTTCGATCCGAGAACATCTGTGATTTCCACGTGCAAATCTAGTTTGAAATCATTTGCCGGATCCCCAGGGGGGAGGTAGAGGAGCGATGACTGCTCTTGCCAGCCGTATGAAAGGAGCATTGGCCCAGACTGCGCATGGTCGAAGAAGAATTCATACCACAGAGGGCTATCCTCATCAGCCCATCTAGTGCACGTGATCTGGAAGCTCGTCTCGATGACTTTACCCACTGAAGGCAGGACATCACATGTCTGTAGCAGAACACGCAGTGATAATCACAATAATGATAAAATAGTAATATGGTGATGATAATGATGATGGTAATGATGGTGAATATGATGATGATGAAGATGATGATATTTATAATGACCATGATGGTGGTGGTGGTGGAGGAGGGGACGCTGCAGCTACTGATGCTGACGACGAAGATGATGATGATCGTGATGATGATGATGATGGTCTTGATTATGATATTAATGATAATGATGAAGATGATTATGAGCGTGATAATGATCGTGATGAAAATATCAAGTGATGATTATTATTAAAGAGGAGTCACCATAATGATGATTATCATCAATTAAACATTTCCTTTTAATCATATGGGATATTTTATACCAAATGTTTATTACACGCTTTGAAAATCGTTGGTATCTTTCACTCACCCCTCCCGAAGGCAAGTTATCCGTCTTAATCCCATACATAGCGAAGGTCGTTGTTTCATTTCCGGTAACAACAAGAACTATATTATAATCGGTGTCTGGATTCAAACTGTTTTTGTCCACCACGAATTCCCCAGACACAAGATTCTCTTGCACAGCTCGCCGTGTCACGTGATGCACAGGCGATCCGTGACGTAATGACCACACGCACGTGACATTTGCCACGTTGCAGATGGAGGAAGCGAATATGAGTGGCGCCGCGTGTCGGGTTTTGCTGTCACAGTTGTTGACACATCTGGAAGCGATACAATAAAAAAGGCTTCGCGAGAATGCAACAACTGTAACACCCCCCCTATTACCCTCTCCTCTTCGTAACCATAAACCGTTTTTTAAAACCTTTGCTTTTTTCTCTTTTCGACCGTTTCCCTAATAGGCATCTTTATCTTTCTGCTCCCCCAGCATTCCTCGACTCCCAGTTTCAATTCTTATTCCGCATTTGACTAGTCTTATCTCCTGATGATAAACCCTGTATTAGCACAAAAGTGAGGCTGCTTTACATTCCAAAGAGCTTTATGAACTATCTTATACTCCCTTTAGTTGTCTTTATTTTTGCCATCCTATTCCATCATGCATAATTTACCTTGCTGACTCCTCTCCCTTTCCCCCTTCTTTACACTTTTTATCTCTACCGACCAAAGGTGCCATGGTACCAATACCCACTTCTAACCAACACCTCTTTCAGGAGCACAATCTGTCAACTCACCTCAAGCAAAAATAGGGCAATTCCTCCTCGACGATCTCAATCTTCTGTTGAGCTGTTGCAGCACGCGATCCTTGACTGACTTTCACCACGAATGTGTAATTACCAGCTTTGAGACTGTCTTTTGGAATAACGAGAATCGCTTTCTTCATAGTGACGTTTGTTATGGAACAATCAGTGACATTATCATATTTGCAGGACCATTCAAAGTCGAAGGAAGCAGTCCTACTGCTGGGTGAGCCCGGGTCATATGATTCACCTGCATTGATAAGCACTTCTTTTCTGCGCGACATCTTACGAAAAGAACCGCAATCAATTTTTGCTTCAAGACCAGGCACTCGAACTTTAAGGAATCCGGAGCCAGAGGCGGATATTCCGAGTGGGCTGGCAACTACCTCAAGGTCAATTTTATAAAGCCCCGATGTCATAAAATACCTTGGAAGAGTTAGTTCTTTCGAACCCTGTAAATCTTTCGGTAATTCCATTGATTTCATTGTAGAATTACCTTCAACGTGAAAAAAAGACCAGCGATAATCCACTTTGTTTGCTGACGAGCAGCTAGCGTTAATTTTTGAACTCACGAGGTATTCAAGCTGCGGTGGAACTATCGGCGCATGCGTAATACCGGTGGTTGTTCCGAGTAGCGTGACCTCATGAATGGCACACGGACCATCTTCTACTGTTAGGGGCTTGCTGAGTGTAACGTTTGGTCCGACAAGGCTTGTCAGGTTGAGGCTGATGACGTACTGTCCCCGTGAAGGGTATTGATATGACGTCATGACGTCCGCCGCTTGCGGAAGGAACCCGGATGTGAAACCTTAAAAAGGAAATATTTTGGCCAAATGCATGAGTCCATAGGTATAATAGTTGACTATGGTAACGTAAATGGGCAGAAAAGAGGGATAGTAATCAATGAAAATAATTAAGAAGAAACAGGAAATAAAAACGATAAAAATAATAATGTGAAAACAATGAAAATATTAAGAAGGGCAAGAAGAAGTGATTAAAAGAGGGGGAGAGGGTAAAGAAGCAGCTAAGGTCATTATTTTTACCTTTCTCATCACCGAACACAATTGTGTAAGACACATTTGTTCCATAAGTGAGTTCAAACCTCACGCGAACCGTTCTTTCTTGCAGTAGCTCAGCTTTAGTTATTTTCCCTAGAATGCGGAACTGTGCGGCCACGAGACAATCAAGGTTTGAAGTCCGTCCAAACTGGGTAATGTTGACTTCCACAAGCTTCATCCCTGCCGTTTTAAACACGTGGATAAGTGGAACAGTCGAGGTGATGTTCATGGAGCCTTCAATCACCCACTTGATGGAAGTGGAATCAGCCGGTCGGGGAAGAATATCGAGTGTTACATTCTCTCCAACGTGAGCCACAAACGGACAACGAAGCGTAAAGTTTTTCATATGAGGAAGATTTACTGTGCTAGACGGGAGTACGCTTGTCGTAGGAGTCGCAGAATTGGAATTGGAGCTTAACAAAGCCGAGCCAGTTGACGAAAAGACGAGTGTTGGCAAACTTGTTTGACGAAGAGACGAAGAGAAGTTAATTGAGGCAGTTGTCGAGAAGATAGTTGAGGATGTGAAAGTTGGCGTTGGAGCAGGCAGCGTTGTTGATGACTGCGCCACAGTTTGGGAATCTTTCGTAACATTGATAGTTATATTTTCTGACATCCATGAAACAGGGTTGCTGATATTTACCATTATGTAAACGGTTCCATTATAATTGAACTCATGCCTAACGCTGCAATCGGAATAACGCGTCGCGTTTTTACTGTCATTTATGAGCCAGTTACACGACACGAGATCGCCTTCTTTGTATTGCCCTTCAAAGGAGCAACTGCTGTCTAATGTCACCTCTCTTTCACAATTGCTCTGCAGTGTTACATCCTTAACGGCCGCTATGGCTTTGGTCACGATTGCATAGTTTAGTTCAGGATGATTTGTTGCATTACATCGAATTGTATAACCCGGCTGCAGCTTCCTCGCGTATGACTGCATCGTGTAATTCCTCCCTGACTCAAGCCTCACAGTCCTTCCAGTTCCTAGGTCAATTGTCACGCCAGGGTCATTCTCAACATTTGTTCCTTTACCGTGTGCATCCGATTGGTTAAAAAAGGCCGAGGGAGAGCCGCCCGGCCAGACTGCCTGACATCGAACAACTTGAGGTTTGTTAGCCTCTATGAAAGGCGCCACAAAGATCTTCAATGGGTTGGGAATCACTTTAGTGGAAATATTCACCATTTCGAAGGTCGCTCTATTTCCTGCATACAACATAACAGTCGAATTGCCCGTCTTGTTGTAAGTGTGTTCTGCTATCGTTTCCTTAGTTGAGACAATATTCCTTGGGTTAGCGAAATTCCAGTAATAGTTCATATGTTCACCCTTAACGAAGCTTGTATTGTAACATGTAACAGCTTGAAGGTATGCGAATGTTGCGTGACACAGGAATGCTTGAACACCTGTCACGCGTGTTCGTACCGTGACCTCGTGCTTAAGTAATCTTTGCGATACGAGATTGAAAACGCGAACTTTCACCAAGAATGATCCCTTGATGTCAAAGGTCACATTGAGTGAAGTCAGAATACCATCGCTCGCTGAGTCATTGTATGGGGTTATGACGACTTCCTTATTCGGTAATGTCCAAACACACGTCAGATTTGTTCCGTTAGAAACAGATACCATCAAAATTTTCGATTCTTGATAAGGCTCAAATTCATTGAAATTAAAATAAGATAGTGTTGTGGCTGGTGCTTGTATCGCTATTGGTATGGGAAGTGCGCTGTTTGCTGTGATTTGGTTCATAAGCTCCATTTTCAGCAAAAGCTGATCAACTATTATGTGACGAAACGTTAGGAACATTTTCCGCAATTCTTCACCAATAAGCCTTATGGAAAATGACGCACTCGTCTCAGTATGATTGGCGTTTAGGTCTAATGCAGTAAGATCGCCACCAGGGAACACAAGAACTTTATCGGAGGCTTCGGTGGAAATGTTCACTTCTAAACAATCACTTTTATCAGTTGACAAAGCAACAACGTCGCCATGTTTGATAACAAAAGGTTGTACCAGTCCATTCTTGACAGATATAATGTTGCTTCCAATTGAAACAGCCACATATCTTGCGAAAACTCTGTTATAAGTTTGCCATCCTTTTGAACAAGCCATAGACGTGTTACGGTGACAGTGCGTTGAATGGAGACATACCGAGTCACACGGAGAGCCCTTGGCCGAGTCACGTGACAAAGGGAAGCATTGTTTACTTCTGGTGCAGTTACTTCTACAAAAGTCATATGTTGGGCGAAAAATCTAGAATTGAAAAGTGACAACAACATGCTTTAAAGTTTCCGACAGTTGAACTTAAATCCGTTATTTCTTTACCAAAGCGATTATTCATATGTTGCTCAAAAAAGCAGCATTGTATGTAGTGTATCACCTAAACCGGTCTCATTTTACGAGAACAAGCGGGCTTAGGCTCAATTGAAAGCTTGTTTATTCAGGTTTTCAAAAAAAAAATTAAATTATCTTGGCGGCCATGGGGAATGGTAGCTTTCATGAGAAAATCGAGTTTCAATTTAACTTGGTCGACCTCACACCCGGCCGCCATTTTGTTCGTAATAGGAAAACTCGCGTTATGACCGGAAGCTTATACAAACATTCCATTAAGCCTGAGAAGTGTTCTCTATTCTTATATAACTTTTTATTTTTTTTTAAAGTGTATCAGTAAGAGATTGCTTTAAGTTAACCAAGGCTGGTACTTCATGTATGGATCATTCTGATGTACGGACCACAAGCCAAGTTTGTTATTATTTTCTCGTCGTTAGAAGTGTGTCAGTATAATGATAATGTATTAAAACTGCTGAATTAAACGATACTTCTTGTACATCTGTACGCGATCAAACGGGTGCAAGCATAGTAAATTCGTCGCGATGCTCTCCAGCCCCTCCTCGTACCCCTACAAGCCTCTCCCTTGTATCCCTACAAGCCTATCCCTCGTATCCCTACAAGCACCTCACTCGTACCCCTAAAAGCCTCTCCCTCCCATCCCTACAAGCCTCTCCCTCGTACCCCTACAAGCCTCTCCCTCGTATCCCTACAAGCCTCTTCCTCGTATCCCTACAAGCACCTCACTCGTACCCCTAAAAGCCTCTCCCTCCCATCCCTACAAGCACCTCACTCGTACCCCTACCCCTCTCCCTCGTACCCCTACCCCTACCCCTCTCCCTCGTACCCCTACAAGCCTCTCCCTCGTATCCCTACAAGCACCTCACTCGTATCCCTACAAGCACCTCACTCGTACTCCTGCAAGCCTCTCCCTCGTATCCCTACAAGCACCTCACTCGTACCCCTACAAGCCTCTCCCTCGTATCCCTACAAGCACCTCACTCGTACCCCTACAAGCCTATCCCTCGTATCCCTACAAGCCTCTCCCTCGTACCCCTACAAGCCTCTCCCTCGTATCCCTACAAGCCTCTCCCTCGTACCCCTACAAGCCTCTCCCTCGTATCCCTACAAGCCTCTCCCTCGTATCCCTACAAGCCTCTCCCTCGTATCCCTACAAGCACCTCACTCGTACCCCTACAAGCCTCTCCCTCGTATCCCTACAAGCACCTCACTCGTACCCCTAAAAGCCTCTCCCTCACATCCCTACAAGCCTATCCCTCGTATCCCTACAAGCCTATCCCTCGTATTCCTACAAGCCACTCCCTCGTATTCCTACAAGCCTCTCCCTCGTATCCCTACAAGCCCCTCCTCGTACCCCAACAAGCCTCTCCCTCGTATCCCTACAAGCCACTCCCTCGTATCCCTACAAGCCACTCCCTCGTATTCCTACAAGCCACTCCCTCGTATTCCTACAAGCCACTCCCTCGTATTCCTACAAGCCACTCCCTCGTATCCCTACAAGCCACTCCCTCGTATCCCTACAAGCCACTCCCTCGTACCCCAACAAGCCTCTCCCTCGTATCCCTACAAGCCTCTCCCTCGTATCCCTACAAGCACCTCACTCGTACCCCTAAAAGCCTCTCCCTCCCATCCCTACAAGCACCTCACTCGTACCACTACCCCTCTCCCTCGTACCCCTACCCCTCTTCCTCGTACCCCTACAAGCCTCTCCCTCGTATCCCTACAAGCACCTCACTCGTATCCCTACAAGCACCTCACTCGTACCCCTAAAAGCCTCTCCCTCCCATCCCTACAAGCCTATCCCTCGTATCCCTAAAAGCCACCCCCTTGTATTCCTACAAGCCTCTCCCTCGTATCCCTACAAGCCTCTCCCTCGTATCCCTACAAGCCTCTCCCTTGTACCCCTACAAACCTCTCCCTCGTATCCCTACAAGCCTCTCCCTCGTACCCCTACAAGCCTCTCCCTCGTACCCCTACCCCTACCCCTCTCCCTCGTACCCCTACAAGCCTCTCCCTCGTATCCCTACAAGCCTCTCCCTCGTATCCCTACAAGCACCTCACTCGTACCCCTAAAAGCCTCTCCCTCCCATCCCTACAAGCCTCTCCCTCGTACCCCTACAAGCCTCTCCCTCGTATCCCTACAAGCCTCTCCCTCGTATCCATACAAGCACCTCACTCGTACCCCTAAAAGCCTCTCCCTCCCATCCCTACAAGCACCTCAGTCGTACCCCTACCCCTCTCCCTCGTACCCCTACCCCTCTCCCTCGTACCCCTACAAGCCTCTCCCTCGTATCCCTACAAGCACCTCACTCGTATCCCTACAAGCACCTCACTCGTACCCCTAAAAGCCTCTCCCTCCCATCCCTACAAGCCTATCCCTCGTATCCCTAAAAGCCACTCCCTCGTATTCCTACAAGCCTCTCCCTCGTATCCATACAAGCACCTCACTCGTACCCCTAAAAGCCTCTCCCTCCCATCCCTACAAGCACCTCAGTCGTACCCCTACCCCTCTCCCTCGTACCCCTACCCCTCTCCCTCGTACCCCTACCCCTCTCCCTCGTACCCCTACAAGCCTCTCCCTCGTATCCCTACAAGCACCTCACTCGTATCCCTACAAGCACCTCACTCGTACCCCTAAAAGCCTCTCCCTCCCATCCCTACAAGCCTATCCCTCGTATCCCTAAAAGCCACTCCCTCGTATTCCTACAAGCCTCTCCCTCGTATCCCTACAAGCCTCTCCCTCGTATCCCTACAAGCCTATCCCTCGTATCCCTAAAAGCCACTCCCTCGTATTCCTACAAGCCACTCCCTCGTATTCCTACAAGCCTCTCCCTCGTATCCCTACAAGCCTCTCCATCGTATCCCTACAAGCCTATCCCTCGTATCCCTAAAAGCCACTCCCTCGTGCAGGGTGCGCGCAAACCCTCTGCCCATTTTGGTTGCCAAAAAAGGGTAATTTTGTTTAAATAATCTTCGCGCAAATATTATCCTTTTCCATATGATACATAAGAATGCGCATCCCCCCTCCCCCCTCAGCAAATCTTGGATACACACCTGGTATTTTCCAGCAATCTGGATCTCTATGGTAACGTCCGACACCTGTCCTCATCTGTATTTTGATTCAATTTACCCTATTTGCGTATAAGAAGGTGAGATCTATGTATTGTACTTCTGACTCTACCCTTCTTCCACCGTGGAATTGTGGTATATGTCTTGTTACCAACTCTTTCAACAAGGCACGCCTGCATGGGCGTTTAGCTAGTGTCTGTTAATTGCACGGCTCGGGTTCATCGTTCAGTATGCTCTGCTTTCAGTGACGAGAGAGTTTCCCCGGTGACAGTGGGAGCATGAAGCCAAGAGGGATCTATAATTCGATTACATCTCTCTTTCTGATGAGCTCAGTTTCATTTTCTGTTACAAGGTTATCGCTTACAGGCGCTTACCCAGGATTGGCTGAGGGTAGGTGCGCATCCTCGAGAACCCAGGGCGTCGCGGTCAGCGGACGAGGCGCGAGAGCGAGGTGGCAGAACCGCGACGTCCTGGGTTCCCGAGGATGGGGGGTTTGCAGTCATACTTATCATATGAACAAAGGATGGTGTTTATCGATACTTCAATAATAAATGACCCACTTTTTGTTGGACAAAGGGGGGGGAGGTGGTGCGCGCCTGGCTTACGTCATATTCGATAAAATTATCGTTTTTACAGTGTCTGTGTCTGATGTAAACACGCGAACGAACATAAATACCGATACTCAACTAAAATTCTTTGTAAAACTTCGAAAAGTCTGAAAGGAAGAGTATGATGTGAAATTATTCTTCCTACCACTGATGAAAAATACTGGCATGTCAAGAGAAATTAGGTGTTATTATGCACTTTTCTTAAACGGGCTGTGTCGAAAGCATTCTGCAAATGGGTGCGGGTGTGACATTGACCAAGGTCACTTATAACTCGGTTTTCTACATGAAGGCTATCATTTCACATGGCCGCCAAGATATTTTTGAAAACTTGAATTTAATTGAGCCTAAGCCCGCTTGTTCTCGTACAATGAGTACTCAGACCCAATTTGGGGCTCTTAGACGATGGACTGATGGCCTCTTTGCCGTACTCTCCTTACCTACCTGCAGTTTTGCTCGACAATTCTTGGTGGCAACTATCTGCCAGGCCTGCAGATGCGTAGGCACGCTGAACCGCAGCGGCATCACATAGGTTGTCATGCGCATTGACGAGTTAGTAGGTGATGGATAACAGGATGCAGATATCTTTCCTACGACGACCTTCTTCGCATCTAAACAGCAAAAAACTGAAATATAGCAATATAGCAATATTTGCTATATTGCATGTAGACCTTTTGGGAAGCCTTAATAGTGGAATCTGAATCTTTAATATGATGACCTTGAGGGTCTGGAACGATTTTGTTTTATTCAAACACTTTTTAATAATTGACTTTGATGCAATAAAACAGTATTAAATACAATAATTTTGTTCGTATATAACCACTCCATACATAATCGTTTTATTGATGAAACATATTTAACGTTCATATCGCATTTTTAGACCTTGTGTGCCTTATTGGAGCGAAGAGGACAGATAACAGGTAACTTCGCATTTTTGGAGGAACGTAATCGCAAAGTCTGGGTATCACTGTGTTACGTTACCCTGAGTGTCGGAGGGAAGCTCTACCAAGGCTTCAAATAATACACCAGTCTGCCCTGAAGAAGTCTTATTAAAGACGAAAATTTGGCAGAGTCGAATTCCATCGAGCGTTAGGCATCAAATAACATATCGAGCGTAAGGCTTCAAATAACATAACGAGCGTAAGGCTTCAAATAACATATCGAACGTAAGGCTTCAAATAACATATCGAGCGTAAGGCATCAAATAACATATCTAACGTAAGGCTTCAAATAACATAACGAGCGTAAGGCTTCAAATAACATATCGAACGTAAGGCTTCAAATAACATATCGAGCGTTAGTCATCAAATAACATATCGAGCGTAAGGCTTCAAATAACATAACGAGCGTAAGGCTTCAAATAACATATCGAACGTAAGGCTTCAAATAACATATCGAGCGTAAGGCATCAAATAACATATCGAACCTAAGGCATCAAATAACATATCGAGCGTGGGGTTTCTCGCGCGCGGTGTGGCTCGCCCTCTTGTTGGCATTCGCTCGTTGCGCTTTCGGGATTTTGTCGGTATTAGTTTGTCGCGCTTTCGGTTTTGTGTCGGTAATTGCCCTTTGCGCTTACGGGTTTTGTGTCAATATTTATTCGTTTCGGTTTCGTTCTTTTGTCGGTATTCGCTCGTTGCGCTCTCGGGTTTTAGGCGGTTAGGGAACCTCTGGTAATGGCCAGGGTTAAGGCTCATCATGTGAGGAGTGGGCTCGATGGTATGGAAAAGGGGACTGTGAGGCGATTGTAGGGGGATTGTAGCCTATGTGTCCTATGCCTTGTCAAACGGTCCTTTCGCCAGGTTATCATGTTTATCACCCCGCTCCATTATATTTCTCACGACCTTGACCCTGTTAACCTCCTTACCTGAAACTGGAAACGAAATTGATTGGTTCCACATTGACTCGTACAATGACGTCATGTGCAAGCTAGCTTTGATGTCTGAACCTTGGTTAATATCAATGTTGCATTTGACTGGTTTTTTCACAGCTTGAGCAGGTGAGCACGTGACAGCAGAGACTATCGTTTCTATGGCAACAATTTCACGGCAATGGCTGGCTATCGATTCATTGGTCTTTGATTGGACACATACTTTGAATGTTCCAGTCTCTTCGAATACATGTTCCGCCACAGGTGTACCAACCCAAGTGGTATTTTTACTGCCATCTCCAAAGTTAAATGAGAAGAGAGTCTCGTTGCTAGGCAACGCAAGTAGAAATTTGACTGACATTAATGTTTCAACGAACGTTGTAAAGTTGTATACTTTGTAGATTTTTTTACTATTTGTTATTGTCTGAGAACACAGCGAGTTATTTATTTTTGTCCATATGTCCCAGTTCCCGCATGTGCATTCTGAGCCATTAAACATTAAAGTCAGCGGTTGCTTTGCATTTGCGCATGCTCTCATGCATTCCCGTTCATTTGTAGAATTCTGTGGTATCACATTCCCTTCATTTGCGCTTGCATCGTAGCAGCCAAGGAGAAAGAAATCTAGAAATAAAGAGATTTATGAATCATTGTGGATTTCCCCCTAATCCTCTGCTACGGGTGATGTGCTGCTACGGGTGATGTGCTGCTACGGGTGATGTGCTGGTACGGGTGATGTGCTGCTACGGGTGATGTGCTGGTACGGGTGATGTGCTGGTACGGGTGATGTGCTGCTACGGGTGATGTGCTGGTACGGGTGATGTGCTGCTACGGGTGATGTGCTGGTACGGGTGATGTGCTGGTACGGGTGATGTGCTGGTACGGGTGATGTGTTGGTACGGGTGATGTGCTGCTACGGGTGATGTGTTGGTACGGGTGATGTGCTGGTACGGGTGATGTGCTGGTACGGGTGATGTGCTGGTACGGGTGATGTGCTGGTACGGGTGATGTGCTGGTACGGGTGATGTGTTGGTACGGGTGATGTGCTGCTACGGGTGATGTGCTGGTACGGGTGATGTGCTGGTACGGGTGATGTGCTGGTACGGGTGATGTGCTGGTACGGGTGATGTGCTGGTACCTCAAAACATCTTTTCGCCTGTATGTGGAGGAGGTCGAGGAGGTCGAGGCTTGGAGGAGGTTGGGGGCTGGGAGGGGTCAGGGGCTGTAGGAGGTCAAGGGTTGTAGAAGGTCGGGGGTTGGAGGAGGTCGGGGGTTGGAGGAGGTCGGGGGTTGGAGGAGGTCGGGGGCTGGAGGAGGTCGGGGGTTGGAGGAGGTCGAGGGTTGGAGGAGGTCGGGGGTTGGAGGAGGTCGAGGGTTGGAGGAGGTCGGGGGTTGGAGGAGGTCGAGGGTTGGAGGAGGTCGGGGGTTGGAGGAGGTCGAGGGTTGGAGGAGGTCGGGGGTTGGAGGAGGTCGAGGGTTGGAGGAGGTCGAGGGTTAGAGGAGGTCGGGGGTTGGAGGAGGTCGGGGGTTGGAGGAGGTCGGGGTTTGGAGGAGGTCGGGGTTTGGAGGAGGTCGGGGGTTGGAGGAGGTCAAGGGCTGGAGGAGGTCCGGGTTTGGAGGAGGTCGAGGGTTGGAGGAGGTCCGGGTTTGGAGGAGGTCCGGGTTTGGAGGAGGTCGAGGGTTGGAGGAGGTCGGGGGTTGGAGAAGGTCGGTGGTTGGAGGGGGTCCTTTGACCAAACACAAAGCGATATCAAAAAGAATAAATAAGATCGGGATCCAATGGGTTCTTAGGAAGAAATAGATGGTAGAGGTATCGGGAAAGATAAGTTCGCCCTTGAGATGGGCCTGTCAAAATTGTTGGGGATGTTAAATGGTATTTTCTACAACACTTGCGCGTGATCTCGATTTCCGATTGGTAAATGGTAAATCAAAGGACATACCACGGGATCCGTCATTCACACAATCCTTGCCGGTTCACTTGAAGCGAAAGAGACAAAAATCCTTGATTCAAATTCGAGAAATTTAGTTCTTAATCTTTTCTAGTAAACGTATTTCCCATCCTTAAAAAAGAACACTAAAAGTAAAGATTGCAGTTTTTGAAGCTAAAGTTTTCAATTTTTGTTTATATGCGCGCGCTGCAAACATCGGTTGCATGCGCTCGCGCACGCACTAGAAAATACACCATTTCAAGCGAGCGTCGCTACATTAACTTAGAATGGTTTGGTGGAAAACGGGTGAAATGTATCAGACAGAACACGTGCTGCTATTTAATTCTGAATCAAGTTCCATTGATTTTTTTTGCCGTCGCCTTCGCTTAAGGTCCCCTGTGATGTGCTTACCTGGATCGGTGTCCGATAGCTCTACCTTTGTTGACGCCACCTGCAATGTAAAGAGTTTGAGCCTGTTCATTACTAACAAGAATGCAGGATGCGTGCCTTTCACCGTGCCCCCAGTGCCCCACCTCATGCTAAGGCCCTGTTTCATACGAAATTGATGAAGTTAAATTCCGAAAACAAGGGAAGGGGGGTGGGGGGGGGGGGGGAGAATGGCGGGGGTAGCAATGCGGACCAACTTTTCGTTAATCAAGAAGTTGACTTTTTCGGATGGCGACGAAAATTCGTTACTTTCTGTACTATCCCACATTGCTATACCCTCATCAGCTTTTCTCGTTTTGTTCCCGATACCTCATCCCACCCCACCCGCTAACCCCTTATTTGCTTCACCCTTCATCCTAGGCGCCATATGATAGGATACTAGCTTTTAACTGTCAACCTAAAAGTAGCTCTAGAACAGTGAACAGTGAAGGCTAGCCGTTTCGCAAGCACCACTCCCCCTCCTAAATATGATTTGGAAGCCTTAAACTAATACCCAAGACTACATTAATTGATCAAATAAGGAACGAGAGTTGATAAGAGTTCCACCTCTCAACCTCTTGAAGGGTGGCGGTTTTTGAGATCTGATCGTGTGGTCATGGATAGGAAAACAAAAATATCTAACTAGAGGATTAATTAATAAAGAAACGTCGACGCTATCGAAAACGCCATCTAATAAACTAGCAATCCCGCTTGAATAAACCATAATTGTTCGTATCCTCAGGGTGTAACACCCACGTCTCCTCCAGACACTATGATCGTAAGGCAATCACGTCTCCTCCAGACACTATGATCGTAAGGCAATCACGCCTACTCCAGACACTATGATCGTAAGGCAATCACGTCTCCTCCAGACACTATGATCGTAAGGCAATCACGTCTCCTCCAGACACTATGATCGTAAGGCAATCACGCCGGCCATTGTTTGTGCAGCTGTTTATAGTCATATTCTTTTCATTTGATTTTCAATGAAGTGTTTTCTGAGCTATATACTTACACTATTATTTTTCGTTTATCCAATAGCGTATCTGTACTTTATGTTATATTTGCATTGCAGCATATTTGGAGGAGAGTGTTTGAAACAATCTTTATTTTTATCATATAATCTTTATTATAATCATATATCCAGAAAACGAGATGGATTTAAAAACATTTTTGCACTTCTTTTAAGACAGTCAATCAAATCTTAACTTAGTACGACTGTTGACGTTGACGACTGATTTCTCGTGTTGTAACTATAAATTGGTTTAGAATAAGCCTTATACTCTGATAAAAACAACAACCAACATTGACGTATAACATATGCACACCCCTTTACAAACCTTAGCATGGACCTTAACTCATTCCATAGAAAATTATGTGCGAAAAACCCATCAGAAAAAAGCCTTGATTAAAGCCCGTTAATCCGATTTGCGTGTCACTAAGGAAGCTCTATCCAATAGCAATAAGTATGAGTATGTACTCTCGTGAATGTAGTGACACGCAGGGCGGATAAAGCGGTGAGAGATTAAAAACGTTTCATAACTTGCAATGCACATTGTCTGGTGTGTAAATGACAACATTGGCCTTTTTACACGCTGATTACAAACCTAGTGAAAAATTATATGCCAAAGAACAGACCTTTGACCTGCCTCTGACAAAATGCAAGCAAATATCTCTCAACATGTACACGTTGAACTATTTGAAATATCTGATTTTATCCATTGATTAGAAGATTTAGAATGAGCTTCCGATAATGTAAATCTCCTTTAAAGAATACGTTATCGCTACCATATAGTATCTTTAAGAAATATAGTATCCGTAAAATATATCGATTATTTTGCACACAATAAAGCCGTATATTAGTCGGATCTTGCATGTAGAGAAAAGAGAAGTAAAAGTGATTTTATTAGCATTGCTTATTTTATTAAAGTTATCACATTACTTAGATAAGAGTTATGGTAAGTGTTTTCCTTTGTCGGCTTATCAACACCCTTCTTTTCCATCAAAACAGATAATATTCTATGGTGGCAGTGTAAAATATATTAAAGTGTTTCTTATTCCAAAATAATTTCATCTGAATTTTTCTCGATCATCTTTTCACCCATGGGTGAAGATTAAAAAAAGACAATTATTTTATGTCCTACTTACTCCTTTACAAAGCATTGCATTGTCAGCAGTATTTTTTTCGTATTCGAATCACATTGTTTTTGTGCATTATTAAAAAGTGACCAGCTTGTTTATCGATACATAATTGCACCATTCACCTGACAGATGGCGTTCGCTTCTTGAGCCTCGTTATTTGCAAAGGATTAACTTATTGTCCGTTTTCTAAATAACATTTCTTGTTGTAATGAAACGACATCAACGCGTTCTTTTTACCAACTGTTATCTGGCCCAAGGCAAATTTTAGTTCATACGCACACACTTTTCGATTCAAATGTCTTATAGCTATTCTAATTTACTTATAACATTAGGCGACCAAATGCTTAGCATTTATGAACGGTCAAACTTGACGTGGTAAAAATTTTTAGTTGAAATTACTTAGAGCTCCTTCAATATTGCACCAATAAGCAAGAGTATGTTGAGATTTGTATAAAGCTGTTTTTTCTTAGTTGTGTTTTCTGTGAATACCCGCCTTTCCCATAAAAATTCATTATATGAAATTTTTTGTTTTAACGTTCGCCTTCGTTTTTGTCAAATGTTTTTTGTTTCTTCAAGAATACATGTACCTCTTTTTAAAATCGTTTTTTTTCCAACCAGAATTAATTTTGAGCCCGCTAATTCTATGGTATGCCTTTGCACTTATATGGTCTGGGTATTCAATTAAAAAAAAAACATAAAACGGTAACGGTATCTTAAAATAATAAAATAATATTGCACCACATGATTTCGCCGATGTCTAAAAGCGGTTGTAAATCTTAAAGGCAAGCTGGAAAGAGTTAATAACTGTAAGGTACAGAACTTGAACATTAAAATTACATTGATAAAAACAGATATAGGCAATTCAAGACAAGGTTACGCGAGCGAATAAAAGAGGCAAGTGGGAATAAGAAAATTATCTTTTTTTATGTCACAAATGGCTTAATTTTTTGAAGACCTGCAGGTTCGGAGACAAGTCTATAGCCAAACCGTTCAGGTAATGGCAGTCATCAGTAAGAAAATTAAATATAAAGATAAAGAGGGTGGGATAGAAAGTAAATTGGTGGGACTACATAAATATAAACCTTGCAATAAACTCTCTCAGATAACAAGAGACTGGGTCATATCAGTCTCAGGGAAGACAAAGTTAACGCAGGGTCATTGAAGTCATGTAGTTACCGACTCTGATTTCCTTATTTTTTAACGGCTCTGCGCCTTAGCCTGGAAAATAGAGCCTCGTGTATTAATCACATTGTGGTTTACCTGTTGCGAAGAGGCTCGCAGTGAGAAAATCAAAACAAGGAGAGTCATGATGATCGCCATGGTGGATAAGTGGGTCGTTGTTAGCCTCGTTCACACTCTTAAACTTAGGACTTAAGTCGTCCTGCTCATATCACTCATTAAACACCAGCAGACACAGGTTGGTATTCTATTGGCTGAACACTCGGTCGCTATAGCAATCAATAACGAGCCATAAAGCGGCTCAGATTTGGCAAATTGATGTTTACACTATACAGTCTTTTCATCTTTCACCGAGAGCAACCGGATTAATTAGACATTGTGGCCATTAGGCCTCTTGAGGACTATAACTTCCGTACTTCCAATTGCGGTATTCACAAAGTGAAATATACACAGGAAGAAAGTAAATCAGAAATCACATAAACTGGAAAATTTTTCATCAATTAACATAAACGTAGATATTTTTTCTACTTGTGAAAATTAGACTAAATAAAGATAATGTCAGGATTCTGTCACATGTCTTGCCCTCTAAAAAACTGCTAAATCAAAGTGTCAGGAAAGTGTGGACGTTTTAAATTGGTTGTCGCTTGCTTTTATTCTTTTGTGTGCTATCTTAACACATTCTCATTTTGATCAACTTCAAGTGGGTGTTGATGAATGACCCCATGGGTTGATGAATAACCCCATGGGTTGATGAATGACCCCATGGGTTGATGAATAACCCCATGGGTTGATGAATAACTCCTTACTGTTACTCCCGCAGTTCGGTTACTTCTGCTTGCATCTATCAGTGAAACAACACATGCGGGCAGCGCGTAAGGGGAGGGGCTGGTAGGGCTGAATCTCCATCAATTTTAAAAAAATTGTCATATATTTCTTATATTCACCCCCCTCAGTTTTGTGGTACATTCTTACTTATCACAGTATCAGCCCTACCAATTGAAAGTATGCTCCGTGTTCCCTGAAATGCAGCTTTTCATCTAAAATAACTTGCAGGATGCTTAGTGTAATGTACTACGATATAAAACACCCACAAAGAGAGAATTAATAACTGTGTTTCTAGGTATCTTGAGCCGGTCCCTCTTTTGTGACATAAAATTTAAAAAATTTTGCAGCACATCATGCGGGTAGTAGAGACTTGCATAATAGATATAGGGAAATCGATAAAAACGGGCAAAACTGTTTGTGGGTTTGATGATCAGTTAGATATCAGCTGAATCCATAACCGTTGTTTTGAAGAGAAAAAAGTTCTCTTAACGTCAGCATTGATTGAATTACTATCACATTTCTTGCATGTGCCAGTCCGGGCTTGGGGGTTATGTTGATGTACTTTTAATACAGTGACTTGACATTAAGATGACAAGAAAAATGGAATGAATTTCTTAACCCCCGCGATAAATGCTCGGAGCAGGGAGGAGTCAAATGCCTGATGTACTGGCTTTGATTGTGGGTGTTATTTGAGATTTACTAAGTTTTACAAGAGTGGAGGGGAGTGGGAGGGGTAAGTTAATACATCTTATATCCATTTGCCCCAAGTGCTCCTCTTCCCGCAACCTTACTGTCTCTTCTGCTCGTAACTGCTGCTACCAATATCAATTTTATCCCAATTTTATATTATTATTGTTACAAACCATATATTGTACATAGTTGTTTTAACTATCAATATCCTTATTTTATATATTTGCTCACATCATAGTTTAATTAAATAGTTTAAGATTTAGATTAGATTAGTTATTAATTATATATATATTCTTAGCTAAATCTTAGTCGAAAGGGTGCACTTTATGTGGAGCCAAGCACTGTTGTGTTCCCCCCCCTCATTTATATTTACTTAGTACGATTTAATCTTTTTTTAACGGTTAAAGTTTGTAAATAAATAAATAAATATATAAACAATGACTTTCTCAAAACAAGCAGCTTCCTGATATAGGTGTAAATTATTTTCTCTACAAAAGTTTAAAGAGCCCTTGACACCCACTCCTTTGTAATTTTTTTTATTTAAAATTGGAGGGTATATAATGTGTTAAAACTGAAATAAAACAAACAAAGTTTAATACTTTATTTACCAAATTCAATCGAAAATATCGCACTGGCTTCCGCAAATCAGCCGATGGAAATACATGCTTGCTCACACTTGGTACTTTGCTAGGATGACAAAATGGCGGCTGGTTAAGGTAAAAACCAGGGTCTATTGTAGCAGTTGTCGCCTGAAGTATTGCTAGTGTTCAAAGATCATTTAATGCATAGTGTTATCAACGCTCATTGAAAACAACTTGCCACTTTTTAACACTAACGTTTAATGTCAAAAGATGAAAACAACGAACGCTTGATGGATTTTTTTTGGGCGCCTTAGGTAATAACGGATGTTATGTGATGATGTTTTGATAACGTATCCAGATATTTTATATAGCCCTCTTATTTAGCACCAAAATATTTTTGTCTAAATAATATGATATCATAAATAATATGATATCATAAATAATATGATATCATAAATAATATGATATCATAAATAATATGATATCATAAACAATATGATATCATAAATAATATGATATCATAAATAATATGATATCATAAATAATATGATATCAAAAACAGGTGTTGTTGGTTACTTTGTGCCTACAAGCGAAATGATAAACACCATAACAACTGGAACAATTTTAATTGTTTATAATAATAGCTTGTGCCCGTGAAACATTCACGTTTAAGCAAAAAAGTTACACAGTTTTTTACCCTCTCAAAGCTTTATCGCTTCACCCCTTACTGGACCCCCAACCTCCGAGCAACCCTTGTTGGGCCTCTCTTTCCGAGATTCCTGGATTCTTTGGATCCTCCGATCATGGGAGAGAACCCACAGAAAATCTCTTTTTCTCTCGCCAATAATCAATACTGTTTGTACTTAAATGCACTCTAAATGATTTTATTTGTCCACAATATCATAGTTTTTAGTGTCTGAGAAAGGTAACGTTTTATTTGGCTCAGTTTTTGAGCTGAATTTACCAAAAAAAAAAAAAAACAGACCGAAAAACAGAAAAAAAAAAACAGACCGAAAACAGATACCCCCCTATTTTGAGTTTTATACAGCCAGTCAAAGTCAAACATCCTAGCTTTGTAACAGTGCTTTGCGGTCTCTTCTCTAATCTCTCGTCACTGTGCTAATGCGAGCACAAATTGATGGTTGCTTGTATTTTTTTTTATAAAAAATACAGCTATGAGCATATGTGCCTTAGGATATCCTTAAGTCTATTGGGGCATAATTGAGTGCTGTGATTATGAATATTTGCAAGCAAAGGTGGATTTATGGTAATATTTTCTTGTTTGGCTTTGCCTGGATGAGAAAATAATTTTCTAATGAATCACCACAGCTTTCCTAATTTCCTTTTTTTAAACCAAATTGACTCCAAAGTTGTTTACACTGCTATTATGGGTCTGTATGACCATCCAATCATTTGTTTTGCTTTGGGGTGAAGATTTTTCCCCGGATTTCCTAGAATGCTTTGCAATCCATAGTGGCATCCAAGATTGTTCCACTAGCCTTCAAGGAGTCGACATTGTGTTTTGAGGCCATAGAAATGGACCTGGAGGTTCATAATAAAGGTATCTATTTGTGTCTTGAGCTGTGTTTGCTGATCTCTCTCCCTTGTGTGGTATTTTGAGTGTTTTATTGAGAGGGGTGATTCTGCTTTTCTCTCCTTGTTCGATTTGAAATTTGTCAAAGAACCCGTGCTATTATTTGGCTTAAGAGTAGATGCCAACACCTTGGTTGGATGCATATCTTCAAGACCATTTATCCCTTAGATTGATTCCTGAGTGTCTTTTTTTTGTTATAAAATCCACGTCGATTATAAGATCTAATAAGACATAACATAACTAAAAGCGAAATAACACACTGTCAAAATCAACTTTTTTAAAATAAGAAAAAGTAAATGTGGAGCTCGCATACTCAAGATTCATTTAGTTTCGTTCCGATTGAATAACTCATTCTGCCTCTTCACGAAAGTGATCCTGATGAAATATTATTTAGAAAATATCACTCCTGCCCGGTTAGAATTGCTAATAATCAAACGTGTTATACGACAGGTGAGGTAATTAAGTCCACATACAGAAAAAGTTTTCCTAAAGAAATAGCTTTTTATCTCAAAATCTTAAAAAAAGGAGAGATTTGAGTGCAAGATGACGACGAAAATGTGACTTTTTTCTCGAATAGCTTCTTCTAATGGTCCTTAAGCATGTTATTGATCGTCCATTTTAAAGGATCATGAATTATTTAAAGGAGAAATATGACAACTCTGTTAAGAATGTACTTAAACTTTCTTGACTTAGTAGTAAAGGTATCTAATGCGGAAAATGTGTTAATTTCACTTAAATGCAGGTGAAGCAGTGAATTCAATACTGAAACATCTCCATGACAATTGAAAGATTCTCAAACAAAAGTAAAAAAACAACAACAAACAAAACAGACTGTCTATTTTGTTGTGATGTGTGATCAAGTGGTGTTTTGTAACGTGACTAACGGCGACAATGTCAATGATATTGATGTTGTTCCCCAGTAGAGAGTCTACTAAATAGCATCAGAATTGGATACAATTATTTTCCTCGAAAACCCTGCAATACAATCAAACACTATCATTAAAACAAACCAAAACATATACAGCATCTCCTTTCCGATACCGGAAAATTAAAAAAACTTACCAGAGGAAAGAAAAATATTATTAAATACTGACTTACGATCTTCTTTATAAAAACCTTTTCCACAAGAACGTCCAGCCTGAGATTTCACCAAATTTTAAGAACATGATAAGAACACACCGAGGCTCAGATAGCAGA
The DNA here is from genome assembly GCF_932526225.1 of Nematostella vectensis. NCBI lineage: Eukaryota > Metazoa > Cnidaria > Anthozoa > Actiniaria > Edwardsiidae > Nematostella > Nematostella vectensis. The sequence continues at coordinate 3,154,968 of NC_064045.1, forward strand.
TATTTTTTTCCCCTTTTTAACTCGTGAATGCTTGCAACGCATTTACGAGTTATAGGAGGGACTTCTGTGTCACTCGATCGTCAGATCGTTGGATCGATCATCCGTAAACTTTTTGTGGTCTTTCTGTGCTTTCGCAACACAGCAATTTTTAGATCTTCCTGTAAACTTCCTGTGACCAACTTCCGGTTAAAGTTAAGTACTTTAAAAGAGCCTTGTCATTGGCCTGTGACCGCTATGGTCATTACGTGATATAGCCATAAAGCTAGTTTTCACAGAAAAGTCTTCGATGTGGGTTGAGCGTGCGCATGCGCCTTCGTCACTGACGTCAATCGGTCTTCTACTGTTCAGTCCAATTCAAGTTGTTAGTTTAAAAAAACAAGTAAAATACTAGCAAAGCTTTTAATTCTCCTTCTTCTAGTACTTGAAGATTCGCATCTCTGGGTTTTCGCATTATTTGTTTGAATTTTTGCTGAAAGAGTGATTTTGTGCTGAAAGAGCAGAGCAAAGCTACGACTTTTAAAGTCAGAGAAACACAAGGGAAAAGCCTCTGTTAGCAGGGGCTTTCTTTGCAGGGTAATAAAAGAAAGCCTCTGTTTGCAGGTCAAAAAAAATAGTATGGACTTTCATAAGTTGTTTTTTCCATAATTCATTTTTTATAAATTAAGTGCTAAATATCAAACAAAACTCGTTCAAACGCGCTTATTCATCAAGAAACAATCAATAACGATTTTGCGAATTTCTAGAATGTTGACATGCTTAAAATACATATGACTGTAGCTTGAATAATTATGTCGGGTAGAAGTTAAAACTTCTGTTTCCGGAGAGAATAGGGCGCAATTTGACATGCTAGCAAAAGCAGTTCGAACGGTGAGATACCAATTTGGATAAAAACTAATTTTACTCAGAGGTTACTTCGTCCATGCCTCGGTGGTATAGTGGTTCTGTCGCTTGTCTAAGACGTCAGAGACCGGAGGTTCGATCCCAATATGTGACGTCTAATTTTTTTTATTTTTTTATTTACTTTTTATGATAATAATAAATAATCAAACTGTTCTTGGTGTTTCATCACATCGAAAAGAAAGGACATTGTTATGTACTACCAGCATCTTGGATGTGTTCATCCTTTGTTCAAAATTCATCCTGTATATGTTTTTTTTTGCACACAAGAAAATAACTAGAAAAACAAATTTGCATTCACGGGTTGGCTCACAGAGCCCTTTGATTTAGTCCTGATGCGTTCTAAATGCAGAATCAAATATACTCATAGTAGCAGCCTTATTATTGCTATTGATCATTAGTGTGATTCTCTTCCTAATAATTTATTGGGTATTATATTCTTATATACACTAGAATTTAAGAAAATCGTTAAGAACATATTCAGCCTTTAAATGCCCAGCATCAACTGAAGATTAGTTTTTTTCTTATATAAAAAGAAGAGTGTATTTTGGATAGTTTAGCATGGAACTGCCGTTTGCCTGACTACTGTTTTTCGGCTAACGGTAAGTTTCCGACCAAAAAAAATAAAGCAGCATTTCAAAAAATGTACAAGAAAGCTGAGAGTTACCAGATCGTTTAAAAAACAGAGCGTTATTGCGATTTGCATACTTCTCTCTGTTTCCTTGCAGATAAAGTCATTTTAGACATCACTTTAAGATAACGCTTAAAAAAACTGTTAATCTAGGCTTTGTTTAGAATAATGAAAAAAGCCATAGAATAGTCTAGTTTGTACACTTATCTACAAACATTGAATTAAATGGAATGAAATTAAGACATGAGAAAATGATAAATGCTCAAAATCATAGTTTTGGGCTTGTTAATGAAATTAAGATATGGAAAGTGTGATAAATACTAGAAATCAAGTCATAGTTTTTGGCTTGTAAATGATATTAAAATATAAGAAAGTGTAATAAATACTCGAAATCATATAATAGTTTTTGGCTTGTAAATGAAATAAAGATACGAGAAAGTGATAAAAAGTGAAAAAAAGTGATAAAAAGTGATAAAAGCACTCTCTGTCTCCAGATATTTATATTTACATTTACAGTTATTTCTTTTACGTGTTCCTATATAAATGGGGCAAATAGGGATTTCGAGATAGAAGTGCTATACTTGATTTAACTCTGGCAAAGAAATAAGAGCACTTTGCAAAAGTGCTATCATAACTCTTTTTAAGGACCCTTTTAAAGAGCCCTGGTCAGCCACGCCTTTGTTATTGTTTTTGCTTTGTTCTAATACTTTACTAGGATGACAAAATGGCGGCTGACAGAAGCTGTTTCAGGATTGAAGTAAAGTGTTGGTTTATAGGGAGGTTTATATACATTAGAAGGTTTGCCGTTGGGTCTGTTGGCATTGATAAAAAATGCGTTTCTCTGTGAGGTTTGAGCGCAAAGGTTGATCGCGTTAATAGTCAATCATTAGCTTTTTACTAACAATTTTGAAAAATAAGCTAAGGAAGGATATTCTCTTGAATTATCCCCCTGAATAACCTCGGTTTGCTTCAAAGATGCACACCTCAGTAATAAAAAAAGGAAAAAAAGTCATTTTGTCTTTTACAAAAGGCGTCACGCAGAGAAAGATCACTCACGAAAGTGAATATATTTCGTCCCGTGACAGGTTATCCGGAATCCACAATCCATGAAATAACGGGATTAAGAATCCGTAATCCATGCACTAGGATCCGGAGGCGACATATTCTTTTCGTTCTTTGCGTATTTCATATTAGAAGTAGTATTCAGAGAAACTCAAAATAGATTTATCAAATCATTTAGTCATTCCTATGCTGAATTCCCAGACAAACCCTAAGAAAGTGGTATAAAAAGAAAGACTACAGTCAAGCTGTAGAAAAAACTAGATGGTCTGCGTAGGCGTGGTGTAGACAAGCTTTAAATCAACACAAGGTTGGAAAGGACATGTTGTACGCCTTCCCGCTGATGTTTTGGGCGTTAGCCCTTCGTCGGAGCAAAGTCAAATCAAGACACAGCAAAGAAAAAAACAACAACAAAGAAAAACTTAGCAGCATCAGTAACGCCCGTTTTCAGTCACATGCGCACCCGGTGCATTTCGTTTACGTGTCGCGACATAGTGGATCGCCTTCCCTACCAGCGATTGAATAAAGCTATAGTTTTATCTTAGCTTTGCCTTGTTGTTTATCAAGTTTGTATTTGCCTATCTCTTGTTTGATGTTGGCGCTTTACTTCACCCAAAAAACAGTCGCAATTAGAAAACGAAAAGGAATTGGTGCACGTGTTAATGAAAGCGACTAATTAGGGGTAAAAATGTATTTTAAAGACACAGGTTTTGAAAGATGAAACGAGAACTTGGTTTCGTTTTCTTACCTGAAGTGAACCAACCTTCAGCAAGAAACCCAAAGCGATGAGCTTCGTCGCCATGGCTGAAGTGGTCGCTCTTCAGTTCCACACCCTCTCTTGTTAATTCTCAATTTAGTGAAGAACTGGCGCAAATTTAGAGTAAAGCTCCTTATATACCCATTAATCCTTACACACTTCTCAGAATCATTGACAAGAATTCGCTCTGATTGGTCGTTTATTCAGTTGCTATGGCATTTGGAAACGAGAGGTTAAGGAGTTTCTATACTGAAAGTGACGTTTTACAGGCGTGTTTACCTTTTTTTATCTTGTTGTTAGCCGATGTGCGATGAGATTAACCAGTCGCTGTGCACACAATAAAACCGTGCTCTCATTAGAAACATGTCGCGAATCAAAACACTCTGGAATATTCTCGATTAGTGAATAAACCCTGACGTAGTTCGCGACGGGGTGTTTTTCAACAAGTATAATAGAACATCCCTCTTATTGTAAAGTTTAACTCGGTAATACAATACCAAACAATGTCAAACTAGTCAAGTTTTTGCTTTTTAATAATTGTCAGTGGAGAGTGCATATCAATATCTTTACGTCATGAGTCCTCCAAGAAACGACGCTTTGATAAAAATTGTACCCGTTTATGTTCCTCTGTTAAAAACATGTTTTTAACATACCAGTTTACTCTGGCTTATAACTTGTGCAAAATTTATTTCACACCCTAAAAACTTCTAACTTAATCTCTCTTCTTATCGATAATAAATAAGAAAGACATAGGGGACAATCACAATTTGACGACTTGAGACAAATTAAGAACTAAATTGTAACCCAAACGCTAGGCAATAATTGAGAACGATATCCATTCACAAATATTGAAATTAGGGTCAAGAAAACGGTTGTCATTTTGGCAAACACTCGATCCTGGAACCTGGGATCACGGTACACTCTATTTTTTATATAAGAAATTTTAATGTATATAAGAACAAATAAATTATTAGGAAGAGAATTACACTAATGATCAATAGCAATTATAAAGTAACTATGGGCACAAATTATTTTATTCTGCATTTTAGAACGCATCAGGTAGACAAAGATGCATTTGCCACAGAAAAAGATAAGATATTTTAAAAGTTTTCTTCTCCGGATCTAAATCGCTCTTTTATTCGATATTTTTGGCTAATGCTAGCAACAAAGTTACCGCAACAAAAAAAAACTATATCGTTTACCTGCTACGGTTTTGAAAAAAAAAAAAACAGTTTAATTGGATTCAATTGGATATTGTCACAAGATATATCAGAAAGATGCAAATTGGTACTTCGAAAACATTTTGATGTTTAAACACCAGGTTCCGGTATTAAAGGCCGGGCCCGGGTGTTTCAGCGGCCTCACTTTATAGCGGTAAGAACTCTACATCCAACAAACATTGTGAGGTAGAATGAGTCCTCATTCTAAATAGAATAAGCACGTGGAAACGAATTTTTCGATGTTAATTTAGAATGAGCACATGGAAACGAATTTTTCGATGTTAATTTAAAATGAGCACGTGGAAACGAATTTTTCGATGTTAATTTAGAATGAGCAAGTGGAAACGAATTGTTAGATTTTAATTTAGAAATAGCAAGTGGAAACGAATTGTTAGATTTTAATTTAGAATGAGCATGTGGAAACGAATTGTTAGATTTTAATTAAGAATGAGCACGTGGGAACGAATTGTTAGATTTTAATTTAGAATGAGCAAGTGGAAACGAATTGTAGGATTTTAAGTTAGGATGAGCAAGTGGAAACGCATTGTTAGATTTTAATTTAGAATGAGCAAGTGTTAGATTTGTTTGCACGTACAACGTTTAAATAGCTGACTAATCATGCAAAACTTATCATTAAACGAAATATATGTTCTATTTTACGAGAAACTACTTTTAGTACAGGAAAATGGTGCGGAATTGTTCATCTTCTTAGTACAAGCATGTAATTTGGCAAGCTGATAGATCTTGGCATCACGAGTAATTTGTGATAGGATTCCACATCCAATTTATCATACTAAAGTTTTATAGAGGTGTTATTTATTATTAATTAAACTTACTTATTACTTAAACTGGCCTAAATACCTTGCAGTCTGATTAAGAGATACGTATATTCCATTATCCATACATTTGACACGCCCTTTCCTGGTACTTACAGAACACATAGAGACAGTGGATTACAATAATAGTCACCATACCAAAAGATACGCTAAATACGTAAATATTTATATGTGAAATTATGCAAAACGTAAATATTTCTATATGTGAAATTATGCAAAACGTAAATATTTATATGTCAAATTATGCAAAACGTGAATATTTATATGTGAAATTATGCAATACGTAAATATTTATATGTGAAATTATGCAAAACGTAAATATTTATATGTCAAATTATGCAAAACGTAAATATTTATATGTGAAATTATGCAAAAACATAAATATTTATATGTGAAATTATGCAAAACGTGAATATTTATATGTGAAATTATGCAATACGTAAATATTTATATGTGAAATTATGCAAAACGTAAATATTTATATGTGAAATTATGTAAAACGTAAATATTTATATGTGAAATTATGCAAAACGTAAATATTTATATGTGAAATTATGCAAAACGTAAATATTTATATGTGAAATTATGCAAAACGTGAATATTTATATGTGAAATTATGCAATACGTAAATATTTATATTTGAAATTATGCAAAACGTAAATATTTATATGTGAAATTATGCAAAACGTAAATATTTATATGTGAAATTATGCAGAACGTAAATATTTATATGTGAAATTATGCAAAACGTAAATATTTATATGTGAAATTATGCAAAACGTTCGACTGGCAGACACTTGGCAGCTTTTGATAGGACGCCACGCCCAGATTCTAGAAATTCCAGTTTTTTCCAGTTTTTTTATAGTAAGCTAAAAAATATTTTTTTTATAAATATTTCCTCTCAATCATACTTTCTAGATTGAAGTATTTGTAAATCCGTACAAAGAATACTTTGATTTCATGAAAATTAAAATATTTAAGATGGCCGCCTATCCAAGATGGTCGCCATTAAAGATAAATTACATTGAAAATCCTAATAAAATATAATTTACATTGAAAATCCTAATAAACGGCAAATTAAATTTATTGTTTTGTTTAAAACCCCCAAATTTAAGCCTTATTGCGGAAAAATGTTAGCTTAGCTCCTCGAGGCGCACAATTTGGCTGTGTATGCAAGACAGGATGGCTGGATTGCCATCAGACTCATAGACAACAGGGATGACTGAATTCTATCGTTATGCGGTGAGGGGATGACATCGGAATCGTATGCGAGAAGTGGTGACCGGGTGCCATCCCGACTTGCAGTGAAAGGTGACGAAATTCCATCGGACTCGCACGCGACAAGTGGTGACGGGATGTCATCAACTCGTACGCTACAAGGGGTGACTGGATGCCATCGAACTCGCACGTGACAAAGGATGACGGGATGCCATCAAACACGCCACGACACGCGGTAGCGTGATCCCATCGGACTCGCACACGATAGGGGGTGACGGGATGTTATCGGTCTCGCATTCTACAGTGGACTTGGAGTGACGCAGGCCCAAGATTTTGAGTTAAAATTTGCACGATATGCAAAGCTACGAACAGAAAAAGTTACATCATTTCCATTTATGATTTTTAGCTCTCACCAACTTGAATAGTTTGCGCTTTAATGGCCCTTCAAATTTCTGCCGCATTTTAACATGGCTGTGGCTGGCCTGTTCACTTGACGAACTTACATCGACCACGCATCCTTTCTCCGCTTTCTTCTTTCACCACGCTTAGAAGCAACAACTGATAAACACTTGACAGCTCTGGTAGGGTCCAGACAGGCTCCCACTGTCTGCTGCCGGTTTATTGTCCCCATTCAGATGGTGAAGGGATTATATAGAACAGGCAGTAAGTGCCTGACCCAGTAATGACGAGCGATGTTAGCAGCGCACAAGACGTGCTGAAGCAAAGCAGCAGATATTGGTGGAGAACCTCTATTCTGTTTCTCTTTGGGACGATGTCTGCCCTTGCCGCATCCCCCGCCAGACAAGTTATTATAACTCCAAATAGCTCCAGGTGTGAATGCTTGGTTATCACAGACTCCTTGTCAGGAATGCTGCAGAGTGAGACCAGTACTTGAGCGACATCTTCACAAACGCCCTAGCTGCCCTTCTTCTTCTTTACTCTGTTGTAGAACGAAGAGACATGACGGGAAAATCTGGAAAATTCGCAATTCGAGATAGAGAAAGAAGACACAATTTCTTACAATGGCTATAGGTTCCTTTTATACCGGAATGATTTTTGAAACACAAATAACGTGAGGCCGAAATGCACATACCAAGATTTTTGCTTTTTAAGATATTTTTTTCTTGATCATCCTTGCGCTATGTATGAGCTCAGGGACGAAAAGCTCAAATTTCAATGGCACATGACAAAAAGTCGCATCAATTTTAAAAAAAGTCGCATTTGATATTTTGTTTGCCATTACTCGCTAAGTACTTAGATAATTTTTCGCCTTATTAGATCTGAAATGAGCTTATTTGAAGCGTTAAGTCATGTTTTTCCGCCATGTCGAACGAAGACACTTGATCGCAAGTAGTTAGTTAATCCGAGCCTTGCTCGCTGAGCAGCTAATTGCCGCAAGAAATTGATATAAGCTTTTCCCAGCGTCGAGCATGATAAACAGAAAAAACTTGAGTTTTGTTTTTAGAAAAAAACTAGAGTTTGTAGAAAAACTTAGCTTTGTAGATAAATTTGGGCGTTGTATCCTATTGGGATATCATTCAGCGTGGTACAGATGTTTGCACGTGGTATGATATGTATTTAAGTAATAGGTTTGTGGCGTACGTCATTACTATTTATTTATTCTCTGAATAGACTGTAAGTATACGGAATTGGGTGTGGCATCCTATAAGAAGCAATTTATATGAAGTAAATGAATGAGTTCAGCCATGCACTCAGTATTGCGTATATTTGGTATTTAATTGTACTTCAAATCGAAAATTCTCTAGAATTACTTTTTAAAGTAATTAAAAGTAAATAAAAAAGAAATTGAAGTAAAAGTAATTAAAATTATTATTAAAAAAGCTTGTCTTACCAATTTTATATTATAGAAAACACTCCTTTCAATCAGACTGTTTCTAGGAATGTATCATTCTATGAAATGTACTCTGTTTTTATTTAAAAAGGGTTTATATTATTATATCTCAATAACACTGTAAGTATACGAAATAGGACGTGGCGTCCTAAGAAGAATCAATCACTTTAAAACAAATAAACATTTCGCGTGACGTTAGATATGTACCTAAGTATTGTAAATGTCGGGTATGTATTTATATCATAAACGTATATTCTCTAGAAGGCATGTAAGTAACAACAAGAAGGCGTGTCTTACGAATTGATATTATCGAATACGTTCAGCAAGTTTTCACTCCTGTATCATTCCATCAATTGGACATTTTCTTCATTGAAAGGTTAATTATGTGCAGCCCCATAAAACTGGAAGTATACGTTATAGGGCGTGGCGTCCTACTGCAAATTACTTGTAATATCAAGATCTTCCATCTTGCCAAATTTCATGCTTTTACTAAAAATTTGAACAATTCGGCATATTTTCTGCACCATTTTCTTGTAATATTTTAGGGAGATTGAAATCAAAAGTTTTTTTTTTTAGTTTAACCCAATTTACTAAGGGAGGGGAGGGGCGCTAGAAGTTCCCTACTCCATCCTATTTCCGGTACCGTTTGTGCGATGACTGCTCTATTTTTCTAAAATCACAAAAAATCTTGTATAATCAAGAATCAAAAAAACTATATGAGCCTCCCAATTTCTCGGATTTTTAAAGCTAATTTTTTTTTATATAAACACATTAAATCATGGAATCTAACAAACTGGCGATTTTTCAGATTTAATGGACTCGTACAGAAAATGTTTTGAAAAATTCCTTGAAGGTGAAAAATGTTACTTAGAATGATTTTAAAACTTCATGTATTTTGGAAGTTTTTTTTCCATGTGTGTAACCATGGCGTACAGAGAATTCTGACAACAAGCAAACTATTCACCTGTGCAACATTGCTCAAAAAAAATATTTCTCAACTAATTTTATACTCTACAAGAAACGTGTATAAAATCCAACAGCTATTTGGATTTGTGGAAACTATTCACAATCGAAAAATTCGGTGCGTTAATCCAGGGACATTTCCCTGGTTTAATCAAAGTATAAAGCGCATTGCCAGATTATGAGCATTTACACAAAATGAGTGGTTCTTTCACGACCCGCTAGTAAGGCAGACCAGTGGAGGAATACGTAACAGAGTGGAGAAGGAAGTCATTCTACAAATCGGAGTGAGTAGGATAGAAATGGTCGGAGGAATAAGTGGCGCATGCGCGAAGGTGTTCGATAGGGATTTGATAATGGAGGAAGATGATGATGGAAGAGTTTATCAACATTCGGACACAACTGAAAAGAGCGAAAGCAGTAGGCGCTTCTGTGGAAGAGGGAAAATTACAAACCTATCAGGAAAGGTAAAGAACTAACTGCACTATGGATAATAGGGATATCTACTCCAAACTCCACCATTAATGATTCACTTTATTTTAAAACGTCTACAATTATATATTAATAAACACAATTTCTATATAATATTCCATGTTATTTTCACTCTTATGGTAATTTCCTATGGTTGAATTCACGAAACAATGTCATTGATTGTAAATAGATACAAATTACGGGGAGAGAGCATTTCGCTGTGGTTTTATTTACTAAGCAATTAAAAGGCATTATCATAAGACATTGCATGCAATTTTTCCTTCTGTAAAACTCGTCATGGTTGAATTTTTAATAAAACTATGTCATCGATTGCACCTAGAAAAATAACAGGGGGGGCTGTCGCGTAGACTTTGCCGTGGATTTATCTACTTCTTTAATTGGCAATTAATACCCTTTCCCAACCTCGAAATTTATATAAAATTTTCTCCAGAAACTGCACCCACCACCCTCTCCTTACCGGAAATATACTCAAACCATATCATGCGTATCGTTAATTACCTCTTTACGTTACGCTTGAGGCGAAAATTAGGCACTGGTGTATAAATCATACTTTCCACACATAGGTTCTAGCCGCAGAGCAGTCATTCCATCTCCTCTACTCTCTCACGTATGGCCTGCTAAGCAGCCGATCTTATTTTTCCCCCATTTCCCGGTGTGGTTGAGAAAACATTGACTCTCTTTTATCGACAGCTGTTGGGACTCCAACTAATAGGGCAAAACAAGAAGATTAAAGGAAAATGAATCATCGTTATTAACATCAGGTAATTTATGTTAAAGAAAGGTCCCGAGTGTTATCATTCAGTTTTAAGTCCTCAAGTATTTCATTGTGATATACAATCTTAATATCGGGTTTGTCATTAACATCCTTCCATTTCTGTGCTTATTAGAATGTTCTTTGAACACAAATAATGTTCATAAAAGGTTTGATATCTTAATAATTGTAATAATGAAAAGAAAACACTTCCATACCAGCGCTGGAATCCCTAACTTTTAGTTTTGTTGTGTCTAAAGCTTATTTTTTGAGAAGCCATTATTTGAGAATACCAGAGAGTTGTATTGTTGGCAGTTTTTATAATAACTAGTAATAACAAATTAAACGAGACATACTTGTAAATGGAAGTTTGTTTGGGTTTTTGTCGAGTCATAACCAAACAAGAGGTCACGCGTGAAAGCACCTGTCGCCCAAGGAGTCAGTCTTTATGATGGCGGGCTACAACTGTTTTCGTTAAACAGCCAAACAGCTCAGGCCCGTACCCAGGGGGGGGGGGGGGGGGGTGCAGGGGGCGCGAACGCACCCCCCTCTACCCACAACACGGCCGAAAGTCAACTTTTTGTTCTCAATAGACGTGCTATTTATATACAAAACTATAAATCATAAGCTAGATCACTCTGGTATGGAAGTGGTGAGATTTTTATCAGAGAACTCCCTCCCCTCACCTCCCCTCCTAGGTCCACTTTTTCGGATTTCGCACCCCCCAAGAAAAATCCTGGGCACGGGCCTGAAGCTCATCTTCAATTTTCTGTAGAAGACTTATTCTAAGGGGGCGTTCCGAAGTTTTTTCAACTTTTATTAAATAATCATTGCTTTATCAAATCACGTTAAATCAACTACTCTTTGATGTCAAATCCAAAAGTTCAATTCATGTTAATATGACGCAAAAAATCTCAAAATTTACTTTTCAGTACTCCAAGTTGTTGCACACGGAAATTCGACTAGAAACTGACCGTGCAAACGTCGCAATTGATTCATGTGAATTTTGCGTTAAAACTGTCATCAAGTTGTTTGAAGAATAGTTGCGCTTTTGTCTCCAAGGATCCGTCGCCGCTCATTGTTGTGTCCAGTAGCTACGACAGCTTGTGTTAAAGAGACGAGGGGGTCAGTATTGTACAAGAAAACAATTTCAAATAGCCAATTTGAGGGTATTTATAAAGAGAATATTTGAAAAAGTAAATAATTTATTATTTTTAAATATTCAGAACCACGCCGCTTGTCTTCTAAGCTACTAACCGATGATACGGCTAAAATTGATCTTTACTTGAGTACTCGCACTGTTTAGCTGCGTGGCGAAACTGCGTTTATGAGAAATTAGAATCAGAATTTGAGTATCCGACCGCGCTTCAAACGAAGCCCACGCCAGCGCCACACACGGTAATCGATAGGCAGTCTTTTCCTGAAAACCCATCTATCGTGTCCCAAGAGGGCCCCTACATTGTAGAAAGCAGTCTTTCAAAAGAACGAAGCTAACAGGGAGCACATGGTTGTAACGATATCTGACGAACTGTTTCTTGCTTTCTCTCGTGGCTTCGCAGTTTATGATGACGAGGCAGAATCGTACAGCACCGAACAGCGCCGAAGTGATAATTTTCTGAGGCAAAAAAATTCAAATTGCATCTCTCGTTCATTGCCACAGTAGCTGACTATAGAACAACCAACATTTCTCAACAGCAAAATATTGTTTTGTAGTGTGATGCATTTTAAAATGCAGAATCAAATTAATTGATCATCTGCTTGTCTTTTTAATAATTCATTGTTAATATATTTTAATATTATAATATTTTCAGCCTTAAAATTAGACGTTTCTATAAAAAAGGGTGTTTTCCATATATCAATTGTTTTTACTTTGCAGAAACACGTTTTTAGAATTTTTTTCCAAGATGCACAGAAAAGTACTCGGAATTCTCCTAGGCTTGGGCCTAGTCCTCGCTCTTCTCTCGGTCACAAAGAGCACCTCTTGTCCTGACCGAGCAATCGAAATCATTGCCCTCACACTACCCCCCTACGCCTACCAAAAGAACGTCACCACAGGGGATGGGATTGGTTTGGCTTTCATTAAGAAGACGATCAAGAAGTGTTTTGCGAAGTGTAATATATCGGATATTTCCTGGAATTTTGTGAACACGACTGAGGAGCTGAGGAACGCGCTGCTCACGAACTCCACTGATATCGCCTTTCCTATTTTGGAATCCGAGCAAACATCACTTGACAACTACGAAGACGTGACAAATGGTAAAATATAAGCCTGGTTTTTATATAGTCGTAAGGGTGTTACACTGAGCTACAAAAAAAAATCATGACCTGTATTACCATCGACAGTTAATGGTTCACCTCGGGGGGCAAACTCTAGACGACTGCTACGACGACTGTTACGACGACTGTTACGATTATATGGAAATCAACCAAGCTTTAGTGGGCACGAAGTCAAGATTTGTGTGTGTGTCTGTATGGGGGGGGGGGGGGGGGGGGAGGGGCTAAGATGGCTGTGCAGACATAGATATCACCTATGAAAGAGCATTTTGGCTATCTAGGAGAGGAGAAAGGGGGTAGGTTCTTATCTCAGATATTCTAGGGTAAAATAATTGCGTCCTTTTAGGCAATAGCCGTATATGAGCGGAAAATTTCGGAAGGGGAAGATTTCCGTTCAATTATGAATATCTGCGTACATCCCCCCCTTAAGGGCCTCTCTCTGCAATGATTAAATGACCGGGCCTTTATAGAGTTATAATTATTATATGATGAATGATTATATCATTATTATGTTATCATTAGAACCATACACTAAAGCCGCCAAAATCTAGCCGAAAATATAGTAATCTCATAATATCGATTTTGTTATCATTAAAGCCAAGGGCAAGCCGTACCCGAGCCTTCAGTACACAACTATCTTCGAGTCGCCCGGTAGCTCCTTCATCGTTAACTTGGACAACCTCGACCTTGAGGCCCGGGACGTCGTGGTCGCATCCCTCTTATACATTTGGCCAATTTTCCTTATTACTGTGATTTTGGGAGGAATCGCTGGAGTTCTGGTCTGGATTATGGTAAGTCATTTGAAGGGGCTGTGCCAGCCGCCATTGTATCATCCAAAATGATTCAAAATACCAAGTGTATATATATATATATATATATATATATATATATATATATATATATATATATATATATGGTGCAATGTTGAATGAAAACAATAAAGAATGTATGCTTTGCCTGGCCTCTCAAAGCCGCATTGTCACCAGTTTTCTTCCGGAGGTCCGACGGAAACCTCAACCGTTAAAACACAAAAGAATCTATTAGAATCCGATATATTTTACAGGCCATCTGCTCTAAATTATCAATCACATCCTTAAAGAAACTTCAAATAGACACACTGCTTTCAATATTTCGAAAATGTTTTCGCGTTTTCCGTTAAAAATCATCGGATATTGTTAGCTAATCGACCGGAAGTAAACTGGTGACAATGCGGCTTTAAGGTTATATTTGCGTTCACGACCGCCGCCAGATAATATAAACATCTCCGAAAGGAGCATTGCCCCCGGACCGAGCCTAGTGTGCCAAATTTGCAGCCTTTTCGTTATCTCCACATGAAATAGCTTGCACTAAAAGGGTGTTTTTCCACAATGCGAATAGCCGTGGCTGCCATCGTGCGGCAGGAACAAGATGGCGGCCCCAACTCGGTCATAGAGAAAAATCATCGGGTAATGGCGGCAAGGTTACCCAGGAAATGTTATGGATAAGGTCTTTTACCATCAGGGACGAAAGTCGAATTTTTTGTCGTTTCATTCCTCAAAGTTTTGCTATGTTTCTCTAAAGTATCTATTTCATAAAATCATTCTGATAGTTCATATCATTAATTTTTTTCTTCTCAGGAATTCAAATTTAATCGTTCAGAATTCCCCAAGAATTTCTTTAAGGGAAGCTACGAGGGATTCTGGTGGGCGTTTGTTTCCATGACAACTGTTGGGTATGTAAGAGATCAAGCGCTTTTGTTTGCATATGCACCAACACATTCATTTTCACTTATTTATCTACACTTAGTATTCTTGCTCCAAGTTTTCCTCTTCTTTTTTTTCTTTTCCTTTCTCTTCTTCTACTTCTTCTTCTCCTCCTCCTCCTCCTCCTCCTTCTTCTTCTTCTTCTTCTTCTTCTTCTTCTTCTTCTTCTTCTTCTTCTTTTTCTTCTTGTTCGGGTATTCCATGCCAAAAAGTTAATCCCCAAATAACAGCGCGAAACAAGCGATCTGTTTTGAAACGCAAACCCACGCATTTGCAATTCGACACGAATTACACAAACCAAGCAAAGATGTTGTAAAAAGTCGTATAAATGCACTAAAGTCTTACAAATATGCACAAATGAACTTAACCAAAAGCTTAACATTGCACTTAGTGATAATGATGATGATGGTGGTGGTCGTGAAGGTGATGATGGTGACGTTCGTGGTGATGTTGATGGAAGTTTGATTATGTGAAGATATTTATGATGATAATCATGTTTCAAGGTCGGGCGGTAAAGAGCTATTTCGTGGGACGTGATTTCATGCTTTTATTTTTAGAGAAACGCGAAACGCCCGATTTATTTTACGTTAAACGTGATTCTTTATCCAGTTGTAAAATATGAGAGCAAATGGTTTAAAATATGAGAGCAAATGGTTTAAAATATGAGAGCAAATGGTTTAAAATATGAGAGCAAATGGTTTAAAATATGAGAGCAAATGGTTTAAAATATGAGAGCAAATGGTTTAAAATATGAGAGCAAATGGTTTAAAATATGAGAGCAAATGGTTTAAAATATGAGAGCAAAAGGTTTAAAATATGAGAGCAAATGGTTTAAAATATGAGAGCAAATGGTTTAAAATATGAGAGCAAATGGTTTAAAATATGAGAGCAAATGGTTTAAAATATGAGAGCAAATGGTTTAAAATATGAGAGCAAATGGTTTAAAATATGAGAGCAAATGGTTTAAAATATGAGAGCAAATGGTTTAAAATATGAGAGCAAATGGTTTAAAATATGAGAGCAAATGGTTTAAAATATGAGAGCAAAAGGTTTAAAATATGAGAGCAAATGGTTTAAAATATGAGAGCAAATGGTTTAAAATATGAGAGCAAATGGTTTAAAATATGAGAGCAAATGGTTTAAAATATGAGAGCAAATGGTTTAAAATATGAGAGCAAATGGTTTAAAATATGAGAGCAAATGGTTTAAAATATGAGAGCAAATGGTTTAAAATATGAGAGCAAATGGTTGTCCGTGTAACCCGATGCATACCCCACCTTCACCGTTAGATTGTATGAGGATTGTAATGCAATGAGTCGTGGATGTAATTATTGCAGTATATGTTTACCAGATACGGAGACAAAACGCCCAAAACGCTGATTGGTCGAGTGTTTGGCGTTATCTGGATTCTTATTGGTCTGGTCATCATTGGAACCTTCACTGCCGCTGCCACAAGCGCATTAAACGCGGGCTCAACCCTCTACACAAATGGCCCTAAAGGCAGACGCGTATGTAGCATTTAACAACGGGATTTGTATATACGGCGGTGGCTTTGACTTTGTACCTAATTCAATTGGAGTCTCCATATTTGCCACGATATAATGTTACATTTGTCCCAAGCTCAGATGGAGTGTTCGCAATTGCCGTGATGTAATGTTACATTTGTCCCTTATTCAGGTTTGAGTGGTCGTAATTACCGTGATATAATGTTACATTTGTCCGTAATTCAGGTTGGGGTGTTCGTAATTGCCTTGATGTAATGTTACATTTGTCCCTTATTCAGGTTTGAGTGGTCGTAATTATACATTTGATAAACATGATATAATGTTACATTTGTCCGTAATTCAGGTTGGGGTGTTCGTAATTGCCGTGATGTATTGTTCCATTTGTCCCTTATTCAGGTTGGGGTTTTCGAGGGTCACGAAGCTTCCCAACAGGCCATTAAACTTGGAGCCGACATCAAAGGTACTTTAAACGCACAACTTGAGCTAACTTGCCGTGCTTCGGAGATTTTTATAACTCAGGATGAACATCAAAACACTTAACCAGAATTGCATTTCTCAACCATATAATCGGAGAAACCCATCCTCATTCATCCTTATTCATCCTCATTCATCCTCATTTATCCTCATTCATCCTCATTTATCCTCATCCATCCTCATTCATCCTCATCCATCCTCATTCATCCTCATCATTGATCCTCATCATTGATCCTTATTCATCCTAATGCATTCTCATCCATCCTAATTCTTCCTCATCCATCATCATTCATCCTCATCCATTCCAATCCATCCTCACCCATCACATCCATCCACATTTTTCTCACCTATTTTCATCAGCCTTATCCATCTTCACCCATCTTCATCTATCTCACCCATCTTTGCCTGTCCTAGCCCATCTCACCCATAAACATCATTCTCATCCATCCTCAACCACCTCACCAATCATTTTCTTTCTTTTAAGTTTATCGTGATTTCGAGAAGATGTACCAAGACCTTAACAGCGCCCAGTTGCACGGTCTTCTCGTCGACAGCTTTCAGGCGTCACATATTCTCAACGATTGGGACGACAAGAGATTAAAAGTTTTAAGCTGGCTGGAGCACAGTACGCCCTACCAAACGGCTACAATACCAGCCAGAATGCCAGCCTTGGTGGGGAATAAGTGCTTCACAGAAATCATGAGAAAGGCAACGCGTTTAAGCAAGGCTCTCGTTCGAACATACGTTAAGCCCATAAAGGTTAGTTGTGTCTATGTATATTTGCGCAGTTAAGAGAAGCTAAGAAGTTAAGACAAAGATCGAGGTCGAAGTCTAAAATCTTAGTTTTGTATTAATTAACAAAAGTCGCTCGCGAGCCAGAATGTCGAGCGCAAAGAGAGTCCCAGGCCTGGACTATTATCCTTCCTGAGGTTTTCATTATCTTATTTCGCGGTAAATATGATATTCGCAGAAATGATAAATGCAGAAAGAACTTCGCTAAAGTTTTAAAACAGCATTAACATTTTTAAAAACAGTAATAAATACTGTTGAATCAGGACGTAACACAGATAACCCGAATGAAATCCTATTTCCATAGAAACTGCTAAATCTAACTTCCCGATAACTCGAACTCGGATAACCCGAACTACCCGCTAACAAGAACTCGGATAACTCGAACATCCCGATAACTCGAACTCCCCGCTAACACGAACTCGGATAACTCGAACTCCCCGCTAACTACATATCAATATTTGGGTGACCTTAAAACTCGCTCGGCCAATCTCTTGGAGGCCTGGGTCTAAGGGCTTTTCAAGGCTTGTGTGATAAAGATTTGACCAAGCGATAAAGTTTTTTTTTTTACACATTTATGCCTCGAGTCTCAAATTGACAGGAATCAGCATTTTTCACCATGTTTTCTGGAGATCAGGGAGAGGGAAAACTTTAGCTCTTCTAAATATGGCCATCTATGCCCATATAAGGCAATGCATACGAAGGACACTATCCATGGGGAATATGTTTGATATGGAACTCGGATAACTCGAACTCCCCGCTAACACGAACTCGGATAACTCGAACTCCCCGCTAACTCGAACTTGGATTACTCGAACATCCCGCTAACTAGAACTGGGATAACTCGAACATCCCGATAACTCGGACTCGGATAACTCGAACTTGGAAAACCCGAACTACCCGCTAACAAGAACTCGGATAACTCGAACATCCCGATAACACGAACTCGGATAACTCGAACTACCCGCCAACTCGAACTTGGATAACTCGAACTCGGATAACCCGAACTACCCGCTAACTAAAACTCGTATAACTGGAACTCCCTGCTAACTAGAACTCGGATAACTCGAAATCCCCGCTAACTCGAACTCGGATAATTCGAACATCCCGATTACTCCAACTCGGACAACTCGAACATCCCGATAACTCGAACTCGGCTAACTCGAACATCGCGATAACTCGAACTCGGATAACTCGAACATCTCGATAACTCGAACTCGGATAACTCAAACTCACCTCTACTCGAACTCGGATAATTGGAACATCCCGATAACTCCAACTCGGATAACTCGAACATCCCGATAACTCGAACTTGGATAACTCGAACTCCCCGCTATCACAAACTCGGATAACTCGAAAATCCGAAAAATCGAACTCGGATAACTCGAACTTCCCGCTAACTAGAACTCGGATAACTCGAACATCCCGGTAACTCGAACTCCCCGCTAACACGAACTCGGATAACTCGAACTCCCCGCTAACACGAACTCGGATAACTCGAACTCCCCGCTAACTCGAACTCAGATAACTCGAACATCTCGATAACTCGAACTCGGATAACTCGAACTCCCCGCTAACCCGAACTCGGATAACTCGAACATCCCGAGAACTTGAACTTGGATAACTCGAACATCCCGATAACTCGAACTCGGAACTTGGATAACTCGAACATCCCGATAACTCGAACTCCACGCTAACACGAACTCGGATAACTCAAACATCCCGCTAACTAGAACTCGGATAACTCGAACATACCGATAACTCGAACTCGGATAACTCGAACTCGGATAACCCGAACTACCCGCTAACTAGAACTCTGATAACTGGAACTCCCTGCTAACTAGAACTCGGATAACTCGAAATCCCCGCTAACTCGAACTCGGATAATTCGAACATCCCGATTACTCCAACTCGGACAACTCGAACATCCCGATAACTCGAACTCGGCTAACTCGAACATCGCGATAACTCGAACTCGGATAACTCGAACATCTCGATAACTCGAACTCGGGTAACTCGAACTCACCTCTAACTCGAACTCGGATAATTGAAACATCCCGATAACCCAACTCGGATAACTCGAACATACCGATAACTCGAACTCGGATAACTCGAACTCCCCGCTATCACGAACTCGGATAACTCGAAAATCCGAAAAATCGAACTCGGATAACTCGAACTTCGCGATAACTCGAACTCAGAAAACTCGAACTCCCCGCTAACACGAACTCGGATAACTCGAACTCCCCGCTAACACGAACTCGGATAACTCGAACTCCCCGCTAACCCGAACTCAGATAACTCGAACATCTCGATAACTCGAACTCGGATAACTCGAACTCCCCGCTAACCCGAACTCCGATAACTCGAACATCCCGATAACTTGAACTTGGATAACTCGAACATCCCGATAACTCGAACTCGGAAAACTCGAACTCCCCACTAACTCGAACTCCCCACTAACTCGAACTCGGATAACTCGAACATCCCGATAATTCCAACTCGGATAACTCGAACATCCCGATAACTCGAACTCGGATAACTCGAGCTCCCCGCTAACAAGAACTCGGATAACTCGATAATCCGAAAATTCAAACTCGGATAACTCGAACATCTCGATAACTCGAACTCGGATAACTCGAACTCCCCGCTAACAAGAACTCGGATAACTCGATAATCCGAAAATTCGAACTCGGATAACTCGAACATCTCGATAACTCGAACTCAGATAACTCGAACATCCCGATAACTCGAACTTGGATAACTCGAACTCCCCGCCAACACGAACTCGGATAACCCGAACTCCCCGCTAACACGAACTCGGAAAACTCGAACTCATCACTAACTCGCAACTCGGATAACTCGAACATCCGGATAACTCCAACTCGGATAACTCGAACATCCCGATAACTCGAACTCGCATGACTCGAACTCCCCGCTAACACGAACTCGGATAAATCGAACATCCCGATAACTCCAACTCGGGTAACTCGAACATCCCGATAACTCGAACTCGCATGACTCGAACTCCCCGCTAAAACGAACTCGGATAACCGGAACTACCCGCTAACTAGAACTCTGATAACTGGAACTCCCTGCTAACTAGAACTCGGATAACTCGAGATCCCCGCTTACTCGAACTCGGATAATTCGAACATCCCGATAATTCCAACTCGGACAACTCGAACATCCCGATAACTCCAGCTCGGATAACTCGAACTCCCCGCTAACCCGAACTCGGATAACTCGAACATCCCGAGAACTTGAACTTGGATAACTCGAACATCCCGATAACTCGAACTCGGAACTTGGATAACTCGAACATCCCGATAACTCGAACTCCACGCTAACACGAACTCGGATAACTCAAACATCCCGCTAACTAGAACTCGGATAACTCGAACATACCGATAACTCGAACTCCGATAACTCGAACTCGGATAACCCGAACTACCCGCTAACTAGAACTCTGATAACTGGAACTCCCTGCTAACTAGAACTCGGATAACTCGAAATCCCCGCTAACTCGAACTCGGATAATTCGAACATCCCGATTACTCCAACTCGGACAACTCGAAATCCCCGCTTACTCGAACTCGGATAATTCGAACATCCCGATAATTCCAACTCGGACAACTCGAACATCCCGATAACTCCAGCTCGGATAACTCGAACTCCCCGCTAACTCGAACTCGGATAACTCGAACATCCCGATAACTCCAACTCGGATAACTCGAACATCCCGATAACTCGAACTTGGATAACCCGAACTCCCCGCTAACACGAACTCGGATAACTCGAACATCCCGATAACTCGAACTCGGATAACTCGAACATCCCGATAACTCCAACTCGGGTAACTTGAACATCCCGATAACTCCAGCTCGGATAACTCGAACATCTCGATAACTCGAACTCGGATAACTCGAACTCCCCGCTAATTCGAACTCGGATAATTCGAACATCCCGATAACTCCAACTCGGATAACTCGAACTTGGATAACTCGATCTCCCCGCTAACACGAACTCGGATAACTCGAACATCCCGATAACTCGTTATGGCTTGACAGTACCCTTGAGAACAATTTTTAGTCGTTAAGAGGTGTGTGGTTACGGGAGGTATGTGGTTACGGGGAGCTATGACTGTTGGCAATTATTGTCTACGGTGACGATCTAGTAGAATGGTCACCGTCGAAAGGTCATGTAGAAGCTATCAGAAGATTTCACCGCATTGGACTGATGACAATAGAACGGGTATTCAATAGAACAAAGAGGTAATCCAGCCAATCCTAGAAAGCAATCAAGGAAGCACGGGTGGCCTAGTGTGTTAGCGCGTCGGCCTCTCACCGCTATGGCCCAGGTTCGAATCCTGGCTCAAACTGGGGATTTTTCCGGGTTCCTGCCTTGATTCGAATTTGTGTCGCAAGTGAGTTGAAGTTATTCTCCCGTGTTTCCAGTCTTCTCGGATAAGGACTAAACCGGAGGTACCGTCTTTTCAAGCTGCACTACACTAACCTGAACCGAAGGGACATAAAAGAACCACTGGGGACCCAATAAACCCTCTGGCAGTGACCACCCCCAGTGACAGTGCTTACAATGCTTACGAGGGCCATTTGTTATAAAACTGTGAATTCGGTTAATATGCTAACCTCGATAAACAAGGATTAAACAAACAAACAATCCCGCCTTACGAGAGGACTTCTACACGTTTCAGTATTAAGGTCAACCAAATGTTAAATGCATATCGAAACTAAAAAGCAAATATGATGTTTTGACGCGCAACTTAAATTGCGTGAAATTTATCCCTAATTCTCTGAATGTTTTCTCAGATGTACGACTCTGCAGAGGAAGTAGGTCTGTTCTCCAGTAAAACGCCCATGACCCAGATTGCCATAGCAACAACTGTAGGGATCTTATGCTTCCTGGTTTTGATAGGCACTCTTTATCAATGTGTGTACAAGAGTTTTAAAAGAAAAGCATACAGCGTTAAAGGTACAAATTCTCATTGGTTGTCTATTTATTGCAAGGATAAAGAAAAATAGCCCCGTTTTTTGTTTCCATGTTGATAATTGTTACGCGCTCTGTTCTTTATTTCCATGTTGATGATTGTTACGCGCTCTGTTCTTGTTTCCATGTTGATGATTGTTACGCGCTCTGTTCTTTGTTTTCGTGTTGATGATTGTTACGCGCTCTGTTTTTTGTTTACATGTTGATGTTTGTTACACGCTCTGTTTTCTGTTTCCATGTTGATGACTGTTACTTTCTCTGTTCTTTGTTTCCGTCTGGTGTTAATGATTGTTACGCGCTCTTTTCTTTGTTTCCATGCTGATGACTGTTACGCGCTCTGTTCTTTGTTTTCATGTTGACTCTTGATTCGAGTGTTTCGCATCCTTATTTTTATGTCGATGATTGTTTAAAGTTGCCTGTGTTTTTTACCTGTTTTTTGATATACTAGATAATATTTTTCTCTATTTTTAGACCAAAAAATCCCGATGCAGAGGGCTGCAATTGAGAATCTTCACAAAACTGCTGCAACTCTAGCGGATCAAATAATGAGTCTCCAGAAACAGCTTGACACTCTTAAGACAAATGATGAATTGGCGGCGAGCAATGTGCTGGAAAATAACGGATACAACCGGCGCGTGTAGGCGAGTCATATGTACCCTTCACTGTGGCCGGGACGAGGAATCAGAAATATGCACTTGTATGAGCAATGGAATATCTCGGAAGTTTCTTGGTGTCACGGAGCACCAGCACCAAAAACACAATGAAACAAAAGCCAAAAACAAAGACCCTAGAAGGAGACAATGAAATAGAGTACAAAGGCCTTGAGCACCAAAAACAAAGACCTTAGAACGAGGCAATGAAATAGAGTACAAAGCTCTCCGTAACACCAAGGAATACCAAATATCTCAACGTAGCAACCAACTCAAAGAGCAACGTGACCTGCATTTCCAATACGACCGAGTGTCTCTAGATTATTACCACAACTGTACTGTACTGTGTAACCGAATATCCTACGATAAGGCATCGATTACAAAGACCTGCACTTACATGTAGCTGAATTTCACGATTGAGCATCGATTAGAAACTGGTATGCACCCGACACACGGTACTTAAATGAATTTCACGATTGAGCATCGATTAGAAACTTAAGGGGCGGATCCAGGATTTCGAAATAGGGGGTGGACAATGGCCGGCTTATAACTGATCTAGTGGTTCTTGGTATGTCACATAGATCTAACAATACTTCACGCTAAATTGGATTTGTCGCGTCAGCAAAGTCAAGCAGGCGAAGGCACATGGACAGTACCTCCCGTCCCTCAGACATTTATTTTATTCAAACAAAGTGACTTTTCATTTTTTTTTTACTAAAAAGGGGGGTTGGATATACACCCAATCCCCCCCCCCTAAACTGATCTGCATCCAACACACGGCACTTGTGCATAGCGTCACGTTAGCTGTACCTTAGCAATGTAAGAAAACCCCATTTTCATGCAGCCAAACATCCCGATGCGGCAGTAAAAAAAGGAACGAAATCTGCATGTACTTATAAAATGATCACGATAGGGCATCGATTAGTTTGGCCGCCTGTGCTCTCGTCTTGCCGAGTGTCTCACGAAATCTGCATGTACTTATAAAATGATCACGATAGGGCATCGATTACTTTGGCCGCCTGTGCTCTCGTCTTGCCGAGTGTCTCACGAAATCTGCATGTACTTATAAAATGATCACGATAGGGCATCGATTAGTTTGGCCGCCTGTGCTCTCGTCTTGCCGAGTGTCTCACGAATCGTTTAGATACTTGACCCGAGAGTTGCATTGAGATTAGGGAGCAGGTAACCTTTTCGCGATTAAGAGATATTCAATGAAATGGGGTCGACTAGACTTTTGCTATTTGGGAAATCAATGACCTAGGATATGCCGTGTACTCTTATTTTTGGCGATGACTGGAAGAACGGTGCGTGACCCCTTAAAATATAGTGTATCTGTTGTAGGGGAGGGGGGACGTTGGTTTTTGCGGTATTGGCCCTTTATTTGTACGCGATTGCGGTAAAAGAGCACAAAACATGATGCAGTATTTCAAAACACTGCGAGATTTTGCATTTTAAACGGCGGTATTGCGGTAAAATCATCCCGCTGTTAACGGGATGTCGCGCATGCTCTCCCAAACCTCGTCCTTCTGTGCGGTATGCAGTATCCTGAAAAATATTGTGCGGTATTCCAACGTCCCCCCTTGTAGTCCCCCTCACAGCGTGTGTGCTCTGGCTATAGCTTGTAGAATTTTCACTCATAAAATATTGTTTTTGCTAATGCGCCTCTTTCCCCCGCCTTCCTTGGTAATCATGGATAATAGAATGGTAACCCATATAGTATAGTGTATTCTTGTAGTCCCCCTCCCCCCCACAAGACCACACCCATCTTTCTGTGTATCCTATCGATATGGCTAATAGAATATTCAATTAATGGTCTATTGTTTTTGTAGCTGTGCCACGTCTTTGCTAGATAACAACGCAAAACAGAAACAATTCACTTTTATTAACGCGTTATAAATTTTTAAATATTTGTTTACAGTTTAAATAAAATCATATCACGAGAAACACAGCCTTGATTGACAGCCTTGTTAGACCCGACACCCCCACACAGTAGGGGGGCATCTGCCAAATTAGTCCTTGGCATCTGATTGGGTTTCCTGTAGTGGGTGTGATGAGGCGTCCCAGGTCCCTTGCAATCCCCTTGGTCCATCTACGACCACAGAAAACCCAAACAACGCCATGGACCAGGCTGGTCTTCTGCCTTTTTTTATTATAAAGTATTGACCATTCTTACGCTGCGCAGGAGATTGGGTCGAGTTGATAAGCGAACAGCATGCTGGGACGGTTTTAGGGTCGCAATAGCTCATTTCCGAATTATGCTCGACTGCTTCAACTGTCTTGTTACCTTGCAAAAATAGTTTTATTCCAACCGACTGAGGCTCAGAGAATTTTACAGGAGGCTTATAATTAGTGACTGCTAGCGTGGCAGTGTTCTGACAATAATTGCAAATTTGAGCCCGGGGGTGGGAGGAGCTATCCCTTTTATGGCAGAGACTCGTGTTTACAGAAAAGCTTCAAATCGAGGTCCTGTGCTAAAACTACAGTAAATGTAACAGAATGGCACAGGGCCTCTATTTAAAGCTTTTCTTTTAAGGGTGTACTGACATCTGTTGCTAAGGAAAATTGAATATAGCATAAAAGCCTTGTAGAAAGTTATAAGGGTGTGATATTTGCCAAGTTGACCAACAAAAACGTGCTGACTATAATGATGACGCTACCCCGTGACGTCATGATGTGACGTCATAGATATAGATAAAAGCAAATATTTCAAGTAAAATTGCTCGAAAACAAAAATTGAATAGGTTTTATGAATCTTGAGGGATGAGTGCATTAAGCCAAGCATGCGTTTTAGAAATTATTGAGTAATTGTTTGTATAATTTTTTAAAGGTCCTGAAATCCAGATTATTTGATATAATTTTGGTTTCTGTTAGATTAACGCTAAATCCATGCTTGGCTATATGAAGAAGATTTTAATAAAAAGGAATACAGAAAAAATATTGCGTTTTGAAATAATTTGGCGACAAAAAAAAGCTTTTTTTAGAAAACGCAGAACCGGAAGTGAAACAAAGCCCGCGCGTACTCATTCGGCCTGCTCAGACACTGATGTCTCACATGATGAAATTGAAATGAAGTTTAAAGTCAAATCCCAATAGTTTTTCGTGGTATTTACACTTCAAAGGAGCGATATCCGTCATGTCATGATGGAAATTGAAAAAGTATTTTAAAATTCTGATACAGCGCGCGCTACTTTGAAATAAGATTTTCAGTGCGTGCGCGAGCGTTTGCAACCGGTGTTTGCAGCTCGCAAAGGTAGTGAAAATTGAAAACTTTGGCTTCAAAAAGGTTGGCTTGACTAAATCTTCGCTGAATCTCCGTTTTTACAAAATATGGGAATTATCATAACCCGAAAAGGCTGAGATCAACTTAAAGTCAATTTTTGGGAACTTGAAACGCATATTTTTTGCAACACTAATGTCAGTACACCCTTAAGAGCAGTCTAGCGTAATAGGCCATTCCAGCTATAAGCATGCGCGCGCACTCACCATAGGAACGTACCTCAACTACCGTCATGCAGCGCGCGCTTTGTTTGATGTGAGCTTAAAAAACGCGCGCTGCATTCTGGTAGTTGCGGTAGGTTTCTATGGTTAGGCGCGCGCAAAATTATAGCTGGAATGGCCTATTCGGAAATGAAATATTGAACATGGCGTCTAAAGATACCAATGCTGATCTTGTGAATTTAACTAACGAAGATATTCCGGGAGAATTACAAAACCCTAAGCATTTTCCAGTTTTCATTCAGTATAACATCAACATGCCCATCGTTGCCCATCGTAAGAATGGCGAATACTGTAGCATTTTTGAGACACTTTAAATTGCTAGTTATCACATGCCGACTTGGTGGCTACGGAAGCACACGTTACTCATGTATATAGAGGTGCAGACTCTCAGACACTTGGGTTAAAAAAAGAATGCAATATGTTATTATCGCCATCGAATGCCCGCTGGACATAGGCGTATTCCGACCGTTCTCTGCAGTTACCTGGCGTTATAGGAAACCACTTAAGCGCTGGCCATTTGATTGACGGACATTTTTTACACTATTTATAAAGAAGGAAATTACTATTTCAGGAGTTTCAGGATTCCTGTGGTGCGCAATAAGCAAGAGACCCCCTCTCACGTTCTTGCTATTTTTA
Source organism: Nematostella vectensis (assembly GCF_932526225.1). Lineage (NCBI taxonomy): Eukaryota > Metazoa > Cnidaria > Anthozoa > Actiniaria > Edwardsiidae > Nematostella > Nematostella vectensis. Next base: position 3,182,216 of record NC_064045.1, read on the forward strand.
TCAACTCAAATCTCGAGACCCTAAAAATAGTATTTTTTGTGATAAAACCATTGGGGAGCCGTCTACCAGGCTCGCACTAGGTCTATTTGATGAAAATTAAATATAAAACTATCATTATTACCATATCAGAAACACTATCATTATCACAAACAATAGGCTTCTGTATTAATAAACCTGAATACACAGTCGAGCCCCAGGCGCTCTTACTCGGGTTCCTTTTTGGGCTTCCTGTGGAATGAAAGAGTTGTGACGTCACAGGAAACCATCTCCCGAGATGGGTGAGCTCGCCCCAGACCCCAACCTTCCCCACAGTTCATCTCCAAGGACAGAAAAACCGGTAAGAAGGCCTGGGGCTAGGGTGACGAACACATATTATGTACACCTTATTAAACACCATCATCTCTGGCCCTCGCCAATGCCTGCACCACTACAGTCACCGCTGCGTTATAATCATCGAGTTTCAAAGTCTTATCCATAAGCCGTACAAATAACGGGGAATAAAGATCGCCTTTGTTCATTTGCATTTAGTAGAATCCCACATTGGGGAGGGCTTATGGATTATAGAAGAACTTAACCAAAACAATCCCTGCCCTATTCTAATGGCCTCTTTCGTTTAATTCAGTATCCTTTAAAAGGAATTTTTCAGAACTCAGATGTTTACAAACCGATAAAGGTTTTGTTCACTTCATTGGTCGTACTATTGAGGTATCGTTGTGTTTGAACCATACAGAGGATTGAAGCACTTTCACCTTGGTGCCCGTTATGGTGAGGGTATGATTGCTTGTCTCCGGCTGATCATGCCAGCTAAAACAAAAAAGTGCCTTAAACAAAGAAAAGACGAACCAAAACAAGGGAAAGAAACCGAGTAAGGTAACCGAAACCAAAATCATTTTAAAACAAGACATTTACACTTTCACACTCCACCCCAAAATAATGATAGGAAAGGGGAGGGATGGGTATGGCTAAAGTCCCTCCTTAAAATAATCTGGCTTCAGTTTTTGTATGAAAATTGAGAAATTTCGTAATTAACGTGAACGACGTTGGTGTTGTCTCAAAAATCTTAATTTATTCCAGGTGGGTCATCAAACTGGAAATGACGTCAATATATTTACCGGTATGTCGATGGCGTTCTTGTCATAGTTGGGGTTCGTGATCGAGGCTGCAGGGTTCTTGATGACTGTCAGTGGGCTGTAAATTGATCAAATGTTATCATGAAACCAAGTAATTGGCTTCGCTATGGTATTCTTGTATTACGTGCGCGTAGTGGATTCTGGGGTGGTAGCACGTGGCGCGCGGAGGAGTATGGGATGGATGGACAAGCTTAGTTAGTCGCTATCAATACAAAAAAAATTCAAATTGATAAAAAAAATACTTGAAATAAAGTGCAAAATTACAAAACTCATCGTGCAATCACCTTTCCTTCCCATAATCCATCATGCGCCCTCTCTATCCTTCCCATAATCCATCATGCGCCCTCTCTATCCTTCCCATAATCCATCATGCGCCCTCTCTATCGTTCCCATAATCCATCATGCGCCCTCTATCGTTCCCATAATCCATCATGCGCCCTCTCTATCCTTCCCATAATCCATCATGCGCTCTCTCTATCCTTCCCATAATCTATCATGCGCCCTCTCTATCCTTCCCATAATCCATCATGCGGCCTCTCTATCCTTCCCATAATCCATCATGCGCCCTCTCTATCCTTCCCATAATCAATCATGCGCCCTCTCTATACTTCCCATAATCCATCATGCGGCCTCTCTATTGTTCCCATAATCCATCATGCGGCCTCTCCATCGTTCCCATAATTCATCATGCGCCCTCTCTATCCTTCCCATAATCCATCATGCGCCCTCTCTATCCTTCCCATAATCTATAATGCGGTCTCTCTATCCTTCCCATAATCCATCATGCGCCCTCTCTATCGTTTCCATAATCCATCATGCGCCCTCTATCGTTCCCATAATCTATCATGCGCCCTCTTTATCCTTCCCATAATCCATCATGCGCCCTCTATCGTTCCCATAATCCATCATGCGCCCTCTCTATCCTTCCCATAATCCATCATGCGCCCTCTATCCTTCCCATAATCCATCATGCGCCCTCTATCGTTCCCATAATCCATCACGCGCCCTCTATCGTTCCCATAATCCATCATGCGCCCTCTATCGTTCCCTAGCTTGTTGTTAAGAGTGCTACCTGTCATAGACTGGAGAGCTTGAGCTGGGGCTAGTGGTGGGTCCAACACTGCCGAAAGAAAACTCAGTCAAAACTGCTCTTCAGACAATGTCATTCAAGACGACATGACGGAAAAACATGACTTGACATTTCCCATAAGCTCATTTCACATCAAATAAGGCGGAAAATTCTCGTTAAGTGCCTAGTGAGTAATATAAAAAAAATTTTGTGTGAGTTTTTTTCAAATTGATGCGACTTTTTGTAAAGTGTCATTGAAATGTGAGCTTTTCGTCCCTGAGCCCATACATAGCGCAAGAAGATCAAGAAAAAATTATCTCAAAAATCCAAAATCTGGATATGTGCATTTCGTCCTCTTGTTCTTAGTCCGGAATACAAGGAACTGATGGCCATTGTAAGAAATTTTATCTACTTTCTCCATCTCTGCAAAGTGCGCATGTTCAGTGTTTTTCCGCCATGTCATTCAAGACAGGATAAAACACATACCTCTCATAACCATGACTTGGGCCAGAACTGAGAATGGACAAAACAAGAATGAGAACATGTAACATTATCATTGTAACAGTAATCAACATCAATGCAAACATTATCGTCGCCACAGGGGCTTCAAAGAATCCTGAAAAGTGTTTGTGCGGGGTGTTTGTGATGGTCGTTGTCGTCGTCATCACCATCAATAGCCATTCAATAGCCATCAAAATCATCAATACTTATCATCATCATCACCATTATCAATACTCATCATTTCAACCTTCTTTATCAGACTGCTTGCAGTCTGTTAGTTGGGGACGTTCATAAATCAAGTCCGAATGTTGAGGATTGATCTTATCTCCAACGTGTGTTTTGTAAGATCTGCAAGTATACTTTACTTCTTCTAGCCTCATAAGCCTCAACTATAACTTACCATTCGTACAATGGGTTCTCAATGATCCCCGGCAAAGGTTCAGGCCTGAAAAAAGCAATAGTTGGTGACAAACTGTTCAAACACCCTGAATCCGACTAACGCCCGACAATGCATTATTGTCATTACTTGGAATACTAAGATACATCAACATAAAACGACTACGACCGTTGTGTAGTTTATGCTCCAGCAATAAAATGAAGAGCTTTCTGAATAAAGGATGCGCGCACAACCCCGTCTACTGCCAAAATAAGGTGAAAGAATCACCAAATCTTAAAGTTTGTTGACCATACTTGCGTAACGCGTGGTTTCGTAGGCTAAGAAACCCTATGCAAGTAAGACATTTATCTCAGTAGATAATTAAATCCGCTTGATTCACGGTATTAAATCCGCTTGATTCAAGGGCAACTTCAACCAATCCTACAATAAAAACACCAAGATGCTATTTTTAAAGTAATGCAGGGTAAATTAAATTCTCAAAAAGAGCTTCCTCACCCTTAATTGAGGGACTTGAGGTAGAGGCTTTTTCGAGCAATTACAGAAAAAAAAAGCGAGATGGTAGTGTCTTACCTGTATAGGGGTGAATATTCTACTCCAGCCGCGGGGTGTTTGCCACTTTGGGGACAGCTGTCCGCACTGCAAAAAAAAAAAAAATATATATATATATAAAAATAAGAAATGAAAAAGCAAAAGCAACAACAAGAAGAACAACAACAAACAAGGTAGACATTCTAACGCTGCGAAAGAGGAGGGAGGGTTCGCGCATAGAATTTCTTAGAAAAAGCGTTTCCTCCTTGTTTCATTGTAGTCTAGTATCCAGAACAGTGCATGAATGGGGAAATCAATGAACTCTAGATTGAAATGGTAAGTGCGTGAAAATCGCAAACTTTTAGAAATAAAGCATAAGTCTTTGGCTCACCTCTCGTACAATATGTTAACTGTCTCGTAGTCGTTTTTTCGAGAAGATCCCGAGGGAAACCTGGGACAAGATCGAGAATGAGTGTGAGTTAGTAAGCGAGTGTCACTAAAATGGTACCACGGAGTAGTGTCCCCAGCGGTTCTTTTACGTCCCCCAATGCAGGTTAATAAAGTGCGATGAGAGACAGGACCTCCGGCTTAACGTCCTTATCCAAGAAGATGCGGGATTAACAGTCCTTAATATAGCAGAGTCTGGTTGTTACAGCTCTGAACAAATTCCATGTTGCCCTGACTCGGGTTTGAATCCTGGTCTTCTTACTACAGAGATTTAGCCCGCACCACTAAGCTATAACGCAACTCGAAAAAGACAAGAAAGAGCAGTGGCACGTTATTACTGAAGCAGAGGTAAAAAAGCTAGGGGAGAAACAATTCCACACCTGACCAGGATTTGAACCCAGGGGTTTCATTAAGTTTCATAGTAGGCGTTGGGGATTGATAAGTAGGGTATGGGAGTTAATTTATTTTATCAGTTCAAATAAAACTTAAATTAACATTTTTAAAAGTTAGCCGGTGCTTGGTGGAAAATAGCTGGTGGTTCCGCCGGCCGCCGTGGCCTTATGAAACACCTTGCTTAAAAAGCAAAGCCCGTACCACTGAGCTATCGCGCCACTCTCCAAGAGGGTGCGTTGACACACGTTATCCTTCAAGCAGGGGATAAAAAGACAGGTAGGTAGAGAAATACCATACCCGTTTTTTGGCAATTCTTCAGGCGAGAAAATCACATCGGGAACTGAAGAGCCCTTGTACTGGCGCCGCCTGAAAAAGATTTTACATCACACTTGTTGAAGATAGAAGACCAATCGCTCCCATACATTACCGAGTTACACAAAGCATCCACTTGCATCGGCCTATTTAAGCAAGTAACCGAGACATTTTCAATCACATATCGTCAATAACGTATTTGACTTTATTTTTAGGTTTTTATCGTGAAGGTTTCTTTCAAACAGTTCTACTTCAAATCGTAAACAATAACTAACGAATAGTTGATGATAACAATCTTTACCTGCGTCGGCAGAGGAAAACTGCCACAACAATGACAGTTACCACGGCAACGAACGTGATAGCCACGCCCAGTCCAATAATCAGGGGGGCATCACCCCCCTCGCCCCCACCCCTGGCCTGAAACTCGCTATGCGTTTGCATGGATGGTGTCGCGGTGTACGGGTAGGTGACCACCTCTGACACCACGAGGTCCGTGGGGGGGACCGTAGAAGGCACGGTAGCGGGCGGGCCAGATCTGGGTAAGGGGGTTGAAGGTATGGGAGGGGAGGGTGGGGTTCGGGTGGTGGCTGTGGTTGGTGGTACTGTGGTAATCGTGGTCGGGGAGGCTGTAGCTGTAGAAAGAAATGTGGTAGTGAGCATTCATCACATAAGTAGGGCAAGATGGTTATAGTGGGATGTCCGTTCAGTTTCACCGAACGGAGAGGGTTTTCCGCGCTAATAACACCGAGTACCGCCTGCAAGCAGGCTATACGTGAGAAAACATTTGTTGGTTAAAAGCGGGTATTCGTACCATGGCACGGGCTGGAGGAGGCAAATAAGGGGCTGTGGGTGTTGTGCGGTAGCGGGAACAAACCGAGGGGGTAGGTGTGCGGGCTTGTGTCGAGAATAGCAAACTTCTTTGTTATTCTAATCTTTTTGTGTTGTTTTAAAAAAATTTTTATAAAAAGATTTCAGTTTGTCAATTTATTCTACGATTCTATGATACTCTCCACTTCTAAGAGACAGAGACAAAGAGACATAGTGGGTAAAATAAATCCAAGAAAACAGCCACTACCGTATGTCGGGGGGTCAAGTCTGAGGCTGGACCAAGCGGTACGACTTTGTTGATTCTGTAAATTGGTAATCGCAATCGCGGCCTTCGAGGACATAAAACAAATATATTAAAATATCAAAACACTCACTCCTTAATTCTTTCCCATTGCACTGATAATAGACTTCCAGTCTCGGCTTAACTTCTCCACAGCTCACATTAAATGCGTGTCCCGACACATCAACGACACATGAATGATGATACTGACAGCGTGACATGACTTCCGTGACAGCATCACGGCCTTGACATGTCTTGTTCGATATAGCACCACCACCGCACGCTGAGGAGTATGGGTAGGCCCCATAATGGACGTGAAGAATTTGGATGGAGTGTTTCGTGACAGAGCAGTCGAGCGTGACAGAGCTGCCGTGACATCCACTTGTTGTCTTTACAGGGTCTACGCCTTACGGTGCAAGAATAGAATTTGGATTTCAGTATTTAACAAATAGATCTCCTTTTTGCGTGCTTCTGTCCTCTAATAGAAACTCTTGACCAATCAGAGCGCGCGATTTACGAGTGTCGTTGTATAGAACGGGATAGATTGGGCCTTGGTGGCACAGTTGGCAGGGCGATGCTCTGTATCGCCTTTGCCTCTCTTCACTGTTTTTTTGTCGCTTGCTGGTGTGTATTTAGTTATAGCAAACTTCGATGTGAATAGCATGGGCCTGAGATTATTAATTTAGCTCTAAAAGGGTAATTTCCATTCTTTAGCAAAATAATCCAAGCTATTTCAACAGCAATGGGCCATTCCAGCTATAAGTTTGCGCGCGCATTACCATAGAAACCTACCTCAACTACCAGAATGCAGCGTGCGCATTTTAAAGCTTGCACCAAACGAAGCGCGTGCTGCATGACGGTAGTTGAGGAAAGTTTCCATGGTGAATGCGCGCGCATGCTTATAGCTGGAATGGTCTATTGATCATGATGATAACAGTGAGATGATTCAGGCTGAAAGTGTGGCTACCTTGTGTAAAGGAGAGAAAACTAGCCAGGAAGCCTTTTCTAGGTTTGCTGTCAAAACCAGAATGAAACTGGATCCTAGCAGTGTTTCCTGTCGTCATGGCGGGGCTCAGCGACTTGCCGTTGCAGTATCGACCAATAGAAGTGGAGGTGTCGAGTGGGCCGTCAAGTACCTCCACCTGGTCAGCGGTACACTCTCCTGAGGCATGCGCTTCTTGGACGTCAAAGTCCTTGAAGATGACGGCGACTTGCTTGGCTTTGTCAGGGAGGGTGATGATCCAGGTGCAGTCGGTCTCTGGGGGGTAGGGACGGGGGTAGTTTGGGGAAAGAATGTCACCATCTGTTTGGGATTCAATTTTGGTGCAAGATTCTGTGATGAAGCAAAAGATAAAAGATAAAATATGCTGTAAGTAGTGTGTCGTTTATTTGAATGTCTGCCCGAGGAGTGGTGGATAGCCTGGGTGGGTATAGGGGCGTGGCCAGGAGTAAGCAGCCCTGACCCTGTTTAGGACAAAGATATATCTTACAAAACATGACTCTGGCCATGGCCCTGTTTAGGACAAAAACTCTTTTTCATAACCTGTTTAAAAAGGACAAACGATCATGGTAGACCTCTGGACCTTGGAAGTCATGTGAAAAAAGGCTTGCCATTCTACTCGACAATTCATATGTAAGCATAATAATAAAATTCAAACCTTGTTAAGCACAAAATGTCTTGAAATATACACCTATTTCAATAAACGTTATCAGTGGAAATGGCAATTGGCAAATGGCAGTTCTAAAGACCAATCACTGCTTATGGGTATAATTATTTGTAAGAATAAAGATGATAAGTAATATAATCGCAGAAATTATCCACATTTTATACATTTAGTTAAAATTTGACGAGTTCCCGTACGAAACGAGAAGCGCTTCAAAGCGCCGTAAAAGCGCTGCAAAAGCTGTCGTAAAAGCTATGGTTGAGACATCGCATGAAGAGTGCACTAAGATCATCATCCTCAAAGGCCGCACCAACTACTATGCACTGCTTTTAATTTTCACATCGTAGCGAGGGATTACATTATCTAAATGCTTACTTTGTATATCAAAGGGCTTTTTTTGTATCTTTTTCCTGAAACGATTGCCACGCAGCCAGCAGTAACGGGTCTATCACTTTCATCAGATCATGAGAGTTTGTGTTTGAGTCTTCCTGAATATTATTCAATTTGTCTTCAAGGCTTTGTTTGAGCTTGTCGAGATGCTTATTAAGCCAGGCTGGCTGTATGTTCCGGAATAGAAAGTTTTGACAAATTTTAGGAACATTGCAAACAATAATTCCCTGATAGCCAATTTTGTTTAATGCTCGTTCTTTTCCTGTGCGTTAGAAGCGTGAGGTCGATATGTTTGAAGATCTGATAACATTTAGCAAAACACACGTATGTTTCAAAATCACTTTGACAGCCTTAATGGCAAAAATTGGAAGCATTCAAATTTAGATTGCTAAATAGCACATGAATCAAAACGGACCAATGAAAATCGGGTGTGCTATCTCCGTCAGTAAAGGCGGGATATCCAAGCTAGGTTCGTTGAAGTTAGTTGATCGAAGTGTTGCAATGATGCAATTCCGTCGTTGCATTTGCTAGCCAAGGTAAAACAATAGTTTGAAAAAATGTTTGCACAAGGGTATTGGGTGGACGAAGCCTGATTCAATGTTGTCCAGATGGAAGACATATGAGTCAAAGAAGCGGGGAAAGGGGTAGAAGTTGGCATAGTTTGGCCGTGAGAAGGGCCGCGGATTTGTAGAGTGGAATACAACGCTGAAATAAAAGCTTTATCAGGTACGTATATGTGCTTATAGCATAAACTTGTAGAAGAATACGCTAACATTAATGTACTTTCTTATTTTATCACTTGATTTTTTTTATCGAGCCGTTTACTGCTAACAACTAACAGTATACCGTTAAAGCAATAATTCAAATATAGGACCAGGAAATTAACAGTTTTTTTTTATCGAGCCGCAAATAGTGACATTTAAAACCCTAAATTTTTAATGTGTGGATGTGAAGAACGGGTTTAATTTTCCTAATTTTCTCTCCCTGCTGTAATCAGTACTTTATGCAATTAGGGTCATGGAATGCATGGATTGCGTAAAACTCGAATAAAAATTGTTTTCATACGGCGTTAATAAATAAGAGTATCAATCGTCGCTTCATAACGCTTCTTGATCGCTTCAAATAGGCTGCTAGATAAAGTGATCAATGGACCGCTTCAATATAGCTTCAGCGCTGCAGAATCGCTTCTCGTGCGCTTCAATTTAAGCCAAAAAGTGCACCCAATGAAGCCCCCCGATATGAAGCCCCTTTGAAGCGCTTCTTAAGCCCCTAATGAAGCCTTTTGAAAGCGCTTCAAAGCGCGTCTCGTTTCGTACGGGGTTTCATGGTTTTTTTGACAGTAGAACTGCAATTTGACAATTGTCATTTGACAACATATTTTAAAATAGATGTATGCTTCATTTAGGATAAGAATAGCTTAGAGATGGTGAGAGATGGTAAAAAACCCTACCAGTAACACACCCAATAGCATATCCTTGTATAGGACAGATTCATGGTTGTTTGCTAGTCCTCAAGTCATACTAGCAAACTTTAGGATTCACGGCGGAGAGTTTACAACAGCGCACATATTGTATTTCTCCATGTGCTAAAAGAAAAATGTGATAGCGGGCAAAATCAAATCTTGCGATTGGACAGGAAGCTCTTCTTACAGCATTTTGAGAGACACCAGCGATTAGAGACTAACCTTTCTCGTCCAGACACCCATAAATCTCAAGTCTAAGACACATGTCATTGTAAAAGGAAAGTGGGTAGACCCTCAAGTAGAGCGTCACAAAAGTGTCACGTAACGTATTACGCTTCTCTGTATTGTAATTAGAGTTCCCTGTGAATATCTGTGGATACAATTAACATTATCAAAATTACATATTATTTTCATATATCAAAGTGTATTAACAAGCTGAAGCAAGAGATTCTGGTTTAGTTAGCTTTAGACTCATCTAGGCGTGCAAAGCCCAGGACAGCCCAATAACCAGAGAGGTGGTGGGGGGGGGAGTAGTTTAAAAACACCCCACTGCACCTAATATTGAAGGGGGGCTACTAAAGGGGGAACTGTGATAAGAATGGGAACCAAACGCCCCCCTCCTGAAAATCGTTGCTATGGGCCTGAAGAGGTTACCCATCTTTAGGGCTCAATAGGAATTCGAAACTGATCTGGAATGTTTACCTTAATTTGATCACTTCCAACATCTTTATACCAATGCCAGTCAATACCATCTAGGCTATACCTCAAGGCATATGTTAGGACATAGTATGACCTTACTAATTGGCTCTGGCCCTGTGAACTAATCCCTGACACATGTCTAACTTTATCCAGCCTTATTTGAAGGAAGGTAGTCCATAGCTTTTCACTGTCACTGCACCAAGCAGAGGCACCATTCAGCCGGGCCTTTCCAGGGCCCCACCCCAGATCACTCGACTCTGCAGATAGCTGGGTGTTACGTATCCTGCCATCGCTCATCCCAAGGGGATAAGTGCAGCCTGAAAGAGACACACAACAAGCATTTATCAATGCAATCTTTATAATCTTACTAGCATTATATGTAGTTCTATCATTATTATCCTTGTTCTCCTAGCATCATCACCATCATCACTTTTTCTTGCCATCGTCATGCTATAGGCCTATCATTTTTATCCTTCTTCTAGCATAATCAGCAAAGTCACCATCACCATCATCTGATCACCTTAACCACCACCATCATCATCATCTCATTACCTTTGCAATCATAATAGTCCTATCATTCTCTCCTTGTTCTTCTAGAATAATATCATCATCACCATATCGCATCACCATTATCATCAAAGGGACACATTATCACCTTCTTATCACCACCATCTTCCAAGTCCTTTAGTTCTCCTAGAATCATCGCATAATTACCATCACAATCCTCTGATCATTACCTTTTTCTTTTCTTATCACAACCATCATAAAATACTGTAGTCCTATCAATCTTCCATCACTATCATCACCACTATTGTTGCCCCCACATCATCAAACATTATGATCACCTTGTTTTACCACCATGACCAGTGTCCTATCATTATCATCATCAACACCATCATCATCGTTATTCTTGTCATCCTCCTAATCAACCATTTAATCATTTGTCCTGCCACTACTCACACGGCGTACCACACCTCACATCTGACCTACAATCACTCAACGTACCGCACTCACCCGACATACCACACCACATTCACCCGACGTACCACACCACACTCACCTGACCTACCACCACACTCATCTGACCTACCACCACACTCATCTACGTACTACACCACGCGCATCTGATCTACCGCATCTGATCTACCACTAATCATCGATGTTATACACCATAGTTATCTGACCTACCACCACCCATCGATACTACAGCACACAAATCTGACATACCACCACACTCATCTGTTGTACCACCACACTCATCTGTTGTACCACAACACTCATCTGACATACCACCACACCATCTACGTACTACACCACGCGCATCTGATCTACCACCACACTCATCGACGTACTACAGCACACTCACCTGACCTAGCAACACACTCATCTGATATACCACCACACTCATCTGATCTACCACCACACTCATCTGACGTACCACAACACTCATCGATGACTACACCATGCACTTATCTGACCTAACACCACACTCATCGATGTACTACAACAAACTCATCTGACCTAACACCACACTCATTGATGTCCTACATCACACTTATCTGACATACTACCACACTCATCGATGTACTACACTATGCACTTATCTGACGTACCACAACACTCATCGATGTCCTACATCACACTTATCTGACCTAACACCACACTTATCAATGTACTACACCAAACTCATCTGACGTACCACAACACTCATTGATGTCCTACATCACACTTATCTGACCTAACACCACACTTATCGATGTACTACACCAAACTCATCTGACGTACCACAACACTCATCGATGACTACACCATGCACTTATCTGACCTAATACCACCACCCATCGATGTACTACAACAAACTTATCTGACCTAACACCACACTCATTGATGTCCTACATCACTCGTCTGACATACCACCACACTTATCGATGTACTACACCACACGCATCTGAAATACCACCACACTCATCGATGTACTACACCACACGCATCTGACATACCACCACACTCATCGACGTACCACCCAACACTCATCTGACATGCCACCACACTCATCTATGTACCACAAAACACTTATCTGACCTACCACAACTCATCGATGTACTACACCAAACTCATCTGACCTAACACCACACTCATCGATGTACTACAACACTCATCGATGAATACACCATGCACTTATCTGACCTAACACCACACTCATCGATGTACTACAACAAACTCATCTGACCTAACACCACACTCATTGATGTCCTACACCACACCCATCTGACATACCAGCACACTCATCGATGTACTACACCATGCACTTATCTGACCTAATACCACCACCCATCGATGTACTACAACAAACTTATTTGACCTAACACCACACTCATTGATGTCCTACATCACTCGTCTGACATACCACCACACTTATCGATGTACCACAAAACACTTATCTGACCTACCACAACTCATTGATGTACTACACCACACTCATCTACGTACTACACCAAACTCATCTGACCTAACACCACACTCATCGATGTACAACACCAAACTCATCTGACCTAACACCACACTCATTGATGTCCTACATCACACTCATCTGACATACCACCACACTCATCGATGTACTACACCACACCCATCTGACCTACCACCACACTCATCGACGTACCACCCAACACTCATCTGACATACCACCACACTCATCTACGTACTACACCACGCGCATCTGATCTACCACTAATCATCGATGTTATACACCACAGTTTTCTGACCTACCACCACCCATCGATACTAAACCACACTCATTTGACATACCACCACACTCATCCATATACTACATCACACTCATTTGACCTAACACCACACTCATCTACGTACTACACCACACCCATCTGACCTAACACCACACTCATCTATGTACTACACCACGTGTATCTGATCTACCTCATCTGATCTACCACTAATCATCAATGTTATACACCACAGTTACCTCACCTACCACCACCAATCGATACACATCGATGTACTACACCAAACTCATCTGACCTAACACCACACTCATTGATGTCCTACATCACACCCATCTGACCTACCACCACACTCACCGACGTACCACCCCACTCATCTGACATACCACCACACTCATCTACGTACTACACCACGCGCATCTGATCTACTGCATCTGATCTACCACTAATCATCGATGTTATACACCACAGTTATCTGACCTACCACCACCCATCGATACTACACCACACTCATTTGACATACCACCACACTCATCAATGTACTACATCACACTCATCTGATATACCACCACACTCATCGATGTACTACACCACACCCATCTGACCTACCACCACACTCATCGACGTACCACCCAACACTCATCTGACATACCAGCACACTCATCTACGTACTACACAACGCGCATCTGATCTACCTCATCTGATCTACCACTAATCATCAATGTTTATACACCACAGTTATCTCACCTACCACCACCAATCGATACTACACCACACTCATTTGACATACCACCACACTCATCTGACGTACCACAACACTCATCGAAGTACTACACCACACTGATCTGACCTAACACCACACTCTTTGATGTACTACACCACACTCACCTGATATACCACCACACTCATCGACATACCACACCACACTCATCCAAACCAAATCCTTCTATGGAAATTTAACATTTTGCCTATTTGTCATCAGTAATTTAAAACAATAATTCCTTGTGTATAGCCATTTATCAAACATGCGTGAGAGATCTATATTGCGGTGAGAGCTTTATGAACCGCAAGCATCTGCTGATTGGTTCAATGATAGCAGGAAATCTAGTGAGAGTATACCCCACCCCTCCCCCCTAAAATCAAGCCTTGAGATTTTCTGGGGTTGACAGGTATGCTATGTTATTACAAGCATGCTGATTATTATTATCATCATTTATTGGGGAAGGGTACCATTCTATCCCTTACAGTTGTGGAGCATCAGAATCTGTACGAAATTGTATTTTCTGACACTTCGCCTTCGTCTATTTGAATGCTACGGTAAAGCAGCGGGAATTATTTGAGGCGATGAAAATCGCACGGTCTGGTTGGCTTTAATTTTTTTTTAAAGTTTCGAAAAATATGGACGCAAACGTTTGCACGCATAGTTCGACTGAGACATTCCTCGTATTATTTCTCGGTTTATCTTTGGTTATTTTACCAACTTTTACCAGATTGCAAGCTGACGACATGGTTCGGTTCGCAATGGCAACGGAATAAATTTTCACTTGCAAGTCATCTACATTTCATGAGTAGGCTTCTAAACAATAAAGTCTTTTGTTGATCGAGGGCCAATTTAGATTGTTTACCAGCGAGGTGTGAAAAAATACGCTACCTCCTCACACGATGTAGTAGAAATAAAGGCAAATAGCTTTGCTAAGATCATATGTAAGCACAAGAATCATAATATCTTATAAAGACTTAGTTCTGTCAGCTACGCTTGATTTAACGTGTTGATTACGCTACACGTTCTACTACTCAGTTTTATCGTACTACGTATTTTAGGAAATAAAATCAATAAACCCTGAAAATTCTGAAATAATGATAGATTCTGCAAGTATCTTGATATTTAATTTGTTTTCTAGAAAGGAAAGGGTCCCGTCTTTCTTTAATCTTATCTAAACACGATATCAATATTTTAGTGAATTTTAGCGCCAAAAGAACGACCACCTTTACAACCCTCAATTCAACATTTAAAGTATTATTGAACAATTTGCACCTTCAAGTACTAGAAGTACTAAAGACAACCTTTTGTCACCAACATAAAACAAAGATAGCTTAAAAAAGGCCATAATAAAGAAAAGGAAAGTTTCTCAAACTTACCGGCTCTTGTAGACTGAACGGCTCTCAAAGAAAAGCCGACAAAGACCACAGCTAAAATTCTAACGGCCTTTCCACCCAATAAAACCCTACAAGTACCCATCCCTCGGCTCGTTTCTATTCACCACATGGTTGTAGAAGCAAGTCAATGAGTTTTTACGAATTCAGTTGAGTAAATACAGGCCACGTTTCGTTTTCACTTGTTATTGGCCTAAAGCCATGTGGAGCGTGACTTAGATTGCGTTACGAGTGACAGGTGAAAACTTCCGGTTGCCGTAAGTTACCGGGGTACAGACTTTTTGAAATATATATTTCCTCTACTCACAGAGTAAAAACATTATGCATTTTATTAATAGGCATGTATGACATTTTTTTAATGAGTGGAATCTATTCTTACAAACAACTGTACACATAAGCGATTAACCTATTTTTTCTTCAGAACTTAATAACTAGATAATCCCCCCCCCCCCACAATTAATTATTTTCAATGTGCAACCCTTGTACAATATTGGCCTGAAAGTTTTGTTCTTTAAGAAAACAATTTTTTTTTGGAAAAAGCAAATGAATATGCACGGTAGAACAGGGCCCATATATTTTCTAATGTTTCTGTATGATGCCCTCCCCAAATATTTCAAGGCCTGCAACATCTCTGTAGAAAAGTCTTAAATTTGAAGTAAACGTCAAAGCCTAAAGTGCTGGCAACAAACGGGGATCTACCATGGCTGTCCAAAGCACTACCACCTAAAACCAGAAATAAAAAGACAGTTAGCAATTATAAATTATTGCATGAAGTTGCGTTAGGCTAGTTATTTTGTAATTAAGAATTTTTCAATGAAGCTCTAAGAAGCATGTAAATAATTGAATACATGAATAGGAAAAAAGCATTTTTGTACTGGCCAAGGGGGGAGGGGGATTAGGGGGATGGAGGAGTATGCAGATGTTGGTTACACTGGCCACATGTTACATGCATGGGCTGCATCAAGCTAAAAATCTGAAAATATCCAGGCATTATGGGAAAAATAACTAAATTGATACCTTTGCATTCCTCTTTCCAGATTAGTCTAATTTAAGTTGAGATATTGCATCTTCAAAAAATTGTCTCTTTAATACTGTATTTACTCATGTACAATAAGCATTTTTTTCACGCGAAAATGACCTCCAAAATCGGGGTGTGTATTATACATGAAATTTCTTGTTTGAGAGGTAAAAAATTTGCATAATATTATAACAATAGAAAGCTTTTGAGTATTTCGACCCGCAAATAAGTTAGTCTAGTTATTTAAACTCTGCAAGGCATCTTGTGACAAATCTAAATCAACAAAAAATCTGGAGAGCATGCCGTGAAGGACTCGAGCGAGAATGAAGTCTACTTGTTTTCAATGTCTCCAAGGCAAACGTAACAATTTTTTCAACATAGTTCTCATCTAGGATTTTTGTCAAATAGTTTCTTGTCTAGTTTTGTTTTTGGAAAATCACCTAAAAAATCAGGGTGCATATTATACACAAGTGCGTATTATCCACAAGTAAATGGTATCCAAAGGCATCTTAGAAAACAAAGTAATTGAAAACAGACATGAAGTACAAGTACAGTACCTTTTTATCTGGTACTGGAGGGGGTTTGTCATGGCCATCATCATCTTCATTTGGATCAATAAGCTCGAATTTTCTTGAAATGTGGCCATCGCCTAAAAAAACATGAAACCTTAGAATGGTTAATGTTTTATCTTTTTGTTACTCATTACCACCAAACCACACAGATGAAGACTTGACATTCAAACTGCAACAGTTTTCCCATCAATCAAGTACACTTGCTCAGGGGTTTCATTACAGGAGGCCCCGGCGGCCAGCAGAGCTGCCAGCGGAGGCGCCAGCGGAGCCGCCAGCGGAGCCGCCAGCTATTTTCCACAGAGTGCCGGCTACTTTAAAAAAAATTTAGGTAAGTTTTATTTGAACTAATGAAATAAAAATAACTTCTGCCCCCTACTTATCAATCTCCATTGCCTACTCTGAAATGTAATGAATCCCTTGCTTGCTGTCAGCTAATTTCATCAAATGAAATTTGATCAGTTTGGCATCTGTTTGTTCTCATTTTTTATTTTACACAATCTCTTGTCCGCCAAAAACAAGCTGCTATTTTCTCAATAATATCTAACATAAGCTGAATAAGCCATTCTTCATTCACCAATATGAAAAAAAAAACACTTTTCATCTAGAGATAAAAACAGGATTTGGAAATAAGCCCCTCTCCCACATATGTACAGTAAGCACATCCCCAGGATAAGTGCCTTGCTTGGAACACGAAATCTTTATTCAAGCCATTATAGTAATACAGTACCAACATCATTATTTGTCAGTACTTAGTAGCAAACTTGTGAGGTACCTTCTGGCCTAATGAGAGAGGCTTCAGTCAGTTCAAGTGAGACTTCATTTGTAGTTGGATCATATCCCAGCACTTCTCCTTCCTGGAAAAAAAATTACAGGGTCATTGAAAAAAAAGTTATTGAAAGCATGACTGGTTAATTAGATGCATACAATTGGAACACTTAAGGTAAGTCTAGTTTTGGTGCCGCTGTTTTTATTTTTCTGTTCCAAATGCAAATAAAGATGAGACAACCAATTAATTTATTTGTATGCATTTGCACTTGGAACAGAGTACAAGAAAAAAAGACAATATGTTATAGCTGACATAAGGTCATAATGAAGATTGCTCATCAATGATACAGGGATCACCAATGCTCATGTTATTATAAACACACCATGTGAAGTTTATAGAAGAGCTATGATTTCATAGAAGAACTACATTACTAACCTTATACCCTGACATCTCATAGAAGAACTACATTACTAACCTTATACCCTGACATCTCATAGAAGAACTACATTACTAACCTTACACCCTGACATCTCATAGAAGAACTACATTACTAACCTTATACCCTGACATTTCATAGAAGAACTACATTACTAACCTTATACCCTGACATCTCATAGAAGAACTACATTACTAACCTTAAACCCTGACATTTTATAGAAGAACTACATTACTAACCTTATACCCTGACATCCCTGAGAGGAACTACATTACTAACCTTATACCCTGACATCTCATAGAAGAACTACATTACTAACCTTATACCCTGACATCTCTGGGGTGTATGAGGCAGACAGCTCTAGGACCTAAACCATTAACCCAAAAGATCACTCAGACAAGGTTATGAGGCATCAAGTGAGAGATAAAGATGTCAAGGAATTTGCAAAGGACTACACTTTTTAAAACTCCTAATTTTTTCATACTCCTAGCATGCAGGCCATGAGGACTGGCTGAAGGGGGAGGAATAGGTACTATTCAAAAACGGCTAGGATTTGATATCTTTTCAATAGAGAATGATCACTTTTTGGTAGCCAAAGCTATGTTCCTGCCAAGATGCATACTTCAATAATACATACTAGATGAAACCCAAATTGTACTTGGTGAATGGTCCTTTAAGGATAATATCATTGCAAAACATACATACCTTGTATGCAATGCGATCACCAGGTCTTGGGGGTCCACAGAGACTAGGGAACTTGCTGAAGTCCTTTGGCTCAGAAATGCTCTCAGCAGAATTAGTGGCACCTGTTGACCCACTAGGGGGTGGCACATTTCCAGCCACCTCTACCTGGCCATTGTCTGTACTCTCAACATTAAATTCCAGGGCATTACCATTACTGAAGATCTGGCTTCTGTTACACCATTTGTCATTTCTCCCTACAGATGTTAATTTTTTAGGATTGTTATCTGGTAATGCTGCCTTTCCATGTCCAATATATTGAGCAACTATGGTAGCTTGTGGAACTTTAGTTGAACGACCATTTGAAGATACTTCTGCTTCACTACTAGTGATAACCTTGCCCAATATTGGGCTCTCGTGTTGGTTCAATGTTGGGTTTTCATATTCCATTGGCTGGTCCAGTGATGGGTTGTGTTGTTTTTGAGATTTCTGTGCAGAATTAGCTGCCAAACTCTCTTCTACTTCAAAGACACTTTCTTCTTCCGAGTCAAATCTTATATGATTGGAGGAGGAGTCTGATGTAATCTTCAGATGTGTAGGGGTACTTTGAGTTTCTTGACCATATGGATTTGGTGTTGGAATTTTCCTGGGCAAAGTATTGTTGTTTAGCTTTTCTAATACAATCCTACAAGTAACAGGCCTAGTTGAGGACTTGTCATCTTTTTGCACAACTTTAGGAACATCTTGTGTTACAGAATGAATAGCTGTAGACTTTTGATTTTTGCTGTTGGGATGAGGACTTACTTGATGGCTGAACTGATATCTAGAATGATCCTTGACATTGCTTGAATTAGAGGATGATGACGATGAAGAAAAGGATGATAAAGATGATGAAGAACAAGATGACAAGGATGATGATGATGCTGAAGAAAGTGATGATGAAGTTGATGTGGATGGGTTAAGTCTTAGCTTGGTTTTCCTGGGCTTTTCTGTTGCTAATTTAGACCTCTTTTTGGTTTTCTTTTTAGTTTTAGTTTCATGAAGAGTCAGTGCATAAGTTTCATTTTTAGATACCAATGGTGTCTGTTTTGTTTTTTTCTTTTTTACTACATTGCTGGGCGTAGAATTCACAATCCCATTTGCTTTCTCATATTTCTTTCCAACTACTTTCTTTACTCCTCTTTTAGATACCAATGGTTGCTGTTTTGCTTCTATTTCTTTCACTATATCCCCTTGCAGTTTACTCTCATCTTGATTGTTTTCAGATGTTTTTCTTTTTTTCTTCTTCTTTGATACTTGAGGCACCTTCTTAGGGTTGTCAGATTTTTTCTTTTTATCTCTGGAAAAGAAACATAATACACTTAATGACAGTTCAAGAGAGAAACACCAGTTTTGTTTCTCAAGAATTTTCCAAAGGCGAAAAATTGTTTAATTATAATCACAACAGAAATAACAATACAAATTTTGACAATTATTTTTTTTAGTAGTTGGAGAATTTGATTTACAGTAAACCACATAACTTTGGCATGATATAGCCAATGAGAGAGCATGACCATCACCAGCTATATATAACAGAATATACTTTTTTTTTAAGATGATGAATTAGGCAATAAAAGCATGCAATTGCTTAAATTATTCTTTCTTTTTACTACAAATTCATGTAACCCTTACCCTTTGCTGACGACATAGGTGTTAGTTGAGAGTTTTCTCTTTTTCTTGATGGAACATTTATCCTCTGAAACATCAAACCATAATAAATAAGAAACTGAAACAAGTATCCTTCTCTGCAGGAATAGAAATTAGGGAAAAGTGAACTAGGTGTAAAAAAATGTTTTGTCTGGCAGGCAAAAACTTAGTTTAAAATTGTGCGATAATAAAAGTGGATAATCTGATTGCAATATTATTGACTATGTTCATAAACATTCAGCATGTAGCTTTATTTTGGGTCTATGAAACAATAGAAGGAAGGACAAGACTTCAAACGATTAATAAAATCATGTTAAAGTTCTTTTGAGGCTACAAAAAATACCTGCATTTAAGAACCTTGAATTTTCAAGTCCAGGGCTAAATAGATTCTTATAAATTGGGGCATATTTTTATAAATCAGGCTGTTTTAGGTTTTTAATTGGTTCTATTTTTCATAAACACCAAACAATAATGTCAAGACATAAAAGCCTCAATCATGTCTTGATTCTCTTCCCAAATTCAGAATTTAAATCAACATTTGAATGATCCTTCAAATAAAAACCTATTCTTCCTAACCAGGGGAACCATTAGGTTTTTATAGACAGGGTGCTTAAAATACTAATTTTAAGCTATAGGCTCTTATACGTGGGTGTTAACTATAACCCCGTAATGCCTGGTGCATACTAGTGACATAACAACATGGGCGCATGCAATCTTATCTTCGTATGTTCAAGTGTGAATGGTTCGACACTTTGACATAAGCCAACGTAACGACATGGACATAACTACATAAGAGAAAAAACATGTCCACGACATTATGTTGGGCTAAACAGAGTGTGCGCGCCCATGTTGTTATGTCACTAGTGTGCACCAGGCATATAAACACAACATAGAAATCTAGGATATGGCTGTTATTTACCCTGTTTAGAAAAACCTTTTTTGAGTTGGTTTTCTGTAGTTTTCCATTCGACTCTGAAAAGACAGTAGACAGTAGAAGCAAAGAAATATTAGATAAGGATCATCTTGGGTCATCTTTCCTCTTCAAATTACTGTATAAAAAACGAACTATATGGCTGAAAGCAATGAAGTGTAAATATTGCTGAGCTTTCTTTCTGTCAGTCAGCAAGTTATTGGGGGATCCCCTTAAAATACTAGGGAGGATTGTTCTTATGAGAAAACTTTGAAATTTTGTTTATTATTGAAATTTGTATTATAATAACTAACTTCACTTTTTTGGTTTAAGTACTTTACTCTTCACTGTCTAATAAAGTTAAAATCTCCCCCTTACTCTACCTCCATAAAGTTCCTGTAGTAAACTCTGCTTTACCTTATTTTCTCGTTATCCCTTATCAAGGCAATGTTCTCTTGCGAAGGCAACAAATAGCCATCTAGGTATAGGTTCAAATGGTCATCAATGTCAAACTTTCTACGGATAAGCCATTCTAAGTCCGCAACCAAGTTACATCTCGCGACGTCTATCAAAAACCAGCATTTCCCTGGAAAATCGGGAAAAGTTCGGTCAAATATCAGACGCACACGACATAACGCCATAGTTTATCGGAATGGAGTTTCAAAAAGTACAGTATTCCCACGTGTGGTGCATTTCCAGTCAAAGTTTCAAATCTTCGATCCAAAATGGCCGCGGGGTTATTCGTACGATATATCTGATTGGTCAATGCTCTTGCCTCGTTTCCACTAACCAATGGAATTTTATTTACTAGCGCTAGATACCAGTCTCCTAAAGCTAGGAAGTGCAGAAAATGCAGGCGAAAATGCAGCGTTTGCGTTTGGTTGCTTGCCTTTTGAACGTTTCCGAAGCAAGATCAAAGCCCATCGTAGAATCGATTGCTCATTCAGCTATTGGGAATACTAAACCACTCAACGAAACGAGCTTGAAGTGTTCTTCGACAGTGTTAAACATTTTTTCAGATCTTGACTATAACAGGTCTGTTATAACAATAGCTGCCCCAGTTGATAGTATAGAGGAGAGTGTATTCAGAGCATGCAAAACGGCATATGAGGAAATAGATCTGAGCAAGCACCGTGGAGGTCATCCAAGACTAGGAGCGGTCGACTTGGTACCACTACACCCTATAACACCTAGTGTCACTCTAGAAGAATGCGGCAAAATTGCTATAAACATTGGTAGGAGGATCACAGATACAATTAAAGGTTCTTCTGTATTTTTCTTTGGGCATGCAGATTTACCACTTAAGAGAGGGCTTGTCACAAGACGCAAAGCTGTAAGGTGGTATGAAGGCAAGGGAGACATGACATTTGACGGCATTGGTTGGGACATAGGCCCCGCCCCCACTCCACGCTATGGATGTACAGGTGTGGGTGCCATACCTTATGTCACTAACTGTAATGTTACAATAGATACTAAAGATTTATCACTTGGCAAGAAGATTGCAGCTTCCATAAGAGCAACAAGCTCAGAAGGGTTACCGGGTGTGCAGTCCATGGCGTTTGCTCACGAAGGAATGGTGGAGATTGCTTGTAATGTTGAGGCACTGGAGGTAGGATTTGGTTGAGGGTTCTTTTTGACTCAGGTTTCCATACTAACACTACCCGAGGTAACCTGAAACTCTGTCAGTTAATGTAATGGTAGTCTTCTCTGCAGCTGCTAGTGTGGAAGTCACTCAAAGCTTCCCGCCCATGTGACTCTGACACAAGAGGAGACTAACCCATTAGTAACATATGTGGCAGAGCATGGCTTTATAGCACCTGTGCCTCTTACCAATGGGATTCTGGTTTGATTTTTGGTTCTGACTCAAGTGAATTGAGTAAGTTGGTTCTCACCTTTGCTTGGAGGGTTTTTTCTCCTGTTTTCCTCCCTCCACAAAAACCAACTACTGTATTTCAATTTTAAGTTGTTTTCTGTGGTAAGGCATAAGTTGTATGGCGGCTGCCTGAGAACCTCCTATGCCAATAAAGATTTTACATAGTTTTGTTACACACTTTTTTATATTTTTTATTAAACTTTCTTAAAACAAGCATGCAAGTGCCACTTTGTAACACTCGGCATAACTTGATCAGGGTTTATAAGTGAACACAATCTATCAGTAGCTATGTATTAAAATAGCTCTTTGCACGAACAAAGCATATTTTGACTGTTTCTTCTGTCCTTAGGCAAACCAGAGTTTTATAGGATTCTATAAATTGCATAATTGTTTCAATTGCTTTGTTCTCAGCTTTGTCGATCATCATGCTTACCCAAATTAACATATTATTCATCATCTTACTATTATTCATAGGAGCTTACTGATGAAGGGACATTTAATTACACAAGTGCCAATAACATTGAGGAAAGAATCAAAGAGATGGCTTCCACAGCAGGAGTCGAGCTTTATGGTACCAAAGTAGTGGGGTATACTCCCGAAGAGGCGTACCACAGAGCCAAAAATGCTCTAGAGCAGGGCAACAGTACAGCCTGGGAGACCTCTAAAGAGTATCGCATGTAAATCCAGATTGAATTCGTATAAGAAATGCTATCTGTTCAGGATCAAATAGGACTATTACCAAAGGACTGCAAATGGAGTCATTTTCAACCTGTACAACAAATCTACATGGGCCGATCAAGGGGTAGGGGGTGGGGTGGCGGCAAGATGGTCCAAGCTCCCTTTTTGAGTTTTGGCATAAAAATACAAAGAAAATAACAATAAGCAATGCGGCCTCACACTTTTTAAATCCTTGCTCTACACCTGGAGCTCCTGGAACTGCATGTAATAGTCAAAGTGCAGTTGTCCATCCAACAAAAGAGGTAATAAAGACATTTAAGTGTACAAGAATAGACTAAAGCATATTTCACAGCTTAATAAAAAAAAAAGTGGTATAGATATTTCTATACCACTTATATTGACAAAGTCAATAAAAAATAGTTACCCATAGCTGTCATCTCTCCCTTTATGCAGAAGTCTTATTTCACCCATTCAGTGTTTTTCTCACTGGATGTTTCTTATTTCTGTCTGCTGGGGGTGGTCAGCTATTGTTACCATATGAGACGAAAATGTTCCATATGCAAATACATACACTATAAATCAAATCTAATAAAAAATGATACACTTTATTTATTTATGCTTATAAGCATTATACTTTTTGAGAAAGGTAGGTGTACGAATTTAAAAGTATACCTATACTGTACAATTAATATATGGATAGCTTTCCAAAGTAGAATTTCAAATAAATTTTGTAGAAAATCTACATTGCCTAATCTAGTTTTTTCTCCATCTACATTTTTTATCCCAAATCATGTGTACAAAGATTATAGATAGTTTTTCAAAATCAAGAGGCAGTTAAGAGAAAATAGAACAAAGTCCTAAAAGCACCTCTGCCATTTTGCTTGGGACTCCTGTGGTTAAACATGAGGCAAGAGAGGGAGAACCAATTTCCAATTTCTCATATCATCAACAACAGGAAACCCAAAACACCACAGGGAGCCAGGAAAGGAAACCCCGCCAAGGACTAGGCTACATTGACAGGAGCAAAAAAATGGCAAAGTCTAAATTGTAAGGCTGTATTAGCTTATATTTGTTTGAATTTTGTGTGAAAGTTGTGTTTTTCTTAGAGTGGTCAAATGAAACAATGGATATTGTGCTGAATATAACTTTCAAGTCTTTTTATTTAGGGAGCCAAGCCTCCATCGATGTACTTATCGCCTATCTAGTATTAATCTTTTATTTTACTTAAGAACTTCCTTGCCATTTGATGATGTGAACAATAGATGAATGCGGCGAGACAGTTCAGGTCCAATACGCCTAGAGGTGGCAAGGGCTCCAGCCCCTCGACGCACCTGATAAAACGATAAAAATAACATGAGTATAAAACACTTGGAGAATACAATAGGCTTAAAACAAACATGTAAAAACAAATGCAAAATACGCAAAAGTTTTGGACATTTGTTGCAGTTCTTCGGTGATCGAAAGGACACATTTCATAGAATTATAAGTGCAAAAACCCAGCCCATGAACTTTTTAACGTCCTTGAAATAACATAATGTATGTTTGCATATGTGCTTGTATTGTTATTCGAGTAAAGGTATTATTTTTTCAATGATCTGTTTTGTGGAGCGCGCAATAATTTCGTGTTTAGAAGTTTGTGATTGCTAGCCTCGTTCCCAGATTTTAATGACGTCATCTTTTGATTTCCCGCCTTTCTCAGCCAAGAGCGTCCGCCATTTTGAATCCCGAATAAGTAGAGCTGACTAAGAGTAGCGTGGGCTTGAGATCGCATACTTACTGGGATGTCTTGCAGAAGTCGAGAAGCTTCTGTGTCACTGCTGCACCTTTTATAAGCCTAAGTAACAAAGATGATACAGACTCAAATCTCTCATAAACGAACAATTCTCTTCCTACAAGAATGTAGCACGCGCCTTTTGAAGTTTGCACCAAACAAAGCGCGCGGTACATGACGGTAGTTAAGGTAGGTTTCCATGTTGAGTGCGCACATGTCAGCACTGAATGAATCCAATCACGGGTAACAGCAAATGTTAAATAACTACTAAAAGGTGAGGTACAGGTAAACTCACTACTCAAAGGTAAGGTAAAGGTTAAACACTACTCAAATGTAAGGTAAAGGAAAAACCACTTCCAAAGATAAGGTTAATGTAAAATCACTACTCAAAGGTAAGGTAGAGGTAAAATCACTACTCAAAGGTAAGGTAAAGGTAAACTCACTACTCAAAGGTAAGGTAAAGGTAAAACACTACTCAAATGTAAGGTAAAAGAAAAACCACTTCCATAGGTAATGTAAAGGGAAAATCACTACTCAAAGGTAAGGTAAAAGTAAAATCACTACTCAAAGGTAAGGTAAAGGTAAAATCACTACTCAAAGGTAAGGTAGAGGTAAAACCACTACTCAAAGGTAAGGTAAAGGTAAAATCACTACTCAAAGGTAAGGTAAAGGTAAAGTCACAACTCAAAGGTAAGGTACTCTCTTACCCTCAGTAGCATTTGGGGTGATGGATAGACTGATACAATGGCGGCAGCCATCTGAGCTGACACGTTTGTAAACTGCTGGATCTGCTGTTGCCAAGCCTTTAGCAGTCCCTCGCCATCTTTCGTCACCTGTGGAACCAGCCAAGAACTCTGCGATTACATATCTTATTATAGGGACATAAAGTGACACACCTTTGTTGTTGTTTTCATTAAATATTAAAATAATAATTTTATAATAACCGAATTCAAACGAAAATATCGCATTGGCTTCCCCGTTGGAAATAGATGCTTGTCACACTAAGTACCTTGCTAAGAAGACAAGATGGCGGCTGACAGAGGCTGTTTAACGCCCATACTAGCTAACGTTGATCATAGTAACAGAATTGACTGAGGGGAGGTGCGTAGTCATAATTACTGTATTGTATACAATACCCTTGACTTGTGAAGCGCCAACATCAAAACGCTGATATTAGCTTACGCTGATTATAGGAACGTTAAATAAATCGTGTGCTAACCTTGACAGATGCTTTGTTCCATGAATCCACACAGAAGCTGAATGCCTCAGGCTGAGATTTTCTAGAGAAAAAAGAACAGGATTTTAGAAGAAGCAATCAACATTACTTTTTCTGAAAACAAAATCTGTAAGAACGGAAGCTTCAGTTCCAATATGCATTCAACTCCATTTAAAAGAAACACAAAAGAAAAGCTCCCAGGTTAAATTGCGCTCTAGCGGGCCACAACAGCCAACAGTGCAACATTTTTGCGAAGTAGTTTGCCACAATTCCCATCGCCTTAGAGACAGATCTGGCTTTTGGCTTAAAGGGGGGTTGACCAAACGACAGTGGGGGTGAGTAGTATAGGAAGGACCGAATTGACCCTTTTTTAGGCGGAATACAAACGCTGAGGCGGAATAAATCATCTCCGGTGACGTCATAGCCTTTTCTTCCTAAAACAATTGGACTTATTCGGTCCTTCTTATACTACTGGGGTCTGCTTTCTGTCTCCAGCAGACACAAATTCCTATCCCCGAAGGCAGCGCCATCGATAAATTAAATACCAGGTAGGGTGTTTGCATACACTCAAAAGGAAATTCTGTCTGCTATTTTTTGTACATAGAACCTTCCTTAGGCAGCCCAAGAGAGTCAAGGGTCTCTCTTCTATTTCCCCCCTCTTAGATCCGCTACTGACTGAGTCAGTGTGATCAGCCGAGCAAGAGGGGATTTCCTGTGGAAAAAAATGGGGAATTACACAGAAAACCCCAAAATTATTATTATTTTATAGAGATCCCTGTGGTTCATGAGAGCGGCTACAAAGGCTTACTTGAAAGGTGCCTCGGCCAGGGACTTGGTCATCATTCCAACAAAGTCAGCGAACTCCTGAGCAGTGTCGAGCATGCGTACTCCACACCCCACTCTCAGCTCTAATTCCACTAAAACCTCCTCTACATCAACTCTCGTCACCAGGACCCTCTCGGTTGCCCTGCCTCGCTTCCGTTGTTTTCCTGTCGTCGGGACCTCGGTGCCTCCTCGGACGGCGTTTCGGAATTGACGAGCTTGCATCGTTTTGATATTCCTATATGGGACGTCAAAGAAAGTCAATTACGCTGCCATTTTATAGGCTCCCACTTAATAGTGAGTCTGTTATAATAACATAAGATACGAATAAATACCTTATACAAGAAAAAGTGATTGAACTAAACTTTATCAAAGTTCGTTGTAAGGCTTTTGCTGTACTTTTCTAACTCGCTTTCCGCCATTTTCTGAGCGCACTTGATCGAAGCTAATTTGACCGCAAGATCGCAACCGATGGCAAAGTGGTTTCCATTTGATCGCACAAGATCTCACACAATCGCAGGGTGTGTTTCCATATAATGTATACACGGTCGCTTGCTTGCGACCTTTACTATGTACGAACCTGAAGTACTTTTCCAATCCCATTACTGCAAGTATCAAGGCCTTTTTACTATACAAATTCATAAGTCTTCGGCAAAACGACTCTAGCGTACTGCTAGACGTGGAATCACCCATGCGAACCTGAGAGAATATTAAGAAGTTTTGGTAAGGATGGCGGCAACAAGGACAATGATGGCAAAACAAACAAACGAAAAAACAAATAAACAAACAAAGTTAAGCTATTGTTAAATGACACACCCGTAGGTATTTACCTATACTAGTTGTTGTAGTTAAGCTATTGTTAAATACCACACCCAAAGGTTTTTACCTATACTAGTTGGTGTAGTTAAGCTATTGATAAATACCACACCCAAAGGTTTTTTTTTCATATTATTCCTTGGAACACAAACATATACCAACCTTCTTGTACGTGTCCACCATGGCGACAAAATCATCAGCAGTGACTTGTGCAAGGACATGACCCTCTTCAACAAACGTTTTCTCTGATGTTATCTTGTAGTGAAAAACAAAAGAATCTAAAGCACACGATTTAGGGGATTTAAATTCCATTGCACCCCCAAAGGAAAACATACAGAATATTCCCATTAGGTTCATGCACATATTAATTACTTTTGCTGCCTTTTTTGACCGGAGAATGAATGTGCTGGGGGCCAAGGGATTACATAAATAATACAATATCTTAATTTGTCGCTCCATTCAAACACCCTAATCGGTGGCTGCTAAGATAAAATTGTTTCTGTGTGATTAAAGGTCAATCCTCATTACGCCGATGTTTGTTTATGTTTCTAGTTTTTTCCAGTGACGGTACGTGTTTTTGTTTTTCCCTGGCAGAACTAATCCAATTAAGCGCAAATCCGCACAGATGTGGTTGAGGTGGTATATTTACAGTATTTTGTGGGTAAATTGCTCCCCAGAGGGAAACATATTTGGATTCATGGTCGAGAGACTGTGACTGCGTACCCGGTACGATCGGTTAGTCGGCTAGTGATTATATTTCATTTCGCAATGACAATAGCTTGATTGACAAAGGTAAAGAGAAATACGTTTTTGTTTCAAAATGGCCAGCTCAGACTACAGGCCGTCGCATCCTTTGATCTTCAGCCACCGTGGACAAACTTTTGTCTACTGTCTAATCGTGTCTGCACTTGTCTTTGAGCTTCACATGAAAGGTTATGTCAACAACCTCCGCTGTACAAACACCTAAAAGTACTAGTGCGGATTGGCCATAAGAAAGCAAAAGCAACAATAGCAAATTACACCCCTCCCCTATTGTCATTGAATCATTCCCCCCTTCAGCAAGAAGCTAGACCCGCCGATGTTAAAGTGCTTCATGGGCAGTACCTGGAGCTCTTCACCAACTGGGTGCTGAATCCCCCTCCTCTATTGTGATTGAGTCAAGCCCCCCCCCTTCCGCAAGAAGCTAGACCCGCCGCTGTTAAAGTGCTTCATGGGCAATACCTGTAGATCTTCATCAACCCGATGCTGAAGATGCACTCTATGCCAAGTCACACAGCCAGGGAATAGGCGTGGCTCAATAGAGTAAGCGACGTCTAGGGTGGCAAGCTTGGACAGTATGGGGTCTTCACTGCAGGGGTCAGTTGCTATTAGACTAGGGTCCAGGCAAACTTTTATAAGCTGTGCATAAAAGGGATGGGCTTTAAAACAAGCACCATATTTACACACTCCAAAATGACCTGCAGTTACAGGGCGAGTCTTATACATGTGTTATACACGTAAGGTTGCTGTAATACTGATATGTACAGCAGTACAAAAATTATAATTTGAAGTAGTACATCCTGTAGTTGATTTGTGTTTTATCTCTCATTCGTTTTACTTTCACAGAAAGTATTAAAAAAATTATTGGATTTTATTTGAAGGAAAACGAGCCTTGAAAATAGTATTTCATCAATAGTAGTGCTCTAAAGCTTTAAGCTATATGATTAGGTACACATACTTTTCGTGATATAGCTCATGGATAGGCAGAGCCTACAAAAAGGTGAACAGGCTACAAGAGTTACCTTCAGACATTCATCTTTTTTTTGGCTTTTCTGATTCATCATCTCAGCCTAAAAACAAATGAGCCACTTTACAATTTGGTTACTGTTTTTAAGCAGTTAAACATTTCTTATCGTGGGGACCTACTTTCTCTCGCATAAAATGTTAAAACATGATAGAACCATAAACACTGTATTATCCCCTGTTGCTTATTTCCCTGTGTAAATGGTAGAGGGAGCTTATATCTATATTTCTCCAGCTGCACATGTCAGCGTGTCTTCACTGCGTGCCGTTACAAGCATTGAATGGATTTGGATTTGTTGATGCTAGTTGTTGCATATTGTTGGAGTGAAGTGACTATAATAGTTGTTTTGATCTTTGGCATGCTTTGTTATTTTGATGAAGAGTTGGTTTAGTGAAATATTTTTAATAGGAAGACAAAAAACAAATTTATAGACAACTGAATGCTATCTTTTTTCCTTTAATCTGATTTTCACAAGGTGAAATTTCATCTTTGGCTTGTTTCCTGTAATCTACAGATTACACATTTTGCATAAAAATGAACTTTGTACCTTTTTTGATAGTTTGTCTCTCTCTTTCTCTTGTCGTTTCTTCTCTTGAGCCTGTTGCTTGGCTTGCTTTTCTCTCACCTTGGCTTGTTTCTTATCCTAAGCAAAAAAAGACATAGATGGATCATCAGTATGAAACAGATCAGTGACCTGCGGGGACATTATCAAGAAGAGGTGGAATTAGTCCTGAACAATATATAGATAATATATTCTATTCTATACAATTAACATTATTATGGATTCAACATATCCTGTCTAAAGGTCAAACCACCTATTATATTTGCCACCACAAATTCATACCCCCTCCCTCCTAAGTTGGCAGATATAACCCCTATCTCCTTGGGTCTACAGTACTACTATTACATGATGTTCCCTGTGCAAATAGCACCAGCATTTCTGTCAAGAATCTGGCTACTGTTTGTAAACATGTTGAGAGGAGATTTGAAGTAGTTCCCCAGCATTTTTGCTGTGTACAGTTCAGCGATACTTTAACAGCAATGCTGGCCAACATTGCACTGGGCTTAGGACAAATTCCTTAGAAACAACCCTGCTATATTACTCATGCTTTACTTGTGCTGCTTGCTTTCTTCTTAGGCTATCTTCAGGAGTTAGTTTTTTCCTTTTTCCTGAAGAATTACTAGTCCTACTAGTCTGTGAGTCTTGCGAATTCAAACAGTCACTGTCACTCCCTTGGGACTGTGAATCAAAACTAGCAGGTGCTCGGAACTGAGAAAAAGATGCGACACTGCTGAGAGGTACATCAGAATCTGACCCTGACGGCGATATATCAGAATATCTGGCCTCACACTTGTCTGGTGACTGCTCTAGTCTATCAATTCCTTCATTCGTACATCTTGTGTTGTTCCCTTCACAACTACAGTAAGACCCTTTTGATTTTGTTTTTGGTAACACATCAAGGTCCTCTGTGAAGCTCAAATCAATAATGTTATCATCAAATTTCTTTGACTGCAAAGAGGGCCTTATGTCATTAAAGTCAATATCAATTTCATCCTCCGAAAGAGTCATGTCAAATATTTTACTGGTTCTTTTTAGAACTTTACACTTTTTGGACTTTGATGCTGCTTTGGCATTATATTCAATGCTATCAGATTTCATCATTGTGTCACCAGCAGCTCGATTGTCGTCAGTTGAACATTGCTTTGTTTCACTGCATGCTTTTATTCTGTCTCCCTTCATGACAACAATATCACTGTCATCGGTGTCAGAGTCAATATCAGTTATGCTCAAATCTTTATTATGCTTAATGGAAGTAGTAGAGGTTCCTTTTCTTTGTGAATCTGCGAATTTTGCTATGGGTAGACAGTCAGATTGGTGTGATGTAGAATAGGTGGATGTTGAAAAACCTGAAAGAAACTGAAAAATAATACAGAAAGCATAAGTTATAATGTATATATTAATAGCCCCAACAGAAATTTAAACCCTAAACAATGAAAAAGGTCTTTAGAGGTTTATCATGTTATTATTGCCACTAAAGATGGATCCACAAGACTGGGTGCCCAGGATAGTTCTTTATGGCCTACTAACATGGGGCAAGTAAGACAGTCAACTCACAGACACATAATTCGGGGTGCATAAGGCGACAGAAAGTATTTCGTTTATGGTTGCAATTTCTTCCTCGTCTGTAGCATGCGAGCATGCAGTTTTTATTTTTATATAGTTTAATTTTCTTCTTTTTTACAGAGAAAGAATAAAAAAAAAGACTTGCACTCAATAACAACGTCACCGCTACATTGCCTGTTTATTGCCTATCGTTTTCCAATATCAATCAATTGACTGTTATCTTCTATTTCCAGGACTTTATGGGCTTGATGTATGAAGTGTTTATTTTACGACAGTTTTCAATCTAAACCATAATTGCCCACAATAAACCGATACGTTAATCATTTGTTGTGATAGACAACCAATCACTTTCTAAATAAGCCCAGATCTCTAAGACTTGCCTGACCATCGAAGATGCGATTAATGGTGCTCGAAACATTCCTCGTTATTTCCAAATCGCGACCAGTGTCCGCCACACTTACATCCGGACATACAGCAAGGACACTGTCAATCATATCTTGAGTGACGGTAAATGGTTTTAAAGCGAGGATCGGTTGCATCAGGTCTGCATCGTCGTCGCTGCTGTCACACTCCATGACGGCCGCCATTTTGAGTTCCCCGCTTTAATATCACCACAGGGAGTCCAAAAGGGAAACCACAGGAAGCCCAGGCGCAGCTACGTTAATCATTTGTATGGTATCATTTGTTTGTATTATCATGGATTGATGTACTAGAATTGCAAAGAAGGCTATACTGGCATTTTAAATCTAACTAGGTGTATATAGAGCTATTAGCTTTTTAAATCAGGAAAAAAAATCACTAGCGATCCAGCTTTGAGGAGCAAGGGTCTTGATTCGAATTTGTGTTACTCTCCCGTGTTACCAGTCTTGTTACCAGGTCACCTTCAAGCTGCACCACAATAACCTGAATTAGTCAGGGAGCAGATTCCAGTTTCGCTCAACCCTCACCACAGAAAAGGTTTGACAGTGGAATCTTATAGAACAAGCCCCCTGGACAACGCTAGCTAATTCGTAATGCCGATTTGTGGTGTCAATCAAAAGATATGGGCGTGTTTTATTACGGCACTCGTAGTCCTGCATGGAAACGAGGCTCACATTAAGAGGGCGCGTTTTTTTTACATTTTCCGTGCATAGAAAAGCTATAACTTTACAGTTTTTATACATATCAACATTCTAAGGAAATGGCTAAAGTACGCCCCAGATAAAGAAAAGTCACGTGATCAAACAGATGTAAAAAAATGTTGCTTTTTCTTACGAAAATCCCGCCGTTGCCGGTAAAACGGATTCAGTCTACTCAAGGCGACTGTTTTCCACTCATCTAATGGCTGCTTTGAGCTTTGAGCTGATGTCCGTGTCGCTGGAGATCCATCTGCCTTTATTTATCCCTAGCCGGCACCCCAGGAAGCCCGCTCCTATAAAAAGTAGAAAATGTTATGAAAAAAAGATAATTATGTTCATATTATCATCTCTAATTTTTACTTACGTGTATTACTCAGTCAGAATCTGAATCCGAGTCGTCAGAATCGGAGAGGTCATTGCATGCTAGTCGCAAAGAATACTGATTCCTGCAGTCTGTTCCAGCCATGCAGCTGCACGCTTCGGAGCAAGAGAGTCCGTTGTTATTGCAGGAACAGTTCCTCTGACAGCCAGATTTGCAGCCACACGTCGAGAGCTCTAACAAACTGCTTGGGGCAGGGTCCTTGGACATCAGAACTGGCTTCAGCTCAATCCCTGACCTCTCCCACCCGCTATCTTCTGGCCTCGGGAGGTCCTGCATTGCCTCCAAGGAGCGACGCCATACAAGAGCTTGGTAGTTGGCCCGTTCCAGGTGATGTTGCAGACTGTTGGATGTTGGAGGAAGCCTTTCGCTCTTTTGTTTCTTCTGGCAAAAGAGGAAGTAGCGTAGCTCATCAGCTGATGTTGACTTTCTCTTGTGGTAAAGATTGCATACATACTCTTCAAACTTGGACCTAGTTGCAGCACCGACGTTTTCTGCAGCTCCGAGCAGACTTAGACTATCCTGGTGATCATTGTTACTTTGAAGGATGTCCCATGCTTTTTTCTTGCCAATTCCACTAAGAGAGCTCGTGGAATCGCAACCAGAAATGGCATGAAATCCTGGCAGAGCATCGCACATTCTCTCCCCCAAATGTTGAGCCATAGCGTGTAGTGGGATGAACCGAAGGCGATCTTTGATTCCCGTTTTGAGCCAGAGTTCGTGGCAGCCAATTCTAGTATAGTGACAAACTCCAAGCACAAGAACATCTGTGTCAGGGGAGTGAACAACGATTCTACATCTGGGATGGTTGATCGAAGCATGCTTGACGTGGAGAAAGAGCCGCGTGTCTGCCTCTTCTTGGTCTGATCTCAGTGCTTCGACTTCTTCACTGTGCCCGAATGTAACCTCTAAAGCACGGAAGCCATCTCTTTCGCCTCCACTGAGGACAAGTCGTTGATCGCTCTCAAGCTGTTCCATCCCGAGCTCTGTTAAGGACTTCGTCAGAAATTCACAGAGATTGACTTTGTTCTTGCTGCTTGTGATGAACTTGCCCCATTGTTTAGGAATAGGTGTAGCAGGCCCACTGATCTGGACCTCTAGTGAAGTTGAAGTTGCAGCTCTTCTTGATCGTTCTTCCACTTTGATTGACATCTCCCAGTATTGATCAAACACTAGGTGAACTTCATTACAGCACGCAGCATTCATCGGGCTTGTAA
Organism: Nematostella vectensis; assembly: GCF_932526225.1. NCBI lineage: Eukaryota > Metazoa > Cnidaria > Anthozoa > Actiniaria > Edwardsiidae > Nematostella > Nematostella vectensis. The sequence goes on from NC_064045.1 coordinate 3,217,078, forward strand.
TGACGGAGAAGTATTTCACCGCTAACTCTCCGAATGTGTTGCTCCCACCAGACTTTACAGCTTGCACCAGAGCCATTGTATCGATCAGATGAACAATATCCTTAGTAGTAGGTGGTAGCATACTAGGGACGTCAACATTGACTTCAATTATTCCCGCCAGAGCGCTCTTGTTGGTCTTTCTCAGGCTTCTATCTTGATGAGCGAGGGCATATGGAACTGAAGAAAGTTCATGTGCAAAGACGCCCTTCAGGTCTACTTGCCGGGCATTCGCGGCGATTAACAGCCTGCCAAATAAATCCCTGTCGGACCTAACTGTTACCAGCTTCTCATTCGTTGCTTTTACTTGTACCCTCTTAGTCACGGTGTCAAAGGTCTTGACCTTGAGTTCCGGAATCGGATCCCAGAAACGGACCTCACTGGAGTTGATCCTCTCCTTTACGAATACCGCCATTTGCTCTTGGCCGTTCCGCTCGCTCTCCATCAGATGCTTGGAAACTTCGGTCGGCAAAACAACCCCTGTTGCGAAGTTAACGAGGGCGTCAGACTCATGCTCGAAAGGATTGTTCATTAATCCAGATGCGAAACAGTTAACAAGCTTGTTGACATCAGCTTCGTCTCTTGCAATCCTCTTTGATGACAACTCCTTGTGGCTATGGGTGTGATCACTTTGTGCAGAGTATGCATCCTTCAGTGCCGTGGTAACAGAGGCTCGCTCGTGACTTGTGAGAAACCACCTCTGCAAAGCTGCTTGGTTTGGGGAGATTCCAACGATTACACCTTTTGACTTTGAGTCCGCATTTACAGACTGTTCCAGAGCCATGTCTGTCCACACTTGAGAGAAAGGTTGACCAGAGCGGCTAACTGCATGGTTTCCAGCCATAAACTCTTCAAAGACGCGCGGGTTTTTTGACTTCCAGCTGCCTCATATCCGATATGTAAACTGGAAGCCACCTGGAATAGTTAGGTCTATCCATTGAGAAGAAGTGAGAAATCATCGCCGCTGTTGAAGCAAGATGTAATTCCCAGTTGCCCGTTCGCTCAGCTTTGATAAACTGGAGTAACAGCTTGACCATAGACATGTATCTCATCCAGAAGTCAAAGGTCTTGGACTGTAGTGAGGCCTCTTCCTTGAACTTTCCCAGACTGGCTGCTAGCTTCTCTATGTCACACTCAAGCACCTCTAGGTTCTGAGAGGTGTTGTCTCTTGATAGGATGGCCTCCCGGGATTCCTCAATCCTACTGATCATCTTCTCGTCCAGACCGCTGTCCTCGCAATCTTTGCACCGCTGTGCATAAGCACTCCACATCATGCGATGTAAGGCCTCCATCGATAGCTTGTGTGCTCTTATTCCTCTGTTGTACGACTTACCCTTTAACAGGGCAGAGGTTGTACCGGCAGCATAAACGCCTGACTCTATGAGAAGGTCGTCTAGACCATAGAACCCGCAAACTTCTTGCCAAGCAACGACAAAAATTGAGGGCGATATGGAAGCCCCCAAGTCTGATGACAGTGTTGGCAAACTCCTCTGGGTAGCGCAACTGGATTTGCTTTGCTTTGATATAGATAGCAAGGTCAAATGTTATTACAGTATCTTCTTGACCAGCAACAGCACTGACCTTTTGATGGGCAGTAGCCTATCTTGCTTGACAGAGGTAGATCTGGGTAAAGTATCGTGTTAAACCCACTCCATCCGGGCACAGTTTGTTTCATGACCGCTGCAGGAGTGCGCCCTGTGAGATCCATGCGGAGTAGAAGCCAGATCTCGTCCTCTCGCAACGCACGAACTAAAACATCAAGCTCGCTACTAAACCACTCGTTCTTCACCTTCCTGATGTGTTCATTGAGTGCAGGTCGTCTTCCATAACAGGGGCACTCCAGCAGTTCGTAAAGATTTGTGGATTCTGGCAAGGATCGTCTCCTACTGCTATGGTCAGCCAAGATGATTGGTGGCGGATCTGGACCAAAAACCTTCCGTTGGTAAACGACCATTGTCGTGGCGTTTGTGGTATTCTTTCCATCTAGGGTCTCCTCATTCAAGCCATTGTTGTCTGTAGCAAGCTGAACGAATGCTCCTGGCGAAATGACTGATGGTACAACAGTTCCGTGCTGCTCCGCTCTTGCCATCACGTATCAACTGCTTTCAGGTCATCGTACGACGATCTATGGCCCATGCGATTGAGTAGTGATACTAGCTGCTTTGACCCTGTAAGATGATGGACAGTCATGGCAAGACTGATATGCTTTGGCAACTTTGTACGAGCGTTAGACGCACAGTGAATGATGTCTTGAGCGATGCTTAAAATTCTTCTCTCGTCTTCCTTCTTCTTACAAGGACTTGGACTCATGCGTTTGAACTCGAATTCGTCTGCGGTCAGTAGAAGGCTGATCACCCAATAAAGACTATCTGTGATAATTCTTCTAGCAGAGTCAAGTGAGACGTCATTGACATTGAGTGGTTTGAATGATGTTCCATCACATTTCTTGATCTCACTTCTTAAGTATCGTGCCATATCGATGAGATAAGTTCTACTATCACTATTGGATTGTGCGGCAGCATTTAGGGCGTCTATGAGGGAAATTTGACTGGAGAATATAATTTCCGAATTATTCTTGCTGGGCTGCTGAGTGTTACCATGTCATAAGCCTTTCCTTCTTCGATTCCTTCTCTGATTTCAGCTGCAAGCGTCTTGAATGCCTCATCATACAGTGATTCCCCCTTTTCTTCTACAAACCCTTTATGCTTAAGGTTGGATTTGCTAACATAGGAGGCATGGCAATTCTTGTGGTACCTCCCATCTGCTGCACACAGATCATCTCTTACACTGTCAAGGAGTCGTAGCATCTTCTCATCGCCTTTGCTTGTCGCAGCTTGTCTAAGGGATAGGCTTGCCTCATTCGTAGCTATGTTTAGCAACCTCTTATCTTTCTTGTAGCTTCTGTTGCCACATATAAAGCATTTTGACAAGTCGATGGGCGGGGTAGAAGATCGCGTAGAGATGGCTGGTTCGCTGCTTATTTGGTTTTTCACATCTCGGGCTTGGGCCTCAAACTTCGCATGACAATGCCGTAGATTATGCTCGCTGCTGTACGATGAGTAGCACGTCGAGTGCCACTGTATCTCCCGCTCTGATATCTCCTCCAAATCTTTGCTAAGTCGCTCGTAAACCTCGTCTCTCCTTATTCTTGTAGCATTTTTAAATGTTTCAACGGATGCCTTCTTTACGTTTCTTAGCTTCTCATCTCTACGATCGACTTGGCAGATGATGCATTTCGAAAAAATACTAGCTCTTTTCCTCCTATTCAGCGGGATGTCAAATTTCACGAGTTCTTTAGCCATTACTAAAAAAGATACGATTCTTGTCAATTTAATAGCATTTTTAATAAAACAAATATACTCAACTTACAACGTACAAGTCTTAAGAGAGTAAAATTTCCATTTATATCAACTAAAATCTATTTTAAATATCAAAAAGTCGATGTACTTACAGACAATGTAAAGACTCTGCCATGGGCGCCGCCATCTTGGATTGAGCTAGCCTCGACATCATGATGAGACATATTTAAATATATACCTTTATAAATCATCTTTAACTTTGATTGTAAATGCTGCGGCTTTTTTATAGTCGTGTTTTTGAATACTGTAGTAGGGCGCAATGAGTGACCTTGTGATATGACGTAATGTTCACTGACTAATCATCCACAAAGGTATCTCGCGTGTTGCGTGTCGTCCTCGTACAGTGGTACCTCGCGTGTTGCGTGTCGTCCTCTCTAATAGTGGTACATATCGTGTTGCGTGTTCTCCTCTCTACCTTAGTGGTACCTCGCGTGTTGCGTGTTCTCCTCTCTATCATAGTGGTACCTCGCGCGTTGCGTGTTCTCCTCTCTATCACAGTGGTACCTCGCGTGTTGCGTGTTCTCCTCTCTATCATAGTGGTACCTCGCGTGTCGCGTGTTCTCCTCTCTATCATAGTGGTACCTCGCGCGTTGCGTGTTCTCCTCTCTATCACAGTGGTACCTCGCGTGGTGCGGGTTCTCCTCTCTATCATAGTGGTACCTCGCGTTTAGCGTGTTCTCCTCTCTATTAGTGGTACATCGCGTGTTGCGTGATCTCCTCTCTATCTTAGTGGTACCTCGCGTGTTGCGTGTTCTCCTCTCTATCACAGTGGTACCTCGCGTGTTGCGTGTTCTTCTGTCTATCATAGTGGTACCTCGCGTGTTGCACGCTCTCTTAGTACAGTGAGTAGTACAGTGTTGCGTGTTGTCCTAGTACAGTGGTACCTCGCGTGTTGTCTTAGCTGAGTAGAGCCTCAAATAATCTACATGACAGATTCTCGGGTGAAAAATCTTGTGCCAGGCCATTTTGATATACTTCTTTTATTACTGTTGCTTATAATTGTCAAATGAAATCGAAATCGAGACTTAGTGTTTATTATATAGAGGGTGTCCGATTATTGATCGGTTATAAGGAGATACCAGTATTATTATCACACTTAAAGCACAGGCTTCCCACCCGCGTCACCTTTCTTTGTCCCTTCTCCATCCCTCTTCTAGATCGACAGGTCGCAAACGTCGACAGTCCGCATGTACTCTCCATAGCTATACAAGTTATGTTTCACACAACAACACACAATTTAGAAGTTAGTGAGGAAACTATGACAAAGACAAGTCGGGTCTAGGGTGATGTAGGGCTAAGCTGTCTATGCAAATTACATTCCAAGGATGCCATTTGACCAGCTGCTTTGTTCCGATCATCGACGGAAAGCTAAAATTGACGTTAAAAAATCATTTCTCGCAGGTTTTTAGGCGGATTGCTTAAAAACTCGATTCGGGGATAGTTCCATCCCTCTCCCATCCTGTACCGGTGTCAGTGATTTCGTACTGCTTAAAATCCGGCAGAAAATCGCACTGAAGCTTAAGAATTGAGTTGCCAGCCTCGTGTCATTAACATACTTAAAATCGACTCAAAATCCGAGACAAACTTATATCGCTCTAAACTCGTAAAATTGAAATTCTTGAGAAAAAAAAAGCACACAAACGGATACATTTATATCCCAACTAAGTTTATTTCATGGATTAAAGCATGAAGATATAACTAATAAATGTTTATTTGCGTGAATTCGTATGTCCTTCACTGACGCGGGTGGGAAGCCTGTGATTAAAGCATAATCTCATTCTTGGAAAGTCCTAACCCTTCCCTTTGCGATCTTGATTATCCATCAGTGATTTCACACGTCCGTCGGCCCCGCCCTGTACAATCGTCCTATGATCGTTGCTCAACAGGCGCTAGTTGCGTTAAAGGCGGAAACGCCACGGAGGCGATAGCGAGGCCGAGCGCTACGTCCGATAGAACCGCTTTTCCGGGAGCTTTTTTGGGGTGCTATTCGAGAGCCTGTTCGCAGTCTAATGGAATAGCTAGTTGGAGTAGAAGCCAAAAGATACTTACGTATGTTGTCCACAATGTTGTATGGGGTCTCGGCGATCGACCTGTACACCTAACACGACCCAGATTCTTTCTGAGGATGTTGTTTGTCATTAGAATAGGCATTAACATCATTGCATTTGCGTTGTTGTGTTTATTGGATAAATGAAAGCAGAAGTGAAAAAGTTGAATGGAACCGAATTGTGTGGCACTGTTGTTTCAGAATTATTTGCAACATTAGGATATCTAATAACTTCGGAAAAAATCTTCATCATTGTATCAGTTTATTTTTTAAGAATAGAATGCAGCCGTCTTCTTTGTAAACTGGGCTTGATTGTGCGACAATTGATTTATTTCGTTACTAAAATAAATATCTCATTTACATGGTATTTTTGTGGCAGTAAAACATTAATTATGATAACCTCGACATTCAATGGGAAATATTTTATCTTTTGTGAGGTAAAGTTACATCGTATATGTGGTGTAATGTCATAAGAAATTATGAAAGATGTTAATGTCTAACTTGTTTCTCCTAACGGGAAACAACTTGTGCTTCACATTATGAAAATGCAATAAAATATTGATAACTAAATTCTCTTGCAAACTTTATTTTGTCTGTGTTTCTACTGACTTCAAAAGTCTAAATACTTAACTATGTAGCGCAAGTCAAGTGCCAAGTACATGGAATTCCTATTGCTAAGAAAGTGGTTTCCAAATGAACTTTCATTTTATGCCAGATGCACCTGTGTTGTCACAAAGCTCTGCGCTATGCATCGTGGGAAGGGTGGGCATTTTGTAAAAAGTAACCCCTATCTCAAACGAGAAAACAAAAAGTCTAATAAAGTTCTTTCCTTACGCTTCGCGGCAATAAGGCTTCCTGTCGTATTAATTAGTTTCTTTCTCCCAGTCCCGTGCATATTAAATTTTACTTCACGCCAGGGGCCACCTAGTAAATACAATACTGCATATGTGGTTTGATAGCCTGCGATGCATCCGGAAATAATCCTCACATTACTAAATACAGAAAGTTTTAACGGTCGGCACAAAAAATATATAGGAATAAAGTACGTAATCCCCGCTACTTGAATTTGTCAGAGTTCGAGTTAGCGGGGAGTCCGACTTGTCCGAGTAAAAATAACTGAAAGAAAGGTCCTAATCTAAGGGATATCAAACAAAGTTTGAGTAGAAGAGGAAGTTGCGTCATCCGAGTTCTAGTTAGCGGAGTTCTAACTTATTGTGCTTGCATTTTAAAATGGCCCACTTTTTGTTGACCTACAGTTCATGGCATCTCATGTCCCAACCAATACTCCGTAGTTGAATCTAGCGAATCGGTGCAAAGGAAGGTCTCTTGCATAGGGTTATACCAACCGAACGCCTCCCACAGATTAGACACATATTCGGGTGGCCGCAGGTCACAGCCTGTCAACGGAGTGGCGCATAAATGCCATTTGCCCTTCTTTTGCTGTAGTGCCAAGGTGCAGTCCCAGCAGCTGTAGCCTTCTATGTCCACGTACGTCACGTTTTTACAGGCGGCAATGCTCTCCTCCTCAATGATGTCCCACGCTGACAGGCGTCCCTCGAGGTAGTCTCGATCTGTTACGTTCTTCCTCGTTAGGAACTTGCAGGTAACTCGGTACGACACCGCTGTAGCTTTCACCGCTTGCATGCGCTCTCTCGATAGTCGGTACCTCGAGTGATCTCCGGGTGCCTCTTCATTGACTGAATAGTCATCCAAGTAAGACTGTCCTCGGAATTCCATGTTATGCTTACTCGCATACGATTCAATCAAAGTCCATGCTTTTTTGGGTGGCTCAAAATCACAGTATACCTTGACTTCCGTCTCAGTGTCGCTCCTAAATAGCATATACACACCTCTGAGTGGATTGGACGAGACGTCGTACATGTCAACGCACGACTCTGGCCTGGCTGACCGCTGACAGCGATCCCCGGTAGTAGCACGTGGGCAGGCGCAAACGAAATTCCCGGTGTAAGTTCCACCGTTGAGGCATGGGTTTAAGAGATTGCAACCATTCGCCTGAAAAAACAACAAAAACAAATGTCGTTTCGTATCTTGAGATTTCGGGAAAAGGGATTGTTTTGTCACAAAATTGGCGATTGTGGAGTCGTAGATTTTTTTGACGCTTATCAATGCGGGAACTCGAGCCGTGAAAAGTTTTTGGTTAACTATTGCACCCGCAAACAGTTATCTTTTCGCAAGGCAGAAAAATTTGAGGCTGTAAATTTGTTATCTCTATAATGAGTACTGTTCGATGTTGAACCACCATAGTTTCCTTGAAATGAATTATATTTTTGCAATCGAAAATTTTCGAAAACATCCTTTACAGCTGACATTAACTTTTAATTAGTGAGCCCGGAAAAAGTTTCAGTATATATCTTAATCCTTAGAATAAAAAGGCTAGCGATGGGTACCTCGAGATTTCGAAAGTCTCGCAAAAATTTCGCAAAGTCTCGAAATCTCGGTGTTTTTTACGCAAGTCTCGAAGTCTGTTTTTTTTTTTTAAGAAAAACTTTAGGGGTGTCGGAGTCTCGTTTTTTTGTCTACCGCACGTTCTCGAAGTCTCGTGGCCGTGCCGATCTGTATCTTTATTTCCAGAAAAACGATTCTCTTCTAACAAGAACAATTTCACAATCGAGTCTCGCGCTCGCATTTTTATCGAACTAAAATCTAGGGCTCGGAAAAGCTCGGAAAGGCTCGGATTCCGAAAGTTGACAAAATTCCCGGGCTCGGTATCCAAAAGGCGGGTCTCGCCGCCTCGGCAAGTCTCGGATTTACCTATCGATACCCCTAATAAAGGCAGTATAATATGATAGCTAATGTCGTTCAAATCTTAACTCTGTGGGGGTAAATTTCGCTATCCACAACGATTTTCCATTACACGTTAATTTTTATTTTTCTTTGTTTTAAATCCTTAGAAGAAGAAAATAACTTATATTGTTTTGAATAATACTTTTGAATGCGGCTTCTTTTAACTGATAATGGGACCGTTCGTAGGCATCAATTATTAACGAACAGGAACAAGAGAAAAACCGAAAACGAATGTTACCTGCATGCGTTAACTTTTGCCTCACTTATGTGCTCGAAATTAGGAACCAGCTAATTATGTAAAATGAGATGGCTTTATGATTATTTCATTCCTTGTATGTAGAAATATTAATATATAGTTAAAAAACGCTCGAGGGAAGAATTTTAGGGTCTACAGTAAGTAATAATTTTCCTCATGCCATATAGCCCCACGAAATAAAATTAGTTAAAATCGAATTACATAATAGGAAAAAAAATAATTGATGCGAACACAGTTCTATGACTTTCGCTATTTTACTTCAATATTTCCTGTTGTCCACAAATCATATCATCCACACTGCCTGTGAACATTAAGTATAAAACAAAGTTGAAGTTGCGAAAACATGGAGTCAAGTCTATGTCAAAGCTGTCAAAGTAGACTCACGTGAGCACTATTGTACACATCTTAAGAATTTATTGCCCTCGCTCCAATATACTTTTCTCGGACAATCCACACAGACATCTATTTTGGTTGTTTAAGAAATTTGACTTCCATAACAAAGCTTACCTTTTTGTTGTAATGATCGAAGTCTTTATTTTCGTGGTATTTAACCGAGTCATTGCTACATCTGTTGGTGTACAACACTTCACACGTGTGCATCCCATATTCGTCAGGTCGAACAGCGAAGTTAAACGATTGGGACGACGCATCCTTGATACTCTTCAACGCGCACTGTCCCAGACGTTTGACTTTGTGCACTTCTTTAGCTGTCACGTTTAAATAAGCCTTTTTCTCTTTTTCAAACCCGTCACTTGATGCGTGTAGAATTTGAGAGACGCACATTTTGGCTAGAGATGCGACGAAACATAGCGAGAAGAATGAACCAACCATTTCCACCGGAAATAGTCAACGAGCTCGCTACACAGCTTTAGTTGTGAATAATGACAACCGCTCCTTTAGTCATTCAGTTATGCTGAGGGGCCAAGCCATATCAAACATATTCCCCAAGGATAGTGTCATTCGTTTGCATTGCCTTATATGGTCATTGATGCCCATATTTAGAAGAGCTAAAGTTTTTCCGCTCCCTGATCTCCAGAAAATATGGTGAAAAATGCTGATTCCTGTCAATTTGAGACTCGTGGCAAGAATTTGTCCAAAAAAAAAACTGACAGCTTGGTCAAATTTTTATCTCACTAATCTTGAAAAGCCCTTAGACCCAGGCCTCCCAGAGATTGACCGAGCGGGTTTGAAGGTCACCCAAATATTGATATGCTCCTCCGTGTTTCCTGGGGAGGGACTGGGCAGACTACGCGCTATTCCAAAACGAGATTGAATTCAACAAAAGATTGGATTCGTCGGGGTTGCTCAAGAACGACTTCAGCTGTAACAGTTTTCTCGAGAGGGAAGTGAGAATGTGGATTTTTTACCTCATTAATTTTTATCTCAGTTCAGTTGATTTTTAAAACTTTTATTCACATTTCTTTCTTTCCACACCTACTTGAAATGACAAATATTTAAGTGGGCAAAATACTGTATTGTATTTTCAATAAAGTCTGTGTCGAGAAATCAAGTTTGACATGTATAAATTTATAACTATAATTTAAAAAAACTTTCCTTTGGGTAAAGCGCTATAAACAAAAGAGGAATGAAAAATGAATAGTTCCCTTGTGGAAATGACCAAAAGTTGGCTTTGGTACGACATTTATTATACTTTAAGGGGGAATAAAAGCCAATTTATTACAGAATTGGCTACATATATACATCACGCCTTTATACCGGATGTGTTCAATAATATTAACATTATTCCCGGTATTTAGGCATTGCATTCTTTCTATACATATAATACAATGGGAAACTTGTATATTGTGGACTTTTGGTTGAATGACACGACGAAACAAAAAAAAATTCACAGCCGAACACCATTTCAAGACATGAACGTGTGCATTTCTAGCCCTGGGGCCGGTTCCTAGAAAGCAGGTTAGCACTAACCCAGGGATAAATACGGCTATCTCGACTTTTGGTTGGATAAAAAGGGCTTTTATTCCTGGGCTAGCGTTAACCTGCTTTCTAGGAACCCGGCCCTGGTGTAGAAGGTGAGATTAAAAAACAGGCTTTTGCACTTTCGTTTGGATAAGACTGAAAGTGGATATCAGCCAATCAGCTCCAATGAAAATGGTGGAAAAAAGAGGCGCGCGCGAAAGAAAAATTGATGATCGTATGCGTGCCACTTTCCTGCCATTTTGCTAAAATATCACTCCTGCGCAAAACCTTCCTACGTTAATATGCTAATTGATATTAAAATTTTCTATTTTTAACTCTTTTGTTGGTGTGTACGATAAATGAACGTTCATACACATGTTGTTGCTCGAAAGGCATTTAAAAAGCGATTGTTCAAATACAAATGTCTGAAGGCCCTGTTATACTTTGTTACTCGTACGTTTTTCACTTGCGACCTGTCTCGCAAAAAAAATGTTGCAGGTCGCACGCGCATTTTTTTGCGTGTGACACCACCTTTGCAACTTGTTTTGCATTTCTCAAAGTCGCACGAAAAGTAGAACGCTCTTCTACTTTCTGCAACAAATTGTTTCAAGTCGCAGGAAAAACGTCACGTGTGACAGGGCGCGTGCAACAGTTTTTTTGCGAGACAAGTTGCAGCCGAAAAGTCTACGTGTGACAGGGCCTTTAAACAAACAAACAAAAAAAATAATAATAACAAGTTGTGTGCATACATCTAGACAGGGAAAACAGTATGTCGGCAATACGTAGAATTTTTGCTATTTAAAAAAACTGGCCCATTTAGTCCATGTGATGACCTGTGTGTTTCTTCATGTAAAGTCTTGAATCTTCCAATCGGTCCCACGCTTTCTCGATCAAGAACTTCGAGCACAACTAGAGTGGACTGGGGAGAACGACACAGAAACATCGTGTAGATGAGGTCGCATGTATTCATCTGTGTGTGTTAAGTGAGCACCAGGTCCCACGCGGCCGCTAGTACGGAGCGTATCTGTATCCGGTGCCGTAACCTACTGGCGGGGGAGGGGCGGGGACGGGAGTGCGATAGGCAGCTGGTGCTGCTGCTGCTGCCGCGGCCGCTGCGTACGCTGCCGCCTGTGAACGCAAATGAAGGAGTAAATATGCACACATGTGATGTCTTGAACCTGTCAAATTATTTATATATATATGCGGAGCCCGAGTGCCGCAGTTTACAAAGCGTCGCTCTGTGCCTCTCAACACTGGGTTCCGGTTTCTCGGTTTCCGGTTTAAAACGAGACAAATGTCTTTGGTTAACCATATATACATTTCTTAAGCATACATCAAATAAAAAAATAGATGCAATTCGAAATAACATAGTGACTTTCTTTTTATAGTTGGGGGAGGGGGGGGGGAGAGCTGACAATCCCTCCTTATCATACGCTCACCGGCGACATGCGCTTTATTTTAACCAGGTGCCCGTATTTACTAAGCTGATGGCTCCAACAGACACTCTCGTATGTGAACAGCTCTACTGGATATTTTTGAAATTCTTGCTTTATCATATCAAGTATTTGGAAATTTCTGCCACCGAACGTGTACTAACAGACACTTTTTACTTGCGAAGGATTTAAACTATTTTCTAATTTCTTTTTCTGATATGAATTTGATGGTACTTACAGGGTAAGCACTGTAGGCGGCCGCGAGCTCATAGCTACAAAAATAAGGTATAAGACAATCAGTACACACCATTAAAACAGCAACAAAAAGAACAGCAGCAGCAACGACGGTAAAAGAACCGCGCAAATGGGAGATGGACACTAAGTACATACGGGAGGGGCGGGATTATCCTCGCTCCCGCAAGATGAGTCCATTATAAATGGTGTTTGTGAGATTACTAAGGACATACGCGAGTGGAGGGTTTACATTGGGGGGGGGGGGGGGGGGGGGAGTGGGGGTTGTTACCTTGGATATGTTGCACATGCTGGTCTTCTTAAATACGCTTCAAGACAAGCCTGATCCGCATATGCCTCGTATAAACTGTGAAAATTGTAAAAACTGTTTTCAGAGCAACACCTTTGATGATACATTAGGCTACGTTAGGCTAGCTGTTAAAGCGCTACAGTTGGCTGTGCCAAGGGTAGGCTGTGCCACAGGTTACCCACCTTACGTAACCCGGATACGCCTCGTATGCTGCTGGTATGGCTAGCTGTGGTAGCGCACGTGTGCTGAACTTCGTGATAGGTATTATCCCTCGTCTAGCTCCTCTTACTGCAGTAGCCCGTACTAGACCTGTCAATCATACGGATACCATATGAGGTCATCAGAATGTTGTTGGCTATAAAAACTAAACTCGGGAGTAGCGGAGAAAACGGCGCGCGCATGCCGCAGTGACTGGCTACTAGACATTAAAAAGCGAAGAAATGATTAGGAGAGCAGGAAGCTCTGGGGACTTTTACGTAAACGGTGTTATTCTTCGGTATTATTATTCGACGTTGCCTCCATTGGTTTTATCTATTAGTCTATGTTACTCGGATTATATCATGGATAGAATCAGGTTAACGCTAACCCAGAGATAAAAATGGTGTTATACAATCAAATGTCTCGATAACCATATTTATCCGTGGATAAGCGCTAACCTGCTTTCGAAGAACCGGGCCCAAGGCCCTAGAAAGTGAAACAATAGCTAGCTTCAATCACTCATTCAAGAGTTGTACTAATTGAGGCTGAATGGGGTTTTCCTTCTATACTGCTGTCCCACTTTCACTTTCTTACACTGCTAAAATGTCCAATAGCCACCTTACTATTAAAAATGGATTATTTCTTTAGGTTTAAGTTATGAACCTTTGACACGCTCTAGAAATTTGTTTATTGCACGCACCAAATCATCACGACCAACACCTACGCCCCCAACCCCACAACCCCCTCCTTAGCAAATTCTGCTACAAGTTGTTTTTAAAGTACGCTATTGGGAATCACAGCAGCCGTGCAAACAGCGCCAGAATCGTTGGGCGCAACCCGTTGCATGGAACCAATGTCATTTTTAATACTGTCGTTTTTCTAGCTGAGTCGACTAAATCCATAATATAGAAGGATTTCCTTGTAAACGAGCAATAAATCGTGTTTACTACGCTTTAAATGGCTGCCATATTGAAATAGCAGCCCAGACCCTAAAGTTTTAGAATATCACAGGTATCCCGCACACTCGCGCCAGGCTCCTTTTGGCCATTTAGAAAAACGACAGGCTTTGATTTGTATGCAATGCTGCGCCTAGCAATGTAAAGCTGTTTGCAAACCGTGTTGCAGGATGCTGCGAAAACGAACGAGGCGTTTCTCGCACTAGATAAAGATACACAAAGATACTGGCGCTGTCTGCACAAGGAAACAAAGAGCCAATTACAGAGCAGAAAATGCTGATATTCATAGAACAACAGCCAATGAAAATAACGAAATAGATGAACATGAGAAGGAATAAATGATAGGTCGAATGAACAACAAGAATCAACAAGTAATGCATGCATGCAAAAGCGGTACTTATCTGCACTGGACCGTCATGCACTTCGGGCACACATGCACTAGCATAATGATGGACTAAGTATTCATAGGGTACTAATCAAAGTGTTTCATGCTGTACCATTGCTATAAGGTCCTCTAGCGGGGGCCGGGCTTTTTTTCGCGTGCGGTCGTGGGGTTGCATTGTTGACCTGGATGTGAGAAAGGCCGAGTGTCAATCAAAACATGCAAGACCATGCTTTCATGAGGTCGTTATAAGCTCTCTCCATATAAGGGCATGAGTTTTCCATATAAGGGCATGGGTTTTCCATATAAGGGCACAAGTTTGCCTGGAAGGAATTGGAGGTTACCGGTCCCCAAGGATTACATAGGTGTCAGTCAGACTCAAACGTCAGCGTTATATGGGCGTGGGGACGTTTGGGAAAGAAAAAGAAAAACTTGAAAGAAACGTCAGAATAAAGATAATGCCAAATCCTTAATATTTTATATTTTTGAAGAATTTTTCACTCAAAGAATAATAAAAAAAAGATTTTAAAAAGTGTCGTTGGTATCCTAGCAAACGGAATATTTCTCCATCAATTTTTCATGTTCAGTTCTAGGTTAAATTTGAGTGTACAAAACTCACATTATTTTCAGAAATTGAACTCTCATTGCATTATTTGACTGTTTTAAAAATAGAACCGAGCAGTTAGTATTGTAGGATGAATTGAAATTCACCTACATTCACGTATTATTTTGTTAGCAGCTAAAATAAATTCTTTATAAAGTCTTTATGGATCCTAATCAATCATATGAAGATTAAATATTGCTTGTTCCTGCCCATATTTCCCGCGGACGTTTGAAAAATTAGAGGTGGGTTATTTTATGATGAAAAGAAGAAGCAAGGTCTGTGAAAGGCAGTTACGAAGTAGAATCTAAAGCCAATGCATTGTTTGGTAAGAAATAAAAGAAGTGCTTCATTAAATACCGTTCACAATATGCTCTTTGTATCATAGAAGCTTCGACTCATTCACTCCATATTCATAACAATTTAAAAGCCATTTCCTTCTCTTCTTTTCTAGTTTTGTGTTATGGTAAGAAGCTTGTCGGCTTGACGGGTCGAGTGACATAAAAGTGAGGCTATAAACAAGCTCAGCCAATTTATTATAAATTACCCAGAGATTTCTGGGTAATTTCAAAATAGCTGAGTTTTAAAAAATAGAAAACAAGTTTTAGAAAAGGCTTGTGACCTGGTACCCAGACTCCCTAGTAATCATGATCTTTCACTTTAGCCTCGCTTCCTTGTTGTTTGCCCCAGACCCAGACAAACATCTATAGTAATCTTTTAAAATGCATGTACCAGTGTACATTTATTTTCGTGCGTCTCTGTCAAAGCTACATAATGGTTCCGATAAAAAGAGCGTAAAGAAAACTGTTCAAAATTGCTCATTTATATACACTATCTGTCACCAGCTCACAAAGCTTCCATCCGATTAAAATGCCTTGTGCGTATATAAGATTGTTCCATGCATAATGATACCTCGACTTTTCTCCCATCAACTATCGTCCCGTTCAGCTTTTCTCTCGCCTTGTTCGCTTCTGCAGCGGTATTGAACGTTACAAACCCGAATCCCTGCGAATGAAAAGTTAGAATTGAAATCCATTTGAAAAAAAAAAAGCTGACCTAACGCCAGCGTACCTTTCCTCCCTCACCTCGATTCGCAAATTCAGAGGATTGGGGCGAGTTGGAAAGCGAACAGCATGCTGGGACGATTTTAGGGGGCGCAATTTAACATGGCTTTGAAAGATGCCGATATGTGAATCTAAGTAACGAAGATATTCCGGGATCAGAATAGCCAACACCTATCTTTTTCTAGTTTCATTCAATATCAAATCAGCATGTCAACGACATGTTGAATTGAGTCCCCTGAAATCTCCCCAGCACGCTGTTCGCTTATCAACTCGCCCCAATCCCCAATCCAATGGCGGTCAGTGCTCCCTTTTCGAACTGTAATTTTAATAATTATGGTAGCAAACCCTCAAATTCAACTTCCATCATATGTTCCACATATATTTGCTCCCTTGGATCTGAGCTAGTGTAGTTTTATTCTTACCTTTGATCCCCTTTCATTATAAATAATTTCAACATCTGCTATAACACCGAATGACTGTAAAAAGGATAAGGGTAAATCAGTAGAAGTTTTATCAGATGTGAAGGAACATCAATGAGTACTGTGAACATTCTATCACACGAGACAAGTAATAAATGGATACCCCCCTAATGGCTACACACTACACACCATATGTACCACCCCTGACAGGGCCATGGTAGGCTTCCAGAAAAATTGAAGGGGGGTTCACGATACAGAGACATTAAGAAAACTTGGGAGATGGGCACAGCTACGTCCCTAAAGGTCATTTACCTTTATAAATTTTGAAAGACTGGGGGCACTCTAACCCTCCCCCTCCCGGCTATTTCCTATGCCACGCCCTCAAAGCTAGTATTTTGAGCGCGGAAAATTTTCTTTATGGAAACTCGCTTTAACACGCATACTTAATAAGTACTTAATTTTCGTTTCTATAAGAGCCTTCTAGCCCAGTGGGGCGGTTCTTTCGAATCTCAAGACCCCGCTACACATTTCAGAGCCCTGGAGAGTCGGGAGACATGTAGACTAAAGGCACTTGCCGATCTTTTTGACATGATCAAATTCCAAACGCTGGTGCAAAGAACAGGCCCTTTTAAGGTCCTTATAGAGAGCTCTTTATTTGTTTAAAGCGCTTTTATTGCTCGTGGACGTTAAGTGAGAGACAAGTCTGATAGTTCTTTTTTAATAAGTTTTAATCTAAATCATCAATATAAACGTTATCCTTTTAATGCTCTTATAAGACGTTGTCGGGCTTTAATAACCCTTAATCTCTTTATGGCATTTCAAGACCGAAGGAATCTATTTGATTGCACAAGACACTTAACTAATGATAGACAAATGAATCTACTTCAACTGAAGTTGTCGTCACATTGCGAACTATGCGGTTTAAATGGCGGGTCGCGGTAAGAAAATTAGAAAAGACCATAATATAATACACAGGGTATTCACAGGGTATTCACAGGGTATTCACAGGGTATTCACAACCCTGCCACTGACACTTCAAAGGGGATCTGTCTGCCGCAATTGTTTATTCCTAGCAGCTATACGGCCAGATATCTTGTAGCTCTATCAGTAAATAATGGAGAATAAATCCAAAAAAGTTTCACAAGCTTTAAAAAGTCTCTGCTGGTTTGTGACCTTCTTGCTAAAATATGGCTCGGTTATATCTATCTACACCCCTTCCTCATCCCCGCACACCACCCATCACCTTCTCACACCATCCACCACATTCTCTGCCCTCTTTCCCACATACCGTCCATCAACTATCCTTAAAGATTCTTTTTGAAAATGGCGCGCACTTACCCCAAACATTTGTCGAAGATCATTATCCCTAAACCTAAATGGTATATTTGTGACATGAAGTCGTTTCGGTCCAGAACTGTCACCGTTCTCAGCGCTGGGAGATCCCCCATCGGCAGGCGAGGCAGCTTGCTGTTGCTGTTGTTGTTGTTGATGTTGATGCTGTTGTTGTTGTAGCTGTGCTGTGTCGGGTAAAGTGGGCGGAAGCTGTGCGATTTGCGAGTAAGGTTGGACTGCTTGTTGGGCATACTGTATCCCATTTGCAAATGGCTAAAAGAAAAAAAAGAAGGATTAGGTTGTGGATACATTAATAATGAAATAATTCGTCCTAGTGCAACACTATGTAACACTATGTAGCTTGGTGCAACACTATGTAGTCTAGTGCAACACTATGTAGTCTAGTGCAACACTATGTAGCCTAGTGCAACACTATGTAGTCTGGTGCAACATTATGTAGTCTAGTGTATTGCAACACTATGTAGCCTAGTGCAACACTATGTAGTCTAGTGCAACACTATGTAGTCTGGTGCAACATTATGTAGTCTAGTGTATTGCAACACTATGTAGCCTAGTGCAACACTATGTAGCCTAGTGCAACACTATGTAGTCTAGTGCAACACTATGTAGTCTAGTGCAACACTATGTAGCCTAGTGCAACACTATGTAGCCAAGTGCAACACTATGTAGTCTAGTGCAACACTATGTAGCCTAGTGCAACACTATGTAGTCTAGTGCAACACTATGTAGCCTAGTGCAACACTATGTAGTCTAGTGCAACACTATGTAGCCTAGTGCAACACTATGTAGTCTAGTGCAACACTATGTAGCCTAGTGCAACACTATGTAGCCTAGTGCAACACTATGTAGCCTAGTGCAACACTATGTAGCCTAGTGCAACACTATGTAGCCTAGTGCAACACTATGTAGCCAAGTGCAACACTATGTAGCCTAGTGCAACACTATGTAGTCTAGTGCAACACTATGTAGCCTAGTGCAACACTATGTAGTCTAGTGCAACACTATGTAGTCTAGTGCAACACTATGTAGTCTAGTGCAACACTATGTAGCCTAGTGCAACACTATGTAGCCTAGTGCAACACTATGTAGTCTAGTGCAACACTATGTAGCCTAGTGCAACACTATGTAGCCTAGTGCAACACTATGTAGCCTAGTGCAACACTATGTAGTCTAGTGCAACACTATGTAGTCTAGTGCAACACTATGTAGCCTAGTGCAACACTATGTAGCCTAGTGCAACACTATGTAGTCTAGTGCAACACTATGTAGCCTAGTGCAACACTATGTAGCCTAGTGCAACACTATGTAGTCTAGTGCAACACTATGTAGTCAAGTGCAACACTATGTAGCCTAGTGCAACACTATGTAGCCTAGTGCAACACTTTGAGTCTAGTGCAACACTATGTAGTCTAGTGCAACACTATGTAGTCTAGTGCAACACTATGTAGTCTAGTGCAACACTATGTAGCCTAGTGCAACACTATGTAGTCTAGTGCAACACTATGTAGTCTAGTGCAACACTATGTAGCCTAGTGCAACACTATGTAGCCTAGTGCAACACTATGTAGCCTAGTGCAACACTATGTAGTCTAGTGCAACACTATGTAGCCTAGTGCAACACTATGTAGTCTAGTGCAACACTATGTAGTCAAGTGCAACACTATGTAGCCTAGTGCAACACTATGTAGCCTAGTGCAACACTATGTAGCCTAGTGCAACACTATGTAGCCTAGTGCAACACTATGTAGTCTAGTGCAACACTATGTAGCCTAGTGCAACACTTTGAGTCTAGTGCAACACTATGTAGCCTAGTGCAACACTATGTAGTCTAGTGCAACACTATGTAGCCTAGTGCAACACTTTGAGTCTAGTGCAACACTATGTAGTCTAGTGCAACACTATGTAGTCTAGTGCAACACTATGTAGTCTAGTGCAACACTATGTAGTCTAGTGCAACACTATGTAGCCTAGTGCAACACTATGTAGCCTAGTACAACACTATGTAACCTAGTGCAACACTATGTAGTCTAGTGCAACACTATGTAGTCTAGTGCAACACTATGTAGTCTAGTGCAACACTATGTAGTCTAGTGCAACACTATGTAGTCTAGTGCAACACTATGTAGCCTAGTGCAACACTATGTAGCCTAGTGCAACACTTTGAGTCTAGTGCAACACTATGTAGTCTAGTGCAACACTATGTTGTCTAGTGCAACACTATGTAGTCTAGTGCAACACTATGTTGTCTAGTGCAACACTATGTAGTCTAGTGCAACACTATGTAGTCTAGTGCAACACTATGTAGTCTAGTGCAACACTATGTAGTCTAGTGCAACACTATGTAGTCTAGTGTATTGCAACACTATGTAGTCTAGTGCAACACTATGTAGTCTAGTGCAACACTATGTAGTCTAGTGCAACACTATGTAGTCTAGTGCAACACTATGTAGCCTAGTGCAACACTTTGAGTCTAGTGCAACACTATGTAGTCTAGTGCAACACTATGTAGTCTAGTGCAACACTATGTAGTCTAGTGCAACACTATGTAGTCTAGTGCAACACTATGTAGTCTAGTGCAACACTATGTAGTCTAGTGCAACACTATGTAGCCTAGTGCAACACTATGTAGTCTAGTGTATTGCAACACTATGTAGTCTAGTGCAACACTATGTAGTCTAGTGTATTGCAACACTATGTAGTCTAGTGCAACACTATGTAGTCTAGTGCAACACTATGTTGTCTAGTGCAACACTATGTAGTCTAGTGTATTGCAACACTATGTAGCCTAGTGCAACACTATGTAGTCTAGTGTAACACTATGTAGTCTAGTGCAACACTATGTAGTCTAGTGCAACACTATGTAGTCTAGTGCAACACTATGTAGTCTAGTGCAACACTATGTAGTCTAGTGCAACACTATGTAGTCTAGTGCAACACTATGTAGTCTAGTGCAACACTATGTAGCCTAGTGCAACACTATGTAGTCTAGTGCAACACTATGTAGTCTAGTGCAACACTATGTAGTCTAGTGCAACACTATGTAGTCTAGTGCAACACTATGTAGCCTAGTGCAACACTATGTAGTCTAGTGCAACACTATGTAGTCTAGTGCAACACTATGTAGCCTAGTGCAACACTTTGAGTCTAGTGCAACACTATGTAGTCAAGTGCAACACTATGTAGTCTAGTGCAACACTATGTAGCCTAGTGCAACACTATGTAGCCTAGTACAACACTATGTAACCTAGTGCAACACTATGTAGCCTAGTGCAACACTATGTAGCCTAGTGCAACACTATGTAGCCTAGTGCAACACTATGTAGTCTAGTGCAACACTATGTAGCCAAGTGCAACACTATGTAGTCTAGTGCAACACTATGTAGTCTAGTGCAACACTATGTAGCCTAGTGCAACACTATGTAGCCTAGTGCAACACTATGTAGTCTAGTGCAACACTATGTAGCCTAGTGCAACACTATGTAGCCTAGTGCAACACTATGTAGTCTAGTGCAACACTATGTAGTCTAGTGCAACACTATGTAGTCTAGTGCAACACTATGTAGTCTAGTGCAACACTATGTAGTCTAGTGCAACACTATGTAGCCTAGTGCAACACTATGTAGTCTAGTGCAACACTATGTAGCCTAGTGCAACACTATGTAGTCTAGTGCAACACTATGTAGTCTAGTGCAACACTATGTAGCCTAGTGCAACACTATGTAGTCTAGTGCAACACTATGTAGTCTAGTGCAACACTATGTAGTCTCGTGCAACACTATGTAGTCTAGTGCAACACTATGTAGTCTAGTGCAACACTATGTAGCCTAGTGCAACACTATGTAGGCTAGTGCAACACTATGTAGCCTAGTGCAACACTATGTAGTCTAGTGCAACACTATGTAGTCTAGTGCAACACTTTGAGTCTAGTGCAACACTATGTAGGCTAGTGCAACACTATGTAGTCTAGTGCAACACTATGTAGCCTAGTGCAACACTATGTAGCCTAGTGCAACACTATGTAGCCTAGTGCCACACTATGTAGTCTAGTGCAACACTATGTAGTCTAGTGCAACACTATGTAGTCTAGTGCAACACTATGTAGCCTAGTGCAACACTATGTAGCCTAGTGCAACACTATGTAGTCTAGTGTATTGCAACACTATGTAGTCTAGTGCAACACTATGTAGTCAAGTGCAACACTATGTAGTCTAGTGCAACACTATGTAGCCTAGTGCAACACTATGTAGTCTAGTGCAACACTATGTAGCCTAGTGCAACACTATGTAGTCTAGTGCAACACTATGTTGTCTAGTGTAACACTATGTAGTCTAGTGCAACACTATGTAGCCTAGTGCAACACTATGTAGTCAAGTGCAACACTATGTAGCCTAGTGCAACACTATGTAGTCTAGTGTATTGCAACACTATGTAGTCTAGTGCAACACTATGTAGTCTAGTGCAACACTATGTAGCCTAGTGCAACACTATGTAGTCTAGGGCAACACTATGTAGTCTAGTGCAACACTATGTAGTCTAGTGCAACACTATGTAGTCTAGTGCAACACTATGTAGTCTAGTGCAACACTATGTAGCCTAGTGCAACACTATGTAGTCTAGTGCAACACTATGTAGTCTAGTGCAACACTATGTAGCCTAGTGCAACACTATGTAGTCTAGTGCAACACTATGTAGCCTAGTGCAACACTATGTAGTCTAGTGTATTGCAACACTATGTAGTCTAGTGCAACACTATGTAGTCTAGTGCAACACTATGTAGCCTAGTGCAACACTATGTAGTCTAGTGCAACACTATGTAGTCTAGTGCAACACTATGTAGTCTAGTGCAACACTATGTTGTCTAGTGCAACACTATGTAGTCTAGTGCAACACTATGTAGCCTAGTGCAACACTATGTAGTCTAGTGCAACACTATGTAGTCTAGTGCAACACTATGTAGCCTAGTGCAACACTATGTAGTCTAGTGCAACACTATGTAGCCTAGTGCAACACTATGTAGTCTAGTGTATTGCAACACTATGTAGTCTAGTGCAACACTATGTAGTCTAGTGCAACACTATGTAGCCTAGTGCAACACTATGTAGTCTAGTGCAACACTATGTAGTCTAGTGCAACACTATGTAGTCTAGTGCAACACTATGTAGTCTAGTGCAACACTATGTAGTCAAGTGCAACACTATGTAGTCTAGTGCAACACTATGTAGCCTAGTGCAACACTATGTAGTCTAGTGCAACACTATGTAGTCTAGTGCAACACTATGTAGTCTAGTGCAACACTATGTAACCTAGTGCAACACTATGTAGTCTAGTGCAACACTATGTAGTCTAGTGCAACACTATGTAGTCTAGTGCAACACTATGTAGTCTAGTGCAACACTATGTTGTCTAGTGCAACACTATGTAGTCTAGTGCAACACTATGTAGTCTAGTGCAACACTATGTAGTCTAGTGCAACACTATGTAGTCTAGTGCAACACTATGTAACACTATGTAGTCTAGTGCAACACTATGTAGTCTAGTGCAACACTATGTAGCCTTGTGCAACACTATGTAGTCTAGTGCAACACTATGTAGTCTAGTGCAACACTATGTAGTCTAGTGCAACACTATGTAACACTATGTAGCCTAGTGCAACACTATGTAGTCTAGTGCAACACTATGTAGCCTTGTGCAACACTATGTAGTCTAGTGCAACACTATGTAGTCTAGTGCAACACTATGTAGTCTAGTGCAACACTATGTAACACTATGTAGTCTAGTGCAACACTATGTAGTCTAGTGCAACACTATGTAGCCTTGTGCAACACTATGTAGTCTAGTGCAACACTATGTAGTCTAGTGCAACACTATGTAGTCTAGTGCAACACTATGTAACACTATGTAGCCTAGTGCAACACTATGTAGTCTAGTGCAACACTATGTAGCCTTGTGCAACACTATGTAGTCTAGTGCAACACTATGTAGTCTAGTGCAACACTATGTAGCCTAGTGCAACACTATGTAGCCTAGTGCAACACTATGTAGCCTAGTGCAACACTATGTAGTCTAGTGCAACACTATGTAGTCTAGTGCAACACTATGTAGTCTAGTGCAACACTATGTAGCCTAGTGCAACACTATGTAGTCTAGTGCAACACTATGTAGTCTAGTGCAACACTATGTAGGCTAGTGCAACACTATGTAGTCTAGTGCAACACTATGTAGGCTAGTGCAACACTATGTAGTCTAGTGCAACACTATGTAACACTATGTAGTCTAGTGCAACACTATGTAACACTATGTAGCCTAGTGCAACACTATGTAGTCTAGTGCAACACTATGTAGTCTAGTGCAACACTATGTAGTCTAGTGCAACACTATGTAGCCAAGTGCAACACTATGTAGGCTAGTGCAACACTATGTAGTCTAGTGCAACACTATGTAGGCTAGTGCAACACTATGTAGTCTAGTGCAACACTATGTAGCCTAGTGCAACACTATGTAGTCTAGGGCAACACTATGTAGTCTAGTGCAACACTATGTAGTCTAGTGCAACACTATGTAGTCTAGTGTATTGCAACACTATGTAGTCTAGTGCAACACTATGTAGTCTAGTGCAACACTATGTAGTCTAGTGCAACACTATGTAGTCTAGTGCAACACTATGTAGTCTAGTGCAACACTATGTAGCCTAGTGCAACACTATGTAGTCTAGTGCAACACTATGTAACACTATGTAGTCTGGTGCAACACTATGTAGTCTAGTGCAACACTATGTAACACTATGTAGCCTAGTGCAACATTATGTAGTCTAGTGCAACACTATGTAACACTATGTAGTCTGGTGCAACACTATGTAGTCTAGTGCAACACTATGTAACACTATGTAGCCTAGTGCAACATTATGTAGTCTAGTGCAACACTATGTAACACTATGTAGTCTGGTGCAACACTATGTAGTCTAGTGCAACACTATGTAACACTATGTAGCCTAGTGCAACATTATGTAGTCTAGTGCAACACTATGTAGTCAAGTGCAACACTATGTAGTCTAGTGCAACACTATGTAACACTATGTAGCCTAGTGCAACATTATGTAGTCTAGTGCAACACTATGTAGCCTAGTGCAACACTATGTAGTCTAGTGCAACACTATGTAGCCTAGTGCAACACTATGTAGTCTAGTGCAACACTATGTAGGCTAGTGCAACACTATGTAGTCTAGTGCAACACTATGTTGTCTAGTGCAACACTATGTAGTCTAGTGCAACACTATGTAGTCAAGTGCAACACTATGTAGCCTAGTGCAACACTATGTAGTCTAGTGCAACACTATGTAGTCTGGTGCAACACTATGTAGTCTAGTGCAACACTATGTAGGCTAGTGCAACACTATGTAGTCTAGTGCAACACTATGTAGCCTAGTGCAACACTATGTAACACTATGTAGCCTAGTGCAACATTATGTAGTCTAGTCCAACACTATGTAACACTATGTAGTCTGGTGCAACACTATGTAGTCTAGTGCAACACTATGTAACACTATGTAGCCTAGTGCAACATTATGTAGTCTAGTGCAACACTATGTAACACTATGTAGCCTAGTGCAACATTATGTAGTCTAGTGCAACACTATGTAACACTATGTAGGCTAGTGCAACACTATGTAGGCTAGTGCAACACTATGTAGCCTAGTGCAACACTATGTAGTCTAGTGCAACACTATGTAGCCTAGTGCAACACTATGTAGCCTAGTGCAACACTATGTAGTCTAGTGCAACACTATGTAGCCTAGTGCAACACTATGTAGTCTAGTGCAACACTATGTAGGCTAGTGCAACACTATGTAGTCTAGTGCAACACTATGTAGCCTAGTGCAACACTATGTAACACTATGTAGCCTAGTGCAACATTATGTAGTCTAGTGCAACACTATGTAACACTATGTAGTCTGGTGCAACACTATGTAGTCTAGTGCAACACTATGTAACACTATGTAGCCTAGTGCAACATTATGTAGTCTAGTGCAACACTATGTAACACTATGTAGCCTAGTGCAACATTATGTAGTCTAGTGCAACACTATGTAACACTATGTAGGCTAGTGCAACACTATGTAGTCTAGTGCAACACTATGTAGCCTAGTGCAACACTATGTAGCCTAGTGCAACACTATGTAGTCTAGTGCAACACTATGTAGTCTAGTGCAACACTATGTAACCTAGTGCAACACTATGTAGCCTAGTGCAACACTATGTAGTCTAGTGCAACACTATGTAGCCTAGTGCAACACTATGTTGTCTAGTGCAACACTATGTTGTCTAGTGCAACACTATGTAGCCTAGTGCAACATTATGTAGTCTAGTGCAACACTATGTAGTCAAGTGCAACACTATGTAGTCTAGTGCAACACTATGTAACACTATGTAGCCTAGTGCAACATTATGTAGTCTAGTGCAACACTATGTAGCCTAGTGCAACACTATGTAGTCTAATGCAACACTATGTAGCACTATGTAGTCTGGTGCAACACTATGTAGTCTAGTGCAACACTATGTAACTCTATGTAGCCTAGTGCAACATTATGTAGTCTAGTGCAACACTATGTAGTCAAGTGCAACACTATGTAGTCTAGTGCAACACTATGTAGCCTAGTGCAACACTATGTAGTCTAGTGCAACACTATGTAGCCTAGTGCAACACTATGTAGTCTAGTGCAACACTATGTAGTCTGGTGCAACACTATGTAGTCTAGTGCAACACTATGTAGCCTAGTGCAACACTATGTAGCCTAGTGCAACACT
Organism: Nematostella vectensis; assembly: GCF_932526225.1. Lineage (NCBI taxonomy): Eukaryota > Metazoa > Cnidaria > Anthozoa > Actiniaria > Edwardsiidae > Nematostella > Nematostella vectensis. Next base: position 3,243,249 of record NC_064045.1, read on the forward strand.
ATGTAGTCTAGTGTATTGCAACACTATGTAGTCTAGTGCAACACTATGTAGCCTAGTGCAACACTATGTAGCCTAGTGCAACACTATGTAGTCTAGTGCAACACTATGTAGTCTAGTGCAACACTATGTAGTCTAGTGCAACACTATGTAGTCTACTGCAACACTATGTAACCTAGTGCAACACTATGTAGTCAAGTGCAACACTATGTAGTCTAGTGTAACACTATGTAGTCTAGTGCAACACTATGTAGCCTAGTGCAACACTATGTAGTCTAGTGCAACACTATGTAGTCTAGTGCAACACTATGTAGTCTAGTGCAACACTATGTAACCTAGTGCAACACTATGTAGTCAAGTGCAACACTATGTAGCCTAGTGCAACACTATGTAGTCTAGTGCAACACTATGTAGCCTGGTGCAACACTATGTAGCCTAGTGCAACACTATGTAGTCTAGTGCAACACTATGTAGTCTAGTGCAACACTATGTAACCTAGTGCAACACTATGTAGTCAAGTGCAACACTATGTAGTCTAGTGCAACACTATGTAGTCTAGTGCAACACTATGTGCCAAAAATATCGCCCTCTTAATTGTTATTTCCCTTGTGTTATTGCCTTAGTGACTGGTATGGAAAAAGAAAAAATGTCACTCTAATTTAGTGAAAACACTACCCAAATAAAAGCATCATCCTTTACATTGCATTCGCCTACTCTTAGCAAAAATTGAAGAAAAAAGAAAAAGGAAAATAGGACATCATTATGGCTCAAGGTGTTTTATTAACCTTTTCAGTTGTTTTTCCATGTGTTCCAAACTTTTGAATAAACAAAACAATAAGATACGGGCTTTGTTAATTCAGAACAAAGCATAATTTCGCACACCCAACTTCGACATTCTCTTTCGACAGGGATCACACGTTCCATTCATTCATTAGCAGAGCAAGGTGTTTTTTCTAGCAGGGGTGCGATGTATAAACATGCAAATCCTTGCTCTTCCTTCGTTTAGCTGTTCAAGGATGTTACACGTGCAATTAGGGATGATCCGAAATAGTAAAATTTTAAGAGGAAAAATATTCAGTTTGACTTCCACATTAAAATGAGAGTTGTCTGGTTCCTTTAACTATAGAACAAAAACCACCCATTTATACAAGTCGCTGTTTTGAAAATGTTTTGAAGCAGTTATTATTAAAGGTACTACGAGGAACGTTTAGTGCACAAGGCATATGGAAATCTCCGTGCTGTTATTCTAACCTCCCTGAGTTGTTTGGAATCTCAATTAAAAAAAATATGCAAAATAAATAAAAAAAAAACATATGCTGAGAAATAATCTAAACGAAACTTGTCTGACACTAGATTCATGTCGTAATTTAAATTAAACTTATTTTTTTTTATTTAAATAAAGTAAAAATAAATGTTTATTTCACGTGAGATTTTAAATGTTAAAAATTGATTTGATATACGGGGAAATCATTTCAGGTCTTACTGTAATAAAAATAAGTCCCAACGAGATTTTTTTCTTTTTCTTCTTTGGGCTTATGTGATCAAATTCGATAGAAAGTTTTTTGTCGGAATTATTCAAAATTTATGAGAAAAATCCCGGTATGTTAGGTTCAAAGCTTATTTTTCGAGCTGAACAAAACCCGGTATGTCAAAAGGGACCTGCTGGCGAGTTTTCCTTTCGGCTTATTAATTATTAAACCTGCAAGATAATTAAAATTTAGGCGACCGAAATATACTAATAACATTTGTGCAAGAAAGTTTACTAGATAAAAACACAGAAAAAAGCTAATAGATACGACCATTTGCCAAAGCTTAAGAGAAATTCAATTTAAATGTTCCTTTGCAAAGTAAAAATCAATTGCACGAAGTAGTCAAAGTGAATTTAGATTATACCGGAAAAGCTCTAATAGTTTTTGTTTCTAATAGCTGTTAGGTAAATTTTCTGGGTTTTGGAATGAAATTTAAAAATATACATGGGTCGAATATTACTTACACCATCTGGACATATAGTTCATACTAATATTTTCGATTATGTATATCATGAATTTTCAACGTCAAAGCTCGTTAAATTTGACTGTTTAATCGTAAGTATGCGACGAATGAAAATATGCTATTGCTTATTCGCTAATACAATTTATGAACGAAATGTTCACATAAATCGCAGTCTAAGATTTTCTTTTTCATAGCTACAACAAAAACTAAAAGCAAATATTTCGCGAAAGTTCCATTGCATTATGTGGCACGCTTCTCAAGTGTGCCGAAAAGTATACCACAAAAGAGTGTTTTGAAAATAATTATTGTAAAAAAAAAAAAAAACTCGCGTTTGGTTTATGTCTATAACGATTCACTGGGTAACCGAATAGTGGCTCTTTGTGCCAGTATCTCTAGGGTAATTATCGAAAAAGAGGAAAGTTAAGTTTTAACCGGAATGTTTACCTCAGAAACTTCCATGTTGTAGTCCGACGCCATAGCTAACTGTGTCAGGATCAACTTTCGAACGAGTTCCTCTTTGAACGAAGCAAAATTTTGCGGCTCGTTTTTTAGCCTTCGTATCCCCTCCATTTACTTGGATGAAACATTTATGATAGTCTTATTTCATTGCACAGCTTCGTAATGTTCAATAATTCATAGTTTAGATAACCAGTAATCGGTCAAAGAGCTTCTAGGGTGACAAAGTCTTTGTTGTTTCATCAATAGAACAATTGTCAAGAAACTCCTTTGTACGTTAAAAAAGAAACTGGGGTTCCAAAACAAACTTTGCATTGACGCAAAAACGGGTGTCTTATAAATCCGAGTTAAAAATATGACATACAAAGCTTTTAGGGGTAGCTAACATAATCAATACACTTGCACTTATCGATGTCAAAATAGTGCACCTTAGAAAAGACGTTATGTCTTAAAGGCCCCGCTATTTGCAATTATTCAACACGGTTTGCAAAATCAGAGATTTGTAAATGCTTTTCCTTATAGCATGGCGCACAGATTTTCCATTAAAGATTTCTTTATTTTTTCCGTACTAACAATTGTTTTGAATCAAGCCTGTAAGAACTTTAGTTTTTGGACATTTAGAAAACTAGAAACAATCAAACACCTGGATTTTCAGTTTCGTCCACATATCAGTTTCAAAGACTAATATTTACTTTTACTTAACGTTGCAGAAATAATTCATGTTTAAACGTTTATAATTATCAAACCTTCAAAAGTTTCTGTTTCAAAGTGGTTCTAATAATTTACACAGTCGCAATTTGAGTTGTGCATTCTAACGGTATAAGAATAAAATAACGGATATGTACTTGTATGGTTTAATCAAAATTCAGAGTATCGTTCGATTGGGATTAAACTAACCCGTTCAACAGTGAAATATATCCATTTTAGTAAAAGCTATAGAAATTTGCAACTCAGGATAAATATCTGTTCAATGTATTGATTATAAAATCTATTTATATGAGTGACACGTTTAAAATTGTGTGCCCGCATTAGGCAAATAGAATTAATTCAATGATAGTTTTTACTTCTCGTAATTGGATCATAGGCAAACACGAAAATGGCATTAATGTCTAATTTTTTAAAGCGCACCAGTGGAACAACTTTGGGTCGTTTTCAAAAAATTGCATCGCTATATATAACACTTTCAAAATCGATATCTTCAAAATCTCCCAAGCACCCGAGTTACGTTAGTTACGTTACAAAAAATATTTGGTATATAGAAGTAAACACAATCTTACTTACGAAAAGCCCATATAGACTGTAATCCATCATAGTCAGGCCGTGGAAATTGGCCGTAGTTTGGTTGAGCTCAATTTTGACAGAGTGAAGGAACGCGACTTGTAAGAAGATAACTAGATCAGCTTTGCACGCTTCCCCGTCGTTATCGAGAAACCTAGTCAGCTATCTGTCCTTTGCGTTGAAAGAACACATGTCTAAATAGCTATAGACGTCGAAGGCATTGTAAAGCATGGACCCCTTAAGAGCTGTGGCAAAAACAAAAGTAACCAATCGGAGGCAAGCCAGGATATAAAGCCCTGCGCCACTGTGGTTTATGCGAGGTATACAGACGTCTGCACGAGCTGTGATTTGATATTGATTGGAAACAAGACACCAATAAAAATTGCGAGAGAGCCACAGAGGGCAAATCGCTCAGATCTGTTTCAGTCCTGTGGAATGGCCTACGGTCAATATTGTTTTTTTTTCTGAACGGGAACGAAAAATGTCTAAAATACTTTCAGAGGAACCTTGAAATGGTGATAATTAGTTTAACGCATTTACATTGAGGAAAGTTTATTTTTTAATGTCTTGTTTCTGGTACGACTTTGAAAAATTTTCCCGGTGATAATGAGATTAAAAAGTATTACACCTAATTACAATTTCTAGTGGAGTTATTATAAAGTTACCATTGCTTGAGTATCACAGTAGATATGCGGTGCGTTTTCTGAAATAACAGCTATTTATAAATATAAACAGTAGAAATACGCAAATGAAAGTTTGTAATAGAGTGGAAAACGTTTGTTATTTAGTAAAATATTATTAAGCAGTTCTAGATTTCTACGAATTTAAAAAGAAATACTAGAAATTTTTACTGTTTGGGGACTAGCCCGGGGATAGGGCGTATAAAACATCTAATAAAAAACTTAAAACTTGGTATAAAATATGTTAGTACACCTTGACAATTATAACATATGCTTTAGGCTTCTCCTAAAAAAAGGGTCTCACATATTCCTTACTTCCCTGGTTTAGAGAAGGGGGAATTTCTCAATAGATAAACATCTCCTACTAATGAGGTGCCAAAATATTTGACACCTTCATGAGTGAATAATAAATAAGGAAAATTCATAAAGTGTTAAGACTATTATCTGTTTATCCACGCGCGCTAGAGTGAGAATACTAATCGGACGAGGTTACCAAAATAACGAAATGATATGATCATTATCTCTCACCGCCACTCACGGAATAGACCGCCATTGGCCGATACTTTAACCTCGACCTTTCCTTGTTGAAAAATGCACAAACCAGATAGTTCCGCGGCGGGATAAACACCTCAAGTCCACGGATCGCAGCTCTCTTATTAGGTCCCTACTGAAAGAAACTGCGCAGAGCGTGTATGAGTTTCAGGGAGAGGGGGATTTTCAAACAATGTCACTGCCGCGAGACGCAATAATTGTTGAAAAGAATACAACAGAGCAAATTTGAACTCAAAAGTGTAATCTTTTCAGGATAATGAAGTCGTTCAAAAAAGAGAAATATTTTCAGTCAATGTCATTGCTGAAATCTTGAATATGCGCTAAAAGACATATGGCAGAGTGATAAATAATTCCGCAAAAAAGATAATATTTTCTCAAACAATATCGTCGTTAGGATCGCCAAAGGATAAATTTCAAGTAATTAAGATGTTATCTACCTTGTTGGAGTGCGTTTCGTGTTATATAGTTCGTTATCGTAAACGATAGGTCAGCGTTATCAGGTCAGGGACGCATGAGTGTTTGACAAGGACTCGAAAATGTAATCCAAATCCAAACAGTACTAAACCTCGTATATATTTCCTATGTTGAATGCAGTATTGACTAAAAATAAACGCTACAATACGTTGAGTTCAACCTTTTTTCTTACTATTTTACATCAATAAAGTAAATCTATCTGAACCGCATTGAATAGCGTGATAATGGTCACATAATTAGTAGCCTAAGTGTTCGTGCTTTCTCTTTAGATTCTGTAGATCCTTAGATGCGACAGCGTGTTTTATTACCCTCTTAAAAGAGTCCGTATGTAAGTCCTGTCACTAATGTTACTACAGGGCTGGCCTTCTTATTGGTTCTATATCTGTCTGTTGTAGCACATAACTAGATATTTTTTATATAGGTATGTTTGTTCTATTTATTAAACCCAAACATCGGTCAGAATTGCTGGCAACTCCTCGCTCAACTAACCACAAGACACTACATAGCACTTCCCAACTAGGTCAACTACAACTAATGCTGGCAGTATTCAAGAGTAGCGTGAGGGTGTTCGTACTCGGATTTACCGCAATGATTCGCGCCCGGGGCGCTTATTTCATTTTTCGGGACATTGGGCGGGCGCTTGTTAGGGCGGGCGCTTAATTTAAATTAGAACGGTTAACAGGTTAACAAACGCATACAGTTTTGAAGGAGAAATAAAACGACTAAATAAATGAGGAGTGGGTCCGGATGGCGAGAAAACCAACCGACAGCCTCATATATAAAACATATTCCCCACGGATAGTGTCCTTCGTTTGTATTGCCTTATATGGACATTGATGCCCATGTTTAGAAGAGCTAAAGATTTCCTGCTCTTGATCTCCAGAAAACACGGTAAAAAATGCTTATTCCTGTCAATTTGAGACTCGCGGTAAGAATTTGTTAAGAAAAACTTGATCGCTTGGTCAAATCTTTATCTCACTAATCTTAAATTTACTCCCCAATTTAAAGGAATATTTAGAAAGACAGCACAAGAAGATTGTCCAAGCAGGTTTGAAGGTCACCAAAGTATTGATATGCTGTCTGCTGGTGTGCGTCAGACCTTGTGGTCTGCGTCGACAGTTAAAAAAAATAAGAAAATAAACAAAAAAGGCGGATTTGGTTTTTAAGGACAATATTTCGGTAGGCCAATACCTGCCTTCTAGGGGAGGGGTCCTCGGGGACCCGGTGTGAAAAATAGTGGAGGGGTCCTCGGGGACCCAGTGATGTGTATAACAGTGTGGATGTGTCCATACTAATAGGAAAAGCATACAAAACATTGGGGACGTTTTCAGTGCTAGCTTACTGACTTGACGCGCGGGAAACCTGTGATAATCTTAAACGTTAGAATCTGGGTCGATTTTTCAATATAGTGCGGACAGCTACCACGAATCGAATCCCGAATTCCTGCAAGTTTACATGCAATTTCTCGACTTACACTGTTCTAGGAAATACGTGTCTGAAGCTGACTCCAGCCAGGGGGGTGCCCCCCCCCTTCTAGCAGCCAAAACATATCAATATTTGGGTGACCTTAAATCTCGCTCGGCCAATCTCTTGGAGGCCTGGGTCTAAGGGCTTTTCAAGACTTGTGTGATAAAGATTAGACTTTAGACTTAGACTTTTTTATTGTATCATTTGTTATTTGTAGTAGGTGTGACTGATCTGCAAATAGACGAGCTAATCGAGACGGATCAGTCACTTATTTACATAAATATTAAATATAATTGTATAAGCAAAGTTAAGTGAGAACTAGTATATTATGAAAATTTGAAAAATTTTGGGAGAAAAATGAAAATTTAAATAAACACTTCTGGTCTTAGAGAAAAAAAGAGCATTAACAGCATTATTTAACTGATGATAAAAAAGGGGAAAACAAAGCAAACATAAGTATGTGAGTTTATGATACCAATAAATTGTGATTTTTCAAAGCTGTGCTGATTTGGCAGACATCAATATAGTCATCATATTTAATAAGGATATCAACAAGGGCTGAACGCAGTTTTGTTTTAAACTGTTTTTTTGGAGGACTCTCTCAATGACTGTGGCAGCTCATTCCACACCCTTGCGCCCACTCTTGAAAAAGAGTTTCGCTGGATTTCAAGTCTAGATTTTTGAATGTAGAATTTATTTGAGGTTGATGATCGTGTATTATAAGAATGAACGCTTTTGGTATCCGTGAAAAGGTTTAGAATATTGGGTGGGGCGGTTCCATTTCGGATATCATACATAAGATGGCACACCGATTCAAAATATAACGACTGTATGGGTAAAATATTAGTTCTAGCGATTTGACCAAGCGATAAAGTTTTTTTGACACATTTTTGCCTCGAGTCTCAAATTGAAAGGAATCAGCATTTTTCATTATGTTTTCTGGAGATTAGGGAGCGGGAAAACTTTAGATCTTCTAAATATGGGCATCAATGCCCATATAAGGCAATGAATACGAAGGACACTATCCGTGGGGAATATGTTTGATATGCAGTAAATGTATGAGACATTATCTAGAATACAGGAGAAAATGCCTTCAAAGGGCACTGGTACTAGAAATTGTCCGAGCGAGTATAAAAAACGACGGTTTTCAAAACAAAATTCTTTGATATAAGAATCAAAGCAACAAGCGAACGAAAAACTTGTGTGCGTTCTATGATATGTGTGTGTGTGTTTGTCACTTTTGCCCCTATTATCACTAATTATATGCGACTTCGACCCAGGCTTGACAGGACTAGGAGTCCTTAGTGCCTTTGACCAGCGGGCACCGGGCAGCACAGTGGAAATCGAGGCTAGACTATTCTAGTACAACAAGCACACATAACACGTGCGTTGGCGACGCAATAGAAACAATGTCAGCAAATGTCAGCAAAGGCTTATTTTTAACAGTCTCTGGCAGCCGCCATTTTGTCATCCTGGCAAAGAACTAAATTTGAAAAAGTATCAATTTCTATCGGCTGATTCTTTCAAGCCAATGTGATATTTTCGATTCAGTTTGGCAAATAAAGTATTAAATTTTGTTTTTAGATGGTTATTTGAGATTTTAATTCATAATGTGCTTCCAATATTAAAATAAAGCAGCAAAAGGAGTGACTGACAAGGGCACTTCGAAAGGTTTTATTTTGTCGTTGCTTTCTGGCGTGGGCACCGCGCGCTCCCTGTGTGCACGATCTCCGCGACGCCCTGGGTCCCCGAGGATGATTTTGGCTTGAATTTGCCATTCAAAATGTCACGTGACTTCTTAGTGCAAGGCTCCTTATTATACCAAACTACCACATTTTAAGCAAGGTTGTTTAGCTTACTTGGGGAGGGGGGGTTTTTCAGGGTAACAGTGATAGGGATGCTCGTCGGGAAATTCGAAAAATACCCCTAAAAAACTGCACACCAAAAATTGCTACCCTAAAAATACTCCAGATGTCCTAAAAATACATTGTGACCCCTGAAAAATAGGACGAGCATCCCTATCAGGGAGACATGGGAAGAACCCCGCCCCCGGGGGGATGGGGTACATACCATCGGGGGAACGTTGCGTTACCCAGCATGACTTTAAATTCTTCAGCCTTCACCGACAGAGCAAAAAAATGGCATGAAATTTTCCAATTCTCAATACATAAGCTCAAGATTGCACATACAAGGAGTATCTCTGACCAACAGCTTAATTCCAAATTTTAAAGAAATTTAGAAGATATGAAATTTATATATTGAGCAAAGTTGGCTTAATTTCTGATCAGAGCCCGACTTCTCCCTAAAAACGATGAGAATTCATACTTTGAACATATGAAAATTGCACTTCAAGCCTCATATCTCGAAAACGAATCAATTAGTAAAAAATACTTTTTGATATGTTGGTTTACATAACATAAGAAACCTCTATGCAAAAATTCAAGCTTACAGAAGTTAACCAGACCTTATTTTGGGAAAACTTGTCATTTTTTTCTAGACCTCATACTATTTGCATAATGACCTGAAGTCTCTCATAAGAAGTAACAGCATAAACTGCTGGTTGAAATTATGATTTTGCTGCATCTTTGTGTTCCATTATATTAATTGATCTTACAACAAATGCAGAACATTTTACACAATATATAAGAAATTATTCAAACATGTTTATACCACTTATCACTGCTTTGGATGAAGAAATATAACAAGAAAAACAATGAACATAGAATAAAACTAAATTAAGATGTGCGTACATTTACGGTGGAATACAAAACAAAATAACAAGGAAAAAACACTAACACAATCATTTACCTTAATTTTTGCGTCTGTCTTCCTAACGGGCATTTCACTAAACGGCAAATTAAATTGGAACTAAGAAGATTAGTCGAAGTACTTCTGAGAAGTCAATTTTTTTTACGACAGGTATACGGATTTCCAAGCCGGATTATCTGATACGATGACGCTCTGAAAACTCGATAAACTCATAACGAGGCATTAGAAATAGAATGCTGTCACTCAGTTGATTAAATATGGTCGATTATCGTTTGTGTGTTGATCAGCAGAACCAGATTACAAAGGCGAGCTTAGAAGATAAACGAATTTGGGAATCGGGAGGATACTTTTCGAGAAGAAAGCTAGTCTTTGATTGTTATTCCTTTTATTGCTTCATAGACGTATCCTACCTTTTTTATGCAAAGAGAGAACGAGAAGAGAAAAGTTTTCAGGTCTCGCATTACCACTTACAAATAAGACACCGTAAAAATATTTCCAGTCGAATCCATGGTTATACAAATTAGAAAAAAATATTATAAGAAGTTATTACTTTCATTTATTTCAGTTTGAGAAAAAACAAACAAACCATGGCTTTTTCTTTCAAGTATTCTGCTCATAATTATGTTTTTATAATTAGGAAAACATCACATCGCACAAACCATCTGAGCTCTGGCTAGGGTGAAATATAAGGTGATTATAAAAGAAATAGAAAAATGATGAAGTCGTCACATCCGAAGCAACTTGAATGCAAAGCCTCGCAAAATAAATTTCTCATACTGTTTTCATGCAAATCAGGTAAATATGCTTTTCCAAATATAACAATGTCAGGATTTTGATAAATCCTTTCAAAATCTAGGATTGCATCAAATATTTATAAATGTGCCAGCAGTTTATTTCCGACGTCTGCAAATAAAGTTAATTTATTCCTTTGAAATGAATTCCTAGTGATGCGTCGGTTTCAAGGCAAACACTCGCAAATCCCCCTAAACACAACTTTTTATCACGGTAAGGAATGCCTTATGGGGATTAATTCGGGATAGTTTCTCTATCGTTTTATTTTTGGTGGTTTCGTCCTTTTCATGATTACAAAGCTATGGAAAATTTCATGATTCATAAACTGTAAGAGGCCTTAAAGGACGTGGTAATGCCTATTGTCTATACCTGGTCTATACCTGGAAGTTCTTTAAAGTAGGGTAACATGAATAAAAACACTTATAACAATAATGAATTAAAGAAGCCCAGCTATTGCACGGTTTGTTTCTATATTTTCGTCTGTTTACAGTAAGATGAAAGTTAAGCAAAACCAGCGGTAGCCCTATCTGTCTCGTCGCGCATGCGCAAACAACCTAGTTTTTCAAGATTTTCAGGTTTAGGTCTAAAAAACAGGATCAATAGCGGAAGACGCATGCGCACAAGCCTCCCGTGCCACACCATCTTGCGTCTCTCATCTTAAACCGTTCGCGACTAGAGTTCACAACCAAGCCCATTTCCTAGCAACGACTTTAAGCAGAGAGCTCATTAAGAGCTCATCAATTGTCAAGCTCGTGAAATGATTTTCTTATCGCAGTTTGCAGCATGCCATCTTCACACATATCCTTATTATGTTTTTGAACCTCATTTATTAACAGCCAACCAATGAGCGTTCACCCTGGTCCCAAACGTTGCTACACTGCATTTGGGCGAATTTCCAGGGCGATGGGAGAGGCGGTTGTTGTGGGTGGGTGGGTGGGTGGGTGGGGGGGTTCGTATTTATCGATGGGGGCTGGGGGTAAAAAGAACCTTTGTTCTAGTGTGTAGAGAGGGTTATGCTCTGCATGATTCAACAGGTCGTCAACAAAACATGAAAACTTTTTTATGGCTGTAGGGGCGAATACATACATCATCAAGGTCACCAAGTTAAGAATTACTGAAAGCGTTTGTTAACTGGATCTGCCTAGCTTCACGTCATTGAAACAACATTTTTAATATCGAGTAAAATAAAATCGTAAAATCCAGGATCTGACCCACTTTTTCACTAAATATCAAAAATCTTATCAGCTTTTCGATGTAAAAAATTAACAAATAAAGATTAGGAAAAGCCATACAAAAACTATACATCTAACACCATATGTATATGATGGTTATGCTGAAAACCTGCCAGCTATAGATTTCATCCCTTCAAACATGTTTCGTGGCGCCTTCTAATCAGGCTTCAAGGATGAAATGTAATTTTCGTTTTTTTTTCGACACACCCAGATAAATTTCTCTCTACATCCGTGTAGAGCACTGTTCTATGGACGCTGCACTCATGCATTAAAAATTTGTAATATATAAAAGTTGTCTTTGTAAAAAGAAAAATATAATAAAAAATTTGCTTAGTCAAGTAAATGTGCAACACTTTAAGTACTACTTTCTTCAACAACGTAGCCATAACACTCTTATTACATTCTTTCTAAATAAATATTGTTATTTCTTGATCAAAATACTCCCGACCTCACTAGTGATTTTTTAACATTTTAAGAAATTTTGTTTATAGAAGGTTTAACTTTATTCAACAATTAGAATTTTTAATGTCTAGAACAGTCCTCAATGTATTTATTTGTCTGATATTTAAAATCAGGTGAATCCAAATCGAGGTTTGTCAAAAATTTATCATTAAGATCCAAATGACTCATTTCTTATATGAATCTTACAGCCAAAAGTGGGTCAGTACGCAGCTCTTACAAGCTGCAATTTGATTGGGCAAATGAACAATATCCGTACCTCGACACAAATAACGAGAAGAATAGAGACAAAAGAACTCCTTTATAGAAGAAAAATAGGAGACAAAGCAGCTGCGTACTTACTCCCAAAAGTCACCGGAAAGCGCTCACATGAGATTGCACAATTCAGCGGATGTAAACCTTCGATTACCAATTAACGTGAAAAGGAAACGACCAACTACAAATTAACCACGGAATATTTTCCGGAGTGAAACAGTGATTGGGTTAATGGGTTGGCTTTGCCAAAGGGAATAGGACGGAATGATTTTAAGGGGGACAAACGCACACTTTAAATATCACGTTTTTTTCTAAATTATTTGAATTGCTTTGATTGTAGACTGTATAGAAAGTACAGAATGTACACCTTACTCATCAAAATTCGTTAAAGTAGATGACAACATACTATTTTTAATAGTCTACTGTATATATATTTTGAAGACAATTAATTAAAAGGCAAACATGAATCGGTTTTATAACGTGATTCATTTACAATTACTTGACTTCTTAATTTTTCGTTAGCACTGACAATAGCGCTTTTTTCAAATGGGTGTATACACTACACATATATACTTTATACAGCTTGGCAATTCCGAAGTTAATCTGCTAAGTCAGTCTGTGACAATTGCTAAGAAAACACACTTGATAGATGATAAAATCAGGGATATAATCATCGCTTATCTGGTGGACTAGCGGTAAAGTTTCAAGAGGTATAATTGAGGATTTGGGTGTTATTATAATAACATGATAATTTAGACTCCAATGTTGGATAAGCGCAATTGTTTTGCTGTTTTGTTCTTTTTTGTTAGTAATCATTGGAATTAAAACAAACCCATGCTCAGTGCTATTTGTATATTTAACCGGCTCAAAAAAAAAAAAAAACATTAAATAAATTTAACACTGAAAGTACAAAACAGAATGATTCGTATTATTCCGAGAGAGAAACTACAGCAGGAGGGGATGGTTCTCCTTGATGATGATTTATCTTGTTTTTTTGTTGTCTTATGGGCTACCACATATCTATTCATATTTACAATACCCTAGCCATCTGGGTCGAGTTATTGAACCCACAAGACCCAACTCTAAGATCACAATCCAATATAAACCAGATAGGATGTGAAATATTTGTACACCGTATGTGATTCAAGAGAAAAAGAGTTGAAGTGGAATGGATTCATATCTTTCAGGCGCCATTTCTTTTATCTTTTAACAATCGCTAGAAGTGATCATGAAAAATGAATACTCATACAAGAAGATACTCATCCGATAAAACCCTATCTAAAAATAAAAGGCAAAATAAAAGGTCTGGAAAAAAAGGCAGGTAGAGAGCAGTGTTAAAGAAGAATTTCTAGTAACTTTCAGGGAAAACTTTAGTCCCGCCCTAAAATACAATTTTGTATTTTTTAATGCTATACAGGATTACAGAGGGTTGGGTGGATATACCGCATCCTTTTAAGTTAAAAAATATAAACTTAGGTCAGGAAGCCCTAATCCTTCCCCCCCTTTAAAAAATTCTGGATCTGTTTCTATATAATGATATACAAATTTTAAATGATGTTTGCATCATGGATAACAGACATTTTTATATTATAATATTGTCAGCCTGCCCGCATTTCTGTAAAGTTGTACAGAAATATAAGGGAATGAGCTTCCAGAAATACTTGCTTCAATAGTGGTAATGTAATGTTATATAGTACTTTCCGTCAGTTAAGGGGTCGAACAGAGTAAAACCCCATGTACTGCCACAGGTGAATCACCAACAGGGATTCGTTTCTCAAAACACCCGAGAATTCTCAGGCCCGAAAACAATTTATTCCTAAAATTTGAAATGCTGGCTAATTTCTATAAAATTTATGGTATCTTGTTGAAATATCATCAAACATCGTATTTTACCACAAAGATTTATGTAAAGGATGATTCTCTTTATGGATTTATAGATTTTGATCTTCCCCGAACTTGTCGGGCCCGAAATTCACATGGCTTTAAATATTAAGAAAATTCTCGGGCCCTCGCAGTCACCCGAGACTTTTCGGGTAACTTTCTGGCTTCAGCAAAACTTCGAAAATAGCCCTATTGAGCGTAATCATTTGGAATATGAACCAAGAGGAAGTTTAAACTGTTCTAAAACATGAAAGCGGTTCTCAAAAAGAAAACATGCGAAATTTTGGGCAAAAATGCAAGATAAAGTTTTCGGGCCCGAGAATTCTCGAGTGTTTCGAGAAACGGGCGCCAGGCCCTGTAAGATGGGGGAGGGGAGGGGGAGGGGGAGAAAAACACCACTAGCTTAAAGTCTGTCATAGAGAGAAATGTGTATGATGGAATGAAGCTGTCTGACCCCAAAGGTGGTAGGTACTTGACCCTCCTCCCCAGTGAAAATGTCCTAGTAAAATAATAAACAGCAGAAAGTACTCTGTATAAACCTGTGCCAAATCAAATGACAATCTTAACTTTCCTGTTAATCGTAATGTTCGAGGTGAAATTTCGTTTAGCTTTTGTAGATGAAGGATTGAAACTGTCTGATCCCAATACAAGGTGATAGGTAGATGATTACTTCCCTGGTGAAAATGTCCCAGACACCTTTATTACAAAGCACGTTTTATGTGGAAGATAACTAAGATTTTGGATGTTCTCTCATGCACCCCTTTCCACTAAAACTTATTGAAAGCCATGTAATGATAAAAAATAATAGATAGACACCTGCCAAATCAATCAATTTTTCCATTACTCTGCTTTTAAGTGATTCCAAGTCTTCCAGTATATCTAATGCAAAATTAATGGAATACTGATACGAGTGTGTAATCAATAAAGATTGTACACACTTTCTTCATTATATCAGAAAACTTCTTTCTAAACAACTAAAACTTTGGATTGTAAAGAAATTCATTAAACCAAGAGATGGAGTTTTAATTCCACGAGTTTGTCATCTACCAATATTCTTTATGATAAGGGTTCAATGCTTTATCCTCTAAAGAATACTAGAAATAACAATCCAAAAACAAAGTTAGCATATGCTTCCCCCAAAACAGCCGACTCAAATAGAACCTTTCTAGCAATTGGTATTTTTTTTGGTGACAAAATGGCGGCCGACAGAATATATTTAATTAAAGGTGATAATGGTCAAACAGATCACAGATGGGACATTTCTGTTAGCCTTAATTTCATTCTACGTATTGTAGACGGCTTTTAATGTCATTTTAAACAGGTTTAAATTCTTTTACACTGCTACTGAATTTTAATGTTTTCTTTTTAATTTTTTCTTAACATCCGTAAATAATGGCCCATCAAAGCAATCCAAAACAATGCAGAAAATTAAAAGTATATAAACCATTAGGGTTGAATATCTCTGGTGAAAGGAAATCCCTAAGGAAATTATTAATAAGTTATACTCACGAAAAATAACTCATCGGCTGATATGAATCTGACGCCTGTTAGAGAGCGATTCTATAAATAAAATATGTCGAGAAGAGTTTCTAAATTTTTGAGTAACTGCCTCACTTGCGATTGTATTTTTTAATTATTTTGAAAGTTTATATTTCTCATGAGAGGTTAATTTCAACGCCCTCAGTCATAACATAATTAGATTACTAATGTCTGAGAATTTTGTAAAATAATAAACAGCAGAAAGTACTCCGTATAAACCAAACCAACAAAATTGAATGGCAATCTTAACTTTCCTGTTAACCGTAATGTTCTTCGTAAAATTTTATTTAGCTATTGTATTGTGAGTTAACGGCTATTGTCGTGATCCCACGACCCTGTTATTAACCCAAAATAACAACTGAATCTAGAGATTAAAGTTTGAGTACTCCTCTTATTCGCATTGTGTGGAAAGAAAACACCATTGAGAAAAGACACTATGACGATTTTAAATATCGTATAGATCATTTTTTACGCATCACTGTCCTGTTAGGAATATCAATCGAGGATTAAACACTGCACTGTGTAAAATATATCCCACGTCCTAGCGTGCGAGGCGAAAAGGATTATACGACCTAAACGTTAACTGTCAACCTCGCTATCTTTTAGTTATTATTTTACACTAGTGCTTGAAATTCTAGATGTCATATATGCCTATTCTACTCGTTGAGGTTGTCTGCGAACATCCTTCAAATTTTTCTGTCTAGAATTTATAATAAGCCTAGATTATAACTTCCATGGAACAATTTCTACACATGAAAGAGTAAAGCGGTTTTCAATTATTCTGAGTTACATTCGTACGCGGTAAATGATTTATTCAATTGAGTTTTTAAGTCGATATCAGGTATTTCGATGCATGAGAATACAGAGGAAGGAAAAGAACAAGTTTGCAGGATGACTTCGCTAAATAGCAGATAGTTAAAGGATTATTTTGGCGGTCACTGTATATTTCAAGCGCGCGCGTCAAAATGTAAACATCCTACCATTCGACCACTGGCTGTGTGTAGACTGCGATCTAAAGCATGCTAAGTTCTATTTATTTTAACAACGATGTTGTTTTGAATTGCAGTCTTTTCGATAACAAACTCTCGAGCTTTCGCCATGGAAAGCGCATAGAGATTTTATCGAGGGGGAAGTATTAATGATGAGCTTAAATGAGAGACATAAAATACCGATAGTGCGTGTAGACGAGGTAAAGGATTTGTAGAATAAATCTAATGTCTGCTCCGTCAAATTCTTGTAATGCTCACTTACTAGAAGTGTCATACTGTGAGAAAATAACTTGTGAACTCAGGCATTTAGGTTCAATGAAATCAATACGGCAAATTCAATCAAAGGCACTTGTGTCTTTGAATACTCTGGGGGCTACAAATGTAGCAAATGAAAATTTCAAGAGGGGGAACAACCCTTGCAAGTGTTCGCTTCAGACCTTTATTCGACCCCACGATGAAAGCTAGAGATGGAATCCAATCCCTGTATCTTGTAGATCCATGCATTTTTCCTTAGTCGTATATTGAATAGATCGTCCGCAAGTTACAAAAACATAGCACCACAGAATGTGACAAGTATAATAGTGAGCGCGCGTTGAGTCGAGTCTCTCACCTTTTCGGGTTTTTCCTTCATGGTTTTGTCCTCTGTACTTTCCTCCTGCGTCGTGGAAGGGCTTTTGCCCTCTTCTTCACTTTTTTCACTCATCGGGTTGAATTTTAGCAGTAAAAACTCCCGGACTAAGTCAATAGAAGTGAACGCACACTCGTCTGTGTAACGCGTGACACCACTGTCATTTCCAACGACACACACAACAAATAGAGCCATTTATTACAGCCAATCAAATCGTGGATCATGCCGCAAGCACAGCGAGAGACCCGGATGTTCCGCCGGCTGCTGGTTCGAAGTGTACTATGCTTTTGGAATATGGACCAATGAAATATACATACGGACCGCGATTTCGAGCTGACAGCGTTAAAAGATAAGCCACTCCGTCCTCGTCAATTTAATAAAACAATTAAGCTTTTTAATACATTTACAATATTGTATGGCCAAAGAAAAATGGATTCTAAGAAAGTATTATGAAGAATTTATAGTGTCGACTTTTGGCGCCTGTATTCATGCTTTGTTATTTTGAAGAGCACTAGACCAGAAAATTAAACATTTGCCGTTTTTTTTTTAAATTAAAAATCCCTACGAAAACAGAAAAAAACAAATGATCAGGTCCTAGTATTAACGCATTTTATTTGGAGTTTATTCTATGCGTCAAAATGTGGCGGTTTTTTTCACTGAAATTCGATGGGGATTTCCAAGCGATACCCAATTGAGCTTTTACCCTTATAAAAAAAAAACATGGTCTTTCATCAATGTGCTACCAAAATATTTCATATTTCAGAACAGGTGCAGACTGTGTAAATTGAAATACGCACAAATTAACGCGCTTTCGAGGCGCATAGCAAATAATTATTTTTGAACACTAGCGTTAAATCGATTCATTGGATGAGGAAGCCAATAAAGTGCATTGACGATGTCAATCACTCCCATGTGTTGGCAGTTATAAATAGGGTTGAACTAATTACCTAGTGGAAGAGTGACTAAAATGTGGTAATTTAAAACACCGGTGCGGCCCAAGGGAAGAGATAATTGAATTTGATTTACCGAAGGCAAAACGATAAACATTTTTCCATTTACAATTTTACTAAGACATTACTATTTTTAGACTTTGTTGCAAAAAAAATATACATATATTTATATATATAGCGCTGGCTTACTGTTTAAAAAGAAAGCCACTTCACGGGAGGTAATCAACTTACCGTATTTTATATCCTTGTTTTGAATTGGTTACATCGAGTTGGTATAAGAAGTGCACACACGCTTAAGTTTGTCGCGTACAAGATAAACATAAAGTCTATATATTGAACTTTTGCCCACTAACCCAAAGTTCCGTTAAATAACTAAGTGTACTCGGTTATCTGATACATAGTGGTTTTATGGTATCTAAGACTGATGGAAATATAACATGAATATTTTCCAAACGAATCCACCTGTCTATGGCTTTTCCCTTAGGCATTTTCTGACTAAAAATCAATAAATAGTATGTAGATGTACAAAAAAGATATAATATAGACTTATAGACTTCCGGTAGCACTACGGGAGGAGGTCTTTTTGGTAAGATTTTTAACATGAGCTAATAAATAGTGTGGCCTGGCTTTGAGACAAGTACATGGCCAAAGTATGGTTACAGGGCCAGGGGGTAAAGTGGAGTTATTTGCCGACTAGATAGAAATATAATACACAGTGCAGGCGCGAACTCGGGTGCGCGCACTTCCCTTGGCCGCCAAAATATGACTCACTTTTTAAGCCCCGTCTTCACGAGCAATTTTTATGCGAGAACTATCTATGACTTTTATTTTTTCGCAAAGCTGAAATGTCAATAAACAAAATAAAAGGGTCTCTGTATACACCTATTTCAATTTTAACGTTGTCCGTGCAAATGGCGTCCAAATGGCAAATGTTAGTTGTGAGACCAATCGGGGCCTTTAGGTATAATTACCCTTAAGAGTAAATAGCAAGTAAACTTATCGCACGGGTTATTCACATTTCCTGCTTTTAAATATGAGGAGTCCCTAAATGTCGAAGGGAAAGTCAAGGATTTGCTGCAAATCTTGTTAATTTAGGGACTGTGCAATAATTATTAGGAGGGGGGCTGTAAAACCAGGGGGGGGGGGGGGGGGGAAGCACTAAGTTAAAATGTTGCCAAGATAGGGGGGGTTAGTATTAATTTTTTCACATAAAAGAGGGGTAATGATTTCGTTTCAGTATTTAATCAAGTATACAATATGCTGTTATTATCGTGCTCGGCTAAGCGCTTGTTTTGGCGAGAGAGAGATTATGGTTCGGATTACATGTTAACCTGGGCGTGATTAATATTTAACAGATTATTATAACTGATATCATTACATCCCCCTTTCCGTGAGAGATTTTGTTGGCTATATGAAATTTCATTGTTCCAGATTCACAATAATTGTTCCCCTAATAATAACATACCACTGTCCTCATTAATTAATAATCAATGCTCGAATATAATGTTACTCAATGTATCAGGGATGCTGTCTTAGTATCTGTTCTTCATTCATACGTATCGATCAGGTGGTTTAACTACTCTTCCGCAGCGCGTCATAGTTGCTCCAGGTGGGCAGGGGTTGCTGGTCGTCTGGTGTGTGTTGAGGTGATCAGATGGTGCATCATCCCTCGTACTATGCTGCGTGCGTTGTGGTGGTGGTAGTGGTGATGGGGGTGTTGGTGATGGGGGTGGTGGTGATGGGGGTGGTGGTGCTGGTGGTAGTGGTGATGGGGGTGTTGGTGATGGGGGTGGTGGTGATGGGGGTGGTGGTGATGGGGTGTTGGTGATGGGGGTGGTGGTGATGGGGGTGGTGGTGATGGGGGTAGTGGTAATGGGGGTGTTGGTGATGGGGGTAGTAGTGATGGGGGTGGTGGTGATGGGGGTGGTGGTGATGGGGGTAGTGGTGATGGGGGTAGTGGTGATGGGGGTGTTGGTGATGGGGGTGGTGGTGATGGGGGTGGTGGTGATGGGGGTAGTGGTGATGGGGGTAGTGGTGATGGGTGTGGTGGTGGTGGTGGTGGTGGTGATGGGGGTGGTGGTGATGGTGGTAGTGGTGAT
Source organism: Nematostella vectensis (assembly GCF_932526225.1). NCBI lineage: Eukaryota > Metazoa > Cnidaria > Anthozoa > Actiniaria > Edwardsiidae > Nematostella > Nematostella vectensis. The sequence continues at coordinate 3,263,738 of NC_064045.1, forward strand.
GGTGGTAGTGGTAGTGGTGATGGGGGTGTTGGTGATGGGGGTGGTGGTGATGGGGGTGGTGGTGATGGGGGTGGTGGTGATGGGGGTAGTGGTGATGGGGGTGTTGGTGATGGGTGTGGTGGTGATGGGGGTGGTGGTGATGGGGGTGGTGGTGATGGGGGTAGTAGTGATGGGGGTGGTGGTGATGGGGGTGGTGGTGATGGGTGTGGTGGTGATGGGGGTGGTGGTGATGGGGGTGTTGGTGATGGGTGTGTTGGTGATGTGGGTGGTGGCACACTTCTGATGTGTAGTCTGCTGCGTCAAGGTTCCCTTCCATCGGATGTCGACACCTCGTAAGAGCGCGGCGCATCCTCTAGCTTCTCTTTGATGACTGCCGGTTTCCACTTCCGTGTTGTTGGGTCTTGAATAGTGACCGGCTGTCCTGGATGCAGGATTGGCAGTGGTTTAACGTGTCGGTCATGGTATTGTTTCTGCATCTCTTGCCTGTACGCAAGCCTGCCGATTACTTCTTGGTTATCATGATTTCGAGCAATCACGCGTGGAAGATTATCTTGTATTTTCCTACCAAGTAGGAGCTCCGCCGGCGATGGGAGTTTGCCATCGATAGGAGTTGGGCGCAGACAAAGTAAGAAAAGCTATGTTGGCGTCGGCGTGTCTTCTTTGCTTTGGCGAGAGCTGCTTTTACAGACTTCCCCTGACTTTCTATAAAGCCATTGTTACGCGGGTAAATCGGCGATTCTTGACATACAAGGCACGATTTGGTGATTGATGCGATGTCTTCATTAATCTTTCTCCAGAATACTGATGTTCTTGCTCGTAGCTTTGTCTTTTTAGAGCCTTGATGTGCTGCATGGAGTTTGTTCAGGACATCCTCTTGAAGGGCAGCGGGTATTATTATTCTGTGACCCTTCATATGTATTCCGTCATCGATGCATATCTCGTCCCTGTAAGACCAGTACAGTCTGACTACCTGGGAGACTTGTTTAATGGTTGATGGCCATCCCTCATAAACAACTGCCTTGAGTGCTGTTAGTTCTTCGTCTGTGCTTGTGGTTTGTTTGATCCTTCCAAACATCTCGTTGCTAAATTGCGGGCATACTTCGTGTATGTGGACGTTCATGTCCTCTACTGGAGATTTCTCTTCCGGGGATAGTCGAGATAATGCGTCTGCTATCACCATTAATTTGCCTGGGACGTGTTAGATGGTGAGGTCGTACGGTTGGAGTCTTAGTAGCATTCATTGGAGAGTGGCGGTGCTGCTGTCAGGTGCTTCAGGTGGATGCTTTTCAACGGTTTGTAGTCGCTATGCACAGTGAATGGACGTCCATATAGGTATTTATGGAATCGCTCGCAACCGTAGACAACGGCTAGTAATTCTCTTTCAATGTTGGCGTATCGTGTTTCTACATCAGTCAGAGCCTTGCTTGCAAAGGCTACTGGTTTGCCATCTTGTATCAGTGCGGCCCCGAGGCCTTTCATCGAAGCGCCTACTTGCAGTGTGACTTCACGGGTGCTGTCAAAGTAGGTCAAGGTGATTTATTCACTTATGGATTGCTTGATTTGGTTGAATGCCGCTTGGTGGTCGGCGGTCCAATCGAAAGTTTTGTCTTCTTTAAGCATGTCTCGGAGTGGGGCAAAAAGAGTGCTCAGGTTTGGGATGAAGGGACCCGTGTATGTTGCTAGACCAAATGAGGTTTGAATTTCTCGTGGTCTTTAGGTCATTTGTTGACACCTTTGCCGAGTCTGGTTTGACACCATCTTCTCCACATACTTCCCTGAAGAACTTGATCTTATTCTGTTTGACATTGCATTTATCTGGATTAAGCTTCAGCCCCGTCTTCTGGCATCTCTTGATCATGCCTTTGAGATTTCGGTCGTGTTCTCCGGCGGTCTTCCCGAAAACCACTATGTCATCGGCGATCCCTACGACACAGTCACAACCCTCGAATGTCTGGTCTACCTTTGCTTGGAATACGTCTTGTGACATCCTTAATCCGATGGCATGCACTTGAAACGATACCTTCGAAAAGGCGAGTTGAAAGTGGTAAGGTAACTTGATGGTTCATCTAACGCTACATTCCAGTAACCGCTTTCAGCATTTAGAATAGAGAAATGTTTGGCGCCGCTTAGCTTTGGAAGGATTTCCTCTAGGGTGGGTGTGACGTGTTACTCTCTTTGTATGGCCGCGTTTAGGTCTTTCGGGTCTAAGCAGATCCTCAGCCTGCCGTTGGGCTTCCGTCGGTAGACTAAGCTATTAACCCACGCGGTGGGCTCTCCTTCTCCAACTTTAGTGATGATGTCTTGCTCCACCGTCTTGTCCAGTTCACGTTTGATGTCATCTTTGAGGCTGATAGGCACACGCCTGGCTGAGTGAATGACCGGCGGGACTGTTGGGTCCAGAGTAATATGATATTCACCCTGGAATTTACCAATGCCATCAAAACAGTTCGGGTTCTGCGCGATAAACTGCTCTTTGTTTGTTATCAGAGACGGCGCTGTAGGATGCGCCTGTGTATTTTCTGGTTGAGGGGCTGTTTTGTTTTTTTCTTCCGTGGAGTTCATGATAGAACAGTTCAGCGATGGCAGTGCCAATTCGAGTGACGTTGGTAGGCCGATAATTGATTAACTTTGCACGTCCGTGATATAAAATGTAGCCGTTGTTGCTTTCTCTCCTTGCGCGCATTTTATCTTGCAAGCGCCAAAATGCGGTATTGTAGTTCCGTCATAAGCAGTCAGAGTCGTTTTAGATTTGTTTAGCACGCCTGGTTTGGGTTTCCCGTCATCCCCTACGTTCTGGGGATACATGCCTTGATATAGCCTTATCGGTAAGATATTCGCTTGCGCTCCCTTGTCGAGTTTCGCTTTAAGGAATGTGTCACTGTGCCTGTTTTCTGGTAACACAACGCTTAGCGTGACTAATGCCTCACTCGACTTGTGGGGGTCTATGATATGCCGCTGATAGATTCAAACGCGAGCTCGTCGAATTGCTCATTAAGGTTGTCGTCGTTTGTGTATAGCGCGTGGACGCGCCTCCCGCGGGGGCCCTGTGGTTGTGTGCGGTTTGGATACTGAGAGCGATTTTGTTGCTGATTGCGCGCATTAGCGTTTCCAGTTGGACGACTTTGGCTATCTTTTTCTTTAAGTCGGCATACTTTGCTCCAATGGTTTGGTTTAGCAGTAGTTACAGAGGGCACCGTATGCGGGGCATCTTTTAGCATCGTGTTCCGATCCACAGTTTCCACAATGTTTTTTTCGGGTTCCAAATATTTCGATTGCGTGCACGTTTTGTATATCTCCATAGCCGCTGTGTACTTGCGCAACCTGAACTTGTGTTGCTTCGTAAGTTCTCGCGCAATCTACTGGTCAAGGGTTTTCATCTTTTTCTAAGATGTGTTCCTGCGCTCTTTTGTGTTTTATACCGATGATCAATTGCTCGATTAGACGCTCATTAATTTCTTGTTGGTCCCGAAATGTACACTTAGACGCCTGACTTCTTCACCTTGCCATGAAATCATCGGTGGTCTCGCTAGCTAGTTGCTTGAATTGCTGGAGTTGGTCTCGCGCCAATCTGGGAGCTAAATGTGTATCAAATTTCTCCCAGATTTTGTTTTGTCGTCGTCTAATTCCCAGACAAAGAATATATGATGCTCTCTCTGTGTCGTTCTTTTTCGTGAATGGCCCGTCAAACACGAGGTTACAATATTGTTTGAATCGTTTAAATTCATCAGGGGTGTCTTTTGCATCCCAGTTCATGCTTGGGGGTGTAAACCCAGCGGCCATTGTGCAGTGATTACACAACCTTACACAACTCTGATAAGGGACAACTTTTTTTGTGAAATGTCTTTCTTGTTCGGATGACTTACCGGCGGTCCATCGAGCGCTCTAGTTTTGATTGTATCCCACTTCTTGGCACCATGTAATGATTTCTTTTCAGTATTTAATCAAGTATACAAGATGCTGTATTATCGTGCTCGCTGAGCGCTTGTGTTGGCGAGAGAGAGAGAGAGAGATTATGGTTCGGATTACATGTTAACCTGGGCGTGATTAATATCTAACAGATTATTTTAACTGATATCATTACAGGGGGGGGCATACTTTAAATGTAATCAAACAGATCAAAATTTTGGTGCGCCTCACGCGCAAATGGTTAAAAATGTCATCTCTTCCTTTAAACACGAAATCGATGCAAACTAAGGACTTCTTTACAGTAGTCTTACTAAAGACCGCTCTGTCCTATAAATCTCTGTATATCTCTCAACCCATAGCAACAAAAATAGCTCGTTGTTTGTCTGGATGTCGCCTGAGCTTAAACTCAGAAAGCGGACTCCCGTAAGCACACATATTCTAGCGGCCACCATAAGACGACTAAGGTAAGATTTGTCAAGCATTAAGGGGAGGTATCTCTTTAGATAAAAAAATAAATAAATGAAAACGCCGCGTACAACAATCTCAGGTCAATCAAATGGTCCTGTGTTAAACTATTTATAATTACTCAATTCATTTTATTTATTAGACAGAAAGAAGAAAATTCAAACTCTGCTTTGGACCCTTTCCAGAAAAAAAATTCTCAGATTCTTAAATGAAACGCTTTGGGTTTTTTTTTTCTGCTTTTAAAAATGGCTCGCGTAGATCATCAAATACTTTTCTTTCTTCATATGGTAGCCATGACTGCGTCCCCCCCCCCCCCCCCCCATGCAAATCCTTGGTACGCGACATACCTCATATCATTACGCCATTTTACGTTCCGCACCAAAAACGAGTCGCATAAGAAAGCCACTTTATTATAACATATGCACATCAATTAAATTGAAATAATTTTAACCAAATAATTCCGATGAAGTATGACAGTAATTGAGGATAATTATTTCGAATTTTTCATGCAAATATGATAGAAAGACTACAGACAAGCTGTAGAAAAATAGATGGTCTGAAAAATAGATTGTTATATGTATTGCAAACAATAGCAAAGAAGTGGCTGATGGGTATTCTTTAAGTACTGAGCAAATGGGAAGCGAGCGTTCTTTGAAGCCATCCGAATTTTGGCGATCACGTGGCCACCTTCACTTTTTTGTTTCAATTAAGCGAAAACAGGCCCGTACCCAGAGGGTGCGAACACACCCCCCCCTCCCCCCCACAACGGCCAAAGGTCCACATTCGGTTCTACAAAACTCTAAATCATCAGCTATATCACTCTGGTATGTAGCCAAATCCGACAATAAACGTCCGGTGGAGATACTGCAAAGGCATGGTGAAATTTTTATCAGAGAACTCCCTCCCCCCCCCCCCCCCCCCGGAAATATTAGGCCCACTTTTTGTAGCAGTAGAGAAATTTAGAGCCATAAGTTAGAAACTATTTCTAATGTTTTTATGCAATCCCTTGTTTTCACAAGGGGTCACTTAGCCCAGTTTTTCTCCTTTTTCTTTTTTTTTTTTTTTTTACTTTTTAGAAATGAACGCTTCTGTTTCGGGGGGTAACTCCTATAAAAACAGACGGGGATGATCGTCAGCAAAATCATTTTTAATCCTAAGGGATAGCACTTTGAGTGTGGCCAACAGCAATTCTTGCAACTAAAAGATAGCACACTGGAGCGTGATTGAAGTAATTTCTCTTGGAAATACCTCGAGGATTTTGTTCATCGAGCTCTACCTTGTGACGGCTTTTGAGTCTTTTTGTTATTCGATAGGATGATACAATAGTGTGAGAGGCCCTAAAGAATAAGAATTGGGAGCATCTTTGTACATCTTCCTAAGGGACAGAATTAGTAGACATTTACCCGAGTTTTACTCAATTTTATGCTAAAAACATGCCAAAGAAATATCAATATCAAATATTGTGTGTGTTCGTGCAGGTATAACAGTATCTTGCATAAAGTACCTCGGTTGCAACATTAACCGCTGATCTAGGACAGCGCACTCATTGAAACCAATTTGGAACAATTTTTGTTTCCATTCCGATTTTGGTTATCCTCTATATGAAGCGAATTCGTTTATCTAGTCGATTGGATAGTATATGGATGCATGAAATAATATTCCAATTAAATATGCGTTCATGAAGTATTTCTTTAATCAAGGATTGAGCAAGCTTTGAAGTAAGGAAGCCATTCCATTGGAGGTCACCACGAGATTTGATTGCTTCTCTGCTGGAAAGGTTGGAAAAATAATGAATTTTTAAAACCCGAAGAAAGCCGGTACTGAAAAAACACACAGATGTTTAGGAAAATTAGAACACTAACCATGCGCTCCCGAGTCGAAAGGGTCGCAAATATTCACAATCTTCCGTTATTTCGATGGCTTTTAATAATGGTTTACTTGTATATCGCAACTTTCATGTTTTTCCTTCCATGGTTCTGCCGTGATTTGGGTTTTTCAATGTACTACACTAAGTCAGATCATACAATTGATCAACTCAGGGAAGTTAATCGTGCCAGGACGCTCAAAGCGCGGGATTTCTTGTCATCAACATCAAAGCTATCAATATGGGATTTTTTCAATGGAGAGAAGAGAGAAGATCTGGAATTTGCTTTTATTGTTGTGTCTGTGAGAAGGCAGGAAAATTCAAACTACTTGCTTCAAGTTGCAGCAAGGTTGATAGATCAAACACTTAGAGAAAAAGAGACACCAACAGCTGCAGTTGTTGTAAATGTAGATGCAGAGCCAGACCTCAATGAAGATGCTAATGCACTATCAAAATACATGACTGTTCTAAACCAAAAAGAAATTCTGAGAAAAGCCAACCAGACGTTTTTATATGATAGTGTTTATGAGAAAGAAAAACAAGATTATGCATTTGCACTAGAAGTAGGAGTTCGACTTGGCGCCAAGTATACTGTCATTATAGAAGATGACGCCCTCCCTGATACACAGCTTATTAAGAAATTACAACTAGTACTAAAACACAGGTTACCCAAACCCTGGTTTAAACCTCACAATGATTGGTCTTTTATTAAATTGTATTACCCTGAGAAATGGCAAGGATTTGGAAATACAGAAATACATGAACTTATATGCATTTTCATTTTTGGTGGAGTCATTGCAGTTTTAATTCATGTACAGATACTGAAATCCAGAAACTTACAAATCCAAGTCTTTCTCTTCTTTGCACTTGGAATTTTTTTTGTTGCTGTTGCTTATGGAGTTGGTCGAGCACACTGGATTGAGCTACGGAAACTTGTGTTCCCATTTTACACTGTTTCAAAAGCTCCAAATTGTTGTACTCCGGCCGTTCTTTATCCCAAAGAACATTTGAAAAATCTTGCTGGATTTCTAACAACAAAGACGTGTTCAAAGACTTATCCTTTGGACTTTGCCATTGATGAGTATGCAGAAAAGCTGAGGCTTCAGAAGTATTTAGTGACGCCTAATTTGTTTACACATATAGGATTCCATTCCAGTCTTAACAAGGCAAATAAAGATCTTAGAGAGTTTAGTTTGTTGTTAGATCCTTAAAAATTCTAAAGCTTTCTGTAATTCTTTCATTAGAAGAGTAGATAAAAACTTATTTTATCAGGTATTCCTCTAATAATAATAATGGTTTATTACAGATTCCAACAATTAAGAGGCTCTTCTTCTGTAAGATACTTACAATTAACAATATACACTACAATATACACTACTGATAAAAAAAAAATCTAATATAGTAAGTTCTAAGTTATAATATCTATATCTATATGCAATTTAAGAATATGTATATAAAATGTCGATTAAATGAAGTTAGATAGCCATACTGGTTGAGTGATGCTCTGGTACACTCTGGAATCCGAAGGATTTTACTTCCGTTATTGAAATACGGGAACGGTGAGGAAAAAGGCCTCTAAAAAATGGCATAATGACTTCTGGTGATGGCGTAAAAACGAGAAATTACTCCATTATTGCTTGAAAAACCAGGCCCGTACCCAGTGGGGGGGGGGGGGGGGAGTCCACACAATAGACGAGCTATTTGTAGACAAAAATAATAAAGCATAAGCTAATTAGAAAAATAAGGCTTTCTAGATGACTCTGGTATGTCAAATCTATAATATTATATAATATAATAATAATAATAAAATTATATTAAAATTCACTATATAACATTATAATCTAAAATATGATTTCCAAAAATTTGTTTATTAAATGATAACAATAAGAATAAAAAATTGTAAAAAATTATGCGAAAGAGAAAAATAGAAAAGAACAATAAAACAAAAAATATATATATGGCGGCCTATATAATAATAATAATAATAATAATAATAATAATAATAATAATAATAATAATAATAATCATAATAATAATAATGATGATGATGATGATGATGATGATGACGATGACGATGACGATGACGTTGATGATGATGATGATGATGATGATGATGATGATGATGATGATGATGATGATGATGATGATGATGATGATGATAATAATAATAGTAGTAAAATAAAAGTAAAATAACAATGGTAAAAAAATCCTTGCCCGCGTATGGATTTTTTTCAGAGGCGAAATTCAAAGTAGGTAAATAACAGAGTGACTGAAAATAAAAATACGCCAATTTATCGGAATTCCTCTTATAGATTTTAATAAAACTTCCTCTAAGTGTCCACCAAGGTCTGATGTTCAATATCCGATAGCTTATTTATTAAGAATTTCCCTGTAGCAAACAGCACTTCGCGAATAGTGAATTTAACGGGTTCGCTGTTCCGTTGCCATAGAAACAGCAATGTAAACACATGTTACATTTTTATAAAGTTCATCCCTAGCTACATGGCATGGCCAAATAGTTTGATAATCCGATCCCTGTAGCAGAAGATACGAGTTGTGATTGACAATGGGTTTAAAACTCTAATATATAGATTTAGGCGTTTCCTAAAAGCAGAGCTCCAAACGACCAAATCTTTGCATATTTCGCTTAATAATTTAAAAAATATTAAATATTATTATTATTTCTGTTTTTGACGACGTCAACGATTTCACAGATCACGCGACCAACTTGTTATACCCTTCCCCCACTTGTTATACCCTTCCCCCCATATCTACATGACACATAACAAGTTTAGTTGTCATACGATGTTTCGGCGATGATTTCACGTGAATGAAGTCACGTGAAATCCCATCTCACTGCGCCCCACTTGAAACATACATCACATCGACCGAGTTTTGTTGTCACACGATGTTTCTCTAATGAAATATAAATATTTTTTATTTGATAACGTCAGCCTATTTTTGCTTCTAGTGACGTCATTGATGACGTCACAATCACGTGACCATATTGGTGCACCCCTTGACACCTTAATGACACATACCAAGATTGGTTGTTATATGATGTTTTGTTCATGATATGGATATTTTTTATTTTGATGACGTCAACGATGACGTCACGCATCACGTGACCATATCTTGGCACCGCCTTTGACACATACATGACACCTACCAAGTTTGTTTTTATACAATGATATGAATGTATTTATTTTGATGACGTCAGCATATTTTGCTTCTAGTGACATCATTGATGACGTCACAATCACGTGACCATATTGGAGCATCCATCTTGACACCAACATGACACCTAGCGAGTTTGGTTGTGAAACAATGTTTCTTTCAAGAGATATTTAAGTGACGTCATACATATTGTTGCATCCCCCTTGACACCTACATGACACCTACTTAGTTTGGTTACCATACGATGTTTCTTTCGTGGGATTTAAAAAAAGAATATTTTTGATGACGTCAGTATATTTTTGCTTCTAGTGACGTCATCGATGGCATCGATGATCTTGCTACGTGGAGCGTGTCGATCCAGGCACTCAGTCACCAGAGAGTTTAGTGCATCTACCATGGAGATTGAAATCCATATATGACATCCAGTGGGAGGGAAGAGGAATCCTCTTTGAACGATTGAAGGTTAAAAAGCTTCTCATTGCGGATACATTTGTAACGAGGCTCGTACCTGATCACGCGCACATTTAAAATCGCATATACAGCATCGTGATCACTGATGGAAGGGGTGGGGATTACATCCGAGTGGACTACTCTCGATGGATCATTAGAAATAATGTGATCAAGTAGATATTTTGTGGTTGGTGTTGTGGGTTTTGTAATGTGCTGTGTCAGATTTAAGGACTCAAGTATGTCCCAGATCGCTTGTTTAAGTTGCATTTGGGAACTTTGTTTAGTAAGCAAAAATTAAAATCACCTGTTACAAAAAGTAGCCCATCCAACGATGATCGAACAGAAGACAAGAGATCATCAAACTTATCCAGCCACACCCGGATGTCAAGTAAAAGCTTACTGTTTTTGTTTTTGCCTGGAAATTCTAGCCACAAATGCTCAAATTCCAGTTCCAGTTCAATATCAGACCATCTTTTATACTTTACACAATCCAAAAAATGTGAAAGATTAGCTTTCAATGCCGTTGCATGAGGACAGGAATCCAAGGTTGAGGATGAGTTCTCAAAATTCTCAGCAAGCTCATCTAGAGAATTTAGGTCTCTGATACCAGAAAAGGGAAGCTGAGAAAGGAAACATTTAGGTCTCTGATACCAGAAAAGGGAAGCTGAGAAAGGGAACATTTAGGTCTCTGATACCAGAAAAGGGAAGCTGAGAAAGGGAACATTTAGGTCTCTGATACCAGAAAAGGGAAGCTGAGAAAGGGAACATTTAGGTCTCTGATACCAGAAAAGGGAAGCTGAGAAAGGGAACATTTAGGTTTCTGATACCAGAAAAGGGAAGCTGAGAAAGGGAACATTTACAGGTCTCTGATACCAGAAAAGGGAAGCTGAGAAAGGGAACATTTAGGTCTCTGATACCAGAAAAGGGAAGCTGAGAAAGGGAACATTTAGGTCTCTGATACCAGAAAAGGGAAGCTGAGAAAGGGAACATTTAGGTCTCTGATACCAGAAAAGGGAAGCTGAGGAGCATTTAGGTCTCTGATACCAGAAAAGGGAAGCTGAGAAAGGGAGCATTTAGCGCAGATTAAGGATGCCGGTTGTGAGGCTTTGATGTTTTAAAAGCACATTGACGCACATCGCGCATGAAATAGGTCATGACAAATTTCACATTCTAGTCTCTTATTGTTTCGCTTTACCGTTTTTTTCACAATGTGGGCATTTTGGGGTAACTGCCAGTTTAGGTTTGTTTGAGTGTGGTTTGTTGCAAGAACAGGGCCGGGGCGAGGATGGATGTCACCAGCCACCAGCAACAATTGGAAAGTCATCACACAATTCGCATAGTAGGCCTGTGCGTGACATTGCACGTTTTCTGCGATATTGATGACCTAAGAACTCAGAATGCCGTTTTAAGGAAAAAAAGAAGGTAGGAAGGATCTAGGGACAAAACTGACAATGAGACATCTTCAATACATTTGTAGCCAACACCTTCCACAAAAGCCATCAACACAGGGCTCATAGGATTCAGATATAATTAGAAGCAGCACAGGCACTACAGAACAACAAAGTTGATGTTTGTAACCCATTGTACCAACAAAGTTGAGATTCGTTTTGATTATAATTAATTTTAATTTATCTCCCAACATCTCATCGAGAATATCGCCAATCGCGCAATCCAGGACATCCCAAATCAAAGCACTACAATACTCCAAAAACTGGAAATCGACTCTGCCAAATTTTCGTCTTTAATAAGACTTCTGATAATAAGACTTTAATAAGACTTTCTGATGTAAATAAGCTTGTAACGATTCACCTTCTTCAGTCTGCCCTGAAGAAGTCTTATTAAAGACGAAAATTTGGCAGAGTCGATTTCCAGTTTTTGGAGTATTGTATTCATTGTTCTGGTACGAGATCGCGACAGTTTGGGCTTTTTGATTCTATCCAAATCAAAGCACAGATATCGTCATCGATGTCATGAAGTTATGCTGCCAGCAACAGTGTGACTATGAGGTGACATCGAAGAATTGTTTCTCCGAGTCGCCTGTGCCATTCCCGGTAAAGCGATGCCTACGTCCAGGTTCTCGAGTCGAGTCGTGTACCTGTGCCAGGTAAAGCGATGCTTACGTCCAGGTTCTCTGCTATCGTCACTGCCAATGCACATGGAAGGTCGCGTGGTTACCGTAACCCTTTCTGCCAAGAGTCATGTGATGTTGTACAGTGCTATTTTGGCTTTTGCAATTGTGCATGAGTGTTGGGGTCTTCCCGAGTCGCACAACGCGTCCATTTCCACCGGCTAATTCAAGCGAGTAAAAAGGATTTCAATCAAATAACCGTAAAAAAACTTATGGAGACTTCATTCGTAGATGGTTATTTGGAAGTTTCTTGCAAATACCCGTTGTATTTTCATGTATAAACAAACAAAGTAGTGTTTGATAGACAATTTTAAAGGGATCAACTTTTAACTGTTAATCTAAATCTTTATTTTTTTTTACAAATTTTAAATTCTTTTTGAAATTATGTGGCGTCTTGAATTAATAATGCTTTTGCTCGTGGATCGATAATATTAATGCGGAATTTGTGAGGCGCATCATCATACATTATTAGGTTTTGTCGCGCGCTTGTAAGCTTTGTTTGCGATAAGGGGGTGAGCGTTTTTCAATTAAAACTTGCTTGAATTTCAATAAGTTTTCAATATTTGTAGTAATTTCATTTTGCGTTCATTCAAATTTATCTAAAAAAAACGTCAAGATTAATACGGCTAGAAGTTCCAGAAAGACTATAAAGACAATGTAGTTCTAAATGGAACAGATTGACAAAATGAACTAAAATATCTATCTATTGAGTACATGACGGAAAAACACGACGTGACGCTTCCAATAAAATAAGCCCATTTCACATCGAATAAAGGAGGATAATTTCTCTGAGTACTTAGTAACTTATAGCAAACAAAATATCAAGTGCGACTTTTTTTAAAATTGATGCGACTTTTTGTAAAGTGTCATTGAAATTTGAGCTTTTTGTCCCTGATACACAGGGCAATGATGATAAAGGAAAAATTATCTTAAAAAGCCAAAATCTGGTTATGTGCACTTCGGCCTCGCGTTATTTGTGTTTTGAAAGTCCGTAATACAAGAAACCTATAGCCATTGTAAGAAATTGTGTCTTCTCTCTCTATCTGGAATTGCGCGTTTTTCAGGTTTTTCCGTCATGTCTCTATTGATTGATAATCTCAAGAAATAAAATCCTAAAATCCAATATTATATTATCACATATTATCCCCTCGATAAACTTCACGGTCACATTGCCACTGCTGAATGTGTACCTTTTACTGGTGATTAGCTAGTTAAATAAACTTCTCAATGACGGATTCAAAGATTGCAGTGGGTGGTTAAACTATACCAAGCCTGTCAACCTTCAATAGGAGACTTGCACTAACAGATAAGGTGACTTTGACGTCGCCTATTTCCTACCCCTAAGAAAAATGAACGTTCTGCTTATAAGGCGAGAAAGTTGGCTAACTAACAGAGATATTTTTTTGATTGACAAAAATTCATAACTAGGGAGATTTTATCGTCTTCTGATGCACACAACATGCCATGCTTGAGTGATGCCTTTTTGATGCCAGCCAGTTGGTACGTTTCTAGCATCCTGATTGGTTTACTTCACATGAAACTGACAAAGTGACCACGGTAGCGTGAGTCGTTTTGTAAAAAAATGTTTTGCCCGATATTATGCAAACCGCGGAGCCTTCCCTTTGATCCGCCACTACTTCTCTTATGTACGGCCCTCCCCGGTTTTTTTTTGACGCATGAAGACATTTCCAGTCAAGCATCGATCGTTGGGAAATAGAAGTTTAACTCACCTTTTATACTTCATGACGTGCTGTTGTTTGCGAACAATTCAAGAAACTTCTTTTTCACATTTTAAAGTAAATAGAATACCTTGTCTTAGTGTTTAACTGTCTTAAATTCGCGTTGAAAAGTAAATAGATGAACAAGCTTATCTTTAGCAATCGTGCAAATCACCACGTCATATCAAGTTTTGTTAAACACCAATGAATAGCCAACGCACGTAATGCAAATTGCGCTTCCGATAAAAGTATAAAACATGTGTCTCTTTTTCTCTCTTCAATGAGAACCATCAGGATGGTACAGGCAGTAATTCTGTCTTGGTGCGTTCTTCTGGATGTTCTCGTGCTTTATTGTGCTGCCGGAAATAATGAGCGTTTTATACGATGCGAAAACACAGGGTCAGGATCTCTGCGAATACTGTGCAGTGGCTTATGTCAGACTTTCTACTGTCCGTATATCGAGAAGAGGGTCAACAGCGACTCCATCTCCCGGTACTGCTTCTGCACCGATAATGACTTCCCGGGAATCGAACACTACAGCGGAGAAAACGAGTTTAGTTTTGCTGGTTGGGAAGAGATAGAGAAGAGTTCTAGTTCGATGAGTGTTCTGTCAGGTGTAGAATCGACGACTTCCAAGTTTCAACCGATTTCGACAAGAAACGACGTCCCATCAGTATTGCCGTGTGTTCAGCCATCCATCACGTCTAGCCAGTCATCGACAAGATACGACGTCATACTAGCATGCTCGTCTGGTCAACCTTGCGTCACCTCCAGCCCGTCTATAAGGTCGTCTACCGCGGCAGAAAAGGTTGAAGATTCGACTTATAATGTACCCCCTGATTTCCTGATTTCTTCATCAAACGAAATCGTCTTTCAATCGTCTTTTGAATCCTTCACGGCCGCCAACAAACCTCAAAAGTCACACTCTACAATGGAATCCAATGTCGTTTTGTCGACGACTTTCTTGCTTTCTCATTTAGTCTCCACACCATCAGACTTCTCAACTTCTACATCGTACGAAATCTTATCAGGCTCATTGTCAGTCGAACCATCCGCTGCCACCGACACTAAAACGTCACCTTGTACAAGGGAATCGGATGTGGCTACTTCATCGACGACATCTACACTGCCTTCTCTTCCGATTTCGACATCGTCTGGCTTACCACTTATATCGTCAATTCACCCTTCAAGAACATCAGCCATGTCACCAGTGACGTCAAGCATGTCAATCATCTGCAAAGCTAAACCCGGGAAAGGGGTAGAAGACCAGTTTTGTCAGAAAGAGTGCGGCAAGGATGTAACAGTGAGAAGATGCTTTTTTGAGTCGTGCTCTTGTTTTGTGCCCGATAGGGTAATGCCGCTGTCCAGATCATCTGCTGTCTGCACTGTCAACGCGTTCGGGAGGTCAGCGGGTTACACTGATCCCCACTGCGAGGCGATATGCAAGACGAGAGGACAATGTTTCTTTGGAATTTGTGCTTGCACATAAGGTTTGAAGGATTAGTATGACGGTCTTAATAATCAAATACAAAAAGCCCAAATAGTCGTGTTCGTGAACCAAAAAAATGTATACAATACACCAAAAACTGGATTTGACGAAGAGGTCTTATTAAAGACGAAAATTTGGCATAGACAAATTCCAGTTTTTGGTGTATTGTATGGTCTCAATAAACAAGTACACTTTCCAGCTTCATTCATATCAGATATAGATCGTAACACCGCAATTGGAAATTATAAATACCCTATAGATACCCTGAATCACCTGACACAGATTTAAAAAAAATTTATCTCAGATAATTTTTTAAAGGAAGCAGCGCGATAATGAAATTTGAATCGCCTGACACAGATTCAAAAAGATTTAAGATTTTCTTGCTGGAAGCAGCAAGTCAATGAACCCTGTATTGCTTTGAAGATCACCTATAACACTCGCGTTATTAGCATTTTGTTCATTTCCAAGAAATGTAAAACTGTAAAACTGTTCATCGCTTTACTTTTGTCAGAGTATTCATTACCTCCATTGTTTTGGGCATACCACACGAAAACGAGGCTGACCTGTGGCTGATCCAGGGGGTCCACCGAAAATAGACTTATGAATTTGCTTCATAAATTTACCCCCAGTAACTAGAGTCATCCGTTGACTTGAGGATACCGAGGTACGCGCTCGTCGGATTAAAGCAAATGCCAACAAACTATATATAAATTTAAAGCTTAATGATTGTACTTTCCTCCTAAGATAATTATTTTTTATACGCGCTTAATTTTAAGTGCTTTTGCTTGGTCCGAAGTGCGAAATCGACCACTTTTAAACATGCGAATTATTTATACAGACCAAAAGCGCGTAACCTCCCGGGATCTGCTTAATATCTTTTGTCATGTACTGAACTGACAAACCGTGTCTACATTTGACGTCACACAACCTCGTTGATTTAATAATCGAGGGTCAAATTTAGGCGTGGAATAATTTTGCTTCCTTGGCTACAACGCGCTAATTAAGTCCGTAGCAAAAAAAGGTTTTGATTATCCGCGGCACGGTGTGACAGAACAATATCTATACTAGACGCTTGCCAAGTTGCGCAGGAGTCGGGCGGTTAGAAGTGTACCCTTAATTCACATATTTAGAGCAAGATGGGGTGAAATTTGATTGCGAGATATCGGGGATTGGAGTTGTGTAAACATTAGAGGCAGCGTGACAGTAATGTCAGATAAATTTATTGACATACTTGACAAAACATTGCGTTGCTATGGCAACCAGGGGGGCTTAATTACCCCGAAATCATGGTATCCAGTCTTACAGTGATAACTCCTTTATTTTTTTATCAATAGCCACCAAACTTTCAGGAAATCTTCTACTACAACATATGCATACAATGAAGTATAGAAATTACCCTGGTGATATTTTTCAAATTAGAGGAATATTTTGTCAGAAACTAATATTTGGATATTTGTTTGTCAGGTTTGAAAATTATTTTTAATTTAAGATTTAAAGCAAATGTTTATCCTTTAGGTCTTTGTATAAGAATACATATACTGCACATCCCCTGAAAAAAATAGCCAATTCCAACAAATTCTCTGGAAGATATCACTGTTAGAGTATTACTAATATACGAAAATCTCACAATTTGAGAAATCTCAAGTTAAAGATAACGTAAATGTGTAAATTCATAATATAAGGGCAGTTTTCAGATCATACTTTCTAAAATCCACCAGGATAATATAAAGAGCCCTCAGCTTGCTTCTTCTTGTCCTCTTTCTTTTTTCTTTTGCCTCTCAGGACCTTTCTCCTTGTTTTAGATGCCTCCTTACTTTTATACTCTGCAAGCCGAACTCTAGAAGTATCCTCAAGGCCACAGCCTGCTTCCGTATATTTGCCGGCAGGGATTTTTAGGTCTTCCAACAATCTTAGTACAGAGCTGTACCCCAAGTTAAAATGACATACAGCATCATACAAGCCCAATTCAAGAATATCACTGCCGACATACACCTCCTTGGGCACTCGCTGCCAAATCATTGCATTCAAACGCTCATTCTGGTTCTGTGTTTTGCCATGTAGGCATTTCTCCAGCAGACTGGCTTCACTTAGCCTAACATATACTGGCTTTACCTTGGCCAGTATCTCCAATGACAGACCAGCACTTTGCTTAAATGTATTGGTGTGGTCTGCTTTGTCTTTCTGATATTTACACCAGCTTGTGCTTCAAGTCGGGCAGTGGTCATGCAGCACTCTGGCTTCATTAGAAGCACAATGCATAAGACTAGCATGAATCGCATCTGCTCCAAGTTTCCAACATTTGAACGTATGGCAATGCCATAATAATTCTGTAGTTTGTCAATGAGTGCATCGGTTAGCTTGCCTTTGCCGCCTAGACCTGGGGTGTCACGTTTCAGTTTTCGAAGGGAGTTACCAACTCTCTTCTGTACGTGCCCAATACACTACTTTTTCTTAACTATAATATTGTCAGCCTCATAGACTTTCTCAACTCTATTAAAACTTTTGCAATCGCCATCACCATAATATTCAGTGTAACGGATATTGTGGGTTTCTACAGAACGATTGAAGATTCGCTGTACACCCTCAGGCTCCATAGCAGGTGCGGAACCCCTGAAGTTGGCCTTGCAGTCGTTGTGATCTGCCTTCCACAAACGGTATTCCTCGCTATCCTTATCTAGATGATCATGCAGCTTGCATTGTTTGCAGGACACCGTAAGGGCCTCTACATCGAGAACTTTCCCTGTGTCAATAGAGATGCCGGTGACACAGCCATTCAGAGATGAAAAGCCCCTTCTCTGCCAGGTGCCATCGAATGAAGCACCGCAATTGGTTGGCCCATCCGATGTATCTGCTTTAAGCTCTTTTGCAGAATCACCCATACTTTTGGTTGCAATTTCCTTTACATGCTTCAGCAGTGTGCGCGAGTTTTTAGTGAATGCCCTCGCAGTAGGTGGTGGCGGCATGTTCATAAGTAAACATAACTTTCTGGCTCCAGTATGTCCCTTTCCGAGTGTTCTCATGCTGTAAACCAGTCTGCGATTCACTCCATAACTTTGCCCTTGAACTTTCGAAGTATAAGTGATATGCTCCCAGTCACAGTTCTGGCAGGTTAGACGTAGCTTCGAGGCACAACCCTTCCGGTTGTGCTCGTCTTCTCCGAGCACGAGGCAGAACTCGCCACAGTCACCACATCGTAGCAAAGCGAAAATATTGCTAAGAATGTCCATATCCACGAAACGATACCCGGTCACCTTAGCATCAGATACCTTTGCAGTGGATTGGGAAGGTTTAGGCACTGTATCTGCCTCGACAGCGGTTTTCGAAAGCTTTCGAAAAGAAGCAGATTTTGCAGGATTGCCTTCTTGAACAGGCTCCATGCCAGTCGAACAACTCGGTTCGTTTTCCGACTCATTAGGACTGTTTTTAACTCTCTTTCCTCTAAATTGAGACTTCCTGTAAAGCGGTTCCCACAAAAACGCCGCTTTTTGCGTCTCTGGTTAGCAAATTTAGGCATATTTGAAGAGTAAAATGGAAGGTTGTATTTTGACTTGATGTTGAAATGTGAAGATCGATATTTAGGAAGGTTCTGCATGTAAACTCTCTTGTTAGTGATATATTCAGTCACGTGGATAAAACACAGGGAACCCCAACAAGAGAAAATCGAAAACCCCATCGAAATCGGCCCTTTCAAATCCGACTTCTAGATCAAAACAAACTGCAAACAGACCGGTTGCCCCTAGCAACGGCTCGCCAACATTTTTTAAAAGCTTAATACTATAGGAAAAAATATATTTTCATTTAAATTACATTACAAGGATAAATAACGGTAACTTTGAGACGAAAATAATTGTTTTCACAATTAATTCAAATTTGGTAAATTTTAGGGTATCATACCGCCTTAAACTTGTTTTGTTATGTTGTACTCAGATGCTTCGAATGGCCTTAGCCTAACTATATAGCCCAGCTATATCCAGGAAATCTTTTTTTTGTTTTCAAAAAAAAAACAATCATTTGAAAAAATGATTGGCAGTTAGCCCCCATGATACTGCGCACCACAGAAAGTCCCCCTCGGAAATGGTTACGCGCATCACAGGTAGCCCCTCTCGGGGATGGTCACGCGCACCACAGGAAGCCCCCCCCCGGAAATGGTCACGCGCACCACAGGAAGTCCCTCTCGGAAATGGTCACGCGCACCACAGGAAGTTCCTCTCGGAAATGGTCACGCGCACCACAGGAAGTCCCTCTCGGAAATGGTCACGCGCACCACAGGAAGTCTCTCTCGGAAATGGTCACGCGCACCACAGGAAGTCCCTCTCGGAAATGGTCTCGCGCACCACAGGATGCCCCCCCCTCGAAAATGGTCACGCGCACCACAGGATGCCCCCCTCGAAAATGGTCACGCGCACCCCAGGAAGTCTCTCTCGGTAATGGTCACGCGCACCACAAGAAGTCCCTCTCGGAAATGGTCACGCGCACCACAGGATGCCCCCCCCCAAAAATGGTCACGCGTACCACAGGAAGTCCCTCTCGGAAATGGTCACGCGCACCACAGGAAGTCTCTCTCGCAAATGGTCACGCGCACAACAGGAAGTCCCTCTCTGAAATGGTCACGCGCACCACAGGATGCCCCCCCCCTCGAAAATGGTCACGCGCACCACAGGAAGTCCCTCTCGGAAATGGTCACGCGCACCACAGGAAGTCCCTCTCGAAAATGGTCACGCGCACCACAGGATGCCCCCCCCCTCGGAAATGGTCACGCGCACCACAGGAAGTCCCTCTCGGAAATGGTCACGCGCACCACAGGTAGCTTCCTCTCTGAAATGGTCACGCGCACCACAGGTAGCTTCTTCTCTAAAATGGTCACGCGCACCACAGGAAGCCCCCCCTCGGAAATGGTCACGCGCACCGCAGGTAGCACCCTCTCGAAGATGGTCACGCGCACCACAGAAAGCCATCCTCTCGGAAATGGTCACGCGCACCACAGGTAGCACCCTCTCGGAAATATATACACGCTGGTAGCCCCCTCTAAGAAGGAATGGCTACACGCGCTCTTTTAACCTTCTCGCCAAAACCTTGAGGAAATATTTTGCTTTCGGGAGCGATTAGTCATAACTACTAGAATAGCTTCAATATCCTGGTATGGAGTCAGGTCTTACTCTTATCTTATAGCAAACTCCTTCGTTTGTGTACGAAGTAACCCTTATCGGTTCAACTTTGAAGTCTTTTAGCCCCAGCTGGTGTATTTCCCATAATTGGATTTAAATATATTAACCTGTTTTTAGAAGCAATAAGTTGACAGGTTGAATTTCGTCAGCTATTCATACTTTCGTAATGAGACAGGATTGCTATTCAGATGATAATACACTCATTCGCGACTAAACAGGTACGTTTTTTATCTTAATTACTGCGTCTATATGGTTGGAAACAGGTGGTGGTTTTTAGGGTAAAATCGAGAACCGTTTTCAAACATAAAACAAACATTATAACATAACATAATATAACATAACTTAATCTAAGAGCAGTTCGTACTTTTAACAGTATAACATTACCTATTTCTACTGGCCTAATACAGAGGCTGTTTTATGAATTAATAAACGGATCATCGGGTCCCCTCGAGTTTGGCCTGTAAGCTCATCAGGAAAAGTATTGCTCTTTATTGAAAAAGCAATCGATTTCGTAAGTATATGCTCACACTGAAACGATTTTAACTCGTAATTAATTTGCCGTTCGTTTCTGCCTTAAAATTCGTTTTGCTTGTATGGATTTATTCGCACTTTTGCAAATTTTGAGCTGTTGTTTAAATCACCTTTTAATTACTCTAACTTGTAATTTGTGCCATTTCTCACTTATAAGATTGCACTTTTTAAAAATGTAAATAATTTAAAGTTATAAATGTTTTTATATTCAAAAGTTATCAGACTTTTGTTAGTAAAGCCATAATGTATATTTTTAAAAAGCTTATAACCTGTAGTTCAGCTTATGCCATTTAGGCTTTTAGAATGTTAGCCATTTGAAATGAAATGCATGTAGCTTTCCGATGTATAAATAGATAAATAAATTAATTTTTAAATAGAATAAGAAGTGGTTTCAGAAAAAAAAAAATTAAACCACTGGAGCCAGCTTGCTTGACAGTTCACTTTTCATATCGGATATTTTTTTTTTAATTATTTTTGATGCCATATTTTGCAGTTCACTAATAGAATGAGCCATGTTTTAAAACCACGTAATTTAGTTTGCAAATAAAAGTCCATCCATCTAATGTGGATCCGCGAGCTTTAAAAAAAAAAAAAAAAAAAAAAAAAAACAGAAGGAAATTTTCATTTAATACCCCAAGGGAGGGGAGGGTGTGGAGAAAGATACTGGAGAGGGGGAGGGGCATGGGTCCGAATATTTGAAGCCACCCATATGGGGCCCCGGAAAAAAATGGGCCCTCTAAGGGGGTCCTCTGATTGTTTTATGAGTTTTACTGAAATTCTTGGTAAGCAATGTTCAGCTAAGCTTACAAAGTATGTCATAATCTTTAAAAAGTCATGCCAAATACCCTCATAAAGACATCTTAAAAGATGGTGATATGGTAATATGGTAAAAGATAGTAGGTGGTCGGTTCATTTAGGTACCTCTATAATAGCAGTTTTGAGTATATTATGACAAAACACCATGTGTCCGTGTTTATGCTTTATTTACCAAAGAAAATGCCTTCCGTTTAGTTATTGATTGCCACGAGAAGAGGATGGTTTAAAGGATTTATGAGAATTGGATGATTTTTAGCCTTATAGAACATGGATTTGGGGATTAAGAGCTCCTGGGAGTCCATTTTGAGGAGTCAATCCCCACAATGCTGAAGTGTAAGTAATTCTTAATAATTTTTCGTTTTTATCGGATTCTCTAAGTGAAAAAGGATTGGGGTGTTCGCCACTGCCTTTAAGTCAAATTTACTAGACGAATGTTTTAGAAATACATTGAGTCCAAAAAGGCAAAGATGATAATGAAAGCCTACTGAAAGCAGAACAAGCTAGCCAATGTCTTGGCTAGAGTTTCGCAGTTGCCAGGAATTGAAGTTTCAAATTCAGTACATAATAATGCTCGAGCTTCTTCCATCGTGCTGGCCTTTTTGGAAATTTTATCTAAAACGAACAAATCCCATTTAAAAGCAGGAATATTTAATTACAACCCACAAAAATCCATCGAACACAATACTCTTAGTTAGCCGTTTATGTAGAGTTTAAATCAAACTGTATTGATTATATTTTATTGTTATCTTATTATAATGTACACTCTTTTTTTTATAACATCGTCTAATTTTCACTTGAGGCTGGGCCGTTCTTATTTTTGGAGCATTTGAAGGCTAAAAACATTCTTATGGTTGTTCTTAAATTTCAGTGTATTAAAATACTATACTATATAATATACTATCATGAAGTGTTAAAAGGAAAATTAAACACACGATAAAATAACAATGATATTTATGGTTGCTATTAAAACTTCACAAACTTCATTTGCAAGAGGACGATGCAACGGATTTTGTATTAATTTAAATCTTGACAATTTTCCAGATTCTTTTGTACTATGGTTTTAAACAAGACGCGAGTTGACACAAGCCTCAATTACACAATGCCGGAGTTCAGAGAAATCATGTTATTTCTCTTCATACTGGAAATCACCAGAGTAGTATCCACACAAAACTCAACTGGGAGCCTTCCATATATTTCAACCAAGATCCAAGTCAGCAACACCAATCTTCCAAATTTCACGGAAGTTCGGATCGGGGTCATTATAGATGAAACAACTCGGTTAGATTTCAGCACTGCCTTGCAAATCTTTCATAGTAAAATACGAAATGATAAAAGTCTTTCGCCAAGGATTTTAAACACGACAATAACTCGCAATACGCCGTATGTAACACTGAAGAGTATTTGTGAATCATTTACAAAGGAGAATTCCCCCCATGGAATGGTATTTATTTGTCGAGGACCATGTGCGGGAGTTACAAGCTATACCAAGTTGGGGAGGAACATCGGTTGGGTCGGAGCCCGTGTTAACAGACCAGAACAGCAAAGAGCGCAATGCGAACATGTAAGTATGAACAACCCTGAATATTTTCGAGGGTCCTAGATAGCTTTTTCGGGTGCGGGTAAGCGTTTCCTGTAAGACAAGAGAAGTTCGGGACAGAAATGTCGCACGGGACTCGGCATGACGTTATATATAGGAACGTCCAGCCTGGGATTTCACCAAATTTGAACATGATAAAAACATGCCGAGGTTCAGATAGTGTGATGCGGGATAAAAATGCAGAATCAAATTGTGTTCGTGATAACAACTTAGAATATTATCATTTGTGTATTTTTTTGTATATTGGGTATCATATTTCTAATACAATGAAATTTAAAAACATCCTTTTAAGAACATTTTCAGCCTTAAATTTCCCCAAACATAAAAAAGGTCCAGAGCCCGAGAATCACAAAACGGATCTGTTCCGCAGTCCGATTTTTTGCTGGCTGGGAAGAAGTTAGGCCGGTTAGCTTGCTGGGGTAAAATCGTCCCGAATGGTTCTGCTGGCAAATTTGTGGAGTCGAACTAGTTGTGCTAGGAATATTAAAAAAAAATCGGTTATACGAGAAATTATTCATGTGCTAAAAAGCCTAACCACTGCTGGCTGGGAGTAAAAATCCCTCATCTTTTGCTGGCTGGGAAAAAATGCCTAATCTTTTGCAGGCTGGAAAAAAAAGCCTAATCTTTTGCAGGCTGGAAAAAAAAGCCTAATCTTTTGCTGGCTGGGAAAAAATGCCTAATCTTTTGCAGGCTGGGAAGAAAAATATCTAATCACTGCTGGCTGGGAATAAAAATGCCTAATCTTTTGCAGGCTGGGAAAAAATGCCTAATCTTTTGCAGGCTTGGAAGAAATGCCTAATCTTTTGCAGGCTGGGAAAAAATGCCTAATCTTTTGCAGGCTTGGAAGAAATGCCTAATCTTTTGCTGGCTGGGAAAAAATGCCTAATCTTTTGAAGGCTTGGAAGAAAAATATCTAACCACTGCTGGCTTGTAGGAACATATATTTTCCCCAGCATTTCAAAATAGATTATTTCGGCATCAGAACATCTTCAAACGAAGAAATGTGCCATTTTAACGTGTTTTTGGAGGGGGGGGGGGGGGGGGGGTTGGTTGTGTGCCCTTCGAGTCTGAACTGAAAATTAGACATTCTTATATGAGTTGTCCATGAGTTGTCAACACACAAGTAACAATCATTAACACATCAATTTAACGTGTTTTTGGAGGGGGGGGGGGGGGGGGTTGGTTGTGTGTCCTTAGAGTCTGTACTGAAAATTAGACATTCTTATATGAGTTGTCCATGAGTTGTCAACACACAAGTAACAATCATTAACACATCAAGTAACTGTCATTCGACTTGTATCTATTGGGGCAAGAATTTACATCTACTGTAGTGCTTCTACAGCATAAAAAAAATACTGTTAACTATCCAACACAAATGTATTGTATGAAATTGTATGTAAATTCTAATTAATCATTGAAAAGCCTCGTGCTCTTTCTCATACCAGCTTGTTAACACCTAGTGAAGTAAAGCAGCCTTTTTATGTGATTTAAAAGAGTCACGATAGCATGTAAGGAGGCAACAACAATGTAATGAAAGGGAGAAACGAGAGGAGAAATATAGAGAGAAGAAGTCAGATAATATAATATAATATAATATAATGTAATGTAATGTAATGTAATGTAATGTAATGTAATGTAATGTAATGTAATGTAATGTAATGTAATGTAATGTAATGTAATGTAATGTAATGTAATGTAATGTAATGTAATGTAATGTAATGTAATGTAATGTAATGTAATGTAATGTAATGTAATGTAATGTAATGTAATGTAATGTAATGTAATGTAATGTAATGTAATGTAATGTAATGTAATGTAATGTAATGTAATGTAATGTAATGTAATGTAATGTAATGTAATGTAATGTAATGTAATGTAATGTAATGTAATGTAATGTAATGTAATGTAATGTAATGTAATGTAATGTAATGTAATGTAATGTAATGTAATGTAATGTAATGTAATGTAATGTAATGTAATGTAATGTAATGTAATGTAATGTAATGTAATGTAATGTAATGTAATATAATATAATATAATATCGTAATATGAGAAAAAGCGGCATAAGGTAGGGATGGGCTGAGATAGGTCATGATAGAAAGACCTAGATATGATATGGAGACAGAGAGAATAATAGGAGATTATACACTAATACACTATATTTTTATAAGAGATTTTGTTGACATATGAGGCTTTACAGTTCCTATTTTTGGAGCATTTTAGGCTGTAAATATTCTAAAGGATACTGTCTAAATGAAGTATTATGAAGAGAATTGAACAAATGATACAAATAAAAAACATAATATTAAAGTTTGTGATTATAAGCACAATTTGATTTTAAAAGAACGCATCACACAAAGCAATAGTTTGCTTAACTGGAGATGCTTAACTTTTTTGTCTCCGAATAAGCTATTGTCATCCATCTTTGTTCATTAAGTACTCCTAAAGTTTGAGACAAAAGGCTATGAAACCATTCACGTATTTCTACCATACAAATTCCATATAGGCCGACATTGTAACTTAGCAGCTTTGTCAATACAACCAATGTTTGGCGTTAATTATCTCTACAGTGAGAACATAGCATCTGTTTACCTTAAAAGCTCTTAGCAGCACATAGGAGTACAGACCGTTATTTTAAAGGCAGCTCTTCCGACTTGTGTGACAATGCTGCTTTTTTTTGTTCTTGTTTATTTTGCTTTGGATATTTAAAACTTTCTTAAAACACTACATTAGTTGATACTTAAGAAATGTAGTCCAGTCAATCAATCTACGTAAAAAAGGGGCCAACATTGGACTAATTGTAACACAAGGTTTTTTAAACGGTCTCTTGCACAGAAAGTATGCCTCTATAACATACTAAAAGTCTAAAAAATCGGAGCAACCAAACACCCCGAAAATAGGGATCGAATTTTAAGATACAAGGCTTGTTTGGAAAACCACAGGGATCCCAAATCATTAAGATAAAAGGAATTTATACCACAATAGATTACTAGAAATAATTTATACCACAAAAGATTACTAGAGATATATAATTCTACACAATTTGGATTAAAATTATCGTCGTTTGAAGTAGTTATTTGGGGTAAAATACACAGATTTTTTAGCTATCCTCGTCACCATAACTTTGATCTTGCAGACATTAAGTTTTCATGAATGACTGACTATACGTGCTGCAAACAGGTTCTCATACAAATAGTGCTTTAGTGACTCTCAATAATAATGTAAAACAATAAAACAAGAAAGTATATGGACACATTATACCTATAATATAGTATTATGTTTCTGTAAACATAGATTCTTTAATGTTGGAAGTTTTTATAATTTCTTTAAAATTAAGACCCGATTGAGCGGGAATTAGTACACGATGACCTGATGCATTGGCCGTAGGGCGAACACTAAATGTTCATTCGGCAGGAGCACTAAACGTGCTGCAGTCCTGGAGTTCTCTCAAGATCTGTTAAGGGTTCACCCCGCCGTTGACCAACATTTTGGCTCAGACTGCAGACCTTTCTATTGCCTTTCTATTGGTTGACTTTTTAGAATACTGAAACTTGGAACTGTGGAACATGGCTGCTGCTGAAGTTAGGGATAGATTTTGTTACTCTCTTAGCTCTGTCCTGTTAACAGCTGCCTGTGCGCGGATGTAGGGTGAGGAGACAAGCTTCCTGAACGACGCCCCCTTTCCTACCCGTATTCATGGAAAGTGGTATCACAACCAAGAAGCGCAGGGATAAAAAGCAAAAAAATAAATGAGAACTAGAAATAACATTAGTGCCACAACCGCTTTCCCTCGGGTACTTGCTCAACATAAATAAAATCCTGCCACACTCATTATAGAGTCTAACAATGCTGGGGGAAAAGTTCAGAGCTCAAAGGAGAAATGTTGTTCAAGGCCTTCTGGGGAGCTAGAATTGAGCGCTATGAAACGACAGCTGTAACATGTACGACATCATTGTCAATGGGCACTGCCGATTGCGGGTTGTGCTATCTGCTTAGCAGATCTCTTCTTCGGTCACTTTAGCGGTATCAACAATATCTGCGCTGTCGGCATGGACACCCGTGCAGGTGTTTTTTAGTGTGAGGTCTTGCAAAAAGGGGCGCATCTTTCCGCAAGAACTTTCGGAACTGTCTAAAAGGGCTGAATGGCTACAAGCATCGTGCTGGTGACAAAATTTATATTTTTTCACCAATGTATTGACAGGATAAGCCCCTTCAGACTGTTTCCGATATCACCGGGGTCCTGCATTTAAAATCACACTTAATAATTATAACTAAAACCAGGTTTGCGGAGTATGTGTATTTTTCGTGATTTTCATGATTTGGGATTCCTGTAGTTTTTCGTACAAGCCTTGTATGGGAAAATTTGGTGCGGTTTTTCGGAGTTGTGTGCCAACGTCAGCTGAATTTGGGTAACTTTCAAACTCGCATCATATATATGGATTTTGATAGGCTACCGTGTTGATCAAGCAATATAATAACCAAAATAGCATAAATTACATGATAGATGAGACAGAAATCCTAAATTCCATGTTCTGTTACCAATGGCGGCAAATTACTAAAAAAAACCTTGTCAGCATTTTGGTACCTCAAATCCTCCTCCGTCATGGGCATGAAAATTGTGCCATGAAGAAAAGAAACACATGCTTGTTAAATTACAAGACAAATCTGTCGAACTAAAAATGTTAGAATTTCTTCTGTGATCACGTGATACATCGGAAACACATTTTTACTCTTTAAAACCTGAGATATTTCCGTAGAACCAGCAAGAAGGCTATAAAATTAAATTAAGAGATTTCATAAGTATATTTGACAAACGTACCAGCGTATACATGTCAGCTATTGAACGGTCCCGATGCCAGCATGAAAAGGTACCATTGTCAGCCTGTGGTACCAATATCAGCAAAAAGAAAGGTACCAATGTCAGTTTAAGCATGGTCATCATCATCATCATCATTATTATCATTATAACAACCTCCTTATCCATCATCATCATTATAACAATACTTGCCATCGTCACCATCATTGGCATGTCTTGGCGTCTTATTACAGAGTATATTTTCCAATTTCCAGACGGATAAACCAACCCAATTCCTGGACCTTACACCACAAACTCATTATCAGAACACGGCTCTGATTCAGCTACTGGCGAAATTCCAGTGGAAAACCATTTGCCTTATTCACGACAAAAATCATCGCTCCCTACACATGGTCGATGACCTCACCAGGAGAATGGACCACCATGGGTTCGTAATCATATCGAGGATTGCAATCACTGATGATAATGATAACCATCGTAATGCTAGTGATTATGATGATGATGACAAGCTTTTGCATAAGTTAAAGAGCATTTGGCAGACCGCCAGAGTCTTCGTCTTGTATTGCACAGAAGCCAAGGCAAGAGTTGTGCTTGAGCACGCGAGCAGGCTGCGGTTGACTGATAAAGAGCATGCATGGATTATGGGAGAGATGGTATTTGACGGTCAAGCGGTTGACATACCAGGTAGGTGATATCCCTTGAAAAAATATATCATGTAAGTAGGCGAAAAATTTTCAACGCATGTTTGATCTTTTTGGCTCTAAACGAGTGAAAAACCTTTAACGGGCCATCGGATTTAAAGAAATTTTCGGATATTTGATCAGAGAAGCCGCATTTTTTTTACGGGTGGTCAAGTAGAGGTTATGACAACAAGAAGACGAACTGCTTTTAAGAATTTCTCTATAGGGGTACCAAATTTACGGTTAACGGTTGAAAATAGGCGTTTTTGCGCCTACGGTTTAACCTCTTCGGCATCTTAATCACGGTTAGCGATTATTTTTTGTTATTATACGGTTAACCTCATTGAGACTCTCTTTTTCATAGATATTATGATATCCCCTCTTTATTTGTTATTTTTTGTCTGCTAGAGAGTTTCCCCATCGGGCTCCTTGGTATTAAGTACCACCAGCAAGCGGAATCAAGAACGAATGACATCGTTGACGCCCTGACACTAATGACTTATGGAATAGGTCACGTGCTTAAGGAGTCATCCAATCCTAGCGTACCGGAAGTGAACTGTGAAACGGAATCTCATGGGATTGGTGGGTTCAGTGAGCGGCTTTACAGGTCGGTGATAAACAGATCTGCTGAGTCATCTTTATTGCTTAGTCGAAAGGGTTGGGAAAGAAGAGAGAAGGAGACGAGGCGCGTGCCAGGAGAAGGAAATGTGAGGGGTCGGCTCCAGGCGCTTCCTTTCCCTACACTCGCCCATCCTTCTCCCCAGCTCTATGCCTCATCTTTTCCCTTGCCCTTTGTGCTTGTTACGCAGTGTAATTATAATGAGGCCGATAAAACGAACCAGGAAACATTGAAAGCAAGAAAATGGGATAACGATTTTATCAGAGACAGCAGAGGTCAATAAATCGGTAAAACAGAGACAAAAAATAAGGGCTTCTTAGGCAAAGACGCAGGGAAAGGGGGATTAGTTGGTTAGGAAACCCATTTCTGGTATCAAGAAAGGGAGCGCCTTGAAATGCCGCGTGGGTGGGGATACACGCACTTCGCAACAGATTCAGCTTTGTAATAGTGCCATCAACAATACCAAGACAACAATACCAACAAAACTCTCGCAATGCCCACAATCTAGGGATCATTCTTCGAGCATATCCGAAACAAATCCTTTGGCAAAAATCTTAGCATATATCTTAAGGTAACAAATACCTTACGCTATTTACAGTGCTTTGAAACAAGTGAAATTCGAGGGTCTCACAGGTGGTGTCTCTTTCACAAACTCCGGCGAGCGAACTGGAGCACGCTACACATTCCTAAATCTTCGACAAATCAATGGGAGACGATACTGGGAAAACGTTGGTCACGTGGAAAGTGGTCACGTGACTTTACAACAGATCATATGGCCTGGTGGTGTGGTACATACGCCCAGCGGCCTTCCGCGAACACGCCTGCGCATTGTGATGTACGAAGTGGCTCCTTTGTTGTACGTGAGGGACTTGGACCCAATCTACTCAGAGTGTCCTCAAGGCCTGCAGTGTACACTTGTGTCCGTGGCACTTGAAGGTTTGTTCAGCCTGCTAGCTCTCGTTTGGGCTATCATGAAAATGTTTACTCTCCTACCATTGGGAATCCTGTGGAGTGCAAAGACGAGAAGCACTGGTTTGGTTTGAAGAAAAAGAAAACTTTTCCAAATAGATAAGAAAGACGCTACTGCATAATTTAAGCTCATTCCGAGCTTCAAAGTTTCTTTTGCGAAGAAATAAGGTATATTTTAATACTTGATTGCACTTCTTTTTGTGTCTACTTTTGAGCAATTCTTCGAAACAAAAGCAAGCTATCACCTTTCCGTCAAGTATCAGATGTCAGTCACGTGCCTTTTTGGGTGGCAAACTAGCGCGCGCTCAGGCTTTTAGCGGCAAAAAAAACAACAACAAAAAGCAACCTATTCAGCGCTTACGAATCAGCCAGAAAGCGTCTTGTCAAAAAATGCTTATTTTCGTTGAGATATTATATATACTTTTTCGTCGTTCTCTGGTGTGACGGGCGCAGTTATTTCTGTGTTTAGTTTGGTTTGGATTCGCCCCTTAAAAAGTCACGTGACCAACTAATGCACGTCACCTATTCTGCTTTATGGAATTGCATTTTGGTTGTATAATGACAAAGTTGTATGGGATATGATTGTCAATATGGTGGTCTTTTTTTATCAAAACTTTAAGAGTCGCTAACTGAGGGTCTCTAAACAGGACCGCTTAAGGAGCCGATCGCTCTCAAGAGAGTAATAATAATAATAATAATAATGCTCGTTTATTTCAACCGTTTGCAGTTCTTTTACAACTGAATTACCGGTGGGGTCAGCTAACTACAAAATACATTACACCATACATAATTCATAATAACATTAAATCCCCAGCATATTGCGCTGAGACGAATTTGGAAAAACGGTCCGTGCGACCCGGAACCACACTATGTGCGCGCTTAGATCTTAGGGAGTATGGCGAATTGGAGGATATAAGTCTGCTTGACACTAGGGGGTATAAGACGCTCCCCTGTTTGATATTGCTTATGAATTTTCTGCACACATTGTGACGCCGCGCCTCTAAAGAAGACAAGCATGCGCGTTCGAGGGCGTCCTCGTAGCTAAGGCCACTACCGAAAATTATTCCTAGAGATCTTTTTTGAATTCTTTCTTGAGAGAGAGGAAGTTAATAGGGTTTAAAGTGATATTATTTTAACCCAACTTTTAGTGGTCGCTTATGAGAGGGTCGATAATCTATCCAATGAATGGACGACACTTTTGCTAGAGTTCTTCTTGGGGGGGGGGGGTATTCGGATTGTTTATTTTCACAATATGGGCGGGGAATGCAGTAGGCGTTTACGGAATTTCTCATGTATTGATCATCACTTCTTTCTGTTTTCATAGAAAGAAAAACCAAATGTTGTTACGGTTTGTGCATCGATCTCATCAAACTGTTGAGCCGAGATATTGGGTTTATCCCGGTTATAGAGACAATACAAGGCGGACGAGCGGGCTCTTTTAAAAACGGGAAATGGACAGGTAAGAACAGATTAGCATAACAGTCCGGGAGCGTTTATCTTGCCAACACAGGGAGCCCGAACAATCCAGGAAACGTTTGTCTAAGGATGAAAGGAAGGGCGCCACCTTAGAGAAGGCCAATCTTGCCGCCATTATGCTCCCGCTCAATACCGAGTCACAAAAAGCATCCATTTCCATAGGTTAATTTAGGCAAGTAACCAATATATTTTCAATCAAATATCGTCAATAACGTATCAGAATTCATCCGTAGATTGTTATTTTGAAGTTTTCTTTTCAATTAGAAACACTAACAATGGAGTGGTTGATCGACATTCTTTATAGATTCATATGCTGTATCATTAGAGTCTTTTAAGGAAGTCTTCTTAAACCCTAGCCATGAGGGTGGCTGGGTGCCTTGTCCTTCTTTATTTTCCCGTGTCAAAAGTTTTTAGAAAATTTTCAGCACATTTCGCTAGTCTTTAATTTCGTGCTGATCGCGGAGAAAAATGTTTTTGCGGGGGATTCAACTTCGAGCATACGAAGTCCAATTGACTTTATTTTCTAGTTTTTACAAAAATTGATGTTAATTTACAACTAAAACAGGGCCAATATATCGAAACGAAACGGAACAAGCTGTCACTTAACGGCACCCTCGGGGACCCAGGGCGTCGCGGACGTCAGAGGTGGAGAGACCTCCGCGACGTCCTGGGTCCCCAAAGATGACTTAGCGAAACAGGATAGGGTACTTTCGATCAGCAATTTTTAAGCAACGAATGGTTGATCAATTAAAATAAAGACTAATATATAGATTTAGGCACTACCTAAAGGCGGAGCTAGCATTTGATACCTTTTTGTAGGGGTAATTTGGGGGGTTCTTGGTGTCTTTAAAATGTTTTTTTTAATGAGATTAAAAAAGTCATTTTTTTACTGCCATGTCATTAGGAATTGTACAGGCCCGTACCTAGGAGCTGCCCCCCCCCCCCCCCCCTCCACACACACACACACACAACGGCCAAAGGAACACTTTCGGTTCGCAGTAGGCGTGCTATTATTTGTAGACAAAACTCACTCTGGTATGTAGCCAAATCCGACATTAAACCTCCCCTGGAGATACTGCAAAGGCGCGGTCAGATTTTTATCAGAGAACTCCCCCACCGCGTAAATATAAGGTCCACTTTCTCACCCCCCCCCCCCCCCCAAGAAAAATCCTCGGTATGGGTCTGTTGCATTGGCCCCTCCAAATATATCAAGCAAGCACTCATTTAATAATATTTAATATGCAGTATGAAAGTTAACAAATACTAAACCTTGGTGTGAAAAAGGCTGTCGAAGTTTAGGTGTCTTAGTTGACGAGAATGATTTTCAAGAGTCTAATGGTCAATTCTTTTTTTCCCTCTTATTTAACTCCACTATCTATATTTTGTTTTTTATCAAAATAGCATTCTAACAAGCTTTGACCTTATGAAGAATATATCAAGGATGTAACAGTATTCCAAAGAATTAGATGCCATACTGTAGTTTTCACGTACTGCAACTGATTATTCAGAAGAATGTGTTGAATTTAAACTCCACGAATATACCTCTTGACATGCATTACATATTAGTGCACCCACCCTTTGGCCTTATTTTTAGAAACTTTTGATCCACCCATACAGGCTACTCAAAAATGAATGCAATGGAGGCAAATCCTAAATTACTGAAAGTTTCTAATTCCAAACCAAATCATGTTCATTGATCTATGTTGGGGGCAGAGAGGAATAAATATACAAATAAACAAAAAGTCAATGAGGAGCGGAGAAAAGGGAGAAATGTGACTCTATTTGAAAAAAATGTTACTCTATTCTAAAACATTTATAACAATAATGCAATAATAACTTGACTGAACACTTTCCTAGTATTTTTCCCTTTCCCTGTTACCTTTAGGATTGATATAGAACTGTTTTCTTTACAAATTTATTATTGAAAAAGCACAAGTTTGTTGTTATCTTTATATAATTTAAGTACTTTGATCTAATAAAAACCTCTTCCCTTTATAGAAGTATAGAACTTGTATCAAAGCTACATTCTGACCAGCTTTGCCCTTGCAAAGAAACAAATAATGAATGAAACAGCATTCCAAAGATATAATGATACAGTTATACATTTCAGGTGCCATATGGAAGTTTTGTCTATCACATAATGGTAATACTCCATCACCAAGGATATTACAGTCATGCATTACATATTGGTGCACCCACCCTTTAGCATGTGGCCTGCTGTTTTATAAAAACCCTGGATCCACACATTTCTTAGAACATGACAGCAATGATATGAAGACCATGATCATGGTAGCCAGGAATGCTGGCCAGGCATAGTGGCTGGTACTGCGTGAAGGGTTGCCCTTGGTGGGTGTGGTAGTGGGTGTGGTGGGGGTGGGTGCGGGGGGTGGCTCATCTGTCCATGCACTTGCCGCTACAAAGCCTCTCATCGGCATTTTGGGGGTACAAATCAACGCCAGGTATTAACCCAGACACGTTACGATTGTGTATGAAGAATGTGCATGACATGTTGCATGTATCTTTTGGGACTCACGTTTTCAAGGTGACCGAATTTTTTTCTTTCCTAGTGTCTGAAAATATAAAAAAAGGGTTATTTATTAGAAACAGATAGGTGACTTATTTTACAAACATCAAATCTGAGAGGAAAAAAAAAAGAAACGCTTGACATAACTTTTTACTTTGTTCGCTTGGCTTTATTGTTCCAGAATCGCGAAAATAAATAACCTTGTTTATAAAAGAAATTGGTGATATCGCGAAATATCGGATTTTAAAGGTACCTTCAGTTACTTGTTTGGAGTTTACGACTAATTTGGCATCTAGGGAAGTCGATTACGCTAGCATAATTTCTGGCATAATCGCCCAAATCGCCACTTTCTTCTGTCTCAACAGGTCTCATTGGAGAGGTAGTAGCAGGTAATGCCGACATGGCGATGTCTTCAATAAGTATCACTTCCCAGCGAAGCAAGTTTGTCGATTTTTCGGAACCTTTTATTCACACGGGGTCTACGATTTTGGTTGCCAAGCGACATGGCAGCTTCAAGGGAGATGGATTTCTTAAACCATTTAAGGTGCGATGCTCACGATACTTACAATTCCAATTCATTTCTGTACCCTTTCCCCCCTTTCTTTAGTGTTACATTATATCTCAAACCCCTAGTTGTTTGATATCTCAGGTGATTTTACCTTCCATTTGAATTCTTCTTTTTATCGTCCGGTCGCTTTCTATCCTTCTCCTCTTTTATATTTTTGCCCATTCCCCCCTGTATTCACTCTTCCTCCTCACCCATACCTTGTTTTCCCCCTCCCATTTGTACTCACGCTTCGTGCAACGTTATTTTATCTGGTGGATAACTATCCATATCTTACCCCTTTCTTATCCTCTTGTATCTCAGGTGAGCGCGTGGTTACTAATATTCGCCGTACTCTACCTGGTGGCTGTGGTCGTCTTTCTCTTCGAGTCACACAACCCTGGGCTACAGCGCCAAAAACACCGCAATTACCGCGGCGAGTTCGACATCCACCAGTCTGTCTGGCTCATGTTTTCGCGATTTTTCAGCGGTATTCTTAACGCCCCTATCCCGAGGTTCGTTAGTAGTAGGGTGGTTCTCAGCTCCTGGTCATTTGCGACCCTCATGATTGGTGCCCTCTATACAGCGAACCTCGCGGCATTCATGGTCCTCCAGGACCAAGCCCACTATATTGATGGGATCAATGATTCAAGGGTAAGCTTACTCAGTCAGTACTCCATGTAAGACCAAATAGTCAGGCCTTCATGTAGATGGGAAGACCCAGAGGGGAAGACCAGACTTTGCCCCTATTTCGC
Source organism: Nematostella vectensis (assembly GCF_932526225.1). Taxonomy (NCBI): domain Eukaryota; kingdom Metazoa; phylum Cnidaria; class Anthozoa; order Actiniaria; family Edwardsiidae; genus Nematostella; species Nematostella vectensis. Next base: position 3,299,427 of record NC_064045.1, read on the forward strand.
AGGATCAGCGAACACTGTTTGAATAATTTTAAGATGGAACTGTAAAAACAAGAAAATTCATTGCCGAGCAAATTGTATTAAAAGCCCTTTTAAATCCCTCTTCAAATACTTTGCCTCATATTCCCTGACCGTATTGCCAATTGTATTCCCTTGTTCGCATTGCCAATTACATTCCCTTAATCAACGGGCTATAGGATAATTTTACTCCGAAATAATGTCTTGTTAGTGTTGAATAAAGCACGTATTCCTACCTAAACTGGCAGTATTCCTTACGCGTTCCCTCGTACCACTTTCAAACGGCGCGCTTTGTAACCGCAAGCGCCTGGTAAATGAGTAACCCCCAGCGGCGCGGTTTTTCCATCCCCGGTAGGGTAGGAAACAAACGCGCTTTCCATTGTCCTCTCGTCTGCTCGTTTTCTTACCCCTGATTTATTCAACACCGGGGCTTTATTCAACACTGACAAGACATTAGACATCATTTAGGAGTAAAATTATCCTATAGCCCGAGATTGATCGTATTGAAAATTGCATCAACTTTGCCATTTGTATTCCCTTGATTGTTACGCCAATTGTATCCTCTGGCAATTGTTTTCCAAATAGATCCAGAACCCTTTAGCTTCCGTGCTGAAATTTACCACGATCCGAGACACTAGTGTGGAGAAGTACTTTAAGATCAACTTTCCACACGTATACTCCTTCATGAGAAACTACCGATTCAACCACTCCTCGGAGGGAGTGAGAGCAGTCAAAGAGGGGTACGTAATAGGTATTTGGAATTTTTTTTAACACAAACCTAGAGATACTTCGAACTATTTTCTATTATGAGAATCATTCTTCCAAATGGGTGATGCTTATTAGAGATAATTAGGCAGTACATCAGAGAAGGCAGAGAATCTCTCTGAGTAATCAAAAAAGATTAAATTAGATTAAATGCAACGTTACCTTTAATTTGATGCGACTTTGTCATTTCAACCCAAAGCATTTTGATGTTATTTGGGGCTGATGATTATTATCTTTGATAATACGAAGTCTTTTTTATGGTTTTTTTCATTTATTTTGAAATAGAAAACCGAAAAAAATAGTTGTGTTATGTTAGAGGATCCGCACAGCTCGGAGGTCTACTGACAACTAAAGCCATTTTGCCCACGGGCACGGTCCTTTTATACTGCAGGTCCTTCTTTAAGGTAGGGGTGGGTTTGGGATTAGCTATTTCAGTAACGCCTCCGATTTCCGGTGACGTTACATTATCGATAGCTTTCCACAGGGAACCCGATCAGACACCTGGTACTAGGCTGAGGAATTTCTAATATCATTCTTTTAAGGGGGTTCTGGTGGCAGATGGCGGGTAGGGGACGACAAGGGGGAGATGTTTCTCTATTTTTTTTCTACGGGAGAGAGAGATAAGGAGTTGTTGTATTTACTTCTCTAGAGTGATTGATGCGTTTATCTGGGAATCTGCTACAATGGAAAGGTATGTTGCAAATGATACGCGCTGCAGTCTTCTGACGGTTGGCAAGCTTTTCGATACAAGTGGTTTCGCTGCGGCATTTCCCAAGGGTTCACCCTGGACCCGAAACATTTCAGATTTTATTCTGAAATATCAACAGACAGATGTTCAAGGTGAACTGCGAGACAAATGGCAAAAAGGTAAAATTTTGTTGGTGTATGTTACGTATTTTTTACTTTGTTTTCGAATGCTCATTTATTCCTTGTCTTGATGCACCTCAACTCGATACGATTTTCTTTGACCCGCCGTACCTTAACATATACCACCTACCTATTCCTCAAAGCAACCATCAACTACCTCACCGTATCTTACTATTTTATCACCTCACCTTACATCACCTCACCTCACCTCACCTCTCGTCTTAACTTTACCTTATATTATATTTTACTCTTACCATGGGCTTACCTACCCTCACACCTTATTTGTTAAACCATACCCATCTTTCCTTAGACTTTACCGCCAGGCTTTTAACGTATTTATTAACCTTTACCCTAAAATCAGGTTCCTGTCCTCAAAGTACTCAGGGTTTTCGTGAGGAGACGTCTATGGGATCACTTGCGCCCGCGAACATCGCTGGTGTGTTTTACATGCTTGGCACAGGCGTCATTTTATCACTGCTTGTGCTAGCAGGGGAGACACTCTACTTTGTCGTCTCCAGAAAAAGAGCGATGGGGCGTGAACCTGATCAGGCATCGGGAAGCTTCAAGGTACATACAGTGGTACATATTTTGTGCTGTCCATCACGGGACCAAATGGCCGCTTAATTGAGGCTGACAGCTCCATGCACAATGAAACATCAAGCGGTCATCCCTAGTACTTTGCCAAGTGACCATTTTATAGAAGTTGATCGCTCAATGAAGGAAGATATTTAATGCAGTCACCCTGGGGAAAAATTGACCGCTTCATAGGGACTGGGGTTAGGGGTTAATCACTTCTTAGCGGCCTTCGGATAATAATAATAATTTGGATAAAAGCTTCCTTTTATAAAAGACGAAGCAAACATAAATGGGCCAAAAAGAACAAAATAAATGAAATTTACACCTTTATCATCATGGCTTAGAGAACTTAGGAACTCCCTTTGCGAAAGAAAGACAGACTGATATTTCAATATCGAGTTTGTTCATTATATGGAGGTTCTACTAATGTATTTTGTCACTTAGGGGAAGAGTGACGAGTTCGACACATTGGTGAAACGAAACGCAGCCTTCGATCACAGTGTAATCGAGAAAACACAGAAGTCGACGATGACAACGGTAGAATAACATTTTTCATACTGTAAACTTTCTTGAAATAAGTGTAAATCAACGTTGCTCGGAGTCTGTTTGCAGAGCAGTGGCGGATCTAGGATTTAGAAAGGGTGGTGACCTTTTTAAAAGTTTGTCGCGATTTTTTCTTCCAGATTTTAAGGAATATATATTTCATGTTACAAATTCTTCTAGAAAATTTAATGTCCCTGTTTGTGAAAATCGCGTTACTTATTAAAGTTTTAAATTACAGAAAACCAAAAGCATAACAGCTCGTCTTAGTATCTGGAGGAATACTTATAAGAATATGATGCCATCCGCCATGATTGAGCTGCCATAAAACCCCTACAGACCTCCATCCTGTCGATCGACACTATTGCGTATCCTATCATACGACCCAGCACATTTTGCAAAATCTTTCATTTTGCGCTTTCTATAATCGGGTACAAGTGCTTAAATCAGAACAAAATTTTAAAGGAATTCCGCCGACATGTTGTCAAAAAACTTAGTTAATACGTTGTTCTGTTTCCTCTCTTATGTACAAGGGAAAACAGAACAACGTAACTCTCGGAATGCCAGCCCAAATGGCTTGATATTTCACCCAGACCACATTTAAGACTCCACTGTCAGATCAGAAGGTTTTAGAGAGTTTTACGATTTTATTTCGTAGTTAATAATATACATGAAAAAAATTGTCTATTCTGATTGGCTAAAAGCAGTGCAATTTATAGGAAATACAGTGAAAAAAATAGGAAATACAGTGCCAAAAATAGGAAATTCAGTGCAGAAAAAAGAAAACACTTTTGAGCTATTAACAATGTGATTGGCTGATAAACAATGGTAATATTAGAGAGCCAATCAAAACACGATTTAGGAAAGAGCGGATATTTAGAATAAAACGGACAGCGGAGAGAAAAAACAATGGCCGGCGTCATGAGTAGATTCTCTTTGGCAAGCGAAAATTCAATTCAACAGTTAAAAGATAGCTGAAAAAAATAAAATACAGTTAAAAGTACATCCTTTTGGATGAATTTGTGGGAGAAGTGGTGCTCAGAGAAAGGCATTGACGACGAAATTGAGAAATATGGACCGGCAGACTTGAATAAACTACTTGAGCGCTTTTATGGGGAGGTAAAGAATCAAAAAGGCGAAGATTATGAGCCCGACGGTTTGAAAGTCATGCTAATATCCCTCGACACACACCTGAAGTCGTATGATTACATATACAAACCGCATCATTTTTAATAATATGAAGATGAACAGCGAGAATTATCCATGGCAATATCGAGGCGAAATAATTTGGAAGTCAAGCAGCCAGCTACTACATCCACTTTTAGTGTCCCACACACATTTAGTGTCCCACTAAATTCACTGCCAATTATGAGTTCTCAAGCCCAAAATCCGTTTTCCAAAATTCGTTTTCCAACTGCACGGTCACTTTCAATCTAAACAGCAATACCTCCCCAGCGATGGTTTACCCGCCAAAACGACGATATCACATCCTGGAGAGCGATTCCGAAAAACTCACTCGTGCAATTAATTCCAAATTTAACTCGAAGTCGTATGATTACCTATACAAAGTGAACGGCTTATTTCAATCCCAAATGTTTACTGTAAGCCATGACACACACAACGTAACGTGAACCACCATAATTTCTTCATACACACAGTCAGCTTGGGTTACCTGTGGTGTGATCATCAAATTTTCTGCAACATTTGTCCGTTAGCTATAGCTTTGGAAAGGCAAAGTACATACCACGGGATTCGTAATTGAAGCAATCCTCGCGCGCCTCATGACTTCACAACATTTTGGTCATCAGGTGAAGAGAATACCGCATGGTGTATTAGAGTAAATGCCACGGAAAACTATGGGGAGTTTGTTAAATCTTGGATTAGATTATAGATGTTATCCTTGATATCTGCAATTTTGTTCAACAGCTAGAACGTGAACTACAAAAATTGCTAACAGAACTGCAAGACCTGCGAAATGGAACTAATCGTCCAATAACGTGAGTTATTACAGTGGAAAAGACTTGCGGAATTATGCTGATATTACAATTTGTTTTGTAATTGTTGTATTTCTATATCTTGCTATCATTACACTTTGCTTGGTAATTTGTTGTATTTCTATATCTTGCTACCATTACACTTTGCTTGGTAATTTGTTGTATTTCTATATCTCGCTGTCCTTACACTTTGCTTGGTAATTTATTCTACCTGTTTGCCTCCCAGAAACAAGCAATCGAGCACATGTTATATGAGCACCAACTTATGTGGATCGACAGCTGACCAGGACACAGCAGACCTCGTCGCCAGTCTCACTCTAAACGAAGCAGGAAAGCTTATTGGCTCTCTCAAGGAGCGTCGGTCATGCGCACACCAGCCCGAGGAGGATCCGTTGGAGGTTTTAGATTGTTTTGAACGAGAGACGTCAATTTAGCTCGAAATGATTATATGATTTGAAGATATTCAATTAAATCACTATGCTATACGCATTCGTTTGAAAGACTGTGTTTATTCACCAAAACTGAAATGTAATTCGAACATATTTTAGTGCGGCACGATTCGTGCAAAATAAAGTCCACATTTTAGTGTGGGAGTCCAAAAAACTGTTAGTGGATCCTGTCAAATTTTCGTCTTTTATAAGCCTTTTTGTGAACCATACTCTGGTTAACGAGCGACTATTTGGGTATTTTGATTGATCCAGTGAGGGAATGAATCCGTTTGATTCGCTAAGAAATGAAATTCGTTCGATCCTAAAAATGGGTTTATTTATACCCTAAAGCATTAAATAATGGATGGACAATTGCATTTTCCAAATTTTCCAAATTATTCAGATATTCTAATGCCCAAAATATATCCATAAACACAGTACTGTCAGTTACAACAGCTTGAATGGCTGGCGGCGCACGCTTGATTTGCCAAAAGACAAAGAAAATATGAGAATAGTCTACAATAACATCTTTACAACAACATTGCTTTGCTATACCCCTTTTCTTAGTTTCAACCCCACCGTCCCTCTGTTAGTGCCCCTTCTCTCAGACACACAAACAAACCGTCCCTTCCCCCAAGGTTGTGACCATTTCCCCCCTTTGTTAGTAAATAATAGGAGTCATCATGCAAAAAGTTTAAAGAAGGCCAATCACGCCGCCATTTTATGCACCCACTCAATGGCGAGTCACACAAAGAATCCATTTCCATCGGCTAATTTAAGCGAGTAACCAAGATATTTTCAATCAAATATCCCCAATAATGTATCAGACTTCATCCATAGATGGGTCTTTTGAAGTTGCCACCGTTATATTTTCAATTATAAACAAAGAAGTGGTTGATCGACATTCATTCAAATCTGGCAATCCCTCAATAGCAAATGACGTGTGGCTCTATTGCATGACTGTTTTCCCATTGGGGGCGAAATTATGATAACCACATTGTCATGCTAATAAGTCTAGCTTAATTGTATATGAGCATTTGTTAACTTCGCTTACAGCGGTAATTTGACGAATTCTACTCAAGGATTGATGATGCAATAATGGGAAGCAATGGTTTAATAATCTTGTCAATGCTTCTCCAAACCTCTGTTCTCATAGGTAAGTAGATAAGTTGTACAACTCTCTCCTAGACAGTGTTCAATCTGTTGTTGCAATTTGGTATGTTCACTTTATCTAATGACTTTTAAAAGTGACTAAACAGTTCTTTCAATAATGTTCGAATTGGAAGTAACATTATAGTTATAATGTCGAGAAAGGTTGCAATTGAAATGTTACATCGGACGATGCTCGTCAGAAAGTAGTTTCATATCTTTCCGCTCTACTATTAATTTTTAGCTGTTTAACGGTTTTGTCTTAATGGTTGACATGATTCATTTTGCATACTCTTATTAATGGAGCTATACGTTCTGACATATACTAGTTTGTTTTTAGTTATAAAGTTTGAAAACTCGCATTTCTAGGGAAAATTGAATAGCTTCAGCTGAACTCGTCCATACAGCAAATTCACGTGGGTGTCATTCCAAATAGTATAGTATTTGATTTACATGGTTGAGCACGCGAGATCGTGACTCATGATTTTTTTGGATCGGGAGGTTTTTTTTGGGTTTTCTTTCCACTACGCATAAATGCGATAAATGTCGAGGAGTGTTCAGTATTTGGATGTTAACAAGGCGCAAAAGTTAAGAAGATGCGAAATGTACTTTAGCCATTTTAGTATTTTGCAGCACTATATTGTAGCTTTTACAAATTCATGGATGAATGATATTGTATTTAAAGCAGCTAGTTTTGAAAACAAGACTGTGCGGGAGGGAGATGACGTCACTATCAAGTGCAAAACACTTCAATCAAGCTTCAGCTCTTCCTACACCTGGACAAAAGATGGTGTACCAAGAAGTACAAAAGAGCGGGAATTGAACATAACCGCTGTGAAGAGGACTGATGCTGGCGTTTACAAATGTTTTGAAGGGAACTTGGAGCGTGGAGCTACACAGCTTACTGTGGAATGTAAGTGGTCGATTTAGTTCTATTCTGCTGAATGTGCAAAACGCAATAAAAAAGAGTATCAAAACTGGAAAGAGTATATAAATGAATCAGTGGATCAATGAATGAATGTACTATTTAAGAAGCGTTATACTTTTATTACATCGTTTTTTTTTTTCGAATAAATAAACAAATTGATTAATTAATAACGTTTTTGATCATATGTGGGGGGGGGGATAAAGAAAGTTGCATGGTCTCTACTGCTTAGCTGCTGCTCGTAGTTCTGCTTGTAATTTCAACTCTCTAAGCTAGCCACGACACAATGACGGGATCGTTGCAAAAAAAGGCGCGCTGCGCCCTACGCTGCTGCGTATGGAACTTACATGGGGTTAAAAGTAAGGAGCTCGTGAACAAGTTGGAATTGCAAGAAGTAAGACATTTTTTTTTTCAGCAATCACGACATACTCGGGATTGTTGAGACTCATGCTGGTGCAGACTCGAGGGATCTAGAAGTCGAGGGTTTAAAGTCTTTTCTAAACACAGGGAAAAAACGGGATGTAGATATGCGGGGGACATTTCAATTTACATCAGTAAAGCAATTGCAGACGGCGTTAAATACATACCATCCAAAAATAACAATATAATTTGGTGCAAAATTATCAAGGAATATTTTTCCCTCGACGAGGAACGGCGTACCTGAGCCCCGTAAATAACAAAGGCAACAAACAAGAAATACTAGACGGTTTAGAGCGAGAAGTACTCGATTTTTCAGTCAAAGGGAAGATCATCCTACAAGGTGATCTAAACGCGAGAACGGGTGGATCGCAGGACTTTGTTGCGGATGACAACGATCAGTTTCTAGATCTACCCGAACATTATTTGTCCGACGTCCAACATTCGAGATTTTCGTTCGACAACAAATCTGATAGTCGAGGAAAGCATTGATCGGTATTTGCAGTTCGCTAAGGTTTAGGATTATCAAAGGTAGAATAATCGGGGATTGCCCTGGACAGAAAACGTGTCACAAATACAATGGCTAGCACGGTAGATTACGTCATAAGCGACGAGTCCTTATTAACGAGCTTCCGTCACTGCAAAGTGAATGACCTAATACGATATCTATCTGACCACTGCTCTATATCATATATTATCCGTATAAAAACGAAACTAATACGTTCTGATAGGACGCAGCCCGCCGCATGCTCGAAACAACCGTTTAGACGGCTTTTATGGAAGGAAGCTGCTAGCGAGAAAGCTAATTCACTTTTGGAGACAGATAGATATAGAAAAAGATTCAGTGGCATTAATAGCAGTTGCGAATATAACGATGTGGATAACATGATCAACGATGTTACTAATTTATTACTAGAGCTGAGTTTGGAATCTGGTCTTAAATACGGAAAACCCCCAAAAGAGGCTATAGAAACTAATCAAGAGTGGTTTGATAACGAATGCAAGCAACAGAAAACTTTTTTGAATTCCCTTGCTAAAAGACTTCGGCTTGACCTCGGAAACTCTGATCTGAGAAACACGATTCATAGCCGGAAAAAGAAATTCAAATTATTATGTAGAAAAAAGACATGTGAACATAGAGCGAACATAATAGATAATTTGGATTTCGCTAATCCAAAGGCAACATGGCGGACAATCAAACACACCTTTAACCGCACTCCACATAAAATAACCAACAAACCATCCTTAGATGCATTTTATAGATTCTTTAAAGCCCAGCGCTGTATCCAGCATTCCTCAATCATACAAGACAAGGCCCTAAGCCATACACAACAACAGACTGGGCCACTCCACTACGAAATTGAGACACTTGAGGTGAAATGTGCGCTTGACAAACTGAAAAACGGTAAAGCTCCAGGGTGCTTCAACATATTAAATGAGATTATTATTACAGCAAAAATAATTTAATAGCTCCCCTCACAAAAATCTTCAATGAAATCCTCAAGGGAGGATATTGGCCAAACGCCTGGGGCCTGGGACTTATTATACCCCTTCACAAAAATGGGACCTCCAATGAGGTAAATAATTACCGAGGTATAACTCTGCTTCTAAGCTTATGCAAAATTTTTGCTTCTATCTTAAGGTTGTAATTTTATCTTGAGATGAACAATGTAATGCCAAAAGAACAAGGTGGTTTTCGCAAAAAGAATGGTACCACCGACAATATTTTTGTCCTGAAAACACTGATAGATAAATATGTAAAAAGCAAGCCTAAAAAAAGGAAAAATCTCTTATTCAGCTGTTTTATAGACTTCTCGAAAGCCTTTGATACAATCCCTCGTGAGAGATTGTTTAAAAAGGTGCAAAAATCAGGAGTTACCGGAAAGTTTTTATCACTTTTAAAAACTGTGCACGATAGCGATAATGCAGCGGTCAAGGTAAATGGTCAAGTTTCGGAGGCGTTTCCTTGCTGCATAGGGGTAAAACAGGGATGTGTTCTGTCAACCACACTCTTTAATTTGTATCTTCACGACCTATCGGACAGTTTAAGAGAACTACAGCCGCAGCGCGCGAATGTTTAGTTATCAACAGTATTCCGGTTAACCACCTTCTATATGCAGATGACCTTGTTCTTTTAGCGAAAGACGAAAGCCTCTTACAGACCAACCTGAATTGTATGAAGGATTTTGTTCAAGCCAACGGTATGAAACTCAATTTAGACAAAACAAAGGTAGAAATATTCAATAATAGTGGGAGGTCCTTGAATAAGTTTGCATTAAATACCTAGGCCAGAATTTAGAAAACGTAACCACATACAAATACTTAGGCCTGACATTCAGTTCCATCGGAAACTTTAATGCCGCCAAAAGCGATTAAAAAAAAAGTAGCTCCTAAAGCACTTTTTAAACTCAAAAGAGAAATGGGCAACAATTTCAGAACAAATGTCCTGCTGACTAACCGCCTTTTTGACTGCCTCATTAAGCCAATCCTTCTATATGGCAGCGAAATCTGGGGCGTCGATGAAATAAAAAACGAACATGACCCAATAGAGCTGGTGCACGCCAAATTTTGTAAGTTTATCCTCGGTGTCGGCAAGTATGCCCCAAATATAGGCTGTCGGGCAGAACTAGGAAGATATCCTCTGTCCATAGACGCGAAATTAAGGGTATTGAGTTTTCATAACAAACGATCCGAAGCCCACAGGAATTTCTTATCACATGATGCATATTTGGACTGCACCCCCGGAACCTACACTTACAACTGGTATGTTAAAGGCAAAGCCATGGTGTCTTCGGTGGGACTGGGTTTTCTCTGGGGAAACTTTCAAGTAATTGAGAAAAAAGCGCAGCAATATTTGTTTAAGCAAAGGCTTCAAGACATTGAATTCCAAAATTTTGAAGCTGGGATTTTTAATGATTCAAAAAAGCCCGGACAAAAGAACAAACTTAGAACTTACTGTAAGTTTAAGACAAAATATGACAAGGAAATGTACCTAGTTAATGTTCAAAACATCAAGCATAGAGAAGAGTTGACACGCCTAAGAATAATAAGTTGTCTTAAGTTAGAAATAGAGGCTGGACGGTACTCCAGACCGTACCGCAGCCCGGAGGAAAGACTCTGCCGGCAATGCGACCTCAACGAAACAGACGATGAGTGGCACTTCCTACTGAGGTGTCCCATCTATGATAACCTTAGAAAAGAAATGCTTGATGTTCTGGAAAAAGACAAAATTAGATTCCACAACAAGGAACAGCTTTTTCATCTACTCTTAAACCCGCCAAAAAGGTACAAAAGGCTGTTGCAAAGCACATTTTTCTGTGAATGTGTATAAGGAAAGGAAAAAAGGAAATATAATAAGGAAAGGAAGTATAGAAATTTATTGGTTGAAACAACCTATGTAACGTTATGTAAAGTTATATGGTACCAATAAACATCATCATCATCATCATCAACATCATCATCATCATCATCATCATGGTCCGAAAGTCACGAGGAAGCTTTAGCAAACACAAAAATCTCTGCTTTGTCATATGCCACACAATTTACATAGAGTAAAGTTAAACCAACAGTAACATGAAACTCGTGTCCTGATTCTTAAAGGGCAAGAATATCAACATTTAGAATTAATGTTATAAGCAATTTCAGCACTGCAAACAATAGAAAATTAAAGAGCACTAGTCAAATTGATCTTTTGTTAATTTTATATCTTTAATACCCTCTTTTTTATAAGAACCTTTTTTATAAGAACGTCCAGGCTGAGATTTCACAAAATTTTAAGAACATGCTAAAACATGCCGAGGCTCAGATAGCAGAGAAATGTTTCTTTTCTTGTCCTGATGTGTTCTAAAATGTAGAATCAAATTGTGCTCATAGTAACAAACTTAATATTGCTATTTATCATCATTTGTTTAATTCTCTTCCTAATCATTCGTTTAGTATTATATTCTTACTACACTAAATTTTAAGAACATCGTTAAGAACACATTCAGCCTTAAAATGTCACAAAAATAAGTCTCAACTGAAATCAACTGAAAATAAGCCGTTCTTATAAAAAACAGTGTATCTCAATGTCTTTTACCATTTTTACGCTTGGTATTTTTCTAGGCTGACAAAATAGCAGCGATATATCTAGGTACACAGGTGGGGGGGGTGGGGGTGTTTGCCTCTTTTGTGTGTGTGCACCTCTTCATACGCCGTTTTCGTTACAGATCAACCATCATTCGACCACAAGACAATAGAGATTGCCGTCTATGATCTCCAGATAGTCCAGCTGCCATGCGAGGTCGATAGCTTTCCTCATGCAAATTTTACATGGCGCAAAAACGGCTACCTGCTGTCGGTTAGCAAGCGACTGGTGGTCTTACCTGCATCAAGCTGCAACCGAAACACAAGCACGTTGATGGTGGCAATGACAGGAGACGAGGAAAACTCTGTGTATTCCTGCGTAGCACAAAATCCACACGGAATGGACACAAAGACTTTTCGGATCGCTACGAACTACAAAGGTACGGTCGAACTGTGAATTTTTTCTAATCATTTTGCGCACAGCTGCCATGTGTAAGTTTCTCCACCATTTTGTGCGCAGCGGGCGATTCTTTCACGAGGTAGGGAACTTTTGGGAGCGCCTACAGGTTTTCTCTCCAAGCATGCATTCTAAGACGCATAGCAAATTTGCGTTCTGCAACTAGTGGATCATGGTGGATAGTCGATTCAACCATGATGCCACATCCATGGCAATCAAGGAGGAGACGGTGCAATGGAGGGGCAAGAGAAACGGAAGAGTAGGAGAAACTGGGGGGGGACTCACTCTATTAGATTGAAAGGCTCAGAACACTCTCAGGAGAAAAAGGGGTTGGTGGTGTTCTATTGTCAACAACTGTATTGCGGTGGTTTGTTATCTTTGTTATATATTAAATATATAATTTATATATAAATTTGTTATCTAATAGCTAACCAAGCGCTTTCTATTTCAGCTAAAAGTGGCGGGTGGGGCAGCCCTGATGTCGCTGGACTCATCGTTGGTCTAATGCTATCGGTTCTCCTCATATTTTTCGTCACATTCTTCATCGTACGAGGTCATAGAAGACTTGAGGATTCCAAGGCTACTAAAAACCCACACACTCGTCTGGACGAGAATGGTCTCACCGCAGATGGGGCCCAAACTGACAGCCCCGCCCACTTTCAAACTACAGGGTTCCGTACACTTCCTGGTCAGAGCCACAAAGTAAGGTCACCTGAGAGAAAAGTTCTGGTAATGGGCGATGACGTAGGAGCTGTTTACCCTATCAAGGCTTCTGGTGAGATTGAAGATAGCGACTGTGCTGAAAGGATCCTGAATCTGTCACAATTACCCGAGTACAGGCACACTAGCTTGGTTTAGAAGACTTGCTCGTGATATTATTACCCGAATTGTTGTGAAAGAGTGGATGGAAAATCGAAGGGATAACTCGTGTAGTGAGAGTGGAAATTTAGTTTGTTGCAGCGGTGTATATTGTTTGGAGGAAGCGGTGTATATTGTTCGGAGGAGCGGAGGAAAAAACTAACGGGAAAGTCGTTTAGTGGCAGTAGGTATCTCAGTGTATTGCAGCAGTGTACATTATCTGAATTTCCATAAAAAAGTGGAGGAAAAAATAAACGGGAGTGTTATACAGTGAGACTAGAAACTTCAGTTGGCAGCATGTAAAATTGGTCACTGAATAAGATTTAAAAATGATTGATTAATTAAAAATGTTTGAAAAGTGGAGGAAAAAATAAAAGGGAATGTTATACAGTGAGAGTAGAAACTTTAGTTGGCAGCATGTAAAATTGGTCACTAAATAAGAATATAAATTTATTAATGGGAAATGTTTGATTTATTAAAATGCTAGATTAATTTCTCAGCGAAAGCAAGAATCCGAAAAATTTATCACCCACCATATCCTCTTCAATAGGTGCCTCTAAACTTTAGAAAACCGGGATGAAATGGAAAAGCAACTACCTTGCTTCTTTTCTGGTATTTGTGGACAAAAGTGATACCTGAAGAATAGGCAACCCTCAACATAGGTTGCGATATAGGTACCCCTTTAAGGATGCCCACCACCACACACACACATTTTGAGTAATCCTGTATTCACCCCTGACACTGCCCTGCTAAATAATGTACATTTTATTTTTTGCATGGTTATAATTATGTTTTCCAGGCAAACAAACACAGACACGCTTCATGGCACTCCTAATCTTGTTTAAATATCTCACATGTTTGAGTAAAGGGCACACTCGCTTGAGTTTGTTAACAGTTTCTTCAATCTCTTTTTGACTGGGAAGTAAAGTCATGCCATTGGCTGTCAGCTCTTTCAGGCTTAGGCATTTTATGCAATGTTTCCATAATTGTATGGGATGAGGAAAGATTTAGGCTTTTGAGAGAATCATTAGCTAAGGATAATCTACAAGGTCCATAGCAGTTATAAAGTGAAAGACTTTCCAAACCAGAGCAAGAACCCAGAAATTGGCTCATCGATATACCAAGGTTGCAGTTCTTAAGGAAAACTTGCTTCACTTTGCAGTCTTTTAGGTTGACTGACTCAAGGTTGCATCTTTTGACGCAAAGCCTGTGGATGGTCAAGTTTCTGTTAAAAATTTGGGTATAACATTTTGGTTTCATTTGATCAATCCTCCTTGCAAAATCAATCTCAAAGTACTTCACACTGTTGACATTCAGAATGACATTCCTTAAAGCCACTACCTCCTGCAAAACAAACTTTTCAAGAAAACCTGTAGTCAGTGTGATTGACTTTGCCTGTGAAGTTCTTCTTATGGACTTGAGAGTGAAAGACGAAAGTTTTGGACAAGATACATCCATGGTCAGTAAACCTTCCCCATTATCAAGCAAAGTTAGGCACTCTACAGATGGACATGAAAATTGATCAAGTCGAAAGCTAGGAGTCTTTGGTTGGATATCTAGTATTTTGATATCCGGGTTTTGGGTCAGCAAACAGAGAATCTTGTTGAATGGAAAAGCTGGACAGTCTAGAATCCTCAATTTACGTAAACAACTTGGGAGAATTCCTTTGAATTTTCTGAGTTCAAAACATCTGGTTATGTCTAAAATTCTCAGGGAAGGTGAATTGATCTCAATGCTTTGAAAAGATGTTGAAGCATCAATGGTTACTTTGTAAAGCCCTGGTAGATTCAGAGCTAGATGTTTGAAGTCTCCAACTTGATAAAGTTTTACTTCTCTCAAGGATGTTGAGCTTAAAGTCAGTAACTGTGTTGAAGGTATACCATAAATCTGATCATTTCCATATGAAAATTCCTCAAGACATAGAAAGCCACTGACAATTTCATTCAATTCAAAAGGTCCAACTTGTGACCTTTCAACACTCAAGTGTGTGATTCGGACATTATGTGGAGACTGTAACAAGTCTTGTAAGAACGTTAATGTTTGATTATCAAACCTTGTATATCTCAAACCTAACTTCTTTAACTCTTTGAAATTATCCACTAAAGTGTCTAGATGTGTTTTTGTGAAGGTGCCTAGCGCATCCCCTTTGAATTTGCAAGCTTCAAGATTAATACTACTTAAAGTTTTACTGCAAAAACGCAGTTCTTCTATGAGGTTTCCATTCCATGCCATACCAGTAACTTCAATTTCTTGTAGCGAGTCCAGATTCCTACAATTTCGCAACAGAACATCCATGAAATAATAATTACAATGGTGCATTTTTAAAACACGGATATGTTTTCCCATCGATCTTAATACGCAATTAAACCTTCTGAGGAAAGCAGAATCTAAGTAACATCTTGTGATATTTCGTATTTCGACACGATCCCATAGTTGAGGATCAGGGTTCGTGATAATCAAGTTTCTCCACTTCTTACAAACACAAGCGATGGCAAAGAGGTCCTCATACACAGGGTGGAAACATTGGAAGATCTTCACCCACAACTCGTCTGGTAGAATTAAAACAAAGCAAGTATTCATGGGATCCATGGGGATTCCTCCGTATTTCAGCACAGCAAATTAATAACAGAATCATCTACATAAGTCAGACATAAGTAATTAACACATCTTCTTACAATACATAGTCTTCTTGAGTGTATTTCCTAGCGCTTTGAAAACCCGGGTTTGAAAAACATTTGGTGGCCATCTTGAATGTTTGAATTACAAAGTATGGTCAGCGGTATATAATCAAATTTTCTCTTATAGGGGAGGGGTCATATTGCTAAATTACTACCAGAAACATTTTTCTTAAACTTTTTCTTATATCAACAATTTTGCAAGAAATAATTGAGAAAAAGTAATGAAATTTTTCTCATGAGGTGATAGTTTCGTTAGATGCAAAAGAAATAGCTTTCAAGGAGTATGTATTCTAATTATATTCCAGTCTGTCCACCCTAATGACAAAAAGACTAGTACCCAGACCCACTGAATCGTTAACGCGGGAAGACTAAAACTTTGTTTATCGTTCGAAACGAAAGAAAAGCAGATTCAAACCTCGTAATTTTCCCCGCGCTGTACCCTTGCAAAAATCCTTAGTTATAGTCTTCGCAAAAAAAAGTTCCTTATTAAGACTACGGCTACCCCATAATCTGAAGATGCTTCGTAACTCTACGCTTGATAGTCTAAATACGAGCGCGACAGTTAATCCTTGGTCGCCATCCTCGACGTTTGTCAACTTGGGGTCTCTTCACAGATTTCTTTCACTAGCTGAACAAACCGGTCATTTTACTAAGGTATGTTTGTTGAACGCTATTTTATTTATTGTTTTATAATTCCAGGGGAACATAAACGTTGGATAGTAAAGTCTATTCCATTGCAATACATGAAAGTCAGTCCGCAAGTTGTAAAAAAGTAAACCTTATTCAAGCTTTAGTTTCGGCCCCTGAAGTAGGACTTAGCTAAGTGGTCGCTTAATAAAAGTTGACCGTTAATCATAAAATACATTTGACCTTTCACAAAAAGTAACAAACATGAATCAATTCTTTTGTGTGCTTTTTTCTTGAGTCAAACAATCTAAAAGATTCTTATCATAATTAATTAGAAAATAAGGCTAAATGAAGCTACAAACCGGCTAAACTTTTCTGAGTCAACACTCAATAGAGTGACAAGCTGACAAAGTAAAGCATCAGTATCTACAAGCTCCAATGGAAGGGAGGGGGATTTCATTTTAGCTCTGAGCTTAATCAGTAAACTGAAAAAAGTGCCCCCACCGCTAAGGACGAATTGCAGTCACATGCCACTAACAAACTGTGAAACTGTACAACCACTGTACATAATATTTAAAACAACAAGCCATCTAAATTAGCCTAAATTGTCTTTTAAAGCTTTACCAGTGCACTCCAGCAAGTAAAAACAGTAAGCATCAGTATACAAAGAAAAATAAATATTATCCATTTAATGCCAGACGATCGAGTGAAAGGTTCTCATTTAGGGGTAGGGGTTTGAAAAGATTAATGTATAAACTGCCCAAATAAGGTTCAAAACATGTTGTTAATAATATATGTAAGTAACCATTGAATAAAGGAAGGCAGATCAACAGTGCTTTATAGAGGTTTTCCTTTTTTTTTTCTAGGATTTAGACTCTCATGATGAAGTAGTGAAGCTTGCTCAAGAGAAATCTCGTTCTATCATCATGATTCAGATTTTGAAGGAAATCACAAGACTTGGCCAGTCACTAGATAAGGTACGTATTTATGTGTTTAGGGGAGATACATAGATACATAGCTTAAAGACAGTATACTGTAGGAGTAAAACACTTACTGTGTAACTTACTGACAGTATAGGGGTAGATCATGCTTATAGCTTATAGACAGTATAGCGGTAGATCATGCTTATAGCTTATAGACAGTATAGGGAGAGATCATGCTTAAAGCTTATAGACAGTATAGGGAGAGATCATACTTATAGCTTATAGACAGTATAGGGGTAGATCATGCTTATAGCTTATAGACAGTATAGGGAGAGATCATGCTTATAGCTTATAGATTTCCCCTATACTGTCTAAAAGCTAAAAGTATGATCTCTCCCTATATGTCTATAAGATATATGGAAGATCTCCCCCTTTACTGTCTATAAGCTATAAGCATGATCTCTCCATATACTGTATATAAGCTATAAGCATGATCTCTCCCTATACTGTCTATAAGCTATAAGCATGATCTCCCCTATACTGTCTAAAAGCTAGAAGTATGATCTCTCCCTATACTGTCTATAAGATATATGGAAGATCTCCCCCAATACTGTCTATAAGCTATAAGCATGATCTCTCCATATACTGTCTATAAGCTATAAGCATGATCTCCCCCTATACTGTCTATAAGCTATAAGCATGATCTCCTCTATACTGTCTAAAAGCTAGAAGTATGATCTCTCCCTATACTGTCTATAAGCTATAAGTGTTATCTCCCCTATACTGTCTGTAAGCTAGAAGTATGATCTCCCCTATACTGTCTAGGATGGCTTAGAGACAGTATAGGGGAGATCACACTTTACCTTACAGACAGTATAGGGGGAGATCATGCTTATACTGTAGCTTATAGACAGTATAGGGGGAAATCATGCTTATAGCTTACTGACAGTATAGGGGAGATCATGCTTATAGCTTATAGACAGTATAGGGGAGATCATGCTTATAGCTTATAGACAGTATAGTGGGAGATCATGCTTATAGCTTATAGACAGTATAGGGGGTGATCATGCTAATAGCTTATAGACAGTATAAGGGGAGTTCATGCTTATAGCTTACAGACAGTATAGGGAGAGATCATGCTTATAGCTTATAGACAGTATAGGGGGAGATCATACTTATAGCTTATAAACAGTATAGGGGGAGATCATGCTAGTAGCTTATAGGCAGTATATATATTGTCTATATATACTGTCTATAAGCTTAGAGATCATGCTTATAGCTTATAGACAGTATAGGGAGAGATCATGCTAATAGCTTATAGACAGTAAGGGCGAGATCATGCTTATAGCTTATACACAGTATAACCAGGGGAGTTCATGCTTATAGGTTACAGACAGTATAGGGGGAGATCATGCTTATAGCTCATAGACAGTATAGGAGATCATGCTTATAGCTTATAGACAGTATATGGAGAGATCATGCTTATAGCTTATAGACAGTATATGGAGAGATCATGCTTATAGCTTATAGACAGTATAGGTGGAGATCATACTTCTAGCTTTTAGACAGTATAGGGAAGATCATGCTTATAGCTTATATACAGTATAAGGGGAGATCATGCTTATATCTTATAGACAGTATAGGGGTAGTTCATGCTTCTAGCTTATAGACAGTATAAAGGGAGTTCATGCTTATAGCTTATAGACAGTATAGTGATAGATCAATGAATGATCAATGAATGAATGATTTAAACTTCAGTCACAACCACAGATAACAGCTGTAAAGTGTAAGCAGACTCTTCTGAATTGAAACCCAAGCTGTAAAAACTTCAGAAATAGAAATAGTTAGCAATAAAACGTTTCCTAAGTATATCCTAGTATTTGTGTATGATGAAACTAAAAAAGTGTTGATGACTTTCAAATATAAGTCGAATTTAAGAAATCATTTATGATTAACCATTTCTTTAAAATTTTAAATTTAAAATCTTAAACATTTCTTTAGCTGACAGTATAGGGGTAGATCATGCTTTTAGGGTATAGATAGTATAGGGTTAGGTCATGTTTATAAACAATACAGTATTTTAAAGTAAGTTTAATTTTGATTTTTCAGATTAATCTGGAAATCCAGAGACATGTGCGTGACCTAGAGACCATTGACATCACAGATGTTGACAAAATAGGTGACTATTTTAATTAATATGTATTTTACTATGTGTTTAACTACGATTTCGATATAGAGAGCCAAATATTCTGAAAAAAGTTTCTTTTAATTTTATTATGTTACAGAAAAATATACCATTATTATGTTTTATCGTGGAGAGTCAGAAATGTGATTTTATCTTTTTGCATACTTACAGCAAGTTTCTCCTGTTAATGCATGCTGAATTCTATCCCAGGGAAGAGGACTTTTCAAATGCAGCAAGTCTCTACCCACCTCTCAGCTATCAGCACCCATAAGGATGATCTAATTACCAGACTACAGGAGCCGTTTGTTGGCAATTACCTGGTCATTGATGCTGCATATCACAAGTATGTGAAATATAATGATATACTAAAAGAAGATTATATACTATTTATGTATTCCTTGGTGCGCACACATTTTTTTACTGAAGAGCACGCTAACCATCATATTTATACACATGTTATCCTTAAAATTGTTTTAGAAGCTGCCCTAATGAAGGGCTTAAAGTAAAGTCCAAACGTTTGAATATTTCGACCTTTTTTTCCCCTGTACTTTTATACATATTTACCAGACATTGCATCCAATCAAATTCAGAGACAACGCTGTTGAAGGTTTTCACGTGCCGTCCACTATAATGATACTGGGCTTACCGTTAATTCTACATCATTTACACATGTACACTCTACGGCAGGAGCAAAAATTTCAAATTGTTAGGTAGTGTCTCTTGATTTGTCTGAAATTGCCCAATTTGGTCGAAATTGCTACTTTTTTCATGATCTATGGCAACTTTGCTCAATCTTATCTCAAGAACGGATCATATACAAAAAGCTAAAGCTTATTTTGTTCCATATTATGCAAGGGACCTCTAGGCAAAAAATAAAAATAAGTAAGCTTAACACGACCAAATTTTAAGTTTGCCATTGCTCCTGTCACACTTCACACTTGTACACTCTGAGAGTCTATTATTCTTAGGGAGGCGTCAATGACATTACCAGAACTGGCATCATGCCTGGCAGCTTTCCCCAAACACCTGGAAAACATTGACTGGTCAAACAGCACCAACATCATGGATGGCAGACTGGTAGGTAACCACCAAGAGATGTGTTATCTCTTTTACCACCTTTTCGAATGTTATCATGCCTAGTGCAAATAGAGCATCAATCAACCAGCATTGCTAACAAATATAGTATTGCTTGTGAGATATGTTGTGTTGCAATGTTATGAAAGGTTTCAAACAGCCCGAATTGCTGCAACGGGCCTGGAAATGGGGAGAGGGAAAAGGCACAAAACAGATGCATTAAGACAACTAGAGGGGGGGGGGCACAGTCACACCCCTTCTTGTAATTTCCTGATGATTTAAGAAAATGGGGGTAGGGACATATGCATGCTCCAAAAGCAAGAGAAACAATCGAGCAAAGGAAATACCCGCTCAAAAAGCTAATGGATCATAAAAGATAAGTCAACACAGCTGTTCAGCGTTATAGAAAATCGTGCAACCAAGATCACCCTCTAACTTATCTACTGTAATGTCCATCCCTAACGCACTTTAATTAAACTGAACTGAATTGAACTGTTCATTTGGTTTTTTCGTTTTGTAGGATAATGTCTTAGCAGCCATAGAGTCCTCATTTGCAGACTTAGAGAGTCATTTTAGAGCGGCCCAGAAAAGTAGAAAAGCCATGAAACAAATGCAGGAGATCTGTGCTATCAAGCAACATTAGATGCCCAAGATTAAAATGGTGAGCATAAACAAATATGTATATTTTCGGCGTTATTTTACACATTTGGGTAAAAATGTCATTTAGCTTTTTTATTGTAGTTTTGAAATTGCGATAGTACTTTATTACTGCTACAGTAAATCAACCTGTTATATCGACACCCTCAAGACTGTCTAATGAAGAGTCATCCGTAATAGCGAAAGTCTGTAATGAATGTCGGTCTCGTCAGGGATTGTGTTTCTGTCCATAATAACAAGGTTTGCGTAATAGCGGGGTGCTCATAAGGCGAGAGTTGAGTGTAGCGATAGTCCATATTAATGAGAGATACCTGTCATTTCTTTGTATGTCGGTCTTGCCGAGGATCGTATCTTTATCTCTATTTAAACGGAATGTCCTTGATAGCGGGGTGTTCATAAGGCGAGGATTAACTTTTCATACATAGAAAAAAAGCTTGTATTTAGTACAAACTGATTTTGACTCGCTATTTGGCTCTAAATTGACCGCCAGTTATTGGAGAAGGCTATTTTTTTGTTTTGAAAACTGTTAGATTTGGCTACCGAGTAACCCATTTTTCACATGTAGACACTATAATGGGGGAATGTTATTGCTTTACTGCATCACCTCGTAGATTTAATATTCCTATCTTTATTATTTTTATACACTTTTTACTGATTTGCCTTGTTTATTGAAGAGTGCCAAATCTTTATATATATCTTAGGCTTGGATGCTTCAGGTTTTTGTGATAGATTTGCTCATTATACCTGGCTCAAATTCTTACGCTTTCTTACGGTCCTGCTTTTGTAACTGTTCTCTGGATTATACCTAAGCGTTTAAGTTACCTGTGCTGTATATTTATTTATTTATTTATTTCTATTTTTGCGACTCCAATAAAAGCTGTCTGATTTTAGCCGGGCCATATCATAGACAGAAATAGGCTTAGGAGGATTTACGGATTAATGCCATCAATAGACTTGCGTGATTTTGGCTCATTCCTAAGCATTATTTACCCAGACTCCGTTTACTTTAAGACTCAGTGCTAAAATTCTATACAGTTGAAAATGTAATGAAACTTTTGACATTGCCGTCGTAAAGCAAGAGGGAACTTAAAATGGATCAAGCTTTCTGAACGTTTATTAAGGAGAACTTTCTTATAATATTGCAAACAATATCGATTATCAAACAACATGTTTGATAATCGTTGAAACGGAAAGGTGTGCTCAGATTTGATGAACGCTTTTTGAGCCATAAAAGGCAGTTCCTTGTTACATTGCTTCAGTGCCGCACCGCAAGTTTCTTGGAAGTGGAATGAAGGGAAGTCGCAGTATTCTAAGAACTACATGCCTTCGTAGTGCCACCACGGACCGAGAGGAGCTAAATGTCATACAGGGTTTCGAGGATGCTGAGAAAAGTCTGGAAAGCCGACTTGACTGGAAGGCTAAGCGTTTCCAGGAAGATTCCTTTTTTCTCGGAACCAGAAAGGAAGTTAGAGAAATAGAATGCGAAGAGGAGTCTGATTCTCTTGTTGTAAAAGGGATATCACAATGTCTTGTGCCAAGAAAAATTGAATCGAAAGAAAGAACAAGAAACAATCGCCATTTTAAGCGTGACTCTAGAAATGATATTTCGGTACGTGATGAGAAAGTTCCGCACTTCTCTGTTGTTGTTAAAGAAAATAAGAAGTCTATTCATTACGGCCATTCCGGTTCATGTAATTCAGCTATTCAAAGAACGAATCCAGCAAAGAAAACGGCCCGTGGGCTTAAACAGCAACAACAAGCAATTCTCACTGGGACCTCAAGAGAAACTGTTCTCAGCCCAGCAAATCTAGAGCTGGATTACAGGCTTTTGGCTAGAAGGGTGGCCAAGCGTTATCCAAGGGGGGGGGGGGGGGGGGCTGCAACCCTCTTCGTTTTTGCCGATGTTCTTTACCGACAATTAAAGAGGATGTAGATTGTCTAGATTGCCGAACAGCGAAAACAAACTCGCCCAGAAGTAGGTCCAAGTCCAGGTTGCTTTTGCCGATTATCTGACATGACGAAAAACTTGCGCATGAGCACTGCGAAGAGATACTTAAAAGAAGCCTCGATTTCGTGCAATGGCCGTCTTGCTTTTCAGATTCCCTATTGAAAACCCTTCTACCGTGAAGCACTGAAGCATGCGTTTTTCGCATTGCTATTGGCCTACTTCTCAAAAATGTCAAGATAACCACGGTAGCGCGCGTCGCATTGTAAGAACTTTTCAGATATTTCATATGTTTCAAATGTTGCCTACGAATTGCTAAGAAAATGATAAAAATCAAAATTTCAAATGCAGGGAGCTTAGTATGCGGCAACATTCCTGAGACATTACTCGCATATTATGTTCAATCGTAAATGCGCGTATGACCATGTAAATTAAAATTCAAAGCATAAGCTACAAATCTCGCTATTGTTCTGCCATATTGTGCTATTCCAGAAAAAAAAACCCTACTCTTCCCATGGAATAAATTTTCTTTGAGGACTGGCCTCCATCTCACCAACAATAAGCGACTAACACTTACTTATCACGTGACTTTTGGGTGTCAAATTCAAGCCAAAATAAACAAAAAAAAGACTGGGCCTGTCACGCCAGAGAACGACGAAAACATGAAATCTTTAAATGAAAATAAGCCCTTTCCGACAAACAAATTTTCTGTTTTACCGCGCGTGCGAGTTTGCCAACCCAAAAGTCACGTGATCTGTCGTGCAAGTCGGCTAAAGGTTCAATTAACTCCTGCAAATGACCGTCTTTAAATAAAATTGATGGAATTAAATATTCGCATTCCTTTAAGTTTTCGAGTACCCTCATGGGAAGGGAATGCTATATTGAATATTTATATTTTATGTTGCTTAGTCCCCTTGATGTATGGCGGGCGCTAAGGGGCGTTTTGGGTTAATTTTGTTGCCTTTCTAATGAGAAAGCTGTATCAGTCCCGACTCTCCGCCTCTATGTTCCAGCGCCTTGATGCATTCCTTCAGCGATTTCTTTGCGATGACGACAAATTCCTCGTATCCCAGCTTGCCGTCACCATCCTGGTCGAGCATTCCTATAAGCTCCTCTGCCTCATCTTGTGTCAGGGCGTCTCCAAGAGTTGTGACGGCCACGCGAAGCTCCTCCGCAGAAATGTACCCGTCGCCATTACGGTCAAATACCCTGTGATGTTAAAAAAATTATATTAAATTAAAACATCCGTGATGGGGCGAGTAGGCGTGGAGGCGAGCACGTTGCCCAAAGGTGGAGGAGTCGATGGAGAATCTGATGCGGCCGGGGAGGACGTGGAGTTGATGTGGAGTTGATGGTGGATAGTTCGAGTTGCGCTCTTGTTAGCTCTAACTGGAGTTTTAAGCTATCTTGCTTGACTTTTTCCAGTTGCAGTTGTTGGGTCAGTCGGTTGTGGGGGTTGTGCCGCAATGGCGCCTGCCATCTCAGGCAGATTTAACTCAATATGCGCCGAGATGTCGGCGATATCCTGGTTTATCGGGGAAAGTGCTTGCTTTTGTATTGATTTAGTTTACGAAGACGAGCAAAGAAGACGAGCAAAAGTATTTGGAGTAAAAAAAATGGATGCTCTCTGCGTGGCAAACGTTTAAGGGTAGAAATATATTAAAACATTTGTCCCATATCGGTCATTGTACACATAAGCGATCTCATCCGTCGCCATTACGTTCAAATTCCCTGTGATGTTAAAAAATAATGCACCTGTCATATTTGCTGCGATTTTTAATATTCTGCGAATTCTTGTGAACAATTGCCAACCCGCTTCCTGGCTCCTGCCATTCAAACTGACTGAATTACATTTGGTGCCTTTTGATTGGTCAGCGGCTTGCAGAGAGTTGTCGTGATTGGAAAACCATTTTGGTGCTAGCTAATGAATTCGCTTCAAGGATGTCCAATGACAGAAGGCGATTTGATTGTTCGGAATAGTCGCGAAGAATATTGAAAAGTGGAGCAACACAGTTACAATATCGGTCATTCTACACATACTGATGGCAACCTGAAGGAGGTCTCGAAGGCACTATGAATAATTGATCGCCAGCCAGGGGTGAAATGACGAGAACTTAACTCAGTAAATAATTACCCTTTTTATATTTATTTTGCCTGTTTTTAAGCCTGATTTTCAGAAGCTTATGAGAAAAAAAAATCAAGAATGAATACGATATATTTGTCTACCTTTAAACGGTCAACCCCTATTAAGTGGCCATATCTCGCGGTTCTTCCAAGAGTTGGCCGCTTAATAGAGGTACCAATGTAAAAATGTATGAATGAATAAATACAACACTTTGAAAGATTTAATGCCGAGATCAAATCTTTTAGCCTTTCCCCTTAAGTAGTTGCTCTTGCAAATAAGCAACACTTCCTCATTTTCCCCTCGTCGTGTACAATGAAGACATTTTAATCTTTCTGCCGCAAGCCAAAATTCACAGATGAAGGATATTCTAATCATCCTTTTGTTTCGTACAATTCATAATCATTCACAGCCAGAGATCCGGTATTTATGAAGGAAGCTTCCTTCATATTAAGGGCAGGGATTATCATGCAAAACATGGCTGTCGAAAGTAATAAAGTTAGCACGCAGGTGGCTTAAAAAGGAAGTCAATTCTTTGCATAACGTCGCAATATTATTGCCAAGTGATCTTTTTTTTCAAAATATTATCTTATTATCGTAGCTTTGTGTAGTTTCTGAATCAACAGGATAACAGAGAAGAAAGAATAGTTTGACCATTTTAAACCCCTTAAAAAACGGATTTCAAGACAAACTGCGTCGTAGTCGTTTTTTTGCACGGATCCCTTCACATGGGCAGTAGGAATGGAGTTTGTCATCGTGAACGTGTCAAAACACTTTTTCATCATTACGGTGAAAAACTCTTTAAGGTTTAAACACAAAAGTAAATAAAATGTTACGAAGGTCACTGCCGTTACCATAACGGCCGATACACTGTTAGATTAAAAAGTAAATTGACAAACACCGAAATTTGCTCTAACATCGTTTATCTTGTTTAACTTCTCGAGCGGCATACTCTCTGTGTAGCTAAAAAAATCCGGTCGAGCGGGGTTGCGATAATATCTGAGCTGCTAATTTAAAAGCACCGTGGAACCCAAAGACTGCAATGCGCTGAAACGAGCGGAAACATCACTTGCCAATCAGGAAAATAACCCGCGGGTAAACGTTCACGACGCTTGCTCAATTTCCACAGTCAGCTCCCTGCAGAGAGTGACCATAAGTTTAACTCATAGTCTATCTAGGCCTTTTTCTGGATATCTGAATATCGCGTTATATGAAAGTACAGGGGCCCGTACAGGTGCATGTGAAGCGGAAACGGCAACCTTTCAAATACAAGGCCTCTTTTTATTTTTCTCTCGCTGACCCGCTGAACTCAGTCTTTGTGGTTTGCGAGAAAAAAATCCTTCATTCTCGGAACCAGTTCTTTAGTTTTAAAGGCATGACGCGATACATTGTGTAAAGAACGTAAAGGTAACCTTCACAACTGATCTTTCACTTTCATTCGTTTTCATTCTATTTCAATTTCCGTAATAAAATAAAATAAGAAATGTGTTTTTTTAAGTAATTTCCTATGGAGAACAAAATTTCTAAGGGTTTTCGTTCTTTTTGGGGCTAAATTTGTAACATTTGATAGGACTGAAACACAAAGGTTTTTGCAGTATCGTGTTATAAATATGAAACAGGCACACCCTATTGAAATTAGACTACCAAAATTGTCCCTATTAAAATTAATCCTTTGCAAATATCAGTTTATGAGAATAAGAGCCGGCATAAAATACGTACGTTGCCTCAATATACTTCTACGTAAAAAATGTTGTAAATATTACAAAAACAAGAAACACAAAGAAGGCCCTAGGTTCGAACCTGGGGTCCTTTTTGCAAAATATCAATATTATATTCAGGCTAGCTTGTTTTTCTTCTCAAGTGGTAAATTTTAAGTAGACCGTTGCACGTTGCATACAGTATGACCCGTGGTCATACTGTATCTTTTTTTATCTTTTATTTATCTTTTTTGCTTCTTAATTATAGATATTTTAACACTGTACATATACCGTCTGGGCGCTCGAGTGTCCGGCTAGGCAAACAGATTTTCAGACGTAGGTTTAATTGCAGGAAATTGCAGTATTTGTTTGGTGGTAGTCTATTTTGAAGTTCAAATGTATAAAGGAGGTATGGTGGACAACAAAATATCCATCTTGTTTTTGTTTATTAGGAAAGGGTTTTCCTTTTTATGTTGTAATTGATTTCATAATTGAATTTCTAAACCCTTACGGATATTTTATTTGCGTTTCTTACTGGTTTAGAATGCGGTTTTCCTAATAATCTACGTATAAAAAGTGTCGAATTTAGATAACAGTCAGCGACATTTGGGAGAAACCGCAATTTATAGCACTTGTTCTATTGACAATGCAAAACAATATCTGTTGGGAAACATTAAAAACAATTATCCCAGCTGGTGTTAGATAACGGCTCATTTGATTTAGCGATGTTTTTTTTAATCGTAAATATATATTTTTTATTTTAGGAAAAGTTCAAATAGAAGTTTCATTATTGATATCCTAGGATTTCAAGAGCGGTTAAATTAAGCCGACTGCATTTTTTACGGTTTATGCACTCAAGCAGAATTATTAGCAACTAAGATATTTAACAATGTTCTAAATTACACATTTTAGATGCTAGCGATATATTATTTGGTTACTCCAAAGCGTTATATGATATGTAAATCAGGTTTCGAAATGGGAATTTGTAAGAAAGGAAGTGCGAAATCGGTATTTTTGAAACTCTCTTAAATTTCTATTGGGTAATAGTACTTAACATGAGCACTGATGGGTTTAAAGTCTTAGCAAATAGGTAGAAAAATGGGATATCGAACGGCTAATGAAACTGCGCATTTGAGGTAAAGAATATTTCTTTCTTCTTGGCTCATGATAGAGAAATGGAAATTTAAAAAGCGGGTTTAATCATGGAGCACTTTCCATCTCTATTAGTTTTAATGAAGCAAACCTGACACCTCCAGAAAGTGTGAAATTTTCAAAACCACTGACGACGACGATTCAAAATTTGAATTCCAGACAGAAATATAAGACTCGCATAAAATTTATACGAATGGTTTATGAAATAAGACTTCAACGTCTATATAATATATGTTAGAAGTTTTTTTACTAGCAAAAAAAAACCCTGAAAAATAGAACAGAGATTTAAAAATTTAGTTAAAAATATATATTTAAAGCAACTTGAATAATTAGAAAAAGAGGATTTTGTTTTGCTGGTAACTTCTCTGAAATTGATTTAGAAATGAACAAGCTATTAGATTGTGAATTGGGTTAAAGAAACAGGTAGAAAAGATCATGTTTTGATTTAAAGTTTACTTCAATGTTACACGAGAACCGAGTACTTTTTACTTAAAAAATATTTATAATTAAAAAATAAATTAGAAAAAAAATAGGTATGCCAGAATGTTCTTGTGGTGGATTACACAGATCAATTTCTTACCGGTAAGCTTTCTTAAGGTTTTGGTATTCGAATAACAGATACACGCAAACATGCTATTTCATACCGGAAAGCTTGTCTGAGATTTTCTTCCAGTTTCTCTGCCCCTCTTCCTCTGAAGTACCGCGACATCGTGACAAACTCATCGAAGTCGATCGCGCCATCTCCATTCTTGTCAAACGCATTGAGAATATCAAGAATCTGAGAGATGGTTGGCGTATAGCCGATCGCTTGTAGGACCCGTCCAAATTCCGTGTGGTCAATAGTTCCATCTTTGTTCCTGTCAAAGATATCAAACGCATTTCTCATAATGTGTAGCTCCGCCGAGGTAATTGTTAATTCTAAATCTGCTGTGTCCATTTTTGTGGAGAAACTGTGTCGTGGGCGCTCGCGATGTTGTTGAGGGGATTTTCTGTGTCGTTTCCGCTTCTCTTCTCCGCTGGTCTTTTTAAAGCCCACTATTGCTTTCACTAATAAGAGAGCTCTCGGCTTGTTTTCAACCCGAATAAGGTGTTATAAAACGCTTGTTAAAATCAACTGTTCAACTTTCTGGGTATCGAAACACTGCCCTTTCAACACTTTCCTTAAAACTACGCGTTATATGCACACACTAGTGTTACTTGAGTCCTGCATCCAAATAATACGTTACTATAGCGACGCTGTGTTTGCTTTTCGTCATAGTTAGGTAGGCGGCACGGTTTTGTTTTTTCAGGAAACTCTGGTGATTTATGAGCACATTCTAATCAAGTGGGCTTAGACGGCTAAATGGCTGTAGTGATATTAAAACGGGAGAAACAGCATGAAATTTAGATCTTATGAAAAATTTTGATCAGATATAAAAAAAATCAAAAAAGGAATGAAAGCAGTTTATTATCAATATAGTGGCAATCGTAAATCGGAAATAAAAGAAGTAGAATAGGACCTAATGGGTAATGTTGAAATCTTGGCTTGTTTGAGGTACAGTAATACGTTAAATCGTAGTAGCGCACCTGCTGGTTTGACAGTCATTTTTCACGAGAGCAATCGAGGAAGAGAAAAGCAATCGTTGGTACTTGCCTAACAAGCTGTTTACTTGACATCCAGAATAAATATATAATTTATCTTCTTTCTGTATCCTCCCCTTTTTATTTGAGAGTAAAAATATTTACTTGAAGTATCCCACCAAATGCACCAAAAACTGGCACTCTTATTACTTTAATATTAAATTCCCCTGTCTTGGGAGAGCTTTGTAAGACAGCGGAATAAATATTAAAGTGCGAGTCCCAATAATTGCGCTCGTTTTTATAACTGTTCGGGCCATGCCAGCAGATATGGTCATTACCATACGGGGTACTTGCTTGCTAAAGCAGTATTTCAGTTAATAGCCGCGATTTTGTCATTCTCAAAATAACAAGTCTGAGAAAGCATCCATTTTTATCCGCTGATTAGTAAGAGCTGTTGCCGATAGTTTCGATTGAATTTGGTATTAAAAAAATAATGATAATAAAGCTTTGTATTTAGATGGATTTTTTGAGAGTTCACACAGTTTTTTTTCTTCCAAAATTGAATAAAAATTAATGAAGAAAAAAACAAAGAGATGGCTGAATAGGGTATCTTAAAGTCAATTTGCAATCATCTCGTTAAAAGACTCATACATAGCTTAGAAATCTTGGGCTGGGCCATCAAGGGTCAACACGGAAAAATTTATGATCATGTATTTATTTTTTTTGTAAATATTGTGCCAAAATATAAGAAATAAAACTGCGATAATCATATATTATATCGTATCGAGTTCTGCCTATATATGAATGGTCATCCCCCCCCCCCCCCAAAAAAAAAAATATATATATATATATATATATGTAAATATATATAAATCCATTAATCCGCACTGGCATCACGCTAGCCCGGTCGCAGCTCTAGATCCCACATGGATCTAAGCTGTGGTTTAAAGCACTTCGTTCGAGTCGCCCTGCAGTTTATGGCCGATGAAGTTTAACTGAGGCAAACCGGCTATGCCATGCTGACGAGTCCTAATAAGGACGAAACAGCTGTCCATGGTTGCCGAACTGCATGGGTAATAGACTGTGCTAGCGTCCCGTCCTGGCCCGACTGGTGCCAATGTGTGTATGCTAGTGTCCTGTTAAAATCCACTTAAAAATACATAAATTGATAGCTGGTGGGTGAGGGTCGCCTCCGTCCAGTTTTTTCTCGGTTCTTCATCATCATTATCATCGTCATCGTCATCGCGACCGCCACCGCCATCGCCACCGCCGTCATTATCATCGCCACCACCGTCGTCGTCATAATCATCGCCACCATCGTCGTCGTCATCATCATCGCCACCACCGTCGTCGTCATCATCATCGCCACCACCGTCGTCGTCGTCATCATCGCCACCATCGTCGTCGTCATCATCATCGCCACCACCGTCGTCGTCATCATCATCATCGCCACCACCGTTGTCATCATCATCATCTTCGGAATCTTTTTTCGAATGACAGAAGCTAGAAAAAGGTTTAAGAAGTTTGAAATTAACAACAACAACAACGACAATAATAGAAACAATAACAACAAAGATAATGATTAAAATAATAACTGTACTAGATTGAGGTACATCAACTTGGTAGATTCAGAGGGAGGTAAATAGGCCTCCATACTTGGAGCAATCCCCTTTTCCTTACGAATAGCAGAGTTTCTATGACGTCCCCATTACGTTGTGATTAAGGAGACGGTAACTTGGTTATGTGTCTCAGCCAAAAGACTGTGAGCACAGAAAAACAAGCTCAACCAACTTACAAAACAGGATTCCAACCACTTACAAAACAAGATTCAAACCCACTTACAAAACAAGATTCAAACCCACTTACAAAACAAGATTCAAACCCACTTACAAAACAAGCTCAACCCACTTACAAAACAAGATTCAAACCACTTACAAAACAAGATTCAAACCCACTTACAAAACAAGATTCAAACCACTTACAAAACAAGATTCAAACCCAGACCTGAGCCAAGAAAAGCTAATCGGGATTCCAACTCGGGCCGCAGGATAAAGGTTCAGTATGCTATCCACTAGGCCACACGTGCTTCCGTTATTAACGAGACTTCGCAGATTACTAAAAATGGCAATAATGATAACAAAACGGGCCTGGTTTTTTTTAGTTTATTGGGATAAATTCTCCAGAGTAATGTTGAATAGGGGACTTGCGCTAAGAGATCACGTGACTGTTTGGGTGGCAAACTAGCGCGCGCTCAAGGTTTTTGCGGCAAAATAACAGCAATAAAAAGCAATTTCAGAAAGGTTTAAGTTACATTTGAAATTTATATTTTTTCGTCGTTTTCTGGTGTGACGGGCGCAGTCATTTCTGATTTTATTATTTTGTTTTGAATTTTCCACACAGAAAGGTTATGAGATCGCTTAGCGCAAGTCCCCTATTCGACACAAGTGATGTTTTAAAGGTACTGCCAGACAAATGTCGTCTGTCTGATTAGATCCGACTTTAAAAGGGTTCCCTTTAGTCTCCTAGTATAAATGAATTACACTCTTAAAGCATGATTAATGTTCAATTCAATAGTCGTTCAAACGGCACCGACACAGGCCCAGCGGGCGTGCAAGCGCCGAGAACTAGACTGAACTCATGATGGCCACAACATTTTCACATTAGGGAGCTTAAGTAAGGACGACGACGGCGACTAGGGCAACGAGAACGAAAAAGATGCGTTGCGCTTGGCGATCAATTTCAATTTAATTGCAATGGAATAAGCAAAACATTATTCAGACAAAGATAAAAATATACTAAGGACATCATTTCTACAGAAGCAAAAGCAGTTAGAGGAGTTTACTGCTCACGCCCGCGTCCTGACGTGAAATTTGGAGTTTTCACTTCGTGGTTTGGTGTAAATGCTGAAATTTATCAGAAAGTACGCTTTTCCACGTGCTGATTTCAAATTCTATTTTCTGCCATCGTTGTCCTTGTTTATGTCGTGGTTGCTTAAGGTCCCTATTATTTTTATCTTGACATTTCCCAAGAGATCAAGTAGCATAAATTCGTTTCATAACTCTTGATAATTTGATTTCTCAAAAGCCCGAGATTATTTCGAAAACATTCTTTAAACACGAAACCGCGATATAAAAGGGCAAGGACCGCCCACATTCGTCACCTTTCCGAATTAAAAAAGAAAATTCAAAGCAGAATGATAACTCGTTATAAACACTAGAGGATGACCTTTGCAAATAAAAGATTTATATGACTTACTTATGTTTTTACGAGAAAGTTATATCCGAGCTGACTACCAATCAGCAGAGTTGACAGATCGCAGCATTTTGTGGGCCTTTTCCAGCCAATCAGGCCGCGTTTAAAAATAGATTCTCTTGATAGACTGTTTTGTAATGAAAACAGGAACGACTAACGCCCTCCACGCGATATTTCAAGTTGAGATCCAGGTCGTTCGATTCCCTACTTATGGAATAAATTTTTACTACTTTAAAAGATAGACAAAAATGATAACAGCATCATTATTGATCAGATTTCCTTGAATGTTTTTGTCGCATGTCGCCGCCCCATTTTTTTGTTCGTTAAAGACATTACCTCATTTAGGTCCTTTTTCATCCGAAAATCGCCTGAATTAGCATATGTACAACGCTTGGAAGTTCTTTCCGGATCGTTTTGTCTGATTAACAATATGATAATCGAATATCCAAACAACGTTTGAATTAATGAGACGCGAAAAAACCGTTGCAAAAACAATGTCGACCACTCTTTTTGCGAAATATATGTAATTATTATTTCGTAATTTAAAAAATTAATAGTCCTTGACTAGTGTCTTTTGGTCATATATTCATGGGTCCTATCAGCTGGTATTAATGCGAGCTGATCGTTTCCTCCTAATTTGCCGTGGTAAACACACTCTCTCTGGCAGACTGCCTGAAAGTGTTTCAAATGCAAATAGATCGGTCATTTAAACATTTCATGTTACGCTGTTAATTCTATAAAGTATTATCCTCCCTTCATGCTTTTCCTATATAGAAAAGTAAGAACAACGGTTAAAGCATGGAGAAACATCATAACATAATTATTTGTATTAAAATCTTACCAAGTAAACTTGTGAATAAATAACTTTGCCATCGGCGAATCAATACCCCCAATCAGGAAACAAAGGGGGCATCCGCTTCGAATTTCTGTTCGTATTTTTAGATATGAATAATAGCGGTAATAAATACTGTTCGGCCTTGTTTTCGAACCTGAAGTATCCCCCAGTAAAAGGTCCCGTTTATTATTTATACCCAGGTGCTCTTATAAAATAGGTGGCTTTAAAACTTGAGAGCGCACAGTCTATTTGTTTTTGGAAGCTAACCTGAAAGCGGTGAGCTGTTAAAATGGCGGCGCCATCGGGGAAATGCTCAACGATTCCAGAGAAAGGTGAAGCGGATAGAAAGAGCATGAAGCGTGCGTTCAAAAGGGCAGATTCTGACGCTAGTGGGAAGATTCAAGGCGAGCAGTTTTGTCTAGCTGCGAAAGACGCAGGATTTGATACAAGTACTGAAGATTTACAGCGCGTGTTAAGTAAATTCGACAAAGACACTGATTCCGAGATAAACTTTGGCGAATTTGTGGATATGATGAAATATATCGAAGATTCCAGTGGTCAGGATTTCGAGGCAAATCTGAGAGAAGCGTTCAGGTATAGTTAAGGCCGTTAATTAATGAAATAGTTAAGCCGCTATTTCATGTCTGTCGTTTCAAAGTTGTAGTCATATTTCCTAAATCGCTTTGCGTAGGAAAAACCTTACTTTTTATGAATATTTTTTTGCTAATTATGCGATAAGCTTACATTTTCAGGTAGTAAGTAATATTGGCCATGAAAGTATCTTTTATATTATTAGCCTTAGATAGCAGCGTAGTAATTTTTACTCAGTAAATAAGATAAATAAAAGTCTTATTTTCATTTTTTACATAATGAACTTTCCTCTTACACTATACTAGGTAATTTCATTTTTACAGTAACAAGTGTTTATTAGATTTTCTCCAACAACTGCATTTTTTTTAGGGAACTCAGAAAAATTACTCATTTGTATATATTGTACATTTGTGACTTCGCTTCTAGATGATGCTGTATTGCATTTTTTATTACCTTGACATACTCAACACTTGTGTTTCACATCATGAATGAATTGTCCTTTGCTAACCCAAAGAACCCATACGTTACTCACAATGTACCTTGGTTAAGGTTTCCTCGATTCAAAATGAGCATAATCGCACTGAAATTTTTTTCCTCAAACCAATATTTGTAATGTTATTATAGTGATTGGTGTTGTTTATTTTATATAGGTCACTATAGGGCGGTATTGTATGGCTAGTTATTTTTTTAGAGATTGAAAATATGAACTATGAAATAGTTCGTCCTAACACCTGCATAGTAAACCGCGCGAAATAAAAAAAAAAATAGAAGAAAAAGCTCACACATGTTTCTGCTTTGTCGCTAGTGGCTTTTCCTACTTTTTCGTATGTCAAAAAGTAGGACAAATTTAAAATTATTTATTCCTGTATTTCTTTATTTTAACTTTAGGAGCATAGTTCTCTGTGTTAATCACATTTTCGCGTTAAATAATGTATTTCTACTTGCATGCACAGTCGGCGCGGGAACATCCCTTTCAAGCTTGAAAGCTTTCCAAAAACAAAAACAATACAAAACATTGAACTAAATCATTACTTAAATGTGCTTCGCCTGTGGCGAATAATGGTACCAAAAATTATATCTTGCTAAAATTCAATATGTTGCTTCCCCGTTCTAAACTTTGCATTTATTCGTCTAGTTGTTTATAAGTGGGAAAAGACTGGTATACTTCCTATTTTATCGCCTGTTTAAAGCCCTATGCAAACTGCGCCAGCACCTGCCAGCATTGCTGGCGAATTCTTGCTCGACTGACAAGACAAAAGAAAAGGCACAAAGTCCATTTCCCATTTCCTATAGTCAGTCAAGCGAAAATTCGCCTTTAATGCTGGCTGGTGCTGGCGCAGTTTGCACGAGGCTTAAATGGCGGGCTTTGAAAACAACTTTATCAAAAAAAGTGATCCGTCTTAGACGTAATAAAGGGCGCCTTTTTTCCCTATCATTCTGGAATGGGAATGGTTGGTAGAGAATGTTCAGAATGGCATTTGAGTCATTCAGCTACAGGTAGCAGAATGGGTGGAATGGCCTTTATTCCATTCCGTAATGGGAACGCGGGATAAACGAACGCCCATTGTTTCTATTCTAATCATTCTCATTCCGGAATCATGAGTAAAAAAGCAGCCCCCAAGGGTACGCCTTTTAATATAAATCTTAGATCGTGCTTTATTTTAAGCAGATTAGCTTTACATAGTTGTTTTTTAAAAGTATCTTTCATTTCGTGATTACCTTTTCAAGAATGGCAAAAAGTAGTTAATGACGCTCTGGGGTTTCATTCTATACCTTAGGGTACTTTTTAATAGTTTTTTATCTCTTTGTGAAGCTCACGTTCTACAGTTAGGGTACTAATTACGAACATTATAGTTAGGCTATGGTCAGGCGATCTTTCTAGCTTTCGGATGTAACCTAATTAAGAATTCACTCGCAAATCAATGTATCGTAACCCCCAGTGGTTCATGAGTAACGTATAAAAGGCTGAATCATGTTCTCTGGAGGCCATGAGAACGTTTAGAGGTACATAGACAAGAATACTAAGGCTTTCTAAACCTGTGTTGTTTTTATTTACGCTTATTTTATTATTTATTTGATACCCATAAAGCACTACGGGTTACGACACAAATTCGTGCAAGGTTGCACTCGGAGAATCCATTTGTCTCTGAAGGATCATGATGCCTGTTTGTGGAGTAAAGATGGCCGCAAGCTATTGCAAGGAAATAAATTCCAGCGTTCATAATCAGACACACCTATCCACCATCAACGCGAAATGCTTGCAAGTAGATTGGGATCTGAAAACGTTAGAGAAGCAGACAAATGATTTCAAGACAATATACAAAAAAGAGGAGAAAAAAGGAAAACACTCGTAAAAGCAATAAAAGAAAGGAAAGGCGCCTAAGAAAAAATGTAGAGAGGGAATGACATCTGTGTCAAAAGCCCTTTCCTTGGCGAAGACCAATTCCAATTCCGAAACAACTAGACATTGAGGGCATTTCACAGCTGACTGTTTCCACCGATGATTCATACAACTAGTAGACATTGAGGGCATTTCACAGCTGACTGTTTCCACCGATGATTCATACAACTAGTAGACATTGAGGGCATTTCACAGCTGACTGATTCCACCGATGATTCAAACAACTAGACATTGAGGGCATTTCACAGCTGACTGTTCAAATAGAAAGGGTTGTATAACATGTGTAAAAGGCCATTTCCCTGGCAAACACTTGCCTGATTTTCTTTTGTTTCCACCGATGATTCATACAACTAGTAGACATTGAGGGCATTTCACAGTCCCCCCCTGAGGGCATTTCACAGTCCCCCCCTGAGGGCATTTCACAGTCCCCCCGTGAGGGCATTTCACAGTCCCCCCCTGAGGGCATTTCACAGCTGACTGTTCAAATTTCGCCCAGTGTTGCTTATTTGTTGCAAAATTTTGCGCTTGCGATGGATCTGCCTGCAGGATTGTCAACAATCTAAGAGCGCGAGTGCAAGAGAAAGTATACCAGATCCTGTACCCGCAGGAGTATACCACAAACGAAAGTGCGGAAAAAGATGGCGAGGATAGCGATGAGGATGGGGAGGATAAAAGCGATAAGGATAGCGATAAGGATGGCTATGAGGATGGCTAGGGGAGGCAAATGAGGATAGCGATAAGGATGGCTAGGGGAGGCAAATAAGGATAGCGATAAGGATGGCTATGAGGATGGCTAGGGGAGGCAAATGAGGATAGCGATAAAGATGGCTATGAGGATGGCTAGGGGAGGCAAATGAGGATAGCGATAAGGATGGCTATGAGGATGGCTAGGGGAGGCAAATGAGGATAGCGATAAGGATGGCGAGGGCAGCGATAGAGGGTTCATGAGGACCCCAGTGAGAAGTATTCTGTTTGAGTTGAGACAGTGCACATACACTGACGACTGTTTTAAACTTTGTTTTGTTCTATCTAAATATAACAAGCCATCACAAAAGAGTTATTCCTCAAAAGCAAAGTCTGTCGAGAAACTAAATGTATTAGTACTGATTTTGGTCCTAAAAAGTAGCTGTGATATTTCCGTTTATTTTTTGGGATGGCCCCTCTTTTCCCCTGTATTATTTTGGGTGCCCCCCCCCCTAATTTCCACCAACCCCCCCCCCCCCCCCCGATAAAAAAATGAACTCAGCCGCGTCAAGGTCTTATGGGTAGCTAGACGGCATGTTGAAAATTACCCAGAAAACAGTTTGTCAAAAAAGATTTCAGTGCTTGAAAATTGTTCCTGTTATATATATATTAGTTTGTGTCTGGACTACCTAGTGATAATATAATCTATTTGATGTAATTTATTTTGAAAGTGTAAAAGAAGTGTATGTTTGTTCTATTCTTTTCACGCAGGAAATTCGACCGTGACGGAAGTGGCTACATTTCACCGGAAGAGTTGCGTTACGTCGTTTGTCACTCAGGCGAGAAACTGTCAGAGGATGAGGCACGAGAGCTGATCGACATGTTTGACAAAAACAAGGACGGCCAGCTCAGCTGGGAGGAGTTCGTCGAATTTATTAAGACGAGTATGCCAGGGGAGGACGACAAAGGAGAGGAGGTCGTGTTGCCGGAAGAAGAGGGTCAGGGGGAGAAAGTGTCGCAAGAAAAAGCCCAAGAAGGGGAAGGTGGTAGCCTAGATAACGTTGAAGGGAATGCTGTGTAGACTAGGGAGGGTTGGGACCGGATTGAGAGGGGTGGGGTGGGGAAGCGAGTTATCAGAGTAAGAATTCTGATTCAAACTTGTCATTTGGAGAAAAAAAGATCATTCGTGTATTATGCTTTAGTGTTAGAATCAAACCATTGGAATCCAGACTGATTCAAGCGGATCTAGTTCGCTCTGGAGTCTATATTCCAATTAAACTTCAT
Source organism: Nematostella vectensis (assembly GCF_932526225.1). Classification (NCBI taxonomy): domain Eukaryota; kingdom Metazoa; phylum Cnidaria; class Anthozoa; order Actiniaria; family Edwardsiidae; genus Nematostella; species Nematostella vectensis. The sequence continues at coordinate 3,338,150 of NC_064045.1, forward strand.
GGTTTAATTTGCTTTTGCTGTCTAAAGTGCTACTGTAATCTTGCCAGGGCCGCTTATTTAATTTTTTATTTGGGGGGGGGGGGGCTTATTCCAAAATTCTTATTCAAAATTCGGTCGAAGGGTGGCGCTTATTTGAAAGCGGACGCTTATTTAAAGGAAGGCGCTTATTCCAATCATTACGGCAAGCGCCTTCTCGAATAAGCTCCTCGCCTGGGAAAATAAAACAATCGCCTGGGCGCTTATTCGAGAAATCAAGGTAATTGCTTCATAATAGATCGCATAAGAGCGCACAAAAAGTCTGTAAATAGTTACACTGTGAATACTGAATTTAGATGAAGCCTTAACACCATTTTCATTAATAAATCAGTGAAAATTAATTTAAAAAAAACTTGCGAAAAACAACAAAGCAATGCATTTTCGAAAGATTTTTTTTGCTTATAACGATTGAAGGTCATCAGTATATTTATTGTTAGCTTCCTTGCTGTAGACACCGTACAATGTCGATTAAAATAAATATAACCACATATACTCAGTTCATGTGATAACTGCATTTGTCCGTGGGTATTGGATGAATACTATTTTATGAGTCGAGGCAGTCGGTACTTGTAGAAGTAGTAGGCATGTTTTTTTTTCTTGGGGGTCAGATATTACTCAGTTATAGACAATACTTGGTGAAGTAGAAGGGGACGCCATCTTTAAACTACGCGCCTGAGAAAAAATGCATTCAAAGCAAATCGGAAGAAAAAAAAATAAACAGATATTATTCCTGCCCTCTATAACCACATTATTTAAACCTCGTCACCAGTCTCACGCGCTAATAGGTCACAATAGAGCAGAGCAGTCATCTGTTTCCTTAGTAACGGTCAGTGAAAACTCAGACGTCGATTTCAGACTTCCCGTGAAGCTGCGCGTGGAATGGCTGCAGTGCTGGTCTTGCCTCTATTTCCAAGAATTTGGTCACCTGAAAAGAGAACGGCTGGGCAGTTTAGTTATACGAGGGCGGGGAAGGAGAAGTGAAGAGGGAGAAGAGAAGAGGGAGAGGGGGTAGACTCAGGTTGAGCAAGTTATCTAAACGGGAGGGGGACATGATATCTGATAAGGGCAGTTTCAGCTACCCAAAGGAGGGGGGGGGGGGTGGCTATCTGATAGAAGAGGAGGTCGATTAAGTTAGCCATAGCGAAGAAGGGACTTGATTACCATCAGTATCGCTATTGTCATCACTACCACCACCATCATCATCAGTCTTATGACTAATATCCTTACCATCATCCACCACCATCGTCAGTCCACCACCAATATCCCCATTACATTTTTTTACCTGCTCCGGTGCTCGGCCTATAAACGTCTTTGCATCAAGCAGATCCCCCAGATGGTCGTGTATGGGAGCAAAGTAACCACACGCCTTGATGCGCGCCACGAGGTCGTTATCCCTTCCATGCTCCTTGACTTGTGCACCTGCCTCATGAGACAGCACACGCATCTTCTCGTGGCATTCTTGCCGGCTTTCCCCTGCCTTCACCATGGCCATGATGACGTTTTCTGTGGCCATGAAGGGCAACTCTTGCATGATGTGCCGGTTTATTACCTTTGGAGTGGACACAGGGAACTGTTACAATCACCAGGCTCTCTCTAGAGGAAGGGATGGCGAAATAAAGACAGGGAGAGACGGGATGGATGATAGTGAAATTCGGCTACTTCTAGGGTTTCTTTCAGCTTCCTCTTTCTAAAGTCTTTTTTTCGAAAAGATGAAGGATCCACAGCCACCAATGTGAAACCAAGTTTCTAGAACACTTGTCGTCTTACTTGAGAACTTGAGCTCTCTTGCTTATATTCATAAAGAGCCGATCTGAGCTTCAAATATGCGCCCCTCTCTACCCAAAACTATGGGCATTTTGGGTAGTTCAGCTGAAATCTTACTAAAAAAACCCTATTAGCCTGCGAAACAGGCTCTTGAAAAGCGCCCCAGAAAAGCTACCGGAAAACCCGTTCTATCTCGGGCGTAGCGCAACTAAGCTCGGCTATTCCAGCTCGGCTAACTAAGATCTAAGACTAAGCTAGTTTCGTAAAAGACGGAACAGCCCGGCTGTTCCGTCTTTTACGAAACTAGCGCCTTTTGAGCAGGCTACGCCCCTACGGCCTGCACTTCTTACCTTCGGGTAGACGACAAGCCCCTCAAAGACGTTCTGTAACGTGCTCAGCACTATATCCGCGGTAAGGAAGCCCTCTGCCAGAATAATCCGTCTGTTCGCACTGTCATCCAGCGTTCGCTCAAGCCACTGAACCGAGGCTGTCTGCTGTGCACCGCTGACCAGCGTCATGAGATGGCGGGCGAGGCTGCAGCAGCGTTCGCTCCGCATGGGGTTTCTCTTATACGGCATAGCACTGGAACCTGAAGATATAATGATAGGCGGTATAAATAAAGGGTAAAATACTGGGACCACAAACGTAAAGGGATCGACGAACACAGAAGCGATTTCTTTTTAAAAAGCATCGATATAACATTTTCGTTTGCACTCCATCCAGAATGCATTTCCTTCACAACGGAGCCCTTGAGGCAACCCTTCACATTCGAGGGGCTCTGTGAAATTGTGTACTAAGTATGGCACCCTTTGTATCATATCCCATGGACTGGTGGGGGAACAGACGGATTGGACACACAGACAGACTACAGTATGACTAGAAACGCTACAGACAAGCTGAAGAGTAACTAGGTGGTTTGCGTAGGCGTGGTAGCTTGAAACGTCAGGGAAACAACTCTGATTTTTTAGAAGCATACCATTTCAACTTTGTGTTCATTTACTTTCCCTTAGGGAAATTTTATTTATCATCCCGAGGGGGGAGGGGTTTGAGGATACTGTGGGGGGAGGGGGGGCTCGAGAAATTTCCGAGGTCTAAAGGGGGGGTCGTCGAAAGTGTATGAATTTTAAAAAGGGGGTCACTGATGTCTTTGGGTGTTGTCTCTTCTATATAATTTAACCAAGTGTCAAATCAGACTTCTTGGTTCTAGGAGTCTCGGTATGGGGGCAGTTATTTGGCATGCACAATCCAGGAGTCCAGGATAGGTATTAAGCCACGTTTTATCTATGCAATGTAAACCTATATACACCCTATATATATTTTTTCATGGTTTCCGCTATATGATATTTATAATGTGCTTATGTTCCATATTTAAAATTATTAACAAAACGTTCTAATGCTATAAGCGCTCATTTTTCGTCACCAACATCCTCGATCATATCTGATTTGCTGTTTCCTCTCTCTCTTATCTTTCTCGTGCTTCGCTTTTCTCGCAAGCAGAGAAGAACGAAAAGCCTTTTTGCATCATATATATCATCAACCATTATCAGCTTGACAACCGGTCCCACCTTTGAGAAATTGAGTGCCTTTACTTTTTCTGAATTAATGTCTTTAGCGAATTCTTTCCACTAAACCAGCTTGCAGCTAATCTCGCGTTCTTTGACATTGTTGTTTGCTTTCATTTCTTTACTCCTTCTGTCTTCAGTTTTCTGGAGGGTCGAGTGGCCGGGGAAAGGGGGGGGGGGGGGGTTCGGGCACCGAAAATATGGGGGAAGCATAAAGGAGGCATGGAAAATTTTGTTCCTCTTGAAAGGGGGGGGGCAACTAATTTTAGCAATTACTTTTATCAAAATTCTCACGCCCCCCTCCCCCTTGGTATAAACGAACTTTCCCTTAGAAGACAGACACAGGTAGTAAATGAAACCACAGACAGGCAACAGACCGATTGATGGATAAAGTGACAGACAGACACACGAAACGGACAGATGCATAGATGGACATATAGTTGAACAGAGTGGCAGACAGATACTTTACAAGGACGCAAAACAGACAGACAGACAAGCACAGTAAAACACAGAAATGGACAGACAGATGGGCAAAGTGACAGACAGCAGCAAATTGAAATGATACATTAACTGACAAAAAAGGATAAACAGACACTGAAAAAAAAAGACATACCAACAGACTGAGGGAAACATTGGACAAACTGTAACAGACACACATACCTATTTGATCTTTTTCAAAAGGTTCCTCAATTTCCTTTCTGTTTGCCAGCAGTCTAATATCAGTACAAATCTGAAACACATGGAACAAAAACCATGGAGATCTTGAGGTTAATTGACAGTATTGCATCTAAGAGTCTATAGTGTCTCAAAACCATGTGACAAGAACAATACAGTTTTGGAACCTTTGAATTGATCCAGGATTTAACTAACCTTACCATGTGGGTTTCTCATACATTTACCGTGGATCAACTAAAGGATATCATTTGCAATTTTTGGGCCCTACATTACAATACGTGTTTCCCCCCTGTGCTGACCCAGGGGTGGTTCCTTGCTCTTCATAGAACCAGTCTTTTTAATGATGATTCTTTACAGGACTTTACAGACTTATGGATTGATGACATACTAACTTATGCCAGGGGCTCATAAGTAGGTGCAATCATATGTATTATATAAGTGTCACAGCTTTTTCCAGGATCAGGCAATTTTTAGGAAGAATTGGTTGTTTGCCAAAATAATTGCAAGCTAGGATTCAAAGTCGTAAGTATGATTGGATTCATATTAAAGAAAGGAGCAACAAAAGTATCAAAGTAAGTATTCTAGCTTTTTGTCTTGAGACTGCACGTAGAGTTGAGCTCAGCCAAAACGCCAACACAAAAGCCGAATCTGATTGGCTCATCCACACGTCTAAAAATAGCCTGGTCCTTGGAAATGCCATTACACCTATATAGTACCGGAATATGGGGAAGTTGATTGCCCCTACTTATGAGCCCCTGCTTATGCTTTATAGATTTGTCTATAAATATCAAGAGCAAAACCTACCATAACACAACACCCCAACCCCCCTTTTGAAGTTCCTGGACCCTGTTACAACAGGAAGTCAGTCAATATGTTATTACTTGGCTTTTTCCTGTTTTCTGTATAGTATACCTTGTGGACAGATGCTCCCAGGCTGCTCAGCGCAGCCAGGCAATCCAGGTCAACCTTACGGCTGTATGTCTGACCTGTCACAATATAAGTCGACTTGAATCCTGCCATGTCAGTAACTAACTCGTCAAGTTTCTCAACCTACACAAAGGAAAAAGGAAGAAACATCATCCAGGAGGACATTTTTTGTTTCTATGACATTTTATAATTGATCAAAAAAAAAAAGTTCTAGATCCACCATCAGGGATTCCTAAAACCAAAGAAAATCAACTGCACCAGAACAGTCTTTTAATAGGTTCAGGTTGGCACCCCCCCCCTAAGAAATCAAAAGAATACATGCTCTGACAACAGCTACACACAACAAATACATACATCCTCAACCTCTGTAATACAGTGAAACTCTGTTCACCTGAACTCTCAAGAAAAATGAAAAACAGTTCAAGTCAGCAGGGATTTCAGTAGAAAATAAACTTTTTTTAGGGATTCCAGGTTTCTTTAGAGCCCAAAGGATGCTTGAGTTGTCCATGTTTTTCGTTATCTGGCTTCCAACGTATCACCTTTTGCTCCAAGGTATGCACACAGGAGTGTGTGCATACCTTGGCCACAACAACATGGATCCTTTTTCCATAGGATACCTAGGAGTACCCACTCCCTTCTCAGCATTTCCTGGGTACACACACCTGGTTCCATTACAGGTGCACAATCACCCTAGAAAGCACATTATAAAATGCAAACCACAAATTGAATATTGTCTACCTTCCCATGGTCTCCATCAAACAGACTGAGAAAGCTGGCTTGTGTCCCTGTGGTCCCCTTTACCCCTCTAAACCTGAGATCATCTCTTGCCCTGGTTACGTTTCTCAAATCCATAAGGAGATCAGAGATCCATAGACACGCTCGCTTACCCACTGTTGTCAGTTGTGCAGGTCTGTAGAAATATAACAATGTGTTAAAATGTGCCACAGTGAATAATGTTTATTAATCAACTGTATTGAAGTAGCATTCCTAATCAGCAAAGAAAAAGATGTATTCTCATATCTTGTATTGGAGACTGAGAGAATCAGATTTTAATTGAAAATGGGACTTATATTATAGTATTCTAGTATGTGGATTTTCTACCTAATCATGAAAGAACCATGCACCTATGTAATGAACCACAGAAACAACATACAAACTACTTTAAAATATTGTTTAAAAAAATATTTTAATCTCAATCCTTTTCCTGCTAGCAGAGGCCTCTTTTCTCTGTATTTTGCTGGGCTGGCGTTGCTCCTGTTAGCAGAGAACTCAATACTTACTGATAATGGGTAAATCCAAGTGTTGGAAGGGATTTGTATTCATCTGCAAAGTTGGCTAGCCTTTGAATACATCTTGCAAGCTTAAAGGAATAATAGAAAAAAACACTAACACTTAATAATGTTTTCTTACTCAAGAGAAAATTAATCTCTAGGACTAAGACTGTTAATTTTTGTAGTCACTGTATCAGAGAGGAATCTTGTAACAAGCTTCATGCGACATGACGGAAAAACCTGGAAAACGCAAAATTTCAGATAGAGAAAGAAGACACAATTTTTTCAGTGGCTATAGGTTCCTCGTATTACAGACTGATTTTTAAAACCAAAAATAATGTGAGGCCGAGGTGCACATAACCAGATTTTGGCTTTTTAAGATAATTTTTCCTTGATCATCATTGCCCTGTGTATCAGCTCAGGGACGAAAAGCTCGAATATCACTTTACAAAAAGTCACATCAATTTAAAAAAAGTTGCACTTGATATTTTGTTTGCTATAAGTTACTAAGTACTTAGAGAAATTATTCGCCTTATTCGATGTGAAATGGGCTTATTGGAAGCGTCACGTCATGTTTTTCCGTCATGTCGATACATGCACATTTAATAGCTGTCAAGACCATTAGAAACATATATAGCTACAATGGTGGGCACAGGGAAAAAACACACTCCTACTTGGCTGCCAAAAAATGAGACTACGCACCCCCTAGTTACACACCTGGTAAAACACACCCACCACACCCATCAATAGAATCCTGGCTAGCCTAGGAAATGGTTAAGTGCACTTACAAACCTCACTTTGGTGTTGAAAATCAAGGTGCAGTCCAATATTACAATAAGTCTTCTCGTTGTTTATCTTATTAAGAGGACATGAGCATTCTTTTTCTAAATAATTTACCTTTGGCAAAATGATGTCAAATGCATCTCTCATCACAATTAAATCCTGGATAAAAACACATCAAAATACTCTATCAGCTCTGAGATCAGCATTCCAACGCTTGGAACAAATATGATTAAAAAAACTGAAATAGCATAATTCAATTTTTAACAAATAGATCTTATGTGTGTTTCTGTCTTCTAATAAATACACAGCTGAAGTAAGTGTCATGAACAAAAAAGTATGCAATGGTTTGCAGTCAAGTTGCATGACTGTTGTTTATGACAGGCAGTGGTGTCTTCTGTGCATCTATTAGAGGCCAGATGAGATTAATCGATTTAAAAAATGTTTCTTCTGTTACAATCTAATTTTAAAATAGCACACACGTGCATGCTGGCGCTAAGTGTGTGCCCTCCTAAAACACATGAATTAGTGTGTGAGGTTTATGCTGTATAAGCATTAGTGTGTGAGACTCACTGTGTTATCTCCAACATAACAAGATGTGGCTCCCAAATGAATAATGGGTGCAGCCTTCGGACAGCACACGCCAAACGTATGCACGTGTGCCATGACATCATGTCTACGCTTCCTCTCTTCTTCAGCAGCAAGGTCATAGTCGATGTTTTCCAGGTTTGCTTCCATCTCAGCTATTTGTTCTGCTGATATGTTTTGTCCCAGTTCCTTAAAAGTTAAAAGGAAAGTCAAAGGGAAAATAATATTAAGGACTGTAGCCAGATAAGGTATGAATGTTCTAAAAATACACCAGAAATACACTAGGAGGTCCATTTAAATTAAAGTTAATCTAGAAAGTCTAAACTCTTGGGAGCAGGAAGTGCTTAACATCACATATTGCTTTATACTATTTATATAATATTCTTATTATTTTCACAATTTGCCATAGGTTATGACTATAAACCTCATTTTGACATCATCATTTGCTTTCTTCCCCCAGTTGCTAGATATACTGTAAAAGTGCAGAGTAGACAGATGCAGACATTTCGTTATATCACCACCATTTACACACAAATCATTGAGAAGCAACAGACCCCCTGCCCCCCCCCCCCACCACCACCACCATATACACACAAATAAATCATTGAGAAGCAACAGACCCCCTCCCCCCCACCACCACCACCACCATATACACACAAATCATTGAGAAGCAACAGACCCCCTGCCCCCCCACCACCACCACCATATACACACAAATCATTGAGAAGCAACATACCCCCTGCCCCCCCCCACCACCACCATATACACACAAATAAATCATTGAGAAGCAACAGACCCCCTGCCCCCCCCCCCCCCACCACCACCATATACACACAAATAAATCATTGAGAAGCAACAGACCCCCTGCCCCCCCCACCATCACCACCATATACACACAAATAAATCATTGAGAAGCAACAGACCCCCTGCCCCCCCCCCCACCATCACCACCATATACACACATAAATCATTGAGAAGCAACAGACCCCCTGCCCCCCCCCTACCACCAGCATATACACACAAATCATTGAGAAGCAACAGACCCCCTGCCCCCCCCCCACCACCACCACCATATACACACAAATAAATCATTGAGAAGCAACAGACCCCCTGCCCCCCCCCCCACCACCACCATATACACACAAATAAATCATTGAGAAGCAACAGACCCCCTGCCCCCCCACCACCACCACCATATACACACAAATAAATCATTGAGAAGCAACAGACCCCCTGCCCCCCCCCCACCACCACCATATACACACAAATAAATCATTGAGAAGCAACAGACCCCCTGCCCCCCCACCACCACCATATACACACAAATAAATCATTGAGAAGCAACAGACCCCCTGCCCCCCCCCCTCACCACCATATACACACATAAATCATTGAGAAGCAGCAGACCCCCTGCCCCCCCCTACCACCAGCATATACACACAAATCATTGAGAAGCAACAGACCCCCTGCCCCCCCACCACCACCACCATATACACACAAATCATTGAGAAGCAACAGACCCCCTGCCCCCCACCACCACCACCATATACACACAAATCATTGAGAAGCAACAGACCCCCTGCCCCCCCCACCACCACCATATACACACAAATCATTGAGAAGCAACAGACCCCCTGCCCCCCCCCCCACCACCACCACCATATACACACAAATCATTGAGAAGCAACAGACCCCCTGCCCCCCCACCACCACCATATACACACAAATAAATCATTGAGAAGCAACAGACCCCCTGCCCCCCCCCCACCACCACCATATACACACAAATAAATCATTGAGAAGCAACAGACCCCCTGCCCCCCCCACCACCACCATATACACACAAATAAATCATTGAAAAGCAACAGACCCCCTGCCCCCCCACCACCACCACCATATACACACAAATCATTGAGAAGCAACAGACCCCCTGCCCCCCCACCACCACCATATACACACAAATAAATCATTGAGAAGCAACAGACCCCCTGCCCCCCCCCCCCACCACCACCATATACACACAAATCATTGAGAAGCAACAGACCCCCTGCCCCCCCCACCACCACCATTTACACACAAATCATTGAGAAGCAACAGACCCCCTGCCCCCCCCCCCACCACCACCATATACACACAAATAAATCATTGAGAAGCAACAGACCCCCTGCCCCCCCCCACCACCACCATATACACACAAATAAATCATTGAAAAGCAACAGACCCCCTGCCCCCCCACCACCACCACCATATACACACAAATCATTGAGAAGCAACAGACCCCCTGCCCCCCCACCACCACCATATACACACAAATAAATCATTGAGAAGCAACAGACCCCCTGCCCCCCCCCCCACCACCACCATATACACACAAATAAATCATTGAGAAGCAACAGACCCGCTGCCCCCCCCCCCCCACCATCACCATATACACACAAATCATTGAAAAGCAACAGACCCCCTGCCCCCCCACCACCACCACCACCACCATATACACACAAATAAATCATTGAGAAGCAACAGACCCCCTGCCCCCCCCACCACCACCATATACACACAAATAAATCATTGAGAAGCAACAGACCTCCTGCCCCCCCCCCACCACCACCACCATATACACACAAATCATTGAGAAGCAACAGACCCCCTGCCCCCCCCCACCATCACCACCATATACACACAAATCATTGAGAAGCAACAGACCCCCTGCCCCCCCCCACCATCACCACCATATACACACAAATCATTGAGAAGCAACAGACCCCCTGCCCCCCCCCACCACCACCATATACACACAAATCATTGAGAAGCAACAGACCTCCTGCCCCCCCCCCCACCACCACCATATACACACAAATCATTGAGAAGCAACAGACCCCCTGCCCCCCCCCCCCACCACCACCACCATATACACACAAATCATTGAGAAGCAACAGACCCCCTGCCCCCCCCCCCCCCAACCCAGACTGCACCAATGCTGATAGTGCTATATAGAAGATTTAACCCATTGACTCCTGGCTATTTTTGAGCTGAATTAACAAAAAAACTGACACCTCCCCCCTATTCGTAGTTTTATACAGCCCGTCAAAGTCAAACACAGCTGCACCTAGTCAGTGCTTTGCAGTCCCCACTTTTAATCCCTTGCCCTTGTGCTGAAGCGAGCACAAGTTGATGGTTGCTTGTATTTTTCACCAAAAATACAGCTATGAGCATATTAGGAGAGTGTCTCAGGACATCATGAAGTCTATTGGGGCTTAATTGAGTGCTTTGCTTATGGATATTTGCGAGCAAAGGTGGATTCATGGTTATTTCTTCCTTGTTTGGCTTTGCCTGGATGAGAAAATAATTTTCTAATGAATCACCACAGCTCTCCTAAATGCTGTCTTTTCTGAAACCAAATTGATTCCAAAATTGTTTACACTGCTATTCTGGGTCTGTATGACCTGGAATTGATTTGTTTGGCTTTGGGGTGAAAAGACTTATAAAAAACCATCTGACTTTGGGGAGAGGAGTGTTGACTGGCCCTCCCCTTAAAAATTTTTCCCTGGATCTCCCAGAATGCTTTGCAATCCATGATGGCATCCAAGTGGTTTTACAAGCCTTTAAGGAGTGGACATTGTGTTTTGAGACCATGGAAATGAACCTGGAGGATCAGAATAAAGGTATCTATTTGTGTCTTGAGCTGTGTTTGCTTATCTCTCTCCCTTGTGTGCTATTTTGAGCGTTTCATTGAGAGGGGTGATTCTGCTTTTCTTTCCTTGTTCAATTAGAAATTTGTCAAAGAACCTGTGCTATTATTTGGCTTAAGAGTAGTTGCCAACACCTTGGTTGGATGCATATCTTCAAGACCATTTATCCCTTAGACTGATGCCTGAGTATCTTCATCTTGTTGTGTTTATTTTGCATTTATGAATTTTTTGGGTTGTGGGTACTTCTCAAAGCCGGTACAGGCCGGTTGAGGGGTCAATGCGTTAATACAGTCTCTCCCTTTCCTACTAAAATCCCTTCACATATATTATAGCAGCAGTGTAGCCAGGATTTTTAACAGGAGGGGGGCCAAAAAGGACTTTCGAGGCATTTTCTCCTGTATTTTAGATAATGTCTCATACATTTACTTATTTTTGGCTGCTAAGAGGGGGGGGGGGGGGGGGGGGCTAGACCACCCCCTGGCTTATATTTTAAAAATGTCAAGAGAGATATATTCGGTCCATTTATAGGTAGGTCTATCGCTTATTCTAGATATGGCAAGTGGACTAGATTCTCCATCGAAGACAACACTGTCTAAGGACACCACGACTAAAGGGGAAACCTCCCGAACCTTTTGTGCACCCATGCGAATACATCATCATTTGATCATGTGGATTGACGGTGGAATAAAAAATACCTTCTCCGCTTTAGCAAGATAGAGCCATAGTCGCCTCCATGTTGAGAATTTCTTGTCTTCAGAGAAGCAATAAGCCATTTCCTTGCTAGCATACCGGCTTGTCAGTGGACTCCGGTATTTCGAGTAAACGGATTCCTTTCCGTCCGCCATGCTGGATCGAACACGAGCCGACGCTACTTGGTCAGTGGCTTACCGCCACAGCGCGCAAAAACAAATGAAAAAAAAACACAATTAAAATGCTAAAATAAATACTTGATCTACGCACACACACTCAAAACTTCAAAATAGTAATTTCAAAATATTCCGCATCTCAAGAAAAAAAGAAAGTATAATACTTCCGGAAAATAAAAGTTGAGGATTTATGGGTCTGCGAAAATGGTCAGCGGATTCCGTGTTCAAGATGGCGGAAGCCGGCGAAGGGAAGAACTATCTATACGGGCTTCTAATTTTGTCTCCTGTCCTCTCGTTCTTGTGTTTACTTGGGATATTTTACTCATACTTGACTAGTAAGGTCAGTGAACATATGAAATTTGTCATATTTTCTTGATTACATATACTTCAGGCCACTTCGGCCTTTATATTTTTTTTGTCGTTGATTCGCGCGCTTATGCATGTTGGTCTTCTATCTACATCACAAATTTACATCGTGAGAAATGCTTGAACGCGACTGATGGATCGTCAATAGAAATACATACTTTCCACGTAATTGTATACATAGTTTTATTTGGTGTGAGATAACTGTCACTGGTCATCCCGTCCCCAGCGTTTTTAGGGCCCCAAATTACGTGTCAATACAACGAGAAACAAAAGTGCAGACTTAAATATCGCCGGTCAACTGCCATTTTGTCATCCTGGCAAAGTAACAAGTGTGAGAAAGAATTCATTTCCATAAGCTGATTTGGAGACTGAATAATATGCCATCCGTGCGTATTGAAAAACCTGGTTTTCATAGGCAGTTCTAGGGTGGGCTAAGGGCCTTCCCCACTATTTTAAGATATTTTTCTTAAAAATATGAAAAACTATAAGCATCCTCAGTACAGATTCTAAAAGTAAATTAAGTCCGGCCTTCCCCTGTTAGTCAGTAGCATATCTAGGGGAAGAGATAAGATGGTTTGAACCCCTCTGGGCTGCCGTGGCGTACCATTTGGGGCCTAGATGTGCTGATCTGAAAGCCTATTCAACCCCTAACTATAAGTTACATTCCCCTACCCATCTTTTTTTGCACAGAAAATAAAGAAGTTAGAGTACCAGCATATAAAATGAAAAAGGTTTTTTTTCTTTTTTCTATTTGTCACCGAGGCAAACTGCACCTTCAGCAAAAAGCCAGATCCACCCCTCACCCCTGTCTCTTGAAATCCCTGAAATCGACCTCACCTTATTAGAACTTCTGGATTAATGCAAGCTTTCCTCTTGCTTGAGAAGAAGAATCCACTCCATACATGCTGTTGACCTCACCCAAAGTGCTATCCCTTAAAAATTGATTTTGCTAACAATCACCCCCCATCTGTTTTTTTATCGTAGTCCCCCTTGGGCAGACTTGTACCCAGTCGTTATTTGCTGTTGCGCGTACATCCACAGGAATCCTAAAGCAAAGACGGGGGAAAAAATAACGACTGGCAGATTACAGATCCAAGATGGCGGCGAAATTGGCGAGCAAAAATGTTACGAATTTTCACAGACGAAGAAGGACCTATCCATACTGCATTTCTTGCCTGTAAAATTCCATGTGCACATGACAACTGCAGAAATAGCCTAAATACTTTCCTGGAATTTGAAATTCGGCGTAAGATCATGTGCAAATAATGACTTCCTCACTCTAGAGCTTCTTCTAGGGAACATGAAGACAGTACAAGACAGTATGTGTTCGAATTATATCTCTGAAAGTATATATTTGTGATTAATACAATCCAACCAAGGCAGTATGAGTTCAAATGAGTGCCAGAACATTCAGACCATCCAAATTCATTTCATGAAATAATGTATCTAGCTCACCAGTGTCGTCCGCCGTCTTGGGTTTTACGAAACGAAAATATTGTCTAATTAAACTGGGAACAACCGAAAATAAAACTAAATGGTTTACAACGAGTGTGTGTAGCTAGGCACTTGGACTTGTGCACAAAAAAAGTAAAAAAAAAACTGTCATAAAAACGCTGCTTCCAAGATATTTGAAAAACCCCGAAACCGCATCCTGACCGTCATGCGCAGCGTCTGGGTACGAGACTGCCCCTTGGGGTTTTTTTTCAATATCTCAAATAATTTTTTGTGCAGGATTTCCCAGCCGTGTGTCTTGAGCAGTATTCGCCGTGCTACCTGGGTCTGGTGTTACCCATCTCCATCCCTGTCTTCGTCATTTTTATGTACTTCAACTGGATGGGACTCAAATTCTTTGTGCACAATTAGAGGTGAGTTTAACTAGTTACTCTTTATGCACAATTAGAGGTTAGTTTAACCAGTTACTCTTTGTGCCCAATTAGAGGTGAGTTTAATCAGTTACTATTTGTGCACAATTAGAGGTAAGTTTAATCAGTTACTATTTGTGCACAATTAGAGGTGAGTTTAATCAGTTACTATTTGTGCACAATTAGAGGTAAGTTTAACTTAGTTACTTTTTGTGCACAATAGGTGAGTTTTACCTGTTACTCTTTGTGCACAATTAGAGGTGAGTTTAACTAGTTACTCTTTATGCACAATTATAGGTGAGTTTTACCAGTTACTCTTTGTGCACAACTAGAGGTGAGTTTTACCAGTTACTCTTTGTGCACAATTAGAGGTGAGTTTGTACCAGTCTCTTTGTGCACAACTAGAGGTGAGTTTTACCAGTTACTCTTTGTGCACAATTAGAGGTGAGTTTTAGCAGTTACTCTTTGTGCACAATTAGAGGTGAGTTTTACCAGTTACTCTTTGTGCACAATTAGAGGTGAGTTTTACCAGTTACTATTTGTGCCCAATTAGAGGTGAGTTTTACTAGTTACTGTTTGTGCCCAATTAGAGGAGGGTTTAACTAGTTACTCTTTGTGCACAATTAGAGGTGAGTTTAACTAGTTACTCTTTGTGCACAATTGGAGGTAAGTTTAACTAGTTCTCTTTGCAGGGCTCGAAATAGCGGCTTGCCACATGGCAGGCCAAATTTAGCACTTGGTTCCAGGAAATCCTGACAGCAAATGGATGTAATGTAATGAAGATCGAAAGTAAATGGGATGATGTAAAGGAATTAGTTGCAACAACAGAGCTTAAAGATGCATGGGCAAAACTCCTCACTTCTTCAAAGAAAGACTCGCGCAGCAATATCCTACATCTTGTTGAGATTCTGTTAGTTGTTCCTATTAGCAATGCCACTCTTGAACGAATGTTCTCAGCCATGAATCGTGTTCACACTGACTGGAGAAATTGTTTAGGGGAGAGGAGAGTTGAAAATCTGCTCAGAATCACCGAGGAGGGAAGTGCAATACAACAATTTGACCCAAAGCCAGCCCTTTCAAGTCGGTGTAATAAGTGTGCCACCCAAAGAAGACCTTCTGTAGAGCCAAGTGGACCACGGAAAGAACCAACAACAAAAAGGATCCTACCTTAATCAGATGTTGTCAAACTGCAAAAAGACTAGTATTGACAGAAGACGACGACGACGAAGCATGAACTCAGTCTTTGTTTAATCTCAGTACAAAACAAAGAAAGTGTGTTTGCGGGATCTGGCAAATAACCCAAGTTTGAAGTAAATTCTAGATGGCTTCAAAGATATCAACCTACACGGTGCTTTGCTAGGGAGATGTTATTATAATCAAGTTTAATCAGTGAAAGTAAGAAAAAATTCTATCGACCAGTTTTATTTTTACAGCCTCGAATGCAAAAATTATGCTTTTGAAAGTGTCGCACCTAAAATATGCCGGATGTTTAACTATACATAAAATGAGATCAGAAGCTCGCAACAAATTATAAATTAGCACGAAAGAAGTCCAATAGATATGCTACAATTCAAAAGATTCGGATTTTAAATAGAGTTTTTCTTTGAAGAAACATGTCCGTGAAAGTAGAAGATAAACAAAAAGGCAACAAAAAAATAAAACCGCAAATATCTTAAAATCTGACTTTCAGATTTTTTTAAAACTTCAAATATGTGGAGGCAAACGTAGTAAGTTTTGTCTAAGGGGTATGGTTTAAAAATAATTTTCCGCGTATAGTGTGTATTTGCAAAAATCTAAAAGCACATTTTCCATTGTTTCGTCGCTATGGTAACTCAAATAACAACAGCTCATATATTTTCCAAAAATTCAATCCTTACTTGATAAATGGACTTAATCTTGCGCAAACAGAAACTGTAGCCCTTTAAACATGAGCGGTTATCTACTAGAAAACTGCAGGCAGCTTCCTTAAGGGGTCTCAGGTTAATTGTTTCCAAAATGCGGTAACGTGTTTGCCCTCGCTTTAAAGATTCTTTCGATTCTGCTATCCCTTAAGGGGTCTCATGTTGCATTGTTTTCCAAATTGTGGAAACGTGTTTTCCCTCGCTTCAAAGATTCTCTCGATTCTGCTAAAAGGGGTCTCATGTTTATTTAGGATGTTACTAGTAGCCATTTGTTGTACATTTGTACCCTCGCTATAATGGACGCTGTCTGGTTTACTAGACTTACTTTTATACATTTTAATGTTGTGATATATGCGTAGCGTTGAAAGGACTTTTTGTTAGGGACCGAAGTGACTTGTGTACTGCATTCACATGTAAACTCTGCCACTCACAACCAATCAAAGCGAACGTTTAACAAGGATTGCTCATAAGGTCGTGCATTTTGTCACGAAACAAAATAACGACTCGGTAATTTCTTAAAGAATGTCTCTCAACCACTCCTTTGTTATTGTTTACAATTGAAATACGAGGGTTTATCTGCAATAAAATTTCAAAATAACCATCCGTGATTGAAGTTTAAAAGTTTATTATATTTGATAGTACGTTTCTCTGTTACTGGTTTGAGACGATGGAAATTGATTCTTTGAGACACCCGGTATTGTACGGGAGCATAAAATGGCGGCATGATTGGCCTTTCCGACGGAAACCTCAACTGTTAAAAGACAAAAGAATCTATTAAAATCCGAGATATTTAACAGGCCATCCGCTCTAAATTATCAATCAGATCCTCAAAGAACCTTCCAATAGACACACTGCTTTCAATATTTTGAAATATTTTTCGCGTTTTCCGTTAAAAATCATCGGATATTGTTACGTAATCAACCGGAAGTAAAATGGTGACAATGCGGCTTTAATATGGTTTTAAAAGCAAATCATATTGAACCAGAATCCAAGAGTAGTGTCGGAAAGGATAGAGGTGCTCCGGTGTTGTTGAGAGTGATTTATTGAACATTAAAATGGTGCTCAGCGACACACACCACTGGGAAATTCCAATTTCCTCAGGAAAGGCGGGGTGTTGAGGATAGTGTGTTTTGGGGGGTTGAGGATGGGGGGGTCATAAATTCAGGCGTCATTCTTAATCTATAAACCGAGATGTGCCCCAGTTTGCGATTGGAACGCCTCCGTCCAGAATTGCGATAGAAACACCTCAATAGTATTAACACCATGGAAACGAATGAGCAACTCCGGCATTTAGTAATACACTCGGCCTCATTAACACCGAACAGCTGATCAAGCCTTAAATCCAAACCTGCAAAACACTCGCTTAACACCGCCAGCACTTAACACGCTTTTACTGTTTTACTCTGCGCTCATGTCAGCATTCATTACGACTAAATGCGCGGAATATTACCTCTAAAAGCCGCGCTTACAGCTTGTTTGTGCAGGCTGCACTACCATTGGTAATAATTACTAAAAGAGTGACGTTTTAACAGATTGAGTCAGTGTTTGCTTTTAGGTGAGTGAATGAAAAAAAGGGAATGTTTTTATATCATGCTTTTGCTGTCCTTGGACTCTGCTAGGATGTTTACCAACATTTTAAAGGCGACTTAAGTTATTAAAGATTACTCATTTGCAAAAGTTAAACATTTATGTTGTATATTTTGATCCTATATCGACGTTGGTGCTAATCTGGTAATTAATTTTTGGGGAAAAAGACAGCCGATAAAGCCCCACATATAAATATTGTCTTTTCAGGTCACCGCCAGTGTCCAGCATTTGTGCCGCCTGAAAATTTATTTATTTTCTATTTTAAGTCTTTCTCTGTAAAACCTAGAATCAATTGGGGTTTTAGTTTTGCGCTCTTCGAAAGATTTGTTCGGGGATCTGCATTGAAAATGGACTAAACTGTGAAAAGTCGCAATAGTGCCTGTGATTGGAGGAATCCCTTTTCCCCACGCGAAAAGTGTCGCGACATATTTCACATTATTTCTAAAAAAAAAAAAAAAAAAAAAAAAACAAGCACGATGATGAATTCTTGGTTTCGTGTCTTTACTCTATAATTAAGCTTCAAAGCCTAATTTTGAAATTGGAAGAAAATTAAAATAAACAAATGGCCGCCCGCACGCTCCCGAAGTAGAGATCGCGACCAGATTCATTTGGCCTAAGATTGACTTTTTTGGATGAGTTTGTTTAGTTATTTAAATACAAAACTTTTTAGCATCATAATAATTTTCTTAAATAGTTTTTAAAATGTGTTTGTTTGTTTTTGTATCTCTTTTTCTGTGTAACATGTAAGCATCGCTATTACACGGAATTAGTTTTTTGCAAATGGTTTAAGAATCTGCTGGCCACTGGATTGCGTGGTTTATAAACTTGATAGACTATATATAACACGTTTGTGTGCTTAATGGCTAAGCGGAGGCGTCTGAATCAATAAAAGCTGTAGGATCAAAGTCTTTAAACCGTAAATGAGTTAACATTGCCTCAATTTGATTCGACGTACACACTCAACCATGTCCAATTCAATACCCATTTCGCCAAATAGAAACCAATTTGTTGACATTTATAGCTATTAAGGCGATAAACTCGCCACAAATTACGGCTGTTTTGTAGTTTAATTTTCAATAATTAGAAATACATCTTTACTAGCATTGACTATTTTTTTTTAGCACACCGAAACTATATGCTCGGTTCCCAGCCGTGGTTATGCCGAGCAGGGTTCATCCCCACGGGAGAACCGAAACCACCGCAGCTAGAAACTGAGGCTTCTAAAACAAGTGATAATTAATAGCGTTGAAACATTTCCTTCCCCTTGCGCTTCGCGCCATGATACGCTCTGTTTTATTGAGTTGCTGTCGTTAATTTTTGTGTTGGCACGCAGAAAAAGTAGAATGAATCAAGTTATAAAATGTTTCGTATTTTACTTGATCGAAAATTAATGTCTTATTTTGTTCTATTAAAAAAGTTGTGTTGTCTAGTGTGTACTATGTTTAACATTTTTAATGCCTTTGATGGAAACTAATAATCATTTTTATTACTTTTGGGTTTTACTTGTTTATTGATGTTATTTTCATTTATAGATATCTGCCATTATCTTTTTCAATAAAGCAAGATTTATCCCAGTACAGTAAAAACAAAATAAAAGTTTGAAACAAAAGTTACATGAGCATTAACAATGATCTATACAAAACCGGAAAAATAATTTTTGTTTAGAGCGAAAACATGTCCCTTTTCCGTCATCTCAGTACCGTAAATACAAAAATGAAAGAGAAGGTTTCGAAGCAAAAGTTAGGAGCATAAAGACTGTTTATTAGCACAATAATTACCCTCTTCCTCTTCACAAAATAAGAACACTGTACCCGCTTTATCTCTATCTTTCTGAAACCACAAGATTTGCCCGTTTAAAAAAAAGCAGAGCGCTGGAATTGCAACATTTTTACGCTCTTCCCTAAACTGTAGCTTTTTCAAGCGAAATGGTGTTGTCCTGCGCAGATGCAAACAGGTTTAAAGTTGTTTAGATTCAGTATGTTAAAGCCGCATTATCACCAGTTCACTTCCGGTGGTCCGACGGAAACCTCGACCGTTAAAAGACAAAAGAATCTATTAGAATCCGAGATATTTAACAGGCCATTTGCTCTAAATTATCAATCACATCCTCAAAGAAACTTCCAATAGACACACTGCTTTCAATATTTTGAAATATTGTTCGCGTTTTCCGTTAAAAATCATCGGAGATTGTGTCGTAATCGACCGGAAGTAAACTGGTGACAATGCGGCTTTAAGTATAAGCTGCATCAGCCCCTTGTTATCTTAGCACCACGTAATGATATCAGATCTCCAAAGAAACAACTAGAATTTCTGCAGCAGGTATTTTTTATTTTTCTGTGACGCAATTGCAGGTGCAAGGCACTTGAAACTTGGATCAAAATGGAAAAAAAAACCAAAGCTCGGACTGGCATAGGTCCACGTGCGTATCGCCTTCTTTTTTTTTTAATAGACTTTCTCAACATTGCACGCGTTTCAGCAAAAATCAAATAAACACTTGAAACTGGTCAGATCATCACGCGGCCTGCCGCCCTCAGCGCCCGCAAGTTCTCTTTTCAAATGTATTGTAAATAATATTTCAAATCGCTTCACATCTCTTATTTGTTAAAATCAGATTAAAGCTGAAGACCGTAAAGCTCTATAAACGGCCCGTTAGACTATGGGTGGGAAATAAATAAGTGTATCTTTTAGCGAACAAATAGAAAGTGACAACCGAAGCCAGCGTTGGTGGTTTATCATACAATCCTTAAAGTTAAAACAAATAATTATGCACAAAAATTGTATAAACTGTTTGGAAAGAAGCCCTTCTTAAAAACAGAGCTAAGGTTTGACGAAGATTTCGTGACGCAATTTGCATAGTTGCGCAGTGAATGTGATTAGTAAATCAAACGAGGAAATATAATCAAATCATATAGGAAAAAGACATGCATATCGAATAATTGACGTCCGAAAAGTCTCTCAAAAATTTGTTCTTATTAGCAGGATTGACGCATCCTAACTCGGTCTTAAAACAATCGCTGAATGAGAATGGTCCATTTTCGATAACCTTTACTCAACCTCGGTAAAAAATGATGCAAGAATTAATCTAATTAAACGGTATTTTGCCGCCATTTACTAGCCCCACTCCGCTGCGTATGTATTTTCCAAAATGGCGACCAAAAAGCTCCATCGCCCAAAAGTATCATGAGTAGGGTTTCAAATGATATATCTTTGAAAGCTGTTCAAATCGAGTTTGCATTCTCAAAAAGACATTATTTTTCTAAATAACTTTCTATGTAAATTTCAACTCTATAGACATTCATTTTAAGTTCAAAAATGTTTTTTTTCACGGCGGTGCAAACAGTATGTATTTAATTTTAGCATATATTTAAACTATGCCCTAAAACTATGTAAAATCATGGAAATTATCTTCCTAACACGGTTTTGGGTAGTATGGACTACTCGAAGTTCTAATGAATTCTCTCTTCATGGTACCTGTTGGCGTAACTCTTGTAAAGCACTTTTATAACAAGATCATGGTGGGAAAGCTCAGTTGGAATGTTCCCATCCGTGATGTACGTATGAAACGCGGGTACCAGAGCCTCTTCACACGGAGCGCTAGTTACTCGAGTGTTCTGATATTTTGAAGGTCAGACAGTAAGGTGGCAAATTAAAAAGTCACGCCTTTTTCATGGATCAAATTTTTGTATGTCACATGGGAAAGAAAACAAAGCCTATCTCAAGTGTTTGACGGTGAGGGCAATTTTACTATTTGCCCCTATAAAGCAGGTTTATTAAAGAATGTCGATCAACCACTCCTTTATTATTGTTCACACTTGAAAATACATCGGTTTATTTGAAGAAAAGCTCAAAATAACCACCCACGATTGAAGCTATATACCTTATTAACAATATGTTATCGAAAGTATCTCAGATATGTGCTTGAAATAGCCGATGGGAAAGGATTCCTGGAGTGAGTCGGTATTGTGCGGGAGCGTCAAATGGCGGCGTGGTTGGCCTTTTCATTTATAAAATGATTGTATGTGGATGGACAACAATGTTCAGTATTTTCACCTATTGAAACAGTGCAAAGAGGCACGCCTTTTTGTTGATCAGTGTTTGTGTCTCACGTGGAGAAAAAGCTCACAGCTCAACTGTTGAAGTTCAACATTGTTTCTAAGACAGCAGGTTTTAAGAAGAGACACACATGCACGTGTGTCACCTGGAACTTACAACAAAATATAACTCAAGTCAAGAACATTTTCATACACGCCTTTTCTAATCATAAATTCTCGATTGTCAGTAGCTTTCTTCAACGTGTCGAGAAACGAAGAAATTAAGAACGAAAGGAATTTCCAAAATTAATAAAAAATAATAAAAAGATAAATATGGCTTTTTTTGGGAGTATCAGTTCTCTTTAGGAGAAATTAAACTTCGTCTCACACATCTTTCTAGCGCGAGTTTGCCAGCCAAACAGTCACGTGATCTTAGCGCAAGTCCCCAATTACTCGGATGGAGATTACTCTTCAAAGTTGCGAAGCGTAAAAGAAGTGAAAGAAGAAAATAGTGTTTTTGAAAACAGACTTTAGGCGGAACACCACTGTGTAATTTGACGGTAGTTTGGGATTTTTTGCCTTTTTTCTTTGCAGAATAAAGAAATTGTTGGTTTTAGCGGAAGGCGCCGGTTTACGTCACGTGGTTTAAAAGGCGTCGCACCCTCGGCCCGAGAGAAGTTCGTAACACAAACGTACAGGTACGTACTGTATAATTCATGTCATTTAGGTAAAAAAAATTTTTTTCTTTTTATTTGATGAAATGGTTTGGAAAACTGGACATATGATTAACCAAACACAAGTATTTGACTCTGTCGGGTTTTTCTTCTTTTTGTTTTGATGACTTTAAAAACCTCTGTTAAATATTCGGACAGTTTTATCCTATGCTAAACTTGCTTTCGTCGTTCGTTCTGTGCGAAACAAGTCTTTGAGATATTTACCCTATTTATTATTCTGGTAAATGGTCTTATTTTACAAAGAACTTTGAAATGATTTGATTTTGTTTTTAGTTTTTGTAAAGGTGGCAAGGTCATTTTATTTTATTTTTTGCAAAGGTCGCGGACTACAAAATGAAAAAAAAAAAATAGGTAAAAACCTTGCTTTTTGTTTTGTTTTAATTGAACGACGCTTTTGAAAAATTGTCCTAATTGTTCTGAAAAAAGACAGCATGTCTTAAGGTGACGGCGACCGACTTTCTCGTGTGCCTTTCGTTCCCTTGTTGTTACAGTTTCACGTCAATCCGTTATTGTGGATAGTTTTACTCCAGACTTCAAATGATTTGAAACAAAAACTAAGTAGGCCTTATTTAAGGAAATAGTTATGATCTTCTTTATGGTGGCAGCGGTAGATATCCCGTGCTTTTAGCGATCATTTGAAGACACTACCTAACGAATAGCCGCCTATAATAAGAAGTAACAGGTACATTGTTAACGCGGTCAGTAAAACTGTCGAGTCGTTTACACAAAAGGTTCTTTTACATCAAAGAAGTGACACAGTTCTTAACACAGGGAGCCGTTTTTTCCCACCACTGCTAGCAGGTGGTAGATTGATAGCCGGATCAAGCTTCTCGCTTTACAAAATCATAGTTGATACAGGTAGCAAAACACAGAAATCCTAGCCTGATTCTACCGTTTCTAGGGTTTCAACCACGCGCTCCTAATATGTTGGTATGCTTTTAAACCCGCGAGTTGATTCCTAATAGTCAATAGCATTTTGTATGTTGTTGCCCATAGTGGGGTTTATTTGAAAAAAAAAAATGCTTTTTGCTTAAAAGGTGTTTTATTTTAATTGATGGTTCAACCGATGTTTGTGAGGAAAATTTGCTACGCGTATCAATAGAAATTTATTTTTTTTATTTTTTTCAAAAAGTAATCAAACAGATATTATTTTGCATGCATCTTTTACCAAGTAATTTCCCATCTGGCCCTTTTTACACGACACATTTTATAATAATCAGTGTTTAATACGACCTATCATTAAAACGACATCCACATTTCTTGATTTTTTTATCTTTGTTTAAATAATCGATAAGTCATGCGGGATGGTTTATTGAATATTTTCCATATACCTCGTCGGGACTAATCTTCACATTTATTCACCTGTGGTACGTCGGCTTATCTTGCTGTAAACCTGGCCCTGTTATGACAGCGCGGATTACACATCTCGGATCATTCATAACATGGTCACTACGGTCCGTCCTCCTTTGAATACTTTTGAACCATCCACCATTATCTCAGAACATCTTAATGCTAAAACTCATCCACACTTCACTGTTGGCGTTTTACATTTCAATATAATAACCTTTTTATTTTATTTAATAAGTTCGCCAATTCGAGAGACCTAAACCGAGCTAATCGTTCGTAAAGAAAGTGCCTTTTTTGATTGGACCTGATATTTTTTCGTCGCGATTCAACGTCCCAAGTAACCTCCTTCCAAGTTTATCATGAGCTTTTAAATTTGGTTTCCTTAAAGACGAACAAACAATTGGTCCACGGAAGATTTGGCACTTAATACGTCTTTCAATTAAGCACAATACGAGGTTTCATCCGGCCTCGGCCTTAATTTATTTAACTTCCATAAAACTACACGTTTTGGACCCCCTTAGTTTGGTCTCGTGCCTTTTTTTAGCAGTTCGATAACACACTTCAATTGATAGCGTTTTGGGGGCGTTTAAAAGAGAACGCTTCGTCGAATGTTCAACCGTGTTTGGCTAAGAACACAGGGCTTAAATGATACACAGCTTACTTTGTTTAGAAATTAAAAGCTCATTAGCAGAACACTGAATACCGAGCCATGAGGACGTTAGACGAAAAGGGCAATTATCAATACTGCGTAGAGTACTTCGTTATCATCGCCTACACAAGTTATACCATTTTCATCAGATGACGAAAAATTCATTTTAAAATCGTGTTGATGATTATATTAAGTCTGCCGTGAAGACAGCTGTTCACACGTCCCACAGGTGAAGTTTTAGAGCCGCTCCGATCTCAAATAGCAACCACTAAATGTTTACCAAAAGGGGATAGAAACAAGGCATAAACAACTTTAGGCGATCACTGCTTCCTTTCCCCTTGGAGCCGTGGGGATCGCGTTAGGCGTTCGAGGAAATTGCGCGATCTCGCCTCTAGGGCTGGGAAAGCACAGAATTCCCCACAGTTGGTGCGACTCTAAATGGGGAAATCTTGTCGCCCTGTGCCATCTAATTGGATATCCCGTAAGTATCATATGTATACATTGCGCTATTGTCCCGGCAGCACCAGCCAATCAGAAGGCGGAATACTAAAATGGAAGCACTTTTAAGGGCCATTGTATCATATTAGCAAAGTTTATTGAATGGATATTTGATTTTCTTACTTCAGAATAAGCAAAGGACACACATTAAAATGCATTGTTTAATCCCATTACTCTGCATAATCACTTGCGCTTAAATACGACTTTTATTTGCTATGCAACTCAAAGCGTCTTCACTTGCGCGGCGACAACACACCACTAGCGATATTTCTCATGGATGCTACGCGAACTCCCGGTATTCCGTCTTTTTATCAAAGTCCCCTGTACAGCGTTGTGGCCCAGAGGGCGCAGGCCCTACAAGCGGCGTCTGGTTCGCAATACGATCCGTGTTGCGTCCCGAGTTTTCTGTCGTACCACCCCTACGCCTCGCGCTCCCTAGAGATGCCCTACATGTACCGCCATTCCCTCCACCCCTACATCAACTCTAGCGCCTTTCCTTCTTATCAAGGTAAGAATGAGTACACTTGATTTAACCGATTTACCGATAAAACATTTTTTCCCGCACCGCGTGTTATAACGCGTGTGTAAGGGATCGGGTGATAAGATCGGATAAATTTCCTCGGAATGGAAATTTCCGCAGAAAATAAT
Source organism: Nematostella vectensis (assembly GCF_932526225.1). Lineage (NCBI taxonomy): Eukaryota > Metazoa > Cnidaria > Anthozoa > Actiniaria > Edwardsiidae > Nematostella > Nematostella vectensis. Next base: position 3,363,931 of record NC_064045.1, read on the forward strand.
CACATCTCTTACTGATTAATTATCTCTTAGTCTAAAACTAGCCGTTGTTTAATGATCGATTTACCGATTAAACAAGTTTTTTTTTTTTTTTTTTGCACCGCGTGCCAAGACGTTTTGTATTCACACTGATAACTTTAATTCGTGGCATAAAAATGTCCGTCAAAAAATGAAGATTATCACTTCGTATATTGTTAAACCATTTCCCAGTCTAAAATTGGTAAATATTTTCTACACATCGTTTAATTCTCGATATGAGAATTTGCGCAAAAGTGGTGAAGTCATTTTTTTTTTTTTCATGGCTAACCGTTTTATTATTGTAAACACTTTTGAAATCATAAACATTTCGGATAATACTTCTAATGGTTTGACTTATCAGCATCATCACTTGCTTTCTCACGATTTCAATACCGATTTAATTTTTTTAGTATTCTAGCAAGACTATCCCTATGTAGTTTTATTTCCCTTTGGATTTAAAACTCATAAACATTAATAAGAGAACGACTTCAAATGGTCGATTACTTTAACTTAGTTACGGGGGTATCATTAAAGAATTCGGAATGTTCTTTTCATCCTCTCTGCGATCAATACACTACAACTTACTAATGTTAATGTTTAGTTTAAATGATAAAATAAAAAAACCGCGGTTTTCACCCCACTAATTAAGTCATTTTCTTTGGGTGTGATAGCTGCTTCAAAATTTTCTAGGTCTGCAAAGTTGTTAGTTTTATTAGAAATTTTGTGTATAGTTTGAATCAATTTTGCGTGCCATTAAAGACTATTGTTCATTCTTTTTTCCTTCGATAACCATTTTTTTATTTCGGTGTTCCTTTAGTTTTTATTTTAAGAGGGTCTATCCTCCTGACATGTCCTTTCAATTTAGTTGTTTATCTCGTTACTTGGGGTGAGGAATTCACAAGTCGGGCAGTTACAGCTAATAATTGTTGAGACATTCAGGCAAATGAGATTACAATTGAGATTACATGTATTAATTTTCTACCAGCATATATTTATATAATACGAGATACGTGTTACTAGCATGTGTGCTATATTTGATACCTAATTTTCTATATCAAAAACGATAAGTTTTTTAAGTGTAAAACGCCAGTTTGAAACGATTTTTTTATAGCCGGAAACGGAAAATTATTTCATCAAATATAGCGCGATAATTCTGTTACCGTTAAAGTACCTTTTAAGGCCAGATTAAGCAGTAAACATGCAAAATATATTCCTCATTCTATTATTTTATTGCAGGAACATTTCTTTAAATGTGATTTTAGTTAATTCCATTCGAAGGGGCTATCCTTTTTCTCATTTCTTTTTCCTTTATCGCTTTTTCTTATTCAAGGGCTTAACTGATAATCTGTGTACATCGCCTCTTTCTTTTCATATCACATTTGTAGTTTCTCGAACCTCTCTTCAATGAAGACTGAAGGTTCCTTGACCATTCACCCCCGCTTTTATTCTATTATCGTTCTATTTTCTACAAGAAATGATACACTCTGGGCTTCAGATTAAAATCGTCCCATTCGTTGCCCTCACTTCAATGCTAGAACTTTTTGGTAAAATCGTGTCTGTATCTTCTCAACGCCTTCATTTTCCTGGTCATTGCTCTCGATTATTTTTTTAACCCCTTCCGTTATCTTAGTTATGTTCACTCATCTCTGTCATTTTATCCGACAAAAGATTGGCCTTGACTATCACCTGAAAAAACCTCCCCTTTATTTACACATTTATGTCCTTTTCTTTCAAGGCCAAAGTTCCTTATAACAACCCTTTTATTCACACGTATTTGTCCTTTTTCTTCAAGGCCAGAGTTCCTCATAAAACCCTTTTATTCACACGTATTTGTCCTTTTTCTTCAAGGCCAGAGTTCCTCATAACAACCCTTATTTCACACGTATGTCTTTTTTCCTTCAAGGCCAGAGATTCCTTGACAACTTGCCCTCACGCAAGCCCCGTCGTATGAGAGTGAGGACGAACTTCAGTCCCTGGCAACTGGAGGAACTCGAGCGCGCCTTCGAGACTACGCATTACCCTGATGTGTTCATGAGGGAGGCGCTTGCTATGCGCTTGGATCTCACAGAGGCCAGAGTACAGGTAAGAAATGGTGCATTTTGTAAAGTCTGACGTTCGTCGGACATTTTTCTCGCCAGTATATATAGTACAGACTGCTTCACGCAGTTAGTTGGCGCTAAGATGGTACCACGGGTCAACGTCCCCGGTGGTACCTTTAAGTCTGACCATATATAAAAGTTAGTTAAGTGTGTTTAACCTACAACGTTACGTCGTAGACACAGTCCCTAATGTAGAAAACCAGGTTTTAAACATGAAAATTTATTAGTTGACGTGACACGGGTTCGAACTCCCGTATTATTGGGGTATAAGACAGGGTGGGTATTGGTGTGAGTTTTATTTTATTTAAGGACTCTTGGTCCTACGACTACTGTGGCCAACACTTGCAAACTATCACAAGAGAACCAAAATATCAGAAGAGAACAACTGAGAATATTGTAGAGCTAGTAAGAACGTTAGTCCTGTGGTACCATCTTCAGTATAACAATATTACTAGCTAACAACCAATCAAATGTTTCCTCTCTGGTATCAATCTTTATTGGAAGAACTTACAAAACTAAAACAGATATAACAACTGAGGAAATGGAAACTGGAAAGCAATATATTGTTAATACTTACAAAAAAGGCTCGTAGAACTTCTGAGAACGCTGGTCTTGTGATATCATTCCTGGTATCACAACTTACACAAAACCACACATAGGAACACTGTTCTATTCCTAGGACCTGTGATACCATTCGCAATGACAGTACTTACATACTAAGATATTCCTTTTTTTTAATTGGACTCTTTCTTTTGGTTTGTTATTTTTATTTATTTTTAATTTGTGTGTGTGGGGAGAATAAAGGTTTTTTTGTACACCAAAACTACAGTCATGATAATGTTATGGTTTCTCTAGTTTCTTCCACATATCCGTCATAACCTATACAATTTAATGTTTTAGATCTTTGGTCTTTCTTCGACCACGTTTCCGTGCGAGTGTTAGTTCTCTGTGTTTTTTTTTTGTTAACACTGCTTCCTACACCAACTCATTTGTCATCTTCTATTTTAACTGTCTCTCTCCCAAATTGCTTTTAAACTCCCAGTTAAAATTAACAATATGAAATAGAACGCAAGTAAAACTTAATTAGTGATCGCTGCGGAGAGCGGAATTAAGGATATAGGGACTCACCGAAGCCTTAATGAGTGCTTTACTTAAAAAAATAGAAACAGGCTTGCGTTTCCCTCAGGAATCGTGAGAGTGAACACGCACTGTAAACTTTCAGTCTCGGACCTATAAAAGGTCGTTTACAATATCATCTAGGGCATTTTCATTGTTACTTTTAAATTATTTTTATTTGAAATGTTTCATATTTTTTTTCTATAGATGATATGTTTTTTTTTTGTCTGACTTTCAGATGTGCGAAAAGCCTTCGAGTATCTTTCTAGTTGATGGTCATTGGACGATTTATACTTAGCTTTTGATACAGTATATCAGAATACTGATCAGAATACTATCTGAGTGTTAAAAGACTTTACTAGTTCAATTCTTTTAAACTGAAATGAAAATGAATTAAGAATGCTGTCGTTACATATGCATTTATTATGTATCTGGTTCATTTTCCTGATATTTTTTCTTTATTATTTCCTTTGTTTTTGCCACGCGCTATTTAGTTTTGTGACAATTGATTTCCTTATCAATACTTGATGCGAAATTATTGTAGACCCATAACAAAATTTTAGTGATAACAAATAAAAGAACAGCTATCGAGCTCATGAGAGCTTAATGCTCATCATGTTCGCAACTGACGAATTTACAAACAATTTTGTTTTGTGTTTGTATCATTGCTTCCCTACAAATTTACTTTTTTAAATCGATAGACGTGCCCTTGAATTTTGAATTTAACGTAGTATTTAAAAAATATTATAAATCATTTAAATACTAAAATACACAAAAAATGTCTGCAAAAAATTGCAATAGCAAGGTTAGGTATTGCATTGTATTGTTTATTTTATTTTATTTTTCAAATTTATTTTGTTTCGTTTTATTTTAGACATTTGGATTAAAATTTATATTTCTTTTCAGGTTTGGTTCCAAAACCGGCGAGCAAAGTGGCGCAAACGGGAGAAAAGCAAAGGCGACGACGACGAAAACGTGGACGAGAACGAACCAAAAGATGAGGAAACAGCAAACCAAACCCCGACTCTCAAAGACAACGACGAAAAATCTTATTACAAAGTTGATATCCCCAGTTCTGAACAAAGAATCACAGTGGAAGAAAGATCCGATGATTCTTCAAGAGGACATCTAGGTTCTCCTAAGGAAAGCAACGAGTTTGGAATCCCTAGTTATGCGCAATTGGGAAGAACCGCGTACTCGTTGGAGTCGAAGTACAAACATTCAGAGTTTCTTGAGACTCGACGCACATCAAGTATAGCCGTACTTAGACAAAAAGCAAAGGAGCACGAGGAATGTATCCTAAGTAGCAAAATCCTCTAAAAAGACATTTATTTTTTATTGTTTCTTTTGTTAAAAAAATTGCGAGGCTCCATTGAACAAACTTTTGGTTCTTTATGTAGATAAAAATAGGTTGGCTGCTAATGTCAACCGTTTTTAGAAATAGTTCGATTTTTCATTTTCCTAGAAATATACTTCAAATTTGTACATATAAACAAGGTATAAATGTAAATAAATCCAGCCTTTGAAATCTGGATTGAGGCAATCGGAATTTTATCTTGACTTATACAACTAGCATAAAAGAAGCGTTGATGGAATTAAACGTTGTTTTAATGCGTGTCAATTCTTCTTACCTTCTGAATCTGAACCACAACCTCTTATAATAATAATAATCTCAGAATCCTTTAAAGATCTTTCACTCATATTATGAGGAAGAGACACTAAAGAAATCGCATGACTTTCTTACTTATACAAAACGCTTTAAATCAGTCTTGACATACTTTTCGTCTATAAGAATAAATCTATTTCTTTTTCAAGAAATACACTGAAGCTTATCATTTCAACCTTGCGTCGATATATTTTCCGTGATCCCTCCACGCCTACACAGACCAACTAGATATTCTAAGTTTTCTGTAGTTTTTTTCCATGAGCTCTACAAGCTCACTGCGAGGCATCAGTGCAAAACTACACTCCCCTTATCAGTAAACTCCTCTCCCATATTCCTCTTTTTAAAATGGATCAATTTGGGAAGTCATTGGGCTCGCCTGGGCCGTTTCATCAAAATATAAATGCAAACATCATAAGAGAAGATATCAGGGGGACGATTTTTCTTCCTTTATGATGTGGACAGTTCACACTAAACTATTACGGGATTTTGTAGGAGATCTGAGCGGAAGAATTTCGTAGACGAAATTCACCCCCGCTCACCTCTCCCTCCATTTAACGCTAAGATAGAACGAATGTCTAATGAATAGGATTATCAAGTGTTTTTTTTTTTCGTAGCAATTCGCTTGATAAAATTCTAATTTTTTTAAGCTTATGCGTTTTAAGTATAAAATGAAAAATAACAAAAATGCTACAAAACTGAACATTTTTGGCACTTTATGATTTGTAATAACGTTCTGGAGAAATCTTCAGGGCGTTTGCAAATATTGGATGCCACAATTTGATCAAATTTCACCAAATTTATAATGTTAATTGCCGATTACTACAACATAGTTAATATGATAACACTTTATAAAACAAGATGCTGAATAAAAATGTTTTTGCGTTCCAAGTTGTTTATCGAAATATAAACCTTATTTCCGCCGTAAAATTTCTAAGGCATTCCTATTTTATGTTGGCGAAGGATAAATTAATCTAATTCGTTAGTAAATGCCAATAATTTGTTTTAATAGGTATGAGAATAGTGCATATGCCTCCTCAATTTTACTCCTATTTTTGTCGCCTTTTCACTCTAGTGCTAGCTACCGCAACTAAACGGTTCTCATACGGGGCAAGCTGTTATCAATAACTAAACTCTATATCACATTAAATAGAATTACCACTTTCTTAATAAAAGGTACAAACGATCATTCAATTCACATAATTTGTACTTCTGCAGAAAAACGAAAGCACCTCGAAATATTTTCAAATATCCTTCAAAATATCCAAATTCTTTTCTTTCGCTAATGTATGCTTTATCTATTATGTTTACTTAAAAGTCTACAAAAACGTAATTAGAGTGTAGCACTTTGTATTATTTTGACTCAAAATTTCCATTGCTCATTTCCCGCCAAAAGGGATACTTTGTTGCATACGGCATTAGCTACGCTATTATTTTCTTTTCTTTCAGAAGGAGTCATCGCTTTAAGCTCATAATTTTCCAGCCCATAGAATTCAAAATCTGCTTTTAATAACAGCGGTAATCTCAAAACGCGTTGTTCACCTGTTATCACAAAACTCTAAGCAAAAATGTCAATTTTTTTATTGAAGGCAAGAGTATAATTGGGGGAGATTTGCTAATCGATATTTAGTTACCCATAACGCATAGACAAGTCAACACCGATGAATTTTTTTGACACTCACTGTTTGCATTGTGATTAGCTATTAAATTTCCTCCCTTTTGTAGTTTTAATCAAATCGTGGAGATGTATGAACAGCCTGTTGGCTATGTTTTCAGTTAGTTTTGAGGGGGTGAATTTCAATATTTTGTGCAAACATATCGTTTGTGAGATTAAAGTCTTGAATGTCCAATTTTAATCCACTGTTTAAAACCTATTGTGTTGACTATTAGTGAAGTTTTTGTATCTTTGTCTTTCGATCAACTTGACCGATAATTAAACCCCTTTTTGTTATTTTCTTCATTGATGATAATCTAGCTAATATACATGCACAAATTTCTTGATTCTGATTGGCTGAGAGCAGTGCAACTTTTATGTGTAACGCCAGCGCAAAAGGTTGGATAAGAAACGAGAGTAAGCCAACTCAATATTTATGTTGAAAAAGTATCTAAAATTTATCACTTTCAACGGACACAATTCAATTTTAACCCGTAACAAAAGATTTTCTATTCTCTTGTAATATCTGATGCATTTAACATGTGAGTCGGAGAAGAGAAGTTAACCAACAAAATTACAGAAAAAAATAAGAAAGGGATGTAGACAAAAATAGGATGAGAAAAACGAGGATCACCTTATGGAAAGGAATACCTAATGGTACTATAGTAGGCAAGCAACTAATTTCGCGAAAAGGGGTAGGCATATTTCGCGAGATTTGATTTTGCGATTTGCTTTTTTTTTCTCGAGAATCTTATTGAACACAATCAAATGAGACTGTAGAGAACGCACCATTCTGTGATTGACTATATTTTCAAGTATATTTACATCAAACTTTATACTTACAACAAAAATGAAAAATTGCAAGTTCGTGATCGTGTCATCAGTTTTTCAAAAACTTGAAAAAAAGAGGCAATTTATTTTTGCGAAATTTTACATATGAAGAAACCGTTGTCGTTTTAGGGGTCTGGCACGGAGGAGTTTTAGTTTCTTTTCAGAGGCTTTCTCCATTCACTAAAAATGGTCACGGTCACTGTTTTTCTCTTCTGAATCAATTGATATAGTTTGCGAAGCACCTGCGGTACGGCAGCCTTAAAAGTGACAAGAATCGTGCAGGTTTTCCAAATAAGGAATATATTAATTTCCTTAAATGGAATTGACCGCGTCTGGGAAAAACGACAATTTGTGGCTAATTTATCTTGATATGAAAAAAAATCGTGAAAATCGCGAAATTCAAGTGGCCGGAAATGTACAATGAGGTAATCTCACCGTGTTATATTTTGCAAACAATCTGATCAATCAATCAGAGACGAGTACTTACTATCTCCAGTGTCACGCGGACACATTTCTACTCACAAAGCAATCTCGTCCCCAGGGATTTCTGGGTAATTAATAGCCAGACGCCATATTGAAAATTACCCAGAAGACCCTGGGAACGGGGTTGCTCACAAAGTATAACGAAAGGAAATGGCGGTCTCGTCGCTTGGGCACGAATTGGGGAAATCATCCCGAAACCACTTTTGGTCAATTTGATAGCCCAATCGTTTTTTTTTATTATTTTGTTGTTGTTGCATCTCATAGGCGATAGGCGTTTTTTGGTGTTTCCGCGAAGAAAACCCGGATTTCGCTTAGGATGGCCGCCATTTTGAATAAAGACCGCGCGCGAGCGGCAGTGCTGTGCTGAATAACGTATGCGCTAGCTCTGGTGAAAACAAACACAATCGTAGTGTTGAATCGTCCGATTAAAGGTACGAAAGGCTGTTTTGACTAACTGTACAGCATTAAAACCATACTGTACAGTATAACTGGGACTAGTCTTGTGTTTTTCAGCGAACGTAACTGAATATGATTACAAAAAGGCAAAAGCTAGGTGAGGGCTGAGGGTAGGAAAGGGGAAAGAGCTTCCTCCCCCCCCCCTCTCCCCTACCTCTGGCGGCCCAAAAATAGTCAATTTCTTATAAAGGAATTAAAGGAATCTTCAAATACTATGCTTTTCCACTCACCCCCTTTGCGTGGAAAAGGCATAGCCAATCCTGGGAACGCGTCTGCATCCTACACGGAGCAGGGACTGTACAAAGGACATATCGAAGGAAATTTTATCGAATATGTCTATTCAGATGATGCCGAAGAAGGACCTAAGGGGAATCTTACTAATTACATTAAATTGAAAGATGTTGCCTTCTTGTACGAAGGCTTGTACATCATGAAAATATTACGTTGCTTCAAACTTGTTACAGGGCCTTTGAAAACACAAATATATTACTTATTAATTTACTTACTAAATCCATTAAATTTCGCGAGATTAAAGTTGTAGTCTTAATTTTCGCATTTTGTTTTATATCGTGAGTTTATGTACGCCCGTTAATTAGTTAATTAGGTAGGCTTGTATATCATGAACAAGGTCTCGGTTCAAGTCTTTAATTACAAAATTCCATATATATTTAAGATATCAATATTTCAGTCGGACAACCAAAGTTTGAGGATGTCATGTAGGTGTAGCTTTACTTCCTGGCCCCCGTTTCTCAAAACACCCGAGAATTCTCGGGCCCGAGAACTTTATTTTGCATTTTTACCCCAAATTTCGCATGTTTTCCTTTTTGAGAACCGCTTTCATGCTTTAGAACAGTTTAAACTTCCTCTTGGTTCATATTTCAAATGATTACGCTCTATAGGGCTATTTTCGAAGTTTTGCTGAAGCCAGAAAGGCCAGAAAGCCATGTGTATTTAATCCATGTGAATTTCGGGCCCGAGCAGTTCGGGAAAGATCAAAATCTATAAATCTATAAGAGAATCATCCTTTACATGAATCTTTGTGGTAAAATACGATGTTTGACGATACTTCAAGACATTTAGATACCATAAATTTTATAGAAATTAGCCAGCTTTTCAAATTTAATCGTTTTCGGGCCCGAAAATTCTCGGGTGTTTTGAGAAACGAGCCCCTGCTCATTAATCGTCAAGTGTTCCTTTAAAATACTAGGCTCGCATAAGACAAAACCCCAAAGTGCTCTTAGAATGTTAAACCCCGTCTGTTCAGTGTTATTTTAAGAGACAATCAAAAGGAAAGGCCTTCTAAGACGCCTTAATCTCAATTTAAGAGGAAATCTTGCAAGGTTAAACAGGAAGTTTACCGGTCAACAGATTTTCTTAAGGGCCCTAAGGGACGACAGATTTTCGGCAGAATTTGAACTCAAGACAACCACCTGTCATAACTCTTGTATCTCAAAATATGATATTTTACTAGTTATGATGACGTCTAAAATGACGTCATGTCCCTTGTCCATTTTGTTGGACCCCCCAACAATTATTGAATATCAAGACCTCAGAACTGTTGGACCCCCTTGACAACTTGGCCTAAGTTTGGTGGTGTTACAACTCTCATAGCTCAATATAGTATTTTTCCTAATTATGATACGTAATTAATGACGTCATGTCACGTGTCCATTTTGTTGGACCCCCTTGACCTTAAGACAACTTGGCCTAAAGCTGCATTCACACCAAAACCATGTTTAGTTAAACAAGGTTTTTCTTTGCCTGATAACTTGCCAAGTTTCTCATTGTGTTGAATTCAGCCAAAACCATGTTTTAAACAAGGTTTTTCTTTGCCTGATAGCTTGCCAAGTTTCTCATTGTGTTGAATTCAGTTTTGTTCTTGGTTCTGTCCACTTTTGGGAGATTGAAATTTAAACCAGTTTAATTTAACCACCTTTAAACTGGTTTAAGTGCTGATGTGAATGCGGTATAAGTTAGGTCGTGCCACAACTCTCGTAGCTCAAGATATTGATATTCTTAAGCGTTGATTTTCTACGGGCATAACTCTTTTGAGTTACTCGTAAACTCGTAAAAACAAGATGAACGTAATCAAGGATTTTCTATACATTTTTCAATAAAAAAAAACGAAGCATTTAAAATCTTCTCTTTAAAAATTTTACACGTTGATTTTAGATCGCTTTCCAAATCCTCTATCCAAAACAACTCACTAATATACCATTAAGAAGATATGTGTCCATCGTATTACGAATAACCTACATGACATTTGTTGGCTTTAAATCAAACGAAGATATTTGTAGGGTATTCTGATCACAAACAAAGATCCGGCCCTTTCAAAAACAAGAAAATAGTGTCACGTAGGAATAAGTCACACATGTAGTAAAAACATACTCAGCATCTAGATATTATATACTGATTGGCTGTCAGCATATTGAAGTCCACGGAACAACTAAAAGCCTTTTGTTTAGTGAACCTATCACGTTTGACAGGAAAATCTAAAACGCGCGCATAGAAATTGCTTAGCCAAGCAGTTCATATTTTCAGCTGATTGACCTTTTTAGTCAGGAAACTTATAGGCGTGCCGCGTCCCTTTTCGAGTGGTATTTGACAATCGGGATTTGGCCACCAATTCTCGTTTCGTACTTCTTAACCCTTTCACTCCTGGGTACTTTGGGTACTTTTGAGCAAAATTGTAAGAAAAACCGACTGAAAACAGAAACCTCCCCCCCCCCCCCCCCTCTATTTCAAGTCCAACACTACCAGTTAAGTTAAGCTACCGCTGAGCAAAGACGGTATGCCTTGAAGTTTCCAACAATGCACTGCGGTGCCTTTTCTTTCTGGCGAGGGCACTGCTACGGCCTGTTGCTTACGACAGTTTTGCTTGTAATTTGCTTTAAAATTACAGCTTTTTCACATCTGGAGAGTGCCTTAGGACATCATTAAGCCTTTTTGGGCATAATTAATGCTGTGCTTATGGATGTTTGCACGCTGAGGTTGATTCAATGGGATATTTCCTTGTCTGGGCTTCACCAAGTGAGAAAGGAATTTTCTAGTGAATGGCCTCATACTCTCCAATGTGGGCCATCTTTGCTACCCAACCTTAGTCAAAAATTGTTTTCAGGCTTATTCTGGGTTCCTTGGACCTGAAAATGTTTTGTTTGGCTTCGGGGCAAAAAAACTGTTATGATTATGAGGAAGGAGATTGCCCGCCTGTCTGTCAAGGTGTTTCCAAGACTTCCATGATGCAGTGCAGGCATGCAAAATAGGCTAAATATTCTCGCTTCAAATGGAGGTTCTAGCATTGATTATTATGATTGATTGCTGTAAAATGGGACCTGACGGAGCACAATAAAGGTATCTATTTGTGACTTGATCTGTGTTTGCTAGTCTCTATTTGTAGTTCGGAATTTTGTGTCTTTTTTGGTAAGAAATGTTTCTGAGTTTAAGCATTTGTTTACGAACTGGTCAGAAATCAAGGTTGATATTTTGACAATAGAGTCAATTCTATTACATTGCTTCGAAGCGCTTTTAAAGGTCGTCTATGCCTTGGAGGAATCCATGAGTATCCGGGTCTGGTGATGTTTAGTTTGCATTTCTGACGTTTTTGAGTTGGGCCTATATTTTACAGGCGTCTCAGGGCGTAATAGTAATGAGACTTAACGAAGGAAGTAAAGTTAAGTCTGAGTTCGCACAAGGTTTACCCTAAGTAAGCTTCAGACCTATCCGTCGGTAGAATTAGGTTTTAGTACATTACAAGATTCTGAGTGCTATTGGAGTGTTGTCAATCATTAAAATCACGTGTGTATCTTGTCATGCGCACTAGCAGTGTAACAAGTTAGTGTGTGTCATTGGAAGTCGTAGCAACATTGTAAACATTTGGTCACGTTAGCCTGTACAGGACCCGAAATGATCCCAGGACAAAACGATCCCAGGACCCGAAATGATCCCAGGACCCGAAATGATCCCAGGACCCGAAATGATCCCAGGACCCGAAACGATCCCAGGACCCGAAATGATCCCCAAAAGTACCCTAACTGATCCCGGGACCCGAAACGATAACGAGGAGTCCCAGAAATCAACCCCACGGAATTGTGGTAATGGACAAAGGGAAAGCAGAAGAAAGCACTTCCAAATTAAGGGTTGACAGCGAATCTATTTCTAAATAACATGCCTTAAAAACTTAAATTCCAATAAAGAAGCAACTGCAGAATACCCGTCCACAAAGAGTTAACAATGAGACTTCACACCTCGATTTCTATAGAACGAGGCAGTAAATACAAGGAAAATGCAAATAAGTGGACGGGTATTCTGCAGTTTAGCCCCAATAAATACTTGTATTTATTACATTGACACGGCGGTAAACCCATATGAGTCCAAAACAAATACACAACAATTGCTACTGAAAGGAGTAGAACATAAACATAGCACAGCCAAGCACAGCCTTGCTCAGAACAACCAAACTTTTAACCTTCGAAGGGGGAAACATTTGCAGTTCCAACACATGACTCTGACACTATAAATCTCGTTTCCGGTTAACATCACCCCTAAAAATCTATATTCATTTGACGACCAAACGTGTATTTCACCACGAAATCCATGTTCACACGAGCGAATATTTACCGACAGCCGATTTGGCCGAGAAGATGGAATGACAAAAGCACACTGAGTAATGCACTCGAACAACCCTTTTACACCGTTGCAAAATATTAAGAGATGTGGCTTTTGTTGAAAGCAATATGTGAGTTTCCTCATGTAGTAGTGCGTTTACACCACTGCATGATCTCTCTCTATCTCTCTTTATGATAGGTCTTTTATTCACCGAACAAAAACAAACATTTCCCTAGGGGAAAGCAGAGGCATGTCTAATCTGTGGAGACTTTCTTTTATGGCTTGTTATGTATAAATGATTTATTCACGCCTGGTTCTTCAAATACCATCACGGGAATTGTTATTTGACCCCAACTGCTGACTCAAAGCTGTCGAAAGCTGTATTTCTTAATAAAAGGTACAAACGATCATTCAATTCACATAATTTGTACTTCTGCAGAAAAACGAAAGCACCCCGAAATATTTTCAAATATCCAAAAAATCATAGATTGTTTTTAATTCTTTTCTTTCGCTAATGTATGCTTTATCTATTATGTTTACTTAAAAGTCTACAAAAAAGTAATTAGAGTGTAGCACTTTGTATTATTTTGACTCAAAATTTCCATTGCTCATTTTCCGCCAAAAGGGATACTTTGTTGCATACGGCATTAGCTACGCTATTATTTTCTTTTCTTTCAGAAGGAGTCATCGCTTTAAGCTCATAATTTTCCAGTCCATAGAATTCAAAATCTGCTTTTAATAACAGCGGTAATCTCAAAACGCGTTGTTCACCTGTTATCACAAAACTCTAAGCAAAAATGTCAATTTATTTATTGAAGGCAAAAGTATAATTGGGGGAGATTTGCTAATCGATGTTTAGTTACCCATAACGCATAGACAAGTCAACACCGATGAATTTTTTTGACACTCACTGTTTGCATTGTGATTAGCTATTAAATTTCCTCCCTTTTGTAGTTTTAATCAAATCGTGGAGATGTATGAACAGCCTGTTGGTTATGTTTTCAGTTAGATTTGAGGGGGTGAATTTCAATATTTTGTGCAAACATATCGTTTGTGAGATTAAATTCTTAAATGTCCAGTCTTAATCCACTGTTTAAAACCTATTGTGTTGACTATTAGTGAAGTTTTTGAACATTTGTCTTTCGATCAACTTGACCGATAATTAAACCCCTTTTTGTTATTTTCTTCATTGATGATAATCTAGCTAATATACATGCACAAATTTCTTGATTCTGATTGGCTGAGAGCAGTGCAACTTTTATGTGTAACGCCAGTGCAAAAAGTTGGATAAGAAACGAGAGTAAGCCAACTCAATATTTATGTTGAAAAAGTATCTAAAATTTATCACTTTCAACGGACACAATTCAATTTTAACCCGTAACAAAAGATTTTCTATTCTCTTGTAATATATGATGCATTTAACATGTGAGTCGGAGAAGAGAAGTTAACCAACAAAATTACAGAAAAAAATAAGAAAGGGATGTAGACAGAAATAGGATGAGAAAAACGAGGATCACCTGATGGAAAGGAATACCTAATGGTACTATAGTAGGCAAGCAATTAATTTCGCGAAAAGGGGGTAGGCATATTTCGCGAGATTTGAATTTTAGTTTCTTTTCAGAGGCTTTCTCCATTCACTAAAAATGGTCACGGTCACTGTTTTTCTCTTCTGAATCAATTCATATAGTTTGCGAAGCACCTGCGGTACGGCAGCCTTAAAAGTGACAAGAATCGTGCAGGTTTTCCAAATAAGGAATATATTAATTTCCTAATTAATCGCGAAATTCAAGTGGCAGGAAATGTACAATGAGGTAATCTTTGTTTCAGTACGGTACGTTACCGTACCGTGTTATATTTTGCAAACAATCTGATCAATCGATCAGAGACGAGTACTTACTATCTCCAGTGTCACGCGGACACATTTCTACTCACAAAGCAATCTCGTCCCCAGGGATTTCTGGGTAATTAATAGCCAGACGCCATATTGAAAATTACCCAGAAGATCCTGGGAACGGGGTTGCTCACAAAGTATAACGAAAGGAAATGGCGGTCTCGTCGCTTGGGCACGAATTGGGGAAATCATCCCGAAACCACTTTTGGTCAATTTGATAGCCCAATCGTTTTTTTTTATTATTTTGTTGTTGTTGCATCTCATAGGCGATAGGCGTTTTTTGGTGTTTCCGCGAAGAAAACCCGGATTTCGCTTAGGATGGCCGCCATTTTGAATAAAGACCGCGCGCGAGCGGCAGTGCTGTGCTGAATAACGTATGCGCTAGCTCTGGTGAAAACAAACACAATCGTAGTGTTGAATCGTCCGAGTAAAGGTACGAAAGGCTGTTTTGACTAACTGTACAGCATTAAAACCATACTGTACAGTTTAACTGGGACTAGTCTTGTGTTTTTCAGCGAACGTAACTGAATATGATTACAAAAAGGCAAAAGCTAGGTGAGGGCTGAGGGTAGGAAAGGGGAAAGAGCTTCCTCCCCCCCCCCCCCCCCCCCTCTCCCCTACCTCTGGCGGCCCAAAAATAGTCAATTTCTTATAAAGGAATTAAAGGAATCTTCAAATACTATGCTTTTCCACTCACCCCCTTTGCGTGGAAAAGGCATAGCCAATCCTGGGAACGCGTCTGCATCCTACACGGAGCAGGGACTGTACAAAGGACATCGAAGGAAATTTTATCGAATATGTCTATTCAGATGATGCCGAAGAAGGACCTAAGGGGAATCTTACTAATTACATTAAATTGAAAGATGATGCCTTCTTGTACGAAGGCTTGTACATCATGAAAATAGTACGTTGCTACAAACTTGTTACAGGGCCTTTGAAAACACAAATATATTACTTTCCTAAATCCATTAAATTTCGCGAGATTAAAGTTGTAGTCTTAATTTTCGCATTTTGTTTTATATCGTGAGTTTATGTACGCCCGTTAATTAGTTAATTAGGTAGGCTTGTATATCATGAACAAGGTCTCGGTTCAAGTCTTTAATTACAAAATTCCATATATATTTAAGATATCAATATTTCAGTCGGACAACCAAAGTTTGTGGATGTCATGTAGGTGTAGCTTTACTTCCTGGCCCCCGTTTCTCAAAACACCCGAGAATTCTCGGGCCCGAGAACTTTATTTTGCATTTTTGCCCCAAATTTCGCATGTTTTCCTTTTTGAGAACCGCTTTCATGCTTTAGAACAGTTTAAACTTCCTCTTGGTTCATATTTCAAATGATTACGCTCTATAGGGCTATTTTCGAAGTTTTGCTGAAGCCAGAAAGGCCAGAAAGCCATGTGTATTTAAGCCATGTGAATTTCGGGCCCGAGCAGTTCGGGAAAGATCAAAATCTATAAATCTATAAGAGAATCATCCTTTACATGAATCTTTGTGGTAAAATACGATGTTTGACGATACTTCAAGACATTTAGATACCATAAATTTTATAGAAATTAGCCAGCTTTTCAAATTTAATCGTTTTCGGGCCCGAAAATTCTCGGGTGTTTTGAGAAACGAGCCCCTGCTCATTAATCGTCAAGTGTTCCTTTAAAATACTAGGCTCGCATAAGACAAAACCCCAAAGTGCTCTTAGAATGTTAAACCCCGTCTGTTCAGTGTTATTTTAAGAGACAATCAAAAGGAAAGGCCTTCTAAGACGCCTTAATCTCAATTTAAGAGGAAATCTTGCAAGGTTAAACAGGAAGTTTACCGGTCAACAGATTTTCTTAAGGGCCCTAAGGGACGACAGATTTTCGGCAGAATTTGAACTCAAGACAACCACCTGTCATAACTCTTGTATCTCAAAATATGATATTTTACTAGTTATGATGACGTCTAAAATGACGTCATGTCCCTTGTCCATTTTGTTGGACCCCCCAACAATTATTGAATATCAAGACCTCAGAACTGTTGGACCCCCTTGACAACTTGGCCTAAGTTTGGTGGTGTTACAACTCTCATAGCTCAATATAGTATTTTTCCTAATTATGATACGTAATTAATGACGTCATGTCACGTGTCCATTTTGTTGGACCCCCTTGACCTTAAGACAACTTGGCCTAAAGCTGCATTCACACCAAAACCATGTTTAGTTAAACAAGGTTTTTCTTTGCCTGATAACTTGCCAAGTTTCTCATTGTGTTGAATTCAGCCAAAACCATGTTTTAAACAAGGTTTTTCTTTGCCTGATAGCTTGCCAAGTTTCTCATTGTGTTGAATTCAGTTTTGTTCTTGGTTCTGTCCACTTTTGGGAGATTGAAATTTAAACCAGTTTAATTTAACCACCTTTAAACTGGTTTAAGTGCTGATGTGAATGCGGTATAAGTTAGGTCGTGCCACAACTCTCGTAGCTCAAGATATTGATATTCTTAAGCGTTGATTTTCTACGGGCATAACTCTTTTGAGTTACTCGTAAACTCGTAAAAACAAGATGAACGTAATCAAGGATTTTCTATACATTTTTCAATAAAAAAAAACGAAGCATTTAAAATCTTCTCTTTAAAAATTTTACACGTTGATTTTAGATCGCTTTCCAAATCCTCTATCCAAAACAACTCACTAATATACCATTAAGAAGATATGTGTCCATCGTATTACGAATAACCTACATGACATTTGTTGGCTTTAAATCAAACGAAGATATTTGTAGGGTATTCTGATCACAAACAAAGATCCGGCCCTTTCAAAAACAAGAAAATAGTGTCACGTAGGAATAAGTCACACATGTAGTAAAAACATACTCAGCATCTAGATATTATATACTGATTGGCTGTCAGCATATTGAAGTCCACGGAACAACTAAAAGCCTTTTGTTTAGTGAACCTATCACGTTTGACAGGAAAATCTAAAACGCGCGCATAGAAATTGCTTAGCCAAGCAGTTCATATTTTCAGCTGATTGACCTTTTTAGTCAGGAAACTTATAGGCGTGCCGCGTCCCTTTTCGAGTGGTATTTGACAATCGGGATTTGGCCACCAATTCTCGTTTCGTACTTCTTAACCCTTTCACTCCTGGGTACTTTGGGTACTTTTGAGCAAAATTGTAAAAAAAAACCGACTGAAAACAGAAACCTCCCCCCCCCCCCCCTCTATTTCAAGTCCAACACTACCAGTTAAGTTAAGCTACCGCTGAGCAAAGACGGTATGCCTTGAAGTTTCCAACAATGCACTGCGGTGCCTTTTCTTTCTGGCGAAGGCACTGCTACAGCCTGTTGCTTATAACAGTTTTGCTTGTAATTTGCTTAAAAATTACAGCTTTTTCACATCTGGAGAGTGCCTTAGGACATCATTAAGCCTTTTTGGGCATAATTAATGCTGTGCTTATGGATGTTTGCACGCTGAGGTTGATTCAATGGGATATTTCCTTGTCTGGGCTTCACCAAGTGAGAAAGGAATTTTCTAGTGAATGGCCTCATACTCTCCAATGTGGGCCATCTTTGCTACCCAACCTTAGTCAAAAATTGTTTTCAGGCTTATTCTGGGTTCCTTGGACCTGGAAATGTTTTGTTTGGCTTCGGGGCAAAAAAAACTGTTATGATTATGGGGAAGGAGATTGCCCGCCTGTCTGTCAAGGTGTTTCCAGGACTCCCATGATGCAGTGCAGGCATGCAAAATAGGCTAAATATTCTCGCTTCAAATGGAGGTTCTAGCATTGATTATTGTGATTGATTGCTGTAAAATGGGACCTGACGGAGCACAATAAAGGTATCTATTTGTGACTTGATCTGTGTTTGCTAGTCTCTATTTGTAGTTCGGAATTTTGTGTCTTTTTTGGTAAGAAATGTTTCTGAGTTTAAGCATTTGTTTAGGAACTGGTCAGAAATCAAGGTTGATATTTTGACAATAGAGTCAATTCTATTACATTGCTTCGAAGCGCTTTTAAAGGTCGTCTATGCCTTGGAGGAATCCATGAGTATCCGGGTCTGGTGATGTTTAGTTTGCATTTCTGACGTTTTTGAGTTGGGCCTATATTTTACAGGCGTCTCAGGGCGTAATAGTAATGAGACTTAACGAAGGAAGTAAAGTTAAGTCTGAGTTCGCACAAGGTTTACCCTAAGTAAGCTTCAGACCTATCCGTCGGTAGAATTAGGTTTTAGTACATTACAAGATTCTGAGTGCTATTGGAGTGTTGTCAATCATTAAAATCACGTGTGTAGCTTGCCATGCGCACTAGCAGTGTAACAAGTTAGTGTGTGTCATTGGAAGTCGTAGCAACATTGTAAACATTTGGTAAGTCACGTTAGCCTGTACAGGACCCGAAATGTTCCCAGGACCCGAAACGATCCCAGGACCCGAAATGATCCCCAAAAGTACCCTAACTGATCCCGGGACCCGAAACGATAACGAGGAGTCCCCGAAATCAACCCCACGGAATTGCGGTAATGGACAAAGGGAAAGCAGAAGAAAGCACTTTCAAATTAAGGGTTGATAGCGAATCTATTTCTAAATAACATGCCTTAAAAACTTAAATTCCAATAAAGAAGCAACTGCAGAATACCCGTCCACAAAGAGTTAACAATGAGACTTCACACCTCGATTTCTATAGAACGAGGCAGTAAATACAAGAAAAATGCAAATAAGTGGACGGGTATTCTGCAGTTTAGCCCCAATAAATACTTGTATTTATTACATTGACACGGCGGTAAACCCATATGAGTCCAAAACAAATACAAAACAATTGCTACTGAAAGGAGTACAACATAAACATAGCACAGCCAAGCACAGCCTTGCTCAGAACAACCAAACTTTTAACCTTCGAAGGGGGAAACATTTACAGTTCAAACACATGACTCTGACACTATAAATCTCGTTTCTGGTAAACATCACCCCTAAAAATCTATATTCATTTGACGACCAAACGTGTATTTCACCACGAAATCCATGTTCACACGAGTGAATATTTACCGACAGCCGATTTGGCCGAGAAGATGGAAGATGGACAAAAGCACACTGAGTAATGCACTCGAACATACCTTTTACACCGTTGCAAAAATAAGAAGAGATGTGGCGTTTGTTATGTATAAATGATTTATTCACGCCTGGTTCTTCAAATTACCATCACGGGAATTGTTATTTGACCCCAACTGCTGACTCAAAGCTGTCGAAAGCTGTATTTCCCGCGCAGTCGTATATAAAAATCTTAATACTATGGTTTTAGTTAATTCAAATTTCTGCATAGTAACAAAAATGACGCTAAAATGTCTCATATGTTTTTTAAAACTGAAAGCCAATCCTTCCATATTCCTTTTGTTTGACCATTACTGCAATTCCTTAGGGTTCATTTCGGGGACTCCTGGGGATCGTTTCGGGTCCCGAGATCAGTCGGGGGACTTTTGGGGATCATTTCGGGTCCTGGGATCGTTTCGAGTCCAGGGATTATTTCGGGTCCTGTACAAGCCCAAGGGTAACAAACCGACAAACCCATGGGGGGGGGGGGGGGTAGTTCGTCCCTCGGACGCCTATTGGCTGAAGCCTTATCTAAACAGAGCTAAAAGCTTTCCATGGGTGTCAGTGTCGGATTACCTAAGGGATGCCGTCTAAGGAGCATATTAAAGGGGGTGTGGATCGGTGCCCCCTTTCACTTGCACGACTCTCACACAAACAGATCTTGTAGAACACACTTGCAGAATGAAGAACAAATGTATGTGAACACAAAGATAAGGAGAAACACAGTGACACCCATAGAATGAGAAACAGACAGAGAAACATCTTATACACATCTCGTAAAGATCTTGTAAACCTTCAGATTGTAACAGCAAACAAGTAAAAACCCGGCCAAGTGGTAATGGCGGTCATAGTTGGTCTCAACCCCACATCCCCCTCCCCCCCCCCAAAAAAAAATAATAATAAACGGTTACATCTGGTCTGATAGAACCGAAATAGGCAAAGCAGTAAGAAACATCATCAACCAAAATAAATAACTCGTAATACCACATTCTGCAAAACACTGTGTTCTTGCAAAACAGCATTACTAATTTCTTATCCCAATACTATGCTTTTCTTTTGTTGAATTATCAAACTTCTCCGTTTTGTCCTTCTGTGTTTGTATTGGTTTTTCTTGTTTTAGTCTAGTCTTTTCTGTGTGTGTGTTAGTACTTTTTAGTTTTTCTTTTTCTTTCAATATAAAATAATAAACAATTATTCCAATATATTTAAAACTCAACCCACCTCGATTAGCTCGCTATTTGTGGGTTGAGTAACTATTTATGTAAAATTGGGAAGAAATAAAAACATGAAAAATGAAATATAGCTGTTACAATAGTCTTACAATTCAAAACAAGAAGAAAATAGTCTTACAATTCAAAACAATCAGAAAATAGTCTTACAATTCAAAACAAGAAGAAAATAACCTTACAATTCTGAAAAAAGACTTTTTTTAGCAAGCCAACTTTTTTGGTTCTATGTTATTCATGGCCAGACCCGAGCTTTAGAGTAATACACACTAGAGATATACAAACGAACACGCTTGAACGTTGTGTCAATACATTTAAGTTTACAAAAGTCACTCTTTTTACAACACGAAAAAAATTAATTTACTCGCATGAAGCCACAGAAACCAAATGGTAGATTTTTTCTTCTGGACGTTTTAATCCATTTTTCTTCTTTTTTTACAAGATAATGGAGTCGCGCGAAAATATTATGTATGTCTTGGAGCAAAACATGTCGACTATTGGTTTACACACGAAGACCTTACTTTACGAAAATGAGATGCAACACATAAATTTAAACAATAACTCTACAGAGATTGTTGCCGAGTCTGCGTCAATGGAGAGCTTGCGTATTGCTACTTTGAGATGTGTTCCTCCAAAGGGATTTTCAATATGTTACCAAAGAGGTTACCCTAATTACTGGGACCTGACCATGGATTGTTGGGGAGATGTCTCAGGCCCGTAGCTAGGATTTTGAGCTGGTGGGGGGGGGGGGGGGGGGGGTTCGTTTACCCATTTAGCGGACCTTTTCTCTTAAAGCTCGCCCTAGCCCGCTGTGGTACTAAATTTTCCTTCATAAGACAGGACCTTCCAGTCGAGTGGTTTTTCCAAAACCCCCATGGCTACGGGTCTGCGTTTCCCGTTAACATAGCAATAGGCTCGTTTTGACGCAGTTCTTGATCAGGCAAAACAATCATCGTGTTGTTAGGTAAATGGTGAACATAGCGGGACATATCCTTAGATGGATAACGTGTAAGCATCGGACTTTCAGAGAATACAAATTTTGAATAAAGCAATTCTTGAAAGTTAACGTTAAGTTGTGTTTGACAAAAATCGCAGTGGCTAAATGCCCGACAGTCGGGAAAGGTCCTAAATGGACTAATTGCCCGACAGTTTTCAATTTATTTAAATAACCCAGTAAATTGTCGACCTAGTGAGTTCAAAGTATCCTATATTTGTTTAAAGAAAAACAAAATCGGAATTGAGCTTTGTTGTCGGTATTGAATGTTTTGCGTCGTCTGTATACACTATGAAATCCATTTTTGTGGCACGTGCTCCTTGGCAATTCACAATTTATTCAAATACCCCAGTAAATTGTCAGCCTAAATTGCTCAAAGTATCCCATATTTGTTGGGAAAGAATTGCTCTTCGCTATCGGGATTTAATGTGTTTCCTTTCTTAGTCTATACACTATACACAGTCGGGAAAGGTGTTGATATTGTATACAAGCAAGAAAAAAACATTCAATTCCGACAACAAAGCTCAGTTTAGATTCGCTTGCTAAACGTTGCTACACGTTTTTATTTCAAATTTTTAACGTTTGTTTGAGGCATCTTTTAGTGGGTAACTTCATGCCTAACCACGCCCACTTTAGTATCTTTTAGAGTTAAAATATAACCAGACACGCCCACTTAAGAATTTAATATGTGTTAGCAAATTGAGAACTGTCGACATTTACTAAATGCTGCTAGTAGGAGCTATTAATTGTAGAAATAAATTCCAAGAACCAGTAAAATTACGATTTTATAGTGTACAAGGACAACAGAAAACGTTAAATAAATCCCAACTCAGATTTGTTTGCCCTCTCTTAACATAGAACAGTTTTAACTCATTATTAGGTCGACAATTTACTAGGTTACTTGAATAAATTGAAACTGTCGGGCATTTAGTCCTTTTATTTGACAAAAAGCGGGGGGTATGGACCACGTTTCACGGACCGTGCAAAATGGCTTTTTCACGTCTCACGGACCGAAAAACGGCCTTTTAAATCGTTAAATCACGTTTCACGGACGTCGAAATGGACGACTTCACGTTTCTCGACAGTTATAAATAGCCAAATCTCGTTTCACGATACTCTGAAAAGCTGTGTTTGTCCGGAAAGCCCTAAATAATTAAAAAAATAATTAAAACTTATTTTCTTTTGTAAGGCTAAAACTTTGTAATTGAACATAAATCCCCCTGCTCTAATCCTTTAAACGTAAAGCTTTGCCTCTGCACAAGCTGGGTTTGCTCAGCGCTTGCCAGAATCAACGAGAAGCCGATAAGCTCAACGATCCAAAAACTATATAAAAGGTTATTGCAAGAACAAGATCTTCATTCGAAGACGATTGTCTTGAACAAAGACGAAGATGAAGACGTTACTATTAGCCGGATTGCTTTCCTTTGCTGTGCCTTTCCTTTGCTGTGCCTTTGCAGTGGCCAAAGATGACGACCAGACAATGGCATTGGTATAGTGTTTCAGATATAAAGGCCCTGATATTAATTCCTGGTCATGCTTTCTTAGCAATAACTTACTTTTGTTTTTCAACAGAAATACTTGAACCAGTTCCACTACATCTCACCGGCAAGATCTGGAAACCACGACGTGAAGACGGCTCTGGAGAAATTCCAGTCATTTGCTGGGCTCCCTGTGACGGGGGAGATTGACGCTTCCACCATCGCCCAGATGAAGATGCCGAGATGTGGCATGCCTGATGTGGATGACAACGGACTCAGAATTCGAAGGTAAAAAGCTTACATGAAGTTCGTTTCTACTTCGTTCCTCTGATTTATATCACGATGCTCTTCTACTGTTATGAAATTGTTTAATCAGAAGTCTTCTAGCTTAGGTATTTTACAAATTCCATTTTCTTTGTAAACCGTTTTGTGCAACTGTTTCGGGTTTGACATAAGATAAATCAATATCTCCCGCTTATATACTCATAATATTTTTATTTATCTTAGTTTCCAAAACGAGACGCACAATGCTTTGCCCCAAAACGAGGCTTATGCATAGTGCCCCCTCCCTCCCACCCTGAAAACTAGAAATAACATATCAATCAATGGCTGTCGTTTTTCTAAATGGTCTAAAAGAGCCCGGGGCGAGTGCGCGGGAAACCTGTGATATTCTAAAACGTTAGGGACTAGGCTCCATTTTCAAGAAGGCTGCCAGCAAAATCGTAGTAAACATGAATTCCTGCAAATTAACGTTGAAATTTTCGACCTGCAAATGTCTAAAGTGATAAAATAGCGAAAAAATGATTGAAGCGGACTCCCAAATATGGTATGTAATGCTTAATAAGGAAATGACCGAGCGACATAGACAAACGACAGTTTTTAAAACAAGATTGACTGATATGAATTGTCAAGATTGCAACTCAATGTCTTAAAACAGCCTATAATATTTCGCATTAACTGATGATGATTGATAATGATATGACATTTGTTTCAGGTATAAAAGCGGACCCAATTGGATGAAGAAGCATCTTACATACCACATCTCATACGGCAGCGATCTTCCGGAAAAAGTACAGGATGGGGTCTTCGCTAAAGCTCTCGATTACTGGGCCCGCGTATCCGGAATGAGCTTTTCCAGGACAATGGACTTTCAGAACGCTGACCTTAGAATCAGGTAAGGCTAAATAGCGCCCGCCTAGATTTTCGTAGAATTACCATAGTTTGTCACTATTCAAAGTCTGCACTGGGAAGTCTTCTATTTGGATGACTGGGAAGTCTTCTATTTGGGCGACTGGAAATACTTAAAAGGGAAAGCCTTTCTGTAAAAACTGTTTTATTAATGGTATCTATTAATGTTTTTATTAATGGTAGCGATGAAAGTCCTACAGTACGATAACTAGTTTTGTATCACTTCATATTAAAATTGCTCTATCTTTTTTTACGGAGGGCCCAATGCTCATGATTTTTTTTCTCTACAAATTTACTTATATAATATGCACAAAAAAGACTACACATTTTCAAATTTTATTGATTTATATGTTTTTTTTCTGATTGCACATAGTGGTAGTAGTTCCGTAGCAGCGGTTATAGTTCCGAATCTCTCAAAAATCATGTCGTACGGTACGAGTTTTTTTTTTTTTTTTTTGAGAATTAATAATAAACATATTTACTGAATAACAAATCCGTGCGTCTGAATAACATATCCTGAATAACATATCCTTCCGTCCGTCCCTTAAGAACATCGTATGACAACCAAGCTTTGCAGGTTGCAAGCTTTGTATGTGTCAAGGGAGGTGCAAAACTGTGGTCACGTGATTTGTGACGTCATCAATGACGTCACAATACGCAAAATATGCTTAAGTCATAAAAATGAAAAACATTCATATCTCGTGAAAGAAACATTGTATAACAACCAAACTTGGTAGGTGTCATGTATGTGTCAAGGGCGGTGCAAAGATATGGTCAAGTGAGGCGTGACGTCATCGATAACGTCACTTTGAGAAAAACTATCCCGATGTCGTATCTATATGTATATCTCCTAAACGAAACATTATATGAAAACCAAACTTGGTATGTGTTATTTATGTGTCAAGGGGGATGCATAAATATAGTCACGTGATTGTTACGTCATCAATGATGTCACTAGATGCGAAAATATGCTGACGTCATCAAAATAAAGAAATATTTATATTTCACGAAGAAAACATCGTATGGCAACTCAGTAGTTGTCATGTAGGTGTCAAGGGTGATGCAGCAATATAGTCACATGTTGTGTGATGTCATCGATGACCTCACTTAAAGCAAAAAAAATTGATTAAAAAAACATCCATAAAAACATCCATATCTATTAAAAGAAACATTGTTTCACAACCAAACTTGGCAGGTGTCATGTTTCTGTCAAGAGGGGTACGAAAATAGTGTTACGTGATAAACTTGTTATGTGTCATGTAGATGTCAAGGGTGAGGGGGAAAGACATATAAAACATATTCCCCACGCATAGTGTCCTTCGTATGCATTGCCTTATATGGGAATTGATACCCATATTTAGAAGAGCTAAAGTTTTCCCGCTCCCTGATCTCCAGAAAACATGGTGAAAAATGCTGATTCCTGTCAATTTGAGACTCGAGGCAAAAATGTGTAAAAAAAAAACTTTATCGCTTGGTCAAATCTTTATCACACAAGCCTTGAAAAGCCCTTAGACCCAGGCCTCTAAGAGATTGGCCGAGCGAGTTTTAAGGTCACCCAAATATTGATATGGGTATAGCAAGTTGGTCGCGTGAAATCGTTGACGTTGTCAAAAACAGAAATATAATAATATTAAATATTTATTAAATTATTAAGCGAAAATAAGCAAAGATTTAGTCGTTTGGAGCTCCGCCTTTAGGCAATGAATCCAGTTCCAATCAAGCCAGAAAAAAACATACACATAACAGACTTTCTTCTTTCTAAGCATTCGTATTGAAAATTTTTATCGAACATTTTTGTTAAAGGAGGTACTGTTTTTATCTGACTTTCGTGACGCGGGTCAGCCCACTAAGAAGTAAACGCTGTTTTTTATAGCAACAATTTTGAAAATCGCTTCGAAATAACGTTACTTACTGAAAAAAACATTGGATAAAATAAGCTGGATATATATCTTAGGAAAGGTTAATTTTGTATCATTTAGGTAGTTTTGGATTGTTCAAATCTACAATATTTGAGATAAAAACAAATGCTGAGTGATGAAACGGAACTATGACTGCTACGGAACTGATTATCGTACTGTATGATAAACAATTATGAATAGTTATGAATAGTTCAGCAAGATAAAAAACCGTTCAGTAATTGAACTGAATTTTTGCGGACTTTAATTCCATATGAAGTTTTGGTTTTTAACTTAAAAGTTAAATCTACTATTCCGATTGGTTGGTTGTTGAGTTCGGGAATCGGACTCACAAGTTATTTTGGTGTTTAGAATTCCCTATGGTAGCCCGATACAAACTAGATGATATAAATATTAAGTGAAAAAATTGCCGAGTCATTTTGATAGCAAAATACTTGCAAAGTACTTTGACAAATCTCTATTGATTTTTGTTTATATGCACACGTTGGGGCCTACCCATTACAAATAAATATTTTAAGTCATACTTAACAACAGATTATTTATTTCGCTCATCAGTTTTGGATACAAGTCTCACAGTGGATGTGCCTCCCCATTTGATGGACCTGGGGGTGTACTGGCCCACGCTTTCTTCCCCAATGACGGCCGCGCCCACTTTGACGAGGACGAGAATTTCACGGACGGGACCTCCCAAGGCACGAACCTACTCTGGGTGGCGACGCACGAGTTTGGCCACTCCCTGGGCCTGGATCATAGTAATGTGCAAAGTGCGATCATGTTCCCGTACTACGGGGGCTACAGGCCAGACCTCGACTTGCATGAAGACGATATTCAAGGAATAAGATCTCTTTACGGTGAGGCAGCGCTGTAGCAGGCATACAAATATCAGGGGAGGCACGATACACAGAATCGTGGGGGCCCAGCCATACCCATATTGGTCAATTCCTTAAAATGTTTGAAAATATTGGGGGCACATAATCCCAGTGCCGCACCTGATGATGGGCCCTATGAGGGTTGACACGTTCTGCAAACTCATCTCAGAATCTTATCTTATATTTTGTAATCATCTTATGTTTTCTCT
Source organism: Nematostella vectensis (assembly GCF_932526225.1). NCBI lineage: Eukaryota > Metazoa > Cnidaria > Anthozoa > Actiniaria > Edwardsiidae > Nematostella > Nematostella vectensis. The sequence continues at coordinate 3,391,671 of NC_064045.1, forward strand.
TTGACTAAGTTTAAACATTGCATTATCCATTAACCGTATCTTATTCACATGTTGTATTTATTTCCTCAGGAAGTGAAAACTCTGGCTCTCGTAAGTACTACATTTTTTTATTACTGTAAATTTATTTGGTTTGAAATAAGCCAAAACACGGACTTGTTCTATAATACATGTTTTTATAGTTAATCAATCAATGTTAAGCTTTATTGATAATTGCTCGCGCCCCAGAGTCAGCCCCTCCCATACCCCGGAGCGCGAAGATGTATCGATCAACCACTTCTTAATTATTGTTTACAATTGAAAATACGTCGGTTTGTTTTCAAGAAACATTCAAACTAACCACCCATAATCGAAGTTTAATACCTTATTAAAGATATTTTATTGTAAGCATCTCAGTCATTTCCTTGAATTTGTCGTTTGAAATGGATTCTTAAAGTGGGGCGAGTTTTCGCTGGAGCGTCGTAAAATGGCGATTAATCTCCCTTTATGATTTCCCCCACCCCTCTCCCCCTGGGAAGATTGTTGTCTTTAGTGGGATCCTATGTACTATGCCTTCCGATCATGAATAAATGTCTTCAGAAAACGATAATGTAATATATTTAACCGATTTCGATATCTATTCTAAATACTTTATACAGAAAACTGTCGTGACTATGATTCTAACTGCCCGCAATGGAAAAGCTATTGCGGGCAAAATGATTACGTCAACGCCAGATGCAAGAAGACCTGTGGCAAATGCTGAGTGATGACGTCACTTTATTGTAATGTTTGGTGAATAAATAAAGCTATCTGAAACCTGAGCGTTTTTAATCACCGCCTATAGTACCAAAACATCATTTATTTTCCGGTATCCAAGGTGCATGTGTTGCCGTCAAATCTCACATTACCCTCAACTGTGCCACCAAATTAACGACCCAGACGTACTAATACGTGCGTTTCTCGGGCTACTATATAACAGAGTTTTGCTAATCTCAACGTCAGTCATTGTCACATTTTCCAAATACACCTATTGGCAAAATACAAAATCCTAAGTACACACGGGGGGGTGCCTAGGGGGGGAGGGGCGCCTAGGGGGGGGGGGGGGGGGTTGCCCGCCAGTGGCTGCCAAAAAGTGGATCATTTCTTTAAAAGGGATCTTCAAATGACGTAAATGATCTAATAAACGCTCCTATAAAAACGCCTCCTATCTAATGAACGCCCACTTACAAGTTTGTAATGAACGCCCCTTCTATCTAACGCCCCCTTACCCTCCCTCCAAGCTTAAAAACCAAACGACATAGGAATTTCGGTAATATAAATCAAATTCAATTAATCTTTGGCTTGTACTATACAGGGTGAGAAGACTTGCTTAATGTCGAGAAATGCTTGCTACGCAGGCTTTAATTGTCACGGGATTGATTGTCCCTATGTTTTCATTGTCTTCATTCTTTAGATTTCAGTTTAGATAGTTACCCGATGCATTGTCTAGATAGTTTAAATAGTTGAGATTATGCAAGGTGATGGTTATATAGGTTAATAGTTGTGCGCATTTTTCAAGAACAATTTAGAATTTTAGATAACAACAACAGTTATGCAATCGGACTTGTGAACTCTTTTATTTACTTTTCATAAATACTTCACTCTGATTTAATTAATTAATTGACTCTGATTTAATTAATTTATTAAGTCAGTCGGTGTGTGCAGAGTGCTAGTATGGTACACATGGGTCGCTGAAAGTGAAGAACGGGAAGGGAGTTACCGAAATACGAATGGAGTTCCGAAGGAGGAAGAGGGTAGAAGCCAATATCATGGAACTGTTGAAGTAAGACAAACTTGAATTGTGTAACCCAGATCGCGTTAAGTGACTCAAGATGTGTTGCAAGATTTGTTGATTGACTGCCGGCGAGTGTGTGTGTTAAGGATACCGTAGACCCAAGCGGTAATTACCCCGATCGTCCCGGCAAATTCGCTCGCGCTCGCGTCGGATTAAAGCAAATGCCAACAAACTATATATCAATTTAAAACTTAATGATTGTACTTTCCTCCTAAGATAATCATTTTTTATACGCGCTTAATTTTCAGTGCTTTTGCCTGGTCCGAAGTGCGAAATCGACCACTTTTAAACATGCGAATTATTTGTACACACCAAAAGCGCGTAACCTCACGGGGTCTGCTTAATATCTTTCGTCATGTACTGAACTGACAAACCGTGTCTACATTTTACGTCACACAGCCTCGTTGATTAATAATCAAGGGTCAAAGTTAGGCGTGGAATAATTTTGCTTCTTTGGCTACAACGCGCTAATCAAGTCCGTAGCAAAAAAAGCTATTGATTATCCGCGGCACGGTGTGACAGAACAATATCTATACTAGACGCTTGCCAAGTTGCGCAGGAATCGGGCGGTTAGAAGTGTACCTTTAATTCACATATTTAGAGCAAGATGGGGTGAAATTTGATTGCGAGATATATAGGGGATTGAAGTTGTCTAAACATTAGAGGCAGCGTGACAGTAATGACAGACGAAGAGCAAATAGAGCCGCGTATGGCAACCAATCACATCGCACGCTCTACACGCAGCGGGAAAACTCTTAGGCGCTCAAATGTCATAGCGCTAGTCGTGCAAGTGAAGGAAGATGCCTAGACCAAAGCGAGCTTGCACCGAAGAAAAGAAGAGCACGGAAAACTTATAAAGACCGCGAACGGAGACAACTCTGTTTTGGGCTTTCTTCCTCGCTTAGCCTTCTTCAAAGGAAGCCAAGCATTCTTACTTAATCTTGGCGTAGTTTACAACTATGCAAAATTTAGAGTAAACACTTATAAAGTTAATATAAATACGGATAAATCTCGGATAAAACGTCGATAATGATACTGATGCGCTTGTATGCGGTTTGGGGGAAAAGCCGTAAAACTAAGTTCCCCGGATGTTGATCGCGGGACTTTGAGCTAAGTAAACAGGATTTAGGATTACTGACGCCTTCGAGAATAACGCTACACTCGTTCGAATTCGGTTTTTCTTGAATATCTGGCGGAGTATTTAAGATTTTGGTGGTATTTCTTTTGCTAACATCTAGAGTGTGCCTATTGTCATCGAATGGCATAATAAAAAAATTTCACCCGAAATGAAGCCATTTGGGTCTACGGTATCGTTAAATTAATTTATTTTCATGTTATAGTCTTTATTTTTCTTCTTAGTCTAGAATTATACTTAATAAGAATATTCAAATATACAAAGTCTATATAAATACATTGTTATATCGTGCTCCTACGCGTGACATGATTTTAACGTGACCCTGATTGAGACTAGAGCCATATGATCGTGCCTGCGCACCCCAAGCCCCCCCCCCCCCCTACCTCACCCAATCTAAATATAAATCACGATTTAAATTGAAGAAAGCCTGATCTAGTTTGCACCAAATTACATTTTTATTTTGGCTAGTTATGTACTGTACCCCTTTTTGTATATTTATCTCTTATGTGTTAACCCTTCCTTTTCTTTCTGTTATACATTCAGTAATAATGTACAAAGTGTTCTACATCTAGGTCTGATTCTTGATTTGCATGAGTTTCAACTATACCTGCTTATTAAATATAGATAATACTATTTCTATGTACTACTGTTATATTGAGTTTGTTCATTAAACGGCTTTAGTAGCCCTAAAGCTATTTTGAGGTTACTTACTAGTCTCTTTGTACCTGTGTTATTGTTCAAATGTACACGATCAAAGAAAACTCCTCTGTTGATATTTCCATACCTGTCTGTGGTCACGCTCTAGTTGTCCACGTATGTTATGCCACGCCTTCTGCATAGGTGTATGTACCCATTGTTAACGGCGTCGATCATCTCACTCTTCTCGTGGTCATCTGAAACATGTAAAATACCAGAAATTGTAATTTTACTTTTTTGCCATTTTTGCGACGCTGACTCTACAAATAATTCCATATTGCGGATAATCTCTCCCGCGTCGATGTTCGTGATGTCGTTTGTTCACGTATGGAGTATAACTTGTTCAAAGTGTTTATATTTGTGTGTTTAAGTTTGCTAAAATTGTAAAGACCTATCATGTTCTACATACTTTGCTGACCAAGCCTAATAAGCCCCTGGCTTCGGCTTTTCCCTTATTGTAAATACATTTAAAATATTCAATAAAAGATTGATTGATTGATAGTTATTCCTCCATCCAGACTCCATCCATTCTTATGATACTGTCCTGTACTAGCTCCGCGGACTCGCCTCTGATGTCTTGTTTACAAATCTATCCGAAGTAAATTTCCGTTCCTTGATCCCATTGAACATGGAGTCGCGCCCAGCATCAGTGTTGGCGCTTTGGCCTGAAATCTTGTGTTATTTATTCTTGGAGCTTGTATTTCCCCGGGCATTTGCTTGATTGGATCTGTGAATGGTCTCTTCTGTTATATTGCCTTGGACAGGGGCTTTTCGCTGTGTGCTTGTTTGATTCAGCGATGACGCTGTCTGTGTAGCACTCGGGGTAGTTTTCACTGTCGAACTCGGGGGATAACCTTCTGTCAATCTGTACGTTTAATTTATTTCTGGTCCAGTTACTCTCTCTAGAACGAGAAATGATCCGACGTGGAGATGCTGTAAGACTTTCGGGAATCGTCGTTTTTGTGTTCGGTTGTCTATAGCTCCCTTTTAGCTATCTCTGAACGTGATTCCGCATCTGCTTGTTTCTGCAATATTCTTGTTTGACAGATTTTAAAGGTCTTGGTAAAGGTAAATGTTAACACCACTGTTTGTTTTGTGGTTTTGCAAAACCTGTATTAAGTTTAAAAACTTAAATTTGCAAAAAAATTTTTCCAGAAATAGCATTCTAAGACGGCTAAAATGGGCCTTTGCTGTTCCCCGTGACCTGTTCACCGTGAATTCACGCAAAAAAGGGCAATGAGCGAAAATATTTGCGCGCGAAAATTATTATACTTGCGCCAGACAAGCGAATTCGCACCAGTACCTGACGCTCAGTCGCACCACAGGTAACACATCCGAGATTATGTCACTAGAGAATGGCAAACATGGCGGACGCTTCTAAATTCCGTTTCGTGTTCCGCAATGCTTTCTGTATGATCAACATCACCTGCTTTCTGTACCATACTTTAAAAATGGACCTGAAATCCTACCAAATCTTCGGCGGGCGTTTCAAGTTCTTAACCTTCATCAATATGATTTTACAGGGAACCTATTTCATTTGGGTCGCAGCCTTAGAGATACAAGCGATGATCGACGGAAAAAGAAGAAACACGAAGTCTTCCCATTCATGTGAGTTCCTCTTCGCCAGTCTAGCGTTTCCTATTGGACTCACCGTATCCGTGCTTTTCTGGGGACTATATCTGATTGATCCCTTATCTTGTCAAAGTCCGGAGGCCTCTGGTCTGATACCGAAATGGTTGAATCATTATATGCATACACTTCCGGCACTGGAGGTTTTCGCTGAAGTGATCTTATTCAAGCATATTTACCCGCGAAAGATAATAGGAATGGTAACAATACTAGGATTTGGAACGGCTTACATGGCCTGGGTTTTTTACATTGCTTACTTCCACCATTTTTGGGTTTATCCGTTCTTGGAGAGAATGGATATTATGACGATTGGAGTTTTCTTCGCCGCTTCCGGTGCTCTGCTGGTGGTTAATTATGTTATCGGAGAGATTATGGCAAATAATTGTTACTTCATGGAAAGAAAAGAATTACCAGAGTCAAAGACAAAATAAACGCGTAAACGGCGAGAAAATAGAGGTGGTTGTTAGAAAGCATATTTGCAAAATATTGGAATTTCTACTTAGAACTGCATCTATAAAGTCCCTTAGTGATTACTCGACACTGTTTAATTATTTATCCGAAAACGTTAGTTTACTGGTGTGTTGTTGAACATTCATGTACTTTCCAATTTGCCATGGTTATTTTTGTAACAATTTGCTGTACTTATAAATATGCGAGAATTTTTGGGCTAGGGGGTCTTTAATAATTTATTCGCTGTTATTTGTTTGGGTCACTAAATAATAAAATAAAATAAGGGTTGCGGGTATTTAAAAGTAAGGGAGGATCGAATTACTTATAGAAAATAAAATTTCGTAAAATACTTCAATTAATTTTGTATGTCTAGCTTTCTGGTTTCCCTAAAACATCTCAAAGCCATCTTCTGAGATTAAACAGGCCGATAAAATTTTCTCACTTTTTCTCAAATGCATTGCATTTATATCTGGCGCTTTATTTTTAACCAGAGTACAAATATAACTAAATATGGTTCACCAAAACCGGGTAGGTAGTCGACCAAATTTTTGCCTTTAATAAGAGCTCTTTCTTGAAGAAGTGGAAGAAGTGTTATTAATGACAAGGGGGGGTGGGGGGGGGTTGTATCCGTACTTCTACGAGAAAGAGAGGGCAAAGGGAGGGTATCCCAGGGTTCCCACAGTCAGGGAAAAGTCAGTGAAATTCGATTTTTTTTCAAGGTCAGGGAATGGTCAGGGAATTATGATTTAAGTCAGGGAAATTTGATAATTCTCAAAAAGTCAGGGAAAAGTCAGGGAATAATTCTTATTTTTCAAAAATCATTATTATGAATTGTGTTGGCGATAATCAAGCAACCTCACTGTTAATTAAAAGTTTCAAAAATCGCAATACATCAGTATAAACGAATTATCCTATGTGGTTTTCCTGTGGAGGAAAATGAAGTGGAGGACTGGGTCTGAATTATGTCGGCCATCTTGTTGCAGTATTGGAAAGCACGTGGAGGTAGGGCTGGAATTAAGTATTTTAGCTATTTTAAGGGCATTATTTCATAACCTTAGCAGTGATAGAGTGGGGGGATGCATAATGTAACAATTTATTGATCATTTAATGACAAAATCGGTAAACTAACGACATTTAATTCAAGATATTTTTGTATGCAGCGAATTTTTTCGTAACTGTTCAGTCTTAGTCTTAAGCTTTAAAAATTATTTTTGTTTATCCTGATTTGCATTTTGAAAAAGAGGAAACCACGCCTGAACTTAGTTAGATATACATTTTTTTTGTCCATTCTCATTGCATTTAATTGCAGCATGACTTTATACAAAATTATTTACAGTCGTAACACTTATTTTTTATAACTTTTGTATTGGTTTGTAGATGAGTAAGCGAACTGTATTTAATAATCTATGGCTTCAAGACCCACTATTTCCTTGGGTTGCACAAGCTCAGGAATCAACTAAAGCAAGGTGTAAAATGTGCTCTGTTACATTTGAGCTTGGAAATATGGGAAAACAAGCACTGATAAGTCATGCTAAAGGCAAAAAACATCTTAGGAGAGTTGCTCCATCGACACAACAAGTTTCTTTGAACTCTTTTGTCACTGTGCAAAAGCAAGAATCCGAACAAAATTCTTCAGCAGCAGAAAGGACAATGACTGTACCACCTCCTCCCGTCGATCTTTCTCAAGTTGCCAGTTCATCTGATTCATCTAAAGGCACAATTAAAAAGTATGTTACCAAAGATGAAACTCTAAAAGCAGAGGTGCTGTGGGCTATAAAAGTCCTCATGTCTCACTATTCCTGTAATAGTAGTGCAGGCACTGACAAGCTATTTTCCAATATGTTTCCAGACAGTGTAATTGCCAAACAGTTCCAATGTGGAGCAACAAAGTGTTCATACTTGATTTGTTTTGGCATTGCCCCATTTTTTCATGATGAATTAATGAAAAGACTTCAAGAGCAAGGAACAATGTATGTTATCTCATTTGATGAATCGCTGAATAAAGTGATCCAGAAAGAACAGATGGATTTGATTGTGCGCTTTTGGGATGTTCAGAAGAATAAAGTTGTATCAAGATACATTGATTCCCAGTTTCTTGGTCACACAAGAGCTGCAGATTTACTTCAAAGTTACAAGCTAGGTCTACAAAAGCTGAATCCTGCAAACCTTGTGCAGGTATCGATGGATGGTCCTAATGTTAACTGGAAATTTCTTGAAGACCTATTAGAAGATAGAGAACAAACTGATCCAGATCTTCCAAAGCTCATTAATATTGGTGCCTGTGGGTTACATGTGGTACATGGGGCTTTTAAATATGGAGCTACAGCCACAGGCTGGCGTCTTGATAAACTTCTGAGGTCTCTCTGGTACACTTTTTCAGACTCACCAGCAAAAAGAGAAGATTATGAAGCCATTTCTGGAAGTTCCATGTGGCCACTACGATTTTGTGGAACAAGGTGGCTGGAAGATTTGCCAGTGGCAGAACGAGCAGTGGCTATCTGGCCAAATATCAAGAAATATGTTGACGAGGTGTCAAAGCTACCAAAGAGCAAAATTCCTACAAGCCAATCTTTCAAAAATCTACAGGCATTTGTACAAGATCCACTCATTGTTGCCAAACTTGAGTTCTTTATTAGTATCGCACGCATTCTTGGGCCTTTTTTGAAGAAATTCCAAACCGATCAGCCCATGGTCCCCTTTCTTACACAAGATGTACAAACCATACTTGAAGCAATCCTTTCCAAGTTTGTTAAGAAGTCTGTGCTTCAAGAGGCAACAACATGTGCTAAGCTTGCTAACATTGATGTTAGCAAGTCTGACAATCTTCTACCACCAAGGAAGGTAGATGTAGGTTTTGCTGCGAAGATGTCAGTGCATAAGATGGAAAGTACTAAGCAAGCCACACCTCTACAAATCCTGGAATTCCAGAATAATTGCCTTGAATTTCTGAAACAATTATCTAGCAAGGTAATGGACAGATCTCCTCTAAAGTACAAGATGGCTAGGAATCTGGTGTCTTTAAATCCTATTTACATGGCATCAAACCCTGAAGCAGCAACAACCAGATTCTCCAATGTCCTTCAGCAACTGATATCGCATAAAATGAAATCTACCCATTGTTGTGATATTGCTCTACAGCAGTACAAGGCATTCCTTGCTGATGTGGAGAGATACAGTAAGGAGGACTTCAAGTCCTACCAGTCATCAGACAAAGCACTTGATGTCTTCCTAGCAGAGTACTTTCACCAGAAACCACAGTATGCAGACCTTTGGCAAACAGTAAAGATGCTGCTTATCTTGTCCCATGGTCAATCCTGTGTTGAAAGAGGATTCTCTGATAACAAGGATATCGTGAGCAACAATATGCACCAAGACACGCTTGTTGGATTTCGCAGAGCTCACAGTGGTGTCAAAAGTCTGGAATGTCCAATTGAAGATTCTATCACAACTGAGCTGCTTACATCTTGTAAATATGCTAGTAACAGATACAGACAATCTTTAGCAGAGAAGAAATCAATTGAGGCAAAAACCCATAAAGAAAGATTGAAAAGAAAAGTCGAAGAAGACATCAAGCAAGCAAAAAAGAAAAAACAAAAGCTTGAAACTACAGCTACTGCTCTTCTGAAAGAAGCCGATGACCTTGCTACTAATGCAGAAATGAAGGGAGACTTTAGCATTCTTGCAAAGTCGAACGCCTTGCGGGTAAAATCAAAAGAAAAGAGGAAGGAAATAGAGAAGGAAGAACAAAATATTGATCTTCTACAGAAGAAGCTGAAATCCTTTTGAAAAGACGTTAAGTCAAAATCTCACAATCTTGAGACACTATTGCTTTGTTGCTGTTATTGAAATTATAGATTATTCATTAAAAGTATTCATAAGACATGCTGCATGGTCATTGAAAAATGGGTTATGGTCAGGGAAAAGTCAGGGAAAAGTCAGGGAATTTTACTTTTTCAGATTAGTGGGAACCCTGTATCCGTACTTCTACGAGAAAGAGAGGGGCAAAGGGAGGGTATCCGTACTTCTACGAGAAAGAGAGGGGACAAAGGGAGGGTATCCGTACTTCTACGAGAAAGAGAGGGGACAAAGGGAGGGTATCCGTACTTTTACGAGAAAGAGAGAGGGGACAAAGGTAGGGTATCCGTACTTCTACGAGAAAGAGAGAGGGGACAAAGGTAGGGTATCCGTAGTTCTACGAGAAAGAGAGAGGGGACAAAGGTAGGGTATCCGTACTTCTACGAGAAAGAGAGAGGGGCAAAGGGAGGGTATCCGTACTTCTAACGAGAAAGAGAGAGGGGCAAAGGGAGGGTATCCGTACTTCTACGAGAAAGAGAGAGGGGCAAATGGAGGGTATCCGTACTTCTACGAGAAAGAGAGAGGGGGCAAATGGAGGGTATCCGTACTTCTACGAGAAAGAGAGAGGGGGCAAAGGGAGGGTATCCGTACTTCTACGAGAAAGAGAGAGGGGACAAAGGGAGGGTATCCGTACTTCTACGAGAAAGAGAGAGGGGACAAAGGGAGGGTATCCGTACTTCTACGAGAAAGAGAGAGGGGACAACGGGAGGGTATCCGTACTTCTACGAGAAAGAGAGAGGGGGACAACGGGAGGGTATCCGTACTTCTACGAGAAAGAGAGGGGGGGACAACGGGAGGGTATCCGTACTTCTACGAGAAAGAGAGGGGGGGACAACGGGAGGGTATCCGTACTTCTACGAGAAAGAGAGGGGGTAAAGGGAGGGCGTCGTACTAAGATAACCGTGCTTTGAAGAGGGTAGAAGGAGCATTTGAAGCAAAAGGGAGGGTGTGTAATTCCGACAGACCAACTGTTTGGAGCATTGAACACACAAACACACAATATGATCTTAAACTTTTTAATTAACTAACTGTGCACTTCTCCTGACACAACTGATTCAAAATAAATGGCTAGCTTCTAAGCGATATCAAATCTCGGTTTCTTAATTCTCCTTCTCGACAATTACAAAAAATACTATGTTTACCTTTGAAAAGAGAAATGGCAAAAATAGCCAAATCCTTGACACTTTCACGTGGGATTCCACCAATTGTTGTTTTTACTTGGACAGATATATTTATGTGGGTTGTACTCGTGCTACATAGGATATACCGCGGACCAGGTTATCGTCGAAAATGGCTATGTCTATAACATCAAAATTATTAAATTCTTGGGTAGATTATTCGTCATCTAATGAGGTTGAGGAAGCACTTCGGTGGCTGCTTGAGCGATATGACGTCTGGGAAAAAAGGAAAAAAGACTATGTTACGAATAACCTTTGAATAACCACCTAGTTGGTAACGTTATTTTGGATCCAGCGAGGGACAATCAACTACAAGGGTGGAGGGGGGCTTTAACCTTGCATCGACGCATTCACCAATGATACAATCACTGTAACAACAACCAACGAACAGTTTGGATAAAGACTTTGCTTTGGGACAAGGCAATTCCCTGAGTACCACCATCGACACAATCTCCGAGCGGTGAAAAGTGTTTAAAGACAGATAATCTTCTGACCTCTAAAAACCTCCATCGACACAAACCTTATTACAACGGAGATGTTACAACGAGCGGTGAAAAGTGTTCAAGTAAAACACAAGACAGATATTCTTCTGAGCTCTCAGAATCACCATTGATACAAACCATATTAAAACGAGCGAAAGAAATGAGTGGCCTTGGACAAAATACCGTGCTCATTTTTTCCCTTTCTATTGTCATTTAGCTACAACAATCAGAAGTATCGTACTCTGTACGGAAGAATTCTAAAAGAAAAAAATTAATCAAGGAATTTTGAAATAGGCAGGAGCTCAACTAGTCAAGAGAAAGTGGTAAACCATTGAAAAATAGAAGACTTCCTTTCCCAAATAATACTAAAAGGAATAATAAAATTAATTTAGGGAGGCATTAAATAGGCACAACACCCGCATTCAACTAATTTCAGGAGCTTGATTAAGAACTGTAAGACGGAATGATGTGTAGTCTTTATGGTTACATAAGTAAAGATTTAAGAGACGTTTGGAAATCGAGTGATGAGATGCTACCAGTCACGCACTACGTGACAATCACCATGGTTACATAAGTAGGGACGTTATGAGACGTTTGGAAATCGAGCGATGAGATGCTACCAGTCACGCACTACGTGACAATCTCCATGGTTACATAAGTAGAGACGTTATGACACGTCTGGAAATTGAGCGATGAGATGCTACCAGTCACGCACTACGTGACAATCTCCATGGTTACATAAGTAGGGACGTTATGAGACGTTTGGAAATCGAGCGATGAGATGCCATGACAGAACCTTCTCCTGTACGCCTGCGCGTTACGCATGCGTAAATAACTCACCAGAAAAGGCATGCCGGGAAGGCACACTACTGCGAGGGCTGAAGGAAAGATAGAGAATTAGAAAGAAAGATTTTACTTTACAGTATCTCCTTTAGGTATGAAAGGCGGTGAAAATTTGACTCGAGGGTTAAGTTTACTTATAGATTAGAGTTAATAGAATTATTATTTGACAACAGACTAAAAGAAAGGGTAGTCATGGAAACGTGCAAACTCCGAGTCGTGCTCACAAACAAATGACGTCACGCGTCACACTGCGCATGCACAATGTACATAGCTCCTCCCACATGAAGAAGAACAGAACAGGCAGGCAAAATGAAAAAAAAAACTAAAAGTAGTACAGCAATGGCCGTGCAAGCCAGTCAAAACAAACTTAAGATGATTGGAATAAGTAGCACTGTTTGACTGATATTGAGTCAAGACAATTGAGAATCGGCGTTAGATAATAGGTATTAAAATCGTACCATGCCTTTAAATTAAAAGTTGTTGCATTTAAATTGCATTTAAAATTAGTGTGGTTCTGGAGTGTATTGGTTGTGTTATTATATTTAGGTTACCGTCGCGTGTGTAAAAGAAATAGGGTACATTTTCCAAACATGCAATTATACTAAGACTTACGTTTATTTGCTCTTGGATTTCTATTATAACATCACATGCAATTAAAGATCACAAGAATTAAAATCCAGCCTTATCAATTTTTTTTAAACACTCCATTACCGAAGAATGATAATTGCATAAGAACTGAATAAGAAAAGCTAGCTAAATTTGACGCGAATTTCGTTGGCGAAGGAACCTTGGAATCGAATGTACGTCGCACGTCTGAGGGATATAATGCATGGTGTCTTTCCGATACCTACAAGATTACGGCCCTTAATCTTCATCGTGTTGGTGTCTAGAGCGGGACCTCATACTGCTTGATGATGACGGCTGTGACGGATGATTGACATATGAGTGAAATAGAGCAGCATTTAGAGGAATTCATGGCATGCAAATAAGGCTCTATTACTTAGTTACGAAACCTTTTAAAGAAATCTCCTTTTTATAGCCTGAAAATCGAACTATGCATCACAATGCTCTACTTGTGCAAGAATAACATAGAAATTGCCATTTAGAGCCTCAAGAAAGCTTTAACTTTAACGATTTTTTAAAGGTTTTAGCAAAATTTTGACTGATAGAAAAAAATATACATATTCTTGATTCCTTCAAATGTGCTCTCGCGTACAAACGTTTATATTTTATGGATTAGTGAGAGACACCTTGAGATTGAGTACATTGCATTGCGTACAGCCGGTATCATTGAAGCTAACCCATTTGGCGCATGCAGTGATAAAACACTCGAAATGTATTCATATTCACATCATATGATTGACATCTAGACATTATTTTATAGATTAAGACAGATACATTAATACTGAGCGTTATTAGAATAGATTAACATGTACTTAGATGTAATCACTAAACGAGGATTAAAGCCCAACAAAAGATTCACTTAAAATACCTTTGAGATGGAATGTCTCGATGATATGAAAATTTTGACATGAAAACAAAAAGAGTGTACGCATCCAATCATCAGTCGATGCAAATTTTGACGCGAACATCTTCCCTGAAAACGCGGTAACTGAAGCTTGCTTGCCATACTGTTTACATTTCATATTAGACATTTTCAAAAGAATTTCGGGGTACAATACCCTACGGCTGACATAGAAGGTTTACAAAAAGCTAAGCAACCAAAAAGACGTGTCAATTAAACTTTTCGCTTGAGCTTAAGTGTCTATTAAAATAAATTCCAATACTTTTTGAACAAAATTCCAACATGTCAAAATATCCAAGCTAAGTTTATAACTAAATTTTCTTGACGATGTAATAATAAAAATAGTTTTAGTTTTCAACGAGGAGTTTGCAAATATTTGTTTTGAATGTAAACATAGCCTAGTTAATCATTCAATGTATTGTTTTCGAACACAAAACGACAAGGGAGTTTTCATTTATTTACAGGAGATTATTAGTTAAGCTATTGCCCATGAAGGCGAATATCTTTATTTCATCTTTACTACTATGTACAATTTGCATCGACGGATCATCGTACTACCCCTGTGAGGTTTCATTATTAGTATACACAAGAAGCAATTTAAAAACTTTTGTTGTCGTTTAAAAAAGACACCTTAAAATGCATTACCTAGAATATTATATTATAATAAAAAGATAGGATATCATAAGAATATTATTAAATTTGGAGTTCTATACTCCAAGCTTGGTTATCATCTAGACGTTTAGAAAATGCGCGGGAAAATCTTTTAGAAGCGCCCGACGAAACCAGAAGTGATCTGGTCCACTATTTTATATTTTGCACGAGATGTAGAAGATAAGGCATGAACGGTACGATTAAAAAACGGAATGAATAATAAGTAAATTAAATGTTAGAAGAGATTAAAAGTTAGAAGAGATTCGGTGTACTGGAATATCTATCAGAAGTTTTTCGTGTGGATAAGAATGTTCTAGGCACCTCGCGAGATGCCGCACGTCCTCCACTCATAACTCCGCTGGTGCGGGCACGTCCGCGGGCCTTCTGAAGAGAGCTCTCCAGTTGCTCGACCCGCTCCTCGGCCTCTTCAAGCTCAGTCTGAGCCTTTCTGAAGCGGGCCAGGTTCGCAGCGGCCAACGCTTCCTAGAAAAGAAAAAGGGGATGAGCTAAGACTTTGTATCGGTTATTGTTTCATTCAATATTTGGAGACAAATTGTGTGAAAAAAGCCCGGCATAATAACCCCAAAATAAAGACTCATCAATCATTCACCATACCAAATTCAATAAAGAGTTAAATCCCCCGAACAAGAGATGGTATAGATGCTTTAGTACTTTTCAAGGAAGAAAAAGATTCGCGGCTAACATAGCCCAAATGTTTTGACTCCCTGTGCTTACCGCCTCCTCCACAGCTGTGCGCATCTTCTTCAGCTTGTTGTTCATTCTGTCGGAGTTCTCCTGAGCACGAGCGAGGTTCTTCTGGTCCTCGTCAGCCTGGAATTGGATCTCCTTCATTCGGCGCTCGTTTTTCTTGGCAAGTTTCTGGGACTCGGCGCTGCGTTTGGCCTCGTTGTCCAATTCGCGCTCGAGTTCCTTCACCTGTTGGTTGAAAGATTGGTATAGTAAATCTTCTTACTGTTATTACGTGACTGCTATTGAAACAGTGCGGAAGATTAAATTTTAGATCAGCGCGTAACAGCGATTCTCATGTCCGCTTTAGCAAGGTTCCCTTGTCATAAAGGTGTAAGTTCTTACCCGCTGCTCCAGCTTCTTGATCTGAACCTTGAGGGCCTTGCCTCCAGCAGCCTCCAGCTCCTCAAGCTTCATCTCAAGGTCCTTCTGGATGCGCTCAGCACTCATCCTCGCGCGGTCAGCAGCGGTAGCGTGGTCCTGGGCGCTAACTAGCTCAGCCTGTGCGCGTGCGAATTCAGCAGCTGCCTTCTTCGAGCGCTCATCAGCGGCCTTAGCCTCGTTCTCTGCATCGTCGAGTTCCTCCTGCATCGTGTTGACCTGGCCTTCCAGCTTCCTCTTGCCCTGTTGAAGGTTGTTGACCTGGTTGGACACCTCGGCAAGACGGTCCACGGCGTCGGCGCGTTCCTGGTCAGCGGTGCGGCGGGCGCGGTCGGCCTGCTCCAGTTGGTTTCTGAGGTCTTCCAGCTCGGCGGCCAGCTCAGCAGAGCGACGCTCGGCGCGGGCGGCAGATTCACGAGCGTCGTCACGGCCTCGCTGTTCCTCTTCAACCATCAGTTGCAGGTCCTTTGGAACAAAAAGCATAACACTTATCCTCTTGGAGTACTAAAAATATAATTCTTTAAGCGTCTAATATCTTTGTTTCGACATTCTATAGAGTCATCTAGATTCAAATCATTTTCATTCATTACTTCTTGTTTCTTTATGGCGTCAACGCCAAAAAGAAACATCACCTTCAAGACAGCCGTAAACCGATAAATCGTTTTATACGTACTCCAGTAATCATCCTTCGCTTTTCTCAGAAATCTAAATTAACATTATTCGTGCTGCCTTTTCCAACATTTTATCTCATTTTTTTCGACATCTCCATTGATCAAACGTGATTATCTTATCTCCTTCCCCACCTTGACTTGCTGTTGCAGTTTCTTGGTAGTCTTCTGGAGTTCCTGGTTGGCCTTCATGGAGTTTTCAAGGTTGATTTCCATCTCGTTGCAGTCCGTCTCGAATTTCTTCCTGAGGCGAGCATGCTCGTTCTTGGACTTCACCTCGCTGTCAAGAGAAGCCTGGAGAGCGTCGAGCTGGCGTTGGTGGTTCTTCCTGGAAATGGTAAGAGTTCCGATCAATCAAGACACAGAAAATTTCTCAGGTCTTACATGACTTTCTATCAGGCCACTTTGATCATTTCTGTCCTGTGCTCCTTGTCGCCAGTACTGTCACAATTCCTGTTGTAAGAGGGATTCAAAGTCCAACACTCTTATTTCGTTGAAGAATTTATTGGGTAAAAATATATTAATGCAAGCAGGCTCGTTGTCAATTAATATTATTGTTCTATGTTGCTCGTTTTACCCGGTTTACAGTCACTTCGTCAACAAACCGTGTCGTCCACAACCAACTCGACCACAAATTGAGTCAACTCGTTTACAAGTAGAGTCAACTCGTCCACAAAAATACAGTCAATTCGTCCACACATAGTTTTCACAAAAATGTAGCCTCGTAGCATAAGTGTTTTATATAAAAAACGTCTAACTGAAAAAGAGTCTTCTTAGAACTTCATATGATAAGGCATAGCTATCACAGATGACAAAATAATGGTTTCAGGATGTCCGCTTTACCTGAGGGTGTCGATCTCCTCATCACGGTCAGCCAGTTTGCGCTCGAATTCCTGTTTCAGCTGAGTCATCTCGAGTTGGATCTTGAGGACCTTGCCTTCCTCGCCCTCAAGGGCACCCTCAGCCTCCTACAACCACAAAACACACAAAGTGTTCAGTGCTCAGTTGTCACATTTTGGTTTTCCTTGAAGTCCGTATATCTGTCTTGCGTGGCAATGCTGTTTTGTTTTTAAATATACAAAAATTATTATTATTTATAAAAATTCAACTTCTCCTTTATTATTTGATACTCTATGGAAAAGATGTTGAATTGATAGTTGATGGCAATTCACCGTGATTAAAGCGGATTTATCTCACTATAGAGATGTCCTTTGCATAAAATGTGTCAGGCAAGTTGGATCAAGTAAGTTTTTCTCGTTTAATATAGGTATGTGCGAGATTGGCAGGTGTCACTCACCTCGAGAGCGGTCTGGAGCTCCTCCTTCTCCATCTCGAGTCTCTTCCTCAGCTTCTCGAGCTCCACGACGCTCTTGCCTCCCTCACCAAGCTGGTCGGCAAGATCGTTGACCTCGGATGCAAGGCTCTTGTTCTCGCGCTTCAGGGCTTCGACTTGCTCGCTCTGCTCATCGAAGGCGGCCTTGATCTTGTACATCTAAGAACACACCAAAAACGTTGGTTAGGTAGTAAAGTTACTGAACAAGAATATTTGATTAAAAGTAGCGTACAACTGACCTTGGTTGGTCAAGCTGTTAAGGAATATATTTTGGGTTTTGGTTGTTTTGTTTAGAGGGTAAATCCTGACATTGGTGATAATAATTTACTTGACTTGGTCGTGTTTAGAAGGTTCTATCCAAAGGCTAGAATTAACTTGACTGGTCAAGTGAAAATGGAATTGTAAAGGCTAGAGCAGATGTTCAAGGAGAATTTTCCGTTGGCTTCCGTTGGATGATCAAGGAAAAATTATCTTAAAAAGCCAAAATCTGTTTATGTGCACTTCGGCCTCTCTCTATCTGGAATTGCGCGTTTTCCAGGTTTTTCCGTCATGTCGGCTACCCCCATACCTCAGTGGAGTAGTTCCTGGCCTCCTTTTGGGAGTTGTCAAGATCAGCCTGGACTTCTTCAAGCTTGACGCGCCATTCGTTGATCTGGATGTCGATCTTCTTCTGCTTCTTCTCTAGGTTCGCGTTGTTGGTTTGCGCCTTCTCCAGGTCGATGAGGGCATCCTCAAGCTCAGAGTTAAGACGGCTCCTGGTCTTTTCAGCGCTTGCAGCCTTTGTCTGTGCGGTGTTAAGAGCCTCTTCCATCTCTTGGAGCTTGGCAGCAAGCTTGCGCCTAAGTGGATAAAATAGGTTTGCTTTGGAAGCTAAGAAACAAACGGGAAGCCAATTATCCCTTCTTTAAGCTGTAATGCTGGAATGAAATGCTGAAGAATAAAGATCCTTTCTTTGTGAGGGGAGGGAAGTTCCTTTAACTTGGCGTCACTTGGCTTTGAAGGTAACACTAGATTAAGGAAAGGGGGCGTTAAGGATACAGAGCAACTCTAAGGTCTACATACTTGGCATCCTCAAGCTCCTCGACCTTGGCCAGGGCGTCCTGTTCGTATTTGTTCTTCCAGCTCTGAGCCTCGGTGTTTGCACGGGAGAGCTGCTTTTGCAGATCCGCCTTACCATCTTCAGCCTCATCGAAGTTCTCTTGCATGGCGTCGAAGTCGGCCTCGAGGTTCTTAAGTCTTGCTTGGGCCTCAGCCTTGGCGCGCATCTCGTCGTCGAGCTGTTTCTTTAATTCCTCGAGCTGTTGTTCCAGGTTCTTCTTCGCCTTGCCAAGTTGACCACCCTTATTTTCCTGCTCCTCGAGTTGGCGGTTGACGTCGGCATTCTCGGCCTCGATTCGACTTCGGATCGCTTGCAGCTCCTGGATGTTCTTCCTCAGTTCTTCGTTCTTTTGGAATAAAATAAAATAAAATAATTCAGGGGGGTTAACACCGCTAGAAATTACAAGGGTACAAAAGTATTCAAGCTATGAATCAACACAAAAGCTACGAATGCTCCGAAACTTCGCCGCAACTTCGTTTCACAGAGGCGTAGAAATCCAGTCTGGTGTTGAATTATAGTTTGTCTACACAAATTTTCTACAGATTGTCTGCAGTTTCTAGTTATACCATACAAAATATACCCTTCATATTTTAAGTACTGCATAAGCTCTTGCTTTTGTTAGATGCATAGAATATGATCACATGCACACTTATACAGTAGTACTGTTACTAGCTCGGGTATTTTGGTTTGCTGACCGGCCTTTTTTCTCATTATGCCAATCAATAGATTAGCCTAGAGTTATACCTGAGCCTTGGATTCAGCGAGCTGATCACTGATGGCGCGGTTGTTCTTCTCAGAGGCTTGCTACAAACGCAATACAGACGTAGTCTGGTTAGTATAAAACAAAAGGACACTGTTTTTTTTTTTTACGGAAAAACGTTCAAAGGCTCGCGAACATAAGACAAATGCATATTTGACTTTCACCTTTTGTTTCTGCAGAGTTTCCACAGTGACAGCGAGATCATCACCCTCGTTAGTGAGCTGTGCTTTCTCCTTCTCGAGCCTATGAGGCAATGACAAACATTCGTAATGAGAAAGAAAAAAAAACTGCGTTTGTGTCTTGCTCTGTAGGCCACACTATTGTGGAACTTTTTAGCACGAAATTATAAAATTTCGCTACTTAAGACAAAGAGGTGAAACACACGAAGATAAAAGCGCGTAAAAAGTTAAGCCCCATCTACACTAACAATTTTTAGCTGACAATTTTTATGAGACAATTTTTATTTGCTAGTGTAGATGGAGCAAAGTTGCCAATTTTTGTGTGGCAACTATAGTTGCTCAAAAGCTAGCAGGTTTGTCACTCATGAAAAATTGCTAGTGTAGATGCCAACAAATATAGTTGTCAACTAAAAGTTGTTAGTATAGATAGGGCTTTAGTTTGACGACGCGCGAAACGTACATACGCGCCTGTCTATAAGGTTGCGTGACTCGGTCAGAAAACACTAGTACGCGTTGCGTGACCAGGAAATATGTTAGCAGATGGTTGACAGTGATGCTTGTGAGTATTTTATTTGTGATAACTAGCTTTTTTCTTATCAACTTTTTTCTTATCACTTATTGTTCAAATGGTCAACAAATGGAGGTAAATATCGTAGTCTTGTTTTCCGTTTTTCGTGCTCTCTAGTAAATTGATGAATGTCTTGGTATTGCTATAGGTAATAGCCCACTAGAGTGTAATAGTTTTGTGTATCTATATAATCCGGTAGCTATTTCAGGATCAAAATCGACACCTAAAGCCTAATTATGCTATCAATCGAGAAAATTGTAAATTGATTATATGTTTTAATAAAAATACAATAATGATCCTTTATGTTATCTCAGTCGGACAATAATTGCACGGAACAATTGATTACTTACTTAGCCTTTGTTTTCTTGACTTGGTCGAGTTCTTCTTGCATCTCCTGCATCTGTTGGTTCTGTTTGCTGCGCATACTGTTGACGGCTTGCTCGTGTGCGAGGGCCTGCTCCTCCAAGTCTTTTCGCAGCTTGATGATGTCGCTTTCCCTCTTCTTGTTGAGTTCCATCTAGTAGAAGCGCAAAAAGAATTTTAGACGGCACATTAAGAAACAGGCAACTTCTTTCATGACAATTTGGATGGTGGATGCAGCTAAAAGGAGGAATCTTTTTCTCAATATGCTGCGGAAATAGCTGGTATTTCGATTATCAAAACAGTAAAGGGCAATACGAGTCAAACTTTGTCACACTCGCTGTATTTCGTTACATACGCTTTGCGTATGTACAGTACAAATAGTGATTCGCGTTCATTGACAATAAACCGGAGGTCAATCCGAGGTTACGCTACAACAGTTCACAAGATAAGAAATATTTCAAAGAAACGATAGACGTTTCAAATCCTATTAAAACTCGGCGGTCCTCAGCTTGCTTAAGTACTAATTGTTTTCTTGTATCGTTCGCTGATAGACCTTGATGACGAAAGTGATCAATTGATTGATGAGTGTGTTATAAAGCATCAAGGTAATCCGATGGAAGCTGTTTTCATACGGTCACGTCACGGTGTCAAACGAGGTGTTCTTGTCGGTAAAGCATCAATGAATGAAATAAGTTCAACATTGCGAGCATAGTAACATGACAAGTCTGTCTGCTTCGGCTGTCTTGGTAGAAACTCACTTATACGCCAGTAATGAATCACTGATACGTTAACACCACAATCACACGCAACAGTACTAAACAAATTCGAAATTTGAAATCATCCTGATTTAACATTACATTTTATAAAATCTAAACTTAGCTTTAAATTCGTGTCAAAAAGTTTTTATTAAAATATTAGCCTTTGGCATAAGAGATCGTTGCTAATTTAGCACCCTCTGGGATGTGAGTCATGTCAGAGACAACTAAAAGGCTCTGTAATCCCACGCCTAGACCGACGTCGCTTCGATGCCAGAATTTGGTTAATATTCCCGACATTGAGCTTCAACATCTAGCGGGTCAATCTAATACGAGAGCTTGTTTGCGTAATTTATCCAAAGTGAACTGACATTGTATCCCTAAGCTGCAACAAGCGACAGATCTCCACTACCGACAGTGCTTCGGTAGGGTCCTGAGTGGCGTGAAATTACTTCATACTCTGAGCATAAGCTATAAAACAAGCATAGCTCTGGTTATCTTATCACTTTGCTTACCACTCGCTCAAATGCTGGATCATACGGCCTTTCGTCCATTTTGTCTGATCACACACTCTCCGAGAAATACCCCACTGAACAGAAGAACTACAACACAGCGCACTCAAGCAGCGACCGCAATGCTTAATGGGACGACTCCGACTCGAGGAAAGACGCGCATTCCTGAGTTGAACGAGCGATGAGCTTGCGCCGAATGTTCGAGAATGCTCGGGTAAATTCCACGAGGGAGTGGTTAAGGGTAGAGGAGGAATGCACAAGGGGAGATACCGCTTACCTGAGCCTGCGTGGCACCACCTTGCTCATCGAGACGTTCGTTGAGATCATCGAGTTCATGTTCGAGTTCTTGCCTTGCTCGTTCGGACTAAACAAAGAAAGAGAGACAAGCAGTCATGGGTGTTTCTGGATTTCCAGGGATGAATTATCAGAATAGACCCCCCCTTAAAAGAATGAAACCAAAATACTTAAGCACATGGAATCAGTTAAAAATACAAAACAGATAACATTGCATTTAAAATTCAAAGCATTTAAAAGCTTCGAAATCGAAATTGTTTTATTTGAAACATGATTTCACTAAGAAACATTTCACCAAAAAGGATGCTTCGATACTAAAATCTACCACATTCCAGAGCTTCTTTAAACAAACGATTGGAATTCAAATCCTTAAAGCACACAACATGGAAATTTATTTGATACCTTGAATAAACACCTAAACAAAGAATTAACATTCTAACACTGATTTACGGACTTTAAAAACACTTCAAAAAAGCCATACGAATGCCTTAAAATTGTGTTTGGAAAAGCCTAGAGATTTTAAAGATATAAGAAATAAAATTTGACATTTATATGGCGTTACATTTTTTGCGTGACCCGTGGCGCGACGTCAAGGGAAACGCGAATGGTCGCTTGACAGATCAGCACCCAAGCAATATGAAGAGGTATCCGAATTATGTCGACTTGACACGATAACAGTGCGCCATTCAAAGGATGCTATGCAATCGCACAGAACATCACAGGCGACTCCCTTCCGATTGCATGAGCTGCCTATCAACGACGGCAAATAGCCACTCAAGAGTAATAGAACAGGCGTAAAATTTCATAACTGCGGGTTTGGGTGGCATATTGTCTAGTATCGCAGTATGAGCTTAAGACCGTTAAAACCCCAATAATTATCGCAAAAGCCTGTTTATGGCATTCGAGATTTCAAGAAAGCTTTGGCTGAGTAAAAGTTTAAGTTATGCTGAAGGCAGTTTTCTAGTTCGGGATAAGAGAGTGGGCTCTTTAGAAATGAATTCAGACATCTGTCACTACCTTGAGTACTGTGACCCCAAAGAGAACATAGCGGAGTAGCTTAACTGGTTGTACCGTCGAGAAACAAGCTTTAAATCCACTGAGAAATAAATATTAGTGTTTAAGACACGCTTGGTGTAGTGAGGTTACCTTGGAGCGAGCGTTGCGTTCAGCTTCGAGCTCTTCTTCAAGTTCTTCCACACGCGCCTGCAAACAGAAGTAGAAATTTTCAGTAAGAATCGAGTCCTGCGAAACCTTAAGGGCTCCGCAAAGATCACATGCCAGATGTAACCCGTGTTGATAAATACCAGAGATTTCCTCTAGCTTAAAACTACCTAACTTAATATGGTAAAACAATTGGAAGACTCGGAACATGGCGAAATGGCGGATCTACCAGCCATCATTCCGTGAGCGGTTGCCTTCCTTTATGCTCATGTTTGTGACCATCTGGTAAAACGGTTAATAGGCTAACATTCGTCTATCAAGGCACAGCCTTTCGTCTATAAAAAGAGCGACCCGGCCCTGTGCAATTAAGTCTCGATACTAAATGGAAACGGCGCGTCTTGTAAGAGTAGCTCACACACTTGTAACCGAGCAATCCGCTTGAGGCCCTTACTCGCCGAGATTAATGGCACTAAAGACCTCATAACACACTCGTGTCGTTCTGAGAACTGCACTAATGATCAATTACCATCCAATCGCCTTTTGTCATTCCTTCAGTCATTGTAGCGCGCGAGTTTAAGGAGCTATAGGTTGATGGCCGTTTGTACGTTCCCTGGCTGGCGGTATACCCGTGCTTAGTGAGTAGCAATGACCCAAAGGCTCCCGGCGAATAGCGCTTGTCTAGAGGTATGCGACACGGCACCTCAGTTGTTTGTTTGGGACAAGTGCACTCTCAAACATTTAAACACTTTCCCATGGGCCCATGGATTTCAACTTTTTCCGCTCTCGAGTGACAGAATGGAAGAACAGTATAGATCGTTTCTTCTGATAAAATTCCTAGGAAATTAAAGTGAAAGATTGCCATGAAGAATTGATTTTGAAAATACTTCCGACCACACGATGATGCTAAAGCTTTGCTGCTGATTTGACATTGAGATCTCAAATAGGCAGGTTTTCAACGCTTCAAAGATGCAATTTCAAAGTCCAATAAATAACAAAATAGTGACGTTTTCTAAAGATTTTTTTTCCAGTAATCCAACACGTTCCAAACATGTTTTCCGACGCTATGAGTAAATTTCATTAGAAAAAGTATTCCGTAGCTCTAATGTGCGTGCTAATAGGACTGTTAAAGCCTGCATGATGAGTGAATCTGCCAGAGGCATAACAAATTACATGCACCGATGACCGTGGATTGAGATGTCTTTGCACCACGCAGTTGATAAATACTTGGGTTTTAGGTTGCAGTTACAGATGAAACAATTTTGAGCATAACCAGCGATGATAACATGCGCTTGAGTCTAGCGAGTTGCTCTAAATATAACTCGGTTGCTTTGAAGATACACAGGGACAAAGAACTGGCCAATCGCCTTGTAAAATTCTTAATTAACAAGCAACACCCAGGTACAGAATCAAACACGTCTAGTTTGACTCTATAACACTATTTCTGCCTTAAGTTAATTTATGGAGTTAGCAGTATGTAATCGAGATGCTTTCTGTATATTTAGTAACGACGCCGCAAACAAGGTTGACGGCCGCAGAAGGGAAATCGATTTCCTAGAACTAGAATTCTTCCTAGAATTTAGTATTTCCAAGCCAGTTCGTAGAAAACATGTGGCGTATCAAAAACAGTTTCGTTGATTTGATTCAACCACCTTAGGGTTTATTTTTCATGTTTCCTTTTGGACGAGCAAATGTCTTACATTGTTCCAATGTGAAATGAGCGCTAAACGTTATCTAAATTTCTTTTATAGCCGCGGTTTTTGTCGTTTCCTTATCTCATTATTAGTATGCCCTGGCCCAAGCTCTACCCATGATGCTTTACGTACCTCGAGCTCACGGATCCTCTTCCTGAGTGATTCCACAAGGTTGTTGCTGTCCTCAAGTTTCCCGCTCAGCTCAACGATGTTAGCGTCTCGCCTGATGGAGAAGAAAGTGTTGCGATTCATTTAGTTAAATGTAATGTTACATTATCGACTCAGACTTGCGTGACACTGTTATATCCTGGCTTAAATTGTTGCTATATATAATATATAATTTGAGGTATTACTGGCTTTTTTAACCTTTCCCCCAGGAGTGTGGTCAAAAGGATTACTAAGGAACGTCCCAACTAAAAATAACGGCAAGAAACAAGATTGATAACATTATGTAACATTTGGTCACGCCACAGTCGCCAATTGGGGCACACATAGTTTAGGCCTCTTTGATGTATCTATTTAAAAGGTTTGCAATCATTACCAGGAGCGCAAACTGACCTAAAGGAAACAAAAGCTTGCCAGGGGAAGATAAAGGGAATCTACCAAGAATAAAAAAGACTCCCAGAAAATTGCACATACTTTCTGACTTCATCCTCTGTGCGAGCCTTCTCGGCCTGTGTTTCTTCGAGGGTCTGTTGAGTCATCTTGAGGTCACCTTCAAGTTTCCTCTTGACTTTCTCGACCTCTCCGCGAACCTTCTTTTCCCTCTCCAAGTTGAGGTTAACTTCGTCAAGAGTGCTCTCAAGCTTTAGCTTGGTCTTAGTGAGGTGACTGACTTTGTTCTGTTCCTCTTGAAGGTGATCCTCGAGTTCCTGTAAAAGGGCAGTGCGATTAACGCTGAATAACCAATAACAATAAGAACGTCCCTGAACTAAATCCATTTGAACTTGATAGTTCCCACATTATCTTCAAAAGCGTTCTACGTTATTAAAAAGAACCATTTTTTTATTATTATTATTTTATTTTATTGGCGTAAAACATTTTTCAGTAGTGCACGTATTCCCTTACCATTCATGTAAACGGGCGTTTTTTTTTAGCAAAAAGTAAACTTGGGCATTGATTAGAGACACAAAAAGCAAGAAAGAAAAAAAGAATCAGACCACTATACATTGAGCCCCTTTTAACTTGCGATTGGCAATTACCGTTCGCTCGTCTTCGACTTGCTTCTTGGCTTTTTGTAATTTTGCGATGGCTTCGTCTTGTTGTTGTAATTCCTCGTTGAGTTGCTCGATGTTCTTGTCCTTTTGCTTGCCCTCTTCTTCCACCTATAATGAATAAAATTCAATATGTCAGATACATTATCTGTTACTCAAGATAACGCTGAAGAAAGCAATAGCTATGGATTCGCATCTAAACGAGATTTATCAAATTAAAAGCTTGATTGACGCGAAACTTAAAGTTCTGGGCATGATGTACTGAAGAGAAAGGGACTCCTTAAGCCCACCGATTTCTATGAATAACCTTTTTGAGGGTAGCGTCGAGTTCCTCGATGTCTTGTTTAAGGTCGCTGATTTCTCCCTCGAGTTTGTGCTTGACGGATGAGAGCTCGGCACTTGCTTCCTCCTCATCCTCGAGCTGCTCCAGCATGTCTTTGACCTGGGCCTCGAGGTCGGCTTTCCTGCCCTCAAGCTCTGCATTCCTCTCCTCGGCGTCCGCGCATGCGTCTTGTTCCCTCTGGAAGTCTTGGAAGAGCAGGTTCTTCTCCTCCACCAACTTGGTGTATTTCTCTTCCAGTTCTTTTCTCAAAGCCTCCTCCTTGCCAAGTTTCTCCTCGATTTCTTTCATCTGCTCGACCTAAAATGGATAAAAGGGAATAAGTAAGTATGATAACAATGATAGGCTAATTTTACTACAAGTCTTTGGTGTGGGCATGGCCCATGAAAGGTGGCCAAGCTAATAGTCAAACTAGAAATACTACAGACATGCTGCAGGACAAAAAAGGTCTGGTGCTCGTCAGACAACTACTCGTTTCATGTTTCATTCATGTTAACTACCAGGCCATTAAACCTTCTCTACCCTATCATTTCTTAGCCCGAAGTCACAGGCACGTAGGCTGTTTTTGGATTGTCAATAGAAGCCGCAATTCCACTTAGCCACTTGGCTATATTCTCAAGTTGATTCTTCTCGGCTTTAGTCGTTGACTAGGTTTTCCGAGATTTTTATATATCTCAACAAGGGGAAAAAGTAGGTACCCCTCCCACCCCAGCCTACTGGCCTTGTCCCCATGGGCTTTCCTAAAGAAACGTGTCCTAAAGTACATCCCACTACTACTACTACCCACCTTCTGTTTCATTTCCTCGTCCGCACGGGCGACCTGCAGCAAAGGCTTCACCCTCGTGTACAGCTTCCACCACGCCCAGTTGCGGAGGTACAGGTACTTGCGGACGTTGCGCTGGATGACTGAGATACCGATCCTATTTTACACGCAACTTTAGATTAGTAAATAAGCAAAGATAGGACAATTCAATACTTGCTAATGGAAGAAAGTAAGGCATTCGTCTGGACAATTCAGTATTGACATTTCTTTGAGTTCCAAACTGAAGCACTAATCTTACTAATACTTAATACTTCATAACCTTCTTCCTTAATAATCACCTTTCTTAATATTTTAACGAATAGCACACGCGTTTTTTATCAGCACCCCCTTCAAATTGTGAGTTAGGTGTTAGTAGAAAAAAACCGCGTTTTTTCTACCCAAAATACTGGAATCACAGGAGAAACAAGTTCAATCCACTTGGAGCATTTCATTCAATTCCAAAGACCTGAGTCAGCAAAAGTCCCCAACTTTAGGGACCGGGATTAGAACTCGGTAAAGAGCCTGGACCGAGCCAACAATAGTGTTACCTACCTCTGGTCGCACATCTTGCGGTATTCCTTGCGCATAAGGAACCCCTTGCAGTAGGCCTGGAACATACTGATGATCTTTGCGAGACGATCGTCACGCAAGTCCTCAAGGTGACCAAGCACACCAGCACGGAAGAACACCTATGAAGATAACGCAACACGCGTTTGTAACGCATTCCTCAAAGGTGAAAGGAAACTTCGAACACAAGAGTAATTTCAACGTTTTTTATAGGCTCACCTTGGTTGTTCCAATCCTGTACTCGTTCTCCTCAAGCTGGATAGCTGCAAGCAATTTTTCGCAGGCCTTTTTGCCATCCATGAACTGACCTGACACTGCAGTGGGGGCGAGAATCTGGTATCTGGGAGCAAATAGCAGGAAATGAGTGGTGCAAACAAAGTCCCAAAAGGCCCAAATAGCCTGATTATATTTAGTGCTTACCTCTGCTTGAACTCTTGGAAGGGGATCCTGTTGGGGAAGCCCTTGCGGCAGATACGGATTCCCTCCAGCACACCGTTACACCTCAGCTGGTGGATAACCAGTGGTGTGTCGATCACTCCTGCCTTCTTCAACTCGTTGGGGATGATGCAACGCACAAAGTGAGGAGAAGTGCTGTATAGGGTGTCCATCAAGCTCTGCAGTTGTTCCTAAAGGATGAGAAATGGATTTTTCATAACGACTCGCTTTTAGGAAATATTAGAAAAGTAATTTAGAACGATTAAAACAATTAAAAAAACAAAAGATAACCCTTTTTGTCTTCGGCTCACCGACAATTTTCGCTATTATATCGTAAAACCTACTATAAATTAACTTAAAATATCTTACCTTATGCTTTGCGCTGACGGTCTGGAAGGAGCCTCCCTTACCACGGGTGTGCCCTGGAAACGCAAACGTTTCAAAGTTGCAATGGATATCGTAAAAACGTAATGGAATTTTTGTTAGGCAAATTCAAAAATAGTAAATCTTCCAGACAAAATGAGATGGGCAGGGTGGTCTACCATCCCTTATATTTGCGGGTGGTTAAGAGTTCAGGTTGTCACATGTTTATTTATGAGGACAATGGTTAAGGGTCATGATGGTGGAACTTTCGTAAAAATGTCTGTATAGCGGGGGGGGGGGGGGGGTGGTCTCTAACGTGATTGGAAGGGAAAAAGCTTATTTTGATTAATTGAAACGAATCTTTGGGTTTTAATTTTAACTTTCCCTCGAATAAGCTCCCTATTTTCTAACTGTTGCATGTCTATCACAAGGGTCATTGCAGTCGTGTTAAAGTCTTGCATTTTGGACAAGGTGTTATACGGTTTCTTACCCTCAGTGGCGTACTCCTTCCACAAGTGGGAAATGAATGGATCACCAGATTTGGCGAACAGAGAAGCAACAGCTTCATTGATAGGGTCCTTGTTCTTGTCCAGCCAGTTGTCAACATTGTAGCCGACAGTACCAGCATAGTGATGGATTTCGAAGTGGTAGTTGACCTGCTTCTTGCCAGAGATCTTGGGTTTTCCGAACTTGGCTGACTTTCCATCGTGGGTGTTGTTCAGCTTCTGCAGGAAGGTCTGATCAGTGGCCTTGGGGACGATGCATTCCTCCTCCAGGATGGCGAAAATACCGGTACCCTTTCCGAAGATCAGGTTGATGGTGGGTTCGAGATCGTGACCGAAGTCGATAAACTCCCAGTGGATTCCCTCCCTCTTGTACTCTTCCTGCTCCAGGATGAACATGTGATGGTTAAAGAATTGCTGAAGTTTCTCATTAGTCACGTTGATACAAAGCTGCTCGAAGGAGTTGAACTGGAAGATCTCGAAACCAGCAATATCTAGTACACCAATAAAGAAGGCACGGCGGTCCTTGGTCATAAGTGTCTGGTTGGCACGGTCGACGAGCCACAAGAACATGCGCTCGTACAGGGACTTGGTCAGAGCTCCAATGGAGTAGTTCACCTAGAATAAGCGAACGAAGGGTTATTCTTATTTTGTTGACATTTCGCTCAAATATTCTTCAGGGTTAATAGCAAACCCGCTGATCGCAACATTGCGAATTAAACCAATCGAGCAAGTCTACAGCTCTAATGCAAAATCATAGGTTTATGAAGAAAGAGTTGGTAACACACCGAGAAACAATTGGAACTGGGCCGATCGCATTCGTGACGGCTCGTACCTGTTGCAGGTTACGTCCCTGGTTGACGTATTCACGACCGACTTTGATCCTGGGCTTGACGATGTTCTTGACAAAGTCAGCGCCTGGCAGCTTCATCAAGAAGGAGGTCTTGTCGAGATCTGTGGGAAGGTAAGTAATAAGAACAGAATGATATTGAAATTTTCCGTCTGGCGCCATGGTTAAACGTAGAATTCTATGATATGATATACCCGGCGAATGGCTAAGAGAACAACAAATATTTAGGGTGTTTACAAGGTAGCTCTCGTTTATACTCTAATAAACCATAGCCCACGAAAAGTCTTGATATAAGGGCGAGGTTGCTGTACGGAGGGCAATAAAAATGAAATGTCATTTACCCTTGGGGTCAGCAACTTCAGCCTGCTCCTCTCGTGGCCTCTGCTTGAACTTAGAGTTTCCCCAATGAAGGCAAGCAGCGCAGATCTTGTACATGGACAATTTCTCTTCCGCTGTGAAACCAAGGGTGTCGGCGGCCAACTATATATCGATAAACAAATTCAGCTTATAGTTGTCATGTCAACTTCTCAAGGATGTATCGAGAGGTTGAGGCGATGTGTCCGACACCGATTATGATGTTTAAGACCCATGATCCTCCAGGGGCGAATCCAGGATTCCCCAAAGGTAGGGCACAGACCCAAAGGGGGATCACCAATAAATTAAACATATGGCTGGAGGTAAATATGTGAATCTTAGCTTTCACGCACGTCGGATCAAAAGACTTTCATGAGCTTAGTTGTTGTGGTTTTCAAGACAGTCTTGCACCATTTACCTCAGTGTTGGCCCACTCCTCGACGTCGTCGATACCATCTGCACGCTCACATCCCTTCGCGGTGTAGGCGTAGTCGGCGGTCTTGTTGCTCTCGAGGAGAAGTTGATCTTGCAACGTAAAATAACAAATATCCATTAGCTTTGCTACATATACAAACAGAAACTTTTACTGGGGCTTCTTACTCCTTTAAGTAAAACCAAAGATATTTATTCGTCAACGAGAAAGAAGACCTGGCGAAAACACTCTATTTTTATACAAGAACCTTGCTGAGTGCATGCCGAGGCTCGGATCGCAGTAAAGTATTGTTTTGTTAGTCTGATGCGTTCTAAAATCGTGTTCATAAAACAACCTTAAATATTATTGCTAGTGATTATTTGTGTAATTCTCTTTCTAATAATTCGTGGGGTATTATATTTGTATACACTAAAATTTAAGCCATCATTAAGAACATTTCCAGTCTCCATAATTTTGAGCCCTATTTTTTACTAAATTTGGCTACTCTGATTTGGACGATTATTTAAACATATTTCTAATAAATACCGTGGAGGTCCTTGGGTGCACCATAGAGGATCTGGTAGAAGATGTGGTAATTCCTCTCAATTTCCTGTTGGTAGATTACCCTGGACTTCTCGAGCAGATCTGCAAACACAACAAATTTAAATAACGATAGCCGTTCCTAATGCCGGAACTTGGGAAGCCTGTGTTTTGGGGGTAAAGGGAAAGAAGGAGAGCGCTCATAAAATCCAAGTGCCAGAAGCGTGGGATGCCTGTGGTTTGGGCAGGAGAGTGGACAAGAGAACGCTTTCAGATAAAAGCAAAATGGCGGACATTCACGAAAAGGGAAAAGTTTTATAAAGCTAAACTTACAAGACTCAATATCGGCTCCTGCGAGTTTTCCTTGTGGGCCGAAGTGGCAGCGAATGAACTTTCCCTGTTAAAATGAGAAAGTAGGTGAGTAGAGAGGTCAAAATTGCAAAAATATCACCAAGACAAGATACAAAAAAAAGCATGCAAATTTGTTTAGAGTTCCTTGTTGTCCAGTCCTTTTCCTAACAAAAGACATATAAAAAATAAAACACATTTACAATGAGGCTGCGGTATTTTTAGACTAAAAATTTCTAGATTTTAGTGCGATTTTCAGTATTTTGTGGACTATCGCATTATATTATCACAATTTAAAATGCCTTCAGGTTTATTTTGGCCAATCAAGTATTTGAATTTCAAAAGATTTAGTTCGGACACCCGAATTCGAGTTCGAAAATCGTTTTTAAGTAGAAAAAAGTTTTTTTTATAACTCACGGGAGGAAAAAAACTTCAGCAACTATAACTGAATACTTCATACTTACGAAACGTGAGGAGTTGTTGTTCCTGATGGTTTTGGCATTTCCATAAGCCTCAAGGATAGGGTTAGTCTGGATGACCTGGTCTTCAAGGGAGCCTCCCTATGGACCACAAGAAAACACTAGTTACCACAAACATTCAATCTGGCAAAGAGTGGAAATGTTGTACAAAATTAGGACAAAATTATCTGCATTGCAATATTTATATTCCCCAAAAACAATCAGAATAATCCACACTCCAAGCTTTACGAGTTGAAGAGAAAAAATAGTTCATTTTACAACCTATTTTTTTAGTAACCAAAACAAAATAAATTAAAGGCAAAGTTTAGGATATTAAAAAGAGCATTGGGGGTATATTACATAAAAAATACGTCTTTGAAAACAAAAGCCCTTGGAAATGTGTTGATTTTTAAAGTTAAGTAGGTCATTTCTTTAGATATTGTCTTTGTAACAATGCATTCATATTCATTATCAAGTAATCCATTAAAATATTTTGATCTGCAAAGATGTTGTTGCTTCACAGATTTGTGAACAAAGTTTGCTGAATAAGAATAATAAATCCTGTTTTAATGTTTGTGAGCAGCTAGTTCCAATTTTCACTCAATTTAATGGACATTACCAATTATACATAACATTATATATAAATTATAAGTTTTTCAGGGTTCTCTCAATCCAAACTGCTGCCAAATTTCTCTAGCTGAAAAACAGTTAAAAACTGTCGACATACGAACACATTTTACTTTATTTTTCTCAATTTTTTTTTGCCAGCAGCAGACAAATTCCTTAGGAACAACACTGCTATGTGAAAGTCAATGCAGTAATGTTAACTTAAAAGAACATCAGTTATACCGTTTGCTTCTTGTGCTCCTCATCTGCTTTAGAGATTCCACCAGACACATGGGCAAGGTACTGGATGACCTTCTTTGTGTTCTCAGTCTTTCCTGCTCCAGACTCACCACTGTTTATCAAAGCAACAAGCAATATTAGTAAAGCTTTGTTCCAACATTGTCCCCAATTGTGCTGTTTTTGCTGGTTTTTATAGGGCTCTGCTCCAGAGATACACAAAATTGTGTTTGCATACTGTTAGAAATAAAGAAAAAAAATCATAACCTAGCAACTAGTTTCAAAATTTCTTTTGTATTTCCAAAATCAAAAGCTTGGGCACAACCTTGGTAAAAAAAGTATTTAGAATTTAAACCAAAAAAAAACCCTCCTACTCATCACAGCCTAAATTTCTGTCCTGTCACTACCATTTTTCTAACTTACGTGATCAACATGGACTGGTTCTCACGGTCCTGTAACATGTTCTGGTAGGCATTGTCACAGATGCAGAAGACGTGAGGTGGGGCCTCAGTCTTACGCTTGCCACGGTAAGCGAACACAATCTTGTCGGTATAGATGGGCAGTCTGCGGTAGGGGTTGATAGCCACACAAAAGAGACCGGAGTATGTCTGGGGAGATTAATGTATTCATTTAGTCTGCCATAAGTGCCTGAATGCACAGATGATAAGAAAAAAAACACATAAATAAAATAATAACAGCCAATCAATAAATATGACACATTTAGAAGCTAAAATGTTGGAATAAAAACATGGAAATTCAAAACTTCACTAAAATCTTAAAAATGGAAAAATATTTGAATTGGAAACAGCAGCACTGGCTTCTTGACCATGAAAGCTTTTCGTTTGGGAATGTTTTTTATTACTCCTTTGCAAGGGAGCTTTTTATGAGAGCCTAGTTGGGTTGACCCATCATCGCTAGAACGCTCAGCCTTTAGTTATCGTCAACAATGTGAAGTCAAGTGAAAAATGACTGCGCTTATTAGATTCATTACAAAGATCAAAGATAACGGAAATATGTTTGTTAGATAAGAGCTTAACCCTTGTTAGAACACTCGCAACGATACTTCACGACATCGTTCCTTAAATCTAATGGTAATTTTTATGAGCTCTAACTTGTTAGGGCTTTTTCAATGTAAGGTCGCCATAATCTGATAATTTTTTGGCACCTGTTCTGGTTTTTAGTGAGTGATAATTTCTGTTGTCGTTAAATATTATCACAACTGTTTATTTAGTGTAATCACCATAACATTAAATCATGCGAACGATCCAAACGCCGAGCTTCACAAAAGAAATTAATTTCTACCTAAAAACAACACGGCATCCTGTCCAATTATTATTCGCCACAGCCTACTAAAACAGAAACCTTAAAAAAACCCTTAAAGCTCTCTTTGAGTCCTTCTTGAAAAGTCTACAGAGTTAATACTATACTGTAGCTGAATATAGAGCAGACATAACCATCAGAACATTGCTAAACATCCTCCGCCTTTTTAAAAGGCATTCATCACTGCCATATTTGGTATGGCAGATAGAGGTCAATGGTGATGGTGGAAATACCGAGTTATCAAAAGAGGACCTGTGTCGGGAGCGATGAATTTCTGTTGAAGCTGTCAGCGAATCTGTAGCACTAAAGCACGCCGAGAAAAGCCCTCTTCTTTCTATTCAATTAGCTAATGTACGAATCACAGGAGTCAAAAGCGTGAAGTTATATTGGCCCTACCGTTCTGGATACTGGAGTAACAATTAGCATGTTGCAGAGCATTACTAGTACCTTTTGTAAAGACGAAAATTATTTAATTAACCGTGAATTCGAATAATAGGCTCATTGATGGTCGAGTTCTCCCGGATTGAAAAACAGATTTTGGCATGACTAAATCTCGTCCTAGGCCCGGTTGTGAATAATATAAGGACTCGTAGTCGGTTTAGGGGGATTGAGTTTCGCGATATCTACACATCGACTGCTGTTTGGATTGGCTAATCCAAGTGTGGTATTAAATTTATTATCTGTCCTCCACTGTGACGTGAAGCTTTATCGATAGCTCATAATACACGGTATACAACTGTAGAACTGTCTGCTGGTATGCCGTATGCGGGATTTCAATGCACGCGAGTGGAAGCGTAAGATTTGTCAGTGATACAACACAGAGCACACAAAATCCATTTCAGAGTCGAGTCCGGAGTATGTCTGACACTCTGTTAACAGGCCAAAAGCGATTTAAAGCTTTAAGAAATTTCTGCGATTATAAAACTTACGTGTGTTGAATTATTGAGTTACACAGGTCTTAAATATGCATTTAAGAATTGTTATTCAGAGTAAGTCTTAACCGTCAAAATATGTGTGTGCAAATATTCTAAAAACAGATTAGGAAGACTGTTGACACTTGGAAACATTTCGGCCTCGCGAGATCGATTTCTGTTCACTGCTTAACCGTTGAATTCTTCAGCAATATAGCATTACTTGCAGAAGGGGTTCAAAACATCTATAACTAAACGCGAATCCATTATCAACAGTACATTAAGGCTGAGGTATGCATAAACACAACAAGCTAATCACCGCAAAAATTTGACTTGGAGAACTCGTAGTAAATTCTAGTATGGTCGAAAACTACTCCAAATCTGCTGTGTGCCGGTACATATATATCGCTCGAGTAGGCTTCGAAACGCGTTTCAGCGATCGCTAGTTGTGCAGGCAATAGACAGATACTTACATAAATCAAGCCGGAGAAGTAACGTTGCTTTAAATTGTGCACAACGCTAGCTTCATTCAAGTATGTGAGATTGGACATATCCTCAGTCTTCTCGTATTTCGGTGGATTCATCTGTTCGGTGTCATTCTTATTGATTTCAACCTCCTGCAAGAAACAGAGAAAAAAATACTTAGATTATCTAACCCAACCGCAAAAGAGCAGTCAACAGAATAAATTCCATCAATGTTTTATTATGTCTTAGAGT
Source organism: Nematostella vectensis (assembly GCF_932526225.1). Taxonomy (NCBI): domain Eukaryota; kingdom Metazoa; phylum Cnidaria; class Anthozoa; order Actiniaria; family Edwardsiidae; genus Nematostella; species Nematostella vectensis. Next base: position 3,427,413 of record NC_064045.1, read on the forward strand.
TCATAACAACACCGGTGGTACGGTTACCGGCCCCTGGTGCTATATTGGGGTTGTAGTATCAGTGTGTTTATAAGATGTTCAGGATGCTGTACTGACCTGGCCATCGTTGGTCTCCACCAAAAAATTGTCCCCCTTTGTGCTCTTCACTTCGGCAGCCTTGTACCCTTCCTTGGGATCGGGAATCCATACCCATTTCTTGGATTCGAACTCCTTGGCTTGTGCCATGATTTGAGATTTGTCGATGCGAAGAATCGCGAGCGGATCGTTTGGATCGAACTCCATCTTGAAACAGTTATTCTAAACACAAGTGAAATACAAATATATTTGGAGAAGAATACCGAGTGTTGTCGCTTAGCGTGCTAGCAGCTTCAGTGTGTCCGCAGAAGGTGCTTGCCACTCTGAGCTAGTGTTGAGTACGATCCAGCCCGCTCTATAAACCCCCTAAGCCACTCCCGGTTCGCATAACAGACGCGACCTCTAGGTATTTCGGTCAAGATCCCGCTCTCTGATTGGCTCTCGTTTGACTTAGCGCATTGTCCCGAGATCGACGGAATTTATTTTGTCACGGTTTGCCGCATCAGGTCGACCAAACAATCACTATTATCACTGTTTTACCACACCTTGGGCCCACTGCCCAATCAGCGTACCCAGTTCTGATCCGATTCTCATCGGCCGATTTAACGCTAGGCTGTACACTATCAGCATGTGAACAATTTCTGAAAATTGCACAAATAAAATGCCCCCATAACGCTTTTTATCGCCCAAATCAAATCCATTCAAACATACCCGAGAATACGACCCTGTCCCGTCTTTTCGCAAAATTATTTTATTCAGTCCAAATAAATTACTTCCAATAGCAATAAATTGCCCAACAGTACAAGTGGAGTGTATTGTACCGCATTTAGAGCGTTATCTTGATTTGTAGCAGCAAGGCACGTGTGTTTCACGACCGGCGCTTCCCATCAGGAAATTACTCGCTTGTCTCGCGGCTGAATGCTTCTGTGGGCCATGCAAACCGACCCTTAGCGCAGTTTATTGTGCTTTAAGAGAGAATCAAAAGATGCTAGCGACAGAATTAGAGTGGTCTGATGGCCGTCACCGAACCGTATCATAATAAACATCGCATCAGAATGACACGTATAATTACTTCAACCCTGACACGGTTTTACGAGTAGCGGTGACCGAGCTGGGCTCCCGTCAGGCTTCTACGAGGCGCGTGTCTATTTGGATTTAACAGCGCGGATCTATGTAATCGTCGCCCTTTTCTAGGATTTGTTCAGCGCGATATGAACCTGAGGGAGAGTTATTTTGTCAAGGACAGTTTTATTTACCGATGTATCGTGTCACGGTATCGTAACGTGACTAGAGAAATGGTCGCAGTAACGCAATACCAATAGCACTCTTCAATGATAAAACCGTCCTTTTAAATTTGATCACGAGGATTTTTAGAAATCACGTTGCGTTTTGTTTAATTTTTACTTCAATTCACTGGCAAGTACATCTTGCGGGTTTGGTACCATGGTGTGAATAAATCGCGTTCCCTATGGTGTCTAAATTTGGGGTTATTCACAGTGCTACTGTGCTGATAAGAATTTTTCTGATATTTTTAGGTGGAATGAAAAAAAGGTGTCGATGTAAGCTAACATTTCCATATGTTCCAGCGATTGATCTCGTTAATGTGAGTAAGGTAGAAATTTCTATGCATTTTTTTATAGAAAATGATTTGAAATAAAAGTTAGGAGATGAGTGTTACAGCTTTTCCCTGCTAGAGGCCTATTATCTCTGTATTTCGCTGGGCTGGCGTTAGCCCAGCGTTAGCCCATCGAAAACACGAGACAAGAGGCCTCTGCTAGTAGGGAATTTCTACTTAGGTGTTGCAGACAAGTTTTTCTTTGCTCCCATCCGGTTGAGCAGAACCATAATCAGTACGAGACAAAACAAAGCCTATTTTCGTGTGTGGTTTTTCGTTTACACTATGACAACTCCGCCTCTTATGCAATCTTTTCATTATTTACTTTATTTTTAATAAGAATATTATTTTAATAAGAACGGTCAGCCTGCGATTTTACCAAATTCGAGCATGTGTTCTGAAGATGCAAAATCAGATTGTGTTATTCTCTTTTTGATACTTAATTGGTATCATAATCTTATATACAATATCTGGTGTGTATTCAGGCTGCGCAAAAAAAAATTCAGCCTAAAGATTCTCCAAAATATGAGAAAGGCAAACCTCAAATGAAAATAAGGCGTTCTTATCAACAATAGTATGACTTTCTCTCGCTCTCTGAGACACCTGTCACGGCTCGGCCCGCTCGGACTGAATTACATCTGCCGTGATCATGAGAGAAGAGGATGTCTTACTGCAGAAAGCAAGTCCTTCTGCATGCCTCTCACTCGCAGACACAACACCTGGCTAATTTACGGATCACACACTCAGACCCACACGCAAAGACACTCAAACACTCTTGTTCATTTTTTCCGGCCTTTCAAGTGTTGCTTTTAAAAAAGGGTTTTATTTTAGAAAAAAATTAGCATGCAAATATTTTAAGCAAGCGACAGGTGTAGAATAACGGACAAAGCAAATGGGGCCGAGATTGTCATTCAAGGGATTCGCGTGAAATGTTTCCTCGATTCAAACAGAAAAGCGTAATCAAGGAAATACCATCTCTTGTGTTTTAAAGAGAACTTTGTTCGCTATTCACTTGGCGACAAGCATTTTATTTTTTAAAGAAAAGAGCTTTAACATTTTATTTTATTTTATTTCACTTGCTAATTTCGAGATGATCGGGAAGTTACAGAGATAATAGAGAAATATAGTATTATTTTGATATACACATTCAATTTTTTTTAATAGATAAAAAATGCCAAAACAAAGAGATATAAAGACAAATAAATTTACAAATAAGTAAATAAATATTCTCTACAATTCTATTTATCTGTATCCAAAAAAAAACTCACTGATCTTATAAAAAAACTATGAAAGTTGAAATGCAATTGTCTGAAAGCCTTCAGCTCTTGCTACAGCCAATATGAAGGAAGGCGCCTTCTCGGCATTATTCAGTTTTTCTATCTTCGACCAGCAGGAGTTATCCAGAATCCCCTGCTAATGGAGGTATCCTTTATCAATTCACGAAATTCTACGAGACCTTGGTTCTCGGGAAACCACTCTGTTTTGATTGGGATCTTCTCCCGTAAGTGAAACAGGAAGAATGGGCTTATGACTTTGTAGAAAGTGGTTATATAGCTGAAGCATTAACACTTATAGGAATATTTTAGTCTGACACAGCCATTAAAAGGGGAAACCCCGCAAATCCAGAGAAAACCCTAAGTCAGGCATAGTGTAGTGTTTTTTTTATTCCACTTTCTAAATGAAAGTGGAATAATTGAAATAAAATGATTATTTTATCGAAATTCATTTGATTTTTTTTTTAGAAGAATTCAGCGAAGACTAGAAATCCATGTTTAGTGTTAACACAATACCATTTTGGTTTATTAAAGTTGTTCTTACAAATCAAACCTTGTAAATTTCAATTATAAACAATAATAAAGGAGTATTTGATCGAAATTCTTTAACAATAATGCCATCAAATGCTCGCTGGTTAGCAAGCATGCAGGCGCGCCCTGATATGCAAGAGACAATCAAAAATAACAGAACGATACAGGTGACATTAAATAGATTTCGAACGAAACGATAGTCCTCGATAATGTTTATGTAAGACGCCTCCACAGGCGTCTCTTAACGCTAGAAAACCGAGAGTGAATCTTAAAACCTCGCGGTTATTTTGTTTGGTGGACAAATTTCTTTGAAGGGGGGGGGGGGGGGGGGGGAAGAGGGGACAATGCTAAATGAGCTCTTCGCGCTCTCGTCGCATCGCCACAAGAATAGTCCGCTCCTAGTGTCACGCACACATCGCCACAAAAGAATCCAGAAAGCTGTGTTCGGGAAACCCTGCTTCTATTGCCCTAAAAAGTGTCGCAATAGTGCCTGTGATTGGACGGAATATTTTTTTTCCACACGGAAAGCCAATTTTGAGGTTAGAAGAAAATAAAAATAAAAAAAATAGAAAAATAAAAACCGCCCACCCGCATGCCCCCGAGAAAGAAATCGCGACCAGAAACCAAAGTTTTTTATGTGGGCTTATAGCGGGGCGTCTGCAGGGTGATAGTTATCTCTATCCTGGTCGGGGCAAAGAGATAGAACTCCACCTGTAAGCGATCTCTCTTCGTTTCAAGTGCAGAGTTCAAGTGAAGATAAACCTTGCTCGGGATTATCCGCATTTTCTGGTGCTCATCCTTTGTTTATTCTACCCCTTAGTCTCCTAGGAAACTATCATCTGTTTATGGGCTTATATGGATTCTGGCTGTTACGGACACTAAATAAATGTCCTGGACATGGTCTCCGTAATAGCGAAAGTTGGCTGTAAGTTTTGCTGGTATTTAGCAGAATAGAGTGTGACGTCTAAAAGTTCGTCTTTACAACCGCACTAAGAACATTCTAAGAACATGCTGAGAAAATGGCAGCGAAATATGTATTTTTTATCAGAGTTGTGCGTTCTAAACTGCAAATTGTGTTTATATAACAACCGCTGCTCACATAAACAGCAGCAAAAAGTCATGCGTCGGTCGACAGATCAGACATTTAATTATTTGAGTTCGGTATCAAAATTACCAAAAAAATCTCGAACACGCCAAAATCTATAGCGAAGTGAAATGTCAGGATGGCTCGGGGAATCAAGCCTGATTTCAAGACGCTTTCGATAGAGCTCACCGCGCGTCTCGTATGCGGCTGAAAATATAAATAGGGGGAATTGAGCAACCAAATCTGCTGCGAACAAATATTGAGCAGGAAAATATACAGGTGTAGCTCTTTGTAAATTATTAAATAGTCGGTCCCTAATGTTAAAAAGACAACGTGAAATCACTATTTTTGTGCTTTCGCTGCACTGCCCGAGGTGCTCTTCAAGTCCTAGAGTAGCGCGTAAATGGCCCATTTCCTCGAAACGCCCATCAAATGACTCCCATCAGTGTTAACACAGACTTTGCATAGTGCTGAATGAATAAGTCGTCACTCAAAGATCTCTAAGTAACGTTATCTCACTACCCAATAATCATTTCGTGCCGTCGCAGACAGACAAAACAATCTGCCTTACGCAAGCCATACTTGGACTTCCTGTGCCATGACGTCACTGCATTCCTGGGTTGACGTCACCACGAGCTTGCTATGCCCTTATATGGTTATTGCCTTGGAGTCACGTATAAACAAGGGATGTGGACGTCTGTTCGGCAGATGTTTTCTTTGGTTCGCTCACAGACTCTGTTAATACAGAAAAAAATTATTTACTTGAAGGTAGTGTCCCAACGCAATAGATTTGACCTCTTCCAGGCAACACGTCTGTCGAGCAAAGTAAAGATTGGAATTATTGTGTAGAAGTGACGCTCGCATATGCGCCAACAGTGGAATTAGATGGCAAATTGTCGTTGCACTTGATAATCCATCTGTCGCGATCCGTCCATGGGTTACGATTGGCTAAATCCTGGCCTTTGAGAGCTGCAATGTTAATGTTTCCTAGACTTAGATTAAATAATTATGCCAAGGATTTTTCACCCAAAAATGTGGTATGCCCTCTCGCACACGAGTGATTGACAGCTCTTCCCACGTGACAGGCTACTTGCTGTGTGGTGTGACAATTCTCTAATTAATTTTAATTCAAATGATTCAAACCCCCGCCTCCACCCCATTCTCCACTCCAGCTCCACCTAACGCACAATTGTTAGAGTGTTGTGTTATTTCTACCCTTCCCTGCTAGCAGAGGCCTCTTTTCTCTGTATAGAGAAAAGAGGCCTCTGCTAGCAGGGAATTTCTACCCTGGTCCCAGAGCCTCGAGCGTCTCTCTATTTAGAGGCCAGCGAGGTTCTGGTAAACAGCGAGGTTCCAGTAAACAGCTCAGACAAGCTACTCATTGCAACCGGAGACGGGGAAGACAAAATGTGTTATCTCACGAATCCAAAAACTGTGTAGTTATTTCATTACTGGTGTACTTTCTGAACTCTTGCATTGCCTTTAAGAAATGAGAAAACCCGCAGTTCATTGTTTGGCAGCTACTTTTGCTGCTCCTCTGCGTCCAGAATAAAAGGCTAATGTGACCGGGTGGTATATTGAGTTATTTTAGATTTTGCAAAGATTTCAAGTACGCGATTTTTGGATTGCGATTATAATTGTTTTACGTATTTTACGTTTTTTTTTTTTCAAACGTGATTCTAATTCGATCCGTACACGTTTAGGAATTTACTTTCAATATGTTTCAAATTCCTTTAGATTAGTATCAATAGCTTGATAGTGATAATTGACTTAAGTTAGCGTCTTTTACCATTTCCCAGGAAGATTAATCTCTAAATTTGACAGGACAATGGACGCTGAGTAAATTGAACGGTAGTAAATGTTAGCGTCCCTAGAAAGATGCGATAGTTTTGCTTTCAGTATTTCATTTGTTTCTACATTTTTCGTAACCGCACGGTAAATGTCAAATTCCGACGGTTACATTTTGGTGCATCAGAAGTGGGATGCAAGTCGATTCTATGGCGTAGGTTTTCATTAAGTTTTTAGTTTGTGTGTAAGTAAGTTTTTGTTACAACAGTTCTCAACACACTGGTCATGGCTGGCCCAGACGCGAGACGTACTCTGGTGGCCTTGCGAGGATCGCAACGAGGAGCGCCAGAGGGACGGACGGTTCTACAAAAGATGAAGTTGGTCTGACGCGCGACAAGGTGTTGACATTTCCAAGTGACGCGAGCGCGATGGTGTAACGTAATGAGAGCGGTGGAAAGTACGCAAAGGGTCACGACGAGAGAAAAAGACGGAAGCTTCAGGGGTGTTTCTCAAGTCTGCTTGCCCTTGCATGGTCGGGGAGTGACGAGAGATGGACTGGTTACCCGCGGCATTCGTCCCGACGTTAATGCAAGAGACTGTTTGAATTTACAATTTTGTTTTGCTATGTCCAAATAAATAAAATATGAGAAACGACAAAAAGGTAGAGATCCATGTGCCTCTAAGCTGTAATTTGCATAAGCACCCCACCCCCTCATACACGCTGACCATTTGCCCTAGCCTCGTCCCCAGGCCTCTTGTCAAGCGATAAGCTGTCTTTGTCATGGCGAGCGGCAAATCAAAAGTGACGTCATTAACCGACAAGCCGCTCAGCCAGGGTACAAGGCTACATTTGGCCCTGCTTTAAAGAGGGCAACTGTCCTGACCTCCACAGGGTATGGAAAAATTTCATATGGTACAATCAAAGTAAAATAATAAACGGCGCCGATGTTGCATTTGGAAATATTTCAAGTTTTAAAATTCTTATGTCATTTCCATTTTCTCCCAGTAACTGCTCGAGCGTAAAAATCCAACTTGGACACATCAGCCCTTCTAGCGTTGCTGAGCTGACATCGCCCCGCCACACTCTCGAAGTTAAACGAGACGCAGCCAGGGACGACGCTACAATACACGGAGCATTCCCAGACGGATAGACCACTCTGTGTCATGTTGAGAACGTGACCGACTAGCATAAATCCGTCCACACTTGAGTACATATTGCCAGCAAGCGCTAACGTGACCGACTAGCATAAACCCGTCCACACTTGAGTACATGTTGCCAGCAAGCGCTAACGTGACCGACTAGCATAAACCCGTCCACACTTGAGTACATGTTGCCAGCAAGTGCTAACGTGACCGACTAGCATAAACCCATCCACACTTGAGTACATGTTGCCAGCAAGCGCTAAAGATAAAAAAAATACAAAAAGTTGTCTTGAAGACATTGCGTCACCCGATTAGAATTCTTGGTTTTGCGGTGTACGGGGCCAAATATTCAAGTTCAGTGATAGGAATAGAAATAAAAACACATAACATAAGGCTGCCTAGCAAGCTCAAATGATAAGAGATCCTTGTTTCAAGCCTTTTATGCTTGCTACGAAGACAAAAAAAATAAAGTGAAGCCGCGTTTTCATTTAAAATCTCCGTTTGTGAACGTGATCGTTGCGTAGCGTCAAAGTTTCAGAGGCTACTGTACATCATAGTGGAAAAAATTGTGCTCTTGACATATGAGTTTAACAACATTTTTGTAAAAGAAAAGTAAATGTTTTTTTATTACGCAAACCCAAACTTAGTTCGCGAAACAAAAACAAAAAAGGTGGCCTTAAAAACACAATCACTTTCATTGCATTATTTAATACTTTTAAGAAGAATAGCGTAATAATAATAGCTAAGTTTTCGTCAATTCAGTTCTCAGACAAATAAGTATTTTAAAACGCAGTGCATTATGGACAGGTTTTACTCATTAGCCTTTAAATGACGGCCTACCTTTCTCAGGGAGAGTGTACACCTCCACCTCACACAGCACATTTTCAGGACCGGGGATTCTGATATTCACATACCGGCCTACCAATGGGGGGAGGCACGTGATGTTCAAGCCGCCCTCCTGGGGATGGTATAGAACGAGCCACATTTGGGGTTGTCGTTGCCATTGTTTTGTAAGTTTTTCCCGATGCGAACCTCAAAGTTGGTCAGCCGCTCACCACAACAGTCTCTCATGTCAAAACAAACACATATATGTATTTGTACAAACAATTGTATGATGTGTTCACATTTGTATTTAGACCAATCGCTCCTTCAAATATCGATCAAACACTTCTTTGAATATTCTTCAAAAACTTATTTGAATTTCGATAAGACACTCCTTTGAATGTCGATCAAATACTCTTTGAATGCCCATCAAACACTCATTTGAATGTCGATCAATTTGAATGTCGATCAAATACTCTTTGAATGTCGATCGAATACTCTTTGAATGTCGATCAAACAGTCCTTTGAATGTCGATCAAAAACTCCTTTGAGTGTCGATCGAAAAGTCCTTTGAATGTCGATCAAACAGTCCTTTGAATGTCGATCAAACAGTCCTTTGAATGTCGATAAAACACTCCTTTGAATGTCGATCAAAAACTCTTTTGAATGTCGATCAAACACTCTTTTGAATGTCGATCAAACAGTTCTTTAAATGTCGATCAAAAACTCCATTGAATTTCGATCAAAGCACTATTTTGAATGTCGATCTAAAACTCCATTGAATGTCGATCAAAACACTATTTTGAATGTCGATCAAACACTTCTTTGAATGTCGATCAAACACTCCTTTTAATGTCGATTATTTCATTTCACAAACTGTCAAGGTGTCCACGTTAGCGCGCGTCGAATTGTAACGATACCTGTTTACGATGAACAGACTCGAGATGAAATAGACGGCCTGTAAGTCTGCCCTCCACCACGAGCTCGTCTCTTCTTTGGTGCCGCTGCACGACATACCATTAATATAATGTCCCTCAGTGTTGCCGTCAACCGCCTTCTCTGGATATCCGAAGTAGCTATCCAGACTTGATTGAGAAGTCGGTTTTCGCAGTGCAATGTTCGTAGGATTGTGTTCTTTGAAAGATTAAACAGGGAACAAGGAACATGTACACTTGATAATCAACTTTTCTAAAGTGGAAAACTATAATGTATTCTAATAATGATGTATTTTCTGTTTTTTTTTTTAATTTATTGGCTATTTTGCTTTGTATTTTTGTTGCCAAGAGTATGTAACACTGACCTTACCCCTCATAAGGCAGGGCTGATAAATTGATCTTAGCCTAAGTGGTCTCATTAAGTTTAGGGACCTTTCCCCTTAGCTCGTACTAGGCCAACTTCTTTTAAAAAGTTTTCGCCTTCTCATGAGTGTCCGCCATTTTGGACGAATGAGTAGATCTGACCGAAGGTAGCCAGAGGATAATGTTAGCCTCCACCCTACCCCCTGCTAAGTGTGTTGTGTTACCTGCAATATGACAAGCTGACTGAGACCGCGACAACCTGCCGAGAAATACTCTCTCATCAATTCAACAGCTCGGCCCATATTATATTGGGAACGCAAAATAGACTTAGTTTTATATAAAAACGTCCAGCCTGAGATTTAGCCAAATTTTAAGAACATGCCGAGGTTCAAATAGCAGCAAATATTGTTTTTTTTTAGTGTTATGAGTTCTAAAATACAGAATCAAATATGGTTAATTCTCTTCTAATAGTTCATTGGATCTATTTTTTATATAGTTGAAATTTTTAGAAGAACATGCATATTCAGCCTTAAAATTAAATTTTTAAAAGAACATGCATATTCAGCCTTAAAATCCTCCAAAAATAAGCACGGCTAGCCCCAAGTGAAAATTAGACGTTCTTATAACGAAAAAGATTGTACATTATCCGTACAGAATACTTTTAAATGCGCGCATATAGACGTAGTCGCATCCTATTCGGTTACCGTAGAGCGGTGCTACATTATTTAAAGAGAGCCATATGACTGACGTAAATAATGTAAAAACTTTCAAAAGTCGATCAAGTAATCTTTAATAGAAATCAGGCAACAGAAAAAGAAGTTTAGCTAGAACCATTATTTTCAAGTTATGTTCTTATTCTCAGCAGTAACTCCGACGATTTTTCTAACCGAATGATTTTCGCACAATATGTTGAGTACTTGCCGAGAACTGAAGGGCGGCCAAACGCAACAATGCAACTATTTCTAACTAATCTTTTTAATGTCTAATATATTTCAAATTTATACCAAAGCTATACTCACCAATATTAGCAGATAGTTTTCCATTTTCATTTTCAGTATTTTATGGAAGAGCGTCCAATCTTTCCTCTTTCTTACGTAACTTTTCCGAAACCTTTCAAATCGGAAATTCAGTTCTAAAGTTGACACTCGTTAAGGAAAGATTTCATCATATTAAATCACCCAAAACATTCCAAATAAAATCATTAATCATTTTATCACCAAATTGAGATAAAAAGAGCTAGTCCTTATCGCCGATTACTTGTGGGTTCATCTGAACACAATAATTAAGTACTACTTTCCAGCAAGCAGTGAAAGGGGCGTTTATAATTTACATGTCCTTCTAACGAAGGCAGTACCCGTAAATACCATAACCAGTTATATGATGGCAAAACCGTTGGTTTTAACAAAAGCAAAGAGTATGGTGCACATAGTTTGCATCTGCTCTTCTGACGAGAATAACTCTACTCATAATATAAGGATCGTCTTGAATCGTGAGTTTTAGGAAAGCAGAGAGAAGGGCGTAAATGATTTACACTGCATAATTTTCTAATTAGCACCAAAACCAGTAATATAGGGTAGGGCGTACATAATTTACACTTGTTCTCTTAACGAGCATAGCGGCTATTAGTACCAAATAGTATTTAAAAAGAAGCGTGGGTCTTAACAAAACAGAAAGTAGGGCGAACAAGCATAAATAACTACTAGTGCCATGCCAATTATTATAAACAAGAGAACATTTCGTACACCGTTCGTCAAACTTTTTCGTAAAAAATAAAGCAATGTGCTTGCGTTTCTGGTAGCCTACAGTTCATGCAGGGTTTCCTGTAGCAGGCTCTCCCCAAACCTTTTGCCTTATAGCCAACCACAGGTATGCCGAACAGTGAGCCAGGTACCAGGCAGCTTTTCCATAAAGCAAAACCAAATATATTATAGTAGTTTGTGGTTAGGTAAAAAGAAACTACTTTAAAAATCGTGACATTTTGAACATTTGCTCTAAAAAGCGCTGATGTGCACTGCACTGAGATTGCATGATTTTCAACAAGAACAGAAAGTCTTCAGGCAGCGAAAAGTTAAAAACTTTAATACATGATGTAGCTCATCAATATGTGTTGTAGGCATATGGAAGAAGGGAGTCCTTATCATGTAATACCACAAAACAGGTGCATCTTCATAGTCATGGGTGAATTTCTTGGCATCGTAATGAAAATATATTTCACTCCAGAAATGAGAAGATATAAACAGACTGTTTAATAATATTTGTTGGTATTTACATAAAGTAGAACATTTTTCCATCGCTATGTTCGCTGGTGTCGATTATTTTACGGCGTAAAAAGTAATAGCAAGTTCTAGCTACGTGTCGTATTAGTAACTCGAAGAAGCGCTAACTGCGCTTATAAAACCTTTTTTGCCGCGGTTCTTTTGAGAATTGTATGTATTATGCTTATCTCATAGACTGTTCAAAACAAACTTGTCTTTGTGAGCCCAGACATGTGCACGTATGTACGAGTTGCACACACACACAAAAAAAATATATATATATAGATTCATCTTGACATATTCATCTGGATAGATTTATCTTTATAGATTCAACGTTAACATAGCATTTTGCAGATACTTTTGTGTGTAACTAATTTTTCCTTGTGTGCATAGACCTGGGCGCACGACACACATCCAAACAAACTCAAATAAGTCAAAGATGGAATTTCCTTCGCAAATAACCTTGAAACGACGGCAATCGCACCAGTTTACTTCCGGGGGGCCGACAGAAACATCAACCGACAAGAGACAAAATAATCTATTACAATCCACGCTATTTAACAGGCCATCCGCCTTACATTATCAGTCACATGCTCGAAGAAACTTAAAGACACACTGTTTCTTTTAATTGTGAAATGTTTCGCGTTTTCCTTTAAAAATCATCGGGAATTGTTACGTACTGGACCGGAAGTAAACTGGTGAGTTTGCCGCTTTTACTCGTCTTTAAATGCATAGACTTCTCCTCACCACTAGCACATTTTACTGGCCCATTGAGCCAAGGGTAGACGCCAATAATTCCGTCTATTTACCTCTCGATAACTACAAAGAAATACTAGGTGATCGTAATATAACCGACGCTGATAAAATAATCATCAGAACAAACAACCAGAAGAACAGCCTGTCCAGCACCATGGCCAGGTACCTCCACTCTCCCTGGTTAATCTCAACCAGGCGCTTGTGTTTCACGTGATCTGCCAGTACAATGATCCCTTGCGTTGCTTTAGTATTCATACTTGACTGGACGCTAAATGTTCGCTGGTTATTACCCGTGTTATTGGTAGTGTTCTGGTTGGTACTGTTCGAGTTGGTGTCATCCTCCTGGTCAAACGAATCCATCAATAAGTCATCCGAAACCGCGCGAGATCCTAGACGTCTCCCGGACTTACCACCGTTGCTCAGACCAAACCTTCTCTTACCATCGCCGACTGCCCGCTCCATGTCTCGTTTCATCATCGACAATCGTTTAAAGTCTAGTTTAGAAGATGCATCGTATGTGTCTTCTGTGATCGGTTTCTTGACTCCAAGGATCTTCCCGAGGTAGCCCAACATGTAGACTTGGACCCAGTGAGGAACAGGGACCACCGCGATCCCGGAATTTTTGTGATGTATGTGGAGCACGTAGCATGTAGCGATGAGAGAAAGCGCGACCTCTACCATGACGGTGATGTAGAAGATTCCAAGCACGGGCACGTTGTCTGAGTTGCGCGGTAAGTTTTCTGCGGCGAGCTGAAGAAAGACCGCCATTGCCAGTAAAACGGTGATACTTAGTGTTATACGCTCGCCTGAAAATAAAGAATAAAAGAAGGCCAATCACGCCGCCATTTTATGCTCCAATACCGTCACACAAACCATCCATTTCCATCGGCTAATTCAAGCGAGTAACCATGATATCTTCAATCAAATATCGTCAATAACATACCAGACTTCATTCTTAGATATTGTTATTTTGAAATTTCCTTATGTCAATAAACCGTTGTATTATTTTATGATAAACAATAACAAGGAATGGTTGATCGATATTCTTTAAAGATCCCTGGTAAGACACACCGCCAGACTGCCAAAACTATTAGGGAAGTGCCGGAAAGTGGCTGAAAATTAACTTCTTCATTGGTGAAGAGGCTCCGCTTAGTGTGATTCGCTCGCTCTTAAAAATTAAGATTAAAGATTGCCAGCCAGACCGCCATTATTCCCAACCAGAAATTACGTCCCTTACTTAAACGAAAATGACGCATCATTTTCAACCGGATGTGACGTCCCTCATTTAAACGAACACTGCGCATCATTTCCAACCAGATATGACTACGAAAATAAAGCATCATTTCCAAACGGATATGACGTCACGTTACCTGACTCATCATTTCCAACCGGATGTGACGTCCCTCATTTAAACGAACACTACGCATCATTTCCAACCAGATATGACTACGAAAATAACGCATCATTTCCAACCGGATATGACGTCACGTTACCTGACTCGGGCGGTAGCATAAACCCCAATAACACCATCCCCGTGATGATGAGACACGGAACGATCAGGTTGAACACATAGAAGAGAGGCTTTCGGCGGAACACCCACGTGACTGTGACGTCAGAGAAAGGATATGTACAGCACGCGTAATACTCGACGTTCCGTTTTTTGCTCGCAGCGATCAGGTCCCACTCGGCACTTTTCATGTACTGAGAGGAGTGGAGTGGGGACTTGTCCGCGAAAATATCCAAGTCTACCACCTGAAAGAGAGACACATAGTGTGATCCCAGAAATAAAGATCTATACCGTTTTTAAAGACTACTACACAAGCTGGAAAATTCGAAAAAGGGGTCAAAATTATGATTTCTGAAATTCTTTTGCCCTTGATAAATAAAGTCGCAATAATTGAACATTTTAAAATTGATCGCGAGCGTGCACGCATTCGCGACTAACCTCAAAAGTCCAGGAGCCAAACTTCATAAAGCAAGTCTGCTGGTCAAACGGGAAGAACGTGACGTCAATCTGACAAGTGCTGCGGAAAGAGGCGGGGCTGTACCACGCGTTCACGCCGTCATGATTCAGAATGACACGTGTCTTGTACTTCTCGAGACCACCACTGAACTCACTATCGGCACTGTTAACACAGATGGGTAAATAGCATTAGCGGGAATAGTACGCTTTTGCAGGCTGGTAAATAAATAACTATGTAAAGGTGAATTAGTGTCCATTGTAAGACAAATGGACGGTAAAGTGGACATCTAATGCTATTTTGTTCAAGAAACATAGCTTGGTTACATGTGTTATATTTGTTCCATGTGTTGATTAAATAGCTTGGTTCCATGTGTTACATTGGCTACACGTGTTAGAAAGCATGGTTACACGTGTTAGATAACTTAGTTACATATATTAGCGTTAGTTCAGACGTCGTATTATCCATGAGCCATATTCAATGCAAATGAAGATCCGACTTGATTCATTTGCATGCACTTGCATTGAATACGGCTCATGGATGATACGACGTTTGAACTAAGCCTTAGATTTCTTGGTTACACGTGTTACATTGGTTTTATATGTGTTAGATAGTTTAGTTACATGTGTAGATAGCTTGTTATCGAGAAAGAGGATGACCCATCACAATCGTGCTCCATGCAAACTGGTTTACTTTACACTCTATAATCATGATAACTGTCAAACGAAGCTTGTAGTGAGTTGGAATCGCCATAGTCATAACTCCATTTGTAAGCGGATGACATTGTAATAAGCAATCGAGACGATTACGTGTTTATTATTTTAGAGTGATCGTTGGCAAAATCAATGCACTAAAACACATTTCAAGCTCTCCAGAATTTTTTGCGATCCTTGAGAAACCGCCATCGAGCATATCCCTTTTCTGAGGACTTTTGCCCATAGCAACAGCCGGTGCTAGGATCGTTTTTCTTGCGTATACTCTAAACCTTACGATTATGCGTTTGATATGCTTGTTAAATATGATTTCGTCGTGTAAAGCTCGGTACACACAGGTGACATGTGACAGCATAACGACATATGTCCTTTTTTGCCAGCGTTGATAACCCTGCTATATGAACCAGTCTTCACGGCTTTTTGGTACAGAAAAAGGGGTAGGGATGGAAAAGAATTGGGATATACGCCAAAACTGGATTAAGATCGCCATATTAAGCACTAATTGGGACAGGCCTGGTGTGTTGGTTAAGAGTTAGTAAGCTCGTTAAGTTTTTTCATAGCGACACGCAGGCGTAACAAGGCTGAATGCGAGACCTTGTCCGCGTCTTCATTACTCGCACATCTTTGCGGCGTCTTCGGTTGAACATTCCTGCACTGCACAAACATTCATTAATTTCTTAGGGGGTTAGGTCATGCGATTTTCCCTATGCCAAGGTTTACTAAACAATTCGACATTTGAAAAGCTAACTTGGAGAATCTTTATGAAAAATAATTATGGTTGATCTAGAGCTGAATGCGATGTGGGCTGTCGGCAGTAGGTTTGGCCGTGTAACACGTGACACTAACACGTGACACAAAAACGTGACTAGCATGAAACTGACACGTGACTAAAACGACACACACGTGACCCACATAAGACTGACACGTGACCAAGATGACACTAGCACGTGAGCACGACATGCACGTGACTATGCTTACATGTGACTAAAATTACACTAACTTGTCACTAGCATAGCATCAACACGTAATTACACTGACACAAGAGACCATGATGTAGGAGAAGGAACCCCCCGTATTAGGGTATGTTCCAATGATGTCGTCTATCAAAGCTATTTTGAGAACAAGTAGTTATTTTAGATACGCCTCTGATTGGTTAGCGCTCACATTTCCTAGCAACGTTAGTCTTACGCGCGATCACATCTTGAGCGATGTGAACACAGGTAGTTCAGGCTCTACTTTTGACGGTTTACTAGAGAATATATGGTGACTTTTGAGCGTACGACCTTTTGTCTTAAATCTTAATAAAATTTCTAGAAATACTCACAGTGTTTGCTTAGTGTCCTTAATGTTCTTCTGACTGAATTTCAGCGATGTAGGCGTGTCCAGTAGGCGTGTCTGTTCCCCCAAATATTTTCTCAATGTTTCCGTATAGTGCCCCCCACCCCAATATTTCGAGGCCTGCTACGGCACTGTTTCAAACACGTGACTAACATAGCTTCAACATAGGACACAACACCCCCGGCGTCGAGCGGCCTCAATTTAGATATGGGACTAAGAAAGTGTTATATGTATAACAGCTTCAACACGCGGTTGCTCTTTCACTAACATGACACGTGACCCTGCCTCGTACCCAGGCGCTCACTAGCGTGGCCGGACTAAGCGCGCAGGGGTGCTTGGGTGACCCTTCCCTTGGTCCTTTGCGGCAGCGCTAATCCTTCCTATGGCTCATTGCGCTTACTAGTATTCACTTGTTTTTACTGACTTGAGACGCCTGAGTGACCAGTATGACGCTATTACTAGCGACTGGCATTTGGCTCATTGGCTGATACGCAACTAATAAATAACAAACATATGGAACTAACGTTTGACTGATTGAAACATGATTAACAAATTGCATACACAAACCTGGCAAAGATGTCTATGTGGAAACATGGCATCTTTTTCAGTTACCTGTTGTACAGAACGATGTCGGGGATCCATATCTTGCTGGCGTCTATTCGGACCCTCGTTATGCCTCCGTACTTATCAGGGTCCCACTTGAGTAACAGGTTTGTCCATCTCTGTAACAAAAACATGAGAACAATCAGCACAGGTATTTTAGGGCGCATTTTTGAGTAAGTACGCAGCTGCTTTGTCTCCTATTATCTTTGTTCTACAAAGAAGTTCTTTTGTCTCTATTCTTCTCGTTCTTTGTGTCGAGGTGCGGATATTCATTTACCCAATCAAATTGCAGCTTGTAAGAGCTGCGTACTGACCCGCATTTTTTCCTATCTTTCTGGAATGGGAATGGTTGGTAAAGAATGTTCAGAATGGCATTCGAGTCATTCTGCTGCATGCCTTTATTCCATTCCGGAATAGGAACACGGGAGAAACGAGAACGCGCACTTTTTCTATTCTAATCATTCTCATTCCGGAATCAAGAGTGAAAAAAAACGCGCCTTTAGTGTTACATAATATTCTGTTAAGTGAGGCGGAGACTGGCTTTTGTTTACGAAAATTTTCAGGGGTGTTTAAATTAACTACTTGTTTAAAGGTAATTGTTGTGTACGGAAACTGCTCATTAAATACCCAGAAGGGGGGGCTCCAAAGAAATTGGGCCCTTTAAGGGCCTTTTTAAAAACAACCGATTTTTTAGAACTGGGAGGAGGGTTTTTAAAGGTTGTTTTTAGGTTTTTTTTTAGGTTGTAAAATCCCCCCCTCCCCCCAACCCTCATATGTTATTTAGAGAACACTCCCTTGAAGTGATTTTCTTAATATCAATATTTGGGTGACCTTCAAACACGCTCGGTCAATTTTTTGGAGGCCTGGCTCTCAGGGCTTTTTAAGATAAAGATTTGACCAAGCGATCAAGTTTTTCTTGACAAATTCTTGCCGTGAGTCTCAAATTGAGAGGCATCAGCATTTTTCACCATGTTTTCTGGAGATCAGAGAGCGGGAAAACTTTAGCTCTTCTAAATATGGGCATCAATGTCTATATAAGGGAATATAAACGAAGGACACTCTCCGTTGGGAATATGTTTGATATCAAATCTTCAAAATCCCCAACTGTGAGCTTGGGCTCCCTGTGTGCACAGCAGCTTATCTAGTTCCTTGACCTTAGTACAACCTTGATGGTACTCTTTCTATGACAACGATATCTGTTGAATGCAATACACTCAATACGGCTGTATTGATTTGTTTTGAACACTGAACTATCTTTCTATTTTTAGAAACATTGCAGATAACACATGGATTCTTGAGTCAACCTTATCTGAATATTTAAAATATAATATTTAAATGTAATATATAATAATTGACGCTGTTTTATATGTTTTACCTGGCGAACCCAGACGTTAGTTGTGATTATCTGATTCTTGTCATCCTGAAAATGTAATAAATTAATGATTTAAAGTAAGTATGTGCTCCCCACTTCCAACCTTCCCCATCCTACAACGTTAACCAGCTGCACTAGCACTAAAGTTGTATTATTTTACTGTTAATGGAAGCACGGGTGGCCTAGTGTGTTAGCGCGTCGGCCTCTCACCGCTGTGGCCCAGGTTCGAATCCTGGCTCAAACTGGGGATTTTTTTCGGGTTCCTGCCTTGATTTGAATTTCTGTCACAAGTAAGTTGAAGTTATTCTCCCGTGTTTCCAGTCTTCTCGGATAATGACACTAAACCGGAGGTCCCGTCTCTTCAAGCTGCATTACACTAACCTAAACTGAAGGGACGTAAAAGAACCACTGGGACGCAATAAACCCTCTGGCAGTGACCACCCCCAGTGACAGTGCTTACTAACAATACACACACGGGGGCACTTGATGATGTGGAGCCCTAGCTCTGTTGTGCCTTCCGCACCAGTATAGCTGGTGGAAGTTAGTACACACACTAAATGCACCCCACCCCTTCACAACTCTCTTAACACCTTACCACTAGCTGCACTAGCAATAAAGTTGTACAAAATGCACCCACCCCTTCACAACTCTCTTAACACCTTACCACTAGCTGCACTAGCAATAAAGTTGTACAAAATGCACCCACCCCTTCACAACCCTCTTAACACCTTACCCCGTTAACTAGCTGCACAAGAACTAAAGTTGTACTAAATGCACCCCACCCCTTCACAACCCTCTTAACACCTTACCACTAGCTGCACTAGCACTAAAGTTGTACTAAATGCACCCCACCCCTTCACAACCCTCTTAACACCTTACCACTAGCTGCACTAGCACTAAAGTTGTACTAAATGCACCCCACCCCTTCACAACCCTCTTAACACCTTACCACTAGCTGCACTAGCAATAAAGTTGTACAAAATGCACCCACCCCTTCACAACCCTCTTAACACCTTACCCCGTTAACTAGCTGCACTAGCACTAAAGTTGTACTAAATGCACCCACCCCTTCACAACCCTCTTAACACCTTACCACGTTAACTAGCTGCACTAGCAATAAATTTGTACTAAATGCACCCACCCCTTCACAACCCTCTTAACACCTAACCACGTTAACTAGCTGCACAAGGACTTAAGTTGTACTAAATGCACCCCACCCCTTCACAACCCTCTTAACACCTTACCCCGTTAACCAGCTGCACAAGGACTAAAGTTGTACTAAATGCACCCCACCCCTTCACAACCCTCTTAACATCTTACCACGTTAACTAGCTGCACTAGCAATAAATTTGTACTAAATGCACCCCACCCCTTCACAACCCTCTTAACACCTTACCCCGTTAACCAGCTGCACAAGGACTAAAGTTGTACTAAATGCACCCCACCCCTTCACAACCCTCTTAACACCTTACCCCGTTAACCAGCTGCACAAGGACTAAAGTTGTACTAAATGCACCCCACCCCTTCACAACCCTCTTAACACCTTACCACGTTAACTAGCTGCACTAGCTCCAAGCCAAACGTGACCATGTACTGCGTCTTGTTCAGGATTGGTACGGGGTGTGCGTCCTTGTTGTATCCTTTAAGGAGATCGCCCAACAGTGTGTGCTCATGTAGGTCAGAGCCATTGACGTCTGGAACAAGAAAAGTGATTATAAAATAAGAAGATTCAAATCTCCATTCAGGCGTGTCGCGTGTTTCCCAGGCAAAGAAATATTTATCTCAGAAGCGCCTAGTCAGCGGCCAAACATCCCATGATGCATTGTACCTCGTGACATCTTGGGACAGAATGGAGCAGGCGACGTTGTATATTCCTAGACGTAACGAGACACCAGTCGATTACTTAACAATTTCCTCTTATCTTTTTCACGGTAAACGCGAAAAATATTTCAAAATTGCAAAGGCAGTATGTTTTTTGAAAGATTTTGAGCATGTGACTGGTTATTTAGAGCGGATGGCATGTTACATAGTGCACATTCTCATAGATTCTTTTGATTTTTATCGGTTGAGGTTTCCGTCGGCTCGACGGAAGTAAACTTGTGTGATTCTCTCTTTAAAAAAAAATTCAGGCAGGTCGGATCAGCCAGAATTACGACAGTTTTAAGCATATCATAAATATTCGGGCCTACATCTAAGCCATTAAGATTCAGTAGGAGTTTTATAATGGTTGCTGACGACATTTAGCTTCTATAAACACACATCTAGCACGTGTGGACATGGGATTCTTTGTTTTTATACATGCTTGACTTATTTGAGCAAAATTGGGCCAACGTATTCGCTTAGCCATTTTATATCAGGATTCCTATCTACGAGATCGTATTGTACAGCCGTAAAGCTAGCGAACATTGATTAGAGATATTTAGAGACCATGAGATTATCGTTCAATTTTTACAGTAAATAGACTATTTCCAAAACAAATAGATATTTGTCAAATAGAATTAATGGCTTGATTTATGACTTTGATTAGAGGTCAAATCAATGGCGCCTGCATTAATTATTTAGTCGTCGGAAAGCGCTTTTTTTCTAATATTTGTAATTGTCAATTATAAAACATGTAAATATAACCCAAATGCTTAAATGTGCTTGCAACTCCAAGGTTAGCTCGTGAAATTTATTTTCGTTGTCGTTTCAAGCATTCTGTATCGAACAAAATCAAAAGGCGCTTTCGACAATTTTGAAATGCAGGTCCGTAAGCAGGGGGAAAGGCTCAATGCCCCATCCCCGTCCTCCCCACCCCTAATATTTTCAAAACACATAAGGAAACGACAAGTTATGGCGTGGCTTGGACCCCCTCCACCCCTTCATCCCACTTTTCTTCTAGCTGGGAACCCTTTCCTATTATAGCATACTCTACGACATACAAGCTCAACTTAAAAGTAATTTTACCAGCGCCTGTGTTATTACTGCGCTTGCGTCGCCAAAGAAAAAGCGCTGGGAAACTCCACATTGCTACCTCCAGAAATATGGCACGGGTTCGTGATTGCGCAGGCCGTGCAATTTAAACTTATTTGAAGTGAATAATTTCGATTAGTTTGATTTTTCCAAAAGCCTTTCGTTTGGCGAGGTTTGAGCAGAAATAAGACAAACAACACTGGGTCTGCGAGCAAGAGACCGCGGGAAAACGGTTCTTAAAACTCTATGTGCAAATTGCGCAAACACAGTGCCAAATTGCAAGGAAAAAGTATATAGAATAATGTACAACATTTGAAAGTCACAACAGAAATAGGCGTCACGCAACTCTAGACAACAAAAATCTCGTCTCACAATCTCCTCTCCGCTCTTTCCGACGGCGCTCTACTTGCTCCCACAGCGCGTAAACCGTATGGCCTTGGCCTTTTCGCTTCTTGAAACAAAATGGTTTTAATGTTGGATGAATTATATTTTTTTTGTAAATTTTACTAAACTCTTTTTTATATATTTATATAATTTTCAATTTTCAGGCTGGGTAGGATGTTTCGAATTTCCGTGAAACATGATACCGTCACATGAATTATTAGAAAGAGAATTACACACAGTACAGGGGCGTAGCCAAAGGCGTGGCCTAGGGGGCCCGCCCCCCCTCCCTTCTAGCAGCCAAAAATACAGTAATTGTATGAGACATTATCTAAAATACAGGAGAAAATGCCTTGAAAGTCCATTTTGGGCCCCCTCCTGTTAAAAATTCTGGTAAAGCCGCTGCAATCATTGCTGTTATTATGAACATAATAATATGAGTCTGCATTTTAGCATTTTTCTGCAATTGAAGCCTCGGCTGTTTCGTCCTAATAAGGACGAAACAGCTGTCCATGGTTGCCGAACTGCACGGGTAATAGACTGTGCTAGCGTCCCGTCTTGGCCCGACTGGTGCCAATGTGTGTATGCTAGTGTGCTTCTAAAGTTCACATCTTAGAATTTGTTGGATCTCAGGCTAGACGTTCTTATTAAAAAATTTTCTAATAAAAATGAGTCTTTACTCGAAAAAAATATCAGTCCTGCTTCTGGTGCTTTTCTAACTATGCAGAAAAACTTGGTAGCAAAAACATCAGATTTCTTTCCTAGAAAAAAAGATATTTAAAATTGTTCGTGGTAACAGCCTTAAGTTACACTATAATACAAAAACAACAAAAATATTTTTTTCGAAAGAAACTTGACATTTGTACATTATAATACCAATGCATCTTTCTTGCTTTGAGAATGAATATAGTTTCCGAAAAAAAAAGCCAATTTTATTATAACGAAATAACAATGATTTTATGCACACAAACCAATTGTGGTTTAAATAATTTTGTTTCTTTTGCAAATTAGAGCAAGAAAAGAAGCCTAATGACTGAGCTCAAATTTAAAAACCTGAAAAATAAATATTAAACCTTACAACAAAATCTTAAACAGGTAGAAAAAAAAACACCGATTTCAATTGACATACTAACACGAAAACTCGCTGACGCTGTGGGGACATTCACTAGAAGCTCTGGTAAATCCCGGGGTTCTTGCATTATTCTCAAAAACACATAATCATTCAATATTTTAATTGCTGAATTTCCACTATTAAGCTGAAAACAGTAATACATCGAAGGCCGAAACAAGCTTTGCATCCCGCGAAAAACGCCAAACCAATTATTAATACTTTGAAAAGACTTTGCATTTATCTCTAAAATTGAGATAAAATACCACCTTGTTTAGAAAACAAGAAATATTTACAAATTCAGTGGTGATTTAGTGATAGTATTTGCGCGGGAATTGTATCTTTCTGTCGCTTAAAAAATCGATGTTTAAGAAAATAAAACCTACCTTTTTCGATTCCTGAGACGTAGCAAATCAAGCAAAGCAATGTCCAGTGAAAAACAGTCCCCATTTGTGCTTTCTCAGCCTTTCCTGCGGTTGAAAAGTCGGATTAGAAGTTTGAGTTATTTGGATAGGTAAGACGCAGCGATCCGAAGAAGGCCCCGGTGTGAATACACTTATGTAATATTAATAGAATATTCTTTGCTCTCATCAGGGTCCCAGGGTTGTGTACCACTAAGAGAACGCTCATTACAGTATGTAAAAAGTGTAGTCTGCTTTTAACGACCATCAGATAATTTAAGCTTACCCGGGTTTCAAATCAACGCTCGAGTTCGTCATATCTCTGCCTCAATGCTAAATTTTCTCATGAAAATTTTAAGGTTTTGACTTTTAGTGAGTCTTAAAAGCCTCATGACCCCTTCTCATTTCATCAATAAAAACAAAATCCGGGTATAAAAAACAAACGTTTGTATGCCCTCGGGGACCTTGGAAAATGACTGTTGGGTTCAAAACAACTTCTCTTAGCTTGAGCTTTCAGTCAAACCATACAAAAAACCGCTATAATTTATTTCGATATGTTTGGGTATTATTGCATAAGACGATAAATTTGCAATAGTGTTGTGCAACTGTTACTTATTAATTTGTGAAATGAATCTGGTGAATTTATTGGTACGGTCTCACAGCTTACAGATGTGAAATGTTACCATTTTTTAATCAGTTAAAACGTCAACACTTACTCATAGCACCGATCGATTTAAGGTATCGCCTGTGTATCAATCACATGGCTTAGTGGTTCAGCTGTAATCGGACAACATAGAAATTGAACGACCACAACTAAAACGGTGAAACACTCTGCTATTGCCACCTATTATTGTTAAACATGTTTCTTTTAATAATATTTCTGCTAAAAAAAGAGTGCTATTGCAACTTAGCACTTAAATTCCATGTGCCCTGCTATTAACAATATTGCGTTTATTAAAATTCCTTTATTGAAATAATAACAAACAGGCATAAGTGCTGACGCCCGAGCTGTTACCACGGCGGGATGGTTTTGTTTTAGGGCTGTCTCTGTGAAGGCTGCTGGAGCTGGAAATGCAGCGCTTCGTGGTAGTGTGATATGCACCCGTAGCGCTGGCATTCAGTTGTCATCATTGCTAAGTTTGCATACATGTCAGAAACGAAGGCAATAAAATGGCGGCTTTTGAAACATGTTTTAAACATTTGAGCGGTAAGTGGTCTTACCGCTGTTACTCTCAATTAAAAGAAAGTTGTTGAATGTTGTTTTAATTCCAAACACCTAATGCGATAACTTTCGTTTTTTTTTTAATATTTGGTATATATAACGTTTCTATTCGCAAGATAACTTTGAAATAACTATCAATAATTAAAGTCTATTTATCAACGATATTCGATTGGATAATCTCGGATACCTGATAGAAATAATCGATGGAAATGGAAGATTTGGTGTCGGGGCTTCCATAATCAAATCCTCTTGCCAAGAGCTAAGGACCACAAGGGAAAAAATTGTTCCTGATTATTTATTTTTATATATAGTTACAGAGATCAGAAGCCATCTACGAGATGTCGTCTAAGTTTTGATAATTCCTTAGGGGTTCGAGATACCGAGGGTTTCAACATACCCAGGATTCAGTCTACAGAGCGTTCGGGTACCACGGGTCCAAATTTTCTGTAAGTCAAATGATCCGTTTTTAGGTTTCTATCGTTAGACAAATAAAAATCTCACTCGAAATTGATTTCATTTGCCGCTTCGATACAATCTCTATTAGGATTAGATAAACCAAATGCTAATCTTTGTATTTGCGCAGAGGGAAAATATGGACGGATCGTGTGCTTTAGACGAATATTGATGAAAATGAAAATTGATTACTTACGTTTACCGTGGCTTTTCAAGTAAGATCTATTTCTATGCAGTCGTGTTTTCAGCAGATTGCTGAAACTAGGAATAAATATGTGAAGGAGAATTAGAAAATCGATAAAGTTGTGTTACCGTAAAGACCCGGTAATTTAACAAAACTCAGCATTTTTACCTGTGTGTCATTCTACCAATCAAAGGGAGAATGATGCGTTATTGGAAATGTTCAAAATATTTGAAATAGAAGCACTGTCGTGTTGTAGAATGGCCAAGAATCACTTCCTTCTACCGTGTATTACCATCTTACTTTTATATGTAATGCCCTTTTCGCCGCCGACATAATGAACAAGATATAACTTATAAAAATCACCGTATAAAAGATGCCGTTTTTAGCTACAAAAAGCTATGACGCGCTTTGGGCACGACATTAAAAGGAGGGCGTCAAAGCCGGTTGATTATCCTTACCTTTGCGTCAAAGTCGTTTTCGTGCAAACAGTCATGTGCTCGTCATACAGAGATTCGTAACTTTTCCCAAATGCTAATCAAGGGTCGTGTTTATTAAGAGTATTATCTAGATTTTTGTTAAATTCTTAGTAATTAGCCTTGGATATAAATTAAAGATAGATAGATAAGATGGATGGATAGACTTGTTTTATTAAAATTACAAGTGGTAGTAAAAACTGAAATGCGTAATTTTTACAACTAAAACGTATATCTATATATATATTATGTATATAAATAAATATAAGTGTAATCATATGTATAAATAAAAGTATAATAATATGTATTTAAAAAAACCTTAAAACGTTCACGTTCATTTAAACTGAGTCTTCCACGGCCGCCCACTTTATGAAAAATGAGTTAGCAAAGCGCTTTGTCTTGGCTACTGGTTCATTGTACTTTCTCTGGCGCCTCAAATTATATTGAGGGTTGCAGACTTCAGGAATTAGGTGATGTTATTTACTATCCTGATTCTCATTGATGGATTAAAATAACGACAAGGTAATGTTTTCGTGATGATCCCTGATAGAAGACAAACAGGCGCGCTCTCCTGCTTACCCGTACGGCATTCTAGAAAAAATACACGAAAGAGCTCTTTTCTGCACTCTTTCTAACTCTGACTGTAAGTACTGAGGCAAAAAAAAAGGAACAAGGGACAAGCGTAGTCAAGGGAAGATCTAACACAAGCGCAATAGCACAAGATCTTCGGCTGGAACGCGCGCGCGTTTTAGCTGCACAAGAAGGAAGTCAATAATAAGCAAGTGAGGTATTGTTTCTGTAAAATATTTTTTAGCCTGGGGCTAAAAATCAATATATTTTGTGAGCTATGTTATTTATTTTATATACGAACTAATAGAAACTGACAAAACACGTCTAGGAGGCGGTTTCGAGGCTAATCTTCGCGTGTAATTTGAAAAGAGTCGAGATAAGATGGAATGAAAGTTATGACAAGAGCAGGTTCTTAGTTTAATGATTATATGAAATCTCAAAAAGACACAAAAGTAATAGAATTATCTGTTGTGTAAAATTATGACAGATTTTAAAATATGAAGGTGTACGGAAAGACCCCCTGCGAAGGCCTAATGGCCCATTTTAGTATCAAAGGGATTCGTTAAAAAGTGTATTGTAAAAATCGCCCATAAAAATGTCTGATTTGGCTGCTATTTCGTCTGTTATATAACAAATTCTTTTATTCGAAATTCTCTATATATGAGAAAGGTTTATAGGAATTACAAAAACATGGACTTGAATAAAGTCGGTTCCTTGTATGATTATCCCTTGTATGGGTTCAGATAAGTTCAACTGTATTTATCCATATGAACGGGTTATCGTTGAGCCGGCTTTTCACTTTTCACTAAATAAATCAAGCATATTCTAAGCAAAAATAGCCTCCCTCGCAGGCGTTTTTAGGCAGGCGTCGCTCGCTCCCCCTCCACGAGCGAGCGACGCCTGCCTAAAAACGCCTGCGAGGGAGGCTAAAGCAAAAATGAACGGTTCCATTCCTTCCTCTTACTTTCCCCTTACTTTTTCTCTTGCGTCTTCTTTGGGCTGATTTTTAACAAGAAAGCATTTTATGCCTTCGCTTCCTAACCGTCTCCGTTTTCTCCCCTTGTGAACACTGGCCTTCCTTGCAGTCTTAGAGCAAAGTCCCCAAACTGAGCTTTTCGCACTTTCACACTATCGACGTAAAAAGATAGTGTACGCACCATACGAAAAAGTCACGTGAAACGACGAATGGCTTTCTTTGGATGATTACCACATGGTAGAGACCGGCTAAGGCGGCGCACGATGTTTACAGTTGTCTTGGAAGATGAATCTAATTTCATTTGAATACGGATGCATGGTACATAACAATGCATTAGTTCATTATTGATATGGCGACAAAAGTACATGTAAACGGGCCCAGGGATTTTTGTAGCTTTTCTTAGACGTACAAAATGCACAACCAAATATAAAAGGCATACGTACAATATTTGATAAGGTCGAATAAAGACGAAACAAGAATTGGCGCCTAGACAATCTTGAAATTGCAAAATATTACATTGCACTTCTTGAGGTTTATACAAATTTTGTTCATGGATTTCGAATTATAATTTCACCTTTTGGTAATCACGCCTTATTATCCTTATTTTGCAAGTACTTTGCCGCTTGGCAGCCGAATTGAATTGTTATGCAACAATATGCACACAGAAGATTGTATATGAGTCGTCATTGAACCACAGATTTAAGGGCTCAGACCTTCTTTTAAATAAGAACGTCTACTTTTCAGCTGAGGCTGGGCCCTTCTTACTTTTCGAGCATTTCAGTGTAAAAAATACAAAACCTAATAAATTATTGTAAGAGAATTACCTAAATGATCAATAGAAATAATATCTAAGGTTGTTATTATGAACACGTTTCATTTAGATCACCACAAAGCGATATTTTGTTTGTTACCTGAGCATCGGCTAGCATTTGGTGAAATCTTAGGCTGGACGTTCTTATAGAAAGGTTCTTATTAAGAAAAAAAATAGTGAATCAGGGGAAGCCTGTTGATGGCCTCCTACTGAGGTCGCTATTCGGTTGAATTCCTTCTCTTTTTCCTTTTGCCTCCCCTTTCAAAACTATAAGAAACCCTACTACGAGTTCTACTCCAGCCCTGCTTGGTGTTTCGGGCTAAAGTAAAACTCTGTAAAGCAAGCATACCTTCGGTAACCGAGAACCATTATTTCTGCTATGTCTCTGAATCCTGAAATTGCTCCGATCCTGATTCCGCGATCCGGAACTCCGAACATTACCGTAAGGACGTTTGGCAAAGGGAATTTGTTACGCGCCGTAAGCGATCGTCAAAAGAGCAGTCAACAGATACATAACGAAATTAAAGAACCAAATCAAAGATTTTCGGACTTCATTCTAGCAAAATAGATAAGTCCCCCGTGTGATTGACGTATGCTGGGGAAGTGTACATTTGTCAGCTTACCTTTTCTATTATTTTTGCTAAGCTCTTCTTGCCAGTTTCAATATTGCCAGCCAACACCCATGTCCTAATGAAGGGTCTGTGAAAACATCTAGGAATGAAAAAAAGATCTTTAGTTCGACTTCAAATGCCTCTTCCTTTTTCCCTTCCCTTCCAAGTAGGTTCAGCTAGAGATGCTCCATGACTCAAAAGATGAAATACTCTAATGGACAACACATTCCCGAAGCACTGCAATAATAATTAAAGGTGCTACAAACAAGGTTATACAAACGCGATAACATACTGAAATGCAACACGAACAGCAAAACGAGTTCACATCTGTTAAAACGGATTTATTATCTAAATGAAAATAACTCTAATTGTTTATGTGGGTCAACCGATGACGCATTTAGATCTGAAATACTATTTTGTGCGGGCCTGAATAAGTGATCATTGAGGCCAGAACTATTCCAGATTTTGTGAAGGTCTGTAGTTTGTTACTTGCATTGCTATCACAGATACAAGGAGATTGCTAGGAATGCTGTTGTATCTGAGCAAATGAGGGAATAATAGCGATAATTGCTTTGTGATGCGGGAATGATATGTTCTTTCATTAGGCTATCGGTGCGAAAGAGCACCCTTATCTTCACACGGAATGAATTATAGCGACAGCGATGGGAGAAAATGTATTTTGCTGATTTTTCAAGCATTTGTTTATGCTAGGGAGGAGTATCAAGGGATCTTTCAGTGGATTGTCCTGAAGTTGTCTTGAAGAGATGGCTGTAGCACCTTTTCGAAAAAATATATATTAACCGTAAACAGTGCGGAACATTACCATTTTTGGTTATATTTGATAAACAATCTGATTAACCAATCAGAGATGAGTATTACTATGCCCAGTCTCACGCGGAAACGCCTCAACTCAGAGTGGAAAAACAAAATGGCGGTTCCGTTGAATCGGGAAAATCATGTTGAACGCCGCTTTTTAACTCTCTGCAGCAGGTACGCTTTTGCCAAACGCGCTCACTTCCGGAAAATAGTTTATTCCTTATTTTGAAAAACTGCATCTTGTGTGGTCATTTTTAAGGTGATCGTACCGCGGGACTTCTATGATTTGAAATAAGCAGACAAAAACAGTGAATTTGACCATTGAAAAGAAAGTTTTCTCGGTACGAGATCCCAAAACGACAACGTTGCCCCCAGTGCCCCTCCCAATTCCGACAAGAACAATAATAACAAACAGAATGGTGTCATGACAACCACGTTCTATTAAATAAACATCACATGGTTAAATCCTTAAAAACCAGCATCATTATATGTACCACTGCCAAATATCTGAAAATGGGGGTGGGGTGGGGGGGGGGGGATGCGCTCGCTCGGCCGCTCGGCCCACCCTAGATCAGCCTCTACAGTTGGCAAAGTTCGCCATCGCTCTGTAGTGCCCGCGCCTTTATCCACGAGGTCCTGGGTTCGAGTCTCGAATGACGGAGAAAGAAAATGGCAAGTTTTCCCGAAATAAGGTCTGGTTAACTTCGGTAAGCTTGATTTTTTGCATAGAGGTTCCTTATATATCGTAAACCAACATATCAAAAAGTGTTTTTTCTAATGGATTTGTCTTCGAGATAAGAGGCTTGAAAGTGCAATTTGCAAATGTTCAAAGTATGAATTCTCCTCGTTTTTAGTCGGGTCCTGATCAGAAATTAAGCCAACTTTGCTCGCTAATATCTAAATCCCATATCTTCTAAATTTCTTTAAAATTTGCGGAATCTTTAAGCTTATATATTTAGGACTGGAAAATTTCATGCCATCTTTTTTTGCTCTGTCTTCCCGGCTCTGACGTGGGTCGAGTTGGTTATCGGTTGTGTTCGAGAATCCATGTATCATAGCCCGCGATGCCTTATGGGTAACATTGAAAAGTGGTAAAATCCTGTTATCCGTCATGTGAATTTTCACAGACACTTAAAGAATGTCGCTCAACAACTCCTTTATAATTGTCTACACTTGAAAATACATCGGTTGATTTGCAAGAAAACTTCAATATGACCACCCACGATTGAAGTTAAATACCTTGTCAACGATATTTTACTAACTAAAAGTATCTCAGTCACTTGCCTGAATTAGCCGATGGAAATGGGTTATTTTTGTGACTTGGCATAAGCGGGAGTATAAAATGGAGGCGGGATTGTTTTAAGAAGAAAGTTCCCAGAACCTGTATTACTTTTTATTCACTATATATTTTCTTATTTATTTAATACCCGTGGAGCACTGGGGGCTACGATAAAAGGATTATCCGAATGGAAACTTATTTGAAATAAGGTGTATAAATATCATGTATAACAATATAGAAACCAGCAATGTCATATGATGCATATATAAACATATGATGCATATAAAAACTACATGATGCATATATACACCATACATTTTTTGTTAGTTTGTGTGTTTAGGCCAAATACCTAAAGAATAGTATGAGACTTATGTACCACTGAGCTTACGAAAAAAAAATAGAACAACCGCGATAGATTATATAATTTCATACCATTATATTATGTAAGTTTATTTTAAAAAGATCGAATAATTATTTTGTCCAAATTTGTTTCACGAAGCATAATGGTAAAAAAAGAGAAGAATTCTTCATTAATTATTTCTTAATTCCGTACAATGTAGCGCCTACCTTTCGAAAACGCACTCCTTATGAAGCTACTGAATTGAATATCCTCTTCAAAATGATGCCAAGAAATCTTTGTACAAATGCTCGGAAGCAAGTGCCCACAAATTAGCAGAAAATCAAAGTATGGCAGTCCAACAGGTTCAATCAATAGAATGTGTTAAGAAGGCGTTCCTCTCTCACCACGAAACATAAACACGACAAATTAAATACGATTTAGTCTAATAAACGCCACAAGAGGTCTTTAAACCCCAACATTCAACCTAGAGGTTATTTAAGCACAGTTTGAAGTTGATATTTTATCAGAAAGTGTAGCCAAGTAAATGAGTAGACTCAAAGACTAAAGCTCCCCTCTTTTTTCGGTTCTTTTGCTAACTTTTGAAGTTGTGGTCTCTGCATAGTTGATTCTTGACACGACGGGCTCAGCTAGAGCCAAGTTATAACACCTGTTATTGCCAGCAGGGTGGATAAACGCTCGAGTTTGTGATTAATTAAAATGCCTATAGCATTCGTGGTTTGGTAATAGGGGTTTTGAACAACGACGAATGCAACACGGAAAAGGGCTGAGATTAAGACAGCACGATTTAGTCTTGTGCAGCACCCTACCACTCGAGTCGTAGAGAAATCAGCCAACAACTCCGCTACCATTCTCGACTACGAATATCGTAGTGTATAATTCAGGGCTAAGACACCGTCCCCACGTATCCGTTTTCGTTTGAAAACGCAACCTTTTTGTTCCGTTTTCAAAAAGATCCGCGTCCACACGAAGCGTTTTAATTTTGATACGACCCGTCCCAACGAAAACGCAGAAACGATACGAAAACGATAACAAGTTCTACAGCGCATGCGTACTCGCGCGGCAAGTGGACTGGACCTCAGATATCACGTCATCGTTTTCGAAAGGTTCCGTTTTCGTCCGTCCCCACGGCACCGAAAGGGTATCGTTTTCAAAAATTGTTCCACTCTGGAGATTGTTTTCAAATCGTTCCGTTTTCGGTCATTGTTTTCGCGTTAGAGTGGACGATATCCGTATCCGTAACAAAAGGTTGCGTTTTCAAACGAAACAGATACGTTCATGCGTGACAATTTATTTTAATTGCCGAGAAAAAGCTAACCTAGCTTTTGAGCAACTATAGTTACCACATAAAAATTGCCACATAAAAATCGTCAACTAAATTAGTGCTAGTGAAGATGCGGCTTAAGACGTGTTGTAGACAGGTCGCATACGACTTAAGCCGCATCTACACTAACAATTTTTAATTGACAATATGCTCTCCGTCTACATTTTAGCTGTTTTCTCCAACACGACATGAAACACCATGTTTTTTGGGGGGCCGACCAAGGACGACGCCCACCCTATTTACCCAACCATCTTTGTTCGCTAAAGGGATCTTATAAAGTTTAAGAATCCAAATGTCCGATAAAACTTCGGAATGGATACGTGGGTCAAGGGCAAGCTCGAGGAAAAAAGTAAAATCGACAAAAAATTGCTGGACAACATTTGAGCGCTTTATGATATTTTTTATCACACATTTTTTTTATCATTTTCATAACAGTTTGCCGTTTATTATAATATATTATTTATCCATGTATTTTTCTATTTAAATGTGCGAAAAAATAAGAACAAAAGCTTGGAATATCATATTATTGGGGGACGAGTTCCGATATTTTTCACTCCAAAAAATAATAGTAATAATTTTGATAGTGGAATGTTTTGCTATGACTCAGCAAATTTTCGCTGAGTCATAGCCGAAGCCATTTTGTTTTACCCGCGACAATGCGATAAAACCAGGCTAGCCACGCTCACGGCGAGTGTAGAGGTGACGTAAAGAATTCAAGCGGTTAAAACCTTATAGCAATTTTTGGTGGATTTGAGCACAGAAGAAATTATTAAGATAGTTCACCGCCAAACCGCTGCTTTTTTATGAAGTCAGAATATTCATTTCGACTAGATTACGGCAAAATAAATAAAATCTCTTAGATCTTTTGCACTCGCCGTGTTCCTGGGCTACCTGTGCTAAAATCACCGAATTGAAGCCTGTGGTAAGCAAGTAACCAACCGGAACTTTTGCGTTATCCATTCCTCAAGTTCAGGTGATGTGATCGTGAAACGCATTCTAAACAGTCAAATAATATTACGCAGGCATTGTATTCAGGGAACGCATCTAATATTCGGGGAACCACATTTAAGAGGTCACTTTGTTTGTTTAAGATGGGAAATTGAGACTTTTCTAGAATATATTTTCAGGATTTTTTTTGCAAATCCATAAAGTGAGTGTTGTGTTGAGATGGCAGGCTTTAATTGCGATGCCAAGCGGCTTATATTGAACATCTTATGAAGGACTCAGTTTGGTGCAATTCTCGTAGTTTTTTTTTTACTATTTGTTATTACATTCTCGTTTTATTCGATAACGTTACATTGACTTTTCTTTGAAATCAAATTTTTAGGTTTTATACAAGTTTGGTGGAAGTGATATCTTTTAAAAGAAAGTCTTGAAATTTGCGCGGCTTTTTGGTTAATTCACCAATACCCGAGATTGAAGCATACGAAGTAGCAACCAATAACTAGCCAACAGCGTCTTTGTTTTATGTTATAATTATCATCTCGCTGTTTGAATATAATAGTTGCGCGTAGGAGGGGGGCGTAAGGTTTTGGGGAGATCCGGTTTTGCCTTAAATCTGGCGCGGTTTTCGGTTTTTCGAATTTTATTCCGCGGTATTGCGGTTTCTCTAGACTGCGCGGTTGACGGTTTTTTTACTTATCTGACGGTTTTGCGTTTTTTTGGCGTTTTTCCGTGCGGCTTCTGTGTGTTGTGCGGCTTTCGCACCCCCCTAACGCCCCCCTGTCGAAGGTTTCGTCGCCGAATTTACGTTCCCTTAACAAAGTTTACTTCTTCTTCTTCATAATTTAAGATTATACTTCGTGTCTTCAAAGATATTACTCGGCGCTTTGTCTAAAATTGATCTTTGCCCTGTGGTGCAAATTTTCCAGTAACTTGTTGATTGGTCAAGGTAGGACATTAGCATCAAAGTTAACATTATTTATTAGCGTCATCAATCTAAATCAGGGATATTAGGGTCTCAAGTAGCCAACACATTTTAGACGCGTTCAAAAAATCTTGGAGAGATTATATAAGAAAGTTTTGTGATTCTTGTCGAATTGTTTTTTTTTTCATATATTTTTTTCCGATTGAAGTTAAAGCGATGCTGTAATTTTGCTGTAAAAATTTTTACCAACAAGAATAATTTTAGCTTGTCTCAACTCAAAGTATAAAAACAAAACCCTTTGTTTTGTCTAATACACTTTTCTGATCGTTTGCAACTTTGCTCAATTGAGTAGTGATTGTGCTATTGTTTGCGAGTTACGCCTCGTATGACGTATGTGGCTTGGGGGTTGCGAAATTTCCTGCGATCATCTTGAATAGTCGTCACCTTCGAAATTTCCTAAATTTTTTCAAATGAGGTTGAACTCGAAAAATCAATACCGAAACCCACAATGTTCAAGGGTAAATGAAAAAGTAAGCGAAACCAGCAACAACATTTAGTTTTCTTAGATTAATTTAGGCATTTATACTTTATCCATGAAGCACTGCGGGCTACAACAAGTCGATACTAGAGAGCGAACTTATTTTAAATGGGTATGTAGGCTACATCCAAACAAATTACAACATCAATAAAAAAAAATCGGTAACTCAAACTCGAGTAATTCGAACGGATGTTAAGCATAGTTCTAAGAGGAGTATCTCTACTTTCTATTTTTGAGTAATTAATTACTCGTTTAACCCGGACTCCATGCCAACCCGTACCTGTTTCCACCTCCTTTTATTTAATGTATTTTCCATTTTTTGATACCCAGGAGGTAGAGGTTACCTGGGCTTATGGATTTCCCAGTGGCATGCAACGTTAGTTGAATATGGGGTAATTTTGTTGCTGAAAAAAGAGTGCTTTGTTTGTTGTATATCAGTGATTTTATGTCACGGTTGTGGCATTGCTTCAATGTCACGCTATAGTAACGCCAATAAAGCAATACCATTAAGCTAGCCTCTTAACATTAGCAAAACTATTTGTTTTCAAAAAGAGGCGTAAAACATATATTGTGTTGACTCATATCCCTAATTTCACAACACCTTCGCAGGTAACCTAATCATTATAGAGCTTGTCTGTTGTTTTTCTAGTTATACCACCTAGTTATTCTACAGCTTGTCTGTTGTTTTTCTAGTCATACCACCTAGTTATTCTACAGCTTGTCTGTAGTCTTTCTAGTCATACCACCTAGTTATTCTACAGCTTGTCTGTTGTTTTTCTAGTTATATCACCTAGTTATTCTACAGCTTGTCTGTTGTTTTTCTAGTTATACCACCTAGTTATTCTACAGCTTGTCTGTAGTCTTTCTAGTTATACCATCAAGTTATTCTACAGCTTGTCATAGTCTTTCTAGTTATACCACCTAGTTATTCTACAGCTTGTCTGTAAGTTTTCCTAGTCATACCACTCAGTTTTTCTTCCTTTGTTAGTTTGTTTTTAGTCATACCACTTATAGCTATTCTACAGCTTGTACAGCAATTCCAAGTCATTTGCTGGTTTTGTCAGCATCATTGCAATTCCAAGTCATTTGCTGGTTTTTTTTCAGCAAGACAAAGACTGCAGATGCAACGTGATGACGTAAGCTTCTGCATGCCATCAGCATTCCAGCACGCCTTGCCGTGCTACGCTTCATCGAATTCTTGCATACATTGGACTTCATTTTTGGTAGTAAACTTTTGCATGCTTTCTAGTTCAGTTTTACGTTATTTTATCAAAACATAC
Organism: Nematostella vectensis; assembly: GCF_932526225.1. NCBI lineage: Eukaryota > Metazoa > Cnidaria > Anthozoa > Actiniaria > Edwardsiidae > Nematostella > Nematostella vectensis. The sequence goes on from NC_064045.1 coordinate 3,463,645, forward strand.
AAATCTTATAACTTAAAAAATCTTTGACAAAACTGTCCTTTTGCACCCTTATTTCCCTTCAAAAGTTTATATCTCCAGAACATATAAATATACCAACGCATAGAACTATTTCCGGCTGCACCGGAGAAGCTGTGTATCGTAACCCGCAGTGCTTCATGGGTATCAAGTAAATAAGCAAATAAAAGTAAATAAAATACTAATCCAGGCTTCAAAAGCTGTAGAATTCTTGTTCGTGCTCTTATAGATATTCACATGGCTTTCAGATACCAGGATTCAGCCATTCTACGTTGCCCATGGAGCCCGCGGGTTACATGAATGACATACGAAACTCGAAACAAGTCATTTAAAAAAATCGATATCTATGGAATAAAATCACCCAGAGAAGAGAAGTCTAAATAAAAAGCATCTAAAACAATTATTCGACGTTTGACGTCGTAAAATCCAGGTCCCAATGTATTTCACCACACAAATTTCCTGTAAAGAAGTCAAGCGAAAATGCATTTCTAAAATCGTTTTTTCGCCCTTGTAATACCAAGTTGTTGGCATAGAGAATTATTCCATTGCTTTTCACGAGAAAAATCAAAAGTACAGAGTAAAAATACCAGAAGTCAAAAAAAGGTTTCCCGCGCTTTACGACAACGACAGATAAAAAAATTTCAGAAGTCACAGCCATAAAGGGCTTCCCTTGCTTCCCTAGTCCCTACTAAACAAAGAGTAAAAATACCAGAAGAAGCAGTCATGAAAAATTGTCCAACAATTTGCTAGACAAAAAATTACACATCTAAACAATCAAAACATGGCCAAATCATAAGTACTTCCTATTCCTCCCCCTCTTAATAGAAAATCATTCATTGGCATTGTTGGATTAGGAAACCCAAAATCTTTACTTTTTTTAGTTGTTTCCGTGATTAACGTCAATTGGTTTATTGTCTTTACTGTTTGGCCAAACCACAGAATGATGCTGACATGTCAGGCTTCAGTGCTTCATCTAGAAATGTCCTAAACAAATACCGACTTCATTCGATACGACTCGCTTCGACCTGACCTTCGGCATTCAATCATTACTTCGCCAAGTACTCGACTCGTTCTCGACAGGGCCAAAACACCACGAAAAATCTCTCAGAGTTTTTTTTAACCTGCATTATACTATTCTGAGCATAATATAATAGAATCTGAGCAGTGAATATATTACAAATCCTTTTTAACCAGGGTTTACCTTTATTCCGTTAGTTTCCATCATATTTGATTGCTTAACAACCTCCCTACATTTTTATGTGATGAAACTTTTCTTGATCTAAATATTTCCCCCTGAGAAACACTTGCTCTTTTTCTTTTAGAGCGTTTTTTGATTAAGAAAAAGTTGAGCAATCACAAATTATTATTCATCCAAGAAGGCCGTAATCTGATTAATCAGTTAATTTATTCTTCAGAATGAATTGCCTGTGCAAGACGCAATATAAATATGCAACATTCAACTCCACTGACTCGGAAGTTCTTTCTCTCTTTTTCCTGTCTTAATTGGAGCGTTTATTCAAACCCTCCCCAAACCTCATTTACACAAAAGCGAAAACAAAGCATTAATTGGCCACAATCGACACCAGTTAACTTGACGTGCTAATGTAAGCCCAGTACAAATACTAATAGCCTCTTTTCATCACCGTTAAAGAATGGCTTTAGGATAATTGCCTTATTATAGTTTAGTAATAGAGCGTGGAAGCCACACTCCGCCCTCAATTTACAATTCACACTGACTTCTACTAATGTCGGCACCGACAGTGCTGAATAGCGTATGCGCATGCGCGGGCTCTGGCGAAAACAAGCACAATCGTAGTGTTGAATCGTTCGAGTAAAGGTACGAAAGGCTGACTTCAGTCGCTGTTTTGACTTACTGCACAGCATTAAAACCATACTGTACAAAAGATTACACATTTGTTTGATAATGAGAGAGTCATAAAGAAAATTATAGCCTTAGGTTTGGTTTAGTTTTCTTAGCATTCGTCGAAATGTGACAGTCCGCCGGTAAAACGCCGCCATTTCAAAATAAAAAGGCTAGTTAAACCGCGCGGTACTAGAACTAGTCTTGCGTTTTTCAGCACTGTCGTTGGCACCTTGTAAACTCTGATTTGGAAATCTTACACAAAAGGTCCTCTTATAATGTAATGAAATCTTTTCAAAGCATTTTACACTCACTTGGCGTTTGTGCATTGTTAGAGGGAAATGATATTGCATTCCTCAAGAGTCTGGCTACTATAAAAGAGTATACCTATCGCAAAGGGAATCACAGTTGTCACTCGTTAAAGTATTTCGATTGCTCTCTTCACTGAAAAACTTTCTTACCCTTCCACGATGGAAAAATCAGAGAATTCTGCTTCGACCAATACACCGAGAGCTGGCTTCTCTATTTCAAATCTTCTAGGCCTCGAAAGCGAAAACATGGAAAAGTTTCAAAAACTCGACGAATACTCGACAAGCAAAGGTAAGAAAAACAAAACCCACTAATCGGTTTTGGCGCAAATGGTCTGAACATTGTTACGGTTAGTTTATGGCTGAAATAGGCTGAGGAAACAGAGCAATATTTACGGGATTCTTTAGTAAATGAGCGAACATAATCTACAGTTTTTAATAAGACTCCATCTTTTTTACAAAACGACAGCAGCTTTGGCGGTTTATTTTTGTAAAAAATTCTTTCGCCTAAAACTTGTTATAATATATGTTTGTCCTTAAAAAAAAACTTACAAACTCTACATCAAGCTTTACAAGTAATTCGTAACGTTACCAAATTAAGATAACGTAAAGTTCACCTGTAACATGTCTTGGATTCTTTAAAAAATAATGGTGTCGTACGCTCGTCTCCTGCGCGGATTTGATACCGGTCTTTGCCAAGTTAAGGTCCCAAAGGAATAAACCAAACACACTTTGTGCTCCAGTTTGCCTTTTAATTTTTGTTTTAATTGCTTTAGAAGTACTGTGTAAGCTACCGGAGACAGTAGATTTTCCCTACTGTTTACCCCATAAAAATAGGCTTATTTCATCGACTGACTGTGTTTCTATCTTTCTTTTATTCCAGATGAAGAAACCCCGCGCTCAACTCCCGTCAAACCAGAGAAAAGCAAGCGAAAACGCGCGTCCCCCGACCCTGAGGAGGGAAGTGACGGGGGAAAACGCTACAGAGCCACTTTTGACAAAGCTCAGATCTTCCAGATGGAGCGAGTGTTTCTGCTCAACCACTACCCTGATGTAGCCGCGCGATCCGAACTGTCGAGGAGGACTGGACTATCGGAATCTCAAGTACAGGTGAGTTATACAATCAAGGGAAAAATAGGGGACTAAAGGGGGGGCTAAAAGGAACACTAGGGACTTCGAGGGACCTGTAGGGACCAAAACTGTCCATAGGCGCAATAACCAAAGAAGACTTGCCAATGTTAAAATAGTGCGACTAATCATTCCCCTTTTTTTTAGATTTGGTTTCAGAACCGAAGAGCTAAATGGCGCAAGCAACAGCGCAAGCGACGTCACGAGATCCCTGCCTTATTTGGACTTGGTTACCCGACACACCTAGCGCGCCTCTACCCAGGCTACGAACCCTACGGAATGTTCCCGTATGAGTACTACAACACAGACTTCTGGGCATGCGCACAGCAACAAATTGCCGCCATGCACTACACAGGGATCCCAGCGCCAGGTCTTAGCGTCGTACCCAGTCCACCAAGGAGTACAGAGTCCAGCCCGGTCCAGTCGCCTGTCTCGTCCCCAAGCTCTTCGCCTACTAAAGAAGTTGCGAGTGCCCCGGGCGCTAGTCAACATACTGAAGGCGGGAATCAGTTTGAGGTGAAAAATGATACAAGTTTGATGTCCTTAAGATTAAAAGCAAAGCAGCATATGGAAGAATTAGAAATAGACGTCACGGAATAATAGGCCACGAACAAACTGCAAATATTATTTTAGGAATATAACGTTGAATTGAAAACAAACTAGGTATGGTGTCAAAAATAATAATAAGGCCAATTTTAAAAACCCTTTTTCATAGTTCTGTGTTTCAACCCAACTTTATGTTTCTTGGATTTTTTTTATGAAACAATAATTTATTTTTATATATATATATTAATAAAATGCAAAAAAGTACAAACATTTATCACAGAGACAAGTAAAATAGTAAAACTGAGAAACTTTTGTGGAAAAAACGTTTATGGTGAACACTTTAAGTGTTAAGAACGGTTATTTGTAGTATCACTATTTATGTCACAATATTTCTATTTATGTCAAAATTTCCACTTTATCAGGTAACTTTAACACAGATTTTCTTATATCCTACAACAAATAAAAAGTAAAAAAGTATGTTATTTTCAATAATGCAGGATTTTATCTGATGTACATATTTGTATAACATTGTATAAACAAAAGAGCTTGCATCCAGTAAATTATATGGAATTCCTATTTATAAGTATGCAAAATGGAAATAAAAATTGCAAGGAGTAAAAATGGCGTTGTTGACATTGATTTTTACTTCCAGAAAAATGGGATAAGAAATATCTTTGAAAAAAAACACACACACACCATGATAATTCTTTGTATACAGAAGGAATGTTTAGAGGAGCCAATGAGTATGACATCCTTTTTGTAAGCATCTGTAACCAACAGCCATTTTGAAAAAAAAATCCTTTAGGTAGAAACATAATTAGGGCTATGATACCATTTAGATATACATTTTCTATTTTCTTGAGTAGTCAATTGTTTGGTTGGATGAAATTATGCTACCAAACTACTGGGTAGGACACATTGCTCAGATCAGAATGCATTTTGTTGTAGTCTTGGGCGGTTTAGTATTTGGGTGGTGAGGATCACAACACACTCTTCTCCCATCCACCCCCCCCCCCCCCCCTTCAGTTGGCAAAAAGCAGTCTTATAATTATAGTAGAAAGATAGTAAATTTGGGTGAATACTTTAGAAAATTGTAGGCAAGCATTACAGCTGGCCTATTATTGCAAGCAACATTTGACACTCAAAATGTAGGAATTTTCTACAAATTTAGCCTATAAATAACAATAACCAGCTGTAATAAACTCAAATAAACTGCCAAATTATTTTAATAAATATCACTATATATAAATACCATACAATATACTAATCTGACTATTCCTGGGAGTATAATTTCATTTGGTCCTCAACGTCATTGTAAGAATCCACCCCAAACTTATCTTTCTGGGCGGCCATGAGATGGAAGATCTCCTCTAGCTGCTTCCTCTGAGCCCTGTTTACAGAGCACAACATTCATTAAGCATTAATGGAAGTATTTCAAAACCAGGCAGTTTTGGGTCCAAGAATCAAAGCTCCAGCTCCAACTCGGCCTTAAGGAATGTATATGGGACAAGCAAAGGCCTCTTGTTTCTGTCTCATTTTTTCTGGCATTCCAGAGAACACTGCTAGCAGGGACCTCTAATAAAAGGTAATCAAAGCTAACTTTGCCTCCAACAAATTTTTTTCAATCTTGCCAGCAAGTTATAAGATAAATTTAACTCTCAGGATAGGGCCTAAGAGTTCGGTATTCCCAAAATTTATAACAACTTAACAGTCACCATTTGTCTTGGATTATGCCCATGTACTTACTCTCGCTCTTTCTCTTTCTCATCAGTGGAAAGAGATTTTTCCATCTCCTTGATTTTCAATCTCGATGCTTTGTAATATGTCTGTAGGTTGTTAATGCCCTTCTCTTGCATATCCTGGAAAAATTGAAGCAGAAAAATAATGGTTAAAGGATTGTTATAAGGGAATAATAGTTGTGGTGTCAGCTTAAAGAAAGGAAAACAAATGCTGCATGGTTGTATATCAGGGCAGGCACGTGTCCAGAGGGGGGGTCTAAGGGGTCAGGCCCCCATCCAGCTCATTTGCAGAGATGTGAAATAACGTGGGGAGCCGTTAAATTATTTAAGTAGTTGGTAGAATAGTTTAGAAAGTGATTGAGTTATGACTTTTTGTGTTTATTTAGATTGGATAAAGGTAGGTCTAGTAAACTATTTTCTGGAGCTCAGGAATGTCTTGTATATGATAAAACCATTCCCACATTGCATTTTCCTCCCAACATGCCCCTGAGGGGAGATTAGGAATACAATTTTGTATATACCTTCATTATCATATCATCATTCAGTCTAACAGCCTCCTCTAAGTCACCAGAGTCTATGAGATACGGCCTGAGCTCTTCTGGGGTAAGATTTTCTTTTTCCTCTTGTCCTGTCTCTGTGTCACCTACAGACTGAAAGACAAGAAGATTTCCATAGCAAAACAAAAACATGACCTCATAGGAGCACTAAATTCAGAGCACATATAAAGAGCTAAAAGAATCTTTCCCAGGTAACCATAAATTTCATTGAAATAGATATCTATGCAGACATAATAAAAAAGTAGCACAAAAAATGCTACCCAAACTGAATTCATCCTGTTAGGACTTAATTGAACAGCAGTATGGGTTAGTACACCTTGTCGAGCTATTGTTTTATTACAAAGTGAGAATACTAATTTCAACCAGATATATTTTTTACCTCTGTTAGTTTATCTACATTAATAATGCATGGGTGTACTTCTCCAGAAAAAAAGGCAATTAAGTTATTTCCTTCCAAATTTAAAGATTCCATTTTTACTTCTTTACTGCTTTTGTTCATACAGACATTGGTCAATAAATGTATTTTAAAAAAACATTAGAAATGTCCACTAAAAGTGACAAAGAGTGAAGATTGAAGAGAGAGGAGAGTGAAGACAGTTTTAAATTAAGATAAAATATTATAAATTTGTTTTCAGAGTTTCCATGTTCTGGAGAACTTTTTCCATGACATTCTCACTTTTAATTCCATTTGAGAAATTTAGACAAACACTACATAGCTTTTTTCAAATATTTTTTAGAACGTCATTAACATTGATAAGACCACTTTTGTTTTCAGTAAATTAAAAATTCCATGAAGTTAACAAAAGAAGACTTACTACAATATCCCCTGTCATTAGACAAGATGATAAATCATAGGAAAAAACATTATTTGTTTAACATTCATTATTCATAAGCTGAAATGAAATTCTTGCTCTTTTTACTGTGTAACAAAACTAGGGAAAATAATTTTATTCATTTTAGGGTATAAATATTCACATTATGTATTTTTATTTTTGTTTCCAAACAAATATTCAGATGAAACCTTCAATGACGACAGGCATTATTTTGTCATCCATTATACAGAAAATTTTATTCAGAATAGTGTTTAATGTATTTTTGCAAAAGCTGTATAATTTTGTATCTGTTATTCTATATAGCAATAACTTAAAATGTAGGGGTGAGACAAATGTAAGATCGAATGAAATAAAAAAAAATAATAAATATAAGTAAGTACTCTAGTAAGTAACCTACCAAAACAATGACAATTTTTAATCCATAAAATAGCAGCTGAAAATGTCGCGTTAGATTCTGTCAAAATTGAGCTAAAAAATAAATAAATTTCAAGAATCACGAACGAGCACGTTAAACTGTAGCTAAACTAAAACAAAACAAGCTCGTATATTACCTCGGGGGGCTCTCGTTTGTCGGTCTTTTGACATCTCCTTGTTGTCGTCGTGATGATGTTTGAATAATCTCTGGACGCAATCTCGACGGATTTCCTCAAATAAATCCAAGTCAAAATTACCGATAGTACGGTTAATACACCGGGAATAATTAGAGCGGTAGTGAAGTCCATCAGACCGAAAGAAAGACTTGTTTTAGGCAGAAATCAAGTAGAGGATAGTGCTCATTCGGTTTGTTTGATGTTTTTGTTGGTCATTTGAGAGACCGCTGACTTTTGGACGTGTGTAGAGATTTACGGACTGTTGATGGGTAGTGGCTTCAAACTCGCTATATGAGCTTTCTATCCGAAAAATGAAATAACGGAAGACTCAAACATGGCATTATTTGAATTATTTTAGCCTTCCAGAGCCTCCGAAATATTAAAATCTTAGTAACATTCTAAAATGTCAAGTTTGACCACAGGTAGCCCAAAGCTACTATCAATGGTTATATAAATGAGGCGATCTGAAAAATAGATTCATCGTAAAAAGTGAAACAACAAAGCTCGTAATACTTTCTCACATTCACTGTATAAACCCGATAGATTTGAGAGGGGCGCTAATTTGAATTCAGAATTTAATGTATTTTTGCAAACGCTGTATAATTTTGTATCTGTTATTCTATATAGCAATAACTTAAAATGTAGGGGTGAGACAAATGTAAGATCGAATGAAATAAATATATATATATATATATATATATATATATATATATATATATATATATATATATATATATATATATATATATATATATATATATATATATATATATATATATATATATATATATATATATATATATATATATATATATATATATATATATATATATATATATATATATAAGTATAAGTACTCTAGTAAGTAACCTACCAAAACAATACAATTTTTAATCCATAAAAGAGCAGCTGAAAATGTCGCGTTAGATTCTGTCAAAATTGAGCTAAAAAATAAATAAATTTCAAAAATCACGAACGCACACGTTAAACTGTATAAACCCGACAGATTTTAGAAGGGCGCTTATTTGAGCGACCAAGGGAGTTATTCGTGAAAAATCGTGTTCTGCAATAACAAAGTTATAATTAATTTGATACATCTACGTGTGATTGCTACAGTCAATGGCCAAAACTGTGTGACTTTCTTACCAAACGTACGAGAGCTGTGCACATTCAGAAATGACGGCTATTCTGAGGGTTTTTTTGGTGACCCTTCTTTTCCTGGTACTTGACGCTACGAACGTGTCTGCCAACAATCGCTCTACCACTTTTTCGTTCAGAAAATTTGTTGTTCGAAACACAAAGGTCTTGTTAAGAGGTAAGAATGTGAAGAACGAACAAGGACGTATTCGGTAGACCCCGCAGCACTGGAAAAAAATAGCTCTAACAATTTTAGAGGCCCGCGTGATGCCACGCGGAACACACAGAGTCGAAACCTTTAAAGTAAAATACTTTATATTATATATAACTGTAAAGCTTAATTGATGGTGATGTATATAATATGCTTTTGTTAAAGCTCGCTGGTTTATTTTCGGGCTTTAAACGCGGTTGTTTTAGGTTTTCTCTCTTTTTCAGGAAATGCAGAATTGACCAAACAACTTCGGAGCGTGAACAGAAAAGCAAGCAGTAACGGACGAGGTGATACAATAGGATATTAGAAATATATGACAAACAAATCTGTTATTGCATAAATTCATGATTAACCTTTCAGTAATTCTTCTAAAAATTTTTTTGTCTTTTTCAGGAGTTACAGAATTGTCCAAACAACTTCGTACAATAAAGACAAAAACAAAAAGCAACGGACAAGGTATTGCATTGAGGTATTCCAAATATCCGGGGGCGGGGTGAGATATTCTAAATATCCGGCGGGTTCAGATTTACCCTATATCCGGGGGGGTTCAGATATTCCAAATATCCGGGGATTAGATATTTCAAATATCGGGGGAGGGGGGAGGGGTAAGGGAGATTGCAGTCATAAATCATAGATATCAGGCAACCACATGCGCCTATCAAAGCTTTGAAAATGAAAATGAAAAAAGACTGGCTGCTTTCATTTACAGGACTGACCAACGTTCTTTCGCTTCTGAATACCATGAAGAAAGACCTCGCCTTTGTCAAGACAAGGGTCACTCCCTGCAGTAAAGGTATTGGGTCAAATACTACTTAAAGGCATTAAGCCATCATAAAACATCAAATTAATCGAACATTTTTATTTCATGTGGAAAGGATAAATGGATAATTTGTTATTAGTAGTTACGTCTTGCTGGTAAAAGTTGCTGTTCAGCATTGCTGCCTAACCAGTGTCGCATTTTGTCATCTTAGCATAATTGCCATAGGCTGATTTTGGTCAAATCGATTATCGATCCAATTGGATAAATGGAATATAAAACTTTTTTTTAAGAATAGTTACAACGAGTTTTCATAACCTTCCCAGTAAAATAAGAGCCTGCCCTGATCATAACGCATTTAAATGGAGTTGATTTTTAATCTTGCGTGCCAAGGCTAGTCTTCGCCTAAAATAATTTTGTTTATCTTAGGATTCTCTTATCATTCATTAATTCTAAAACTTTCATGATTACATATACATGGGCACACTTAATTCCCCCCCCCCTTGTTGTGTTCCGCATCGCTGGTGGAAGCCAATAAATTAATTATAATAAATAAATGTATTAACTACATCATATCATACATAGTTTCGTTAGTTTTTAGATATATTTTGCAGATGTATAGCTACCATCTAGAAAGGCTGCAAATAAACGTTTATTATTATCATTATCATTATCGTTATTATCATTATCATTATCATTATCTTATTATTATTAAATACATGGAAAAATTACTCGACTCTGATTGGATAAGAGTAGTGCAGTATTACCGGACGCTGATTGGCTTAAAGAAAAATAATGTGTCTGTTTCTATAAATTTTTCCCATGTATATTATAAAAGGGTAATCATACGATTTCTCGCTCAATTTGGAAATAATTTCCACTTGTGAGTTTTTCAAAACCTGAAATTTTACTCGCCGAAGCAGCTCGTGCAATATGAGCTTATGAAAATCTCACTCGTGCAAATTATTTCCAAATTGAACTCGAAATCGTATGATTACCTATACTTCTTATTATCATTATTACTTAATTGTCTTCTTATATTTAGTAAAAACAATAACAAAGGTGTGGCTGACTGGGGCTCTTTAATGCTACAGGTGTGAGCTCTACGAATGTGGCGCTTCACAAGCCAGCGTCTCAGTCAAGCATCAGTTGGTATGGTAGTGCAGGACGCGCAGTTGACGGGAGTAGAAACGGAAAATATTTTGATGGTTCCTGCTCGCATACTAATGTCCAGTTCAATCCATGGTGGAGGGTAGACCTTCGGAGAAGCTTTCTTGTTCGACGCGTGTTCGTTATGAACAGGTATATAGTACGTCTTGATTGATTTTAGTTTGACAGTGCGTGCGTCTAACGGATAACGTAAATATGACGTGACATGAACAAAATGTGAAGGAGTCGAGTTGCGTGACTGTCGTCCATGGCACGCTGTAACGTCATCCGTTCATTGTGAGGTGACGGACGCCTATACCTATATGTTTTAGACCCCGTCCCCACGTATCCGTTTACGTTTGAAAACGCAACCTTTTTGTTACGGATACGGGTACCTTCCACACGATGATGAATCGAAAACGATGATCGAAAACGGAACGATTTGTTAACGAGCTCCAGAGAGGAACAATTTGAAAACGATACCCTTTCGGTGCCGTGGGGACGGACGAAAACGGAATCTTTCAAAAACGATGACGTGATAACTCAGGTCCAGTCCAGGTGGCGCGCGAGTACGCATGCGCTGAAAAACTTGTTATCGTTTTCGTATCGTTTCTGCGTTTTCGTGAGGACGGGTCGTATCAAAATGAAAACGCTTCGTGTGGACGCGGAACTTTTTTAAAAACGGAACAAAAGGTTGCATTTTCAAACGAAAACGGATACGTGGGGACAGGGTCTCATTCAACAACAAATGTTCTCAGTAAATGTGTGGGCAATAACGTCAAACGTGCGTGTGTACAAATGTTTTAAGTAAACGTGTGCGCAGTAACGTCAAACGTGCGTGTGTACTCTTATCGCCAACTACTTGACCATAGCTTGGGTTTTACTAGCGTTGTTGTAAAAGTTATTTTCTAGCACAAATAGTCAATTGGTTGTGTGAGTTGGGTAAAAAGACCGGAGGGACTCCGAGAACAACAAACGGGGGTGATCGTCGGCAAAATCAATCTCAATCCTAAGGGATAGCACTTTTGGTGTGGTCAACAAAATTTCTTTTCCCTAAGATATAGCAAATTGGGTGTGGTCGAAGGAATATAATTTTTAACCCTAATAGATAGCAGAATCGTAAAAAACAGTTAAACACTCCCTAAGGAATACATATCAATATTTAGGTGACCTTCAAACCCGCTCGGTCAATCTCTGGGAGGCCTGGGTCTAAGGGCTTTTCAAGATTAGTGAGATACAAATTTGACCAAGCTGTCAGGTTTTTTGACAAATTCTTGCCGCGAGTCTCAAATTGACAGGAATCAGCATTTTTCACCATATTTTCTGTAGATCAGGGAGCGGGAAAACTTAAGCTATTCTAAATATGGGCATCAATGACCATATAAGGCAATGCAAACGAAGGACACTATCCTTAAGGAATATGTTTGATCAGTTGCCCGAAATTTTATACCCTAAAAAGATAGGACGATCACCCCGTTTACTTTTCTGGAGAGTCCCTCCCACGGGGAGCCTTTTAAACAAGTTAATCTATGCATTTAACGTTTTTTTTTCTTCCAAGACAAGACTGCTGTGGTAACGCATTAAACAATTTCGAAGTTCGCGTGGGAGACAGCACCTACAGTATGAGTGACCCGACTTGTGGTACAAGCTACTCCATCCCCCAAGGTCAGGGTCTGACCATCACGTGTCGCCCTCCCCTTCGGGGAAGATACGTCACTATCATGCTGCACGGTCAGGACAGAGTCCTCACCCTTTGTGAAGTGGAGGTCTATCCGTGCGTTGAGTGATTGACCTAAAAATGCACCAGGAAGAAATGCAATAAAAGCATATAAAACATATTCCCCAAGGATAGTGTCTTTCGTTTGCATTGCCTTATACGGTCATTGATGCCCCTATTTAGAAGAGCTAAAGTTTCCCCGCTCCCTGATCTCCAGAAAATATGGTGAAAAATGCTGATTCCTGTCAATTTGAGACTCGTGGCAAGAATTTGTCCAAAAAAACCTGACAGATTTGTCAAATTTTTATCTCACTAATCTTGAAAAGCCCTTAGACCCAGGCCTCACAGAGATTGACCGAGCGGGTTTGAAGATCACCCAAATATTGATATGTTAAATAAAAAAATACGTGGCCTGTTTGATCAGTGCAACATGTATTGTTATGATTAAAGAGATAAAGAGTTTTTAGAGAAGGGAGGTCCGTCCAAATGAAAGATCTATTCGGGGAAGCATCGAGCCCTTTTCTCGTGTACGAATGATGACTCACCCTTCCCCTTCCCCCCCTCCCCAGTAAAAAGGGGTAAGGAAGAGCAAGGAGTAGATTACCCTAAGAATGCTTTCTACTGAAGTGGTGAAAACTCTTCAAAAAATTTTTCTTGCAGTGCTTTCAATAATCAATGTACAAAAAGAAGTAGCGAAATATACACCAGAAAATTTGGTCCAACTGATTTTAACCAAGGTGTACAGAATTGTGGTAGTAGGTATTTGAGATAAAGAAATCTTTTAAGCGAGAACCAGACTTGAAAATATATCTGTCAAGTTTCGTGCCCAGCGCTGCTAGTCAATCACATTGCTAGCCCAATGAAGGGGGGGGGGGGGGGAGTAGTCTTTGGCGAGCAATTGCGAGCTTGTGAGCACCCCGTTTTTTTTTTTGCGAGACCGAGCATTTTTAGTTGTTGCATAAATCGAGCAGCGAGCACATCGAAAAATACAATGCGAGCACGGCGGAAAAAATGCGCGAGCATGCGAGCATTAGCCGAAAACTGCGAGCACATTGAAATTTCGGGGGACCATTCGGGGACCCTAATAAACCGTGGAAAGCGATCCTTCTTTCCTGGTCCCATATGATGTCATATGATGGGTGTTGATTAGCTCAGGTTTTTACTGTTTCAACGTACAACAAACATGAAGTCTCATTACACGTGTCTACTGTAAACTGTGCGCATGCGTGTGTAGCACACAGGCAACCCATCAACAATGGGGGTTTCATTGGTTGAGCAACTCTACGGTAACTAATTAGAGCATCTTGAATTGTGACGCTAGGGGGGGGGGGAGGGGGGACAATGCATTTAGTGCTCTTTATTTAGACAAAAGTTTTTTTTATAGGTAATTCCCTTGAAATAGCTCTACAACCCAGAATTTTTTAAAACTTGGCATAAACAATATTGAAGCTAAGGGCTTTCAAAAAATGTAATTAAAAAAATAGGGGTACCGACCCCGTGTTCACAACAGAGGGGCGTAGAGTTGACGCGTTCTTACTGATCGCGCAAGGAAAAATTCCAAGTCTTAGTTTTCAAAAATAGTGCCTATAGTCTTAAGAAAATTAAGTTCTGTTTGTCGAGCTGCCAAAATCCGATCTCCTAAACAATAACCCGTAGTAGCTAATGTTCAAAACAAATCACATTTTAAGAGATCGCACAAAAAGACATTGTTTTCGCCACTATTCATACGATAAAAAGCGCCATTTTGAAGTATTTTTACGGCTTTTAAAGAGAAATAACAAAACTTCTACAATCCAACTTTTTTTCTTCTTTCAGTATATCCTTTTTTCGTATTTTTAGCTATTTGAGCAAATAAAAAATGGGGGTAACCGACTTCGTTTTTCTGTCAAAGCGATTTTAAGTAAAAAACGCGCGCCTTTTGCTGTGTTTTCTTGTACAACTGTGGCGCGCGCGCGCACTTAATACCGGACAATTCGAACAAACAGCGCGCGCCACTATGCGCAGAAGGGGTGCGCATTGCAATTCAAGAGAATTACCTTATCAGAGATTCCATTGAAAATCTATACCCATAAAGCATTGTGTTTTGAAAGATTTTTTTTCTTATTCACGTATACTTAAAAACGATCTAAAAAAATCCCAGGCGAGGGAAGTCGCCCGACTTTCCTTTATATAACCATTTATATAAAGTCCCTATCTCTTAATGTTTTTATATCCGTTCTTGACGAGCAGAGTCAACTAAGCTATATAACTTTATAAAGTTCCACATCAATTTGATTCTGTGATTGAGGTATAAAACATTAAATCCAAATGAATCGTTATTACCTCCCTTCCCAACAGATAAAAGAAATATCAGCTTAAGAGCATAGTATCCGTGGATGTAGATTGATCATTGATGAGTTGATAGTAAAAGTACGTAGATGCCCACTTTATTGAGGTCCATTATATAGCTGCCCTTCGACCTCGCTCAATGTTATGGTCGCTGTTAAGGTTTCGTCGCAATTTTACATCTCAGTCTGGCAATGTTTGAACTTTAGGTCTGTCGCTTCACACGATTTCATGTCCGCTTTATTGAGGGTGCTCACTAAGACTGAATATCTCCAAGATGATGGTTTTCTGGTCGAGAAGCATCATCTAGCCATAGATTCAAAAGCTCTACGCTGAGAAATCAGACAATATAATGAAACAGTGTTCGCTTTAACGAGGGTGTTTATGTGATATATTGTGGCTTATTTTAATTGGATGGTCGGTTGGAGGTTGTGAAGCACCATCTAGAAACATCGCTATATGTTTAGACATCATTTATTACGACTGATACTCTAATCTTCGTGTGTCCACATTACAAAGGGTCATCATTTGATGGTCGTTAAGCAGGTTTTGTATCAGTACAATCCTCGCTTGATACTCGTATCTTATGTGTTAGTATTAACAAGGGTATTTATGGCGTGTCATTGTAGTTCGTCATCATTTGATGGTCGTTAAGCAGGTTTTGTCTCACTGCCACCCTCTACAACTCTGTCTTGAATGTGTCAGTGTTAACAAGGGTATTAGTGTGCGGGTCATTCTATCTCCTTATCAATTGATGGTCGGTTAACAGGTTGTGCCTCACTACCACTCTCGACCCCATAGTTCCCTCGTGCTGACGTCATACAAGGCAATACCTTGCGTATCTCTTTTCTAATGTCCTTCTTCAGTATGGCGTAAACCAGCGGATTCCACGCAGAGTTCATCAGAATTAATAACCACAAGATATGCTTCATATTCTCCTCCAGTCGGACGCTCTCCGGCAGGAACGAGTCGCAGAAGTATGAATACACCCCGAATCCCCAGAAACAGTCAAACAACACGATGACCACGCCTATTGCCGGGAGGGACGTCTTGTCCAACTTGGGGGAGAGAATGTTACTGAGTATCCTAGAAGCTGTGCTTTCGGAGACCTCATCCTCGATAATGACTTGATCCATGCCTCTCTTTTTCCCATAATGCACGGAAAGTTTCCCGCCTGAGCTACTCGTTGTGGTAGTAGTCGTGGTGCCTTCGGTTGAGGAGCTCGCTTTCGGGTAATTCGAGTCTTCGTCTATCGAGTGAAGGTTACTATCCGTCGAGTAGTTGTAGTCGACTTGAGCTTTTTGACGTCGTTGTTTTCGGGAATGACGTCTTACGATAAGAAGAATTCTTATGTAAGAGATAGTCAACGTGATACATGGGAATGTAATAAAGAAAATCGTTTGGATGACAACGAACATTTTTTCGCGCTCTTTTTCATCTTTGATTTCGAGTTCTGTCATTGATATCCGGGCAAGGGCCACGGCCAGGGGAATCCCCCAAGCAGAGCCAATCAGAAACATCGCACGGTATGGCGTCATGTAATTCTCGTAACGCAATGGCGTCACGATGGCGCGGTAACGATCCAGCGTCAACGCGCACAAGCTTAGAATCGAAGCATCGATCAGAAGGTCGTAAACCACGTATCGCATTTCCGCTTTGGGTGCTGTCGACGCATGCGTCGCTTCAGAAATCTGCAAGGCCGTGATGATGATGCCCACAAGCAGGTCAGCGGTACTCAGCGAGAGCACAAACCAATTGGATTTCTCCTGACGTAGCTTCCGGCGCGTGGCTATGACGTAGAGGACAAGGGTATTATTGATTATGGTGGTGATGCCGACGATCCCGCGTAGTACCCAGTACCAAGCCTGAGTGGGCTCCTGACGAGCGTGAAGACCGAGTGAGTACATGTACCCCGAGGGGGGGCCACTGGTGGAGTGGTTTGTCATCCCTCACATCGCTGCGCAGGCACCCATCTGAAAAGAAAGGAATGTCGAATTTGATCAGCCACTACTTTGTTATTGTCTTTATATCAATTATTGGTCTGCAAAATTGTGTAAGTAGCATTGTGAGGTGGAACACTCATCTGAGGCTATAGAAGAACAAAACGCCTTCCTTTCAAAACATCTCTTGTGCTATATGTTCACTTTACACTGAATTTCCTAAACGAATGCTTTAAGGGCTCGCACCATGACACTTCCTTTTAATCGAAACTTTAGTGCACGCGCCATAAAGATTTTGCCTCGCAATAATTACAGAAAAACAGTCACTTTATGGGGGATTGACACGCCCAGAATATTAAAAGCTCCCCGGCAGCCAAGCAGTCGTCAAGGACAGGTGAGAACTGATCACGTACTTGTTCATATAGTATAAATTGAAAAGTAATTACTCTGTTTAAAGGTATGGATTCTAAAGTTATAAAATAATAAGAGATTTGTTGTGAATCGCAGATAATTAGACACCAAGTGAAGAGAGTCGAAGCGGCCTGAAAAGCCTTTTCGTGGGTTGTCGCAGCCGGTTTCTAAAGGCAACGATCAGGAAAGCTAACAAACTAATTAATTTCACATAACCCTTTTAGATCCGCTATTTAGAAGAGAGGAGAGACTTTAAGCGGTCATATAAAATACTTTGTCTGTGAATTTTGACATCATAAAAAGCATCGATTTTCGCGCGCACAATTGCTTGTGTTTACTATTTCCTTTTTCGCGCGCTTTTGATTTCAAACAAGGGAAAAAATACATTTGGTCCATTTTAAACTTTTCCTATTATTTTTGAAATAAATAAATAAATAAATAAATAAATAAATAAATAAATAAATAAATAAATAAATAAATAAATAAATAAATAAATAAATAAATAAAAAATAAATAAAAAATCGAGTTATACGGAAGGAACTCGTCTTTGCAAGTTTCTACGTTATCAGTTTAATTATTGCATGACGTGAAATATTTTTGTCCGCGAATATTTTTTGCGTTTGACTAAAGTGCGGTATTATTTTGATCCGATGCACAATCAAATGCATTTTTCAATTACAAAACGCAATTTCGCGGTAGTCTTAAGACAATGCGCCTCAAATTGCATCCTTTGAAAAAAGGACAAAAAATTATGTGGTTAATAGGTATTTGGTGCCATTTGAAAAAAAAACACCACAATTAAACATTCTCTTGAGCAAATGCACTTTGCCGACATTTGACAGACGAAGCTTTTACAAGATCAGACTTCAAATTATGCTTTAATTTTAGAAGCAGGTGTGTAAAAAGGATTTCTATATTAAGTTTTTTGTCGACCGAAGAAAATATCGTCTTATAGATCGTTTTAACTATCTAAAACTACTATGGCAATATACAATTATAAGTCTTAAATTATAGCCTTGACTGGGAAAAAAAGGAAAATTGGAGTATTATCCTAGGAGGAATTTCCACTTTTAAGTTGTTTAATACGTAGAATAGTGCGATAAATGATTAAGGAAAAAGACTATCAACACTAAGTGCATTGCGACTTTTCTCTAGTGAAGAGATATATCTCTTATTTAAACTCCCATTTAGAAACTGCGCTAGAATTCTATTCAGTCACAGGACATGCTAATAAAGCGACTCGTAAGTTATTTAAATATTTATTTATATACTCTACTCGAGTTACCATAAAGTTACTAATATTTGCTTACCAATAAAAGTTGAAATTTTCGGGTGCTGTTTATAGATCGGGATTTCACTGTTGTTTTCTTGTACACCTGACGAACTGTTTACTTAGCCAAAACCCAGTCTATCACCTGTCTCCCTAAATTAACCGGTTTCTGCATTGATCAAATGATCAATGAGAAATCACCGACGAGTCGCTTTTAGCCAATTATTAATTTTGCCTTTTTATGGTAATCTCTAAGTAATATTAAAGCCAGTGTGATATCTCTAAAAAGCATAAAATTGTTTTTCTTTCTACCCAGGAAAACTAAATGAAATAGTTACAAATAGATGGAATTGATAAGACAAATATTTCACGTGCAAAGCATCGTGTGTTTTAGCTGCCGGATTTGGTCTGGACGGTGTAAATCCTTAGTTTTACGAGACTTTTAGATGTAAACAAATCCGCACGTATTTAGAGCCGTACAATTATTTTATTTAGTCGGAAAGGTTTCGGATAGCGCGTCGGGGACTGTTCGTGCGCCACGGGGTAGTAGATCAGATAGCATGACCTAGCGTAGCGTAACCTAGCTTGACCAGGTTTTCTAAAGTAAACAGAGGATGGCGCGTCGGCAAAGCAAGGCGCATTCAGCGAAAATTTAGGGATTTCCTTGTTAAAATTTGGCGTAACAAACTCTGTCTCCAGCCTTTTAATGAGGCTAGTTGGTCATCTCTCTTTTTTGTATTTTATTTTTGTTATAGCTCTGATTCAAGTGATTTCTTAGTGCAAGAAAACCTCTTTAGACCCGCTGTAAATTTGGGATAAAATTATTGATACGCATCTTTCTTATCTTTTACACTCGCCGTGAGTGGCTGGGCTACCGGTAATTTCATTCTAAAAATAGCCAGTCTCAAAAAGGCGCACCAAAGACATCTATCCAGTTGTACGCTCCAAGTGATGGGCTCCCTGTGTTGTACGTTCCTAGTGATGGGCTCCCTGTGTTGTAAGCTCCTAGTGATGGGCTCATTGTACGCTCCTAGTGATGGGCTCCCTGTGTTGTACGTTCCTAGTGATTCTCACCCTGTATTGTACGCTCCTAAATTCGCTCTTAAATTCTGTCAAAACTGCCTCATACTTTAAGACTGAGCTTGTAGTCATGATAATCCGATAGATGACTTTCTAGACTGTACGTAGTCTATGTAAAAGGCTTATTTCGATAATCAATGACTGGTAGGCATGGCAACCGAGTAGATAACTGTCTAGACTGTCAAGTGTGTACACAGGGGGTAGTATCCATACATTCAGATTTTCTAAAAATAGAACACATTTTCTATTTATATAAACAGGTTCTCTACTGGCGAAGAGTGTCGTTTTAATCATTTGTTTTTCAAAGCCAAAACACCTAAGTGAAGTAGACAGCCTCCCCAGATTTTCAATATTCTTAGTTGTTTTTATGCTCTTATCCCCCTCCCCTCCTTTTCAGCCCCAGAAAAAGGCCAAAAACTACTTTATTTGTATGGAAAATGCAGGATTTTAACCAATGGAAATAGATTCTGAATGATCTTGCTTCCTCTCGGAATTTCCAATTCCCATTTGCAGGAGGGGTCTATATCACAAATTAGAAGAGCATTCCATTTAAATTTGCATTTATCAGTGATGACAAAAAAGGATAAATGTTTTGACGTTATAATTCGAAAAAATAATCAGCAACGAAAATTAACATTTTAAACCACAGAATCCTCGACAAAAAATTTAAAGAAATTTTATATATTATTTATATGTCAATTTGCTATCTAAAAACGAAATAGCCAAAAACCCTGGCATTTTCGTGGATTCTATAATTCATTTTTAATTCATTGTGAGCTACCCAGTCCTTCGCAAAGTGAACTACACTAAAAAATGTAAAATAAAGGGAGATATTTTGTCAACCGCCGAAAGGCTTCGCTTTTTTTTGGCAAGCCGTCCACGCCTGTCGACGCGTGTCTATTTTGTGCCATCTGGATTCAGCTTTGTTTATTCTTCTTTTTTTTAAGTCTTTCAATACTTTTGAAATTTAGGTATCGAAAAATGTTATTCTCATCAAAGATTCCAAATAAATTCTCCAAAAAATGTATTTGTGTATCAAGTTAATTTTTTTTAGTTTTGTAGGAGAAGTTTTGCCTCCAAGAATTGTGTACTATGACACGTTTTGAGCATTTAAAATTTGCCTTAAAGAAAACCATAAGTTCCCCGTCATCTTTACCTTGCAATTTTTCACTTGTTTGGACCACTCGGTGTTATACAATGATGAATTATTCGATGAGGATTAAAATATAAATATTCCTGAACTTGTGTCTGTTGAGTCGAGGCAAAGTGAATAGAATAACATTCATAGAATCAAGCCAGGAGCTATTTAACGTAAACAAGAGTGTAATGGTGATTTGTAAAGAGGGGTTTGTACGTCAGTTCTAATCATCAAACTAATTTAAGACTCATTAAAGAAACATTGCAAGTCTTTGTAAAGAAATAGCGCGCTTTAATTTTTTACAGGAAACTAAAATTAACTCTTAGGCTATGTATCTCGTGAAACATTTATAACAAGAAACTTTCGACTCGCTGGTCATGAAGCGAGGCAATATAAACAGATCGATATGACTGTCATCTCAATTGTAGATGTGATACATGGCACATACTATGAATAATCATATTTTTCCAATAATATGGCTGGGTATACTGTTTTTCAATTGACTAATTCGAATAAACTACGGTCACTCTGAATCGTATTTTCTAGCTCCGTACAACTTTGCAAGCATTTTGTTCTACCAATCTATTTATGCCTCGAATATATTGTGAATTTTTAATTGAGCCGTTTGTTTTAATCTCTAATAAACAAGCATGTCTTTTAACAGATGTCTATGTGAAGCTAAAATTAGCATTTGAATTGCTATTGACACTCAGCCTTTCTTATCAAACCAACTGAAATTGGAAGTATTAATTAATCATATGCGATTCGATCCAAAATATCCCACACCTGACACCATCTAGAAATAATCTATATTTGGAAGGCCAATCACGACACTATTTTACGCAAAAGAAAACTTGTGCTAAGCAATCACGTGAGGTTTTAGGTGGCAAATTCCTGCCAAAATAAACACAGAATTAACTGCGCCCGTCTCGCCAAGGAACGACAAAAGAAAACTTTCTGGCTTTATATTATCTTCAGCGCTAAATATATTGCCTTTGTTGTTGTTATTTTGCCGCTAAAAGTCGGAGCGCGCGCGAGTTTGACACCTAAGTCACGTGATCTCTTTGCCAAAGTCCCCTATTGGGTCACACAAAGCATCTATTTCCTATTTCCCTCGGCTATTCAAAGAAGCTATGACATTTCAGTCAAATCAAATTGCGTCAATAAAGTACCTAATTGCAAAGAATTATCGATAAACGAAAAAAAAAGAATGGTATTGAAGACCCTTCAAAGGGCACACGCCCATGTTCGCGTGTACCCTCCCCCTCCCTCGTGTACGCGTACACCCCTTTCCCCGACATGTACGCGTACACCCCTTTCCCCGACATGTACGCGTACACCCCTTCCCCGACATGTACGCGTACACCCCTTTCCCCGACATGTACGCGTACACCCCTTTCCCCGACATATACGCGTACACCCCCTTCCCCGACATGTACGCGTACACCCTTTCCCCGACATGTACGCGTACACCCCTTCCCCGACATGTACGCGTACACCCCTTCCCCGACATGTACGCGTACACCCCTTTCCCCTACATGTACGCGTGCACCCCTTTCCCGACATGTACGCGTACACCCCTTTCCCCTACATGTACGCGTGCACCCCTTTCCCGACATGTACGCGTACACCCCTTTCCCCTACATGTACGCGTGCACCCCTTTCCCGACATGTACGCGTACACCCTCCCCCAAGTGCGCGTGCATCCCCCTATATGTTTTAAAAATATAAAACATTGGTAATGGTTGGGTCTAGGTTCGTGTACTCACTCGCGTAGAAAATATTCCTTTCCTTTCGGTAGTGCGCCGTTTGAGCTCTATATACACACATTCTATGTTGTACTAGAAAGCAATACCAATTCAGAACCATTGATTACAGAAAATCTAAAGTATTTTACTTCGAAAAAGCGTTTCAGTGTTAGGTCTTATTAAAAAAAACTACCAATGATTTGACAGAAAAAGGAAGATGTCCACCATCTTAAACTGCCGTCTTTTGTCAAGCTGCCCGTGTTATGTCATATTCCCTTTTTATAAGAGACATCGCCCAAGGGCTTACTCCAGAGCGCGTTGATGACCTTCCGTACCCGCTATTTGTCCACTACTTTAAAAGCATAACCCTCAGTGGGGAACTTAAACTCCAAATAATATAATGGACAATCCCTCCTCCAAATTTCGAGAAGGCATTTGTTCACAGCGAGATGAGTCCAGATGAAGTAATTAGTATATAAAGAATAATTCATGAAAAGAAAAAAAACTTCCGACATGACAAACTGCACGTAAGCTGACTTGAACATTTTAAATCTAGATCTGGGTGGTTGAATAATAGCGACGTAGCCAGGATTTGTAACAGGAGGGGGGGCAAAAAGGCCCTTTCAAGGCGTTGTCTCCTGTATTTTAGATAATGACTCATACATTTACTGTATTTTTGGCTGCTAGAAGGGGAGGGGGGCTAGACCACCCCCTGGCTACGCCTCTGAATAAGAAGGATATGAGAGCAGGACTAGGGTGAGAAGGGTTAGAAAGTGGACTGGGTTACCGTTTGGTTCTTTTTAAGTAAAATCCTGGTCTTAGTTAACAGTTTAAAAACTGTTAACTAAGGTGTAAAAACCTGGGGCTTTATAGTGGACACTGCCTTCTCGGGTGTAAGGGCGTTAAGCCATCTCTTACTTCATGACCCCGAATTAAGGGGCCGTTGTACCAGGCTCAGTTTCCCGCCGTAATTGGTTTCGGTGCGCCCAGTGAAAGAGCCGCGCGCGGCGTAACCATGGAAACCGAGCCCAATAAGTATTGCTACCTTCAGTGACAATGCATTGTAGCAATACTTTTTATCTCATTCAATTTATCTGAAATGCTTAAAAAACAACCCCCGCCCCAATCACAGATAATATAGACAACAGAACACATTCAACATTGACAACAAAGCTCAATTTAGATTGCCTTGCCTTTTCTGAACAAATTTAGAATACTTTGAACTCACTAGGTCGACAATTTGCTAGATTATCCGAATCAATTAAGAACTTTTGGACATTTAGTCCATTAAGGACCTTTCCTGACTGTCGGGCATATAGCCACTGCGTTTGTATTTATTTTGTTTTTAGCTGTTTTAGTCAGTATTTTATCCCGGGGATTTCGAAAACTATACGCGAGAGAAAATGTTTTTCATTCCTTTGAAATTGTTATCTGGTGATCCACTTCAGCTGAAGATGTTTCAAAACATATCAATGACATCCTTCGAGAAAAAAAATGAAATAAGGCTTATAAATGGGATACTTCTCGGGGATGGGAAATAGTATAGTAAAATGAAGTAAGTGTATCCTTGTATATTCTAATTGTGTGATTTCCTAAAATACGAAGTTTTGTGGTTTATAATGAGGTAATCGGTTGATCTGATAGAGCGATAGAAATATTCTCATGTTTTCTCTAAAATTCACATGGATGTGTACTTGTATATCTTTTTCCAACGCAACAGTCCTTCTTATCAAGTAATTTATTTTCTTACGAAGATTTAAGATCCGTCTTTTTCTTTTCGTTTCACTAAAATTAGATTCTATATTTAGACTCCATCCATAGTTAAACATTTTTAAACCCAATGATTACGGAAAGTAAGAATAAATTAGTATTGGAGTTGACACTCGAAATAGAATCTCTTCCGTTTTTTGCTCATGAAATGATTGACTGACCGTCAATTGTAGTTTTTTCTTTCTTTCATTAATCAATGTTTTCACTTTACTAAACGAGTCACGCGAAAACGAAAAGAAGTTTACCTTGAAAAGACAAGTAATTGATCAATAAAATAGATTCTCCGGTTTGTACATTGTGTTGTAAATTCTCCCAATTTCCATTTGAACTCTATATCTAATATTCTGACAAAATTGCTCGTTATCAAAGAAATCTATTCATTATTTTCGGTTGTTTGATTATACCTTTAAAACGACTCACCTTGAATGATCTTAAATGCCTTCTGGACTCTAAGAGAAATTAGTGTGAAACGCGTTGGGCTGGAATACCAACACACATACTACCTTTCTTTCTCACAATCCACCCACACAGTACCCACGTGATCAACAAGTTACTCCACGTGACCACCTTTTTTCCTCTGCGAAAAAAATCGACCTCTGACCTCGCGGTGTTCAGGCTTATTTCCAAGACTTGGTGGCAGTAGTGGGAATAGTCGAGACTGCATCCCCTCGCTTAGGAGTTGAACTATAAAGCGATAGGACTCCGTTACTGATCTCCAGGACGTATGCGGCGTAGAGCCGGTAATTTGCTTCTAATAGAATCCCTTATTCAAGATTTATGACAGTAATTAGTGGGAAGGCATCAGTCAGCATGGCTTTAGAACAACCATTACCGCCGGAGCGAGAGCATAGTAAACAAAAAAACCCCATAGTGCGCCGAGAGTGCATAAAAACCGCTTCAACAAACCAAAAACATACGAGTGCGCAAAGCGCCGCGTGAGATCTCATTCTGACTAGTACTAATAAGCGGTATGACTTTGAAATTCTTAACAGTTTTAAAGGCTTTCCGTTAATTTCCATCTGAAATTAATAACAACCCTGGTCCGTGAAGAATAATGTTTGATATATTAACATTTAAGCAAATTGCTAAAAAAATGTTAGCGATCGAGAGTCGGCTCTAGTCGGAGGTGCATCGGCTCTATTCGGAACTATTCTAGAGTCACTCGGCACTGTTCGGGTATGACTCGGCACTATTTGGGTATGACTCGGCACTATTCGGGTATGAATCGGAACTATTCGGGTATGACTCGGTACTATTCAAATTGCGTCGGGGTGTTTTGGTATTGCTCGCAATTTTGTAAATTAAAATAATAAAAGCAGCCGATACTATTCCTCTATTCACTGAGTATTTAGAAGTGAGACTGCTTAGTAGTTTGTTTATTCGGGGTGCTATATATGACAAATTCAAACGCCATGTCATCCAAAATAGACAAAACATGCTAACATCAGTAAGGAACCGTTATTAAAAAGTTGTTTTAAAAACTAATTAATTAGAGTAACACACATTGTTGTTAAAAACAAGTCGAATGATACCACAGGAAACCAAAGGCATGGGATAATATATTGGCGAAAGATAAACGAAATACGCTAGTCAGCATAATTAAGAACAAAAGATACCGCGGAGCGAGAAAACAATCTTACTGTGTAGAATTGCGTCGTGATGTTCGGGATAACCAAGGGAAATGATTGAATGTCGGCTCTATTCGGAAGTGTATCGGCTTTATTCAGGACTATTCTGGGGTGACGGTTATGACTCGGAACTATTCGGTAATGACTTGGTACTATTTGGTGACTCGGAACTATTCGGGTATGACTCTGAACTATTTGGGTATGACTTGGAACTATTCGTGTATGACTCGGAACTATTCGGGTATGACTCGGAACTATTCGGTAATGACTTGGTGACTCGGAACTATTCGGGGATGACTCGGAACTATTCGGGTATGACTTGGAACTATTCGGGTATGATTCGGAACTATCCGGGTATGACTTGGAACTATTCGGGTATGACTCGGAACTATTCGGGTATGACTTGGAACTATTCGGGTATGACTCGGAACTATTCGGGTATGACTTTGTACCATTCGGGTATGACTCGGAACTATCCGGGTATGACTTGGAACTATTCGGGTATGACTCGGAACTATTCGGGTATGACTTGGAACTATTCGGGTATGACTCGGAACTATTCGGGTATGACTTTGTACCATTCGGGTATGACTTTTTGTTTCAAAGCTTAGACAAGCTGTTTTAAAGCTAAATGCAACGCATATACAAAACAGGCAAAGAACCGCTTTACGACGTCTATAACAAAGTGCTCTAAACCACACTTTCCCTTATAATTGACGGAAAAACATGACTTGACGTTTCCAATAAGCTCATTTCACATCGAATAAGGCGGAATATTCCCCTAAGTACTTAGTGAGTAATATCAAACAAAATATCAAATGCGACTTTTGTAAAGTGACATTGAAATTTGAGCTTTTCGTTCCTGAATTCATACGTAGCGCAAGGATGACAAGGAAAAAATATCTTAAATTGCCAAAATCCAAAATGTGAATTTCAGCCTCACGTTATTTGTGTTTTGAAAAGGGAAAATCAGTCTGGAATACAAGAAACTGATGGCCATTGTGAGAAATCGTCCTTCTCCATTTCTTCAAGTGCGCATGTTCAGGGTTTTTCAGTCATGTCCTTATAATTAGGATTGCTCTTACACGAGCCTACGTGTTGTTTATTTGGTACGCTTTGAATATTTGTTATTAGAGACATTAAGCAAGCTGGGCTTAATAGGAGTTGCGATAACACTATATTAAGTGTTCATAATGCGTCGAGATGAAAAGTAAAAAATAGACAAAACATGCTTAACAATGCTAGGAAACCGTTATTAAGAACTTATTAAAACATCACAGGGCTTGTAATATCGTGTTGCATTTTTAACACAAATTTCCACATATATTCCCTTATAGAATCACTGATAGCTTGAGCTACCTGTGAACAGAACCCATAATTTTAGTTGAAATCAAAGCCCCCCCCCCCCCCACCTCCCTCAGGCTCGGAAGTGAGCTGAATGGTTCCAGGCAGGTCTGGTGTAAACTTGCGACTTTCGCGTGCAGCCCATAAATTACGACGTACACAAGGTCTTCTAAAACTGCATATTTCATTCATCTATGGATCAGTTATAATATATATATACTATATATAGTGCGACGCGTGCTACCGTGGCCAACAAGACGACAAGAGAGAATCAGCATACGACATTCACTATTTTGATTGTAACGAACTTCATAAGAAGGATGATTCCGCCGCGCTTTGGTGTATACACAGCCATGTCAATCAGGTATAACATTTGTTTGCTTATTGGCTTCATAAAGCTGTCAAGGTGTTCACGGTAGCGCGCGTCGTATTATATAGTACGTTTCTCACATCCTTATTGGCTTACTTCACAAAGCTGTCAAGATGTTCACGGTAGCGCGCGTCGTATCATATAGTACGTTTCTCACATCCTTATTGGCTTACTTCACAAAGCTTTCAAGGTGTTCACGGTAGCGCGCGTCGTATCATATGGTACGTTTCTCACATCCTTATTGCGCTTACTTCACAAAGCTATCAAGGTGTTCACAGTAGCGCGTCGCATCATATAGTACGTTTCTTGTACCCTTATTGGTGGCAATGGTAGCGCGCGTCACACTGTAAACTTACAGCTATTAAATTTTCTGAGAAGTAGACGAATGAAACGGCCTCGCTCGTTGGCGAATGACTTGAGCATTCCTGGCGAGGCTAGCACGGGTAGTACGGGCGAGGCTAGTACGTTTTAAGAACATCCTACGGCAGAATTCCGATTACTAAGGACAATGGTTGGACTGCTTTGGTAATTGACCAAAGAGCAATACTTATGGAATTTTATACGTTTCCTGTGGAATTGAGGGGTCCAATAGTAGTTCAATCTAATTCGATAAAAATAAACCCTCATATATTTGGCGTGGCAGTGCCCGAAAATAGATAACAATCTATGGGTTTTATCAGCAAATATCATGTTTAAACCGTTTAATACGTTTTCCGTGTTTCCCCTATTACCGCCTCTCCAGCAAGCACTTGACTCGGAAATCAAGCTGTAAAGAGTTATACTGCCCCCCCCCCCCCCCTTTCCCTACCCAGGGTGACTTGACACTTTAAATCGAATGATTACGATATTCTGAACTTCTTCTGTCTGATTTACAAGCGCTGATTTGCCGTATTTTTTTTTTTCAATTCGGTTTTTTTTCCAAAACCTATCGCTACTCAACAGATGTTTAGTGTCGGGCCAGATTTTTCTCAGACCAAAACAGATACCCGCCAAATCGCAGCTTGTGAATGTTCTTGGCTGACAAATCCATCAGACAAATCGGTGAATGTAAATCCACCTTGATGCACAGCCGACGAACTTGCCCAATTACAGCGCGACCAAGAAAACCGTGAACACCGGAAATATGTATGGAATGTTTGTTCTGACCAATCACTCGCGAGATATTCAAACAGTCAACTAGAAACAAGTCTCAATATGTCTCAGTGTCTAAATTCTCGCGTCTGATTCACATTTCACACATATTTTAGGTGTTCACGGTTTTTCTGGTTGCGCTGTAATATTTCGATTGCGTCGCCCAGAGAATTCAGGAGAGCGGAAAATTATCGACTTCGCCCGTCTCCACTGCCGTTGCACCATCTACCTCGTACATGACTTTGAACTTTAAACGCACCTTTTCCTGTGAATGAGAAAAGTCAATTAAAGAAGGCCAATCACGGCGCCATTTTATACTCCCGCTCAAGGGCCAGTCACACAAATCATCCATTTGCATCGGCTAATTCAAGCAAGCAACCAAGATATTCTCAATCAAATATCGTCAATAACGTATCAGACTTCATTCGTAGATTGTTATTTTGAAGTAACTTGCGAATAAACCGCTGTATTTTACACTAACAAAGGAGTGGGTGATTGTCATTCCTTAAAGTCAAGATTACTTCGCCAAAGTAAAATCACAAGAAAGCAAATAGGTGAGCAAGGTGATCGATTGTGTGTCGTTCCTTTGTCGGATTGGCTATGAGCATCAATTTTAATGATCTATTATCCATCGTACCTTTGACAGATTGCCTTTAGGCATGATCGATAGTGTGTCTTATTTTTGACGGATTGGCTATGCATGGCATGTGTGATCAATGTGTCGTACCTTTGTCGGATCAGCTATAAGCATGTACCGTGTGATCGACTATGTGTCGTACCTTTGTCGGATTAGCAATAAGCATGAACCGTGTTATCGACTTTGTGTCGTACCTTTGTCGGATTAGCTATAAGCATGAACCGTGTGATCGATTATGTGTCGTACCTTTGTCGGATTGGCTATAAGCATGAACCATGTGATCGATTATGTGTCGTACCTTTGTCGGATTGGCTATAAGCATGAACCGTGGATCGATTATGTGTCGTACCTTTGTCGGATTGGCTATAAGCATGACTTGCGTGATTGCTGACGCGGGAAGGATTGGGTTGTAGGGCGGTAAGTCGGATCCGGACGGTGGCTGGAGCTTCACTCGCATCGACTGAAACACACAAGCACCAAGTTAACAACACGTACACATTGTGTTCGGCATACATACACACGGAGTTCGGCATACGTACAGCAAACACTATGTTTAAAGTGTATAGATAGATCTGTCTTTAGGGAAACATGAGTATCGTACATGAGACTAAATACTGGTGTCGAATGGTGTCGAATGTGCCGAGCTGTGCCGAGTCTTAGCCGAGGAGAGATTGAGTTTGTACTGACGAGAGACCTAGTTTGTGCCTAAAGTGTACCGGGCTCAAGCGGATCCAGTGAAATTAGAGTGTACACACTCAAAAAAGAACCTGAAAAGGGGATGAAAAATCCACCCTCTGGATCCGTCCATGCGAGTATAATTTTCGGTATTGAATCCTTCAATAGCAGCCCAAAAGTCACACACGAGAAAACAAGTAGAAACGAGGAGATATTCAGCATTGGACAAGGGGGTGGGGGGGGGGAGGGCGAGTATGTTCCATCCTCGGAAACCCAGGGGTATTTTCCTCTAACGTTTCACTCGCGAGAAACTGGGGAACAGTAAGGAACGAACTTGGCAAAAAAGCCGTCACGGCGCCTGGGTCCCTTCCCTGCTAGCAGAGGCCTCGTTTCTCTGTATTTCGCTGGGCTGGAGTTCGCGAGGAAAAGATACCTCTGCCATGGGTCGCAAGTTCGTTTGATCAAACCGCCGTCCACGATCGTGGACGGGAGATCCAGAGTGCATGCTCCGTTCATTAATTACTGGCCACTATTTGAGCCCACAATGACTAGCGCATGCATGAAACGTATATCCGCTGCGGGATAATAAGCCCGCACTCGAAACGGCGTCCTCCGTAGAAATATCACGCGACGAATTATAAAAGAAGCCATTCAATGCCTTATCTTTATTCAGAATTTTCTCTCTAACGAGTCAATCTTCCGTTTACAGCTTTTGCATATTCTTCTGGAAATAGCTGATCTAAGTTTACCAAAAAGTTTTGTAACATTTTCTTCGAGTCGAACTGTGCGATATTTACTCGCCTGCCCAGATGTCTTGAAATGAATCCCACAAACAAGACAAAACTCGTCTTTGCTGCGTTTGCTGTTCAATCATTTTAGTGACGTTTTAGTGATTGAAATTGAACAGTTGTTTTCTTTTTTCGAAGAGGAGAACTAACCGGAGTTTGATTCATGATTTCCGACTAAACCCATGCAAAGCATATTAGCACATTGACAGCTTTCGCGCGATGGTACGGGTTTTGGCACGTCGGTCGCTTATTAACGCTCACGCATGCGCAACAAAAACAGTTTCGACCCATGGCAGAGGTCTCTTTTCCTCGCGAACGCCAGCACAGCGAAATACAGAGAAAAGAGGCCTCTGCTAGCAGGGAACTGGGTCCATTGGGGATTAAACATGTCTAAAGCTGTAATCGATCAATCTTTTTGTAAAACCCCTTTAGGACCAAAAGCTGTTCTGGCTTCAATGAAGACGCTCTAAACGTGTATTTTAACGCTGAAAGGATGTCGGGGATTGGCCGTTCAAAAATAAGAAGTTGTTCACGCTAGACGCCATATTTGATCTCTAGCCAACACAGAGCAGTTAGGTAAATTTTTGATGCATTGTTGGTAAAGCGCGCCTGTGATTGGTCGACCTTGGGAGGTCGATCAATCACAGCTCATCATAGGCCTAGATTTTTTTGGCCAAGTTCGTTCCTTACTGTTCCTCAGGGGTTATTTTTCTCGCGAGTGAAACGTTAGAGGGAAATACCCCTGGGTTTCCGAGGATGAGTATGTTCAAGGCGTGAACCAGAGAGATCAAGTGCGTGCTGATCTGAGGCGATGGCAATCGTGAGACGAGGGTTTGACGAGGGGATACCGAGTGAGGGCCAAGACGATGCCGAGTGTATTAAACAAGGTGTGACGATTGCCGATCTGAGTTGAGTTGCCGAGCGTGAGCCGAGAAGATGCCGAATGTGCGCCGAGTGAGTTATTCCTGTACCTTTGGCACCGCTGCCTGCACGACAAAGCCTTTCACAGCGGACTTGAGGCTACTAGTGGTGGAGATCACCACAATAATCACATCCGAACGGCTCAGATCCGTCGTCGTCTGGAAATAAAAGGGAATTTAAGCAACGACGACGACAATTGAGAATTGGATTGAGAATCCAATAACCGCACGGGAAAATGCGGTGTGGTTTCTTAAGCCTTGATCAAACGGAGGCAGAGTTGATGAGAGTCGATGAGAGTTCAACTTTTGCGAACAAACGGCGAAAGCTCTCATCAGCTAAGTTAAAGGTGCGCGAGTGTGCACCATCAAAAAAAATACGAGTTGGACTCTCATCAACTCTGGTCTCTGTTAAATCGAGGCGTAACTTACTCCATGGGGACCAAGGGCGCTAAGTGCTCATTTTTCTTTTCTTTTCTTATATTATTGATTATTATTATTTTTTTGTTTGGGGGGGGGGGGGGGGGGGCAGCGCGGAAACGAGGCAGTATGCGTTATTTACCACTAACCTTGGCGAAATGGAAGATCATCCGAATACCTTTTTTGTCTAAGACAGTCAGCGGTGCGTGGTCTCCTGTAAGACAAATGAGAAACGGATAAAAAAAGACAAAATCTCCGATAAAAAGTACCGATAAATTGACATTTTCTTTACGCTCTCGTTGACTGCAGACTCTATCCTTTAAGGGATAAAATCAAAAAGCCCAAACTGTCGCGATCTCGTACCAGAACAATGAATACAATACACCAAAAACTGGAAATCGACTCTGCCAAATTTTCGTCTTTAATAAGACTTCTTTAATAAGACGTCTTTAATAAGAGTCTGCCCTGAAGAAGTCTTATTAAAGACGAAAATTTGGCAGAGTCGATTTCCAGTTTTTGCTTTAAGGGATAAGGTTGACTTGTACTCAATACTTACTGAAGTATTGAAAAACTCCGTCTAAGGGCTTAACGCTCGAAACGTCATTGAACCATGGCACATTGCTAACCTACCTGGCAGAACTGAATCGAGTGGGACAAAGACATTGTCCAGCCCGACTGGCTCCCCAGCAACTTGCATCTGTGGGATGGCCAGGTCTGCCCCATTAGTCATAGGTGCAGGGGGTGCATGGGTGGGCGCGGCGGGAGTTGGGGTAGGTGCTTGGGTGGGGGCAGATGGGACGGGGTCAAGCCCAAGGTCCAGAAGTGCCCCGTCACTGCTTGGAGGGGGCGTGGCTGAGGCAGGAGGGAGAGGTAAGACAACCTGCTTATGCTTCTGTTGTTGTTTCTGGTTCTGTAGGAACTCTTGCCCTAGAAGGTCTAGAGAGGTTGTGGGCGTTTTCAGTGCTTCTGTGCCACGTTTGTTTGGTGGTGGAGTGGGTCGGCTTGCTGGGGACTGGTTGATACTGAAACAGGGAAAGAAAGAACAAGGTGAAACTTAGTCTAAGTTAACAGAATCGCAATGACACGTTTGCTAAATGATGGGGGCCCTGTGGAATTCTAGCGTGACAAAGCCCTGGCGGGTAAGTGTTTGTTTATGGCCGTCTTAAGCATTTTTTAATCTCTCTTCTCGCTTTCCGATATAGCTCAAATTTAAACAGTTGGGTATGAAAGAAAGTGCTTGAAATGCAGTAATTTGGTAAGAAAACATGCTGCAAAGATTTGTAAGATGGCTGTAAACAAACTAGAACTTGCTTTTGCACTCAAATTCTGTCAGCTGGTAAAACGCCTCACTGGAATAAAGTCTTAAGTTTTAAAGAAAATGACAATAATTCTCGTCAACACAAGGTCTGTAATTAAAGTTGAGTTTTTATGACTAGCGTATAGTTTTGATCTCAAAATTGACAGCACTGCATTCTCCATTCTCTAGTATGGTCTTGTTGTAGCAGTTTTATCATTTTTGAACCCTTAAGCCTTTGTTTGCTCTATTTATATGCGTTGTAATCCAATCTTCTTATTCATTTCTTTAATGTGACGTGGCATAAAGGAAAAACATCTCTTAAATATGCAGTGATATGAAAAATATGTACCAACTGCAAACAGGCTGATTTAGGCAGCATGATTTTGTTGTATTCGACATTATGTTTTAGCCCTGAATTACACACTGTGACTTTCGTAGTCGAGCATCGTAGCATAGTGGAAGGCTAATTTACACTCTACGACTTAGTTGTAGAAGTCTTGCATACAACTAAATTGGCTGTCTAAATCAGACTTTAAAATAACATACCCTGAAGGTTGTACTGGCGCCACACCTCGTGGCCCTAAGTGTCCCATTCCTATAGGGACATTTTGCTGCATGAGTCCGGGTACCTGGGGCATCCTCATGTCAGGACCATATCCTCTAGGGGTCTGGTACATACCACCAGGATATGCCCCTCCCCCTGACATTTGGTGAGGCATGGACGACACTGGGCGGACCATCCCGACGGTGGAGGTGGCTTGGGAATAAGATGGTAGGGAGTAGCCAGGAAAATTCCAGGAATTTTGAGAGGTGTTCTGTAATGAGATACCAAGTCATTTGAATTTTGTCACAGACTTATATAGCGCAACCCAACATGAAAAAGAAAAAAAAAATCCAATATTTGACAAACCTTCAAAAAGATATGACAACATTTCTGAAACCTGAATACATCAAAGGTACTAATAATGTCCTTAAACTTCCAAAAAAACTTATGTACTGTACCCTATTTACTCATGTTTATGCTAATTTACCTGGCTTACTGATGATGGAAGTCCTTGGGAAGTAGCCATTGTCTGAGCTGGTGCATCTTGTAACCCTACAATGGCAGATATCTATCAATGATGCGCTGAGTGGTACATAAGCAGAGGAGCAGTGTGTTTTAGGCTAAGCAACCACATGAATCGGGGGACCAGTACTACCGAGATTTTGGTACAAAGAATTCTTGTTGAAGGGATTCAAAACTGACACTAGAAATACCTTAATGGGCATCATATATCATACATGTAAAAGGTGGGGTTTTTTGTTGTTGAAAAATCCTAAAAGAACTCTTTATTTTGGACCATAAAAGGTATTCTTATACCTACCGTAAGCCTTAAGGGGTGCCCCTTTCAAGCAACTACATCATTTAAGTATGTCCTAAAGTCATCTTACATGCACTTAATGTAATTCCAAGATGGGACAAATCAAATCTATTTTCATGGCATACACAGCACACAATCAAACAGGATAAGTTTTTAACTACACCAGTACTAACCCAAAGCTAACAGTTCATTCTCCAAGACAGAAGACAAGCCTTGCTCCTTAGTCGGACTATCGGAGGTAAGCCCCAGGTCGATCAGTGACGATCCAGTAGGGTCTGCTGTGGCTTGGGGCTGTGATGGAGGCAGTGATGAGGTCCCAGGCACCTCAGGTGCTGGTGAGCTCTCACTGACCCCAACCTTCTTGCGGTACTCATCTATTACTCTTGTGAGCTCATCATTTGCTCTGAGGATCTCGGCTAAGAGAGTAGAGAGAACAACAAATTCTTAACTCTTTCACTAGAATTCTGTTATATGTAGCTTGAATAGCATAGACACAGCTGCTCTAGAGACATGTAGTGGTGAAAGGTCGGGTGAAAGAAAGGGTGATAAAAAGACTGAATTATCTTCACCACCAGTAATGTATTTGTGCCACTATCTTCACAAGTGTCAAGATCAATACAACATAATTTTCACTCTAGCCAACATCGCTATAATGTCACAAGAAATTTCAATATGAGCAAGAAACTTTAGATGGGAAGAGGGATGGAACAAGATGTGCGACAGAGAGGTACAAAATAATCTTTGGTTTGAAAAATGAGGAGATGAACAGGTAAGGATAGGATCACAGAGGAAAATAGGTGAAGGGACAGAAGGGCAGGGGAGAGGAAATAAAGGAAGGAAATGGATGGAAAAGGGGACTGAGATCAAGGTAAGGTCCAGAGTGGTAGGAAATGTGAGGAAATGGTTATTAGGAAAGTGGAATGGAATGGGTATGAAGGAAGAGGTAAGAATGTGGAAGGGAAAAATAAGAGTAGGAAATGTGAGGACATGGTTATTAGGTAAGTGGAATGGAATGGGTATGAAGGAAGAGGTAAGAATGTGGAAGGGAAAAATAAGAGTAGGAAAGATGAGGAAATGGTTATTAGGAAAGTGGAATGGAATGGGTATGAAGGAAGAGGTAAGAATGTGGAAGGGAAAAATAAGAGTAGGAAAGATGAGGAAATTGAAAAGAAGAGGATAGAAATAAAAAGGGAAAGAAGGGAGATGAATATTTAAGAAAGAAAAAGTAGGATAGAAGAGAATGGGGAATAGGAAATTGAAAAAAGGAGAAGAGCGGCAAGAGACATAGAGATGGGAAAAAGAAAAAAGGTTGAGAGATTAAAGGATGTGAGGAAATGGAATGGGGGAGGGGAAAGAAGATGAGAAGATGGGTTGAAAAGTAGATGAATGCAAAAGAAGATGGTGATGAAAAGATGGAAAAGGAGGAGGAAAATAAAGGACTGGATAGGAACAGACAGAATAGACATACCTAAGCCTGCATCTCCCTCTTCAGTAGCTGCACTTGCCAGTCTAAAAAGAGTGGGTCTCATTTTTTCGCAAGACGAATACAGCTCCTGCATAAAAAAGTAGTGAAAAAGGAAATCAAAATCCAAGTACTGTAGCTTTTTTACCCAATATCAAAATGGACTCAGTCTATTATGCAAAGCAACAATTATGTCAAAATGCAAAGGTGACTTTTCCCTTTTAAATGTGTAAAAAATGACGAAAAAAGGTAAAGATGAGATCAGTCAGTGGATTATTAGCGGAGCACGTGAGCGGAACCCCATACCTAAGAAAAAGTGGTATAATAAAACAAATGTGGTAACACATCAACTTGAGTTTTCGTGACGCGATCTTTTCCGTCCGTCCCTTAAAAGCATCGTACAACAACCAAACTTGGAAGGTGTCATGTATGTGTCTAGGGAGGTGCAAATATGTGGTCACGTGATTTGTGACGTCATCGAGGACGTCACTAGAATAAAGAATATGCTGACGTCATCAAAATAAAAAAATATATATTTCATTGAAGAAACATCATGTAACAACAAAACTAGGTAGGTGTGATGTATGTTTCAAGTGGGGTGCAATGCGATGGTCATGTGACGTCATCAATGACGTCAATAAATTAAAACTACCCTGACGCCGAAACATCGTATGACAACCTAACTTGTTATGTGTCATGTAGATGTGGGGGAAGGGGGCATGTGTGTCGGGTGATCTGTGGAATCGCTGACGTCGTCAAAAACAGAAATATAATAATATTTAATATTATTAATAATATTTATTATTAAGCGAAAATTTGCAAAGATTTAGTCGTTTGGAGCTCCGCTTTTAGGCAATGCCTAAATCTCTATATTATTTCATGACTCCTTGCACGCTACCTTCATGAGCTCCTTGTCTTGGTTTGGGGATGATGGCTGGTAGTGGTTGAGCATGTCCATTAGTAACTTGGCATTATTACAAGACATCTCAATATCCTGGGTCCTCTTGGCTGCCTTTTCATTCTTTATTTCATCCTGATGAAGAGAACACAAATGTTTTCATTTTATTCCCATTCAAACACATAACATTTCATCAATAAAACCATCCCAATTTTATTAAGCATGAAATAATGCATTGATAATAATATTTTCTATATTTCAATATTCAAAATAAAATGAAAGCAACCGTGGCAGGCAAGTCAGATCCAAGGTCATACCAGGGGCAGCTGCTTAAAAGTTGAAAAGTAACTTTAATCTTAATTTAGAAAGTTAGAAAACAGTCAAAATCAATGCAGAAACAACTAAAAACAACTGTTGATATGTTTTAAATAGTCCTCACCGGTTTATCTGAAATTTCACTTCAGTTATATCAAGAAGTTTGACAATCAACATCTTTTTCATAAGAACTTATTCCTCCCCACCAGGCCGATTAGGTTCTTATAAAAAGGGTGCTTAAAATGCCAAACTTCAGCCTGTTTGTTCTTAACCTCCAGGTTCTTATATGCAGGTGTTTAAGGTTGTCAAAATTACCACCCAGGTCCATCAAATGGACTTGAAATCAGATAAATACAGTATTATGGTCTGTTTCTCACATCAAGCAGATGTGATAGTACATCTTACTCTGGGTACAGGCTGTGTACCTTTATTTAACCTTAAAAGCGCATAAAATGTAACCAATTACATCCACATATAATCTATTTACAGAGAATTGATTCCTTCCTTTTTATTGCACTATGAAGTTGACAGATTTTATTCAGGAAACAAAGTATTCCCCGTATGGTGTACCCGTCTGACCATTGTTTTGATCAGTCTGTTATGGCGTACCTGTCTGACCATTGTTTTGATCAGTCTGTTATGGCGTACCTGTCTGACCATTGTTTTGATCAGTCTGTTATGGCGTACCTGTCTGACCATTGTTTTGAACAGTCTGTTATGGCGTACCCATCTGACCATTGTTTTGATCAGTCTGTTATGGCGTACCCGTCTGACCATTGTTTTGATCAGTCTGTTATGGTGTACCTGTCTGACCATTGTTTTGATCAGTCTGTTATGGCGTACTTGTCTGACCATTGTTTTGATCAGTCTGTTATGGCGTACCTGTCTGACCATTGTTTTGATCAGTCTGTTGGCCGCTTGCAAATCCTCAGGGTGCTTGCTTTTTAATAACCGGGCAAGAAGCTGAAAGCAAAACAAAACAGACTTTTTTATAGGGCAAAAAGCTGAAAGCAAAACAAAACAGACTTTTTACAGGACAAGAAGCAAAGCAAAACAAAACAGTCACACTATACAGCAGTGTAGCAGAATTCCCCTAAAAACATACTGGGACAATTTCATGAATTTCCACTCTGGGCATGTCAGAGTTTCTATGGCACCTCCCCCTTTTATGTCTTGCACACCCCCCCCCCCCCCCCATCCCTTCCTGGGTCTGCCCCTTAAAGTGCCCCAGTCGGCCACACCTTTGTTATTGTTTTTAAAATTTAAATTGTTATTCAATTTGAGGAAATCTAGAAAGAATAATCTAAAAACAAAGTTTTATACTGTAACGGTATGACCATGTTCAATTGAAAAGAACACACCACAATTAGCATCTTCAAATCAGCTGATGAACATGGATGTCTCCTGCACTTGGTAATTTGCAAGGATGACATAATGGAATCTAGCGGAGACTCTTTACGCACGCACGCTATAAAAGGGATAGCTCCACCCCCTTTTTGGCAAGCTCTAGTGCAAGTCGTCGTCATTCACAACTAGACTTCATTGAGTGCGGACCTCTGTAACCGCCGGAAGAAAACATTATAAAACATTAAAAAAAACATTAAAAAAACTTAAAGTAAAGCCGTACGACAAACTACGACAATTTTAAGAACAAAAGAGTGTTAAACAGCTATCAAGCATATTTGTTAAAGTGTTTGAGGCCCATTGTTTACAAAAAAAAGAGCAAAAATTGTCCTTGAGAAATCAAACACAGCGCCCGCTCGTTTCAATTTAAAAATAAAATTCAAAAACAGGGCGCATGCGCTCTTTTGAAATGGCATCATTATAGCGTGCACGTGTGAAAACAACGAATTTGAAATATTTATCGCTTCAAAACCTTTCTTATCCTCACTATTTTTCGTTCTGTTTCAAGAAACAGCTGTTGATAAGGTTATGTTTGCTTAAATAGTGTGTTACCGGCCACTCTAGAACCCTCTTTTAGTATTTTGGTCTCTCGCTACGGAGCTCTGCACTCAGTAATGTCAAATGACGAATGACAGCTTGCCTTAGGCAAGTCTCTTTTATAGTGCGCATTCGTGTTTAAAAGCCAAACATATTTTCAAATTCTACTCATAGGAAGTCTAACCTTGGACTTTTCCTCATCCTCTTCAAATATCGTATCCTGTCTGGGTGGTCGTTTAGCTTGCGTTTCCTTGGAAAAATAAGGAAAGGTTACCACATAAAATGTCAAAATACAAAACACCTCGGAATAGATTGCATTTGGAAAAACAGCAGTCAAGAAAATACTTAAAACAGATTATGAGAACATCATAAGTACATCAGAGGAAATAAATCAACCCAAGGTTGAAAATCATGCTTTATGCACTTGTGGAAACAGAGTATCCAGCTCTTATGCCCAACATTATTAAAACTGCTCCGTTTTCAGGTGTAAACATATCATTTCAACCTAATGTTGATTAATTTCTCTGATTCTACCAGGCCTAAGCAGCCTTACAATTTATTACTTGCTATTATTATTTGCGTGTCTAATAGCTTTTTTAGTCATACCATCACAGCACTTACGTACCTCATATGCAAAGAGATATGGATCTATTGGGTCCTTAGCAACAACACCTGAAATAATTAAACAGTATACAGGCATGAGTTTCATTCAATTAAATTCGTTATTTTTTTTTTCACAGTTACATAAAAACATTCCTCCATTCTTGGATGCACTTACAAAATCAAAAGTATTTCTGGTTCCAGTGCTAGGAATTACTGTATGTCTTGAGCATTTGGTAGAATCCATGATCTTCATTCCTTTTTCAGGGGGTGGGATATGTGGTGGAGATTATAGGAGATGGTGAGAGATTTTCACAGGGATTATGCATTCGTGATCTTGTTCTTTCCGACTCTGGAAGGGAGTGTGGGGCAAGGGGTTGTGTTGGGCATGGGTATTGGAGAGGGGGAGGGTTATAACAGACCTTGAGTCTTGAGCATTTTGTAAGCATCCATGATCTTGGTTTCTTTAGGAAGACCCTTTGTCCAGCTATACAATAGTTCTATAATGCGGCTTTTGACAGACGGGGCAGTCCACTGTCCATCATACTGAAATGATTGCATAGAGAAAGGCCACAAATGAAATAACAAAGAATGAAGTTATAAAAAATAAGAGTAAATGTTACCCCTCTTATTATAAGAAGAAGTGAAAGGTCAAGAATTAGGGCAAAATATTAAATAATATTTATATTATTCGTTCTTTTTCCAACTCCCCTCAATAAAACTTTAAAGTTTAGACTAAGGACTTGAAAATCAAGGGCCCAATTATAATATTTTATACATCAACACTAGTAAGTCACATGCTCTGTATAAATATATCTAAAACGATGAAAGTGTGAATCTATTTATTCATACAGTAAAGGTAAAAGAAAAGAGACATCTTATGGTACACATACCTCACAAGTAAAAATCAAGTTATAGATGAGATCAAGAGAGTACCTTTGCCGAAAGCAATTTGATGAGTTCATTGAGGAACTTGTATTTTCCAATCTCTTGGTGGAATTTTTGTCCACAGTTTTTCACACATGCTTCAATCAACTGAAAGATAACATTTGATAGGATTGACAAGAAATGTTAATCATACAGTAACAAGAAATATTCTTGAAAATTCTAATGAATTATGGAGCAGTGGAAATGGCTTCTTGCAAATGCTAGTTGAAAAGCTCTTCAAGTACCAGACCACAAGCTTAAACACAAAACTGTGCTGTAAAAGGTAAAGGAGTGCCCATATTTTAAGCCTTTTAAGTCAAACCTGAATTAAAATGAACCAGTTATAACAAATCTTGAAGCAAGAATATAAATTGCATCAATTTTCTTTTGTATCATCCATTTCCTTTGCAAAAAATAAAACAATTCCTTAAATATGAAATCAGAAATCACAAAGGGTACCAAATCTTGCAAAAAGATTGCAAGGATTAGATTTGAATATGGAATACCTGTCCATTAATGAATTGCCCACCATTTTGGATTATGTTTACATAACTTTCAGACACATCAAGAGGGAGCGGGAAGTTGGACAGGTAGGGGGTAGTTGAAGAGGGAGGGGGTAGTTGGAGAGGGAGGGGGTAGTTGGAGAGGGAGGGGGTAGTTGGAGAGGGAGGGGGTAGTTGGAGAGGGAGGGGGTAGTTGGAGAGGGAGGGGGTAGTTGGAGAGGGAGGGGGTAGTTGGAGAGGGAGGGGGTAGTTGAAGAGGGAGGGGATAGTTGGAGAGGGAGGGGGTAGTTGGAGAGGGAGGGGGTAGTTGGAGAGGGAGGGGGTAGTTGAAGAGGGTTTAAATCGCCATTTTGCGGTGCGTGAGAGAGAATTATTTCTAGTTTTGCGTTACAATGTTTTTTTTTTACTCGATGGGTCATTTTTCGGCATATTTTCCTATTGTTTGAGATATTTACAATTTTTTTCGAGTGTCCAATAATAGGTACCACTACCTTATTAATGTGATAAAAGTAAAATATTTTGAAAACATTACGTAAATCCCCAGGTAAACACATAGCATAAAGTATTTTACATTATAGTAAAAAACTATTCAAATTTTATAACAACTTGCACTTATCCTGGTTTTACACTTAGACAAAACAATTCGCTTGAAACACCCCCATTCATAAAAATCAAAAAAATAAAATTAAAATTTGAGTACCTCCAACGCAACCAATGATTCCCTCTCGTTGACGCTTCTGACTTTTTGAGCGAGATATCGAGTCGCTACCTGTGGTCTTTTAAACACAACGCAAAGATATAAGTATTCGAAATGTGATTTAAAATTCACCTGACTTCAATAATAGCCACAACTTCCGTAAGACACTCACCCATCGGTAGTCTTGTTAACTTTGTCCCAGACAGCTATGAAATACTCTGAGCTATCTTGAGTCTTCGCCGGATCCACGGCACGGTCTGTAGTGCAGAAAATGTACATTTTAGCGGCGGGATAATGGTATTATTCACGGTACAGGCCTGTGATACTCACCTATCAAAGACTCAACAGTCTC
The DNA here is from genome assembly GCF_932526225.1 of Nematostella vectensis. Taxonomy (NCBI): domain Eukaryota; kingdom Metazoa; phylum Cnidaria; class Anthozoa; order Actiniaria; family Edwardsiidae; genus Nematostella; species Nematostella vectensis. The sequence continues at coordinate 3,506,138 of NC_064045.1, forward strand.
CTCCATCTTGGATTTCTCAACGACAAGCGCCTGCGTGATGATGGTCAGCAATTTTGTACCACAGGAAGCCCAACGGGGAAAAAAAGATGTGCTTAACTTAAACTTCTTATCTTCATCGAATTGCTACGTATTTATTGCCCGTCAAAGTTTGGATATAAAAAAACATAACAATTATGAAATAAGTTTATGAAAAATTGAAGAAAAAGCAGTTTTATCTGTTGGCAAAATAAAACCAAAATTATATCATCATAGATAATATTTCCTATTTAATGATTGCTTATTTTCTTTATTTGTAATAAGATGAATTTGAAATACAATTGTTTTTCAATTTACGTAATCTGGGCTTCCTGTGTAAGCGCGGTTACATTTTCAAAAAAAATCCAAGATGGCCACCGAATTTGGTTTTCGGTTGTTACGCGTAAAATTCAATGAATCTTGCAAATCTAATCATTTTTTGTATTTCAAGAAGCATTCAGTAAGAGAAGAAGAGTCCCTGCGTCCATCTGATAAGACTTTATTCGTGATCAACGTTCCCCCTTACTGTACAAAGGTAAAATTCCTATATCGTGTCGTCCTACTATGTCACACGTGAGAGTTGCGATTGTTTGTTGATGACTGAGTATTTCTGTAATATATATGTACCTCACCTTACTATGTTGCACTTAATAGACTTTGATGATGAGTGAACATAAAAGAAGTAAGATAACTGAAAACCTGCCGCAGCATTTGATTGTTGAAAGCTTGTTTTGTAATGGTTCCAGAAGGATTTAAGGTACTCGTACCTATTATCGGCCACTTTTAGGTTTACGCTGAAATATCTCGCGAACAAAATAAATTAATTCCTCATAATTTGCAACGAAGATTCTTTAGCTATTTGACATGAGTATTGTACAAAAATATTTTTAATCTACCGGTTTGTTTATAGAGGAAACGATAATTTGTAGAGGGTGTTTGACCCGCACCCTGGGACATCAAACAGAATGGCGGATTTGCTGAGCGATTTTCATCGCGATTGGTAAATGTTGGATATCTTTACGCCTTTTTTCGTCCTCGCGTTTTCAACTCAAAGACAATTTATTGTGCCCTATTTTACGGTGCATATGAATGAATTGCCCTAGCTAAGCGAAATAATGAACAATCGTAAAAAGCTTAGTAAAACATTTTACGGACGTTGTTTCTTCGAGTCGATGTGTCATTTTCGGCTTGTTTTTCATAGTTTACATAATATATGACATTATTTTCAGGTGGCTGATAATAGGAAGTGGCCAATAATAGGCACGAGTACCTTAACTCTTTTCTCTTTGTTAAAAGGCAACTATACTATATCATGAGATTAAACTTTGAAATAACCACCAACCACAAATTAAACACCTCACCTGGGACATAAAAAATTACATGTCTCTAAATTGATGTGTCTGTATAACTTTCTCCCTTCAGCTTGCCATAAAGAAACTATTTGGTAAATGTGGAGGAGTCAAATCAGTGTACTTGCACAAGCAGCCAGGGAAAGTCAAGGAAACTAAAACGAGCCTTTTGAATACAGACAATGAAGTTAAAGGCTTTAAGGTTGCTTATGTTGTGTTTAAGAAACCCTCATCACTTGATGCAGCTCTTAAATTAGATCCAATGGAAGTGCTGCTTCTTTCAGATGAAGATAATCCAGTACTCACAGGAGTGAAAAGTATGAAATACATAAGGTTACAGCTATAGTACAAATTATAAGAAATCCTGAATAAGCCTTTAAATGAATGCTTTGCATTACTTGGAATTTCTCATGAGTGTGAAATGGCTTCTTTAAAAAAAGGCCAGTTATGCTGCCGTTTAACACTCCTACAAAGTGCTGTAGTCACACAAAGAATCTGTTTCCATCCGCAAGTAACTGATATATTTGTAAAAAAAAAATATCGTTAAATCAGAATTAATTCATTGAAGTGTATTGAAGTGAATATTTTGAAGTTTTGCCTATAAGCCATTGTCCATTTCAAAAGATAAATAATAACAAAAAGTTGTTGACTGTCATTCTATAAGGGACACTTGCATCACTATACTTTGGAGATGTGAGGAAAATATGAAAGAACAAAATAATGTTTAATCTTCTTGTTTTTGTCAACCAAACCTAGCAAAGGATGTTGATTATAACAGAGGACCTATTTCACTTACCCTATTCCATTTCCCAAGGTTTGAGTAAGTGTAAAGCCTGTACAAAAACCTAAAATTTCATTGCTTAGCATTTTCATCTTTATTTCAGATTGTAGAACTAGTGTACATGCCTGACGAATAGAAGTTCATTTAATAAACTTGGAAGTTTCTTGCTTACTCTGCATAATTCCAATAGTTTCAAAGCATTCTAAAATAATACTAAAATCGCTCTTCAAATGCATGAGTACCTGACTTTTTAAAATGTGTTTACTGACTGCTTCTGCTTTTATTTCAGAGTGGAGTCATGAATATTCCTTGCGGTACCCAGACCCATTAACGCTACAAGAGGAAATAGATACATTTATGAGAGAGTTTGATAAAAAAGAAGAACAGGTAATTATTAAGATATACAGTACTGTATAGTATTTTAATATCAGATTTGTATCTTCAGTGTCTAGGAATAATTACAAAAACCCCAAATAGTCGTGTTCTTGAACCAGAAGAATAAATACAATACACCAAAAACAGGGTCAGAAATAGCTTCTCGCAGAAGGGGTGGTTTGGCTCAGTGACAAGGGAGGAGAGGGGGGGGGGTAATTAATTTTTTGTAACACTTGTATTCCCGACTCACAAACACACAAATATCTACATTAAAAGGGCAGTTTTATCATTAAATTGGCAACAATCTGGGTGTTTCTTAACAAAAAATACTTCATCACTTTACTGGGCACTTTGTTAAAACGTGCAGCAAAGGAGATGGGTAGGTGTATACCTTAAATGAATGCTCTTTATGGCAACCTCTCACCTAACAATTCTCCCTTTGGCAGTCCAACAAGGGGGGGTGTAAAACGCCATGAATCCTCCCCCTTTATTCACTACTGGATACATGGTGCTTCCCCCACAGAACATGGCATCTTCTGTGCAAAATTTAAATTTGCTCAGTTTGTACTATGTACAAGCTGTACTAGGCCTAAATCTTACACATCAAACTTAAATAAATCTATCTGTAATTGCTTGCTAATACATTGTGCTTCGTGCATAAAAATACATGTCCAGTTAAAGATTTATAGAAAAGTACAGTACATGTTCCCTTTTTTGGTGTTCTTTCTACTCCCTAACCTCAAAAGTGGACCTTTTGGTTGAGTAGGGTTAGGGGTAGGAACACACCTCATGGTTCCTCCCATTACTTGGTTACGTACTGTACCGGCCTGCCTATGACAGATTTTAATAATGTTTGAATTAAGGCTAAAGAAGCAGAGAAAATGGAACGAGGCCAACCTGATGAAGAGGGCTGGATCACAGTTGGTAAAGGTGGCAGAAAACCAGGGGCTACGAAAGTAGACGCCGCAGAGATACAAGAAAAAAGGAAAAAGAAGAAAAAGGTATTTGTTTTCTTCAAGGTAGCATAAATGTTATTTTTTGCATGTACTAGTACTTCAAATAAGACTTCTGCCTTGAAATATTGCATACAATACAGTAAGGGTCCTCCCTCCTAATAAATAATGTAAAATCGCTGAAGTGAGTATTCAACCCTTCAATTATATTTGCTAGTTGTGAATATTGTCCTGCCCAAGATAAAAATAATGTTAACTCTTGTGTATCTTCTTGCTTGTCAAACAAATCATCTTTGCAAATAAGCCACTACTCATATGTAGGCTTTCTCTTTCTCTGTTCAAAATTATATTGATTATTTGAATTCTTTTTCAGGCCCTGGTAAACTTTTATCAATTCCAGCAACGTGAAACAAAACGTGAACGTAAGTGAATTTACCTGCCCCCCCCCCCCCCCCAACTTAAATAATTACCATCAACATGAGACTTGTTTTTATGTAGGGCTAGTTTTTTTTTTCTATGATCACCCTGATCGTGTAGATGGGTTAGATGAGATTGCGTTTTTTGTATGGAAACACTCTTGAAATGTTCAGAGATCGATAATATATGTATATTTCTGAGGGCCATCCGTGGTCAACATACTCGGTAATTCCTTATTGAAGAGCCGCCAAATCTTGGCCATTCAATACTGTTATACTTCCTTTGTACAATTCCCTTCTCTTCGCCCTTTCAACGCTAGCTACATTCTGGATGTGGAAATGAGATTTGATTTTTTTTGTGTGTGTGTGCTCTCCAGATATTGCTCAGCTTCGGAAGAAATTTGAAGAAGATAAAAAGAAAATAGCCGAAATGAAAGCAGCTCGACGATTCCGACCATATTAACCCATCGTTGTATAGATTTTGTCATTTATATTAAAATGTAGCACAAGCAATCCAAGAGGCTATTTTTAATACTTTTAAGCTAAGTATTGACTAGCTTATTATAATTTTAAAGATCCTTTTGAATGACCAGATGTCTATTTGTTAATACTATGTGGGAGAGACTAGTTTTTTTAATGGTTTTTAGAGATTATTGTTCATCTTAAAACGTATCACCGACTTTTATTGTTGTATAATAGTCCCCTTTTGATCAGTTAATGTAAATACAAATATCTTTTAAGATATTTGGCCACTTTATTACAAAAAAAAAAGACATTCAGCCATGCTTAGAATAATCTATGCCCCTAGCTGATAACCGGTTTGCAGGAAAAATAAAGTGGTTCAATACACTTACTTCTTAGCCTCCTCCGCCGGCAACTCTATTGGCAAAAAAGCGCTGTGAGCGGTTTGGGCTACCTGCGTTCCGGGTATCTGGGAACTGAAGAAAGAAGTTTTGCTTCCTACACATTGAGTCCGGTTTGCGTTTTCGATTTTTTTTTTTCGTTTTTTTTTCCCTGTTTTCAAGAGATGCTTGCTGAGGAGGCTACTTAAATCTTCACATAGGAATGCTATCGTCTCGAACCCAGAAGGAGACAAAAAAAGAGAATAAAAAAAATAGTCCTCGAGGATCCCATCGTTAACGTGACACTCGACCTGTTATAATTGTTCAATGACCTGTACTAGACTAGAGGGAGTAATGTCTCTATCAAACGGAGATGAGAGAGTTTCAGTCGTTTTGGGTTATGAGATCAAACGACTTATTCAAATTGGACTGCAGTATTCATCCGAATCTTGGTTTACATGTTATAAATTTAACTTTTGTGGTTGACCGAAATATTCTCATTCACGCGATCGAACAGTGACAATTCTCATGTCGAACTTTAAATGTTGCAAGTGAGTAAGAGTGCGTTAGTGCACGGTCAAACGGACATGAGAGGTGGAACTCTCATCGCCTGCCATTTACTCTTATCTCCGTTTGATCAAGATGCCTTTTAAAGCCGCATTGTCACCAGTTTACTTCCTTTCGATTACGTTAAAATCTCCGATGATTTTTAACGGAAAACGCGAAAAATATTTCAAAATATTGAATTCAGTGTGTATATTGCAAGTTCCTTCGAGGATGTGATTGGTAATTTAGAGTGGATGGCATGTTAAATATCTCGGATTCTAATAGATTCTTTTGCCTTTAACGGTTGAGGTTCCCGTCGGACGTCTCCGGAAGTGAACTGGTGACAATGCGGCTTTAAGGGAGGTGTAAAAGACTTGACAATAAACATTATACAATACTTTATTGCGATGCATTAAAATATTTTATTACAAAGCAATACGGGATTGCTCATTTTGGTACGAGAAAAACTCAGCCTTTGATTAACCCCGCCACCCCCGTCATTCGGAAATGGCCGTTTTAAAATGCTAATCGCTATTTAAAGGATGTCAACAAATATTGGAAAGCTTTTCGTAATCATCTGCGTTTTACCCGAAGTTTATTGATTTTCAATTACCCTCGAGGCGAAAGTTCCCTCCATCCACGCCCTAAAAACCGTCAAAAGCCAGTAGCGGATCTGGGGGGAGGGTTTAGGGGGTTTATCCCCCCCCCTTGGTCTGTCAGAAAGCAGAAAAATTACCCCCTCCCCCCCTTTGTCACTTAGCCAACCCCCCCCCCCCCCCCCCTTTAGCGAAAAGCTAGATACGCCCCTTAAAAGCTATGACCAAGATGGCGCTTCGGCGCGACTCAGCTATTAACTTGCCGTTCCTTCTAGAAGAGGAAGTGAGCGGTTGCGCTGAGCGGGTATGCTAAACCCATTCAACGTTTTATCTTTTAGTCATTAGACAATGAAAAATTATTTTGACAAACTTATTTTAACTGTCGAGGGTAAGAATGGCACGTACCTGATATCTAAATTAAGTGTTTAAAACACATGCCCTCGTCTTTGGCACTTTTGCATATCCAAATACGTGTAAACTATAAGATGTATTTTATTTGTAGAAGTAATGCTTTATTTGTGTAGTGCTTTGTAGTGCAGTAGATAAACATTTATTGGCCTATTGTCGTCGTAGTACAATTCGGTCAATCGGTGTATTTACTTGTATTTAAAAGATAGCCACATAAGGTACGGCAGATCTTTCTCTAGTTAACATGTCTCGACGGGGAATTTATAGTCTGAGCATATTCAGCTTTAAAAAGTTACTTTTTTCATAGACGCACTTGAAATAAAAGAAAGACAGAATAAGAAAATTTTGCCTTAGTCAAATCATGTTACTATGGTTGCGAATGTCTGGTTTAAGATTGCTTTCTAATTGACTTCAAGGAGAGCAAAAATAAAATAAAAAACAGAATATTATTCCAGTAGCTCGTCACTGCGATGATTATCTGCCTCTTCATCTTCGTCTTGCTAACCGATTTATCGCATGTGAACATGTAGGCTGACTGACAAAAACACCAAGCACGGACGACAATCTGCCCCCCCAAGACAACCAAGACTTAGATTTTGTCTCAGTCAATGTTTACATGAGAACTTTAACAAGTGTCTTTTTGTTTGCGTCGTATATAAACACGTAAAAATTAATAGCCGGTTTTATTTGAGCTTTTATCTTTTTCGTGCGTCATTCAAAGCAAATGACCCCCACCCCTCCCTAGTAAGTAATTCTTAGTTATAAGCTCGTGTCACCGTGACGTCCACCATTACTGGAAAATGCGAGGCGATGGGAAGAGAGCCGATCCCGATTTCAGCATTATACCTTATCCTTCTTTTAATGATTGACCCTTTGTTATGTTTACAAGAAACTGCTAGAGGTAAGTGAGTATGGTTTAACAAGAATCTGCGAATTTTGGTATTTTTTTTTGAGAGAATGTATTTATCATCTTCAATCCAATCAAAGAAAAGGTCGCCATGCTTTGAATCAAAGTTTGATCAACGCAAATTGAAGCGAATGTATACTACAATACTGAATGTTCCTAGGGCAGATTCATTAAGAAGATAGCTTTGATTAAAAAAAACTTTCCTATTTTTTTATTTTATTTTTCCTTTGCCATTAATCACATTTATTTAACGGCAACAGTGATCTTTCTTCACGAACAAGTGTTTGATAAATTATCTCCGGCGAATGGAGGTTTCCTACGTTTTAATGTCAAAAACCCTCTACATAACGTAACCGACCTCTCGGGTCGTTCATCATCTGCTATGGCTTATTAACTTTTCTAACTTTATATAGATATTTTGTATAAACAACATTTGTAATCTGATACTCGATGATTATTGTTGGATGTGTAGATTTACAAGCTTGGATGTAGTTCTAAGTGCGTGGTTTGCTTTGCTAATAAAAATACTTAACTAACTAACTCTAAGTATATAATAAAGTCTAAGAGAAATTTGGTTGATACTGGCCGTGGGAATAAAGCAGATGAATAGACAATTTTAGCCTGACAAAAGAGAAAAAATAGTTGTATATACAGTATAAGCTTAACCTGTGAACTACAAAAAAAAAGGCTTCATCTTAAGTTCATAAATACTCCATAATTTTCTACATTTTTACAATTCCTGTTTTCTTTATTATAGTGTCACAGATACAGTCTTATAAATTTGACTTTTTTCATGTAGATTTAAGGTGTTATCTAAAAAATGATATTATCAAAGTATTGAGACCAATTTTTTCCTTTTTCTTTTTCTCCACAGATTGTGAGAATGCGATTGGTATTCAATTTCCTGCATCTAATTTCAAGCTAACAGCTTCTGAGTATTACCGTAACTACTACTTGGGCTCAGGAAGATATGCGAATCTTAGTCCAGACAATGCTAGACTTAACCATTCACTAGCATGGTGTGTGCGAACTCGCAGGCGAGACACTATACCATGGCTGATGGTGGACCTGAGGAAGGCAAAGACTGTCAGGGGAGTGGCTACTCAAGGGTTTGTCGGGGTGAACGATTATTTTGTCAAGAGTTATAAGCTGGCGTACAGTGTGGATGCCGTAAATTGGACATGGGTGATGGAAAACAACAGCATCAAGGTATGGCTCATGAAACTGGACTATAGTTAACAAAAATCCATTTGGTTATGAAATCAACAAAGTCTGATATGATTGAAGGAGATGATTTCATGTCATACAGGTCCTAGGAGAGTAGCAATAGGTCTAAAGCATCTAAAGCAAAAAAAAAACTTGTTGATTTTAATCCATCATGATCTATTTGCACTTTTTAGATTAACCAATCTGTATTTAATTTGCTTTATAGGTATTAGTTGGTAACACCAATGGTGTTCATACAGTTCTGAATCCTACAGGAAATGTAACAGCTAGATATGTGAAGATAGTTCCTGTTGCCTATCACATAATGATCTGCTTGCGGCTAGAACTTTACACCTGCAAACAAGGAGCAGCAATAACAACTTCAACAACAGCATCATCAGTAGCAACTACAGTTACAACTACAACAGCTACATCTTCTAGTATGCTGCCCAACACACCATCCTCATCCCCTTCTACTGGCACCCAACCTTCATCGACGCCCATTCATGAGCCACCTACACAGGGTACTACTCTAGTCACTATGGAAACCAGCACAAGCCATTTAAAGTCGAGTCACCATTCACGGCCAACAACAAGAAAAACATTATTCACATCAAAAACTCCTACCTCAACCTTGTCTACAAGTGTTACTTCAGTTACGCCCGGTCACTATGTGCATCATTCCAGTGTTAGCCCCGCCCCAAGGATCGCCCACCCCGCAGATGGTAACCTGACTGTGCCGCTTGTTGTTGGCAGCGGTCTGGCAGGCAGTCTGATCTTTGCTGCACTACTTCTTCTATTGGTGCTGAGAGTTAGAAAAGAAAGGTGAGTAATGCTGTCTTGTTTTCCTTTTGCAGGCGCGTTCCCATGATTGGCTGAAAGAGGGTGCTGTAATAGGTGTCATGTGGAAAAAGGATCATATTTGACTAACCTTCAATAAGAAGTTACTCACTTTTGGGGACAAAGGGGCATTGAGTGCGCACCCTCTGCTCCCCGTACATGCCTTGTCTTAGGGGTGGCTCATTAAATATTTTAGGCTGGGTGTCAGAATTCTGAAGTTCATTAAACGTTAAGAGAAATAACTATATCATGTACAAATAACATTGCGTTTGCAATGTTTGGCAAAACTGGTTCTGATAGTTTGGGAATTAAAATGGGACATTTCACTCTTTTCCATGTTCTTACAGGAACACATTATCTATGCTGTAATAATGTGACTGTAAGCAGAGTAAAAAAGAGACTGGCTATTATATTATAAACCTTGCAATGTTTCTTATTAGTGCAATTGTTGTTTATTGTAGAAGGAGGCGGGAAGGAGGTCTGGCAGAGCTTCTTGTGATTGAAGCTCCATTGTGAGTATCACACTGTTGTTATTTGTGTCATCAAAATCTACACCATTATCCTCCCCACATCATCAATATTTTAATATCCTTTATTGTCATTGTGTTGTAGAATAAACTTAAAACCATTCTGTTATTGCTTTGCTGGCAGCCACATACTTAACCTACATCTTAGCTGTCAACTCACCCGCATTAGGTGGGTACACAAGATTTTGGATCACAAGCCTAATTATTGTGAGAATGTTCGTACATTCTCTGTTTTCACCCGCAAGATTTCTGTCCAAGTTGGGTTGACAGTTATGCCTACATAAACTATATACATAGTCATTTTCTCATGAAACAATCCATTTGTAATGTCTACACTATAAAAAATGAAGTGATTTTTTCATGTTTCCTTTTTTCTGGCAAGAGACTATTGACTATTTTTGTTTATATCCTTTGCTTGCATCTTGGAAAGTGTAGTTTTAAATGTGAGCATTACTGTGAGTTACTTCCATCTTGTTCATTCTGAGTCAGTAGTCATGGTTAATGGTGTACTCATATGGCTAATCTTTGTTTGGTTGTCTTTAATATTACAGAGTTGAAGAAGAAAAGCCCTTGGATGAAAATGAATCAGAATAGAAGTATGGTCTGAGAAGTTTGAGTCAACTGATGCTTCACCAAGCCTTGCTTTAACTAATGTTATTTGTTGCCGTCTTCTATCTTAATAATAGCCAAAAGGCATACTCTCAGAAACTTAGTGTTGAATAAGCATACAGTACTGGAAAGGGAGTGAAAAATTGCCCCATCCCATTCACAGTGCTAAGTATTATCAATAGCCTGTTTTCCCCAAGGCTATCCCAAGGGGGGGTGGGTGGGGCTCAGTAAGGTGTTAGAGTCTGACAAATTCCACACCCCAAAAATTAGAAAAAGGTTAAAAAGATTTCAAACCAAAAATTGAAAAAGAAACCCTGACTTGACCCATATCTTGGGTCCAAGCTCATGGCAATATGGCCGACCTTCCAGTTACAGTGATTTAGTCTCTTTCTTTAAATGTATCTTTCTACTATTTACAAAAATAACTTATTTACATTTTTTTCTAAAAGAATATATTTATTGCACGGTTCCAGAGAGAGCTTGCATAATAATTTATTATGATGGTAAAATTTATAAATTGTACAGGATTTCAGAGAAGATATGTACAAAGATAAAAAAGTATTATATTTTTGTGTGCACAATTCCAGGGAGAATATGCACGTTGAAACATATTCCTGGTAATATTTCCCTAGTTTTTTAATTCATATACAACAAGTCATGGCCATCAAGTTTGCTGTGTTTATAAAAAGTGCACTAGCTCAGTGAAGCTATGCACTATAATTTCATATTTGTTTGATATTTAAATATTTTTTTTATTTAATTGTACAGTGTCCCAGGGTGGATGTGTACATATGTGGGATAAAATTAGAATTTTACACTTTTTCATTGAAAAAATGTATTTTCTATTAAAATGTTTTCTGTTACTCAACTCGTGTTCTTGTGTACTTTAAAATTCGCTCAAAATAAATCAACAAGATCATATTAAAATGTTGGGAAAAGTAGAGTTAGCTAGTTTAAAAGTAGGGTGAAATTTCATTGTCAAAAAAGCAAATTATGGATCAAACTGATTTTGTTTATTATACTAATACACTGTTTCAGTGCAAGTATGTATTAATATATTATCAATAAAACATAAAAGTAGTTATCTTTTATATGAATCTTGTCTTTTGAGTCACCCCAAATGACCCAGTGACTAGGCTGCCATTCTCGGGGACCCAGGGCGTTGCGGAGATCGGGCACAGGGAGAGTGCGAGAAAGAAAGAAGAGGAAGAGGTCTTTCACTCCTCTCGTACCCAGTCGCCAAAATGTTACATGACCAGGTTTTCTTATCAAACACGGAGAGCGCGTCACAAACAGCGTCGTGTAACAGCTCTAAGAAGATTTCACCTTATTGGATTAATGCAACACAGACAACACAAAGGGGGAAAGAACAGTAGAACGGAAATTCCATAGAACAATGAGGTTATCAAGCCAATTACGTTGGGCCTTACAAGTGGGACTGCTACATCTCTGCGCAAACAAGGCACATTACAGCCGAAATAGAGGGAATTTCGTCTATCAGAATTTAGACATACAATCCTACCGCCCTTGCATGCGCACAACTAAAACGTTTCCGTTTTATGGGACTGGTACCGAGGACTCTTAGTTTCTTTTCGGATATTTTCTCCATTTACCAAAAATGGTCACAGTAACTGTTTTTCTCTTCTGATTACAAGTAATAAAGTTTACGAAGCACCAGTGGTACGGCAACCTTAAAAAATGACGAGAATTATGCAGTTTTTCCAAATAAGGAATGGATTAGTTTCCTTATATGGGAGTGACCGCGTTTGGCAAAAACTTCAATTTTTGGCTTAATTTTCTTGATATGTTTTATTCCAAGGGGAGTGGGGGGGTCACCATGTGTTTTGTTGTACTTTTACCTGCTTTTCGATTCAAAAAATATTGGGTAAAGACGAAACAGATTTATCTTCATAGAATAGGAAGATACAAAAAATATCGTCTACTTTTTATGCAGTTCTCGGGATTCGACCCGTAATAGGGGAAGTCGACCCCCCCCCTCCCCCCCTACAACCCCTTCCCCCCTCCCCCCTACACCCCCGCTAAACAATATACCATATTCCCATATATAGCATAATCCAATATTCATAGAGTCCAAGTGTCGATAGAAAATGCACACTGTAAAAACTTGGCACCGATCCTCTGGGGCTCCAAGACTTTAGACTCCAAGCGCCGACTACTTGGATTCTAGTCGAGTGTCCCAATGAAGAAAATGCTAAGAATATCGCAAATAAATATTCAACGAGACATGCAAAAATAGATTTGAAAAGCGGCAAATAGGTACTCTTAAAAAAAGTGCCAATCATTTTTGACATTTCAACAAATTTACAGCGATGTGATTGGTCACTGTAGAAGGCAATCGGTATCTATCTGGCTTTCCGAACGCAGTTTGACCCCGGAAAATCTTTTTATACGCAGTTATTTACTGACCCAACAGTACGGGGAAAAGAGTTGCTTCTTAACAAACGAAAGGTGGGTTTTCAACTAAAGAGTTTTGACCAGTTGCTTGGCTAATTTTGTTATTTTAACCCAGCTCCCATCGAATATTATAAGTTTGCCTTTCGAACTGTGTCCTTAAAGAACCTTTACAACAGTTATTATAATAGTAGTAGATAACAATATAATGGTGAATATTGTATTTAGCAAGTCTTATTTTTTTCGCACTACGAAGACTTGACTAAACGACGCGCTTAGGATAGTTCACGAGTACGACATCGCATGTGGATTAGCGTTGCATACGTAAGGAACAAAAAGCTAAGGGTCCTTCCGTACCAGAGTGAAGTTGGTTCCTTATTCGCAGTTCATTTTTCGTCTGTTTCCTTATTCGCTCAGTCCCTTATTAAAATCCGGGGGGGGTACTTACATGATACCTTTTAATTCGAGTTGAAACAGTATTTAGGCATTACAGTTTATTCAGAACAAGTCCAACAGCATTTTCGTCGGGTAATTTTGGTTGCTTTAACGTGCTTTGCTGCTAACAAAGCTGTAAACATTAGACTCTATCTGCTACAAAGGGTCAAATTACGCATTGCGAGCAATCGCTTTTACAAATGAATCTAGCAAAAGAGAGGAAATCTACCTCTCATCTAATAAATGTATTTGTATCTTGGGCTTTCTTTCCAAACGCATTAATATATTAAGAGGAGAAATATTCACGCTTTACTTGACTACGTACGCGTGTAGAAGGAATTTGACCTTGCTAACAAAACCACATTTGACAGATAGTGCTTGTTGTCAATTAACACCTTGGCTACTAGATAAGGCTCTGACAAAACAAATAGATTAGTGCAGTGACACGAATAGGGAACTGTTCCTTATTCAAGTTAGTTTTCGCGAATAAGGAAATGGAATCTCCCAACGTCCGATTTCGTTTTACGACTTATCCGAATAAGGAATAGACTATGAAGAGGATTGTCAGTGTTTGCTCATAATTTCTCAGTAAAGGAAATGAAATTTCATAAGGCCCGATTTCGCTTTAACGACTCCTTTCGAAAGAGTGCTCGAAAAAGGAAATGGTATTTCATAACTCCCGATCTTGTTTTAACTACTTATCCGAATAAGAAATAGACTAAAAAGAGGGTTTTTTATATTTTCTTAACATTTCTCGAATAAGTAAATAGAATCTCCCAACGTCCGATTTCGTTTTACGACTTATCCGAATAAGGAATAGACTAAAGAGAGGGTTCTTTAGTACTTTCTAAACATTTCTCGAGTAAGGAAATGGTATTTCATAACGCCCGATTTCGTTTTAACTACTTATCCGAATAAGGAATAGACTAAAAAGAGGGTCGTTTGTGTTTTCTAAACATTTCTCGAATAAGGAAATGGTATTTCACAAAACACACAAACACTGACAATCCTCTTCATAGTTTATTCCTTATTCGGATAAGTAGTTAAAACGAAATCAGGCGTTATGAAATACCATTTCCTACGCTAGGTAAAAGAGTGCGCTTTAACAATGTACAAGAAGTAGGTCTCCCCCGGGGGGGGAGGCTCTCTTTTAAGCCCCTCCCCCCCTCACCTGTTTACAGTTTTACAAAGTAGCCATCGGGATTTTGCGAGAATGACGGCCGGGAAACGGGATTTTGACTCCCCCTTCAGGACCCTGTTTTTTGGGGTCAAAATCGGGCCTCAGGTATTTTAGGGGGTATTTTTTAGGGGGTTAGAGGGTGGCTTTTCTCTTAGAATTTGTATTTCTAGGGCTTTTTGGAGTATTTTTTAGGGGAGCATTTTTTGGTGTGCAGGTATTTTTAGGGGTATTTTTTCGAATTTCCCGACGGGCATCCCTATCACTTTTACCATGAAGAACCCCCCTTCCCGACGAGAATCCCTATCACTTTTACCCTGAAGAACCCCCTTCCCGACGAGCATCCCTATCACTTTTACCCTGAAGAACCCCCTTCCCGACGAGCATCCCTATCACTTTTACCGTGAAGAACCGCCCTTCCCGACGAGCATCCCTATCAATTTTACCCTGAAGACCCCCCCTTCCCGACGAGCGTCCCTATCACTTTGACCCTGAAGAACCCCCCTTCCCGACGAGCATCCCTATCACTTTGACACTGAAGACCCCCCCCCCCCCCCGGAGGAAGGATTCTCCCAGAACCATAAAAAATATTGTGGTAGGCAGTTCTGTTAGTTATCGTTACTTCCTTTCTACTGTAGAGTGGGGGTGCAGTCCAACTCACAAAACGATGTCTGTAAAGTGCAAAACGTTAAGGCGAGGCGCTTATTCGGGAGAGGCGCTTATTGGGGGAAGGCGCTTATTCGGGGGAGGCGCTTATTCGGGGAAGGCGCTTATTCGGGGGAGGCGCTTATTTGGGAGAGGCGCTTATTCGAGCAATTACGGTTCTTGGAAATGGGATATAAAGCCTCTAAAACACCATCCTCAGTTTCGGCATTGTGCTTTGTGGCTAGCGAGGTGTGAGATCAGAAAGACGGCTCTGAATCTTCAGGCATGCTTAGCTGTGAGCGGTATAGCCTTCCATGGGTATGCGCAGCGCAAGTTGCCGTGCTTTACTCCCACCGGTCGAATAATCATTATCGCTGACGTCATTACGCCTCAACCTACAGCACGCCAAGCGCTTAAGGTGGACACGAAAGTGGTTGCTATGGAGACTGTAGATGATAGGGTTTATCATTGAGTTGAGTGAAACCAAGGCAACAGTTGCGGGGTAAGCTATCTCGCCACGGATAGATCCGGGCGCGTAGGCGAAGATCACAAAAATGGTGATTTCAGGGAACCAGCAGCATGCGTAGATGAAGGTAACGATGAGTACCATGCGAGTGGCACGCTTGCGTTTGATCCTTTGTCTCTCCTGGTCCCCGATCTGCACAACCACTTGCTTGAACCAGAGAATGTAGATGACCCTCGAGTACAATACTGTCATGATAGCTAGTGGAATTACCCCCAAGACGAAAAAGCACAACATGCTGTACGTCTTGAAAACGCTCGGCGACCAAACCATGTTGCAGAACTGTAGTGTTGGGTCATAGCGCTTGTAGAGAAAACCAGGGATGCAATTCCAAATGATTGAAAACAACCAACAGGCGCCATTGACGAGTTTTAGATTACGAGTCACAAAACTCGCGCCATAGCTATGCGGATCCGCCACGGCGAAGTACCTCTCCACGGAAATAGCGAGTAGGAAGACCGACGACGCGTATCCACCCATCCAAGCGAGAGTCTCGCCGGTAAGCACAGCACACAGGACGTCCCCAGTTGTGCCAGTCGGGTGTGTGAAGAGCCCGCGAAATATGAACGTAGGGCTGAAGAACACGAGAAGAAATAAGTCCGAGATTGCGAGACTTACTAGGATGACGTTCATTGGCGTTCGCATGGAATTGACCAATAGGACAACAGCACAAACCATGACGTTGCCTGTTACTCCTATTATGGTAATAGCCGAGAAGATCACCTTTAGAGCAATGTCTGTGTCTGTGAACATGGCCGAGGGGAGTCTGTGGGCTTCCTGTGGAAATTAAGGGTTTAGTTAAATGTATCACGAAAAGCGTTGGCCTTCCATAATCCTTTATTGCTTTGCTTCATATCATGGAGATATATTACGAGAAACCGTGCTTGCTAATTGGGGGGGGGGACTATTTTATCGAAATGGTCCCACTAAAGCCAGCTCGATTCAGTTCCAAAACAGTATAAACTTTGATCCTTTTGGTAGAGTGGTTCATTAGAAAATAGAGAATTAATCAAACAAAGTTAAAATGGGATACTTTATAAGCATTTGTGGAAACATCGTAGTCTTCGCTGACGTTTTGGGAGTCGGAGCAAAAAAACAACCAGAGTTATTCTACAGCTTGTGTGTAATAGGCGCAGCTTATACAAATTCTCTATCGAGGCACTGTTAATCGAAGAGTTCGACGGTTCTACTGTAACGTGGTCTTCATGACCAAAGATTGGCGATCATTCGTTCTTGTAGCGAGTTTTATCAACTATGTCATGTTGTTATGTTTGAAATGGAGGCCTTATGGGAAAGCATATAACCAGGAAGGGGATTCATAAATAATTTTGCGTAAAATGTGAAAATATGAATGCTTGCTGGTCCATTTTTTTGTAAATTCGCACCCTCATATAAAACCTTCTATTTACGGGCCTGATGTTTAAATACTTTTAAACCCTGTTTATTTAGTCAAAAATATGAGAGCTTTGTCCTTTTTATTTGACGATTTATAAACATGGTAAAGGTAGCCTTGACAACTCCAAACGTGATGATACAGTAAAAGAAACAGAAAAAAATAGTTGTGCCATGAGACTGTGCAAATTCATTGGTATACAAAAAATAGTGTGTCATTTGATACAGAGGTAAATAAAGGTCGCTTTTAACTATGCGCAAGGGATGCGTTCTTTCTGAAACCTGGTTTGCCGAGCTCAGCACGTCAGACTATACTTAAAAGCTACACAGGAAGGTCTAACACTGCGTATGTGGCCAGGGGCCCGCATGTTGGTAATAGCGGGCAAGGCGGCGTCTTCAAAGGACTGCAAGCTTGGCTGCTCAACAACTTGAGATGGTAGTAGGTTCCATGTTCTGATAGTTCTTGGGAAAAGGAGTAGTTAAAGGCCAGAAAAGAAGCTTGAGGTTGAACAAACATGCACTGATTTTTCTTAGTAGGACGAGAGTTTGGTTTCACGCAGGAAGGGAAGTCTATATTCACAAGGTTATTTCGGTTTTTATAGAAGAGTGACACTTGAGCGAGAAGACTCTATTCTCTAGGGTAGCCCAGTTTAAGTTTGAGACCATGGATAGTGGAAACAACACCCTGCTAAACCCCTGTAAATGGCGCAATTGTAACGCAAGATGCACGTAACTAGGCTTTTACAGGGAGAGGGGGTGGGGGGGGGGGATGCACAGTCCCTGTAACAGATAACGAATGAAAAGCTCAAGGTGAAGATTTTGTAAGTGGGTAAGTTGCATGTCAATTTAAAAGCTTTTTTCCATGCTCTTAGTGTTAGGCGCAGGTGTTCCACAAACACTCCCTTTGACTGAAAAAAGTAGAGTTTTTTTTCCTATTTGAATTTGCTAAATCTTGAGCCTTTCGCGTATTAGATGTATGCTTGTAAAACCCCCTTGGAAAATACTAGCTTCGCGCCTGTTTATGTTAAAAAAGCGTCTAACATTTCGCATAAAACTGTATCTCGGGGAAGGAAAACGTCAAAATCTGACATGATGAAAGAAGTTAGACAAAACTATACAAACCTTGTTGCTTTGTCCTTCTTGTGAAAGATTTGCGTAACTGTGTTTGTTGAAGTGCAGAAGTGCACCTTCTCGCACTCGCTAGTTTTCTCCCTTTAAAATCACATTATCTCAACTTTTACATCCCCCTATACAAGCCGGCGAAACAATATTGCTTCTATGACATCTATGCGTTTGAGCAGACTGCTATAATCGGTCCAAAATCTGCGTATTCAAGACAAGATGTTTCCTATCTCATAGACAAGATTTCGAAGATTTCCCTTCGAGAAATCCTCGCGTTCGGGTTTGTTTAAACAGCCGTCCACGTACTCTCAAAAGTGCCACGCGGTGTGCCAAATGCTGATTCAATTCATTCCAAGTCCTGTAAAGAGCTGACGAGCGGAAGGAAATTCAATAATAGTGATAACCGCATCGTGTCAGAGCCTATCAATAAGGAAATTGGAAATGACAGTTTTGAGGTACTTGTCTGCGATTTATTTTTTTCTAATTCGCGTCTATGATTTTAAAAATTATGTTTAAACCCGTTACTACCAAACGCAAATAAATAAAAACCTGTCTTTTTATCAAAGCGCTATTCGGGTAAAATGGAATGACAAAATGTGCTCAATATTGTAGTAGTTAATTTTCAAATAATAATGAAAGATTCTAATGTTTATTTGTTTAATGAAGTTCTGTAATTATGTAATATGTTACGATTCTTGTCTAATACCCCTTTCCATAGTCGCCGATATTTGATTTTCTGATTAGATTTGGATAGGGACAAATATTTCCAAGTTGTGAAATAAGGCGATTTTAGTAAAAGAATACCGCAGGAATTTGTATTCTAGCGTTGGTCAAGCATTAGTGTTGTTGAAGTACAAGCCATAAGTGCAGAAATTTTAATCTTCAAAGCCTTTTAATTTTTTTTTAAAGCATTATGGTTGTTGAAGTAAGCTAAAAGTGCAGAATTTTATAATTTTCAAAGCCTTTTAATGGTGGGGGTATCTTTAACTCTTTTAAAGGCTGGCTTCGAGGTTTCGTTATAGCCGCACTCGATCGCAGCTAGTTCGACCCTCCGATCGCAAAGAGGTTTTCAAATGACCGCACACAATCGCACTCGATCGCAGCTATTTGTGGTTTCCACACATCTATTTCAATAAACGTTGTCAGTGCAAATGGCGAATGGAAATTGGCAAATGGCAGTTCTAAGGCCAATCACTGATAATGGGTATAATTGTTTGTAAGAATAAAGATGATAAGTAATATAATCGCAGAAATTTTCCACATTTTCCATTTAGTAGAAGAGTAGAAAGCTGACGAGTTCCATGGTATTTTTTGATCAAAAACTGCCTTTGACAATCGCCATTTGCATTGCCGTTTGCACTGACAACGTTATTTGAAATAGGTGTATGTTCGCGGTTATTTCAGAGCCTTCGGCCTTTTTTTTTCCTCAGCTGCTTCACTGTGGTTTTTAATATTCTGAAAACTCAAACTCTTTTGTCTGCGATTCCCGCTTCTGACTTCCGCCAACTAAGTTTAGAAATTTGTAACTGAACAAGTTATGTTTCGCTGCGTACAGTTTCAAACAAATTGTCGTTTCCCTCCTCTTTGTTACTTTGTCTCACTATTTCGATCACAATTTCCATCTACTAGGTATCTATTTTTTTTGTAAATAAAGAAAACTTTCGTTTTAGGAAAATCCAGTCTGAACGTATTCTTTTTAATGATTCCGATGAAATATATGTTTTGTTCTGAGATGTTGAATTCTCCAATCACTTGTATGTGTACTTTTGTATGTGTACTGATTTTGAGTGTTCTTCCAACCGCGTCTTAACAAAGACATGAAATTTATTTCAATCTATTTAGTCGGCCAACAAATAGATTAGAATGAGTAAAATTTCACTGACAGATGCAAGCAGTTTGGGACGACAGAGCAAAAAAATGGGGCATGAAATTTTCCAATTCTCAACATATAAGCCCAAGATTCCGCATACAAGGAGTTCCTCTGACCAAAAGCTTAATTCCAAATTTTAAAGAAATTTAGAGGATATGAAATTTAGATATTAGAAAGCAAAGTTGGCTTTATTTCTTTCTTATTTAGATCAGAGCCCGACTTCTCTAAAAACAAGGAGAATTCATACTTTGAACATTTAAAAAATTGCACTTCAAGCCTCAATCTCGAAGACGAATCAATAAGAAAAAAAAAACACTTTTTGATATGTTGGTTAACATAACTTAAGAAACCTCTAAGCAAATATTCAAACTTATCGAAGTTATCCAGACTTTATTTTGGGAAAACTTGCCATTTTTTTTGCTCTGTCGTTTGGGACAGACATTTGTCACTATAGCAAATGCCATTGCTACACGCCACTGGCTTTTGGGAACGTTCTTATAAGTACAGCAAAGCTTCTTGAACTATTCATGGAACGAAAGTCTGATTTGACCAATTACAAGCATTCACGTGTATTAGAAGTAACATGTGATTATCACGTGCCTCTTTCTCTTCCAGATGACAGTAT
Organism: Nematostella vectensis; assembly: GCF_932526225.1. Classification (NCBI taxonomy): domain Eukaryota; kingdom Metazoa; phylum Cnidaria; class Anthozoa; order Actiniaria; family Edwardsiidae; genus Nematostella; species Nematostella vectensis. The sequence continues at coordinate 3,526,709 of NC_064045.1, forward strand.
TCGGCACCAGTCTCATAACGGTTGCAGTCTTTCACGTGATTTGTCACGTGGGCGGACAAACCTCTACTTATTCCCTAGTCACTAGCACGAGCTCTCAGCATGGACAAGGAACTGTAACATCTACTTCTCCCCTAATCCAGCCAACAACAACTAAAGCCACTGTAAATAGTGTTGCCATGACAACCACAACGCTGCCTGTCTACGTGGCTAGTACACACAGCGTCAGTGCAACGCCAAATTTGAGTAAGTGTAATGCTTCCCGAGGCCACACAGCATGTCCTTATACATACATCCCCTTTTTTTGAGGGGGGGGGGGGGGGATTGGGGGTCGCATGGGCGTCCTTATACATACATCCCCCTTTTTTTGAGGGGTGGGGGGGGGAATTGGTGGTCGCATGGGCGTTTGAGGGGGAGTGGGTCAGGAGTGGCAGCTGGCATGGGGAAGGATGCTGCAGTACACCTGGAGCAAATTTTCTTTTAGCACTACTGCAAGAAACTTGAATTCTTCGTTCTTTCGCGGGAAATGTTAAACAAAATATCTCGATACGGGGATGTGTTCAATAACACACTTCGCGCCTGGGGTCTTCTTTTGTTCCTTTTCCAAATATTTCCGCGATACATTCCCCCGAGGGCAGCGGAGTGATCCCTAAATTTGGGGGGCGGAGCGGGGATGTGGGATGGGGTGGAAGGGGGGGGGGTGGATAGAAGGGGGGGATGGTGGATAGAGGGGGAGGGGTGGATAGAAGGGAGGGGATGGTGTATAGAAGGGGGGAGGGATGGTGGATAGAAGGGGGGGATGGTGGATAGAAGGGAAGGGGGGATGGTGGATAGAAGGGGGGGGATGGTGGATAGAAGGGGGGGTGGAAGGGATGGTGGATAGAGGGGGGGGGGTGGATAGAGGGGGGGAAGGGATGGTGAATAGAGGGGGGGGGGGAAGGGATGGTGGATAGAGGGAGGGTGGAAGGGATGGTGGATAGAGGGGGGGGGAAGGGATGGTGGATAGAGGGGGGGGGGAAGGGATGGTGGATAGAGGGAGGGTGGAAGGGATGGTGGATAGAGGGGGGGGGGAAGGGATGGTGGATAGAGGGGAGGGGGTGGAAGGGATGGTGGATAGAGGGGGGGGGGGTGGATAGAGGGGGGGAAGGGATGGTGAATAGAGGGGGGGGAAGGGATGGTGGATAGAGGGAGGGTGGAAGGGATGGTGGATAGAGGGGGGGGGGAAGGGATGGTGAATAGAGGGGGGGGGGAAGGGATGGTGGATAGAGGGAGGGTGGAAGGGATGGTGGATAGAGGGGGGGGGGGAAGGGATGGTGGATAGAGGGGGGGGGGGGTGGAAGGGATGGTGGATAGAGGGAGGGTGGAAGGGATGGTGGATAGAGGGGGGGGGGGAAGGGATGGTGAATAGAGGGGGGGGGAAGGGATGGTGGATAGAGGGAGGGTGGAAGGGATGGTGGATAGAGGGGGGGGGGAAGGGATGGTGGATAGAGGGGGGGGGGGGTGGAAGGGATGGTGGATAGAAAGGGGGGAAGGGCGCCCGCCACCCCTGTCCACAGTCCAACACCTAAACACCAAGTGACGTCCCTTCTAGCGTCTGCTACATGGACGAATATCGGCAAATGCGAGGTTGAATGTGAAGGAATTGGCGGAACTATCAGTCAGTCACGTGTTTGTCTGGTCAGTGCGACCATCACAGTGAACAACACTATGTGTGATGGCGAGAACTCTACAAGAACTGTCGGCTGTGAGATAGGGTGCCCATCAACAGCAGGTAAATAATTACTATGTAGGGTTATTACATGTTACTCACATTATCATATATGGTTATTACATGTGTTATGACGGGAACTTTTCAAAAACTCTCCTAAGAGACAGAGTGCCATCAACAACAGGTTAAACAATTACCAGTCATTACATGTCACTCTCATTCCATATACATCTATTGTAAAATATGTTGTCAGTGCAAATGGCCAATGCCAATTGTCAAATGGAAGTTCTGCTATCAAAAAATACGATTGAATTCGTCAAATTTATACGGACTGTAAGAAAATGTGGATAATTTATGCGATTATTCTACTTATCGTCTTTATTCTGAAATAATAATAATATCCATAAGCAGTGATTGGTCTTAGAACTGCCATTTGCCAATTGCCATTCGCCATTTGCACTGACATATGGTATATCATACTTACTTAACCATATATGGTAATTATATACCACGTGTATTACCATATTAGGTCAAGCCATTCTTATTACCATTTATGTTAATGCCACATGTGCAGTACCCGAGCCCTTTTAGCTGTCATAACCATCTAACAGCGGCTACATCCGAAGAAACAGAGCATGTTACGAATCACAGAATTCAATGACTTATTCTAGCTAAATTGGTTTAGTTGCAGTAGAAGGAGTACTTTGGTTGTGTGGGATGGCCTCTTTGCTTGTCAACTCCATGGTAGGTGGTCAAGAATCGTTCACTTTCCTTATTTCTTCTTTTATATATTTTATTGCGAACCACTACCTAGCAATAGTAAGAAGTAGGTAGGGGGGAAGTTGTCATCTCAGTAGAGACGGCAATTCTTACAGACCACAGGACACCAAAGCAGAAACCCGGGTAAGAACGCCTGGGACGATTTTTAAAACAACAGTTATATGCTGTTAAAACAACGGTTATATGCTGTGTTCACACGAAAACCATGTTTATTTAAACAATGTTTTTCTTTGCCTGATAACTTGCCAAGTTTCTCATTGTGTTGAATTTTTACTAGCTAAATGATCACTTAGTAACATGTACAGCATAGTCTATTTAGTTTTCTTGGTTCTGTCCAATCTTGGGAGATTGAGATTTAAACCAGTTTAATCAAACCACCTTTTAAACTGGTTTAAGTGCTGGTGCAAATGCAGCCTAGTCCCAGGCTATCTAACCCAGGTTTGGTTAGATTTGTGACGTTACCGTAAACCATCTCCCCGGGGCTTAGCTCGTCCCAGGCCATACGGTTCATCTCTGTGCACAGAAAACCCTGTTAGAATGCCAGGCGCTTAATTCTAATTATAAGAATTATATTATTATAAGATTTAATTCTAATTATCTGCTGGTTTTCTCAAGGTATTTTTGTGATCTAAAGATTCCTGTGAAGATCTGAAGTCTGAGTACCTGGAGCCATGTAGAGTCAAACTTAGCAACAGCTTCCTATCTGACTAGCAACGATTTCTAGCGTACAATCCTCGTCAAATGAACATCCGACTCACTGTACTGGGACTGGAGTAGCCTGCTTAGGGGCCCTAGAAGGGAGGTGGAAGGGTTCTGTGTGCTAGAGATAATATCGGAGCGAGCGGCCGGGGGGGAAGGAACATTCGGTTGTTTTTCTTCTCCGGTTGTATATCGTCAAATTCAGAGGAATACGACGTCCCAAAGATAGAACACAAGCAGCTTTTAGTTATATTTTTATTAAAACATTCTACAACAATTGTTTTATTTGCTAAATATACATTAGTATAAATACTATTTCACAATAAGACAGATAGATAAGTACCATTACACGCGACCTGTAAAATCGTGAACATCAAAAATGTGTGTAGAATGTGTATTGTCTTCTGGTAAATCACAAGCGAGAATTCAGGCGCTGAGACTTACTAAGACATGTTTCTAGTTGACTGTTTGAAAATCTTGCGTATGATTGGTCAAAACAAATATTCCATACATATTTTCTCAGTTCACGGTTTTACTAGTTTGACTGTAACACGCCTTTGCATTTGCGGTGTAACGTGGGTACAATGGGCGATGAGACAGGTCTTCCACCACAATGGCGGACACGCGCTTTTCCTCGCGGCGTAATTACAGGACGTTTTCAAGCGTCATCTGTGAGACACGGTTTTTAGGACTTTAAAATTTGCTCTAGGAATCTGTAATTACCAAATGTACATTTACAGTCATATCATCACTTTTTTTTTCACGTTTTTTTTTTCATGTTCACTGCTTGATTTTATCAGAAGGTTTTCCTATTTATCGTCCAACACTTCTTGTTCTCGAAGAGATCTTCTGGGTTTAATTGCTGGGTTCAGTAATACTATCCTGTTTGAGCACCATGTTTGGTTTCACCACGAGGGGGTTCGGCAATATTTCATTGCCTTATCGTTGACAAGGCTCTACCCATATTAAAACTTCTATGTCTCTGCTAATCCAGTAAAACTACGCGAGCCATGATGGGATGTGACGACGCTATTCGTAAATTTTGCATTCTCTTTTACATTTTCACATCACATTTTATTAAAGCTGAAGGAATTGTACCATAATTATGTGGCGAACTTATGTAATCTTGACAAAGAAATCGCTTTTTTGCCACCAGGATTAAAGAAGGTGAGATACAAAAATAGATTATACTGGAGCAGTAACACATATGGCTAATGGTTTTACTTCAATAGAAAACGGTTTATCCGGGTCTTTTACTTCTTCCGTGTGATCATCCGGAGATTTTACTTCTACTGTATGATCCTCCGGGGACTTTACTTTTTGCTTTTCCAAGCGCGTAACTTCTGTACAAAGACCGCCTCCAGTACTTCTGCACAGCGGTAGTACGGCGTATCCTTGCCGTTGAAGAATCGGCAGTTGTCGAAAATGCGCGTGACATCACTGACAAACTGCTCCAGCGTAGCGTACTTTTTGCTTGTGATCTTGTCTTCGACGGTAGAAAGATCTGAGAGGAAAAGAAAAGTTTGAGCAGGATCGTAGCCGTAGCCGTATTTCGTAGTTGGAAGGATCATTACTGCGACTTTCTGCAAAGTCCCTTCAAAATCCCAAGTGTGAAGTGCATTTTGGCTTACTTTAGTAAAAAGCCTCAAACATTTTTCGTTGGCCTACAACTTTGATGGCTTTTAACCAAGCCATCTCACTGCAATACGTTGACCAATCAGACGCAACAAAACGTGCTATATCAAAATCCAAAACTTGATTGATGACAGTAAAAAGCGGTTTTTAGCAGTTTGGGAATCTTTGGCGAGAAACGGGAAAATATAAAAAATATTCTTTTTCGTTGATGCTTGATGTTGACGATTTTTTCATTTACCCTTGTTGGATACACCTTTGTTAATGTTTTCATGCTATACAAAAAGCAAACTATGTGATGAAATAGCAAGCTAAAAATAAAAACTAAAGCTTCTCTAAATGAGCCGATGGAAATGGATGCTTTCTCCTGCATGATATTCCGCTAGGATGAAAACGTGGCGGCTGAGAGGTACAGATAGCTGAGATAGGCGCCTCGAACCGCCTCGTACCACAGCCTTTTTAGTCCGGCATGACTTCGCTTACCCATGGGCTCTTTGATGACGTCATAATATCCGGGAACGTCCAGGCCACTGACAGGCTCAAGGAAGGGCCACGCCATCTTGTGACTCTATACGACAAAGCACACATAAGTATACACAAACAGCCCAGGCGATTTTTTTAAATGAGCTTAATCGAAAAAATGGCCCAAAATGTAAAAGTTTATACAAAGACAGTTTACGTGAGAATCACTGTTTTATATGTAAAATATTTGAATTTCTAAAGCGATAATTGAGAGATGTTAAAACCTCGTTCCGCAGGAACTATTTCACTTTTCTTGTCCTCAAAAACAAGAGCATTTTTCTCAATTTGGCTTCTAATACTCAAATTGGGAAATAATATAAAGTATTTCTGTGTTTTTAAAAGCTCTAATGAGCCCATAAGCAGCATAACAATGTGCTTATGAAATCTAATAAAATGTATGAAGCAAAATGCTAATGACTTTGTCCCAGGTCTGCCTGTATTGGAACTCAAGCCTTCTCTTGCTCAAATTTCCCTCAGAGTGCAACTTAACGTATCTCGCCAATCAAATCAGTCACCAAAAAGCCATGTCAATTTACCTGTAGTGATCGAAGCATGCGCTTGAGTGAGTCGTGGTCCCTGTTGGTCAGCGGCTGCAGTGCGAGTTTTGATTGGTTCTCCTTGCATCGCGGACACACGTAGGACTCGAGCTGATCAGCCTCGTTCTCAGATATTCCGACGCATGCGCCGTGAAACCAGTCCTGACAGGAGTCGCATCCGACGTAAAACCTGCAACCACAGGGTTCCCGGTTAAAAAAACTTAATTATGTAGGCTTCGACGGTGGATGGGAGGTTTTAGTCATGTCACGCCATGTCACGTCACGGCACAGCATTATAGGCTCGCAGCTAGGGGTGGTGTGGTGCACCATGGGTAGGCTGACCCCCTCTCTCTAACATGACGTCATAAATAAAACATTCTGCATGCCTATATTTCAAAATTGCCTTTAAAAGGTGAAAATCGCAATTTAATTCCACACAAAGAACGAGCTTCTAGGCCGTTAAGTTATTTTTATTATTCTTAGCTGTTCTACACATTCTCGAATTTGCGTATCGAGATTAGCGAAAAGGTGTTCGGTGTACACACAACACAACATTCGTCAGTGATCAAAGTATTTTTTTCTGTTTGCTACAATTATGGACGATTAAAAAAACGTGGTTCTACGCTTTTCACGTTAAAATTACGATGTCAAAACCCGTTATACATAACGTACTATGAACTATCTAAAGCTTTGAATTGTGCTAATAGATCGTGAAAACAAGTGGGATAGATACGCATATACAATTTTTTATTCATATCTTTTTTTATCTGTAAGCGATGTAAAGAAAATCCTGGGAACGAATACAGAAGCCGCTGCCCATGTATTCGCGGGCGCTTTGTTTCTGAATAAACAAAATGGCGGAGAAGACTGAAGCTATTTTGTTTTCTCTTCCTCGTCTTGATATAACATTTAAATACATCTTACCACGATTGTACTACGATGAACTTTACAAATGCCGGCGTGTTTGCAAAAGCTTTAAAGAACTTTGTGATGAGTATTTTAGGACTTTGACAACATTCGACATTAGAAACCTCACTATACGAATTCGTAAGAAATCTGGATCTTGGGCTATACGGGCCCTCACAGCGAGAAATACCAGCTTACATGGACTACTTTTACCTGATATGATGACGATTAAGGGAAGGGGATCAGTTATTAACGACATCGTAAGCAGGAACCCACTGCTCGAAACGGTTGATCTAAGTAGTAATGTTTTCGATAACCGTGAAACTGCGAACAGCGAAGAGTATGATACAATATTAACCAAGCTAGCAGACAATTGCCCACGACTGAAAAACCTAGTCTTGCCTCCTAATGTATTGAGAAAAAATGAACCACTTTGTGCAATTTTCAAGGGATGCCTCGAACTCCGAGTTCTCAACTTGAATTATGCCAAATATCTCTCACTGACAACTAGTGAATTAGCGCTTGAAGTGTTAGCCGAAAATTGCAAGCGTCTACGACAGCTCAAATTAGCTGGATGGAGAGGAATTCCTGCAGAAAAGCTATCAGAGGTATTTCAAGCCAACCCTGGTCTGGAACTCGTTGATCTGTCCGATTCTTGTGTGACAGATTCGCATATCAGTTCTCTTGGGAAGTTTTGTAAAGCGCTCAAGAGTATCAGTTTATCCGAGAACCCAGCTGTCAGCCAAGTTGGTTTTATGAATTTATTTGAGGGCTGTTTTCAGCTTCAGTCACTTGACCTTTCATGGACTGGCATTGATAGCAAAAGCCTCACTCATTTAGCCGTGAATTGTAGAAAACTCACCGAGGTTAGACTTTGGAGTTGTAACTTACTGACTGAAAAAGGCTTGTGTCACTTCTTTAGTTATTGCCCAACATTAAAATCTATAGAATTAACTGATTTGACGAGTGTAAGTGATGAGAGTATTGTCTGTTTGGCAAAGTGCTGCCCAAATATCAAGAACTTATTGTTATATAACTGCGATGGGGTAACCATATTGGGCTTTCAAGAGTTTTTCAAACAAAGTGCACAACTAGAATCAGTTGACATTTCCCACAGACAAATGGATGATGTCCTTGTTTGCTTGGCTGAGAACTGTACAAAGCTAAAAAACCTGACAGTTGATTACGGCAGTCAACAAAGCACACAAGGATTGAAAAACATACTCAAGAAATGCCCAGATCTTCAATCACTTGCGTTGTTGGATTTTGTTTGGGATAACACATGTTTTGAGCCGTTAATAACACAGGGTAAATCAAAGATAAAAGCGCTTAATTTTCAAGTAAGCCATGCATCCTGGCCGATTTCTCTACAGACTTTTAAAGATATTCTGTTGTGTTGCCAAGACCTTAAAAAGATCTCAATCTCTAAAATGGAAAATCTTTGTGATGAATGGATTTCATGGCTGGCTGAGACGTTTCCAAGACTCAAACATGTTGAACTCAAGCAATGCCCTGCTGTGAGTGTCAAATCTGAGGAAATTTTGATCGAGAAATGTCCAGAAGTCTTTGTGGAAATTATACATATGACTTTAAGAAAATAGGTGAAGTATTCACCTCTCAAAGAATATTGTATCAACTGTAGCAATGCTATTTTCAATAGTAAATGTCCTTAATAAGTATGACACATTTTTTCACCTCCCAAGTTTTTTTCACTCCTTTTTACCTTCTAAACTCCTCCTATTATACAGTTTGTTTTATAGTGTATCGATTCTTTTTGTCATATCAAGGTACCTTGTTTTAAAACACTATTCTGATGGTCCATTGACATTTCTTGGTTCCGCCCTCCCCTGATCACTATTGCCCGCTCATTTCTTGGTTTCACCTTGCCTCCCCATCGTTCCTTACTTGGTTTCGTCTTAGACCTCCCCCATCATCAATCTAGTGGACTCTTCCATACTTGGTTTCGTCTTAGCCCCCCCCCCCCCCCCACCCTTTTCTTATTGTCCATTCTTTACTTGGATTTCTCTTAGCCCCTCCTCCCCTCCCACTGGCATCACTTCTATGAGGTCTGTTCCTTACTTGGTTTCGTCGTAGGGCTGTCGGCACAAGCAGTACACCTCTTCCTGCTCCACATCTTGTTGCTCCCGCTTGCAATCCTTGCACGACCAGTGATCCATCGCGGCAGCCTCCTCGGGCGTAATGTTCACACATGCACCATGAAACCAATTAGCGCACAGATCACAACCGACATAGAACCTACAAATAACACAAAGGAGGTCATTGCCTGACATAGACCACAAATACATGTGACGTAAAACATACACAAAACAATAAATGACGTCACAAGCTGATATGGATCACAAAGAAATGTGACGTAAAACATACACAAGACAATAAATGACGTCATAGCTAATATGGGCCACAAAGACATGTGACGTTAGACATAAACAAGACAACAAATGACGTCACAAGCTGGCTGCAGAAAACACGATCGACGTAATCAGATGATATGGACCACATAGCCTGCTTGTAGGCAGTACTCGGTATGGAGAATCCGCTCCATTCGGTGATCACATGTAACGAGGCTCTCTACAACAACTAGGTTTTACGGCGTTTTTACTTCTCCATTTGTAAAATTCAGATTCTCCTGGTATGACGTGCCTGATATGACGTTACCTAAACCCTCACTGGGTTTCCTCCCCAAGCCCTCGGCGATCCACAGACATCCCACACAGAAGGTCGGAGACAAAATGAGAGTATAAACCTTTGAGAACCCAGAGAACGTTAATATTTTCGGCTTCACCCTGGTGTAGAACCCTTCCAAGAGGACACCTTTATATTCAGCTCTGTTTTCAACGTGATTCTTTAAACCAAACAAAAGAACTTTGGGACGTAGCTCGCGCAAATACACAGGTCTCTCACACCGGGGTGAGTCATATTTTTTTTGTTTCGTGAGGTTACCGTACCTGGTGGCATCATAAGGCTTCTTGCAAATACAATAAAGCGTGGTATCCTCGCTCCACTTGGGTCTCTTTTCAACAACAGGTTCCACCTGGTCTCCCTGGCTTTCCTCGTGGCGGCGTTTGCGGGAGGTCTCGTCCCTGGTGGCCTTGGCCTTGCTCGATTTTACCAACTCTGTTGTCAGCTCTTTCTCGAGCAGCAGCCGCTTTTTCATTATCTGAGGAGTGAGGCACAAGGTTGTTTACTACCTTTTTTAGCTAGTGAATGCAAAGCACGAGTCATTGCTCACTGGCTCACTGGCTCGGCGTCGGTATTGCTAGAGACAATGTGTAGTTCCCGAAAATATCCATACCCCCCCTACTATGGGGGTCGGAGGTATGACCCCCCACCCCTCTGGAATTTCCAACTCCCTGGAAAAAAATGAATACAGTAACTGTTAAGGAAAAAGGGCATTTTACCCCCCCTCCCCTCTGGAAATTCCTGGGCGTTTGAACCCCCCCCTGGAATTTCCAATCCCCTCAATGGGGGGGAGGGGGGATTTTCTGGAACTACACAATGATGGTGGTGTTTGTACACCAGTTCGATTCCGACTTATCCTAGTTCGAGTTATTGGGGAGTTCGAGTTATCCGAGTAAAAATGACTGAAAAATAGGTCTCTAGGGAACTTTGAAGCGACTACAGGGAGTTTGAGTTATCTGAGTTTGCATTACCAGGGAGTTTGAGATATCTGGGTTAGAGTTACCAGGGAGTTGTGGTTATCGGTGTTCTACTGTGAGCCTGACCTCTTTTCGGAGTGCTTCCTTTCGTTTGTATAAGAGCCCGTCTAGCCTCATCAGCTTGGCTTTCTCTCTCTTTCGGTTCTCTTCCTCCCGTTTGTGTTCCTTCGCTTTCTCGGTTGACTCGTTCCGTTCAATCTTGTGGAGCATGGAGTCAATGACCTTCCTGCAGATCGCGATTCTGAGAAAAAAAAACATTTAAAATTAATGTCATGAAAGGGTGTCTATCAGCAGACAATTTGTTATCTTAGCAAAATACCAAACGAGAAAGCATCCATCGGCTGATTTAAAAAAAGTAAATGTGAATTTAGGAAATGGAGTTTATAACTTTGTTTTTTAGATTGTCATTTCGAAATTTTATTGCACGTTGAATGAGAAACAGCAACAAATATTTGTCTGACGGGGTCCCTTAAACCATTTTCTGTAAACCGATATTTTAGCAGTGTCTGCTTAGATATTAGCAAAAGCTAAATTAGGCGAAATCTATTTATGTGCCCTGTCAGCAACACACCTTTGATATTGTTTCTATTCAACATTTGAGGATAAATGTGAGAAAATTTCGAAACGACCGCTTCTCGAATTCAATAGAAAGTACCACCGAATCGGCCGATGGATGCTTTCTCCTTAGGTTTTATGGTAGAAATGGACAAAATGGTGACTGACCCTCCTTCCGTTTACTATCTCCACTCCCCTATTCATGCAATACCCACCTACTCAAGTCCTGCCTTGATTCTAGCGACATGAGCTTGCGGTTCATCAGGATTGGCACATTGCCGCCTGTGCTCGTCTTCTTGCCTTTGGACTTGGCACTCTGCTGCTTCGCTTGCTGCTGTTCCTTGGACGAGTGCTTCATTTTGGGTGTGCTGCGGCTGCGCTGAGGTGTTTTGGTGACTGTCTTAGCACCTTGGACTGAGCAATAAGAGTGCGGGAAGTTCAGGCTTGGCCAGATTTGTTGGACATGAGTCCGATAACGTTTTTCGCGTGAAATTTACCGTGGAATTCAACGTAAATTATTATCATTGAATTCCACTTTTCCATTATTGAATTCCACCAAAAAATATCACTTGAGCCTAGCCAAAGGCACGCGTATCAACTGGACTAAACGATTCATACCGAAATACACTTAAGTTTACATATATTAGCAAAATTTGGGTGGTTTAAAGCTGAAAACGGTATGCCTTCGAGCCTCGAACAGAAAAAAAAAAATGAATGGCTTGTGTTTTGGTGGTTGTCGTGAATTTTAGAATTGCGAGGGGAAAAAACGGGATGAATGGTTTGCGTTTTGGGCTACGTTTTCTTAATGAACCTTAAAGAGCTAAGAAAGATAACTAGTTGACTAGTTGACAGAGTTAGCTACAGCATACAGTCCATTTATTCACCTCTTATAGTTGAAGCCTGTGGCGTCATCCCAGGCTGCATCTGAGCCCGCTGATATGGCGTCATGATGACCGGAGGTTTCATGGTCACCTGTGGTCTGCTGACCGCTGTCTGCGGCTGAAGAGTCCGCACCACAACTGGCTGTTGCTTAGGGGCCGTCTGACGTAACGCTGACACGACTTGTGGCGAGGCAAGGGTTGGGCTCGAGATGAGCGACTTGTAGGCTGGGTTGACCATTGCGTGTGTGACAGTGGTGGCGGCGACTTTACGTTGCGTCTTGATGGCATTTTGCACCTTCTTTTGGTTCATTTTGAGGAGGCGCTGTTGTTGCTTCACCTAAAGAGAGATCTGTTACTTTCGTGATTTATGACTGTAATTAAATATATCTGCCTCAAATGTAATCAATCTTGTAGTCTAGCAAGCCCTGAATCTTGCTTTCTATGAGACAAAATAAAAACAAATCTGGTTAAAATACCATGAACATTTCCATGAAAAAGGGGAATGAGGAAAACTCCCAAAAAGCGCATTTCAAGAAAAACGAAATCTTCGGGAAATGACAAACGTTTCCAAATTAACGAATATTTCCAAGAAAAACGATTTCCAAGATTAACGAATATTTCCAAGAAAAACGAATATTTAATGGAAAATGACGTGCCTGTTGCTCTTGTTCCCGCTTCTGCACAGCCGCTGCTCTCATTTCCGCCGCACGTTTCATTGCCTCCTCCTGTAGTTTCTTTTCTTGCTCTAAGGCCTTCTCACGCTCACGGCGTTCCTGGTACTGACGAATCTCCCACAATTCTAGCTTTTCCTGGAAAAAAATAAAGAGGATTAAGAGTTTTGCACGGCACTAAGCACGGCTGCACCAGTTGCGCTGCACTGCAAAGCACAACACTGATTCAAACGTCGAGCTTCTGATGTGACGAATCACATACTATTTTTTCTTTGATTTTGTGCAACAGAAACTCCTCATCAAGTCAACTGTCACTACTTGCAACCTACTAAGCGCAACCTATTAAGTGCGACGCCTGAATCAACGTTGACCCCAATGTATTTTTGTCGATACAAATAAACAATTAGATTCAGCACGACGTGTGAAACGGGCCTAAGCATCCGAGTATAAATGACTGAAAATCAGGACCGAATCGAAGGGAAATCGAAATCAGTTTGAGATAGCCAGGTTTTTAGTACACTAGATTCAATTACCTCCGGGCACCAGGTCTGGAAGACCTTTGGTCCCATGTTGACCGGTTCCATCTCCTCCTCGTCATCGCTGAACTCAGGGTTGAGTGTGATCTTCGGTCTGAGCGTCCGACCACGCTTGCTTGTTGTGGGGGGTGGGGACCGTGGAATTTCGCTTACTGGTTTTCGCAGGGTTCTGATCGTCTTACGGACCAGGAACTCCATTTGAAGGCCGTCCGGAGATACGTAGCGATGGTCTACTATCTCGGTGGTGGTGGTTCCTAAATGAAGTAGACATTGAGTTGAAAAAAATGTTGATGAACCACTCCTTTGTTATTGTTAACAATTGAAAATACAGCGGTTTACATCATATTAACAATCCACAATAGACAGCATTAGTTTGCAAATTTATTTTATTATCGCTTAAATAAGCCGATAGCAATTCTACAGAAAAATCGCGCATTTTCAAACACTGGTATTCTTTTGTAAATACTTGGCTTTTTGTATGTTGGCAAGAAAATTTTAGATTCTCTAACACGGAAAAAACATAACTTTACACATCGGAGCTAATTGTAGTATGGTTTGATAGTGATGGTGCTGGTGCTGGTGCTAATAGTGGTGCTATTGGATCGTGGCGGTCGCACGTTAATCTCCTCCCATTCAAGGCATGCGTAGTGAATCTTCAGGAGTATTCCCTTCCTTCCCATACCCCACCCTTTCCTTTCCACCTCTGTCAAATACATTGCTGTTGGCGTTCGCACGTTAATCTCGTCTCACTGGAGACACGCATAGAGGATCTCCAGGATGATTCCCTCCCTTCCCATACCCTTTCCTTTTCTTACCTTCCCTAGTTGCACCCACCAGTACGCTAATTCAATGCTGTTGGAACGTGGTGGTCGCAGGTCTTCTCCCACGTGAGTTACGGGTGGGGAATGTCCACACCCCCTCCCATTCCCATGAGCACATGGTTTTACTCACCAGTGCTTGTGCTAATAGTCGTGCTGTTGGAACGTGGTGGTCGCACGTTAATTTCATCCCATTTGAGGCACGCGTGGAGGATCCTCAGCTGAAGCCCCGCCCCGGCCAGTGTCTGAAGACTCTGAGTCCTGTATCTCCATGCGACCTTATAGAGGGAATAACTATCAGAGAATATCAAACACCTAGTACGATCCCCAAAGCCGCGACAGTGGCACTGACTTTCCTTCTGAGTCAGAGGATCAGGTCAGGAATGCATGGGATTTTCGAGAGCTATAAAAACCTGAGTTATAAAAACGCTAAGCCTGTCTCTTTTAGCAATAGTCCTGTTTCGCATTCCACTTCCCTAACAGACAAAGGATGCATAAATACTGTCCGAGCATAGGTTTGGGACAAATTTCGAGCACAAACCAACGAGAATGGTCGCGCTCAGTCTATTAGAAACAGTTATGTCAATTCGATCTGTCCAATTTAAATCAAAACAAATGTCATTTAATTCGGTACAAAAGGGACTTGGGTAACAGAAGCGGAGGAAGCAACAGGAACAGTAGAGTAAGCCATGCTAAGGTTAATTCGTGCCATACAAATATGTAACATATAGAAAGCTCTCAGACTGGGTAGTACCATGCTCTGTGATGTTCGCGTAGTGTTCCTACCGAAACATCAGCGTTAGTCTATCTCTGTCAAGGTTCACAGACTTTGTGTCGTTTTAAAATTTCAAGGAACCAGATTGGATAAGTGACTGATGATACCTTAAACGATGGTCTTGGAAACGAGGCTGGCCACGTGATTCCAGTCCCGCGGGATGTATACATGAACTGCTGGACTTCACGCATACCCGCGCGTCGCCCCAGTACCCGTAGGTCTCGCTTGGAGAGGCGGAACACGCTCTTCACGGAATGTCGGTTGCGGCGCCACTTAGCTATGCGATTGTCAAGGAGTTTGCGGGGGTCTCGAACCAGCGGTTCCACCATCGGGTACTTCTCTTGCTTCGGCGGCAACTAAACATGATTATAAAAGTTGATTAAATAGTTGGACAAGTTCTGTGAGCCAGAACAAATAACTTAGCGAGATTTGAAAATATATTAAACTGCTGAAAACGTTTGGTGAGCTCGGTCAAATTACTAAACAAAGGAGAGGATACAGATGTGAGTGTGAAGGGTGAAGGTTGCTGAAGAAGCAAAACACAATTATATAATATAAATTTTGTGCTATATTTTCAAGCACTTTCAACTGTTTCATACATACATATTTTTTACTTTCAGTGATTTTTTTTCAGACAATCCCGAATAAGAGCAAACAAGCAATTAATGTAATCCAAGAAAATACCACTTCAAAGTAAAGTTCAAAATATATTGTTATTTTATCAATTAAACTGCAAAATATATAAATACAAATGTGATTAATGCTTTTCGTGAGGGGGGTTAATTCAATGTGAGATCACAACAATATCAACAAGTAAATTCTCCCCAGTTGATTACTCAAATGGTGATTGCAACAAGAATGAGAAAATTCGAATTGACATGTAGTAAAAATTGTTCTTACCTTGCTTGGAGTACTTGTTGAAGACTGCACCAGCCGTGTCATGGATACAGCTGTTTTGGGCGTGCTAGCCCCCACTGTCTTGGGCGCGACAGCTATGGGCCGCACCCCCTGTTGTTGGGTGAGGCCCAAGCTTGTCTTGATGGACACAGGGACTCTTATACTGGTGCCACCACTAGTCGCCCCAGGCCCCCCCTGTATGGTGCCCTGGACAGTAAATGTCTGGCCCGACGGGGTAACAATCCGAATTAGCTGGGTTTGGCCAGGAACAACCACATTACCGGTGACATTAGTAACCATGTTTCCAGGAATGCTTGCCACCAAGGCGGCGATGTTGCCAACGGGGGTTGCACCACCTGAAGTAGTTATTAGAGGAGTGCTCAGGCGCACTACGTTACCGCCTAACGGCACTTGCGGTCCTGATGGGTTTGGTAGGATGGGTTTGGGGCCTATGGGGACATACTTCGTGGTAGATATAGGCTGCACCTGTCTTGGCTTCAATGCCAATGACGCAGTAACAATCCCTGGGTTCTGCAGCCTTGCAATTTTTATGGATTGTGAAACAGCAGGCTTTGCAGGGGTAGAAGTAAGGGTAGAAGTCTGTTGTGTTAAACAAGAGGGTGGTCTGGGTGTTGTGGGGTTTCCCATGGTATGGGGCACTGACTGCGTTGTCTGTGTAGCAAGGGCAGCTAGAGGAGAAGACTGTGCTGGTACCAGGGAAATGGTCGTCTGCTGTGATGGGTGAGTAGTAGTGGTTGTGGAAGGTGCCTGATAAGTTGTAGAAGCCACCGTTGGTTTTGGAGGAGCAGTAGCTACAATGGATTGTGCCACTTGAGAACAAGAGGCCGCAGAAGGTCCCGCTTGAGAAGACGGGGTCACAGAATGCCCCGTTTGGGTAGATGGGGCCATAGAGGGCGCCACTTGAGTTGAAGAGGCCACAGAAGGCGCAGCTTGGGTAGACGGGGTCACAGAAGGCGTCATTTGAGTAGACGGGGTCACAGAAGGTGCCGCTTGAGTGGAAGAGGCTACAGAAGGCGTTACTTGTGTAGAGGAGGCCACAGAAGGCGTCATTTGAGTAGACGGGGCCACAGAAGGCATCCCTTGAGTGGACGTGGTCACAGAAGTCGCCGCTTGAGTGGAAGAGGCTACAGAAGGCGTTACTTGAGTAGACGAGGTCACAGAAGTCGTCACTTCAGTAGACAGGGTCACAGAAGGTGCCGCTTGAGTGGAAGAGGCTACAGAAGGCGTTACGTGAGTAGAAGAGGCCACAGAACGCGTCACTTGAGTAGAAGAGGCCGCAGAAGGAGCCAGTTGCACACCGCCAGACACTGGCTGTGATGCTTGAGTTGTAGACTGTGCTGGTGGAATAACAGGAGCTACTGGCAGGGCTGCTTGAGAATTGGGGGGTGCAGATTGAGCCACTAGGGGGGAAGACAATGCTGGTTGAGTAATAGGAGCTACGGTTTGTGCTCGAAATGAAGCAGAGGAAGCAACAGCGACAGCTACAGACTGTTCTTGTTTAGTCGCTATTGGCTTCAACCTCACTTCCTCGATTTTCTCGGAATTGTCTTCCAAATTTCTTGGTTTTACCGAATTTCCCAAAACACTTTGTACATCTTCTACTAAAAGCGAGTCTCTAGCACGTTTCCGTTCGCATCTTATCTCCTCAAAGGACTTTTCGAAAAAGTCCGACACATTTCTTTGTAATGAAGTATCCTCATCAATCTCCATAGCTTCTTGTTCTATATCCATCCTTTTGGAGTTCTGTGGTCCATCTTTGTTCTCTTTAGCGAAGACAGTGTTTGAGCTATCTGGACTGATGGCCATAGTTTTGGAAGGACCATTCCTATCAGGTATATGATTAAGAATTGTCTTTGCACCACAATCATTCGAAGAGACCTTCTCGTTAGAGTCCATCAATGGACCCTTAACAGGGAATACTTTGCCAGAATTATCATTAGAGTCAATACACAGTGCGCTTGCAAATTCCCCTTTAGTGTCCTTGCTCATCACATTCCCTTCCTCCAACCCAGTTTCCTGCACTTCTGTGCCATCAATAACCACCCAACCATCGTCTTCTAGAGAGGAAAATCTTTCATGGGACTCCTTCTCTGAAAGCTCAGTGTTAGGAATGCAAGAGACTTCCATCGGAGTGGCAACATGGTCAATCTTTTCAACACTGCTGCCTTTGCAAGGTAGTTCTGATTCCTCAGTCAATGATGAGGTTTTCGATACAAGAGAAACTCCACTTTCTCCTCTCTGTCTTGGAGTAGTCTCCCTAGATGCATCTTGTTCTGTGGTCCCTTCACGATTTTCCTGATCACTCACTGACCCAGCAGGCAACTGATCTTCATCTAGACTTTCTGAACTGTTGGCATTTCCTGGAAGTTTACTCTCTAGGTGTCCTGCGGGGCTTGTACCCTTGATGATATTAGTATCCATCACTTGGGAAGATGTAACTTTGGCATTGCTCTCTTCGACTTTTTCTTTTATTTCGGATTTTCCTTCAAAGCTCTTACCACATACAGAATCTGGCACTGCTTGGGTGATCTCTAAGGCAGGGTTTGTGTCTGACCTTGTAATATTTTCAGATGTACTATTTGTCAAAGGTATGTTAGCATCAGCATTTTGTTTAAGTGGTTCACGGCCAACAGGTTCGGATTGAACAGGTATTTGCAATAAGTTAAAAGTTTTCTTTGCAGATGATTCTTCAGCTGTAATATTGTGGGGTAGCAGAAGCCCAGTTGATGTTTCGTTAGGTAGTTTTGTATTTGTTACCTTAGAGATGGCAAAAGAAGCCTCTGGAACCGCTGGGGTGACAATAGTCGTCACTGGGGACTGTTTATCAACTGGCGTAATTGTTCTTCTGGCAGGTTCTTTTGTTGCCACAGCTGACTGTGTGACAACTGGTGTGACTATAGTCGTACCATGGGGTTGCGTGACCATATTTGCGACAGCTGGTGTGACTATAGTCGTACCATGAGGTTGCGTGACCATATTTGCGACAACTGCTTGTGTGTTAACTGGCATAGTGGCAACTAAGGTAGGTTGTTTTGTGACAGCTACCTCGGTAAAAGTTGTTACTTTTGGCTGTGTGACAACTGGCACTGTAATAGTTGAAGCAGGATGTTGTGTGACAGCAGGTGTTGTGATAGTTGAAGCAGGGTGTTGTGTGACAGCAGGTGTTGTGATAGTTGAAGCAGGATGTTGTGTGACAGCAGGTGTTGTGATAGTTGAAGCAGGGTGTTGTGTGACAGCAGGTGTTGTGATAGTTGAAGCAGGGTGTTGTGTGACAGCAGGTGTTGTGATAGTTGAAGCAGGGTGTTGTGTGACAGCAGGTGTTGTGATAGTTGAAGCAGGGTGTTGTGTGACAACTGCAGTGGACATAGTTGTGATTGGCCGTTGTGTGACTGCCGGTGAGACAGGGTCCCTAGCTACCACAGGCACAGCAGTAGTGACAGTTTGCCGCTCAGCCCGAGGGACATAAGGTGGGAATTTAGTTGTTGGTATTATTTTTTGTGGACAAGATTGCGCAGACACAGTAGGTGTTGGTAAAACTGGTGCTTCTCGCATTAACACTGTGTTTTGTATGGAAATTCCTTGCGTTACTTGAGTTCTTTGCATTAGTGTGCCTTGTGTTACAGCAGTCTGCGTAATGGGTAACCTTTGTGTGACAGACATTCCTTGCATGACAACTCTTCCTGGCGTGACAGGTATCCCTTGAGTGACAGCTGTTCCTTGCGTGACAACTCTCTCTGGTGTTACAGGTATTCCTTGCGTGACCACTGTTCCTTGCAAGGAAACTCTTTCTGGTGTGACCGGCATACCTTTTGTGACCACTGTTCCTTGTGTGACAACTCTTCCTCGCGTAACAGGTATTCCTTGCGTGACAATTCTTCCTGGCGTGACAGGCATTCCTTGCGTGACAACTCTTCCTGGTGTGACAGGCATCCCTTGTGTAACAACTTTTCCTTGTGTGACAACTCTTCCTGGTGTGATAGGCATCCCTTGCGTGACAACTCTTCCTTTTGTGACAGGCATCCCTTGTGTAACCCCTTTTGCAACATTTACCCTTTCTGTTTTCACTATCTTAGCAGCAGCAAGGGCCCTTTTCATATCTTCTTGTTTCTTACGAAGTTCCTTCTTGGTATTAATGCCATCTACAACATGTGTTAGCTTACGCTTTTTGCTCTCAAAGTCATTCTTATCCTTGGTAAGAAAACGCTTCCGTTTCCGGCTCTGCATGTCGCTACACCAGGTCCATCCACCATTGCCAAAGATGCGATATTCTTCACCTTTCTGCTTCCACACAGTGTGTGTAGGAATCCAGGAATAGTTCACTATAGAAGCAAAGCATACTATTTCTAGCTCTAAAGTCATAAAGACAAAGAGAAGCAACACAAAGACAGGGCTGTTACTTAAGATAGGTACCAATGGACAAAGAGAGAAATATAAATACTCACGCTTTTCATCGGTTATTGTGATCAGCAATTTAATAAGTATGATCTTATTAAGATAAAGTACAGATACAAGTATTCATCATTTTAATGTCGTTATAATGACGACCCTTTTACTCAATACTTGTACTTACCAAACACTTTTTCCTCTTTAATTTCCACCTCCTCCTCCTCATCTTTATGATCCCTCTTCTTCTGTGCCTTTTCTGCTTTGGTTTCGACGAGTGCACGGTGCATTCCTGTATGTCCATGAGCTTCTGTCCACGCTGGTATAAAACACACTGGCTTTATCAGTGTTTCCAGGAAAGACAAAGCCGCGGCAAACTCCAGTGGTTTCTCAGAGATGTGTACTGCTCTCACCCATGTCGATCTCTGCAGAGGCCACACAGGATGCATAAATGCAGTGGGGATGTTATTTTCTAGACTCACTATGGTGCTACGAAGAGTGTTCAAGATGACCTCTTTGCTACCAAATATTTCGTGTGTCCATTTGAACTCCATGGAGGTAGTGCAAAACTTATTATTGACCGCCCTTTTGCGCTCTCTATACTCCCCATGTTGGTGCTTGTTCAATGCCTGAGGGTTGATCGAGAACTGGTTCACATAAAGAGTAAAATTGCGCTCCTCGCCAAGTCTGAAGAAGGGTCCAGTTGGGATTTCCATTGGGACTAATTCCTCCTTGGTCTTTTTGAAAACACTTGTAGCATCCACATCTTGCTTGTGGTCGGTTGTTTTGGGCGTTTCCCCACCTTGGGGCTCAAAATTCAGACAGCAGGCTCTTGTCGCATGACTTGAGGACTCATTGGAAGCATCATTATCTTCTGTTGTGTCTTGCTTTTTGCTCACAACCAGCGTTGTTCCTTGCTCGACCTTCATGTTAACATCAGGGGTACCCAAACCCCCCTCTTCAAAAGTTTCTGTGGGATGGCTTCTACTGTCACAGTCCATATTCTCCATTTTGGTATCTTTGTGGGCCAAACTGACCAACACTTTGGGTCCATCTATGGAGTCAACCTTACTCAGCACTATTTTCACTTGCTGGCTTGGTTTCATTGTTGGGGAAGAAGCACACTCCTTCTTGCCCTGGTGCGCTTCAGACCCTGAAAGTTTAACATTTTCATCTTGCTTGAGTGGACAACCAGAGTCCTTTTTTAGATCAACTGAGGGGTTTGTTTCTTTCAACCCATCTCCATCATTGTTAGACTCTTGGTTCTGTGCTGCTCTTTTGCTTTCTTCGATATCCTGTTCTTCTGGCTTCTTATCCACAGGTGGAGCCGTGAAGAGCTTGGGGACCGCTGCATCAGAGATGAAAGTGAGAGAGACTGATTTGCTTGGTGTATCAGCGCTTTCTGTCTTGACATCAGTAGAAGCTATAGCCTTGCTATCTAGTGTAGAATTGACATCTAGTGCAGCCTTGTCATCTAGTAAACAAACAGATAAATAAAAGTACTAAATAGTTGGTTTGAAATAAATATATTTTTCCTGTAAAATAATTATGTATATTCATGACAGTCTTTGTCAGACATGAGCTATATATCAAATAATACAAGTGGAGCATTATTGGAAGGTACAAGCTTGATATATGAGTAAATACAGACTCATTGATGTCTATGATCAAAGTAATTAGTGTTTAGCACGTTTTCAAGCTAGTTCAGAGTTTAAAGACTAGTGTCTTTCCTAGGGACTAGAGAATGGGTCACTGGAAGTAAAGATTTCCCATACAATCTTTTGTATTTTTTTGCGATATTGGGTTTGCGAAATTGCTTCAAAATGCCATATTTTATGAAAAATATTGACCAAAGTTGAATGCAATCTTAAGCGATAGTATGAATCTCTAAGGCGATGAGCCTCTTTGGATTATGGGACTGAAATTGCTTTAGCGGCCAGCAATGATTAACAACCAAGAATTTGGGCTTATCGCGACATTGACCAAGCGACCACAAGACAGTATTTTGCTGTACTGTATGCGGCTTATTCCATGTTTTATTGAAACTATTTCTTTGGATATCACACTGAGGTTAAAAGATTGTATCGTAAAGCATACATGAATATCTCTGAGAATTTTGACTAAAGAAAGGGCATACAGTGTTGTAAACATGGCGATCAAAGAGGAGGGGTTAATTGACGGTTTGGTCATCACTTGCCGCTGAGGCAATTTTTGTGTAAAATGATTATCAGAGTACCATCACTTTATTGAATCATACCTTAGGATTCATGTTGCATCCTGTTTTAGTCAAGACCTATGCAAAATAGTACTTTTTGGAACAAGTTTATACACCCAATATTGCTAGAAACATACAGAGGTTTGTATAGCAAACAATCGACTTCCGGTGGACTTTGGTCCACTCGACCCATTCTTCCCCGGTCATCCTTAAACTCTGAACTGGCTAACCTATGTGGTCTGAGGGTTAATCCAATATTATATGTGCTTTCAAACAGGGAATAGTGTTTTAGCTGACTGTGAATATCCTCCCAGAACAATAATGAAACAAGCTTTCAATAATAAAACATTGTGGCAGGCAGATTTATCAGTTATTGTTACTTTTCTTCTATAGTAAAGTCCCCCAAATCAGAGAAGTCTATTACTTACTGTAAGTGCAACACGTTTAGGTGAGGCACTTTTGGGGGAAGATGCTTACTATTCATATTTTTCCTCTTAGGTGAGATGCTTATTCATGGGAGGAGCTTATCCTTTCAATTATGGTACAGAACTAAAAGGACTACAGACAAGCCCTAGAAAAACTATGTTTGGTTGAAACAGGGGATAAGATGGCATTTTGTATGCTTCTGTGAAAATTTATATTTTTCTTTTTTCTTTTTCTAAAACATGCTTGTAATGTCAAGCGCAGTTACTCTGTTACTACAAGGGCTCACATCATGAGCACTTGGTTGATCTTAAAGTAGCTTTATCAAGTACCTTGCTTGGTAGAATCCCCATCTTCATCTGGTTTTGCATCTTCTTTGCTCACTTGCTTTCTCCTGGCTAATAACCCAGATTTTTTGTCACCTTAAAACAACAGGATTAAATTCTTTAAAACCAATGTTTGGTGGATCTGCCTGAATCATCTTTAAAACTTTAATTTTTACTGTGCTTTTGTCAAAGAGAAAGAATAATATATAAGAGATTACAATTTATACATAGCAGGTAATACAGGTAATACAGGTAATTTGGCTTTCTCCGCGTAATCCACAAATTTCCGCGTAATCCCCCGTAATTTAGCTAAATTTTAAAGAAAAAACATTCAAGTGCACAGCTGATGTGTTCTTTTAGGGTTCTTACCTCTATTTCTCGTAAAAAAAGACAGATATTCTTCGTAAGAGTGTGATATTTCAAACTGAATTTCAAAAACAAATAAAATGACTAGGCGTTCTTTGCTAAACCGCGAAGGCCTAGGACTAATAATAAAATACCTTTTTTAATTGGCTGGTGGCTAGGAGCCAATAAAAACTCGCCTATGATATTTTCGCGCAAAAAAATAAACTTTTTTCAAGTTATTTTGTGCTTTCCTTTGGTACAAAATGCAGTTTGGGCGTAAAAGTTGATATTCCGTGTAATAAAGCGCGTAATTCAGTAAAGAATCCCACAAAATTTTGATTTTTTAAGAAAAAATGTATTGCAAAATTCTGCGTAATATAGCGCGTAATGATTAATTTTCCGTGTAATTTAGCGGGTGATTTAGCAAAGAATCCCGCGTAATTTTGAGCTTTTTTCCGCGGAATTCCAGAAGCCCTGTTTATATATACAATTCATGTATTCTTACCTCTAACAGCATCCACCAGGGCTTCTGTGATAGCCATCTGCTTGGTAATCTCATTGTACTTGCTGCGAATGCCTGCCAAAAGTTTTCTTTCCTGGCCATCAGCGACCAGGTAGCGAATCAGGTCATCTAGGTGTGCCTTACTGCTGAAGTATAATGAATCTTGTTCACCTTCCCTACAAAGAAAACATGATCCTGCTTTCAATTATCTGGAGTGATCTTCTTGAATCAAGAAGGTTCAGATTAAAATTTTGTGATTCCAGACATATATAAATATTTTATTGGAACTGTGCAATTGATTATATAATTATAAATGTTATTGGTCCAATAAAGTAGCTTATACATAGATATAATAGAATAATTTAAAGGTGCACCAGGGCAGAAACTCTTAGGGGAAAGCCAGGATGGCCATGTCATTTGTTGGATAAAATATAATTTACAAATCGTTGCACAACTTATCAGATTTCTTGCAATAAGCGGTTCAGTGGAGTGGGGGAAGGGGTCGCAGGGCTCAAATCAAGTGACTCAACTATTGTATTTGAATCTAGATTTAAGGAATGCCACTAAAAACCTTGAAAAAAATGAGTAGCCATGAGCCATGCAAGGGTAACTTTTGGATTAGGAGTTCTTGCTTGACCCCAAGTTTGCTTGGCTGGCTGCATGTTCTAATGATGATGATAATAATAATAAACATTATTTTTTTAGTTGTCATGGTAACAAATCCTGCATTCTGATTGGCTAATAGAACGGTCCAGAGATTCCTATATCTGTCCAAGGTCCGAGAATCTATATTTTGTGCGTGCTGCTCGCTCAAAGTATGTTTTTCGCTGGCTCTGAAGAAAAAGTATTTTACCGGGATAAGGTCGGTCTGTATGATGAAATACCGTGACCTCAGCCTTGAAAATACTGACCACAGCCTTTGACCTTCTGCCTCGACAGTTACCTCGGCCTTGAAAATACTGACCACAGCCTTTGACCTTCTGCCTCGACAGTTACCTCGGCCTTGAAAATACTGACCTTGGACTTCAGCCTCTGTCAGTATTTTCAAGACCTCAGTCACTGTATTTCACGAACCTCCTACCCGGCAAATAACCCCTATACATTTGATGGAAATAATGACTAACACCTTCTTCCCAAGATATGCAGCTTTAAGGCACTGTCGAAAGCAGAGCTCCAAATTTGACTGATCTATATTCTACTATTTAAAAAAAAAAGTGTTATTCCAAGAGTTCTACCAATGAAAAATTTGTAACATACAAACTAATTCTAACGTCCTTAAAGTTGAACCAAAACTTCAGGAAAGATGTTTTTTAGTGGTTAAAAGACTGCAATTGCTATGATTTTTCAAATGCAAACTAACAATATAAATTGGTTCCAAGTAAACCAACATCTACAGATGGTCAGACAATAAATAGAAATTTTGAAATAATTATTCATAAATATCTTAAAATAGAAATTATATTAAAAAAAAAACAGTCTTTCTAAAATGTATTAAAAAACCAGTAAAATATATGATATGATAAATAAGGTAATTAAATAATACATTAACCCAATCTTATATAAGGGTCAGCTATTTTGATAATCTACTTACACAAACAGACGCCGGGATAGAAACCAATACTTTCTCCCTTCTCTGTCCATTCCCAAAGGGGCATTCCTCAGCCATCCATCCTTGGTCCACTCTAAATGACAGTCTGTCACTCCTTTTACTTGATGTGCCTCACAAACAGGGCACAGCCAATCACCTGTCGGGACTTGTTCTAGCGGAGGTTTTAAACATTGAAGGTGGTACACACCGGGACAAATCTCGCAACACAACAGATCTCCCATTTTACCACAGCTACGGCAATGATCTTCCGATTCTAGCATCCCTTCGTTGATAATTTCCTCGCGAATAGAGTTAGAGGATAGGAAAAGGTCCGAGAGACGTTGCAATAAAGTAAGGCGATCTTCGATCGAAGCAAAGGGATACGGATTATCTTCGCTTCGACCGCGAACGATGGATTCCAAATCGGCGAATTCTAACTTATCAGAGTTTATGTAACTTCTTATATGCTCAGGCCATGTAAAACCATCTAATTCATGAACAAAAATGTTGAAGCTGTCTTTTTCGTCGCTTGCAGTAAAAGTTAAACCATTCGTTTCGTCTTCTAGAAGGAGAGCTTTGAACAGAGACAGGTGAACTTCGGAGAGCAAAGAGGACTGTTCTTCAGATGCAATCGCTGCGCAAAAGTCCTCAAATCTAAACGGAGAAAGCCTCAAAACACGGCCAAACTGCCTAAGCACCTCGTAAATACCCAGGGCTTTGATCACTTCATTATCAGGCAGAAGAAGATCATCCGATGATGGGGGCAGCCGAAGTGGAGTCACCGTTCGCATAGGTATCACTCGAGGTGTTCTATAACTAGAAACGCTAGAAATAGTCGATACAGTTGATTCATAGCTTGAATCAGAGTCTGTATCACTGTCACTAGATGGCAGCCCTTCAAAGTACGTCTTTCGTGGCGTTGAACGGGCCAGTCCCCGCGTCTTAGGACCTTGGGGGGAATCGACTTTGGGGCTCGGGCGGCCATTTTGGCTTCCGCGTTGCTCGCTGTTTAGTAACTTTGAAGTTGACACAGGATTTTTTGGTGGTCTACCGCGTCCACGCTTCATTTATGCAGATATTTCGCCGCTTGGTGTTTGGTGGAATCACACAGGTTCGATAATGGTGTTTCTACCTGGTTCCTGGTCCCGTATTCGCCATTTTCTCTGTTTTCTTTGAGGCTGGCAGCCACATTTTCTGGCGGGATCAACGAAACACTGGTATCACGTGACCAACCCACAAGGCCTTTGAAGGACATCAAATTTGTTTTCTCTAAAAAATCAGCTTTATGATTTAAGAAGAAGACATGAAAAACACCTGACGAAATAAAAAATGTTTTTTTTTAATCAGAATAAAATAAATTAGAATGTGTCGCTCTTTTTTTCCGTATTTTGGCCGAAAATTAATCTGGCATTTTACCCATCATGCTTTGCGTCTGTGAGAAACCTTCTTTGACTGTATTTAATGCTCAAAACGATCTCACTTGCCATACATAGATTATCAATGTCGAAACCAGGTTAGTAATGAACAAAAATGCATTTTTTCTTTGTAACCCTTCTAATTTTGGCGCTTTTCAAAAAAGATATCAGAGCAAATAGAAATTACCATGATGCTTTGCGGTCGTTCCTTTCAATCGGCCTAAATTCAAGATGGCGGCAGTAAATGGGACTGCTATGTACAAATTGCCCGAATTCTACAACAACAAAGAGCCGCCACAGCTGCCAAACTGCATGTATAAGATGAAAAGTTACCATACGTACTCACCGGAAGATAAGGTTAGCCTTAGTGACTGTAGATCTCTAATTAACCATGTATTCACTTTCACGTGGTTCAATCGATTTACACGACAGGCAATTTCTGTTCTGTTGATTTTTTCTGTTGGCTCAATGTGATTAGATACAAGTAAATGGATCAGGAGGAGACAATCTGCACAGTCTGGAGAGACGACAGGATGATATTTTGAACGATCTGGAAAATCTGAGAAAAGAGGTTGATCAGCTTGCCGGTGTACTTGGTGTGAAATTACCAGAAAAGGTAAAAAAGAAAAAGAATTACGCGAGCAGTTTACACTGCAAATCATACAAAATCAATAAGTAAAATAAAAGTGTTTTTAACCCTCCTTGGTAAAATATTTTATTGAGATCTGGAAGATTTGGGTTGCTAAGTAAGGGGATATGACAACTGAAATAAGGAACATTTTAGAGGGGAGGGGAAGAGGGGGAGATGGTGTTGGCAAGCAGTAGTAGGGTAGTGTAGTACAAAAGCATTGATTCCTTTATGCCAAAACACACTTGCCTACTTTTGTGAACAGCATAAGGATAGGATGGAACAAGCTTTGCTGAATATTGAAAAAGTATCTGACCATTTTTAATTTGATATATAATGGAAAAGTGTTCTGGAACTACACAAGAAAGTGCTAGTGGTTTAATTTGAATATGAAAATATGGAACTTTTGTATATTTGATGGTGTCCCTACAAGACCCTTCTCAAAAGCCAACAAGAAATGTTATAGAAATGCACACAATGTGCAATTCCAGAAAACATCCATACCCCCCCCCCCCCCCCACGGAGGGAATTGGAAATTCCGGGGGGTGGGGGTCAAATCCCCAGGAAATTCCGAGTGCAGAGGGGCATAGTGCATTTTACCATTCCCAGGAGGTTGATTTTGCTCCAGGTTGTTATTTTTGTGTTACGGTTACAAAGGAGCCTTCACCTTGGACACAAACGTTATTAGCTCGTCACAAAAAACTGCAGAGAATAGGCTTGCTTGCGTTTCCATTCAAAATATTGTTTCAAATCCTATTATTGTATCCTTCTTATAAACTTTAAGCTGCATCTTCAAGTGTCTGGAACCAACACATTTTTGTTTTGACTCTCTCGCGTAATGACCGCGTTGTCGTTTCCAGCATTCAACAAGCTCGAATTTAACAAAATGATACCAATCGAAGTTTCACAAGCTCGATCTTGCGCGAAGCAGTCACGTGGAGCTTAACTAAAGAGTTTAAATAAAATTTAAATGAATAATCTTAATTTGCATTCGAGTCTGGCTCTTTTTGTCTGTATTTGGTGCGGCGCCTATTTTTTTACTACAAAATGGCTTCCATGTAGAGCCTTCTAAAAATTCCAGAACTGTGAAGGCGTTGGACCAGCCTAAGGTCTTTAGTTTTCGCGGCCGAGAAAATTAAATAGACACAAGCTATTGACTGTAAATTTTAATCACCATAATTTCTCAAAAAAAGAAACCAACCAAACGGAACAATAATAAAGCAGGACGATCAGCTTTACAGAACATGGAAGGCTGGATGGTACCGCTGGGAGCTATGACAAGGACGGCGAGGATCTGACAATCCGTGACCATGAAATTCTAAGTTAAAATGCCACAGGCTCTGTTTCCGATGGAATAATTCGTTTGGTCACCTAAAATTCCGATAACTATTTGTAAAACACTACCGATTAAAGTTTTCTTGAAAGAGTTAAACAAACATATTTTATACTTAAACGATAAACTAAACTAGGACTTAAGTTAAGAGGCTTTCGCTTGTCAACGTGGCACAAGTTGACACGTCACATTATGTTAAATTACAACGGTGAAGCTAGGCATTTCAATGGCGTAAAATCCCAGAGTATTGGATTCATACTAGAGAAATCGGTAGCCGGTAGAAAGCAATAAATACACAATGTAGTCTAGTTATTAAGACGATAAGAGTTCAAATGTTCTTTTATTTCGAAGATTATAAAGTAGCTTAAATGGGACTAGCGCGTTTTCAGAAGAAATTATTCGTATTGCCGGTAGTGGTCACATAAAACTGTGAGAAACGTTTTGCAATAAACGCCCGTTAGAATACTACAGAAAAGTGAAATGTATGCTTTTCTTACCAATAAAAAAACTGTTAACTTGAGCAAATAAAGAAAACGCTTAATCAAATGTGCGTTCACGTAACATTTTCTGCAAAACCATATTTCCAGGGGTGGGTGGGGGTAATTTCTTGGATCGCAAAATCCGGGGGTGAGTCATTTTTTACCCCCTTGAACGGAATTTTCCCTCTGTGTGTGTGTGTGTGTGGTGGGGGGGGGGTATGGATGTTTTCTGGAATTGCACAATAAGCAAAGAGAAAAAGAAAGATGCTTTTGAAACTCACATTCCATCAAATTGAAAACATCACTTCAAACTTATTAGGTTGATTATGCAAATTACTAAAAATCACACTTCAATCACTTTTTTAAACATTTAAATGATTAGAGAGTGGCTGCCTCAGTGGATTATGTCATCTCAGCTTCGCCAGAGGACCCTCCTCTGGCAGTGTTTGCCATCCAGCACATAATGAACCAGAGAGCCATGCCACATGCTACTCTCATGTTCCGCCATTCAAGTGCTACCAACACTGAGATGAATAAACTCCCACAGTTTGAGAAACCAGCCAAGTCACAGGAACGAAGATCACCATTTATACTAACGGTGGTATGGAAAAATGGTAAGTCTTGGTAGCAAGACTGATGTAAGAACTGATAAGTGTGCATATTACATTTACTCACAGTTTTGTGTATGGCTTTTTATAAAAACACTTTGAAATAGAGTAAAGGTTACCCTTGATGGAGCCCTAATTATGAGTAATAACCACAGTTGTCCTAGCAAATTTGCTTGCACTTGTGATAGATTAATGCAGACGCCTACAAACTATAAATTATTTAATGCTGAATACTTTTTGTTTTCTCCTAAACCGACTATTTGTCAACACACTATTCAATGTTTACAAAAGCCAATGTGCCAATAACTCTTGATGAAAAAGGCAACTTGCACTTAGAAACATGGGATGTTTTTGGTGGCAAACTTATTGAAAGACCTTTTGTCAATCTCTGGTGTGATGGAGGCAACCATTCCTGGTTTGTCTTGAATTTGCCACTCATAAAAGACCTATTTTACCACAACATCCTCTACACAGGGCTTCTGGAATTATGCGGGATTCTTTGCTAAATTACGCTCTAAATTACACGGAAAATCAATCATTACGCGCTAAATTACGTGGGAATTTGCAATACATTTTTCTTTAAAAATCAAAATTTTGCAGGATTCTTTACTGAATTATGCGCTAAATTACACGGAATATCAACTGTTACACCCAAACTACATTTTGTACCGAAGGAAAGGACGAAATAACTTGAAAAGGTTATTTTTTTCCCTAGCCACCAGCCAATTAAAAAAGGTATTTTATTATTAGTCCTAGGCCTTCGCAGTTTAGCAAAGAACGCCTAGTCATTTTATTTGTTTTCGAAATTCAGTTCGAGATATCGCACTCTTACGAAGAATATCTCTCTTTTTTTACGAGAAATAGAGGTAAGAACCCTAAAAGAACACATCAGCTGTGCAATTAAATGTTTTGTCTTTCAAAATTTAGACAAATTACGCGGGAATATGTGGAAATTTGTGGATTACGCGGAAAAAGCCAAATTACGCGCTTCCGCACAAGCAAGTAATTCCAGAAGCCCTGTCTACAGTTGGATCTAGGGATGGACTGGTTGGGCTCAATCCACAAAAGATCAAGGAATCCATGCCCCTTCTCCCACCATATATTTGGTTCTCTAAAGTTAAAATCTAATAATCATTAAGAATAATCTATTTATATGTCTATAATATGACAGGGATACTCATTATTCTTTCAGATGCTCATCTCCCCTTTCTGGTTCTATCATCTGCTCATTCTCCGCTGGTCGGGGAACACACCATCGCCCGTCACCTATGCCGCACCCTGGTCCCAGATCTCTATGGCAATCTCACAAACGAAGACAAGGCATGTGTGGATAACTGGCTTGATCTAGCTCAAACCCTCCATCATGGGAGCTCTAAAGAGAAGGCCTCAGTCCTTCGAAATCTCAACTCACATTTAGGAAAAAGTAGTTTTCTTTGCGATGGAAAGGTGAGCCTGGCTGATGTTTGTGTTGCTAGTGCTATTGTTAAATCAAATTCCCTGAGCTCTGCACCAGGCAATGTCAAGCAGTGGATGAAAAGGTTTCCAACGCTCAGCTGAAAATATATCAAGGAATCAGAAAAGAACTACAGAAAATGAGTTTGGCCTTTTCATTTCACACAGAACTGCTCCATATCAGAACTCTTTATACCTATTATTGCAGTAATTTTTTGTGATATAGTTTCACTTCAGCCATCTTGAGTTTAGGCTTAAAAAGTTTTCTGTATGCTATTGTAGTAGACAAGGTGCTACAAATACATTATACTCAAGTAAATTGTTCTTAGTTTTTTTTTTCCCATTGTACAGTTTCAATTAGCATTTTAAGGGGAAAGTGATAGCTGAAGCCCTATTATAAGCTAACATCAAAACGCCCCTTCAAGAACAGGCGCATACACAATAGTGTGGGTGCATGCCCCCCCCCCCCCCCCCCCCCCATGGCCGTGTATTTTATTGATATATTGCATATGATGCGTAACTCCCCCCTCCCCTCAACAAATACTGTAAACAGCCCCCTTCAAGAGTACTGTTTAGGGGTGGTGGTGACTAAAATGACGCCTTGTAAAGAAGGATCGATGGTTAAAGTGAATAGGCTGGCTTGTGTCGCTTCAGGTTTAACAGGTTAGCGGTGAGCGTCAGACAAGGTACCTGAAGGCCAGTCTACACCTGCGATATTTAAAACAATTTTTGTCGCATCTGCCGCAGCGATGTTTCTCTCGCGCGCTGCAACAAATTTTAAGCATGTTTAAAACGTGCAATATCGCTGCGACAAATCGTTTGTATTTGCGTTTTAGAGTTGCAGCGCGCACGCGAGAAATGATATCTGCGAGAGATGCATCAATTCAAGTGTATGCCCATAAAAATATCAAGCCACGAAAACTTGACTACCCCAAAAATACGTGAAGAACACCCTTTCAATTAACCAGCAACAGAAAAAGCTGTGTAAAAACAGTCATTGCTCGGAATGCCTAATAATTTCCCCCTAAAACACCCGACTTTTTATTGCAGAGAAGTTGTTTGGCAAACCCCAAAAATACCACAGCGCCGATTTCAACTTCTAAATTATAATGTTCATCTCTACCATTTGGATATGGGGAAAACCTCACTTTGTGAGATAAAAGAGGACATTAATGTTTTTTTTTAATCGCTCAATATCATTGTTATATAGACCATAATCTAATCACCAATCCAAGTTAAAAAAAATCCCTCTCTCAACCACCAAAATGTTTTACACAAAGCTGTAGATTCATGATTTGCTTTATACTACACTTTTTTTCGCGGCAAAAAATTTGCGAAAGTATGGTGACGCGAAAATACATTTTCGCAAAAACTAGGATGCGTGGGAATTAGGTGATGATACTAAAAAAAAGACTTCAAATCGACTGTTTCATCTCCATTTGCGTGCGAATCTTATTTTCACTAACTTACGGTAAGTTAAATTCAGATTTTAAAAATGCCCCCTCGTTTAATTATCAAGCCCCTCTTTCCATTATTACGCCCCTCTTTCCATTATCAAGCCCCTCTTTCCATTATCAAGCCCCTCTTTCCATTATCAAGCCCCTCTTTCCATTATTACGCCCCTCTTTCCATTATCAAGCCCCTCTTTCCATTATCAAGCCCCTCTTTCCATTATTACGCCCCTCTTTCCATTATCAAGCCCCTCTTTCCATTATCAAGCCCCTCTTTCCATTATCAAGCCCCTCTTTCCATTATTACACCCCTCTTTCCATTATCAAGCCCCTCTTTCCATTATTACGCCCCTAAGCACCAGGCTAACTGTAGTTATCAATGTTATGTGAACTCTCCGTCGACGATTTCTAAAATCGCCTTTTGTCTTCCGTCATTCAAAATCCTTGAAGTGTTTTATTGGCTTGCACTGAAATTCGAATCGTCTCTCCATAATAAAAAACATAAAGAAAAATGTAATAGCGTTAGTTTGAATGAAGGAAGGCAGAAAGCGGTTAGAAATTACTAGTTCGCAGATTATTGAAAACCGCAGTCACTCTTATCAGTTTTTAAGCCCCGTGCAAACTGCGCCAGTACCTGCCAGCATTGCTGGTGAATTTTCCTTTGACTCACTATAGGGCACAGGAAATGGGAAATGGACTTTCTGAAATTTTCTTTGTCTTGTCAGTCGAGCAAGAATTCGCCAGCAATGCTGGCAGGTGCTGGCCGGTTTGCACGGGGCTTTACGGTTTGCGTAACGAAATGCAAAAAAACAGTAGAAACTCCTTGAATCGGCGCTTCTTGTAATGTCGAAGTTAAAAAAAAAGTATATTTCAACCTGTCCTCATTGAACTGATGAATGGATCGCGTGACAGATGCCACACTGCAAAGCATACTACAATCAAAAAAATGTATTCCAATTATCTCCCATTCATAAGAAGATACAACATCATGTCTCTGTATCCAAGAAATGTCGCCACATGCATCGGAGACCAGCCATCTCGGTTAGGAAGCGTGATATCTGCTCCGAAATCCACAAGCAGTTTCACTGAATCCAGTTTGCCATCTTTGATACACTGATGTAGAGGACTGTCGCCGGCTTTATTCTGCGTGTTGATGTTTACCCCCAGCCTCAGAAGTCTGTAAACCTCTTCCCTATTCAGCAGCTCCACGGCTGTCAGAAATTCTGCGTGTAGTTTAGCGGTGGCCTCAGGTGACCTGATGGTAGAGATGAGCAGTCAGGAATGAGTTATGGAATACCTCCGTGGACCAGGCGTGTACCCAGGATCTGCTGAGGGGATGGGGGGGGGGGGGGGGGGGGGGGGGGAAGTGCGCAGTGATAGGTATCGTGGAAAAAGGATAAGTGTATTTGATCCTTAATGCCTACTGCACACTAGCGACATAACAACATAACGACATGGGCGCGCGCACTCTTATCTTCGACATAACGTTATGTCGGGCTAAACATAGTGTGCGCGCCCATGTCGTTATGTTGTTATGTTGCTAGTGTGCACTAGGCATTAGAAAAGGCGGTCAAGGCAACTTGCGCAC
Organism: Nematostella vectensis; assembly: GCF_932526225.1. Taxonomy (NCBI): domain Eukaryota; kingdom Metazoa; phylum Cnidaria; class Anthozoa; order Actiniaria; family Edwardsiidae; genus Nematostella; species Nematostella vectensis. The sequence continues at coordinate 3,561,056 of NC_064045.1, forward strand.
CACCTGCGTACGTGCTTGGGACACTTACACGATTGCAGAGTGATTTCTATTTGAGTATTTCGAAATGTTCGAAAATTTCCACAATATATTTCTCTTTCATTGTTGCCAATGGAAACAAAAACAAGGGTTTTGGTGAAAAAGGCGCTTTAAAAATGACCTCACAAATAATTAGAAGATTTTACCTGGTTTTGTATTACCCACATTCTGATAGCTTACTAAATTTTCTTAGTAGTGTGCAAGTAATTTGACGAATTGCAAAAGCGCAAAGCAGTGGAGTAGAGTGGCCATATCTGATGAAGAGTTCTTTGTTTTGGTGTCAGCGTTAGTCTCGCGTTTATTCATTGCTATCGTAGCGAGGTCGCCTGAAGCGACCGAGCGGAGACAGCAATTCTAATCAATGAAATGCGGGCTTCGAAGGACAAACTAAGCGCGCGAGCGTTTCTGGTCACACTTTGAAGTGTGACCAGCCTGCTTTGCGCGGTTGCAAAGTGCGCATGCGCCAGCTCGCATGAGAAACAAGATCAAGATGGCGGTCTGTACAGGACCCGAAACGATCCCAGGACCCGAAATAATCCCCAAAAGTACCCGAACTGATCCTCGGACCCGAAACGATACCGAGGAGTCCCCGAAATCAACCCCAAGGAATTGCGGTAATGGACAAAGGGAAAGCAGAAAAAATACTTGCAATTCTTGAAGCATAATAAAGGGTTAACAGCGACTCGATTTCTAAACAACGTGACTTAAAAATATTAAATTCCAACACAATACTTCTATTTATTACATTGCCCGGCGTTAAACCCATAAACAGAGTCCAAAACAAATACACAACCTTAAATTGCTACTGAAAGGAATACAGCATAAACATAGTACAGCTTTCCTCAGATCAACCAAACTTTTGACCTTCCATTACTCTAAACATTTTGCGGTTCCGACACATGACTCTGAGACTAAAAATCTCGTTTCCGGTAAACATCACCCCTAAAAATTAATATTCATTTGACAACCAAACATGTATTTCACCACGAAATCCTTGTTCACACGAGCGAATATTTACCGACACATTTTAGGCAGCCGGTTTGGCCGAGAAGATGGAATGACAAAAGCACACTGAGTAATACACTCGAACAACCCTTCTACTACCGATGCAAAACATTAAGAGGATGTGGCTTTTGTTGAAAGCAATATTATGTGAGTTTTGAATTTCCTCATGTAATCGTGCGTACACCCCGGCATGATCTCATGATATGATAGGTCTTTCATTCACCGAAAACAAACATGCCAAAAAATAACTTTAAAACATTTCGCTTTCTATGAAGAGAAGCATGTCCTATCTTGTAAAGACTTTCTTTTATGGCTTGTTATGTAAAAATGATTTATTCACGCCGGGTTCTTCAAATTACTATCACAGGAATTGTTAGTTGACCCCAATTTCTGACTCAACCACTGTTTTCCCCCGAAGTCGTATATTAAAATCTTAATACTATAGTTTTAGTTAATGTAAATTTGCTTTTAATAACACAAACAAAGCTAAATGTTTCATATGTTTTTAAAACTGAAAGCCAATCCTTACACATTCCTTTAGTTGTCCATTACTGTAATTCCTTGGGGTTCATTTCGGGGACTCTTGAGGATCGTTTCGGGTCTCGGGATCAGTTTGCGAACTTTTGGGGATCGTTTCGGGTCCTGGGATCATTTCGGGTCCTGCACAGGTCTTTAATCAACGGCAATATTGGCAGTTTTATTGGAAGGAAAAGCATCTTAAACTATAACGAAGCTTCTTAAGGTAGGTTAGGGTGTATCGTTTATTGCTACTTTCTACCAGATTGGAATTTTCTTTGATAACTATTGGATAAGAACAAAAATGACAGGGATTACCTGCTAGAACCGAGCAGATTGAAACCTCGATTGATTAGCTTCTTATTAGGGGGAGAAATACAACAAATATAACCTATATACAGAAGTGAAGTATATTTTCTTTAGTCTCAGGATCTTGGAACTGTTTTGATACATTGATAGAACCTTTGCATTATCGAGTCGCCTTATCATTTCTGTTTTCCATTTTATTGTACAAAATATTTTTGGGTCACACATGTTTACTGCCATATTGATGAATTGCTTATTTTTGAGGAATCAAATGGGCATTCCTTGGTGTTACGGGGAGCTTTGTTCTCTATTTCATTGTCTCGTTCTAAGGTCTTTGTTTTTGGCTTTTGTTCTATTGTGTTTTTGGTGCTGGTGCTCCGTAACACCAAGAAACTACCAATGTTTACCACAAAAGTAATACATGTGTAGGGCTTTCCAGTGAGAGTTTCGTTGAATTCACTCTGACATTGATAGCTGTCTATCTACAATTTCTTTAATTTCTTAGCAATCATAATTACAGATAATTAATAGATGTATACAATACATGTAAAAGAACATGTATAGACCATATGCACACAAATATTCCAGATAAGTTTGTTACATGTGATAAAAATATATTTCTCTGATCACAAACCTATTTTTCTTAGTTGTCTATTATCAGAAAGACATATCTTATATATTTAAATCAATAGAGTAGTAAAATTTGTCTTTGTGTTTCCATCCTGAACTGTCAATTTGGGTACTACTAGTTTCCATAGTATGAAATGAAATCAAACAGTTATTTAGAGCCGATGTTGTAGTTCCCAGAGCATATTAGTAAAGATAGGTATCCTTAAGTTGTCTTTTTTGTTCCAATGTTCCCTCTTTTCTTTCAGGCATTAAAGATGTGAAGTTTTCAATTATTATAGTCTTCAATGAACAAGAGGAGCTATTAAAGAAATGAACTGCTTATGGAAATGTTTGGAACAGAGAATACATATAAAAAGGAAAGGCCAGGGATCGGACTGGGTGACCCCAGCTGTTTGTGATGCATTTGAAGCATATTGAACCCTTAATACACTACATGGTTATCACCAAGTGAAAATGCTATTTTGTGACAAATTGAACATGAACTGGATATTGTTGTTTATGATAAATTTGATCCCCTCCAACATTGTACATACAAAGACACAAATTCCAAATCAAATGGAGATGGCTAATTGAGCATGCAGTATTCAAAATTAATCTGATGATGTTGCCCAGCATTGCATAGAAAAAGCCACAAATACTACATGGATAGCTAACAGTACCAGAACTGTAATAGCACTGTTTTATTTTTATGCTGCCAGACTTCAGTACAGTTAATACTTCTGTTGCATACAATAAGCCACAAATACTACATGGATAGCTAACAGTACCAGAACTGTAACAGCACTGTTTTATTTTTATGCTGCCAGACTTTGGAAAAGAACCTTTCTTCCAATACAGTTAATACTTCTGTTTCAAGACAGATTATATCAACTGCCTATATTGAACACAAGTAAAAAAAAGCAAAGCCCTTTTCACAAAATCTTAAATAAAGAGTAATTAAATAATGAAAAGATAAAATAAAAAATATTGCTACTACTACAGTATCATTACTCTTCATTGGTTAATAAGTTCATGTATCTCACACTATGCAGTGTAGCTGCCTATTTTTTGTTGTTATTGTTTATTGTTTCCAGTGCTTCATGTAGTTAAAATCTTTCTCCTGATGACCAGTTTCTAATGCTCGATTCTTGAGTGCCATTGATAAAACTTGGAAGAGAAGGGATCCTTGCTTAAAATATATTTGATACACACATGCACATTTGATGGGACAATAACACACAAACAAGGAAGAGAGACTGTTTCAAAATAATGCCTCTGTTATAAGACGGTTTTGTCGGCCAATTCAACACATTTAATCTCTTAATTCTCTGACACAAACTCCATGCGAAACTCCATGTGACTGTTCAACAGCAACGCGTGAGCCCACAGTACGATGGGGGGGAGGGTAGTAACAAACTAATATTATAACAGCCTCTAAGTAGCTATTGCTCGATATCCAACCGTTTCTTTTTTTCAACTTTTATGGGTTAACAAGAAAATTATTGAATAGAATTACAAAAGATACAAGGACAACACATAAACTTGAAAATAGAGAAGTGACCATAAAAGCTAAGCTATAAATCGGGTCTACTCATCACTGACCTGTAGTGACAAATATTACAACGACAGCACTCGTACCGGATCGGTAAGCTAGTATAACCTTTAAAGCCGCATTGTCACCAGTTTACTTCCGGTTGATTACGTAACAATATCCGATGATTTTTAACGGAAAACGTGAAAAATATTTCAAAATATTGAAAGCAGTGTGTCTATTGGAAGTTTCTTTGAGGATGTGATTGATAATTTAGAGCGGATGGCCTGTTAAACATCTCGAATTTTAATAGATTCTTTTGTTTTTTAACGGTTGAAGTTTCCGTCGGACCTCCGGAAGTAAAACTGGTGACAATGCGGCTTTAAGTTTTCCCGCAATATATTCATCCTGTAACTTTCCGCTCCCGTAAAATCGCCTCCTATTGTATTTCTCAACTATAACTAGTACATTTCGCCCCATGACAGGTTCTCCAATAGGGTTCTGGATTCCGGATCCTAGTGTGTGGATTCCGGATTCCATGTGGGTTTTTTCTTGTGGATTCCGGATTCCAGCAGCATGGATTCCGGATTCCATATCTCATTTTTTCATGGATTCCGGATTCCATATCTCATTTTTTCATGGATTCCGGATTCCATATCTCATTTTTTCATGGATTCCGGATTCCATATCTCATTTTTTCATGGATTCCGGATTCCATATCTCATTTTTTCATGGATTCCGGATCCCATATCTCATTTTTTCATGGATTCCGGATTCCGGATTACCTGTCATGGGGCGATACATTAGCACCGGTCATAGCGCTTAGTTTGAATGCTTGGTTAAATAAACCCCTTCCCCTTTTGTTGTAACATTGAGCTCGCGACGTTGGGGATTTGACATACGTCATGTTCTCCTTTCCCCGTCTTTTCCTGAAAAAGTGGCGTGAAGATGTGAACAAAGAAATAATTATGAGTTACTTTTGCCATACCTAGACTCACCTAGCATTAGTTTTATCCGGGGAATCCATTGGATTGTAACGAAATTCGAGTATCCAACAATACCACGCAGCGATCTGCAAAGCTATGGACTAGTGACAGTTCGAGCCACTTAGTTTATAGCCAATGAAATTCCGAGTTTAAAGTAACTGACCAATCAGAAGATGTTTACATATACATTTTCGCGGGAAAATGCAGCGTGACCATAGTTCGATCTTGTGCGTTGCAGTTGTATTGTAGTGCAAACTAAAGTCTTCTTATAATGTCTAAACGAGGTAAGGAACTTCCTCTCTCAACATGCTTCGATTGATACTAAGATATAACAAACATTTTGAACTATTTCTAGCAAGAACAATGGCTGGAGAATAAACTGTGAAGGTTACGAATGGTTTTATCAAATGGTAGGCTCCAGTTTAGATAACATTTGCTTAATATTTATGGAAGATATGAACTGTTTGATTCGCTCTTTACTTCGATTTATAGTTATCATGAATACAATAAAAAGGTTCCCGAGGGTCCCACGTTCCGCACGTGCTATTGTGCTTTGTCCCCGAAAAAGGAGATCTACATCCCCAGTCCCAGTAGTCCGGCGGATATGTGCAGATTTTACCTTGAATTGCGCACTTTTTGCTAAAGTTACCAATTTTAGCATAGTGGTAGTTTTTAATACCCCTAACAAGAAAAGCTATAGAGCCAAGGTCAGTTCGGCTTTAATTTTTGAATAATAATGGCACGCTTGTTTCACTTTGCGCCTTTCAACAAAAATAAAAAAAAATCTTGTTTCAGGAGTAGTTTAGGGGAATCTTTACGAGTTAGGCTATGGAGCCAAAAGAAAATCTGATTTAATCACGGATTATCTTGGGATACCAAAATGGCCGATAATTTAATCCGGAAGTGAAAATCACGCGTCGATACTCAAATGAGATAAAAGACACCTGTAGCCAGCCCAAGTATACCAAATATACACGCTCAATAGCTGGACCAAGAGAAAAGAAAGAATAGACAAAAGCAACTGCTGATGTGACAAGCCTGGTGGGGATACTAAGAACCACGGGAGCGGGACGCTCCACCTATTTACTTAACGTCTGTAATTGACCGCATACATGAATATCTGCAAGTGCTACAAGATGAACAGTTTCTAACTGTAGGAACCGTTAATCTGGCGGCCTCGGAAGCGCGCTTATCACTCTCCTTGCCTTTCTTCCTTATTCTACAGAAGATTCAAAGGAGTATTTATCCAAATAAATACTGGTAGAATTTCACGCATTTACAGGCGTGATACTGTATCCTGTTGTGCGGGTAGGGGGAAAAGACAGTACTTGCTGTACTTGTGAAGCCACAGATGCTTTTCGACAGCTAGCCTTTAGGCCAGTCGAGATAAAAGACAGAATGTCTGTAAGATATCTGCACTGTATTAAATGAAAATATCAATTCTCATCGGAGCTTGTAATTACGTTAGACCGACGTATATGAACCACACTCTTAAGAACGTCCAGCCTGAGATTTCACTAATTTTTAACAAAATGCCGAGGCTCGCATAGCAGGAAAACATTTTCTTTATTATTTAATTGGTGCACTCTTAAATGCAAAATACAACTGTCATTTATCATTTGCGTGCCTCATTGCTTATTCGTATATGCATTAAGCTGGTTTTATTAGAGTTTACAGAAACAGGTTTGGAAACTACTTCCGGTTTAAAAAAGGGTAAAATTAATAGCAGAAATCTAATCAGTTTTGCCTTTTTTACAACTTAAAAGTATCAAATGGATTTCATGATTTTTTTAGTCGTAGACAAGATGTGCATCTCTGTACTTACAAAAATGACAAATTTAATCTCCAGTGCAAAATGGAGACAATAAACCATATTAGTCGGTGATAAAAGCCGATTTTATCTTGGCTCCATAGCTTATCTTATAAGGGTTATTTCAACCTACAACTGCAATAAAATTGGTGTCTTTTGCTAGAAGGCGCTGGTAAAATAAACGTCCCAGGTTTTACTATCGACTACTTCCGGTTAAAGTTGACTATCACCTATAAAGTTCCAAAAATGACAAATTTGCGGGTATTTTCAGAAATCTTGGGTTTAAATACATTCTTTGACTTTCATTTTAGTCGTCTAGTGGAAAACAGTATTAAAATGTGCAAGTTTATTTATTTTTTAGAAAAAGGTAGTTTACTTCCGGTTCAAAATGGCGACCAAATCAATACTCCTCATTAATTAGAAATTAAAGCCGATCTGAGAGGGTAAGTTATTAGCTTAGCACACGGTTCCGCTCCGATTCCGAGCTCCGTTTTAACAGTTTTAATTCTGAAAGAGTTTCAGCATAGACAACAGTTAAATTCAATGGCTATTTGTTTTTTTTTTCCCTGTATTTCGCAAGGGTTGTGTTGGGAATTGGGTTTGGGTTGTGTTGGGAACCATTGAATACGGTAATAACGCGTCCAAAAATCGCACATACCGTAATATCGCGTCCAAAAATCGCACATACCGTAATATCGCGTCCAAAAATCGCACATACCGTAATATCGCGTCCAAAATGTGCACATGCCATAATATCGCGTCCAAAAATCGCACATACCGTAATATCGCGTCCAAAATGTGCACATGCCATAATATCGCGTCCAAAATGTGCACATGCCATAATATCGCGTCCAAAATGTGCACATGCCATAATATCGCGTCCAAAATGTGCACATGCCATAATATCGCGTCCAAAATGTGCACATGCCATAATATCGCGTCCAAAAATCGCACATACCGTAATATCGCGTCCAAAAATCGCACATACCGTAATATCGCGTCCAAAATGTGCACATGCCATAATACAGCATCCAAAATTAAGAAATATATAATGAAATATTGAAGAAATGTAGTATTAACTGCATATGACAATACGTATCTATCTACTGTATTCCGGAATAGTTGCAATAATACTCCAAAAACTGGAAATCGACTCTGCCAAATTTTCGTCTTTAATAAGACTTCTTCAGGGCAGACTCATACAATGAATATAATACATATAATACTCCAAAAACTGGAAATCGACTCTGCCAAATTTTCGTCTTTAATAAGACTTCTTCAGGGCAGAAGTCTGAAGTCTGAAGAAGTCTTATTAAAGACGAAAATTTGGCAGAGTCGATTTCCAGTTTTTGGAGTATTATATTCATTGTTCTGGTACGAGATCGCGACAGGAAAGGTTGCATGATACACTAAGAAGAAAGTGTAGCTTATGATGACTTGGCAAAATGATGACAATTATACAACTTCCATATTTTGTTAAGCCTCTCTATGCTTTTTCTAATGTGAAGAGATAATTTGCATCGCATCAGATTTAGTCAAATCCTGTTTTACTGCAGAAAAAAAAAACATCTGAATTACCGTTGTTTCAGAATTTAATTGCCACAATCTTATGTCTTTTAGACTTATATTGCACATACTGAGTAGAATAAGAATATCGAAATACTACAACATTCTAAGAATCCCTCCCTTTTTCATACCTGAAACACAGTGTTCAAAACCCATGAGCCTTTCAACCATATACATTTTATTGCAGAATTGTAACAGGAGAACCCAGGTTGAGCCGTAGACCTCCATCTGATTCAAAATGGTCATTAAACAAGAGGTGGAGGGGCTGTCATTCCTCGTGGGAGCTACTCATCCCTGAGGGTGGGAACGCTGAGCAGGTGGCAGCGGTGGTGAGATCAAGGCTGCCTCACGTTGAGGGGGGCGATGATATGAGTGTAGAGGTAAGACACTTATACTGTAACAAAATTGTCCAACATCTAAACTTATTTCCTGACATTTTGAATCTATCAGAGAACAAAATACTGTGAGTATTTTTACCAGATTGATTTCCAATTTTCTGAGTGACCAGAGGCGGTTCCAGGATCTCATGAAAAGGGGTGTGGGAGTAAAACTATGGAGGCCAAAGCTGTTATGTCGCTTAAGTTAATATATGGGAAACTTATCGAAATAGGAGGGAGGGCCTAGGCTGCCTGTGCCACCCACCCTAAATCTGCCTGTGGTGAATATTAACCATATGCTATGCTATCTCGTCAGTCTAAAACTAAAATTGACTGACATTAAATGATTATTGTTTGGGATGGATTTAAAATGGAATAATTGTTACTAAAATATACTTATTTTATTCCATGACAGGTGGCAGGGAGAACTTGAGATGGCCAATGAATATGATATTAAATAAAATGTTGGCAGTCAATTTGTTCTGTTAATTTATTCTTTTTTTTTTTTGTTTCATTTTTGATATTTTAAATTTCTTTTAGAATTAACCTTGCATGATCGACCGGAAGCAAACTGGTGACAATGCGGCTTTAAATACTTCGAATAGTCCCCCCTCCCTCCCACCAAATGATAAGAAATGGAAATAAATTAAAGCCCATGGCACTACAATGCGTAAAAAAATGACATGGTGGGTTTCCTGTTGTAGTATAGAATGCCCTACCTAGCAGGCCCCACGCGAACTCAAGTAAGCGTTGGGGACCTGGAACGAGGAGGGCATACATGTAACAAATTGGTTATAAAAGAGACAGAGAAAATTGAGAAGATGGTATGGCGCGCAATAGCTCTAAAGACGTAGAAGCTCATCTTCCCGTGATGCTTTGCGTTTCTTGTCTGAAAGTGTGTAAGGTATGCGCGTCATTACGACGTATTGACGCGTAGAACAGGTTTTGCGTGCGCCAGAACAGGTTTTACCTGAAAGAATTTGGAAATCACGGTTTTTTTTTCTTTTATGGAAGGGAGTATCCTAGTCATAAAAAAACTTATACAGCATGTTCAAAACATCTTCTTTTGTGGCCCATTTTACACCACCTAGGCCGCACTGACAAAAAAAAAAGAAAATAAACATTGTCACTTGTTTCTTGACTTCACAAAAAAAAACAATTTATAGGCGGCCACACTAGCGTTAAGAATGCGAAGTATCCAACCAATTGCAATAAGCTGATAAGGTTTTCAAGTAAAAGGATATCGGATAAGCAATGCTCGGCAAAGAGATGTTTTTGACATCACCCGCTAAGCACGTGTTCAAGTTACCAGTCTTTTCACGGGCTTTTGAGGCATGCATGGCCGTTATCTTGCCTTTGTAGTCTTGTAAAAACAATCAGGGCAGGTTAATCGATGCATATAAGATGCGAATTTTGACAAATGGTATTGTTAAATGCGAGTGTACGCATAGAAATGCGTGTTTGACGAACATATGGTTCACGTGCGTGAACTGTTTTGTGCCATGTGTTGTGTCGATAATGGTGGCATTTAAACCATACTGAGAGGCCTATGCAGACTCGCTCATTAAATAGCAAATCTTGATAATCTCGGATTTAAAGTAATCTCACAATGTCTCGATTTCTGAACAAGAATACGTACCGCGCGTACCAATCTACGACAAAATAAGTTCCGGCTTCGAATTGGACAAAGAGAAATATTTGCACAGGTCGTGTTTATTTTATCAAATCGCGTTTTTATATTTTACGAAGATAGATTTGGGAAAAAAGTGCAATGGAATAAACTTGTCAAAATTGTATAGAAAATGTAGCTTAATATCTATCAGGGGTTTCACTTTCTATGTAAGGATAGATAGAGAAAATAAGAACTCATTTAACACATGTTCATTGTCTTAAGATTTTATGTTTATTGTCTTAAGATTTGTGTTTGACGCGCAGGACTTCAAAGTGACCGCAGTGCAGAATTCCTGCAATATATTCTTCTCTCGATACAAAGGGATCGTAAAGAGCAAAGAAGCTTTAACCTTTAATTCATCTGAGCAAAATAACAATAGTTACACGATATTATCGGTACGCAGTGCTAGTAATGGTTAGAGAATTTCACTTACCGATTCATGTCGTGATTTCAAATGCTTATACGGCCAGTCCAGAACTGATTTCGCTTATTACTTGTGCTTTGGGTTTGCTTCGGTATTTGGTAAAGTTTTATGAAAATTCGTCCACGGTTCTGCTCGATTAGTTCTTGAATTGAGACCTTGTATCTTTGGAAACCCGAATTATTGCACTTCACAAATGAACTCTGTCAACCGAGGAGTTCTTTTGTGAGCTATTATGTTCGTGGTAAATTGGTTAATTTGGTCGCACTCTCTCAGTCTGCCGTTTGAACTGCGAGGAACACAAACATTTGCAAAAGCATGGCCAAGGCTTCGAAGCGTTTCTCTTTTGAATGAGGATTTAAGGCGATGACAGGTCAAAATTTAATGAATTCACACTGCCTTTTGTAAGTTACTGATTGTTGATCTAAAGTTGACATTGTTTTGGTTGCTAAATGATTGGAGGTTTTGGTGGTCCACTTTTTGAATACCATTAATATTTTTATAAAACGATTTTTCTAGTTTAATGTAGACAGCTGTAATAAGAATTGGTGAAATAATAAACTGACCTCGAAAACATCTAAAGGTAATTGCCGTGTGAAAAAGGTAAATAGAGAAGAATTGCCGTGTGCAAAGAGTGCGTTCACATGCATAATGTAAATCACGGGCAGTAGGGTAGCGTTGTCGGTTGTTGATACCGTAACTAGCCCTTTTTATACCGCAGGACTTAGTTCCTTTTTTTGTCTCGAAAAAAGGGGGAGGGCTTATTTCCATTTTTTTACTCTAGGTATTCTTTAGCCCGTACAATACAGTAAAAACCCGACAGTAAGCCTAACTTGTTCCCAAGTTTTAATGGAAATTTAACATAGGTTTTTAATTTATTTTTTAGCGGTCAATATTTTCGATATGTTTTTCACTCGGTCAATAGTACACGGCAACTTCCAAATCATACCTCAATTTAAGTAGACAATTTTCATAAAACTTACACTTTACAGTGCCCTAATTTCTAATATAAACTCTATAGACATAACGCGCATTCATACGGAAATTTACTTTCAACCGTACGCGTCTCTCTGAGGCTCTGTTTTTCAACTGTACGTGTCTCTCTGACTGTCTGTTTTTTTTTTAACTCGTTCAATAGTTCATTCCGACTTCCAAAACAGACCTCAATCACGCGGACAATTTTCATAAAACTTTCTAATCTAAACTCTATTAAATAATTATATACCGCATTCAGACGGACACCTCATAAAACGGACACCTTCCAATGTCTCAATTTTTAATTCTTCAATCATACTCTATAGATATAACATACTCTATATAGCATACTCTATAGATGCACTGACACGTTTTTTGGTCCCGAGGGTGTCCTGAGGGTGTTTCATTCATTGTTAACTTTTCCTTAAAACAAATAGTACCAAAGGGCAACGATTTCCTAGCAACATAACCACCAACTAAACTATCCTAGAATGTCAGCCTGTAGATATTTTACGAACCCCCTCCCCCCCAACCACCCACCCTAAATATTATGAACCGATCCTTACCTCTAAAAAACTAAAATTTCCATTTAAAGTAAACGCGCCTTTTAATGCTGGCAAATAATTCGAGCATATGTAAGTATGTATAGCGATGCTACCATTTTCAACACAAAGTTGGAGTGGTTGACGGAAAAATGTTAGGCTCGTATGAAATATGAAAAATATGGAATATGAAATGCGACGTTTTGTAAATTGTCATTTAAAGTTGCAGCTTTCGCCTCGACGTCAAAATTATGATGGTCAAGTAAAACACCGTTAGGGTATTTTGTCAACGAATTCTGAAAAAAACAAACATTTATCCCAAGATTATAATGAATACTGTACTAAGTAAACAATGTATGTCTCCTGCCTCACAATTAAGCAAAAGCAATTTTGATTTTGGAGTTTTGAATCAAACGCTGCTATGTGTCTTCGCCTGGGGATATCCCGAATTTGGGATATGACCAAACTCTCCCCGAAACTAAGTTCGGATTTACCTCTCATCCAAGTTTTGGGACAAATTTCTGTTTATTTTATTCAGAATTCATCGACAAAGTACCCTAGTACCCGTGCAAAAAGCATTGCCCTGATTTCACCACACCTACGCCGACAACCTAGCCTTTCTATGACTACAAATCTGTAGTCTTTCTAGTTGTAACATTCCGAATACACAAGTGAGGCAGCTGTATGAGTGTTTTTAGAAGCGACAAAGGCGAGGGTGTTAATGGACCTTGGCTAAGTGGGTCTTGGCCCGCAGATGGCTGGACAAACGGGACTCGACCCGCACTTGACGGGACTCGACCCGCGGTTGTCAAGACTTGACCCGCACTTGACGGGACTCGACCCGCACTTGACGGGACTCCACCCGCACTTGACGGGACTCCACCCGCACTTGACGAGACTTGACCCGCACTTGACGAGACTTGACCCGCACTTGACGAGACTTGCCCCTCACTTGACGGGACTCGACCCGCACTTGACGAGACTTGACCCGCGGTTGTCGAGGCGTGGGCGACGTGACAAGCATGCCCTGCATTAGATCGCGTCTAGAATCTGTTCACCGCGTCAAACCCGTAAATCTGCGCCAGGACAGCTTTGGACATTACTCGTAACGAGGGCGGCTGCACAGCATGAAACTTGGTCGTCAGCTCATTAGTCAACATGCTCCTCGCATCTCCTTCCATCTGCCACTTCAGGCAGACCAAGTAGTCGAGCAGCTTCTCCTGTAACACCAAATCCCTGTTGCCGCTTGAGAACAGCAAGTGCCGCAATGAGAACACCCCAAGTTTCTGGACAGCACTTGATCCAGGCCACATCATCCGCTTGTTCCCCTGCGCTTGTTTGACCAGGCTCAGGATGTCGTGGTTATCAGGTAGTGGTGGCACGAAAGGGTAGACCTTCAACAAGTTCTCGGCTTCTTTGGTGTAGTTTTGACATGATTCGAAGCGCTCTCTCTGGTTCTTATACGCATCGTCGTCGTTGTTGTGTTCAGGTTTTTGTTCAGGAAGAACGTCTAGATCGTTTTCTAGTTCCATATCAACGTCAGGTGTTGGTCCACTTGATGACGCAATGGCAAATGGTGCACTTGTTAATGACGCACTTGCTGATGACGCAATAGCGGATGACGCAACATCGGATGACGCACTTGCTGATGACGCAATATTCGACGACGCACTTGCTGATGACGTTTTAGCAGATGACGCATTTGCCGATGATGCAATATCTGATGACGCAATATTTGACGACGCACTTGCTGATAACGAACTTGCTGATGACATACTAGCTGATGACGCACTTGCTGATGACGCAATATTCGACGACGCACTTGCTGATGACGTTTTAGCAGATGACGCATTTGCTGATGATGCAATATCTGATGACGCAATATTTGACGACGCACTTGCTGATAACGAACTTGATGATGACATACTAGCTGATGACGCACTTGCTGAGGAGGCAATAGCAGAAGACGCACTTGCTGGTAATGAACTTGCTGATAACGCACTTGGCGATGCATTCATATCACAAGAGCAATTCGAAGGACCAGCTTTACTTAGTCCACTGTTCCCAATAAGGGCCGGCCTCACGTGGTTTCCTGGAGTCTCACAGGAAATATCGCGTGGGCTAGATTCAAAATTCACTGCTTCTGGCCCCTGCGTCGTCAATGACGCCGAAAATGTGACTGGATCTTGGTTGACATCTGGTACATCTTGGTTTCTGGCACAATTCCTTTCATCTATTTGACCTTGCTTTTTATCGACGATGGAGACTCTTGCTTCACTATGATCCATGTGATCTGCCATCTCAACATCGTTGTGATCATAATCATCATTTTCATCATTATAATTGTCACCATCATAATCGTCATCATTATCATAGTTATCATTATCATCGCCACCATTATCATCGTCACCATAAATTATATCTTCAATACTGACATCACTAGCACTGTCAGCATCAAAATCTTGTCCATTATCATCATTAACCAAATCATCATATGCCTCCAGCCCGAGTTGAAATAAAACATTTTCAACAAGCGGTGTCGGGACACTTTGCTGATCCACTTCACACTCTGTCACCTCCATGTAGCCTTTCCGACCTCCGGCGAATGCAAGATGAACGAGCGCTTTAAGCGTGATCCACACATAGCTGTGATCTTCCTCCCACTCTGCTATCTCATAAGGCTGATGCGCAGATAGTAAGCCTTCTATGAGGACATTGTCAATGTATGCGCAGATACGAGGACTGAGGGTGAACCGCTGTGCCGTGCGGACCCTGGCGAGAAACAGGCTGCTGTAGTACCTAGAAGAAGATGGGTGATAGGACATATTCTACGACAAAAAAGAGTCACACCAACGTAGCCCTATTGTGGCTAGAGAAAAGGAAGAGAGGAAGGCCTAAGACCACCTGGCGAAAAACAGAGAGGGAAAGGAACAGAGCGGGATGGAAGACATGGGGCGAGGCAAGGGATACTGCTGTCAACAGAACACACTGGAAGCATTCTGTGGAGGCCTTAGGGGTCACGAGGCACAAAGAAGATAAGTAACAGGTAGTACCTAGACCCAAAAAAACAATAATAACATGATATTCCGTTGGGCTGTCCTTAAAAAGTGGCTTAAAAATCAGTCCTATATGAATGAGTACTCCTAACCTGCGAGTCCCATCCAGGCAATTTCTACTATTTACTTCTCTTACTGCACCTGAATACAATGTCCTTAGTGTCATCCTCAAGCTGTTTCTTCAGGAACTGCATGACATTAAGGTGGACGTTCTGCTCAACAAGCATCTCCAAGGCCAAGGAATCAAAGGAACAATAGAACAAAAGGTTGATGGCCAACTGACGGTAAAATATCCCATAGTATTCGCCAACAATCAGCATGTCTAGGATTTTCCTTACTAGAGGCTTGTTACCCGACACTAATCGCTGTGATTCGCTGTTGTGCTCCACAAATCTAGAAAACAAGGACTTGTTCATTGAAAATATCCCAGTATCCCAATAAATAAAAATGCTTAAAACACATTTTACTTATAACTTTGTGATTTATTTGTTCTTTGAACTTTTTATATGCCTTTTTAAGTGTTTTCTTTTACTTTTTATCGTTGTAAAAGACATTATCATCATCAACATTATTATCATCATTGTTATTGTTATCATCATGCTACTGAGTCACAATGGATATGGCCTTCGTTCAGGAAGCACGAGGGTCAAATGATTGATACCTGACACTAAGTGCTTTGAAAGTTTTGTTATCAGGAAATTTTCCGCATAAATCTGCCCACAACTGCAATCCAGTTTAAATTTATTGAAAATGTTGATAATAAACCCATTCATTCATTCAGCCATGATTTTGCTCTATTTAAACCTTACTGCTAATTAGACCATTCTATTAGCTTTTACCATACTTAATAGTAAATAATTTTTAATATTAATTATGTTTTTACCTAATACATATAAAGCATTAACCACTATAACACTACAAAATTTCACCAATGAAACAAACCTTACCCTGCGACACACCCAATAGCTTCCTCATTAATGCTGACCCTCTGCCAAAAGTACTCCATACTACTTGGATAAAGGTCATTAGTTGGGGGGTCAACCATTAGGGACTCTATAGCAAGAGTAAGGCAACCCTTCTGGAAGCCCAACTGTCGGTCGGCTGCTGTCTCAGTGAAATTCCAAAGAAGTCCCAAACAGCTTGCTTGTAGAGTCAACTGTTGGAGAATCAAGAGCTCTGGGTCAAGGCCAAACATGAACCCATGTTCATCATCTTGTTCTTCATCATCATCATCATCATCATCATTGCCATCATCTCCATCAAGATCTCTGTAGAAGCCACTGAGATGTGGCAGATTATTACTAAGATGGAAAAATTGAAAATATGATATATGGTATGACATAGATAAAGCAGAAAATAGTCATTGATATGGACAGTAGCCTGCTTTCCCTCACACACACATACTTTTCACCTATACCAGAGCCGTAGCAGGCCACGTAAGATTGGGGGGCACGCCCTGCCCCTACTGGTCATTTTTTTTTTATATTTGGGGGGCACGTGCCCCCAGTGCCCCACCCCCTGCTACGGCCCTGTATACTCACCCCTCCCCCACCTCACCCATACTCACCCCCCCACCTCTTTCACCCATACTCACCCCCCCCACCTCCCTCACCCATACTCACCCCCCACCTCCCTCACCAATAATCACCCCCCCACCTCCCTCACCCATACTCACCCCCCTCACCTCCCTCACCCATACTCACCTACCTCACCCCCCCACCACCACCCTCACCCATACTCACGCCTCCCCACCTCCCTCACCCATACTCACCACCACTTACACATCCGTTGTCTTCACACACACATACTTATCACCTATACCAGAGCGGTAGCAGGCCAACTTACACATCTGTCGTCACCCATACTCACCCCCCCCCCCTCACACATACTCACTACAACTTACACATCTGTCGTCACCCATACTCACCCCCCCCCCCCTCACACATACTCACTACAACTTACACATCTGTCGTCACCCATACTCACACCCCCTTCTCACACATACTAAAAAACACTCATATCCCCCTCTCATCCACACTCGCACCCCCTCTCCGAGCCACACTCAAACCCCTCTCTCACACCAGCTCACCACCACTCATACAACCACATCTCACCTACACTCACATCCACCTCTCACCCACGCCCCCACTCTAAGCCCCACCCACACACTCTCTCACACACAACATGTCTCTAAGCCCTCTCATTAACGCTAACACAACTCCTTTCAACCTTACACACCCCGTCTCTCTTGCACACTCAAATTTCATCAACTGGAAATGGTCATATTTACTGTTATTATAACCATTCTCTATCCTTTTAAAAATGGGGCCACTTTAAAACATCTCAATATATTGCTAACCCAATAATTACCTCACATCAGGGTTGTCCATCAATCGTTTCGGAATACCAAATCTTTTCTGTGAAAAACGAAAAATTCCAAGAAAAGCATCAAATCCTCCCTCTTGTACAAAGTAGTGCCGATGTGACAAAGCCCGCCCCTGCTTCCATGGGGTGAAATACTGATATGCTATTCTCCCGAGAGCCACTTTCACAACCTCAATATTTGGGAAAATAGACATTTCCAGTTTTTCTAAGCTGCAGTTTTCCATTTCTGGAGTTAAAAGATGTGAAATTTGTGAATAAAAACTTTTGATCTCATTGATGTCCATGTCAAGTTTTTCGATCTCTGCTTCAGCCAGGAATTCCAAGTAAAATTCATCATTTTCTCGTAAGTAAAGTTCAGATAGCCGAAGAGAATTTTTTGTGAGTGATTGGCCTTGGTAGGAAATTCTCTGGTCGCACACTGGAGCATGGAGGCTCCTTTGTATCTCTAGCTTTAAGTCCTGTACAGTTGTTGAAGCATTGAATGGTATTTCCAGTCTTGCTTTTCCTCTTTTGCCCGTAGCGGTGCAATGGTAATTAATTTTAAATAACATATTTCGCTGGCCTCTTCTAACTTTTCACTTCTTCGTTTGAAATTTTATAAAAATGCTACATCTCAAACTCTAAAGTCTCCCCAACTCAGTATTCCATTGTTTCTCTGTAGACAGGAATTAGGCCCATAAAACACACATATAGTAGATGTATATATGAAAGAACGAGACAATGCTACCCGACCATAGCAATCCCGGCCTTTCTTATTTAAAGAACGTCTCTTTTTCACAGGCGTTCCAAAACACAACAAGGGAGAGCTGGGTCGAGCCTAGTTGTTGTGCAGTATTCTCTTTTCAGAGCTTAATAAAAATAAATTTAAAAATGAATAATTCTTAAAGGATCTACGATTTATTTAAAATCATATTTTATATGCAATTTGACATTTTTCTTATTTATTACTATATTTTATATTTTCTTTTGCCAAATTCGCCTTTTCCCGACATGCCTTGCACCTGCATCACCCTCATTTAGAAGATTCAAAATGGCGCGCGTCCTGCGTCGAATTTTCTCCTATTCCAAGTTCTCACGAACGTGCACAAAAACGTTAACCATAAAAGGTAAGATTGGTTTTTCGAAATATTAAGAGCAGATATATCTTTGTATTTTTATATTTCTATTTGGATGCAAAACTTGAAATTGTTCAAATTATTTTGATTTGTTCCATCTGAAGGGAGGTTAACGAAGTTTGAAGTTATTTATCGAGATTATTTAATAATAGTCAAATATTAACTAATTGGTAGCGAAGGCTAATGAAGGTCTGAGAACCCTAGTTTTGATTGATAAGATTTTAGAAGCTTAATGGTTTCTCTGTCCCCTGATTGGCTAAGTGAAACCTCTCAGGTATTCTTGTTTTGCTATATAATATACTATTATGGAACAATAACGTTTTATAATTTATTTTATATTTTTACTCACAGGTTTTGGTCAAAATTACCAGCTGACAACACCTTTCCCTAGAAGTTTATTTACCATAAATCAAGAGCAATTATCACTCGTGAACATTGAGAGCAAAGGCAGCGTGGCAACTATTAAATTGAACAGAAAGCCAGTCAACAGCTTTAATATGCAGTTAATGGAGGAGATCTGTCTTATATTGGAGGACCTAGAAAGTAACAAGGACTGCCGTGGTCTTATCATTACATCAGTGAGTATTCAGTGTTCTTTAACATTTACTTTTACTCATTGGTCTGTGTTATCATTACATCAGTGAGTCTGCTGTGTTTTTTAGAAATTTTACTCACCGGTCTCAGTTCAAATAAATAGATACTAAGATAATTGCAAAGTAAGAAGAGCCCTCAACACACATGGTTCCCACAGGTCCTTAACCCATTGACTCCTGGCTTTTTTTGAGCTGAATTTACAAAAAAACAGACTGAAAACAGATACCTCCCCCCAGAATGAAGGTATCTATTTGTGTCTTGAGCTGTGTTTGCTGATCTCTCCCTTGTGTGGTATTTTGAGCGTTTTATTGAGAGGGGTGATTCTGCTTTTCTCTCCTTGTTCGATGTGAGATTTGTCAAAGAACCTGTGCTATTATTTGGCTTAAGAGTAGATGCCAACACCTTGGTTTGATGCATATCTGCAAGACCATTTATCCCTTAGACTGATGCCTGAGTATCTTCATCTTGTTGTGTTTATTTTTAATTCATGAATTTTTTGGGTTGTGGGTACTTCCCAAAGCCGGTACAGGCTTGTTGAGGGGTCAATGTGTTAAAGTCCTGGAAAGTCATGGGATTAAGAAAAATAAAACACCAAAAATCCTGAAAATACCATCCTGAAGAAAGGTTAAAGCAACATAACATGAAAGCCAAATCTGAATAACAGCTGTCAATAACCTGTTACTGAATAGAAGTAAACAGACAGCTATGCTTTTTATTCATTGAAGCATGGGAATTCTGTCTCAGTGCCCCTTGACCAGAAAGTCACATTTACAACTACCCCAGGGGGGCTCTCCAGAAAAGTAGACAGGGGGGATGCTCCCATCTTTTAGGGTATAAAATTTCTACCAACTGCCATCCCTTATGGGGCATTGAAGGATTTTTTCCGAATTTGCTATTTCTTTGCTATTCCTAAGTAGTCGAGTAGGAAGGATGGGTCCTAGTGCACTCACATGATATACTCGGGTAATTTATATATTTGGAATCCTTCGAGGGAGGAGAAAACGAATTTTGATGTTCCCAACGCGATTTCTGGAGCAAATTCCATTTATGGTGTGTTTCTGTTTTTAATAACTAAAAAACCACAGGGTACCCGAGTATGGATTTTCTTTAAAAATTAATATCTCCTCAGAAATTGAGCGGAAATTCCTCAAAATAGCCATACACCAAGATGTTAGCATTCTTTATAGCTTTTCTAATTTGTATTGCCTGTAATCCATATCAAATTCCTTGTAGGTAGGTCATATTTAATAAACTTGTTCTCAGATTGCCAATCATCATCTAAACCCATTTGTATGGTGAACTGGATCTTAAATTTTTATGTCTAATTGAATATAAAAACTGATTATTGTTAATAAATATTGCCACTACCTTTCTGGGGGTTATTTGTTATGGAGAAGGACTGGTAACTTTCCATCATGCATCGCATGTCTATCAAGGTCCGCCATTTTGAAATTTCACATGTGCTTGCTGCTTTTCTTTCTTCTTTGTAAGCACTATAACATAAAGTTCCGTGATTTTTAGTTGACTGCCATGCCTTCCAAATCCAAGAAAAGGAAAATCGATTCAAATATAGAAAGGTGTGTAATTCATTTTAGTAAAATACAACACAACGAGTTCACGAGTTTAAAAAATGTGAGAGGATCTGCGGAAGAAAAGCTTAGCTATTTATTGAAAATTCTCAATGTGGAAACAAATCGAGCCTCGTGCATTAGCATTGGGAGATACAAGCTTGTTTCGTAAAGTACAAGGCCAGGATCCTTTGGCGAGAGAGGCAAAATATCATTCCTTATTTCGCAAAGCCTTTAATGTAAGATACCTGGATCAAGTACGAAATACAACTGTAAAGGAGGTCCCTCTACAGACCAAGAACATAAGGCCTTGGCAGAGAAGAAAGCACTCGACGTAGTTTTAGAACGTTACAGGAACATGTATTAGAACTAAAAAAACTACGACTTACATATGTGGACTAGTTGGATAAGAATGGTTTCCCAAGTCCAGATTACAGAATTGGTAATCTGAAAGCAAAATTAGAGAAACACGAGATATGAGACAATACCAAGTTTACGAAAGCAAGTCCAGGCACTTTATAGCCAAATTCGTTGTTGCGTGACCTCCCAGAATCCAAAATTCCTTTCTTCGTCTGGGAATTGTGCATAGTGAATCAAACCAAACAACCAAAACCAGACAAACCGCCCCCAAGTTTGTGTCTGACTACGTGCTATTCCCAAATTAGACATGGATTTTGGATTTGTAGAGGTCACGCACAACGAATTTGTAAGAACAGTATCATGCTAACACTTGTATATAGTGCCGGCCTCAATACAGCAGATGCAATAGCTCATGCCTACAAGCTAGGGACAGTTGATGGATATCAAGATGTCGCTCTTCTACTGGGCCAGGCTATATATAATGCCTTTAAAGAATCTGGGCCTCTCCCATGGCCCCCAACTGCAGAGGATCTCAACATTAATTCACTTGACGGGGTACTTCCCACTGAACTTGAAACATTCCTCAACTAATCAGCTTATGTTGTTTATGGAGATGCAAAGATGAACAAGAGTGACAAGATGAAACAAATCGTGCTATCAATTGGTCTGACGATGGTGAAGTAGACCAGGATCTTGACTTCAATGAGCTTTTTGATTGTGAAGACCCATACTCGGGTACCCTGTGGTTTTTTAATTAAAAACGAAAACACGCCATAAATGGGTTTTGCTCCAGAAATAAAATATAAAATTTTGACCAATTGCTATTCCTGACGGGGTGTTTTAACGTTTTTTGTCGATTGTGCTATCTCTCAAGGTTCAAAATTCGACCACACCCAATTTGTCACGCCCAAAGTGCCATCCTTTAAGGTTAAATCGATTTTGCCCCTGAGGTGACTACATTTATTTTGAAATGTGACCCCTGTCTTGTTCACAGGACTTGCCAAATATATTTTGTGCTGGATTAGACCTCAAGGAAGTGCTGGCTTTGCGCAAGTCTAAGCTAGTAACCTTCCGTAAGACCTTTCAGGACATGTGGTCACGCCTATATGGGTCCCGCCTTGTTACCATGGCAGCCATCAAGGTAAAGAATTGATCTTATATATCTCCGGCATCCCCATCATATTTAATAAGTCATCTTCAGTTTTACATGTATTTTTGTATTTTTTTATTATTTTTGTGAAAGAAAATAAGAATTATTTTTGTGTGTGTTTTGTATATTGTGAAAGAAAATACTTGAAGCCCATGTTTTTAATCTTGGTTTGTTAGTAATAATTTATAAAAAATAACATTACTTATACGTAAATTGAAAAATATTGAATAATTAGTAAATACTAATTTATTGATAATATATATTTTGTTTTACAGGGTCATGCAATTGCTGGGGGTTGTGTGCTTTCACTCGCATGTGATTATTCTGTGATGGCATCAGATTTTAGGATTGGACTGCCAGAACTGTCCCTGGTAAGACATGAAATATTTGTGAACAGGCTTGTAGCCAGGGGTGATGCAGGAAGGGTTTGAAGAACCACAACACTTGGCCTATAGGTCAGCTTAAATGAAGGAAAATCAAGGAACTCAAAGAACTAGGAGATACCTAAGAGAATAGGTCTGCTAGGAAAATGAACCCTCTGCCATCAAATCCAGGGAAATTTGATTTTTATTAGAGAAGAATCAAGTATTTTTTTCAAGAGGTTTTTTTGGCTTTTTCAACCATACAGTATTGTATTTTGTCAATGCTATCATATATGCAAACATATGTATTGACAGTTTTAACAGAATTTTTTTGGTGTGTTTTCAGGGTCTGTATTTTGCACCCTGGTAAGTGGATATGGCTGATGCAAACATGTGAAATAAAAGACAATGCAAGCTTTGTTTTAATTGGAGGAATAATATGATCAATGCCCACACATACCGAAGCAAAAGAGACAGCATTATACATAAGACATTTGAATTTATCATAAAGTTATTGGCGCACTGCTCAAGGTATAGTAGAAATGACTGAAAATTTGTTCTATGGAACAAATTAATTACATTTTAAGTTAGCAGGAAGTTTGAATTGTCTGTGTTTAATTGATCAGGGTTCCAGTGTATGCTGTTAACTAGTTTTGCAGGCACATAGAGTAGCTTGGATTTCTTGAGGTGGCCGGGGGGAGAGGGTTTGGGGGAGCAAATGCATAAAGATATCATGTGTAAAATATTTCATGGTTCGTCAATAGTTTTTTGACAGCCCGGACAGATGTGCACCACCTGCTTCTCATTCATTTTGAGTTAATTTTTATTGAATGAAATTGTTTTTAGGATGGCTGGGACCTTGAGTAATGCCGTTGGAAGAAATAGGGCAGAGAAAATAATATACAATGCCCAAGTATTTGATGCTGATGATGCGGCTGGTATAGGGTTGATTGACAAGGTGACACATGTTGATGCTGTAATGACAGAGACACGCAAAGAGATGAACAAGTGGCTGTTAATCACAGGTGATATATTTATCTGTATTTTTATCAATATCATGATCATATCATTATCATCATTTGGTAACATCATCATAGTCATCAACATTATCATATTCACGTCATCGTGGAAATCGTCTTATCATCAGACATCATTATCTTCATTATCATCAATGCCATTACCATTGTTTTTTCCATCACCGTCGTTGTTCTTATCATCATCAGCATCATCATAAACAACAACATCATCATTATCAACAAAATTATTATAATCTTCATATTCGACAATATTTCCATTATCATTATGATTACCATCACCACCAAGTTCATCATCAATGTCTAGATATGTGACTTTTGGTACATACAATGTGCTTAAAAGCAATCAGGTTCTTTGTTGAAATATAAACAATACATTTTTGTAACAAGGGATTTAAAGTCTCTAATATAGGGAGTCAGGTTTGAAAACTCCTAAAATTTTCTCATTTGACCCAATTTTGAGCCTGGGTGAGCCTTGTTTAATGAGCGCAGATCAATTTGCTATCATGGTTCCCTTTGGACTTGACAGACCCCAGTCTGCATTATTAGCGTCATCAAGTTTTATAGTCACTGACCATTTAAGCATAGTTAGTTTATTTTGTACATTTATAGTCATTTATTGACTTTTGGGAGCATTGATTGAGTTGGTGCTTGCCCTTCAGGTAAAGGAAGAGAATTAACCAAGGCAACAATGCGACAAGACCTATTGACATTACTTCACAACACAAGGGAAGAGGATATTGAACACTTTATCACCATGGTTAGGGATGAGACAACACAACAGCTAATTGCTGCTAGACTGCAGAAAAATAATACAGAATCTTGATGCTATTGTATAGTATGTCCGTCAAGAAATTAGGGCCATAGCTAGCAGAAGGGGAGGGGGGAGAGAGGGTCCCCAGTCTAGTTAAGTAAGAACTACAAAGGACACATAGTGTGTGCCTTCCTTCATTTAGTTGATACAAGGATTGACTAAGTCATTCCCTCCAATAATATTTTAGGCATGCCTGTGGAAATAGTATGTTTTTAAATCCGTTAAGAGTATTCTACTTTGTCTATTACCTGCCACCTACAACTCCATATTTTTATTTTCAAGAAATGCTCATGGAAATGCTGAGTATAAACTTCTAGAGCCCCATGTAAACCAGTACTGTTTGTTTCCCTTCATGGGAAATGCAGGGTCATAATAGACATTGAGAAACTGAGGGGGGGGGGGGACATGATACAAGTGACATTAAGAAAACCTTGGGGATGCCATGCCACTGGCCCCCCTAGCCCCTAAAGGCATTATGGCACTGTGGCTCTGTAAGGAAATCACTGGAAAACTGTGCTCTGCTTGAAGAGCTTTTAAAAGTTAAATCACCGATTCATTGGTGAGATAGCAAATGATTTTGCAAATATATAAATGAGAAAACTAGGTAATTCGTAAATACCAGTGTATGTTATAGTGTATGTTATATTCAGGTTGGTAGAAAGAGGTGTCTGAAAAAGAGTTGCAGCAAATCTGAGTGACAGATCAATGCGGGGGTGGGGCGGAGGGGTCATTTCATCTTCCCTCCTTTTGGGAAGTGCATCCGCCCTCCAAGATAAGCTGGATCCACCACTGAAATAAAAATAAAAATAGAATTTAAGTAATATAATAAACAAAAATTGTAAAAAAAAGGTGTCTCAAATAATTGTCTCAACTTCAACTGTAGCTTTTTTCCAAACCACTGCCACTGTACTATATTCCAAGCAAGTTAATTAAGAGCTGGTTGGACAAATAACAGTTACGGTTTCGCGGGTATAAAGGTTGGTTTCCATAATATTTAATCTGCCTTAGGTATTGCAAATCTGACTTAAAAAGGCCTGCTAGGGAGGATGCAAATATGTCAGCACCCAGCTTGTTTGGACTACCTGTGGTTCTTTCTGTACTATTGCCCAGTCCTTCCGGAACCAAAATCCAAGATGGCGGCATCTATAAGAACTACGGGTTAGTAAAAAAAAAAAAGAGTTTATCAGTTTCTTACGAACTTATTCTTCCATGTATGACACCACAACTTATTTCGTGCCCCTTATTTCCTCAGGATCGTATTTTCTTAGACAAACACGTCGTATAATCACATGCAGAAATAGAAATATCAGGGCAGCGTCTTCGTTAGTCAACGTCGAACACCATTCTGATGGCTATGCGATTATGACGCTGTCCAGAAAACCTGTGAATAGCTTCTCACTGGAGTTCCTGGAAGAAATCCACGACACTTTGGAAGATCTCGAGAGTAATACAGATTGCAGAGGACTTATTGTGACCTCGGTAGGCTATGGATGTTTAGTTTACTTGACTAAAGATTACAGACAAACTGTAGAAAAACTAGATGGTCTGCGTAGGCGTAGACAAGCTATAAATCAACACAAGGTTGAAAAAGCATACCTGTCAACCTTGAGAATTTTTGGGGGGGAGGGATGGGGTATATTCATTTTTTTGGGGAGGGGTGGGTATAACCTCGCATGCCATATAGAAAGCTCTTACGAACAAATCCACTTATCTCATCATGATGATGAGATAATGAAACATTACGTCAGTTAGATTCTAAGGATTTGGTGTTACCACTACCATCATTATCATTATCATCATCAGGTGATGATAATTATGCAACTGCTGATTATGATGATGTTGGTGGTGGGAATTGTAATGATATAAGATGTTGATGATTATGACTATACTGGTTGAGGTGATGCAACTTATGGTGGTGGTGATGATATACCGAGTGTTACTTCTGGTGATGTTGTTAGTTGTGTCAGTGAGAGTAATACATGGTGGTGGTGGTGATAACGGCACTGCTGCTCTGGTGATTGTAGTAGTTGTGATGATGCTGTGATGGTAATGATGATCATGGTGCTGATTATGATTATAATGCATGGGAATGATGGTGATGCAACTGGTTTCATGGCTCAGATGATGGCAGTAAAACATGATGTTTTTTTATTACATAATGCACATCAAAATCTAAATATATGTATTTTTAATTTGCTGTAAAACAAGGAGATGTGGGAAATAAATTTTATGTATGTTTGTTTATGTATGATAGTAATAATTATGAAAATGCAGTTTGTAGGGATTATGTTTGATGATGATGTATTTGTGTACAGAGCATGCCAAAGGTGTTCTCAGCTGGCCTGGATCTTGTCAAGGAGCTTTACAAGTCTGATGAGAAGCGACTTTTTGTGTTTTGGCGTAGGTTTCAGGATGTATGGATGCAGCTTTATGGATCACGCCTTGCTACAGTTGCTGCTGTGAATGTGAGTTCATTGCTTATATTAGGCAGCTGAGCTGAAGAAGTAAGATCATGCCTGCCTGATCAATCCAATAAAACCAAACAATATGCTGCTCAGATTATTAACTGTTTGATTGATTCACAATTGTGAGTTCAAATTCAAATTCAATTCTTGTTTCTTGTCTCAATTTCTTTTTTTGAAAGGTCTGAAAAATGGGATAAATATGAAGCAAAACAATATAGCTTTAACTATAGATAGGTACTAAATGAATAGATGGGATGTTTATTGAGAGACAAAAGATAAAATACACAGTATGGTTGACCAAAAAAAAGAACCAAAAAAATCCTATATAAATTGAGTAACTAATAGGCCTACTTAACAAAGGTTTTCTGTGCGCAGCTCCAAAATGTGCTGATGGTCGAGATGCTTTTTATTTCCTGGGTAAACCATCCCAGCAGTAAAAAATGTCTCCTTGCTGTAAATTAGAGACCTTGATGCCAGGGAAGTCTTAGATTATCATAAAGGCGCAAATTTTGCATTTCTTCTGTACATATTGGGGTTATCAGAGAATCTTAAAAGAATATATTCAACTGCTAAGTGATTTAGCATTGAGCACTGTGGGACATTTATTGTAACTTATAAAAGCATGAAACAATCTGAGACCTTCCTTGATACCTCCCGCAGTTTGAGGCATGATAGTCCATAATGGGCTGTTCTCTTCATATTTACTGCATGTACCAATCTCCTCTATTCTAATTTCTGTCACTGGAGGAGGAGCTTACAATTAGGTAGAGTTGGGTCCCACCCCCCTCTCCCCCTGGCTACATTACAGGCCTGAACATGAAGAATTTCCTCTTTGGCTGCACTAACTTGCCAGTTGTTTGTTTTGTTTCTAGGGGCATGCTGTTGCCGGGGGATGCCTATTAGCTGCAGCGTGTGACTACCGGCTCATGGCCGCCAACTTCACCATAGGGATGAATGAGACTATTGTGGTAAGAATATCAGTGGCTAAGATTCCTAAGTGCCTGAAAACCATACAAACTCGTTACTAAGGTTATCTGACTCTGCTGGGATGTAATGTTATAAAATAAATGTTATTTGACTCCTATTTATTTTTTTTTCTTTCAGGGTATTGCAATGCCATTTTGGTACAGTATATTTTTTATTTCTTATT
Source organism: Nematostella vectensis (assembly GCF_932526225.1). NCBI lineage: Eukaryota > Metazoa > Cnidaria > Anthozoa > Actiniaria > Edwardsiidae > Nematostella > Nematostella vectensis. Next base: position 3,589,461 of record NC_064045.1, read on the forward strand.
TTCTTTTATATTTCTTTAAAAGTTGTAATTGCAACCCCCAACAGGTTTTCCTGAGGAACAGATTTGATCTGAAATCACTGACTCTGCATAAAAAATAGGCAAACTTATTATTTTGTAAAGATTAATTTAAATCTCAGGAGACAATTTTTGTCAAAATTCTACCCGTTTTTTTCACTGAAGGAATTTAGACCCAATCACCAGGTGACAGGCAGCATTTATTTTTTTAGCATTGTTTTTTTAACAACATGCCCTCTATTATCCAGGATTTCTCAAAACATTGTTAATCTTGTTGGGACTAGTACTGGAGAGCGCATATGTGCACTTGGTACAATGCTCAGCGCTGAAGCGGCACAGAAAATTGGACTGGTTGACCATGTAGTTCCACAGGAGAAACTTATGGCAGAAGCACAAATAGAAATAAACAAATGGCTCCTTGTACCAGGTAAATGGAAAAAAGAATACAATGAAACTCTAAAATGCAAGATCAACATTATAAGCTCATCTGATTGTAATGCTTGGATAAAGCAGAGGTGAGAGTTCTCACTCTTTCTAGCTCTCACTCAGTTGTGATCAAACAACCCTTGACAGTCGATAAAAGTATTCATGTTTTTATTGTAAAAGATCAGCCCTGTCACTTTTTTGACTTCACGATTCATTATAAAATCTGTTATTACACATTAAATTTCACTTTTTTGGGAATACTGCTGACTGAAATACAGTACTCTCATTCACAGAATCAAATGGTGATAACTCTCATTTAGGCCTACTCTTAACTGGAACTGCCAACCTGCCAAAGTTTGACTCAATAACCCTTCCTCTGGGTTGTTTGCTTTTTCCAGAGTCAGGCCGAGCTCTAACCAAACAGGTTTTACGACGGGACCTCATCCAGAGATTGCACAGCTTAAAAGATGAAGATGCTAAAAACTTTGCCAAGTATATCTTGCAAGACAATACCCAGAAATTACTGGAACAACAGATTAAAAAGATGACAAAGAAGTGAGCTATTGAAGTCTCAAAATACTGGGAGAGGGGGTACAATACAGAGTCATTAAGAAAACTTGGGGTAAGGGCGAGGCACAACCACACCCCTTCTGTTCATTTCTGAAAAAACTGGGGGAGCACACGCAAGCCTGTATGTATGCTGCATCACTCTTTACAGTATGTAACTGGTATAAAAGCATTGAAGACTTTAAGATTCATTTCAATGAACCTTAGAAACCCTGCTATCCCAAGCTCTGACGTAAAACCAAACATCAGGTTGAGTTCAAGGGGCAATTCAGGGTTTGTGCAGTACTTTTAAAGATTTAAAAAAAATGGGGAAAACAACTGGTAATAAGAGACCCTGCCCAAAGTCATGTCTGTTTTTTGGTGGGAGGTCCTCTAACACTTTTATTAAAAAGGAAGGTGGTGGATAGCAAAGTCACCAAATCCACACCCGGATAACGTAATGATTCAAAGAAGCGCTTAGGGCACTAATTAAATTTTTGGGTCTTCAGGGAACTCTTATTTGATGAGCACTTATTGGGGAGGGGGTGCTTATTTCATTTCCAAAAAAATTCCAGCCTCTGAATATATGGACATAGCACGGGCAAACCAGATGAAATGTTCGTGTATCGAATATTATCTTTAATTTATTCACCGAATGTAATAAAGCCAATTTCTTTAAGTTGTTGTCATAGATTGTTCTGGTTCCGTTTTAGGCATGATTCAAAACAGTTTAGGCGATTTTCCACCCTCATCTCAGTTCACCTCCTCCTGGAGAGGAGGTCAGCCGACATGAGGGAGGGAAAAGCCTAAATGGTTATGAATCACGTCCAAAAATGGATCCAGAACCATCTACCACAACTTCAAGAAATTGGCTTTATTACAGGTTTATTTGGTACACAAATTACAGAAAATATTCGATACACGAACATTTCGTCTGGTTTGCCCGTGGACATACAGTAGCTGTCAAATCACCCGCATTAGGCAGGTCTCATTTTAGACATTATTAAAAGCCCACTTTTTTTAAGAATATTCATTTGAATGGAGTCACGCTAGGGCAAGTGTCTGTCAAAACTCTACCTTGCGATAAATAAATTCAAATATATATTTTTTACATTATTTTTACACAACTTGTAATTATCTGTACAATGTCATTTAGTAGAATCCTGTGAATTTTACTCCTTTGACATTTTGAATAGTACTAAAAATAAAAAAGCGTTATCACAATGATAAGCTTACAAAATGTCGACACTGCAATGCTTATTGCAAAATAAAACCATGCGTCTTATTTCCACCCCATACCTCTTATTATTTATCTTTTAACTAACAAGCACAAGACAGTATAAGCAATGCCATTTGTACTGACAACATTTTTTAAATAGATTTTAAATGTCTGGCTAAAAATGTGATTTCTCATAATTGATAATAAATAAAAGAGGGAAAATAAAGCTGTAATGTTCTATCTATTATTATGTTGTTTTGCTTGCATATTCTGTATACTTCTTGCTTGATCCCTTTACTAGTTCGACAGGGTATTTCTTCTCATTCAGAGCTATTTTCTGCACAACAACAGATGGTAGATCCACATGGCATTTCTCTGCTAGCCGTACAAGATAGATAAGTACATCACTTAACTCCTGACCAAGATGAGTTCTCTCTTTTTCTGACCAATCTATGGTTGTGAAGGACAAAAACCAATAGATTTAACACCAGTGGTACAAAAAATGATTTCTCTCCTGATAACATTCTCTTCAGAGAATGTTATCAGGAGCGTAGCTACCTTAGTGGATTTCAAATGTATGATGGTATTCTCAAAATGATAAATAAACTCAACTAATCAGCTACCTTAGTGAACTCACTGCCAAAACATGGTTTCTTCTTCTCGAAGAAAAGTTAAATCTAAAATATGTTGCTATGTACCAGGATATAGTTTTTCCTACAGCTGCTGCAAGGCCTAGATCACGCAACACTCCTTGCTCCAAACTTAGAGATTTCAGGGGTGGGTCTAGCTTTTCGCCAAAGGGGGTAATAGTTTTTTGTTACATATAGCTTTCCCGCAGCCCAAAGGGGAGGGGGGGGTTAAACCCCTAAACCCTCCCCCCTAGATTCGCTACTGGATTTCAAATGTATGATGGTATTCTCAAAATGAAAAATAAACTCAACTTATCAGAATCTGTGTTCTATCTTAGTTCCCTTTATGCACTCACCCCCATGGTCCCGGGGAAGTGTGGGGAATTAGACTTTGCCACTGTACAAAACAGAGAAGCCCCCACCCCCTGGGGACAAAACTGCAGTCAAATGCCCCTACCCCTCGGGATGGAAACTATAGGCAACTACCTGACATTAAAGACAAAAAGTAATCTGAAATAAGCCTTTTTCTTTTAAAGGCAGTACACCTCTGCAAGTTCATTCGTGCCAATAACTATGAAGATAACAGGTTATTTTTGACAAATGAAAACATAAATCATCTTTATCTGGTGTAAGTTATCATTCATATTTGTTTTTGCACATTTCGCCATGCAGCTTGCCACACACTGGTACATGGAATTGCTTGCTAGAGAAGAAAAAGAGTCTCAAACCAGTAACTGACATGACTTTTGCAAAGTAGATTTGTGAGGCTATTTAATTGTCCCCAAACCCCCAGGGTGGGGACATTTCTTAGAGTCGAAAACATTCAATTCTCCCAATCACTTGGAACAGATTCTTGTTCAAAAGTGCTCTAAACCCACACATTAACCCCACACTTCCTCGAGATCAAAAATACATTATTTTCAGAAATACCTTCTAATCCATCTTTTACCTCCCCTTTCCACTGACTGAAATAAAAATAAAAACAATCAATTTCTCAATTAGGCCTGTCCTAAACAGACTCCTAAATAGGTTTGCAAGAAAGGAGTAGGACTGAAAACACTTCAGGTGTCAAAGCAAGAGCTTCTGCCAGTATAGTGTAAGTTACAAAGGTTTGAAGGGAGTGCATTTACACAAAACTTAAAAAGGGCTTTCTGTTGTACAGTTGGAGCACTGTACAGATTGGAACCCAGCTTTTGCCTGATGAGTCCTGTCACCCAGGTCTCTTAAGAACGGGAGACTTGTTTACTGTAATACAACATGTAAGCAATGCTGGCAAACTGGGGACAGTTATAGTTTCAGTATTAGGTACAACTATTGTAAGTAGTAAAGGATGTTACAAAGGTTATAAAGTTCTGATATAATATGAAAAAAAAAACAAGTTTCATTGTAAAAAAAAGACCATGCGAATCTAGTTGGTAAATTTACAGTAGATGTATTAAAGCAAGCAAGTGAACTTACAAAAGCTCTGCTACTTCCCCAACTTCACCAACCTTTAGGGAAAAAATAGTACTAGTTAGATTCATGAGCTATTAAAGGATTAGGCATAGAAAAAGATAAGAGTTATATAGTTTAGTATAAAGTTTTAGTAGTTATTTTTCTAGCACCTGGTTAATTGTACACCTGGAGGGTGGGGACAGAGTTGAAATTCTATAATAAATATACTGTATGGAAGAAGATGGTATTTGCACTCCACGATGGCTCGTGGTGGGGGTGTTTCTTTGTTGAGATTTTGACGACCTGGGCCACAGGGCCTTAATGCAGTTTACATAGCCAGCAAAAACAAGTCTTTGGGGTGTCCCAGGTGTTGAACCCTGGGCAAACCGATGGTAAGGGCATTATAACTTGGTTGTATTGTTGGTTGCATAATATCCAATACAAAACGTATTGATGATCTCCTAAGCCCATGAAGCACGCTGGAACCCCCTACTGCCTTGAGGACAACATACTACAAGTTCAAGCTTCCTCCCTGGATTTGCACTTACCATAGCCAAAAGTAAATTTCTTGGAGAGTGGAACTGATCCCACTCACGCTCAGAAGCGAACTTGTTTTGTTTCTGTCGACTAAAAATAGAATTATAAAACTAAAGGTAAGACCCACCAACAAAATACACAGTTATTTTTACAAAGAGACTAGAATAACAGGCCAAATTAGATTGGACCTGTGGATTCGGGTCTATACGGAGCTTTAAAACCAATAGCTTAGCTGATAAGCGTAAGTTCACTCACATGTCTTCAAGAGAAAGTTTGTTGGCGAAGCGAAACGGTGGTTTCTCGGCTTTTTCGCTTCTCGGCATCTTTGCGGGACTGCAACCCTCAGTCTCTGGGGCACTTGTGCTCATCATAATAGTAAAAAGAGTTTGTTAAAAACTTAAAAAACGGCAGCAAACAAACGAACACAGATCAGCAAGAGATCTTGGCTTGATAATGGCTACTTCTAAATTTTGGCGGCAAAATGACGTCATGTGATTTTGGTCAGCGGCTTCTTCAGGAAATCGGGATCTCTGTCCCTGCGGCAGAAATGTCGATAAATGATTGTGTAATCGTCGCGACCGTAAGCCTTTTTGCACAAACGTTTAAGCACGCATACGATTTTTAGTTTCCAGGGGCGTACGCAGGATTTTACAAAGTTGCAGTCAAAGCATTCAAAAGCTGGATGAGGGCGTGGCCCGCATCCCCGTGAAGATTTCATAGCTCCCGCTTTTGGGTTAGAAATTGGCGGCAATACGTCACACTTTATTACATGATCCTCTTTCATCCTCGATCTGAGATAGGAAATCAGTCGTCGCATGGCACTGAACGACATAACAGTATGTTTGGAAATCATCTGTGGACTAAATGATTAAGAAAATTAAAGTTTTTTTTCCTCACCGTATATATAAAACTACGTACATGAAAATGAATGAGTAAACATTTGATTTTTACCCTCGTTATGCAAATTAGCCGAATTTTTTTGCAGTCCAGTGACTGCAGGCCTATAGGCTGCGTAAGTCCCTGGTTTCTTTATTTTCTTAATCTCGTGCGTATGGTCAAACTGAAATCAATGATAATATAATAGGTACAGTTACTCAGCTATTGTTACAATGCGTGTTAAGATAATCAAAGGCACTAAATTACACGTCTAAATTAAGTAGAGTTCTGTTACTGTTGAATATTAGTTATAACAAACAAAATGGTTTCACTCACCAACGTTTGTGGGTCTCTAGAAAGGCTTCTAGTCTTGATTTATTTGTCACAGTTATTTCACGTTTGTCCTAATAGGTAATCAGTTCTTTGATTATTATATTATTAATAGGTAATCAGTAATTTGATATTATATGGCAGATCAACTAGGTACAGTTGAGGGTGTAATCATTAACTGTTATAATCAATCGATAACATTTTATGAACGGATAACTGAATGCCGTTACAGATTGTATGAATGATTATTGATGAAAATAATTTTTATGTTTGGGGGCCACCTTTCCTGTGTCTGCAGTTGATTCTGGGTTGCGATAATAAAAAGTAGTGAACGAAAACTCGAAGGCTTCAAGAGAAAATTGTTCGCGTTGCAGGAGATCTAAGGCCATATTCGCGCGAAAGCGAAAGTTGATTTGTTTTCTTCAAAAGCCTCGGTCGATACGCCAAAGCCTCAGTTTGATATTTCCCGGCATGACCTCACTCTCGGTTATTAAGTAGTTAATAATCAAGAAATATTTCCCTTCCCTACACGAATCTTTGCGGCCGCTTCGAAAAGCCTATAAGAAATATATAAGCCTATAAATAAATATTAATAACTGAAAAATAAATCATTGGTTTGAGTAACACCGCCCTAGTGCCACCGTACGATACAATAATACAATACGAAACCTTATTTGGCATCTTTTTCATAATTTTACATTTTTATAATTTCTAATTTTTGTGTAATTTTGATATATATATATTCGCAAATATTATTATTTTTCATTATGAGTCCTATGGGGGTCGAAGGAGCAGAGAAGCAGAGGCGACACACTTTATGAATTTTTCAGGTTCCCCTGTGTGCTTAGTCCACCCTGTCGAGCGCAAAGAGACCGGCGATCTTTTATGAAACTCTTTTGACAGTTTGAAACTATTTAAGTCTTTATTAATTTTTGACCCAAATTTGTTTGTCTTTATTATGCCATACGTCATTTGCACCTAAAAAAAATTGCAGCTGATTTTAAAATTAAATTTATCACAATATTTGTATAACAAATCAAAGCTCTATTATAATAAAGTGATAATTTCTAGTAAAGGTCCAATCTCTATCAAATGTTAATATAATCAAAGAAAATTTGCCAGTCGCTGTTGCCATGTCAATTTGAATAGCAGAATAGTCATGCTAATAGAAAAATTATCAGTCTCGAAACACCTGTCTCGAATCACTCGGTGATTTTTTAATTAATTTTCTTAACCGGGTTTAGTTTTCCGTGTTCTCATGGTGAAGTGAACTTTATTTGAAGCCCTATCGCCAAACGGAAAATATGGTAAGTTATAATTTCTTTTGAAATACACTGAAAAACTTTTTTTTGTACTGACTGTCACTTACGCCATCCTTTTCCATCCAAAGTAACCACCTATTCTAGTGCAAATTGATTTTTTAAAAGAGATAAAGAGTAAATTATTTTACTGTACTCCAATGAGTTAAGATTTCCTGGCCAGATAATGATAAGTATAAGAATTAAATGGAAGTTTGTTTCAACGTGGATATTCGGATGTAAAACAGAATAGAGAGCGAAGTTTGGGTCCAAAGGCAAGCGTACGCTCAAAGTAAGTAATCCACTCTACCTGAAAAGAAGTAAACAACACGTTTCGAAGGACTAAAAGGGTTGACATAGCTCATTTAGATTTTAAAGGACTATTTTCTTTTTCTTTTATATTTCTTTTCGTCAAATAATTCTGCCGCAGGGATAGCTTGAGAGACTTGTTCTGTAAAAGACGTTGAGTCTTATTTTTTCCGCCCTAAAAAAAACTCTGAAAATTTTAAGCACCTGGAAACAGCAATAACATTGCAAAGCCGGACCCGTTTATTACCATGCCACAAAGTGGCAAGAATTAGTTTCCCAGCATTTCTTTTGTCTTGTGTTTATTCGGGCGACACTTCGCAAGCAATGATTACCTATGTTGGCATTTTTTGCAAAGGGTTTTAAACCACAGAAGACCAGCTTCTCAGTTTCCATCCAACTCTGTATACCGATCTCGATCTCATTATCCTTAACATTATATCTTTTGTCACCCATGGCCGCACTATGCGTAGCACATCTTCAAAAATCAGTGTACACTTAGGCCAAGGACAAAGGCCGGTTTTTTAATGTGGCGTTCCAAATGCAAAGTGGGAAAAATGCGGAAGGCTTCCCACCCGCGTCAGTGAAGAATTTCAAAGGACATACGACTTCACGCAAATAAACATTTATAAGTTATATCTTCGTTGCTTTAATTCATGAAATAAACTTAGTTGGGATGTAAATGTATCCGTCTGCGGTGTTTTTTCTTCAGAAGAAGCTCAATTTTACGAAATTAGAGCGATAAAAGTTTGTCTCGGATTTAAACACTCAGTATGTTACTACCTCAGCGCGATTTTCTAACGGATGTTGATAAGTACGAAAACACTGACACTGGTACAGGATTGGAGAGGGATGGAACTATCCTCGAATCGATTTTTAAAGTAATCCGCTTAAAAACCTGCGAGAAATAAATTTTTGAACGTCAATTTTAGCTTTCCGTCGATGATCGGGACATAGCAGCTGGTCAAATGGCTTCCCTTGGAATGTAATTTGCGTAACAAGTTACATCCGGCAGACAAGTCGGGTCTAGCACGGGCAAACCAGACGAAATGTTCGTGTATCGAATAATATATAGATTTAGGCACTGCCTAAAAGCGGATATACATATATGTATTATAATATGGCTTAGAGAAGCCGTTCATAGAAGAGTGCTTGATGCACAGGTGTAGAGCGGAATATGTGTGTATGCATTCCCAGAAATAAGAGACAACATGGCCGCCACGCATGCGTAATAGTGCACATACAATGTCAAAATGGCTGCCATTTATTATAAGGAAATGTGGGGAGACATCACAATTTATCAAATTTTCTCGTTTCAGAGATTTTGGGCTCACGATGCAGGACTCGAAAAAAAGACCTTGCCATTCGAGTGATACACTTTCCGTTCAAACGATGCCAGAGAAAGCCCTATAATTGTTCCTTGGACATTGCACTTTTGTTCGCTTGAGAGTATACAATCCTCCATACATTCTCTGTAATTTCATTGAAATCGGGCATAAAAGTAGTCGTTTGAAAGGTAGAATTGTTCGCTGCATCACAGGTGCAGGACTCGAAATTGGTAAATCGACTATCCTTCCATCAAATTGGCCAATAAAATAGGCAGTAGCGCCTCCCAATCTTGTCCCCGAAGAAATAACATTTGATGTAGTTATGCCTAGTTCAGGAACCATTAATGTTGTCTTTAAGATACAGACTGAAGCAAGGAAAACGGTGCGCTCCGCATGAACAACTTCTCTCCGTTCGTCCGTTCTCCATTTTGTTTTTAAACGGCCCCACGGCTTTCTGGGATAGACACAGGGGAACCATAAAGCCTTTCTAAAATACATTTTTTTTATTTGCGCATATAATGTTTTCCGACCTCAGCAAGACTGCCGCACTTCCATTATCATTGGACGTATCAAATCAGAGATGCCCCTTGCACGTTTAAATACCGCTTATACTACTTTTATTAGGAATTTTAGTCAACCTGATTAAAAACTTCTAGTGTAACAACAAAAGGGAAGCCCCTGTGCTGGCCGGAATCTCGTTTTTATTTGTGATACCGCTGTTATTCCTCGCGGGCCTAGCAAAATGTGAGCCCAGAGAAACCGCTGGGAAGGGTATATTTTTATTGTTGTTTAACCCGGAAAAATATGTTGGGTGTATATGTAGGTATCATCCAATACGGAACATTGAAGAATTGAAAACGAATTATAGTTTCTTACAGTAAAATGGGTGCTTTTTTATTCTCTTCAACATTTAAAACCATATCAGCACAAAACGCGTTTCTATACATTAACATATCATTTTTGCCAGTTTATGTGTTCCATACTTGCCTCACTGTCCAAATTCCCTTTCTTCCTTTCAGATTGCACTACTACTAGATTTTCTTGATTTTTAAAATTTTCTTTCAGGTGAAGGGTAATAAAAGTTATTTGGTAGAAATTGCAAATATTCGATAAACAATTTTATCAACTTTCTTTACCCGGGTTTTGTGGCTAATGGTCTTTGAATTGACACTTTGGGTGGATCGTACAAAACATTGACCCCCGATGAGGTGGTCCATGGACCCACTAGACCCCCATATTGAAGCATCATGGTTTCAAGTGCATGTACACCTGGTATTTTTGTGTTAAAACATAAAATAGGGCTTGGTGTGGCATTACAAAAAGATGCACTTTGTTTAAAAAAATGTAGCTATATTTTCATTTCACATCTCTTCCATGTACAGTGCAAAATTATCTGTGAAATAATTGCATGAAAGGTCAAATGGTACATACTATACACCAATTAATTGTGTTGACTAACAATGAGAGTACAGTGCTGTTGATTTTTGCAAATATCATCTCAGATTCCTAAGTATTGAGCTGAATTTATATCAGCTATTTGAAAAGTAGATTTTTTACAAAACCCTGTGGAGTTAATTAGTTCCAATTGAAACTATATTTTTTTACTAGAAAACCCATTCATATCCAGAAATCATATTTTTAGTAAGAGTCCATTTGCTATGGGGCCAATGTTGGTCAGTGTTTTGTACCAGCCACTTTGTCAAAGGGTGAATGAAATAAACCACTCAAAGTTTCTGACTACTTTATTTTATTTTATTAGCCTGGTTCATTTTTCTTATAACAAGTTTTTATTTGTAACTATTATCTATCTTTTTTTACTTAGCTTTATTAATGAATACATCCTGCCCTAGCATCATGCCTTTAAAGCTGGCAGCTTGCTTGAGTTGGGATTCACCTGTTAAACTCATCGTCTGATAAGTTTGGGGTCATGTATCGGATATTCCCTTTGTTGAGCTTGCAGGATTCATAGAGATGCAAAGACGCCATCGCTTGGTAAGCTGGGGGAGCCCCACAGCCGCTGCAGGGGGCGCGCAGGCATCCCCGATTTTAACTTATGATAAATTATGCTAATGTAGCATACATAAAAAAAAATGGAGAACAGTGACAAAAAGCTAAGGAAGAATCATTCTTCCGAAGATATAAATGTTATGCTGCACAAGACCTAATTAATAAACCTAAAAAAATAATTCCACGCAATCTTTAGAATAGAACCTTAAACAGAAAATTATTATATGAAGTCTGTTTTGTTAGGGGCTAATGAGCCAGAGGTTGCATTGCCTTTTGATTTTTTTCTTAGAAAAACTTTAGAGAAAAACTATAGGTATCGAGCTAAATGCTCCCTACAAAAAGCTGTCTTTAGTTTCCTATGAAAATTGAAGAGATGGGAGTTTTGAGATATTGTATAAAAACGTTGAGCTGGGGTATTAAAGATATCTTTATGTGAAAAAGAATCATATGCATAACGGCAAATGTGTAGGTAAAGCAGATCTTTTTAGAACCTTTTACCCCTCATGAACCGTTCCTCGCTCGATATCTTTTAGAAAAGAGCTGACAGAACTGAAATGTGATGAAGAATCTCCAGATAAGAAATCGTTCTTTATTTACGGTTAAAAAGTTATTCCGTGTAAAGCTTAAGTATTAGTTCACTTCTTGAATTAAATAAAAGCAAAAAAAAATAACAACATTTTCTCAAACAAACGCGACGTTTGTTTACGGACAATCAATCGCACAATTTTCTATCCTTTTTATGGGATAATAAATGAAACAAACTAGCTGAATTACTAGTTAGGAACTGGGTATAATAAAACATCATCATCCCCTCATGGCTTTACACAAGAGTTTTTCTTAGCTCTGACGAAGTTTATAAAAAAGTCTTATTTACCTTCTTTTTCCAAACCCATCGTTTGTCCTTCCATCCATCGTTTGTACTTCTTTATATTATAAAAGTGTTACGATGTGTCGATTTATTTTTTTGGCTGATGCAAAAACTTTATCAATTCCAGTGTCGGCCGCGAGTTAGTAGAGCAAAACGCGAGAAAAAACGCAGGGTTCTCGTGCGTGTAAATACAAAAAAACCCTCAGCCAATCCTGGGTACGCGCCTGGGATTCTAATGTCATACGATTTAACAGGTCGGTTGCCCAACAATCCTCCTCTTTGTCCTTGTATACTTGGGCCTGCATTGGCATGTCAGCGGTTCTAAATGTGCCACGTCAGTGCCAGGGACGTCTCTGATTGGCTACGTGTTTATGGTGCTGCGAGATACGGACATCCACCAAGGGTTTCAAAGATGCAAGAAAGAAGTGCAGTGTCAAAGCCTTAATTATTATATCAGAGACAACACTTGTCATTTGAGTAACAGAACAATCCAACAAAAACCGGCAAACGCCCTCTTGGATCCTGGCTCTTTTTACTTCGAGAATCCGTATAAAAGTAAGTAGCCGGTATTGTTCCCGGGTTCCCTTGATCCATTTGTATCCTTGTGCCCAGGTCCCATCGATCCATTTTTGTCCTTGTGCCCATGTCCCCTTTATTCATTTTTGTCCTTGTGCCCAGGTCCCTTTTATTCAATGTTGTCCTTGTGCCCGGGGGCCGGTTCCTGAAAAGCCGATTTGCGCTAACCCAGGGTTAAATTAACCCTAACCCACGATTAAATTTTTACCCCCAGATTAGTTCTATTCCCGAAACGCTGGTTAGCGCTAACTCTGGGTCAGTTTGGAGGTAAAATCTAACCCTGCTCGCGAGGTGGGTTTACTCGCTTACCCACTGTTTAGTTGGCGAAACACAGGCCTCCCAAACTTTGTAGTAGAACTAAAGCTTCATAAAATAAAGTTGTCGACAAAAAAGACGTTACACAAAACAATGTAGGGATCAAATATCCTAACATTTCGCTTTATTATGTGACCTTCGTTGCGATGCTGACTTGAAAATTGTGCTGGGACAGACAGAAAGTCACATGAAATTTATACCTGAAATGAATCTGTCTCGCTGGTGTCACGCACCAATTCGAATCCTGCAAATGGCACTTTTTTGGCCATGAAATGAAGGTAATTACAGGTGATGTAGAGGTGTTTTGGGGCTATTCTGCGAAAATAAAATCACCAAAGGTAAATTTAAGTTGCTTTCTGTTGATATACTGGGTACCCTGTGTTAATTTTACTCCTCAAACCAGTTTTCCACTCGTTTAATCCAGGGTTAGTAATTCGGGGGATTACTTGGCTTTCGGGAACGGTGTGTTATCCGTCGGTTAGCTAACCTACGATTAGCAAATTTTAACCCGGGATTCGGCGCTGATCGAGGGCTAAGTTAATCGGCCTTTCAGGAACCGGCCCAGGGTCCCCTTTATTCATTTTTGCCCTTGTGCCCAGTTCCCTTTTATTCATTTTTTTTCATCGCTATCCTTATGCCAAAATCTCCTTGATTCGTTTTTTATCCTTGTGCCCAGGTTCCCTCGGTTCAATATTGTTCTTACCGGCGGTGTCGTGCTTAGAGATAAAAAGCAGTTCAGATGCTGTGACCAGCGGACTTTACTGGCTAATCGATGCGCAATCAGGTTCTGTTGTCGAGGATTACTGCGACATGGTCACCGGATGTAAGTGTCCAACTATATAAACCTGGTGTAAGCAGCAAAGAGGGTTTTAATCAAAAGTTTTTCTCGCCAAAAGGCCAGAAATAGCCAAAATTTGCCGAAAATAGCCAAAACGTTTTTAATGAAATTGTGCTTCAATGAAATACGCTATGGATAAAATGAGATACCCTTTTAAAGATTGAAATAAGATAATGGAAATAAGACGTATTGCGTTAATCTAAGCGCGCGGTTAAGGTACTTAACATTTTCACTCAAGACAACAGCATGGTTTTGCGTATTTCGGCCCCTAACTAAAAATGTGTTAAACTGCTTTACTTAGATTTAGAACGTTAGCCCAAACGTTTTGCTCAGTCAAGCCCGGTTCAGACCTCAAACTAGTTTTGCTTAATTTGACCTTCTAGCTACGAACTGCCTGATTATTTTGGTTCTGACACTTGAAAGTCCTCGTAGTGTATGCCTGATACTTGCATGGTTTGGTTTCCACAGTGACTAGTGGTACGTGTAAAGGAAATCCATGCAAAAATGGCGGCACATGCCATTTCAAGAGTCCCGGCGTCTTCAGTTGCACTTGCGCTGCAGGTTTTTCCGGGAATCAATGTGAAACTGGTAAGGTGGTATGGGGCAAAATCCCTATTATGCTCCCGCTCCACATAAATGGTTGTTCCACATAAATGGTTGTTCCACATAAATGGTTGTTTATGTGAATATATAGACAGGGGATAGATTTAAAAGGGATAGATTTTGATGACAATGGTTTTAACATATTGCTTTTTGGTGATTTTTATCTGTTAGATGTTTGTAGACCGAACAGGAAAAAAAAAGCTTTTTTATTGTCCTATTTTTACAAGAATTCTCACAGGAAATCTATCTAAAATTAGCGAACGCCCCCTCCCCCCTCAATTTCGGTTTTCAATAGACGTGCTATTCATAGACAAAACTATAAAGCATAAGCTAGATCACTCTGGTATATCATCAATCCATAATGCAGACTTTTTTGTAGCCAGATCCGACAATATTATTGTTAAAAATGTCCCTTGGAGATACTGCCAAGGGCATTAAAAAATCCTTTTGTTCTTTCGGGAGTGTTCTTTCGAGATTTATATAGGTCCACTTTTTCGGATTTCGCATGTTCTGAAAATGTTAATCATCTTGGAGGATTGTTTTAAGGAATGAGCACTGACTAAAGTTAGTGTTTCTTAGGGATAGTCGACTGCATTTTTGATAAATTCACTCTTTCCTTTATACCTAGACATCGATGATTGTCTCGGAATTTCATGTTTGAATGGAGGACAGTGCATCGACAGGGTCAATACCTATACGTGCAACTGTACATCACCATTCTATGGCTCAAGATGCGAGAAAGGTTCGTATCCTAGAAAGTCTGGAGGTACACCTGTGCTGTAGTATTTTCCGGGAATCAGAGTGAGACTAAAAGTAGCAATGTCACCAGTTTACTTTCGATCGATTACTTAAAAATCTCCGATGATTTTTAACTGAAAACGCGAAACATATTTCAAAATTTTAAAAGCAGTGTGTCTATTGGAAGTTTCTTTGAAGATTTGATTGAAAATTTAGAGCGGATGGCCTGTTAAATAGCGCGGATTCTAATATATTATTTTGTCTCGTCGTTTGAGGGTTTCCTTCGGCACTCCGGAAGTAAATCAGTGACAATGTCGTTTGAGGAACAAAAGGCTTTCATCTATGACAGAACTAAGCGCCATAGCATAATTCCCAGCACTGTCCAGATTATTCTATGGCAGTTGTGGCTAGGCTTGTGGTTAAAAACTCGACAATACCTAAAATAAGGACAGAAAATAAAGCCAACTAAAACAAACCAGTGTACGTGAAAAAATACCGCTGACAAAGCTAAAATGCTATGTTGTGCCTTGTGCACACTAGTTACATAACGACATGGGCACGCGCACTCTTATCTTCTTATATTCAAGTGTGAATGGTTCGACATTTTGACATAAACCCGTCATTACGACATGGACATAACGACATAAGAAAAAAACATGTTTTTTTTTCTCTTATCTCGTTATGTCGGGCTAAACAGGGTGCGCGCGCCCATGTCGTTATGTTGCTAGTGTGCACTAGGCATAAGACAATTCTTGTACGCCCTTAATACAGATTATGTATGTACAAGTTCATTGAGGGCTGAGACATCATTATCTGAAAAGAGGGGTTAAACAGTCCCCGTCTTCGAAACGGAGAAGAAGCTCGTGACCTGGCTTGGAACGCGAGGCCCGTACCAGTATATATATATAATATATAAAATGATGGTTGAAGGCTTTCATAGAAAGTGCTCAATACTCGAAAGTAGAGCGGTGTATAGTGTTGGTTTGAGAAAAATACAAACTACATAGGTTTCCCTACAGGTCTGTTTCGTGGTTGCCCACTCATCAGGGGATTTAATGAGAATATTCCTACCATCGTATATATACTATTAACATTGAAATTTACATAATAATAGACTGATAGTTTTAGCTAAGGCGGTAAGAGGGACAATAGCGAGTTACATTAAATATGCGGGGCGAAAACTAACAGTGCGGAACGTGTGAAAAATTGATAGCGCGAAAATTTAACGGTGACGGGATTAACAGTTCTAATTGTTTCGTAGCAGGGCTTTGTTTCTGTGGCGGCACGAGGACACGAGTTCATTGCGTTTATTTAGAGTTGATAGTTTGGGTTGGCAGATGATCGTCAGCTTTTCCTTGAGGCAGAGGTTGCAACGCTTAGTGGTACTGTTGTAGGCGGAGTGGGAAGAAAGAATGCGCCATGAAATAAAGTACTCAATCATGTTGTCCTTGAGAGTCCAGACGTGTTTGCTGAGTTCGGTGGAGTTTCTGTGTTTGGCGTGTCGGAATGATGCGGTGTGGTTTCTGTACCTGGTCTTGAAGCTGTTTTCAGTGAGCCCGACGTATGTTTCCGAGGTGTTGCTGTTGCGTTTGCGTTTACGTTTGCACCGTAACCAACCATAAAACCCGCAAACGCAACAACATCCTATGGTACAACCCGCCCTTCAGCAAGAACACCAGCACCAACATCGGCCACAGATTCCTCACCCTGATAGACAAACACTTCCCGAAAGACAACCACCTCCGTAAAATCTTCAACAGAAACACCATCAAAATCAGTTACAGCTGCATGAACAACACCAAACAGATCATCGACAACCACAACAAGCGCATCATCACCGCATCGTCGGCTACCGAGATCACCAGCTCCGCCCCTACCACTACCAACAACAAGACATGCAACTGCCGACAGAAAGACACCTGCCCTCTAGACGGAAACTGCCTACAGACATCTGTTATCTACCAAGCTACCGTAACTCGAAAAGACAACAACACCTCGGAAACATACGTCGGGCTCACTGAAAACAGCTTCAAGACCAGGTACAGAAACCACACCGCATCATTCCGACACGCCAAACACAGAAACTCCACCGAACTCAGCAAACACGTCTGGACTCTCAAGGACAACATGATTGAGTACTTTATTTCATGGCGCATTCTTTCTTCCCACTCCGCCTACAACAGTACCACTAAGCGTTGCAACCTCTGCCTCAAGGAAAAGCTGACGATCATCTGCCAACCCAAACTATCAACTCTAAATAAACGCAATGAACTCGTGTCCTCGTGCCGCCACAGAAACAAAGCCCTGCTACGAAACAATTAGAACTGTTAATCCCGTCACCGTTAAATTTTCGCGCTATCAATTTTTCACACGTTCCGCACTGTTAGTTTTCGCCCCGCATATTTAATGTAACTCGCTATTGTCCCTCTTACCGCCTTAGCTAAAACTATCAGTCTATTATTATGTAAATTTCAATGTTAATAGTATATATACGATGGTAGGAATATTCTCATTAAATCCCCTGATGAGTGGGCAACCACGAAACAGACCTGTAGGGAAACCTATGTAGTTTGTATTTTTCTCAAACCAACACTATATAATATATATATATATATATATATAATATATAATATTTCCTTGCAAAACAAGTAGTTAACTGAAGATTTTCCAGAAAACGCCTGCGGAATCTACACCCTGATGACCGACGCAGACCGCAACGTTAATTCCGGCATTGAAGTCAAGATGTGCGATTCCAGTGTGAGCACGGCATGGTACCGATTTTCGGGCTCCGGTGGAACGGTGATGCCGACAACGTGCGTGCCTACACACAAATGCAACACGTACGCGACGGGCTGGATGAATGGCGCCCACCCCTCCCTTTCAGATGGTATCGTGAACCGCCAAGTCTGTTTTAATTGGAATAACAACTGCTGCAACTGGTTAATCAACATACGAGTCGCAAACTGCAGTTCGTATTATGTATACGAGCTCACCAAGACTCCAACGTGCTTTCTCCGTTACTGCACAAGGAATGATTGAGCTTCCCACACTCTTGACCGTAATCGCAATTAAAATTTGCGGCAAGATCGCCAGGGACAATGTTGATATACTGCTTGCAGCAACTGCTTTGGCGAACGTCATTGAGAATAAGAGAAAAATATGTCCGTGATGTACGCGCGGGGCCCCTCGGTTTGACACGCCACAAGGGGAGACCCGCCTGAAAAGCTCCCCCCCCCGTGGCGAGCAGAACAATTAATATATGAGTAAACAAGCAGTCTACAATGTTGATAAAAGGCTAAGCTTACCGAGAAAAAACGGGCTTTGTTTTTTATTATGGAGGAAGATTGAAAGGGATGTTTTGGCTTGGTGCAGAGTTTTTACTAGATAGATGCCCTCTTTATCGTGAAATTATGCACTAAAATACGAGATAAAATACCTACACAGTTATCATACAGCTATGGTGCTACGAGTGCTCTCATTGGTTTATTATCGGGCGCTACATCCCCGACGGCCCACTCACAAACAACGCAGCACTTTGCGATGAAAAACGCCCTGAAAACGCTGTATGATAAATATCTATTGACCTCATTTGCTTGGGCTGTACAGAAACTTATAAAACTTAGAATTTTTCCCCGTTTTTAGAGAATGGTGGAGAAACTCGCGCTCGTTCCATAAGAGGTATATATCAGGCGAGATTTCACAGGGTTTAGCATCTTAGAACATTGAGTAATTCAGGCCAATTAGCCGATCCCCAAAATGGACGGGAACATATACATATCTATCAGAAACAAGGAATAAGCAATAATATAGGAAATGCTAAAGAAATCATTATGATATCTATGCTGACGTTAACATAAATACATTAATTCATAGATTTGCCGTTGAGCAAATCCGATTAAACATTTGCCGTTGAGCAAACTGAGCATTGTAGATATATAATTTATTAATGTAAGGCCAATCACTTCAAAATGTAGTGAGATGGGCGTAAGGGGGCCACAAAAACCGCCAAACGGCACAGAAAATCGCAAAACCAAGAGTCATCAGAGCTTTACGAAAAAAAACCCGGAAACCGTGCGCTTTGTCTAAAAAAACGCAAAAACCGCACTAATAAGGCGCATCACCGCAAACCTTACACATCTCTCTGTAGTGGTAAAAGGTAATAGTTTGACTATATGTAAATACTGTAAACGATTCGCCGTTTATGTGCGATGATCATGTAATAACTTCATCATCATCATCATCATTATTATTATCATTATCATCATTATCATTACCAATCACCCTCATTGTTACCACCATAAGCATCACCATATTACCAAAAGCAAACATCATTATCATATCAGCAGTATTGACACCCATATTATTGTCATCACCATATCTTCATCGTTTTCATCATCATCATCATCATATTCACCACAATCAGCGTCATTATCACCAAAATCACCATCAGCACCACTATCATCACAATCATCATCACCACAATCATCATCATCACCACAACTATCATCATCATCACACAACCATAATCACCATCATCATCATCACCATGATCACCATCATGATCATCATCACCTTTACCACAACCACCATCATCATCACCACCATCAGTATCCCTAGCTTTTTTTCTGGTGACAGCCATGATCATCTCCCATAATCATTATCATCATCATCATCATCATCACCATCACCATCACCATCACCATCACCATCACCATCACCATCACCATCATCATCATCATCATCATCATCATCATCATCATCATCATCATCATTATTATTATTATTATTATTATTATTATTATTATTATGGTGTTGGGAGCACAACGAATCTGTACAATTTAAACTTATAATAAATAATTATCAAGAGATGATTTGTCATGGAGCTTTTATTACAGTTCTTCTAGCAAACACTCTTAGTACGATATGTTATGGGTAGGCGACATGGTCAAATAAAAAATATCGCGAGGGGTACTTTTTCCTTTGTACGCTGAAGTGTTATTTCTGAGCCGGTACCAAGTTCCACTTTTCATGCCTTACTATTTTGCTGTAGATTTTGGCAACTTCTGTAATGCAAAAAATAATGTTCTGTTTTACAAGTGGGCAAGGGCAAGAACAAGGGTTTGTTTCTAGTGAAAACGAATTTGAAACAAGTCAACTGCCTAACTAAGGGTCCTAAAACGCGGTCGCCATCTTGAATAACGAGAAGGCTTGAGGTTGGAATTTGATTGGTCAGTTATTGTCACCTGACATGGATAGGCAATCACTGTTATTGTGTCTCAATTTCACCGAGCGCAACCAAACGCAAGCGCAAGATAAAGAATACGTTTTGCGCTTGCGCTTATTCCTGTGTCTACTGTTTTTCACAGCTAAATAACCCCTTGTGCTTACGCTAGGGTCAGCGCATGCGTCACTTGTGAAAACTACGGTAAAGTTGGAGTGGTTGAACCGGATAGCGGGGATCCGAAATATATTACTGATGCTGATGGTATTTGGTTTGCGCATTTTTAATTGGTGAATGCTAAGAGAGAGAGGTCATGTAATGCATACGACTGTGTACAATACAACAACAAGTTTTAGAGTAACAGAAACGTAGTGTACAAATCCTCTTCCACATCTGAGGATTTGGAAAATCTGGAAAATACTATATTCTAACCGCTTAAACCAGGACTAGTGAGTAGGAGTAGGGTTGCGGTATCTTCCATCAATCTATCTAGTTTTGGAAAACTGTCGTTTTTCTAACTTTCATCATTTTGCACTTTTCTGTAGGCCTGAAGCTATGTATGTCGAGAACTTCCACGTAAACTTGCATGAATTTACTAAGATTTTGCCCAGGTTTTAATGTCGTCAGTTCGACGTCATGTTGAATATTTCCAAAAAAACGCTGGGGTAGAGGTTCTATCTTAGCCTGATTTTTCAGCCAGGGCTTGTATTGGAGAAAATCAACCACCTTAATCTTAGTCAAAATAGTTATAGAATTATTTGCAAATTAGAACACACTATAATATACGCATTGTAATTCAACGAGTGATATTGGATTTAGATGCTAGAAATTTGACCGCTATAAGTTGTTCGTCGTCATTTACAATAACAATACTTTATCAGATGGACATACGCGTCTTTTATACAATCCGGTTGAGTCCCAAACCGGTCTACCCTGCTAATATCTCCAACAACCTTCAGAGGCATCCCTTCTTCCAGTTTCACGCTCGCTTCGTAAAAGCCATTATTCGGAAAAGTCACGAAGTGGATTTGATAAAGTGCATCTCTGTACATGGTATCTTTGGCTTTCTCACCGAACATGGCCCCACAAGAGTCACAATGGTGGTCTTGATAACTCATTTTAAATTTCTGTAGTTTTTCATTTGGCATCTCTCGTAAAGCCACTTTTATTTCACCTAGCGTTAGCTTTCGACAA
This sequence comes from Nematostella vectensis, assembly GCF_932526225.1. Taxonomy (NCBI): domain Eukaryota; kingdom Metazoa; phylum Cnidaria; class Anthozoa; order Actiniaria; family Edwardsiidae; genus Nematostella; species Nematostella vectensis. The sequence continues at coordinate 3,610,765 of NC_064045.1, forward strand.
AGTCTCTTCACCCTAGCGTCGAAATCAAGTAACTTATTAATGTGTTCGACCGCGAACTTGGCAATAGATTTGACAAGCTCGCTTTTTGTGGAAACTTTTTCAAAGTCCAAACACGTGCACCAGTGATCTTCCACACCCGCGCTCTTACAAGTCCTGTTCAGCGGCTCAATTGGCTGGAACAAGCTTTGTCCCGTTTTGATTCCCGCGGGCGGGAACGGGTAAGTGAGGATATGTTGCAGCGTAGCGTACATATCAAACGGCGTGGTCAAATAGTTAGAGTTCCTTTTAATGTTCTCGTATAAATGTGGATACTTCAAAGGGAATGACTTGGGAAACGTTATAGACATATGTGGTAGACGCTCTTCGAGTTTGCCTTGCAAAGTTTTCCTAAACGGCCCAAATCGATGTCCGTGATCGCCAAAGATTATAACTATAGTTTCATCAAGGAAGAAATCTTTCTCCATTCTCTTGAGGAGGAAATAAGTATCCTCGTCCCCATAACCAAGTGTATTAAGATTATCGTGAACGAGTGCGGAGAAGAGAAGAAAAGCGAATTTGGGATTTTTGGGGTACGCATTAAAAAGGCTATAAAGGTAATCCATGGTGAGCTTATGGGTCGCTTTGTTGCCCGTGCAGTAATCATTCTTCTCGTACTTATTTGCCTCGAGCCAAAAATACCGCCCGTAGTGATCCGTCGGTGGATGTCTGAAGCCTTTCAATCGATAATTAAACGTACCGAGCCCCGGGGAGTCTTCAGAGAACATCGTGACGTATCCACGCTCGGCGTAGTCTCGGAAGATCCACCGCCAGTCGTCGACGTGTTTAGCGCCGGGCATTCGGCGTCGGGCTTCCGGTTGGTAACGCTCGTCTATCCCGGTAAGCATTGCGCACAGTTGGGCGGTAGTGCCATCGCCTACAATAGTGTGACCTGCAGTAACGAAAATCCGTTAAAATTAGAACACCTGACCAGAAGAGAAGAAAGGGTGCTAACCATGCGACACGCGCTGCCACCAAGTCAACAGAAAACCCACGACGGCGACGTCAGGTTATGTCGCGCGGGACTGGTACGAGTACGTCAGAAATGACGTTGCCGTCTTGGATGTAAACAACCTTACGCAATCGCTTTGACACCGCAAACGTTGCAATGCTACTATCATTATGTCCACGTTTCGAGATGCACGAGAAGCTCTTCTACTTGCGAATGATCTTGAAGTAATAGACGACGACGAACTTCTTCTATCACAGAACCTTAACAAGTCGAAAAATTTGGACATCCCTTTAGAGAAGTACGATAGATTTGATCTTGACTCGCGGACGGACGACGAGTGTTTGAGTGAGTTTCGCTTCATTAAAAATGATTTATATCGACTTAATGAAGCGCTGTGGAATGGAAGCCCTGTGCATGACTCTTAGACGATTCGCATATCCCGTCTTTCTTAAAGTCTAGAAATGCAAAGTAAGTTGATATGTCATTAAAAACTCATTCAACTGCAGTGCGAACTTTGCTCATGGAGAGGTTAAATAGCTCCTGTTGGGTGTGCAGGTTTCTTCCTCTGAATGGGCACTGCAGTTGAGCCCTCAACGGGTAGGCGGGGTCCCCATAAAGGCAGAGTGGCTGCCCAGCCGTGTTGATAGCATGCCTTTCTAAGAGCGGCAGCAAGCCTGACTCATGTAGCATGGCACTGTCGTGTCGTTTACCTTCAATGGGACCGAAAAGGTTGGCAATCAAACCATTAGGCGCGACAACGCTCTGAAATTTGATTGCGTGGACACGCTTGTGGCCATTATACATGGTCCTCTGCTGAAGCCCAGGCCTGCAAATTGGTCTCACCGTTCCATCGATAACCCCCCAGCAGTTATTGAGTGCAGCTCCCTTTAATGCCACGAGCCTAGCATAATCTTCCAGGTGTACCGGGGAGAGCCAAGCTTGGTTGAAACTTGATAGGAGGTACCTGTAGTTGGTGTAAATGTAGCTGACCGCTTCGTTTACGACCATAGATATTTGCGGAACAGCTCGGGCGAATCGAGGGACAAGGTCTTCGTATCTACAGGGATATGCGAATCGTCTAGAGTCATGCACAGGGCTTCCATTCCATCCACAGTAAGACGATTCGGACATGTTTATTGGTCCGGGAAGTTAAGCGCTTCATTAAAGTGCATCTGAAGAAATAAAACCGATATCCTTCAAAACGGCTCAATCATCGATATCTAATATCTCCTATGCTAGAAGAATCTTCATTACCAAAAATCCTCGATTTCCCATATTCCCCGATTTTTTTTTACAGCCCTTTGAATATACCAGTCTGTAAAACACCTTTGTCGCTGACCGACAAACGTATTGCGGGCGCGTGGCGCGAAAATCAAACTTGTCAGCTCGCGCGCAGTCTGCATCTTCGTTCACGAAAATGAGCGCTTCTCCCTGTGAAACAAAAAGCTCTGCCGAGTGAGAAAGCGATGCCAGTGACATCGAGACAGAGAAAGCGACTCAACAACAATACAACAACGTATTTTTGCCATACCAAGACGAGGCATTTGCGGACAAATGATATATTGCTGTCGAATTATCGAAAAATACAGGAAGGGAACTGGAGAAGCTTTTCAGCCGTCTAAATGATTTGACAACAGTAGAATCGTGAGTGTGATAAGTTATGTGTAGATACGAACAAAAGGAATTATATCCGTTAACTTACATCATAAAGTTTATTGTTGTCTCATCGTTACATCACGCGAGTACAACTGATCGCCATATTTTGTTGTTTTTGAGAATTTTTTTACGAACTCATTCGCTTCGGTCTTCGATTCTACGCTACTTTTTTTGTTTGAACACAGCAAGTTTTACATTCAGATACCGTCTCTAAACGGTGGATATATGACCCTGAAATAAAATTAAACGATTAACCTGTTTGCCGTTTTTGTCACTCGTCTTTTTCTGACTTGACATGAGTATTTTGTGATGTAAGATGTTTACATGAGCACTTACAAAAAAATTAAAATTTATAAGCAAATGTTATATCGCGAAAAAAATGTGGGTCCTTTAACTTTTCACCTAGGTTTTGGGGATCGCATATCATTAAAATTATCAGTGATCTATACGAATACATAAAGGACCCCACTTTGAGCAAGATATAAAGCATTTTGTGCGAGGTGAAATTGAACTTTTTGTGGCTAAAGCAAATGATGCTATGAGACTGGCAAAAAAAAAACTACTCAAACCATCCCGATTAAGAATCTATTACCCTTGGAAAGGCAGATGGCTACTATATCACGTACATACTGTATATAACAAATGCTTTTTGCATTCTTTTGTCATGGAGTTTAGCAATTTTTACATTTTAAAAGGCAAAGAGCGCACGGCTCACAAAATACGATGTCCTACACGAGACGAAAATATGATCACTGTTTGTGCGAAAAAATATGGGTCCTTTAGCATTTCATCTAGGTTTTGAGGATCGTGTATCATTGAAATTATATGTGATCTATACAAATATCTAAAGGACCCAACTTTGGGCAAGGTAGCAAGCATTTAGTGCAAGGTGGAATTGCTGTTACCCACACAAAATGGTGCCGTGTTTTTGTAACGGAATAAGATGAGATGAAATGGTTAGAAAAAATAAGACTGTTCAAAGGGTCTTCATTTTCATTTACGACTAGTCTAAAAAATGCATATTGAATGCTTTTATTGATATTTGGTCAGAGCACTGAGAGGACAAAGACGAAAAAAAGGATTTAGCAATTATTACGTATCTACATCTCTAGTGAGACGAAACAAAATATGATGTTTTTACCTACACAGCAAAAATGTCAAAGCAAATTATATCAATTTTTGTTCGGAAAAAAATGTGGGACATTTAGCATTTAATCCAGGTTTTGGGGGTTATACATTATCTAAATTATATGTAAGCTACATCAATATTTTTTAGCGAGATAATCAGCATTTCGTACAACTAGTTTAGTAAACTATGATAGCGGCAATGGCAACATGTTGGGGCAAGTAATGCAAAGTAAATAGCAAAATCATTTGAATTATCAATAGGTGGCTACTTTAAAATGCAAGCAGGATCTACGTTTTATATTTGTATAAGGTTATATTTACATTTTAAGCCAGCTACCAAGAGGAAAAGCCTTTTATTTCCACGTCTAATAAAGTTGCAAGGTAAAGACGCCGCATGTAGCCAAAATTCTCGCGCAATTCTCCTTATATGGTGATCATTTCGCGCCAACTCGAGCTTTATCCGTGGGAGACTGGGTAAGTAGGTGTTTTACAGACTGGTATATTCAAAAGGCTGTGAGAAAATCGGGGATTATGGGAAATCGGGGATTTTTGGTAATAAAGATTTTTCTATCATAGGAGATATTAGATATCGATGGATGAACCGTTTTGGAGGATATTGCTTTTATTCCTTCAGATGCACTTTAAGGCGATATAAATCATTTTTAATGAAGCGAAACTCACTCAAACACTCGTCGTCCGTCAGCGATTCAAGATCAAATCTATCGTACTTCTCCAAAGGGATGCCCAAATTTTTCGACTTGTTCAGGTTCTGTAATAGAAGAAGTTCGTCGTCGTCTATTACTTCAAGATCATTCGCGAGTAGAAGAGCTTTTCGTGCATCTCGAAAAGTATCAGGCCCTCCTATGTTTCTATCGCGCCGACGAGAAACAAGACAAGGGCCTGATACAAGTACTGTTTAAATCGCATGTTCTCATGCCGGATTTCGGCATGGCTCCTGATTGGTACAAAAGACCAAGGGCACTTGAATGGGGCGCGCTGATTGGTTCAGCTATATAGTACCCTAACCCGTCGACTGCTCGTTGAGTAATGGCGGACTCCAAAACTGCTTTTGACCTTGCGATAGCAGAATCAGAGAATCGTTTTCTATAACATTAAAAAAATATATTTTACTCCCCTCATTTTCTTCGGAAAAATTAAAATTCCGCCTGATACTTATATGTTCAAATGTATTGCCCGGGCAGGTAATTGCGTGTGTTTATTTCTCATTGTTATCGTTTTTCAAAGCGAAGATCGATCTACTAGCTATACCAAAGGCGCTGGAAATATTGATGTCATAGAAGCTGCTTGATACTACTGACATCCATAGTCATTAGACATTTTAGACACTCCAGGCGCCAATATTCTAGGCATAAAAAAGGCACGAAAAACGCTTGGGATTGTTTGCGGTACTTCCCGCGAGTTGTTGATCGAGTGGGCTTATCAAATAATGGCATTTGTGTTCAAGCAGAGGTTTGTCTATTTAGACGAAAGAGCCTGTAGTAAATTGGTGATGTGAATATCCTGTAGAAATGTGTGGATCTGCAGTCATATACTTAAATCGTAAGTCTCCTGAGCCGTGAACTATCCTTGCGTTTCAAATCATTTAGCATAAAGTTACCTTCACCGGGGCTCGTCGTTACTAAAATTATTACCCTTGCATATAACACAAATGTAGTTTTGTTTTTACATAAATTCTGTTTATAATTTGATTTGGGCATTTGATTGTGCCACCACGCGAGTCATTGGAAAATGGACAGCCGACTATTTTGACAGTGTCCTGAAAAGGGGCGGCAGGCGTCTCGTCAAGTATTTGTGTCAGGCGTACTTTTATTTTTCCTTTCCAACTTTTGAAAATTAAAATCGCCTGATACTCAGGCTAGTAGCATTGTAACTTTTGCGGTGTCAAAACGATTGCGTAAGATTGTTTACATCCAAGACGGCAACGTCATTTCTGACGTACTCGTACCAGTCCCGCGCGACATAACCTGACGTCGCCGTCGTGGATTTTTCTGTTGCGTAAGGTCTCTAAAGTTAACCATGCGACGCGCGCTGCTACCGTTGCTAACCATGCGATGCGCGCTACCGTGGCCACCAGGACAAAGTTTACTACCATGCGACGCGCGCTATCGTGGCCAAAAAGAAAAAGATTCGAACAAGTAAGCCAATGAACATGCGAATCACAGTTTTTGATGGCATGAGTTGAATAACTAAAAGAATAGCGACAGCGATAATCAAAAACAGCAACAACCAAAGGACAACACTTCAGGAACAAAACGAAAACAACAAAAAAATCAGTTACAACTCAATACCAATAAACACTGACAACACCAACACCATGATCCTCATCCTCATCATCACCATCAACAACAAGAAACTACCTTTTAAGAACACGGTCGGTAGCTCCTGCAGATATTCAAGCGTCCTGGGCATCTTGCGCAAGAAGTTCGCCGCTGAGGTCGAGTCGAACATGATCATGACGACGTTGAAGGGTAAACCCGCAGGCTTCACTACTCGCTTCAGCACCCCTGGCCTCGGCGAGGCGTTCATGTGCACCTCTGAGGTCTCACTGGACCCGCCATGGATAACATTTACCAAGACGAAGTCATGCTCGATCTTGACACGCCCGAGAAATGAAGATCCTACAAAGATAGTTTGGAATTACTGTCCTTAGGCGGGTAAAATTATCTTCTCATTGAACGAATTGCCATGGTATTGTATAATATAGTATGGTATTTCATGGCATTGTGTGGTATGGCGTGACGTGGCGTGACGTGGGGTGGTGTGACGTGGTATGGCGTGGCGTGGTGTGGCGTGACGTGGTGTGGCGTGGAATGGCGTGGCTTGAAATGGCGTGGCGTGGTGTGGTATGGCATGGCATGACGTGGCGTGGGGTGGTGTGACGTGGTATGGAATGGCGTAGCTTGAAATGGCGTGGCGTGACGTGGTATGGCGTGGCGTGGCGTGACGTGGTGTGGCGTGATGTGGTATTGCGTGGCGTATAGAATTTTATTATATACATACTGAGAAATACTGATTGTCGTTCGTTTACTGGTCTGAGCAAATCAGAGGGGCGAACGATGTTTTTAATAAAATTATAAGAAGAAGAAGAAGAAGAAGAAGAAGAAGAAGAAGAAGAAGAAGAAGAAGAAGAAGAAGAAGAAGAACGAAGACTGCGCTTTGGTTTATAAGGAGTTAAAAGGTTTTTCATATAGTCTGGAGCGGTTTCATTTAGGGATTTAAAAGTTAAAAGAAGGAGTTTAAAATCTATTCTTTCTCTGATGGGTAGCCAGTGTAAGGTACGCAGAACAGGAGTGACGTGATCGTATTTGCGGGTTCCTGTAAGAAGTCGCGCCGCAGAATTTTGAACATTTTGTAGTTTAGAGATTTGCTTTCGATCAAGGTCAGTGAGAAGAGAGTTACAATTATCTAGTTTAGAAGAAATAAAAGCGTGTATAAGAATCTCGCAGCGATTAAAGGAAATAAACTTTCTAATTTTAGCAATATTTCGTAGATGGAAAAAGGAGGATTGGCATATTGAAGTTACTTGTTTGTCCATGGTCAAAGTGTTATCGAGCCATGTTCAACACCTATGTTTTTTGCTTTCTTTGAAGAGGAAATGACCTCATTATTTACAGCGATCGAATACAGAGGAGGACGCAGACGGTGACGAGCGTTAAGAACTAACAGTTCTGTTTTGTCACTATTTAGCTGCAGTTTATTAGTCGTCATCCAGCTAGTTATTTTACGAAGGCAAGATTCTATACAGCACTTTGCTCGCTTCAGTTCACTATCGTGTTTTGGGTCGAATGATAAGTATAATTGCGTATCGTCCGCATAAAAATGGAAGTTTACACTGTGTTGTTTGATAACGTTAGCAAGCGGTGCAGTATATAGCGAATATAACATAGGACCTAGCACCGATCCCAAAGGAACGCCACAAAGCATCTTCTGACTTAAAGAAAATCCGTTACCTATTTTTACAAATTGGGTGCGGTTTGTCAAATAAGAATTGAACCATGCCAGAGCTTTACTTGTTATACCATATCGATGTTCCAGTCGTTTGAGGAGGATTCAATATCACCGTATCAAATGCGGCAGAGAGGTCTAATAGAACTAGTATGACACATTTACCGCTGTTCAAAAAGGATGTCATTATGTATGCGCGTAAGTGCCGTTTCTGTACTGTGGCCCTCTCGGTATGCTGACTGGAAACGTTCAAGGAGATTATTGTTATCACAGTGCTCGCGCAAGCGAACAGCTGCAACTTTTTCCAGTGCCTTAGAGATAAATCTCAATGATTATTTAAGAGAGATGCCAGGGTATCATCATAGCATTTTGCTAGCTTGGAAACATCTTCGAATGATTGTGTCATTAAGTGAGAGCTTTTGATATCTTGGCAAAACCCGTCGCGATCGATGCACTTTAGTTTTCGCCTTTGTAATTTTATTTTTTCAGCATTAGGTTTTTTTAGACACCTAGATTCCCAGTGCACAGCAGAATGGTCTGATATCTCTGGGTTAGTGACCCGAACATTGTTTAGAGGTATCTCTCCAGCTCTTGTTATGACTAGGTCCAACGTGTGGCCATTTTTATGGGTAGAGCCTTGGAAGTGCTGAAGGAGATTTAAAGCATCAAGCAAATCTTGGAACCTTTGAGCAGGTCGGTCTCCCTCATCGTCCAAATGAAAATTAAAATCTCCTGTTATTATAGAGGGGTGGTGGAAGTTATAACCATCTCAAGAAAAGAACTGAACTCCTCCAAGAACTTAGAAACATTTAGTTTATTCTTCTTTGAAGGCGGGGGTCGGTAGACAACAATCATTCTTAGACTCGATGACATATACTTTATGTGGCAATCAGTAAATTCAAATGATGTAAATGTAATATCAGGTGAGAGTTTTTTAAGTTTAAAGCGCTTATTATGCAAGAGCGCTACTCCACCACCCCTTCTCCCAACACGGGGCAAGTGATGTAGAAAAAACCCGAGGGACAGATGTCATTCACAGTAAGTTGGTCATTAATGTCATCCTTTAGCCAACTCTCAGTTATTGCTAAGATATCAAGGTTGTTATCTACAACAAAGTCTTTGATTATAAAAGATTTGCTCTTTGCATTCAGTAAACATAGCCTCGCGTTTCCGGAACAAGAGTTAACAAGCATGGGATCCCTTTTGATATTGATCAGGTTTGATGGATTGCGAACAGGAGGACTTAAACGCGGATTCAAATGAAATGTATTTGTGTATTTGTTGGATATTAACACAGGTATTGCAGAAATAGGTTTAGGATGTGATTTTGTACTAAGTAGGGATGTCAGGGGAGAGTGGCAAGGTTGTCTAGGAGAGTGAACCTCTAGGAGAGTGAACCTCAGGCTTTGTTTCGGGACCAGGGTTTAATTTAAATACCAAGTCTCCCTCCAGCTCAAGGTGAAAAGACGCACAAGAGTTGTTGTAGTAATTCACGGGTCGTTTAAACCTTCTGTCTTTTCTTCAAATACAACAGAACAACCCTTACCCAGACGAAGGTCAAGTTGACCCATCTGAGGACATTTGTACTCAAGGCATGAAATTATCTGAGACTACTGAGTCTAGACAGGCGTAGAGTGTTTAGGCAAAGTGTAAGAAAAATAATTGCGAGGAACTGTTTGTGAAACATTTTTAAGATTAAGAAAATTGTAGATTTTTTTTGCTTATTTTGGCAAATACTGTTTATCAATATAAATATATCAATAAAAAAGACTAATTAAATACTTTATGAGTTTATTTTATTTTATTTTGTTTTGTTTATATATTTTTTAATTTATGAATAAATGTTTATTCTTTTTATTCAACAATCGATGTTGTGTTTTGGGCATTTAGTTGTATTTGTATTTAAGATTGTATTTGTATAACTTTTATGAGAAACTTAATAATATATATAAAAATATATGGTGTTAGCCGTAATATTCTTTATCTTTTCCTTACTTGTATGGTAACAAATGAAAGCAATTGTAATCGCGCGTCTGATTAGCGTTGCATACACAAGAGACAAGAACAATTAAAATTTCCTTATACTATGGTCTAAGTAAATATATTCAATCTAACTTAGATTCTAATATTCTATAAAAATAAAAATAGCTCAAATAATTTCTGAAGTTGAGTGGAAAATGTAAAAATTTAATTTATATGATAATGTGAACGTGAAGTAAATCCCGCGAGTCCCGCGGAACAGCCTCACGTAAATTTATGCAAAACTAAGTAAAAATAAATTCATAGTTGAGTGAACATGTATTAGCTAACTGAACTGAAAAAAGAAAGAAAATACTGTTGGTTTAATCTGAGTATCTTTGATATATAGTCACAGTAAAAGGTAGTGTAGAAGGAGCTCGTAATGTTTAGACAAGTACTTGAGCAAATGATCAGCTTACTGGACTTGCGAACAGCTTTAGTAGGACGAGATCTTGGCGGGAAACTTGAAACCCAGCATGAGCCAGAAGAGTAGAAACGATAAGAAAACGCTAATAAAATCCTCGAAAAACTCGATCAGGATCCTCTAGCTGATAAATGTTCAATTCAAGACAGAATTGAGATGAATTGAGTTGAAAAAGATCGATTCTAAGTGATTTTAGCGGAGCACATAAAAACACGTCTGAACTCCTCGATCTCTTCGCTCGATCTTTTTCACCGTGAAGAAAAGTCGTTTGCACTTCTGATTGGACGAACGATATTTTTTTCACTGAACTTTAAAGGCTTCAATCCCAACGCGGGGAGACAGGTAGCTTTGCATGTCATTTTTGTTATTGAGCTCCATTGAGCGAGAGAATGAAATTTTACTGTGAAAATTGAATACACAGCGTTCAAAATGAAAGACAATATATTTTCTACTCTCAATGACACTCTAGAGGATTATGTAGAAAGTCTTGAAAACAAGAATACAACGGGAAAAACCGAGCAAGATGTAAGTCTGTTAAAACGCTTATCTAAAATCACAGTCTCGTGAGTGACATTAGCGAGACAGATTCATTTCAATGTAAGTTTCTGTCTGTCTTCAACTGAACCCTCGAACAGCACAAACCTAGGAGCCTCTGCAGCCTAGTCTAAGTCTAATAAAATTTTATGTAAGAAGCTTATTATAAATTTCTCAGTATGTATATAATAAACAAAATAGAGCATAGAAATTGCTTTGTACAGTGCACGGGCGCATTTTCCCTCTATGTATATATGTCATGCCATGGTATGTAAATCATGTCATCGTTTGGAATTGAATTTACCTTGGAATGTGCTAAAGGCGTAAGTAGCACTGCAGTCCCGCCCACTAATGAGCAACTCGTCATTATCTGGCGCCAGTACCTCGCGCTCGGGCTGAAGACACATCCCCCGGCTACCAGCGATTGCCAACGACCCATTCACCATCATAAACACCGTAGAGCAGATAGGATGTAGCACTATATTCCGGCCGTGGTTCTTGACTGCAATGTCAGCAAAAACACATTATTCAACCACTGTCGATATGACAATGTCATGCAAAATGTCTGAAAAATGAGTGCAACTACAATTTTTAATGGGACAAATAACTTATATAATAGCGACGATTGAAAATGGTTTGTTCATTGGCGCGCGCAAATGAGAATATTTCTTTCATGAAAAGCACAACATAATTCGCTGAATTACCTCATTAGGATCACTGATTTCATATGAAACTTTCGCGCTGTGTAGCCATTTGGGAAACAAGGTAGACTAAATAATAACTTAATTTTTTTTTTTGGGGGGGGGGGGGGGGCGGGGGGCGTAGCTTTTGGGGTCACAGGTTTTAGGTATTAGGTTATAGGTCTTCGTTTTGTAGACATCCCATTTATAGAGTTAACTTCGTCTGTCAAGAGGAGGAATCAGATGTCCATAGGCAAAATCACCCAAGGAGGGCTAGAGGGCCCTTTTTCCGTCAATGATATCTGGGTCGACTGGTACTCCCCAGTGAATCAATCAGATGGGCATAGACTTACCTGAAGCAGTTATTTCAACATCACAGTAGTAACATTGTTTACACTTGTCTAAGACAAAATACCCTATGTATAAATAACACCACATAAAGCCAAGAAATTGTTTGGTCCATACTCTACATATCGTTTCACCCAAAAATAGGTTAAAATGCACCAAAACCAAGCTTTTGTCCCAAATTACCATTTTATTATCCACGACTTGGCAAGGGACTTGCCTTTTGATTTGATTTCATATTCGTTCTTTAAATGCATGCTACATTGAAATCAACTGTTGCCAGGCCGTATAACAATTCTGTATTAAAAGACATTGAAAACTACATCAACGACGATGGAACCATTGCATAGCTGAATTCCTTTGTGCAGCATGATGCAACTTTTTATTAAATTCTAAAAATCGCATTTTTTGCTCTAAAATCGCCGAAATTTTCTTAAATTCTTTTGATGTCTAAAACTTTAAAAAAAAATGCCTTAATAGTCCGTCCAGGCCTAGCATTAACAAAAGCAACACATCGCCTCTTTATACAAAGGGTAAACGAAAAAGTACTAAAGGCTTTTGTCTGTATGGCGGATACGCATTCTGGAGAAGTGTTTCAGAGCAAGAGAAATCTCTAGGACGAAAGTCGGGTTGAAAACGACTTCCTCAAACGGGACTACATAGGCAACAAAATAATGTTGAACAAAACTCGAAAAATGTCTTCATTGGTGGTTCTGTATTTTTGTACTGGCTAAGCCCCGATAGATCATGAATTAGCTCAGGATCCCAGCCGAGAAAAATACGCGACGATGCTTGATGTATCATCCACTAAAGCAATGTCAGCCAGAATTCGAGCTTATACAGTCGAACCTCTTTAAGCGGTCACCCTCGGGACTTAGCTTAGTGACCGCTTAATAGAGGTTTCGCTATTTTCGCCCCTAAATTAGCGTAAATCGGGCTGTAATTATACGTAAGAACTTTTTATTAAAATAAACAACAGTAACAATCATATTAGCCCTAAGACGGGGCCTGGTGCATTCCAATTTGATCCAGAAGTTTGAAACCGCCTAGTCAGTTTGTTTTTACGGCTCTTGTGGCTTTGCCGAATTCAATGGGCATGAGCTACTTTCGCTGGCGTTATGTAAAGTAAATGAGTGCGTTAAGGTGATATTACACGCGTCGTTTCCGCCGATATCCGTCATTAAGCGTTCGCGCGATTTTGGAAGTCGAATCAAAAACTCGCAGCGCGTTGCCGTACCCAAAATCTCACAAATCCGACCATGTTATTACACGCGTCGTTTTTTTTCCGCGTAACGGCGGTGCGTGTAACATGACCTAGATATCCGCACGCTTAAAAAAAATATGGTAGTGCGCGCTGAAATCCAGCATCTGCGCCGTCGTCGTCCCTCCCCCGTCGATATTATCGACGGAAGTCCACTATTGGACTACGAGGACGGGAAGAAGTCGGTTATACTTTTTTGTGTTTTTGGTGAGGATAGCTTCATCTCGTAAAGTAACTCATTTACTTTACATAACGCCAGCGAAAGCTGCTCGTGTCCATAAAATTGGGCAAAGTCTTTGAGTTGCTCCGCTAGCCGGTCGGCTTGCAGCACCGTCTTAATGGCTGGTTCTTTTAGCTCTGGGTCATAGTCGTCATATCTAACGACCTGTACGTCAGCGCCGACTTCTGGATTTGTTTCGTCATGTAGGTCCTCACGTAGGTCCTCTCTCCAGTGTGGATTCAAGGCATCAACTAGTGGCAAACAAACCGGTATCTCTTCTTCGTTAGAGAGAAACGTGCTCGCATTACAGGAACCGCCCACTTTATTGAGAAGTTCTTGTAGGGCTGGTAACTCTTCCTCGCTTTCAAAGGGATTATCCTCCTCTTCCATTTCCTCGGGGAACAACTTTGTTTTCTTGAAACATTTAACTATGGTATCGGGCGATACCTCGTCCCAGGCTTGCTTTCCCCATTCAATTGCCATAGCCACGTTAATACCTTTGGCGATGTCGCTGGCAGTCTGCTCTCCATCAACTTTGGGTCAGACATACCTCAGTAGCTTTTTCTTGTACTTCGCCTTCCAGTTTGCGATGATGCCAGCATCAAGAGGCTGCGTCTTTGATGTCGTATTCTTGGGGAGAAACTTGACAGCGATGTTTGAGAAACTATCGGCAAGTGATTGGATGTGACGGGGAGCGTTGTCCATGAACAGCAGTATTTTTCTACTTTTCTTTTTCAGCTTTTCATTCAATCGCCCTAGCACTTCTTCCATGATTTCTGACTTCATCCAGGCTTTTGGCTTGGAATAGTACCAGCATCCATACGGCCGTTTGAGGTTTTTCATGTTTTTGAAACATCGGGGCTTTGCGGCTTTGCTTCGGATCTTCTTTCTCTCCAGTAGAGTTGGCAAAAAATGCCCAAGTGTTTCTCTGCTTGGCCGACTTTACTCCGTTGCAGCGCTTTCCTCTCTCATTCAAACTTGAGTCTGGAAGTCCTTTCCAAAAACTCCCGGTCTGGTCCATGTTCCACACATTCTCTGGCTTCCATCCTCTTGTGATTTCTCTTACTCGCTCATTCCAGCTTTCCAACGTTTCCGAACTCACATCCCCGTCTTCGCCAGCAGTGGCCATTCTTTGCAGGTTGTAATGCTCTTTGAAACATTGAAGCCAGCCATTAGAGGCGGTAAAGCCATCTACTCCCAACTTCTCTGCGATAATCAAGGCTTCCTCCTGCAACATCGGACCACTAACTGGGACATTGGATAATCGGCAAACTGTATACCAACCCATAGAGCGTCGTTCACTTTTTGATAGGTTTCTGTGCGAATCCTCTTTTGCTTACTGGGTCGGACGTTACTTTCATATTGAGCGAGAATTGCCTTACTCTCCTTGATGATTTTCTGCGCTTGCTTCCGAAACCAAAATGTTTAGCGACTTTGCGGTAGCCTTCATTAGGATGATCTTTCGCGTAGTTAATCAACTCGACTCTTTGTTTCAAACTTAAACAGTTCCTCTTTGACGCTGTAGTTTCCCTGGCTCGTTTTCGAGATTTGGCTTTGGAATTGCCGTCGGCTTCGGTATTGACACTCTCTTTATTATTTTCACCGTCCACGTGGCTGGAACTGGTGGTACATGACCAACACGCTGATACGCGAGAACCAGATTTCCAGTTAGGGGTTTCCTCAGGCAGGGGTTTAGCACACTCTGATCTGTTGCATACGGCTCTTTCGCAGATTAAACAAAGGTACTTGGTTTCTGCTTTGCGACTTTTGCAAAATAGCACAGAAGACATATTTCACTGCTGCTTCGTGTCAGTTTACATCGACCGACCTTTAGCTATAAGATTGACGGCCGAAAACACAGGGAGTTCACCACAAAAGCTTGAATTCTGTGAAATTTTGTGTGTTTTGTCGTTTTTTCTTTCTCACGCTCAGTAGAGTTCCCTAGTGGTTTCGTTCTTTGTTGTTATGCTGTTATCTGTAATTTGAGCAATACACGTGTGCAAAGTAGGCCGTAGCCTGCTGAGTCCGTGCAATGTGATAATTAGACAAGTAGAAATGGTGCAGGCTTGTTTGGTCACAATGAATTGTACACAAGCTTGTCGAGATGGCTCTAGTTGTTAAGGTTGATTCATTCATTCGGGGATACCATGAATACATGACTGAGTGGGAACCAGCACTAGAAGATGTTTACAAACTTATGCGGAAACTAACTAACATAAAGGATCCGAATGCTGTTGCAATCGTAAGAGAAAAAGCCGACAAAACAATGATGGATGGAGACGGTCACCCGAATACTCTAGTTGACGATTACGAAGTTATTGGGCATATTTCCAAACTGATGTCAACGCGGGTTACCAAGTATCTCAAGAGACCTACGAACTGTTGGAAAGTCGTAGTCAAAGGGAAGTGGGTGAACAGAGGTGGTGGCTAAAGACTCGAGATTCCTTGTGAATACATATTTGAAGGTGACAATTTTTCTTCTAGCTGGCTAAAGCGGAAATTGATAATCGAGGAATTTGATGCGACTGGTCCGCACAAGACCACACAAGTCTCACAAGACGATAAGCCATAGTAATTAGATTAGACAGTTAAAATATGACGAAATATGACGTGCACTATCTGTTGTCATGCTGACAAATATTGATGATGACCGTTTAATAGAGGTGAAAAACAATGAAATCAACCAATTGGGACCCTCCTTTGGTGACCGCGTCCGCTTAATAGAGGTGACCGCTCAATAGAGGTCAAATTTACAGTAAACATAAGGGGGAAAATTCGGGACTTTGGTAAATGACCGTTGAATAGAGGGTGACCGCTCAATAAAGGGCCGCTTAATAGAGGTCCGACTGTACCTTGACAAACGACTGACCTAAAATGCACAGTCTCGTATCATTGAGCGCGAGTTCTGTGCTTAAGAGTGTCATACTAGGTTTTATAACACATTGTGCTAACTATATCGATCCAGATTGGCTTAGAGGCGCGCTATATTCTGTGAATCACGCAATCTGAGGGTGAACACACAGACAGGAAAAAATGTTTTCCAAGTACACAATATCACAATTATTATGCGATAGAGGTGAAATGGAACAGTGTCCTACAGAATTCGGAAAAAAATCTACAGACAACCGTACACACGATGTGGGAGGCAGAAGGACGCCAAAATTGGGCCATTTTTTATTAAACAATCGCCAGATTTTCGACATTTTCACACACCATGAATTGGTTCCACAATACCTGTCATCCGCGAATGACTTACTTATTATTCAATTTATGGTCTATCGAGCACATTTCAAAAGATTTGACGTCATTGACAGAAAACCAATATCGAGCGTCTATTTCATTCTCTGCTTCATCTAAAATCGACTGAAAGCATATCCAGGCTTAACAAGCTCTTACCACTGAATAGAGCGACGTTCGAGGCTCTGGAACCAGAGTAATCCAGGTTACCGTGCCTTGCAAACTTGATTGAAGCGTTTTATCATGGGAGGACGGCGTACCAATTTTAAAATCATTAACATTCCCAGGAGTGGAGTTAAACCTGCGGATAAGTTGGTTGGCATCCAGAAAAGTACCGCGCAACCTCTGCATGCACCCTCCGCGGCCCCCTTTCCTGAGAATAAAGCGTCCTTCACGCAAAAGCTCTTCGAGCATCCGAAGTCCCAGGCGATCGTTGACGAGTGCAAGAGGACGAAGTTTATGAGGGGTATGGCGGAGGGCACGCTTCTCGCTGATTTGTACGGGGGTTACATGGTACAAGACCCCGCGTACTGCTATCACGCCGTGCCGGCCTACGAGCTGGCTGCCGACAAGGTATTATTTCTTATTCTTTATCAAGACGAGAGTTTCGACAGAAATACTCCAAACGTCGTATTATCCATGAGCCGTATTCAGTGCAAATACATGCAAATGAATCACGTCGATTGTTTTATCTTCATTTGCATGCATTTGCATTGAATACGGCTCATGACGGCAGTCACAGCAGCAATAGCAGCGTTTTTTAAAGTCCACAAGCATGAGAAAAGGGGGCCTATGAGTTTCATCGGAAAAACTTGTCAAGCAAAACTCGTCTACACGACCAACTTTGTGCACTTGGCGAGTAAAACTTGTCAAAGTAAAAGCAAACACGCCAGTTTTTGAAAAAGTGAACTTGTCAACTTTCTTGTCAAGTAAAAATTCCCCGTGTAGATGGCCCTTAAGAGAGTGCAACGGGCATTTGGATGGCTGCTCTTTCTTTCTCGCGCGCTCCCTGTGTGCGCGATCTCCGTGACGCCCTGGGTCCCCGAGGATGGTTGGCCCGTTTTGTGCTGAACACACAAACATGTCTAACAAGCAAATCTAATCTAACAAACCTAACAAGCATCGCTTTCGCTGTTTGTAATATAAACCATGTTGTTAAAGGACCGTTTAAATGGAAAGAAGACTCTAACCGAGGAGGGTTGATTGACGTTTGATCTAGCCTGCTAAACAGGCTCCCCAAAAGCTTCCCAGAAGAGCTCCCTGAAAAAAAAGGGTTTTATCGGACGTAGCGCTCGGCCAAAAATAGGGAAGTTCGACTTTTCCGTTTGTCAAGCAACTAAGCTCGGCTTTTCTGTATTTCATACAACTAGCGGTTGTTGAGCAGGCTAGGTTTTGTCAGACTTTTGCTCCAATACTTCGGCAACATTCTGACAGCAACGCTGGAATCAAGCAACCTCAGAATGCTGGTAGTTGCTGGACTGGTTGTGCGGGCAATAGACACATAGATGACATTTTACAAAGTATTAATTAAGCCCCGCGGAAACAAGAAATAAAATTGATAATTAAATTGAAGTGGCTAATCACTATTTTTTAAGCTGCACGCTGAATTACGAGCATCGAAAGGCGCCTCAGAGGCCATTCAACCCTTGTTTGACCACGGATCACAGCGTAGATCAAAATTGTTGTTTTTGTGGAGGGATGAAAACCGGAGAACCCGGAGATAAACCCTTGGAGCAAAGCCGAGAGCAACTAACGAAAACTCACGTCGGAACCGGGAATTGAACCCAGAACCCAGAGATGGCGAGGCATAACAGAGCGACGCTCTGCCAACTGCGCCAACTAGGTTCCAACATCTGCCAGATTGCCAATATTGCTGGGTGAAATACTTCCTTAGGCCTATCCTGATTGATTATTTGTGATCTATTTGTTGTAAAAATGTTGACACTGACAGTGTTTGTGCACTTTTCTTAAAGCTCCAGTCTGAATTCCCCGAGTTCAGCCTGCTGTACCGACGCCAGTCAGGTAGCTTTCAAAAGTACAACCAAGACTTCGTGAACACTTGGCGAATCAAAGGCGCCGATAGCATCGTGCTCGGAGAAGCTGCTAAGACGTACGTGAAGTACGAGAGTGCAATCAGCCAATCACAGTCCAGGAAACTATGTATAGCCATGCTTCCTTGTCAAATGCTTTGGCCCAAGCTTGCAAATGACATGGGAGGGGAGGTAAGGGAGGGAAATCCTTACAAACCGTGGTTTGACGGAAATAAGTCTGATCATCCTTCTCATTTGGAGAGATTTATAGATTACTTCCTCCGTGATGAAAAGGTGAGAGACTACTTGGACGAGTTTTTGGAGGGGATGACAAATGAGCTTAATTTTTTTCGGGATGCCTGTGGTGAAGAATTGTACTACTATACTAAGGAGTTTCAAATGTAATTGTGAAGTGTTTTGACATCAACAGTTAACTTTGAAAATAGGGATATAAATATTTTACTACTTAACTAAGGAGCTTCAAATGTAATTGTGAAGTGTTTTGGCATCAGCAAATAATATAATAATTTTAAGTTAAAAACTGTTCCAGAAGTTCCGTTTCTGTGTACCGGAAGTTGTTAAAATTATTAGTTTATGATCACCAATTATGTAATATGTAATTAGTAATAGGATCGGGTATCATTGTACCAGGCACGGGGTGAACTCGTGAGGGATTGTAAGACAGAATAAAGGGAGAAGAAAGTCGGAGATCGTTAATTCAGAGTGTCTTTTGGTTCGAAACATTACCAATAAAAACAGTTAAAAATAAAAATTACGTATAACAATTTTCAAATAAAAACAATTGAGAATGGAAATTACAAATGTTTGTTACCGATAATTTCGAGGATCAAGGGGATATATCGCACTTTGTTCAGTTGTGACAAAATAATATCTTCCACCTTTCCATCTCTAAAAAGATCTCCCAACCCGATTATTGAAAACATAGCTACTCACCGTTTCTCTGAAATGTTCATACCAACTCTTAGCACTGAGAATCGCCTACGGACACCTTGGGCCATAGCTATAACAGGTCTCGAATTATTGGGGGGGGGGGGGAGCACGATACAGAAACAGTAAGAAAATATTGGGGGGCACGCCCAGCCCCCACAGGTCATTTCCACATAATTTTTAAGAAAAATATATTTTTTGGGGGGGAGGGGGGTGCCTCGATGCCCCATCCCCTGCTACAAAAACGTCATGTTTTTGTGTGGTAAACTGGCTATGATGCCTTGGATATTACTGTTTTCTAACGAAAGGTCAAGGGCATACGACTAGTTCCTAAAACACGGGCTTTCGTCGTTGGAATAAGTTTGATGTCGAAAATATCAATTTTAAAAGTTTTCAAAGTTTTTCCAAGAAGAGAGCCCTTCCATTTATAGCAGTATTCACTGCTATAAATCGATTTTTAAAATCAACATCGAAAACTTGCTTTTTACACCCGAAGGTATGGAGCTTTACAAGAATTTACTATTTACGATCGCATCTTCTAGAGTCCTTTTCACTCAATGTCTTCATAACAAATGCCAAGTTAAAAAAAAAAAACATAAGCCTCCTGATAAGCGCCCAAACAATGCGGGGAGCAAATTCAACGCCAGATTCGATATTTTTTTCTTATATTTATTTAAATGGGAGAAAATATATTTTCGAACATTATGTTCAAATCATGCTGAAAATAGTATTGATATTATGCTCGCTGCTCGGACTACAGTAAAATATCGCGTGTAAGAATCTAGTTTTTTTCAAGTTTGGCAATTTTGGGGTACTTACTAAAAATTAAAGGAAAATATGTTTTTATTAGGTTCCAAGTTGCTTAAATCAGCAGTAGGATTCATAATAGAGTGTGACTGAATGCAGAGCCATTTTGTTACAGAGATATCCTGCTGTATGGATGTTGTATCAGGAGAGCATAAGATAAGAGAGGAACACTGGTACTACCCGCGCGCCATCGCGCCATGTCGATTCCGAATCTGGCTATTTTTAGTAACCACCACCCCACCACTGCGCGTGAGGATTTGCCCCCTTTATTTTGTCCTACTCCCCCGTGGGTTGCGTGTTGTTGTTTTGCCAACTCGATAGGAATGAAAAGAGATCATGTAAAATAACTCGAAAGAAGAAAGCAAGTCTAACTCAAGTAAGCAAGATTGGCAAATATACTCACAGAAAGCTAAATCCCTGAATGGTTTGACTGTTTTGTTTGTCTGAGCGGCGAAGTTAAGTCAAGAAGAAAGAAAATAGCGACGAGCGAAAAAAAATTGCTGTGATACCGCGTTTGATTCAAATCCTCCAAAACACTCCAGCTTGTATAATATACTTAGTAGTTATAGAAATGTCTAGAAACAACATCAAAGAAGTACAGTTACAACTCCTTCTTTATTTTCTCACTATTAGAGAAGCTCAGATATACTTTAGCTTGCTGGCTCTGATCATCACAAAAATGCATTCCCTCGCTACAAGGATGGTTTTATGAAATTTATTTTTCTTGGATTCCTTCTCAATTAACCGGAATATTCACAAAAATCAATATCATATCTAACTTACAGATTTAGTTTGACCACTAGGAAGATAATGAATGTTGAAAACCACGAAAAGCAGCAAGTAGAGCGGCAGCGGTGTTTGAAGCACGAGGTTTTCCGCTATTGATTTTAAATGAAGTCTCTGAAGTCTTTTTTTTTACACGTTTTTGAAATCTTGCAATTCTTGAAGTTCTATACCCCTTAATAAACCGCAACTGCCTGTATCCTTGATGCTAGAATGAATTGTCGATGTTATTAGTGCAAAGTGGGTGTTTTTTTTGGAATCAAGTCACAAAACAAGATGTAAATGCCAAACCGCGGAGGGTAGGGTGAGTAAAAATGCTCACGCGCAGTGGTGGGGTGGTGGTTACTATAAATAGCCAGACTCGGAATTAACATGGCGCGCGGGTTGAGCGCGCGGGTAATACCAGTGTCCCTCTCTTATCTTATGCTTTCTTAGTTGTATCTGTAATCACATCTTAATGGACAAGCAAAATGTTTAGCAAATTTATATTTATAAGCCCCTTTTAAATTTTTTGGTTTAGTAGGTTCTTATATTTTGGGATATTAAATAAAACATTTCTGTCTATAGGTTCTTAAATCACTAGGTTCTTACACGTTTGTTTTTACTGTATTCCATTATTCTCAAAATTATGCCAGCATAACCTGTCTGACCCTAATGGTAGGTCGGAAAATTATAAATAAAGCTCCCTCCCGTCCTTAAAGCCACATACCGTCGCCATGGAGACAGAGACCGCTGGGCAGGTGCTTGATGGTACCGTTGGCCTGCATGCTGAAGAGAATGCGGCTCTTGCAGCAGTCTTGATGGAAGACTACTTTAGTACCAGGGGAGGGGTGGGTGAGACCGCCATAAGGATGAAGACACGTCCTGCTTGCAAGGTGCATCACGCAACCATGGTTACCTGTCAATCAAATGATAAATATCAGCAAGTGGTAATAATTAACACTTAGAACCAAAAAGTTCATAATACCAACAATCGTATCGTATACACCTATTTCAAATAACGCTTCACTCGCAGGATCTGTGAATCGTAACCTGCAGTGGTTCAATTGTATTTAGAAAATAAGCAAATAAGCGTAAATAAAATCCAGGTTATAAAAGCAGTAGAATTCTTAATTACGTTCTTATAAAAATTCACATGGCTTTCAGATACAAGGATTCAGCTCTTATTACGCTACCCATGAACCACCGCGAATAACAAAACCTTAGATTCTCGAGTGCAACCTTATTTGAAGTAGGAAAATACCAATGTAATACACATTTAATATTCTAAAGAAACCACGGGATCGCATGGCGTCCTCCTCGGTAAAACAGGGCGTCGGGGTCAGCGTAACGATGAGCGAGAACGAGGCCGACGGAAAGGTAGGGGTAGGGGGTGGTAAAGAAGGGCCCAAATCAGCAATTTTGCGTTCGCGTTACTCTGATTTCGAGGCCTTGGATTCCCAAGGATGGAATACATAACTATCAAAGGTATACAGGCCCGTAGCCAGGGGGAGTTCAGGGAATCCGGAAGAACAACCCCACTCGACTGGATGGTTCGCCCTGATGAAGGAAAATCGAGTCACTCCGAGCTAGGACAAGCTAACTAAACGAAAATAGTCCGCCAATTGGGTAAACGAACCCCCCCCCCCCCCCCCCCACACACACACACACACACATACACGCAAAATCCTTTATATCAGTCATTCCAGGCCCATATCCAGGACGTTTCTTGGGGGGAATCCGAAAGAGTGGACCTAATTTTTCTGGGGGAGAGTGAGTTTTCTGATAAAAAATCTGGCCAATCCCGAAAGAACGAAAGTTTTTTTTGATGCCTTTGCAGCATCTCCACGGAAAGTTAAATGTCGGATTTGGCTACAAAAAAGTCTGACTTATGGATTAATGACATACCAGAGTGATCTAGCTTATGCCCTATAGCTTTGTCAACAAATAGCACGTCTATCGAGAACCTAAAGTGGACTTCCGGTCGTTGTGGAGGAGGAAGGGGGGGGGGGGCGCCCCCCTGCAGCCCCTAAGGGTACAGGCATGCATTATATAAATATGGGTATTGGATCGGACGATTGTGGGATTGAGTCCCTTCGTGGTCAACGCAGAACATTTTCCATTCCACATTTCAAAAACATTTCATTCCAAACATTCATTCATCGCTAAACAATTGGCCTAATGGACAAGGCGACTGAGTTCGGATCAGAAGATTGAGGGTTCGAGTCCCTTCGTGGTCGACGTACAATTTCATTTTGCAAACCATAGTGATAATCTACAACATTTTATTCCAAATAATCATTCATTGCCAAGCAAGTGACCGCGTGGCCTAATGGATAAGGCGTCTGATTCCGAATCAGAAGATTAAGGGTTCCAGTACCTTCGTGATGAACGTAAAATTTTATTTTGCACTCCATACTGATAATCTATAACATTTTATTCCAAACATTCATTGATTGCCTATCAAGTGACCACGTGGCCTAATGGATAAGGCGTCTGACTTCTGATCGGAAGGTTGACGGTTCGAGTCCCTTCGTGGTCGACGTACATTTTCATTTTGCACACCATAGTGATAATCTATAACATTTTATTCCAAATAATCATTCATTGCCAAGAAAGTTACCGCGTGGCCTAATGCAAAAGGCGTCTGACTTCATATCAGAAGATTGAGGGTTCCCTTCGTGGTGATGTACAATTTCATTTTCCCACTTTGGTGAGAATCTATAACATTTCATTCTAAAAAGCCATTCCTTACTAAGTATATGACCGCGTGGCCTAATGTATAAGGCGTCTGACTTCGGATCAGAATATTGAGGGTTCAAGTCCCTTCGTGGTCGGTATACAATTTCATTTTGCCCACTTTGGTGAGAATCTATAACATTTCATTCCAAATAGCCAATCTTTACTAAGCAAATGACCGCGGGGCCTAATGTATAAGGCGTATCACTTCTGATCAGAATATTGAGGTTCCAGTCCCTTCATGGGCAACGTACAACTTAATTTTAGACACCACGTTGTGAATCGATGGTCGAGGTCGAATATTATTTTGTACACATGGAGATAATCTACAAAATTTCATTCCAAACATTTATTGATTGCCTAGCAGGTGACCACGTGGCCGAATGGATAAGCCGTCTGACTTCGGATCAGAAGATTGAGGGTTCTAGACCCTTCGTGGTCGAAATACAATTTCATTTTGCCCACTTTGGTGAGAATCTACAACATTTCATTCCAAATAATCATTCTTTACTTAGCAAATGACCGCGTGGCCTAATGAATATGGCGTCCGTCTTCGGATCAGTAGATTGAGGGTTCAAGTCCCTTCGTGGCCGACGTACAATTTCATTTTGCACACCATGGAGATAATCTACAACATTAAATTTCAAACATTTATTGATGGCCTAGCAAGTCACCGCGTGGCCTAATGGATAAGGCGTCTGACTTCGGGTCAGAAGATTGAGGGTTCGAGTCCCTTCGTGGTCGGCGTACAATTTTATTTTGCACACCATGAAGATAATCTACAACATTAAATCCCAAACATTCATTGATTGCCAAGCAAGTGATCGCGTGGCTTAATGGATAAGGCGTCTGACTTGGGATCAGAAGATTGAGGGTTGGAGTCCCTTCGTGGTCGACGTACAATTTTATTTTGCACACCATGAAGATAATCTACAACATTAAATCCCAAACATTCATTGATTGCCAAGCAAGTGATCGCGTGGCCTAATGGATAAGGCGTCTGACTTCGGATCAGAAGATTGAGGGTTCGAGTCCCTTAGTGGTCGACGTACAATTTCATTTCGCACACCATAGTGATAATCTATAACATTTTATTCCAAATAATCATTCATTGCTAAGCAAGTGACCGCGTGGCCTAATGGATAAGGCGTCTGACTTCGGATCAGAAGATTGAGGGTTCGAGTCCCTTCGTGGTCGACGTACAATTTCATTTTGCACACCATAGTGATAATCTATAACATTTTATTCCAAATAATCATTCATTGGCAAGCAAGTGACCGCGTGGCCTAATGGATAAGGCGTCTGACTTTGGATCAGAAGACTGAGGGTTCGAGTCCCTTCGTGGTCGATGTACAATTTTATTTTGCACGCCATGGAGATAATCTACAACATTAAATTCGAAAAATTCATTGATCGCCTAGCAAGTGACCGTGTGGCCTAATGGATAAGGCGTCTGACTTCGGATCAGAAGATTGAGGGTTCTAGTCCCTTCGTGGTTGACATAAAAATTTATTTTGAACTCCATGGTGATAATGTACAACATTTCAATCCATATATTCATTCATTACAAAGAAATCCATCGCGTGGCCTAATGGATAAGCCGTCTGACTTTGTATCAGAAGATTGAAGGTTCGAGTCCCTTCGTGGTCGATGTACAATTTCATTTTACACTCGATGGTGATAATGTACATTTCATTCCAAACATTAATTGAATGCATAGCAAGTGACCACGTGGCCCAATGGAGAAGGCGTCTGACTTCGGATCAGGAGGTTGAGGGTTCGATTCTTATCGTGGTCGATACACAATTTCATTTTGCACTTCATGGTGATAATGTTCAACATTTCATTCCAAACATTAATTCATTACAGAGAAGTCTACCGCGTGGCCTAATGGATAAGGCGTCTGATTCCAAATCAGAAGATTGAGGGTTCGAGTCCCTTTGGGGTCGACATACAATTTCCTTTTGCACACCATAGTGATAATCTATAACATTTTATTCCAAATAATGATTCATTTGCTAAGCAAGTGACCGCGTGGCCTAATGGATAAGGAGTCTGACTTCGGATCAGAAGATTGAGGGTTCGAGTCCCTTCGTGGTCGACATACAATTTCATTTTGCACACCATAGTGATAATCTATAACATTTCATTCCAAATAATCATTCATTGCCAAGCAAGTTACCGCGTGGCCTAATTGATAAGGCGTCTGACTTCGGATCAGAAGATGGAGGGTTCGAGTCCCTTCGTGGTCGACGTACAATTTCCTTTGTCACACCATAGTGATAATCTATAACATTTTATTCCAAATAATCATTCATTGCTAATCAAGTGACCGCGTGGCCTAATGGATAAGGCGTCTGACTTCGGATCAGAAGATTGAGGGTTCGAGTCCCTTCGTGGTCGGCATACAATTTTATTTTGCACACCATAGTGATAATCTATAACATTTCATTCCAAATAATCATTCATTGCCAAGCAAGTGACCGCGTGGCCTAATGGATAAGGCGTCTGACTTCGGATCAGAAGATTGAGGGTTCGAGTCCCTTCGTGGTCGACGTACAATTTCATTTTGCACACCATAGTGATAATCCATAACATTTTAATCCAAATAATCATTCACTTCCAAGCAAGTGACCGCGTGGCCTAATGTATAAGGCGTCTGACTTCGGATCAGAAGATTGAGGGTTCGAGTCCCTTTGTGTTCGACGTACAATTTCATTTTGCACACCATAGTGATAATCTATAACATTTTATTCCAAATAATCATTCATTGCCAAGCTAGTGACCGCGTGGCCTAATGGATAAGGCGTCTGACTTCGGATCAGAAGATTGAGGGTTCGAGTCCCTTTGTGGTCGACATACAATTTCATTTTGCATACCATAGTGATAATCTATAACATTTGATTCCGAATAATCATTCATTGCTAAGCAAGTGACCGCGTGGCCTAATGGATAAGGCGTCTGACTTCGGATCAGAAGATTGAGGGTTCGAGTCCCTTCGTGGTCGGCATACGATTTTATTTTGCACACCATAGTGATAATCTATAACATTTCATTCCAAATAATCATTCATTGCCAAGCAAGTGACCGCGTGGCATAATGGATAAGGCGTCTGACTTCGGATCAGAAGATTGAGGGTTCGAGTCCCTTCGTGGTCGACGTACAATTTCATTTTGCACACCATAGTGATAATCTATAACATTTTAATCCAAATAATCATTCACTTCCAAGCAAGTGACCGCGTGGCCTAATGGATAAGGCGTCTGACTTCGGATCAGAAGATTGAGGGTTCGAGTCCCTTCGTGGTCGACTACAATTTGATTTAGCACACCATGGAGATAATCTACAACATTAAATCCCAAACATTCAGTGATTGATTAGCATGTGACCACGTGGCCTAATGGATAAGGCGTCTGACTTGGGATCAGAAGATTGAGGGTTCGAGTAACTTCGTGGTCGACGTACAATTTTATTTTGCACACCATAGTGATAATCTATAACATTTTATTCCAAATAATCATTCATTGCCAAGCAAGTGACCGCGTGGCCTAATGGATAAGGTGTCTGACTTCGGATCAGAAGATTGAGGGTTCGAGTCCCTTTGTGGTCGACGTACAATTTCATTTAGCACACCATAGTGATAATCTATAACATTTTATTCCAAATAATCATTCACTTCCAAGCAAGTGACCGCGTGGCCTAATGGATAAGGCGTCTGACTTCGGATCAGAAGATTGAGGGTTCGAGTCCCTTCGTGGTCGACTACAATTTTATTTAGCACACCATGGAGATAATCTACAACATTAAATCCCAAACATTCAGTGATTGATTAGCATGTGACCACGTGGCCTAATGGATAAGGCGTCTGACTTGGGATCAGAAGATTGAGGGTTCGAGTCACTTCGTGGTCGACGTAGAATTTCATTTTGCACACCATAGTGATAATCTATAACATTTTATTCCAAATAATCATTCATTGCAAAGCAAGTGACCGCGTGGCCTAATGGATAAGGCGTCTGACTTCGGATCAGAAGATTAAGGGTTCGAGTCCCTTTGTGGTCGAAATACAATTTCGTTTTGCACACCATAGTGATAATCTACAACATTAAATCCCAAACATTCACTGATTGATTAGCACGTTACTGCGTGGCGTAATGGATAAGGTACTGACTTGGGATCAGAAGATTGGGGGTTCGAGTCCCTTCGTGGTCGGCGTACAATTTCATTTTGCACACCATAGTGATAATCTATAACATTTTATTCCAAATAATCATTCATTGCTAAGCAAGTGACCGCGTGGCCTAATGGATAAGGCGTCTGACTTCGGATCAGAAGATTGAGGGTTCGAGTCCCTTCGTGGTCGACGTACAATTTCATTTTGCACACCATAGTGATAATCTATAACATTTTATTCCAAATAATCATTCATTGGCAAGCAAGTGACCGCGTGGCCTAATGGATAAGGCGTCTGACTTTGGATCAGAAGACTGAGGGTTCGAGTCCCTTCGTGGTCGATGTACAATTTTATTTTGCACGCCATGGAGATAATCTACAACATTAAATTCGAAAAATTCATTGATCGCCTAGCAAGTGACCGTGTGGCCTAATGGATAAGGCGTCTGACTTCGGATCAGAAGATTGAGGGTTCTAGTCCCTTCGTGGTTGACATAAAAATTTATTTTGAACTCCATGGTGATAATGTACAACATTTCAATCCATATATTCATTCATTACAAAGAAATCCATCGCGTGGCCTAATGGATAAGCCGTCTGACTTTGTATCAGAAGATTGAAGGTTCGAGTCCCTTCGTGGTCGATGTACAATTTCATTTTACACTCGATAATGATAATGTACATTTCATTCCAAACATTAATTGAATGCATAGCAAGTGACCACGTGGCCCAATGGAGAAGGCGTCTGACTTCGGATCAGGAGGTTGAGGGTTCGATTCTTATCGTGGTCGATACACAATTTCATTTTGCACTTCATGGTGATAATGTTCAACATTTCATTCCAAACATTAATTCATTACAGAGAAGTCTACCGCGTGGCCTAATGGATAAGGCGTCTGATTCCAAATCAGAAGATTGAGGGTTCGAGTCCCTTTGGGGTCGACATACAATTTCCTTTTGCACACCATAGTGATAATCTATAACATTTTATTCCAAATAATGATTCATTTGCTAAGCAAGTGACCGCGTGGCCTAATGGATAAGGAGTCTGACTTCGGATCAGAAGATTGAGGGTTCGAGTCCCTTCGTGGTCGACATACAATTTCATTTTGCACACCATAGTGATAATCTATAACATTTCATTCCAAATAATCATTCATTGCCAAGCAAGTTACCGCGTGACCTAATTGATAAGGCGTCTGACTTCGGATCAGAAGATGGAGGGTTCGAGTCCCTTCGTGGTCGACGTACAATTTCCTTTGTCACACCATAGTGATAATCTATAACATTTTATTCCAAATAATCATTCATTGCTAATCAAGTGACCGCGTGGCCTAATGGATAAGGCGTCTGACTTCGGATCAGAAGATTGAGGGTTCGAGTCCCTTCGTGGTCGGCATACAATTTTATTTTGCACACCATAGTGATAATCTATAACATTTCATTCCAAATAATCATTCATTGCCAAGCAAGTGACCGCGTGGCCTAATGGATAAGGCGTCTGACTTCGGATCAGAAGATTGAGGGTTCGAGTCCCTTCGTGGTCGACGTACAATTTCATTTTGCACACCATAGTGATAATCCATAACATTTTAATCCAAATAATCATTCACTTCCAAGCAAGTGACCGCGTGGCCTAATGTATAAGGCGTCTGACTTCGGATCAGAAGATTGAGGGTTCGAGTCCCTTTGTGTTCGACGTACAATTTCATTTTGCACACCATAGTGATAATCTATAACATTTTATTCCAAATAATCATTCATTGCCAAGCTAGTGACCGCGTGGCCTAATGGATAAGGCGTCTTACTTCGGATCAGAAGATTGAGGGTTCGAGTCCCTTTGTGGTCGACATACAATTTCATTTTGCATACCATAGTGATAATCTATAACATTTTATTCCGAATAATCATTCATTGCTAAGCAAGTGACCGCGTGGCCTAATGGATAAGGCGTCTGACTTCGGATCAGAAGATTGAGGGTTCGAGTCCCTTCGTGGTCGGCATACGATTTTATTTTGCACACCATAGTGATAATCTATAACATTTTATTCCAAATAATCATTCATTGCCAAGCAAGTGACCGCGTGGCATAATGGATAAGGCGTCTGACTTCGGATCAGAAGATTGAGGGTTCGAGTCCCTTCGTGGTCGACGTACAATTTCATTTTGCACACCATAGTGATAATCTATAACATTTTAATCCAAATAATCATTCACTTCCAAGCAAGTGACCGCGTGGCCTAATGGATAAGGCGTCTGACTTCGGATCAGAAGATTGAGGGTTCGAGTCCCTTCGTGGTCGACTACAATTTTATTTAGCACACCATGGAGATAATCTACAACATTAAATCCCAAACATTCAGTGATTGATTAGCATGTGACCACGTGGCCTAATGGATAAGGCGTCTGACTTGGGATCAGAAGATTGAGGGTTCGAGTAACTTCGTGGTCGACGTACAATTTTATTTTGCACACCATAGTGATAATCTATAACATTTTATTCCAAATAATCATTCATTGCCAAGCAAGTGACCGCGTGGCCTAATGGATAAGGTGTCTGACTTCGGATCAGAAGATTGAGGGTTCGAGTCCCTTTGTGGTCGACGTACAATTTCATTTAGCACACCATAGTGATAATCTATAACATTTTATTCCAAATAATCATTCATTGCCAAACAAGTGACCGCGTGGCCTAATGGATAAGGCGTCTGACTTCGGATCAGAAGATTGAGGGTTCTAGTCCCTTCGTGGTCGACATACAATTTCGTTTTGCACACCATAGTGATAATCTATAACATTTTAATCCAAATAATCATTCACTTCCAAGCAAGTGACCGCGTGGCCTAATGGATAAGGCGTCTGACTTCGGATCAGAAGATTGAGGGTTCGAGTCCCTTCGTGGTCGACTACAATTTTATTTAGCACACCATGGAGATAATCTACAACATTAAATCCCAAACATTCAGTGATTGATTAGCATGTGACCACGTGGCCTAATGGATAAGGCGTCTGACTTCGGATCAGAAGATTGAGGGTTCGAGTCCCTTCGTGGTCGACATACAATTTCATTTTGCACACCATAGTGATAATCTATAACATTTCATTCCAAATAATCATTCATTGCCAAGCAAGTTACCGCGTGGCCTAATTGATAAGGCGTCTGACTTCGGATCAGAAGATGGAGGGTTCGAGTCCCTTCGTGGTCGACGTACAATTTCCTTTGTCACACCATAGTGATAATCTATAACATTTTATTCCAAATAATCATTCATTGCTAATCAAGTGACCGCGTGGCCTAATGGATAAGGCGTCTGACTTCGGATCAGAAGATTGAGGGTTCGAGTCCCTTCGTGGTCGGCATACAATTTTATTTTGCACACCATAGTGATAATCTATAACATTTCATTCCAAATAATCATTCATTGCCAAGCAAGTGACCGCGTGGCCTAATGGATAAGGCGTCTGACTTCGGATCAGAAGATTGAGGGTTCGAGTCCCTTCGTGGTCGACGTACAATTTCATTTTGCACACCATAGTGATAATCCATAACATTTTAATCCAAATAATCATTCACTTCCAAGCAAGTGACCGCGTGGCCTAATGTATAAGGCGTCTGACTTCGGATCAGAAGATTGAGGGTTCGAGTCCCTTTGTGTTCGACGTACAATTTCATTTTGCACACCATAGTGATAATCTATAACATTTTATTCCAAATAATCATTCATTGCCAAGCTATAGACCGCGTGGCCTAATGGATAAGGCGTCTGACTTCGGATCAGAAGATTGAGGGTTCGAGTCCCTTTGTGGTCGACATACAATTTCATTTTGCATACCATAGTGATAATCTATAACATTTTATTCCGAATAATCATTCATTGCTAAGCAAGTGACCGCGTGGCCTAATGGATAAGGCGTCTGACTTCGGATCAGAAGATTGAGGGTTCGAGTCCCTTCGTGGTCGGCATACGATTTTATTTTGCACACCATAGTGATAATCTATAACATTTCATTCCAAATAATCATTCATTGCCAAGCAAGTGACCGCGTGGCATAATGGATAAGGCGTCTGACTTCGGATCAGAAGATTGAGGGTTCGAGTCCCTTCGTGGTCGACGTACAATTTCATTTTGCACACCATAGTGATAATCTATAACATTTTAATCCAAATAATCATTCACTTCCAAGCAAGTGACCGCGTGGCCTAATGGATAAGGCGTCTGACTTCGGATCAGAAGATTGAGGGTTCGAGTCCCTTCGTGGTCGACTACAATTTTATTTAGCACACCATGGAGATAATCTACAACATTAAATCCCAAACATTCAGTGATTGATTAGCATGTGACCACGTGGCCTAATGGATAAGGCGTCTGACTTGGGATCAGAAGATTGAGGGTTCGAGTAACTTCGTGGTCGACGTACAATTTTATTTTGCACACCATAGTGATAATCTATAACATTTTATTCCAAATAATCATTCATTGCCAAGCAAGTGACCGCGTGGCCTAATGGATAAGGTGTCTGACTTCGGATCAGAAGATTGAGGGTTCGAGTCCCTTTGTGGTCGACGTACAATTTCATTTAGCACACCATAGTGATAATCTATAACATTTTATTCCAAATAATCATTCATTGCCAAACAAGTGACCGCGTGGCCTAATGGATAAGGCGTCTGACTTCGGATCAGAAGATTGAGGGTTCTAGTCCCTTCGTGGTCGACATACAATTTCGTTTTGCACACCATAGTGATAATCTATAACATTTTAATCCAAATAATCATTCACTTCCAAGCAAGTTACCGCGTGGCCTAATGGATAAGGCGTCTGACTTCGGATCAGAAGATTGAGGGTTCGAGTCCCTTCGTGGTCGACTACAATTTTATTTAGCACACCATGGAGATAATCTACAACATTAAATCCCAAACATTCAGTGATTGATTAGCATGTGACCACGTGGCCTAATGGATAAGGCGTCTGACTTGGGATCAGAAGATTGAGGGTTCGAGTCACTTCGTGGTCGACGTAGAATTTCATTTTGCACACCATAGTGATAATCTATAACATTTTATTCCAAATAATCATTCATTGCAAAGCAAGTGACCGCGTGGCCTAATGGATAAGGCGTCTGACTTCGGATCAGAAGATTAAGGGTTCGAGTCCCTTTGTGGTCGAAATACAATTTCGTTTTGCACACCATAGTGATAATCTACAACATTAAATCCCAAACATTCACTGATTGATTAGCACGTTACTGCGTGGCGTAATGGATAAGGTACTGACTTGGGATCAGAAGATTGGGGGTTCGAGTCCCTTCGTGGTCGGCGTACAATTTCATTTTGCACACCATAGTGATAATCTATAACATTTTATTCCAAATAATCATTCATTGCTAAGCAAGTGACCGCGTGGCCTAATGGATAAGGCGTCTGACTTCGGATCAGAAGATTGAGGGTTCGAGTCCCTTCGTGGTCGACGTACAATTTCATTTTGCACACCATAGTGATAATCTATAACATTTTATTTCAAATAATCATTCATTGGCAAGCAAGTGACCGCGTGGCCTAATGGATAAGGCGTCTGACTTTGGATCAGAAGACTGAGGGTTCGAGTCCCTTCGTGGTCGATGTACAATTTTATTTTGCACGCCATGGAGATAATCTACAACATTAAATTCGAAAAATTCATTGATCGCCTAGCAAGTGACCGTGTGGCCTAATGGATAAGGCGTCTGACTTCGGATCAGAAGATTGAGGGTTCTAGTCCCTTCGTGGTTGACATAAAAATTTATTTTGAACTCCATGGTGATAATGTACAACATTTCAATCCATATATTCATTCATTACAAAGAAATCCATCGCGTGGCCTAATGGATAAGCCGTCTGACTTTGTATCAGAAGATTGAAGGTTCGAGTCCCTTCGTGGTCGATGTACAATTTCATTTTACACTCGATGGTGATAATGTACATTTCATTCCAAACATTAATTGAATGCATAGCAAGTGACCACGTGGCCCAATGGAGAAGGCGTCTGACTTCGGATCAGGAGGTTGAGGGTTCGATTCTTATCGTGGTCGATACACAATTTCATTTTGCACTTCATGGTGATAATGTTCAACATTTCATTCCAAACATTAATTCATTACAGAGAAGTCTACCGCGTGGCCTAATGGATAAGGCGTCTGATTCCAAATCAGAAGATTGAGGGTTCGAGTCCCTTTGGGGTCGACATACAATTTCCTTTTGCACACCATAGTGATAATCTATAACATTTTATTCCAAATAATGATTCATTTGCTAAGCAAGTGACCGCGTGGCCTAATGGATAAGGAGTCTGACTTCGGATCAGAAGATTGAGGGTTCGAGTCCCTTCGTGGTCGACATACAATTTCATTTTGCACACCATAGTGATAATCTATAACATTTCATTCCAAATAATCATTCATTGCCAAGCAAGTTACCGCGTGGCCTAATTGATAAGGCGTCTGACTTCGGATCAGAAGATGGAGGGTTCGAGTCCCTTCGTGGTCGACGTACAATTTCCTTTGTCACACCATAGTGATAATCTATAACATTTTATTCCAAATAATCATTCATTGCTAATCAAGTGACCGCGTGGCCTAATGGATAAGGCGTCTGACTTCGGATCAGAAGATTGAGGGTTCGAGTCCCTTCGTGGTCGGCATACAATTTTATTTTGCACACCATAGTGATAATCTATAACATTTCATTCCAAATAATCATTCATTGCCAAGCAAGTGACCGCGTGGCCTAATGGATAAGGCGTCTGACTTCGGATCAGAAGATTGAGGGTTCGAGTCCCTTCGTGGTCGACGTACAATTTCATTTTGCACACCATAGTGATAATCCATAACATTTTAATCCAAATAATCATTCACTTCCAAGCAAGTGACCGCGTGGCCTAATGTATAAGGCGTCTGACTTCGGATCAGAAGATTGAGGGTTCGAGTCCCTTTGTGTTCGACGTACAATTTCATTTTGCACACCATAGTAATAATCTATAACATTTTATTCCAAATAATCATTCATTGCCAAGCTAGTGACCGCGTGGCCTAATGGATAAGGCGTCTGACTTCGGATCAGAAGATTAAGGGTTCGAGTCCCTTTGTGGTCGACATACAATTTCATTTTGCATACCATAGTGATAATCTATAACATTTTATTCCGAATAATCATTCATTGCTAAGCAAGTGACCGCGTGGCCTAATGGATAAGGCGTCTGACTTCGGATCAGAAGATTGAGGGTTCGAGTCCCTTCGTGGTCGGCATACGATTTTATTTTGCACACCATAGTGATAATCTATAACATTTCATTCCAAATAATCATTCATTGCCAAGCAAGTGACCGCGTGGCATAATGGATAAGGCGTCTGACTTCGGATCAGAAGATTGAGGGTTCGAGTCCCTTCGTGGTCGACGTACAATTTCATTTTGCACACCATAGTGATAATCTATAACATTTTAATCCAAATAATCATTCACTTCCAAGCAAGTGACCGCGTGGCCTAATGGATAAGGCGTCTGACTTCGGATCAGAAGATTGAGGGTTCGAGTCCCTTCGTGGTCGACTACAATTTTATTTAGCACACCATGGAGATAATCTACAACATTAAATCCCAAACATTCAGTGATTGATTAGCATGTGACCACGTGGCCTAATGGATAAGGCGTCTGACTTGGGATCAGAAGATTGAGGGTTCGAGTAACTTCGTGGTCGACGTACAATTTTATTTTGCACACCATAGTGATAATCTATAACATTTTATTCCAAATAATCATTCATTGCCAAGCAAGTGACCGCGTGGCCTAATGGATAAGGTGTCTGACTTCGGATCAGAAGATTGAGGGTTCGAGTCCCTTTGTGGTCGACGTACAATTTCATTTAGCACACCATAGTAATAATCTATAACATTTTATTCCAAATAATCATTCATTGCCAAACAAGTGACCGCGTGGCCTAATGGATAAGGCGTCTGACTTCGGATCAGAAGATTGAGGGTTCTAGTCCCTTCGTGGTCGACATACAATTTCGTTTTGCACACCATAGTGATAATCTATAACATTTTAATCCAAATAATCATTCACTTCCAAGCAAGTGACCGCGTGGCCTAATGGATAAGGCGTCTGACTTCGGATCAGAAGATTGAGGGTTCGAGTCCCTTCGTGGTCGACTACAATTTTATTTAGCACACCATGGAGATAATCTACAACATTAAATCCCAAACATTCAGTGATTGATTAGCATGTGACCACGTGGCCTAATGGATAAGGCGTCTGACTTCGGATCAGAAGATTGAGGGTTCGAGTCCCTTCGTGGTCGACATACAATTTCATTTTGCACACCATAGTGATAATCTATAACATTTCATTCCAAATAATCATTCATTGCCAAGCAAGTTACCGCGTGGCCTAATTGATAAGGCGTCTGACTTCGGATCAGAAGATGGAGGGTTCGAGTCCCTTCGTGGTCGACGTACAATTTCCTTTGTCACACCATAGTGATAATCTATAACATTTTATTCCAAATAATCATTCATTGCTAATCAAGTGACCGCGTGGCCTAATGGATAAGGCGTCTGACTTCGGATCAGAAGATTGAGGGTTCGAGTCCCTTCGTGGTCGGCATACAATTTTATTTTGCACACCATAGTGATAATCTATAACATTTCATTCCAAATAATCATTCATTGCCAAGCAAGTGACCGCGTGGCCTAATGGATAAGGCGTCTGACTTCGGATCAGAAGATTGAGGGTTCGAGTCCCTTCGTGGTCGACGTACAATTTCATTTTGCACACCATAGTGATAATCCATAACATTTTAATCCAAATAATCATTCACTTCCAAGCAAGTGACCGCGTGGCCTAATGTATAAGGCGTCTGACTTCGGATCAGAAGATTGAGGGTTCGAGTCCCTTTGTGTTCGACGTACAATTTCATTTTGCACACCATAGTGATAATCTATAACATTTTATTCCAAATAATCATTCATTGCCAAGCTAGTGACCGCGTGGCCTAATGGATAAGGCGTCTGACTTCGGATCAGAAGATTGAGGGTTCGAGTCCCTTTGTGGTCGACATACAATTTCATTTTGCATACCATAGTGATAATCTATAACATTTTATTCCGAATAATCATTCATTGCTAAGCAAGTGACCGCGTGGCCTAATGGATAAGGCGTCTGACTTCGGATCAGAAGATTGAGGGTTCGAGTCCCTTCGTGGTCGGCATACGATTTTATTTTGCACACCATAGTGATAATCTATAACATTTCATTCCAAATAATCATTCATTGCCAAGCAAGTGACCGCGTGGCATAATGGATAAGGCGTCTGACTTCGGATCAGAAGATTGAGGGTTCGAGTCCCTTCGTGGTCGACGTACAATTTCATTTTGCACACCATAGTGATAATCTATAACATTTTAATCCAAATAATCATTCACTTCCAAGCAAGTGACCGCGTGGCCTAATGGATAAGGCGTCTGACTTCGGATCAGAAGATTGAGGGTTCGAGTCCCTTCGTGGTCGACTACAATTTTATTTAGCACACCATGGAGATAATCTACAACATTAAATCCCAAACATTCAGTGAATGATTAGCATGTGACCACGTGGCCTAATGGATAAGGCGTCTGACTTGGGATCAGAAGATTGAGGGTTCGAGTAACTTCGTGGTCGACGTACAATTTTATTTTGCACACCATAGTGATAATCTATAACATTTTATTCCAAATAATCATTCATTGCCAAGCAAGTGACCGCGTGGCCTAATGGATAAGGTGTCTGACTTCGGATCAGAAGATTGAGGGTTCGAGTCCCTTTGTGGTCGACGTACAATTTCATTTAGCACACCATAGTGATAATCTATAACATTTTATTCCAAATAATCATTCATTGCCAAACAAGTGACCGCGTGGCCTAATGGATAAGGCGTCTGACTTCGGATCAGAAGATTGAGGGTTCTAGTCCCTTCGTGGTCGACATACAATTTCGTTTTGCACACCATAGTGATAATCTATAACATTTTAATCCAAATAATCATTCACTTCCAAGCAAGTGACCGCGTGGCCTAATGGATAAGGCGTCTGACTTCGGATCAGAAGATTGAGGGTTCGAGTCCCTTCGTGGTCGACTACAATTTTATTTAGCACACCATGGAGATAATCTACAACATTAAATCCCAAACATTCAGTGATTGATTAGCATGTGACCACGTGGCCTAATGGATAAGGCGTCTGACTTGGGATCAGAAGATTGAGGGTTCGAGTCACTTCGTGGTCGACGTAGAATTTCATTTTGCACACCATAGTGATAATCTATAACATTTTATTCCAAATAATCATTCATTGCAAAGCAAGTGACCGCGTGGCCTAATGGATAAGGCGTCTGACTTCGGATCAGAAGATTAAGGGTTCGAGTCCCTTTGTGGTCGAAATACAATTTCGTTTTGCACACCATAGTGATAATCTACAACATTAAATCCCAAACATTCACTGATTGATTAGCACGTTACTGCGTGGCGTAATGGATAAGGTACTGACTTGGGATCAGAAGATTGGGGGTTCGAGTCCCTTCGTGGTCGGCGTACAATTTCATTTTGCACACCATAGTGATAATCTATAACATTTTATTCCAAATAATCATTCATTGCCAAGCAACAGCCCGCGTGGCCTAATGGATAAGGCGTCTGACTTCGGATCAGAAGATTGGGGGTTCGAGTCCCTTTGTGGTCGACGTACAATTTCATTTTGCACACCATAGTGATAATCTATAACATTTTATTCCAAATAATCATTCATTGCCAATCTAGTGACCGCGTGGCCTAATGGATAAGGCGTCTGACTTCGGATCAGAAGATTGAGGGTTCGAGTCCCTTCGTGGTCGACGTACAATTTCCTTTTGCACACCATAGTGATAATCTATAACATTTTATTCCGAATAATCATTCATTGCTAAGCAAGTGACCGCGTTGCCTAATGGATAAGGCGTCTGACTTCGGATCAGAAGATTGAGGGTTCGAGTCCCTTCGTGGTCGGCATAAGATTTTATTTTGCGCACCATAGTGATAATCTATAACATTTCATTCCAAATAATCATTCATTGCCAAGCAAGTGACCGCGTGGCCTAATGGATAAGGCGTCTGACTTCGGATCAGAAGATTGAGGGTTCGAGTCCCTTCGTGGTCTACGTACAATTTTATTTAGCACACCATGGAGATAATCTACAACATTAAATCCCAAACATTCAGTGATTGATTAGCACGTGACCGCGTGGCCTAATGAATAAGGCGTCTGACTTGGGATCAGAAGATTGAGGGTTCGGGTCCCTTCGTGGTCGACGTACAATTTCATTTTGCACACCATAGTGATAATCTATAACATTTTATTCCAAATAATCATTCATGGCAAAGCAAGTGACCGCGTGGCCTAATGGATAAGGCGTCTGACTTCGGATCAGAAGATTAAGGGTTCGAGTCCCTTTGTGGTCGAAATACAATTTCGTTTTGCACACCATAGTGATAATCTACAACATTAAATCCCAAACATTCAGTGATTGATTAGCACGTGACCGCGTGGCCTAATGGATAAGGTACTGACTTGGGATCAGAAGATTGAGGGTTTGAGTGACTTCGTGGTCGACGTACAATTTCATTTTGCACACCATAGTGATAATCTATAACATTTTATTCCAAATAATCATTCATTGCCAAGCAAGTGACCGCGTGGCCTAATGGATAAGGTGTCTGACTTCGGATCAGAAGATTGAGGGTTCGAGTCCCTTTGTGGTCGACGTACAATTTCATTTAGCACACCATAGTGATAATCTATAACATTTTATTCCAAATAATCATTCATTGCCAAACAAGTGACCGTGTGGCCTAATGGATAAGGCGTCTGACTTCGGATCAGAAGATTGAGGGTTCTAATCCCTTCGTGGTAGACATACAATTTCGTTTTGCACACCATAGTGATAATCTATAACATTTTAATCCAAATAATCATTCACTTCCAAGCAAGTGACCGCGTGGCCTAATGGATAAGGCGTCTGACTTCGGATCAGAAGATTGAGGGTTCGAGTCCCTTCGTGGTCGACTACAATTTTATTTAGCACACCATGGAGATAATCTACAACATTAAATCCCAAACATTCAGTGATTGATTAGCATGTGACCACGTGGCCTAATGGATAAGGCGTCTGACTTGGGATCAGAAGATTGAGGGTTCGAGTCACTTCGTGGTCGACGTAGAATTTCATTTTGCACACCATAGTAATAATCTATAACATTTTATTCCAAATAATCATTCATTGCAAAGCAAGTGACCGCGTGGCCTAATGGATAAGGCGTCTGACTTCGGATCAGAAGATTAAGGGTTCGAGTCCCTTTGTGGTCGAAATACAATTTCGTTTTGCACACCATAGTGATAATCTACAACATTAAATCCCTAACATTCACTGATTGATTAGCACGTTACTGCGTGGCGTAATGGATAAGGTACTGACTTGGGATCAGAAGATTTGGGGTTCGAGTCCCTTCGTGGTCGGCGTAAAATTTCATTTTGCACACCATAGTGATAATCTATAACATTTTATTCCAAATAATCATTCATTGCCAAGCAACAGCCCGCGTGGCCTAATGGATAAGGCGTCTGACTTCGGATTAGAAGATTGGGGGTTCGAGTCCCTTTGTGGTCGACGTACAATTTCATTTTGCACACCATAGTGATAATCTATAACATTTTATTCCAAATAATCATTCATTGCCAATCTAGTGACCGCGTGGCCTAATGGATAAGGCGTCTGACTTCGGATCAGAAGATTGAGGGTTCGAGTCCCTTCGTGGTCGACGTACAATTTCCTTTTGCACACCATAGTGATAATCTATAACATTTTATTCCGAATAATCATTCATTGCTAAGCAAGTGACCGCGTTGCCTAATGGATAAGGCGTCTGACTTCGGATCAGAAGATTGAGGGTTCGAGTCCCTTCGTGGTCGGCATACGATTTTATTTTGCACACCATAGTGATAATCTATAACATTTCATTCCAAATAATCATTCATTGCCAAGCAAGTGACCGCGTGGCCTAATGGATAAGGCGTCTGACTTCGGATCAGAAGATTGAGGGTTCGAGTCCCTTCGTGGTCTACGTACAATTTTATTTAGCACACCATGGAGATAATCTACAACATTAAATCCCAAACATTCAGTGATTGATTAGCACGTGACCGCGTGGCCTAATGAATAAGGCGTCTGACTTGGGATCAGAAGATTGAGGGTTCGAGTCCCTTCGTGGTCGACGTACAATTTCATTTTGCACACCATAGTGATAATCTATAACATTTTATTCCAAATAATCATTCATGGCAAAGCAAGTGACCGCGTGGCCTAATGGATAAGGCGTCTGACTTCGGATCAGAAGATTAAGGGTTCGAGTCCCTTTGTGGTCGAAATACAATTTCGTTTTGCACACCATAGTGATAATCTACAACATTAAATCCCAAACATTCAGTGATTGATTAGCACGTGACCGCGTGGCCTAATGGATAAGGTACTGACTTGGGATCAGAAGATTGAGGGTTTGAGTGACTTCGTGGTCGACGTACAATTTCATTTTGCACACCATAGTGATAATCTATAACATTTTATTCCAAATAATCATTCATTGCCAAGCAAGTGCCCGCGTGGCCTAATGGATAAGGCGTCTGACTTCGGATCAGAAGATTGAGGGTTCGAGACCCTTTGTGGTCGAAGTACAATTTCATTTTGCACACCATAGTGATAATCTATAACATTTTATTCCAAATAATCATTCATTGCCAAGCAAGTGACCGCGTGGCCTAATGGATAAGGCGTCTGACTTCGGATCAGAAGATTGAGGGTTCGATCCTTATCGTGATCGATACACAATTTCATTTTGCACTTCATGGTGATAATGTTCAACATTTCATTCCAAACATTAATTTATTACAGAGAAGTCTACCGCGTGGCCTAATGGATAAGGCGTCTGATTCCAAATCAGAAGATTGAGGGTTCGAGTCCCTTCGTGGTCGACGTACAAATTCATTTTGCACACCATAGTGATAATCCATAACATTTTAATCCAAATAATCATTCACTGCCAAGTAAGTGACCGCGTGGCTTAATGGATAAGGCGTCTGACTTCGGATCAGAAGATTGAGGGTTCGAGTCCCTTCTTGGTCGACGTACAATTTCATTTTGCACACCATAGTGATAATCTATAACATTTTATTCCAAATAATCATTCATTGCCAAGCAAGTGACCGCGTGGCCTAATGGATAAGGCGTCTGACTTCGGATCAGAAGATTGAGGGTTCGAGTCCCTTTGTGGTCGACGTACAATTTCATTTAGCACACCATAGTGATAATCTATAACATTTTATTCCAAATAATCATTCATTGCCAAACAAGTGACCGCGTGGCCTAATGGATAAGGCGTCTGACTTCGGATCAGAAGATTGAGGGTTCGAGTCCCTTCGTGGTCGACATACAATTTCGTTTTGCACACCATAGTGATAATCTACAACATTAAATCCCAAACATTCAGTGATTGATTAGCACGTGACCGCGTGGCCTAATGGATAAGGCGTCTGACTTGGGATCAGAAGATTGAGGGTTCGAGTCCCGTCGTGGTCGACGTAGAATTTCATTTTGCACACCATAGTGATAATCTATAACATTTTATTCCAAATAATCATTCATTGCCAAGCAAGTGCCCGCGTGGCCTAATGGATAAGGCGTCTGACTTCGGATCCAAAGATTGAGGGTTCGAGTCCATTTGTGG